>NC_141873.1:371020042-372228542 GCF_056163025.1 Triticum urartu
ACATGGATATCAAGTTCAACATGAATGCTTAAAGTCTACATGTTGGGGAACATAGCATGCAATTTCAAAAATTTCCTACGCTCACACAAGATCTATCTAGGAGATGCATAGAAACGAGAGGGGGAGAGTGTGTCCACGTACCCTCGTACACCGAAAGCGGAAGCGTTTGACAATGCGGTTGATGCAGTCGAACTTCTTCTCGTTATGACCGATCAAGCACCGAACGTACGACACCTCTAAGTTCTGCACACGTTCAACTCAATGACGTCCCTCGAACTCTTGATACAGAAAAGTGTCGAGGGAGGGTTCCGTCAGCATGATGGCGTGGTGATGGTGATGGTGAAGTGATCCGCGCAGGGCTTCGCCTAAGCACTACGAAGATATGACCGGAGGCATAAACTGTGGAGGGGGCGCCACACACGGGTAAAAATTGTTGGTATGTGTTCTAGCGGTGCCCCCCTTCATATATATAGGTTGGAGGGGAGGAGAGGCAGCCAAGGGGGTGCCCCAAGTAGGAGGAATCCTACTTGGGGTCCTCCCAATTCGGCCTCCATCCTTTTCCTATTCCTATTCGGAGTAGGAAGGGAAGAGGGGGAAGGGGGAATCCTATTCCATTTTTCCTTTCCTCCTTCCCCTTTTCTACTCCAATTTGGCCAGCCCGTATGGGAGGGGTGCACCAGCCCCTTAGGGGTCGGTCTGTCCCCCTCTTGGTCCATTAAGGCCCATGTAGTTGCCGGGGGGATGCCCGGAACCCCTTCCGGTGACCCGATATGCACCCGGTACCCCTGGAACACTTCCGGTGTCCAAATATCATCGTCCAATATATGAATCTTTACCTCTCGACCATTTCAAGACTCCTTGTCATGTATGTGATGTCATCTGGGACTTCGAACAACATTCGGTCACCAAATCACATAACTCATATAATAGAAAATCGTCATCAAACGTTAAGCGTGCGGACCCTACGGGTTCGAGAATTATGTAGACATGACCGAGACACCTCTCCGGTCAATAACCAATAGCGGAATCTAGATGCTCATATTGGTTCCCACATATTCTATGAAGATCTTTATCGGTCGTACCGTAATGACAACATACATTATTCCCTTTGTCATCGGTATGTTACTTGCCCGAGATTCGATCATCGATATCTCCATACCTAGTTCAATCTCGTTACTGACAAGTCCCTTTACTCGTTCTGTAATGCGTCATCCCGCAACTAACTCATTAGTCACATTGCTTGCAAGGCTTATCATGATGTGCATTACCGAGAGGGCCCAGAGATACCTCTCCAATACTCAGAGTGACAAATCATAATCTCGATCTATGCCAACCCAACAAACACCTTCGGAGATACCTGTAGAGCATCTTTATAATCACCCAGTTATGTTCTGACATTGGATAGCACACAAGGTATTCCTCCGGTATCCGGGAGTTGCATAATCTCATAGTCAAAGGAATATGTATAAGTCATGAAGAAAGCAATAGCTATAAAACTTAACGATCATTATGCTAAGCTAACGGGTGGGTCTTGTCCATCACATCATTCTCCTAATGATGTGATCTCATTCATCAAATGACAACACATGTCTATGGTCAGGAAACTTAACCATCTTTGATTAACGAGCTAGTCTAGTAGAGGCATACTAGGGACACTGTGTTTTGTCTATCTATCCACACATGTATCAAGTTTCCGGTTAATACAATTCTAGCATGAATAATAAACATTTATCATGATATAAGGAAATATAAAATAAAAAATTTATTATTGCCTCTAGGGCATATTTCCTTCAGTCTCCCACTTGCACTAGAGTCAATAATCTAGTTCACATCGCCATGTGATTTAACACCAATAGTTCACATCTTTATGTGATTCATACCCATAGTTCACATCGCCATGTGACCAACACCCAAAGGGTTTACTAGAGTCAATAAGCTAGTTCACATCGCTATGTGATTAACACCCAAAGAGTACTAAGGTGTGATCATGTTTTGCTTGTGAGAGAAGTTTTGTCAACGGGTCTGCCACATTCAGATCTGTATGTATTTTGCAATTTTTCTATGTCTACAATGCTCTGCACGGAGCTACTCTAGCTAATTGCTCCCACTTTCAATATGTATCTAGATTGAGACTTAGAGTCATCTAGATTAGTGTCAAAAGCTTTCATTGACGTAACTCTTTACGACGAACTCTTTATCTTTATCACCTCCATAACTGAGAAATATTTCCTTAGTCCTCTTAGGTAACTAAGGATAACTTTGACCGTTGTCTAGTGATCCACTCCTGGATCACTATCGTACCCCTTGCCAAACTCATGGTAAGGTACACAATAGGTTTCGTACACAGCATATCATAATTTATAGAACCTATGGCTGAGGCATAGGGAATGACTTTCATTCTCTCTATATATATTCTGCCGTGGTCGGGTTTTGAGTCTTACTCAACTTCACACCTTGTAACACAGGTAAGAACCCTTTGTCCGACTGATCCATTTTGAACTCCTTCAAAATCTTGTCAAGGTATGTGCTTTGTGAAAGTCCTATCAAGCGTCTTGATCTATCTCTATAGATCTTGATGATCAATATATAAGCAGCTTCACCGAGGTCTTTTATTGAAAAAATCTTATTCAAGTATCCTTTTATGCTATCCAGAAATTCTATATCATTCCCGATCAACAATATGTCATCCACATTAATATCAGCAATGCTACAAAGCTCCCACTCACTTTCTTGGAAATACAGGCTTCCTTGAAAATCTGTATAAAACCATATGCTTTGATCACCTCATCAAAGCGTATATTCCAACTCCAAGATGCTTGCACCAGTCCATAAATGGATCGTTCGAGCTTGCACACTTTGTTAGCATCTTTAGGATCGACAAAACCTTCTGGTTGCATCATATACAACTCTTATTTAAGATATCCATTAAGGAATGCAGTTTTGACGTCCATTTGCCAGATTTCATAATCATAAAATGCGGTAATTGCTAACATGATTCGGATAGACTTAAGCATCACTACGGGTGAGAAAGTCTCATCATAGTCAACTCCTTGAACTTGTCGAAAACCTTTCGCAACAAGTCAAGCTTTGTAGATAGTAACATTACCATCAGCGTTAGTCTTCTTCTTGAAGATCTATTTATTCTCTATGTCTTGTCGATCATCGGGCAAGTCAACCAAATTCCATACTTTGTTCTCATACATGGATCCCATCTCAGATTTCATGGCTTCAAGCCATTTCACGGAATCTGGGCTCATCATCACTTCGTCATAGTTCGTAGCTTCGTCATGGTCTAGTAACATGACTTCCAGAACAGGATTACCATACCACTCTGGTGCAGAACGTACTCTGGTTGACCTATGAGTTTTGGTAGTAACTTGATCTGAAGTTTCATGATCATCACCGTTAACTTCCTCACTAGTTGGTGTAGGCATCACGGGAACGGTTTTCTGTGATGTGCTACTTTCCAATTTGAGAGAAGGAAGAATGACCTCATCAAGTTCTATTTTCCTCCCACTCACTTCCTTCGGGAGAAACTCCTTCTCTAGAAAGGATCCATTCTTACCAACAAAGATCTTGCCTTCGGATCTGTGATAGAAGGTGTACCCAACAGTTTCTTTTGGGTATCCTATGAAGACGCACTTCTCCGATTTGGTTCGAGCTTATCAGGCTGAAGCTTTTTCACATAAGCATCGCAACCCCAAACTTTAAGAAACGACATCTTAGGTTTCTTGCCAAACCATAGTTCATACGGTGTCGTCTCAACGGATTTATATGGTGTCCTATTTAACGTGAATGCACCTGTCTCTAATGCATAACTCCAAAACGATAGTGGTAAATTGGTAAGAGTCATCATAGATCACACCATATCTAATAAAGTATGGTTATGAAGTTTAGACACACCATTACGTTATGGTGTTCCAGGTGGAGTGAGATGTGAAACTATTCCACATTGTTTTAAATGAAGGCCGAACTCATAACTCTAATATTCGCCTCCGCGATCAGATCGTAGAAACTTTATTTTCTTGTTATGATGATTCTCAACTTCACTATGAAATTCTTTGAACTTTTCAAATGTTTCAGACTTGTGTTTCATTAACTAGACATACCCATATTTTCTCAAATCATCTGTGAAGGTCAGAAAATAACGATACCCGCCGCGAGCCTCAACACTCATCGGACCGCATACATCGGTATGTATTATTTCCAATAAGTTAGTGGTTCGCTCCATTGTTCCGAAGAATAGAGTTTTAGTCATCTTGCCCATGAGGCATGGTTTGCAAGCATCAAATGATTCATAATCAAGTGATTCCAAAAGTCCATCCACATGGAGTTTCTTCATGCTCTTTACACCAATATGATATAAACGGCAGTCCCACAAATATGTTGCACTATCATTATCAACTTTGCATCTTTTGGCATCACTATTATGAATATGTGTATCACTACGATCGTGATTCAGTAAACCATTTACACTGGGTGTATGACCATAGAATGTTTTATTCATGTAAACATAACAACAATCATTCTCTGACTTAAATGAATGACCGTATTTGCAATAAACATGATCCAATCATATTCATGCTCAATGCAAACACCAAACAACATTTATTTCGGTTCAACACTAATCCTGAAGGTAGAGGGAGTGTGCGATGGTGATCTTATCAACCTTGGAATCACTTCCAACACACATTGTCACCTCACCCTTAACTAGACTTCGTTCATTTTGCAATTCCTGTTTTGAGTTACTAATTAATCTTAGCAACTGAAACGATATCAAATACCCTGGGGTTACTATGAACACTAGTAAAGTACACATCAATAACATGTATATCAAATATACCTTTGTTCACTTTTCCATCCTTCTTATCCGCCAAGTATTTGTGGTAGTTCCGCTTTCGGTGACCATTCCATTTGCAATAGAAGCACTCAGTTTCAGGCTTAGGTCTAGCTTTGGGTTTTTTCACGGGAGTGGCAACTTTATTGTAATTATTCTTGAAGTCCCCTTTCTTTTCCTTTTCCCTCTTTCTTGAAACTAGTGGTCTTGTCAACCATCAACACTTGATGCTTTTTCTTGTTTTCTACCTTCACTGATTTCAGTATCACGAAGAGCTCAGGAATCATTTTCGTCATCCCTTGCATATTATAGTTCATCACCAAGTTCTAGTAGCTTGGTGATAGTGACTAGAGAACTCTGTCAATCACTATCTTATCTGGAAGATTAACTCCCACTTGATTCAAGCGGTTGTACTACCCAGACATTTTGAGTACATGCTCTCCGGCTGAGCCATTCTCCTCCATCTTGTAGGCAAAGTACTTGTCAGAAGTCTCAAACCTCTCGACATGGGCATGAGTCTGGAATACCAATTTCAACTCTTGGAACATCTCATATGCTCTGTGGCATTCAAAACATTTTTGAAGTCCTGGTTCTAAGCCGTAAAGCATGGTGCACTAAACTATTAAGTAGTCATCATATTGAGCTTGTCAAACGTTCATAACGTCCGCATTTGCTCCTATAATATGCCTGTCACCTAGCGGTGCATCAAGGACATAATTCTTTTGTGCAGCAACGAGGATAATCCTCAGATCACGGACCCATTCTGCATCATTGCTACTATCATCTTTCAACTTAGTTTTCTCTAGGAACATATCAAAATAAAACAGGGGAGCTATACGCGAGCTATTGATCTATAACATACATATGCAAATACTGTCAGGACTAAGTTCATGATAAATTAAGTTCAGTTAATCATATTACTTATGAACTCCCACTTAGATAGACATCCCTCGAGTCATCTAAATGATCATGTGATCCATATCAACTAAACCATGCCCGATCATCACGTGAGATGGAGTAGTTTTCAATGGTGAACATCTCTATGTTGATCATATCTACTATAAGATTCACGTTCGACCTTTTGGTCTCCAGTGTTCTGAGGCCATGTCTATACATGCTAGGCTCGTCAAGTTTAACCCGAGTATTCCAAATGTGCAAAACTGTCTTGCACCCGTTGTATGTGAACGTAGAGCTTATCACACCCGATCATCACGTGGTGTCTCGGCACGACGAACTGTCGCAACGGTGCATACTCAGGGAGAACACTTATACCTTGAAATTTTAGTGAGGGATCATCTTATAATGCTACCGCCGAACTAAGCAAAATAAGTTGCATAAAAGATAAACATCACATGCAATCAAAATATGTGACATGATATGGCCATCATCATCTTGTGCCTTTGATCTCCATCTCCAAAGCATCATCGTGATCTCCATCGTCACCGGCTTGACACCTTGATCTGCATCGTAGCGTCATGGTCGTCTCGCCAACTATTGCTTCTACAACTATCGCTGAAGCATAGTGATAAAGTAAAGCAATTACATGGCGTTTGCATTTCATACAATAAAGCGACAACCATAAGGCTCCTGCCAGCTGCCGATAACTTTCACAAACATGATCATCTCATACAATAACGTATATCACATCATGTCTTGACCATATCACATCACAACATGCCTTCCAGAAACAAGTTAGACGTCCTCTACTTTGTTGTCGCAAATTTTACGTGGCTGCTACAGGCTTCTAGTAAGAACCGTTCTTACCTACGCATCAAAACCACAATGGTGATTTATCAAGTTTGCTATTTTAACCTTCAATAAGGACCAGCCGCAGTCAAATCCGATTCAACTAAAGTTGGAGAAACAGACACCTGCCAACCACCTTTATGCAAAACTAGTTGCATGTCGATCGGTGGAACCTGTCTCATGAACGTGTCTCATGAACCTTCATCCAACAATACCGCCGAATCAAAATAAGACATTGGTGGTAAGCAGTATGACTATCGCTGCCCACAACTCTTTGTGTTCTACTCATGCATATCATCTACGCATAGACCTGGCTCGGATACCACTGTTGGGGAACGTAGCATGCAATTTCAAAAATTTCCTATGCTCACAAAAGATCTATCTAGGAGATGCATAGAAACAAGAGGGGAAGAGTGTGTCCATGTACCCTCGTAGACCAAAAGTGGAAGCGTTTTACTACGCGGTTGATGTAGTCGAACTTCTTCTCGTTCCGACCGATCAAGCACCGAACGTACGACACCTCCGAGTTCTGCACACGTTCAGCTCGATGATGTCCCTCAAACTCTTGATCCAGCAAAGTGTCGAGGGAGAGTTCCGTTAGCACGATGGCATGGTGACGGTGATGGTGAAGTGATCCACGCAGGGCTTCGCCTAAGCACTATGAAGATATGACCGGAGGCGTAAACTGTGGAGGGGGACGCTGCACACGGGTAACAATTGTTGGAGTGTGTTCTAGCGGTGCCTCCCCTTCATATATATAGGTTGGAGGGGAGGAGAGGCAGCCAAGGGGGCGCCCCAAGTAGGAGGAATCCTACTTGGGGTCCTCCCTGATACGTCTCCAACGTATCTACAATTTTTGACTGTTCCATGCTATATTATATTCTGTTTTGGACATTATTGGGCTTTATTATACACTTTTATATTATTTTTGGGACTAACCTATTAACCGGAGGCCCAGCCCAGAATTGTTGTTTTTTTGCCTATTTTAGGGTTTCAAAGAAAAGGAATATCAAAAGGAGTCCAAACGGAATGAAACCTTCGGGAACGTGATTTTCTCAACGAACAAGACCCAGGAGACTTGGACCCTACGTCAAGAAACAAAGGAGGAGGCCACGAAGTAGGGGGCGCGCCCTCCACCCTCGTGGGCCCCCTGTTGCTCCATCGACATACTCCTTCCTCCTATATATACTTACGTACCCCCAAACTACCAGATACAGAGCCAAAACCCTAATTCCACCGCTGTAACTTTTTGTATCCACGAGATCCCATCTTGGGGCCTGTTCCGGAGCTCCGCCGGAGGGGGCATCGATCATGGAGGGCTTCTACATCAACACCATAGCCTCTCCGATGAAGTGTGAGTAGTTTACTTCAGACCTTCGGGTCCATAGTTATTAGCTAGATGGCTTCTTCTCTCTTTTTGGATCTCAATACAAAGTTCTCCCCCTCCCTTGTGGAGATCTATTCGATGTAATCTTGTTTTGCGGTGTGTTTGTTGAGATCGATGAATTCTGGGTTTATGATCGAGTTTATCTATGAACAATATTTGAATCTTCTCTGAATTCTTTTATGTATGATTGGTTATCTTTGCAAGTCTCTTCGAATTATCAGTTTGGCTTGGCCTACTAGATTGATCTTTCTTGCAATGGGAGAAGTGCTTAGCTTTGGGTTCAATCTTGCGGCGTCCTTTCCCAGTGACAGTAGGGGCAGCAAGGCACATATTGTATTGTTGCCATCGAGGATAACAAGATGGGGTTTATATCATATTGCATGAGTTTATCCCTCTACATCATGGTATCTTGCTTAAAGTGTTACTCTGCTCTTGTAACATCCCAAATTTTCAAATTTGGTATGTTATACACTAGATCATCATGCATATCATATTTTCATGCATTTTGGTCGATCCTAGAAATTTCACACAACTCAAGGACCTTCGGAGAGAGTTGGAGATTTCGTTGTTTTCATATTTGAGAGTTTTCTCGAATTTGAAAAGAGGATCATTTGATTTATTTATTTCATCTTCAATAATTTTCCGAATATCAAAAATGAGAGAGGGAATAATATGACTTTCCCAAAGTTGAGGAAAAATGAAGATATAATAAATAGATCAAGTTTTGGTTTTGCCGGAGTTTTATTTGCATTTTATTTGGATAGGGAAAAAATGCGCGTTTTCAAAAATTGCATTTTAGGTCCGGAGTAAAGTTCATTTTGTTCGGCTCATTTTTAGGAGTCGGGGAAAATTTACTTTATTAATTTTGGAGCCCGTTTAGATTTTCTTTTCTGTGTTTTTCTGCGCGGGAAACCGTTTAAAAAAAACCAGCAGGCCAGCCGGGCCAAAGGCCCAGCCAGCCGGCCACCGCCCCAGCCTCCCTGCGTGCCGTGCGCCAGGCAAGGCAGGTGCCAGCCGCCGCCGCCTCTTGCTCTAGCCGAGTCCGGCTAGGGTTAGCCCCCCCTTTCCTTTGTTTCGTTTTCCTATTCCTACTCTATTTCTTGTCCCCTACCCCAAGTCTCCTCTCCCCTCCCCAATATAAATACCCCAACACCCCCCCCTCTAAACCCACCAAATAAAACCCCAAGCCCTCCACCGCACCCCACCCCGCGCCCTACACCGCCACCGCACCCCACACCCGCGCCGCCGCCCTGTGCCCTAGCGCCGCCGCCGCACCTTGCCCACGCCGCCGCCCTACGCCACGCCGCCGGAGCCCCTCGCCGGAGGTTACCCCGCGTCTCTTTTCCTCGGATCGTTTTCTTCTAATCGTTTCGATTCTTTTCTTCTCTTCCGATTCGTTTTCTTTCCGGTTCTTCTCTAAACCGTTCCGGTTTTCTAGATCGGTTTTTCGTTCGGTTTTCTTCTCCGAAACCCTAGATCGGATTCGTTTTCTTTTCCGATTTAGTTGCCTTTCGACCGTTCACCGGACCGTTCGTCCTAACGAACGTGATCACCGATTCTTCTAGGTTAACGAACGTTCGTTCGTATAACCGTTCTTCTTTTTCTTCTCGTCGGATTTATTCCGCGATCGCGATCTCAGATCCGATCTTCGTTCTAGTTTATCTTCTCGCCCGTTTATCGGAATCAGGTGATTCAAGCGCCTGGAGTTTCGTTTCGAAACCGCTGTTCCGTCTAATCTACTTGAACAAGTTTTTGCCCCGGTAAAATTTGACCTAGTTTTAACTAGCTAGAACCGAGTTGTTTTCTTCCGCCATTTGTTTTC
Organism: Triticum urartu; assembly: GCF_056163025.1. Taxonomy (NCBI): domain Eukaryota; kingdom Viridiplantae; phylum Streptophyta; class Magnoliopsida; order Poales; family Poaceae; genus Triticum; species Triticum urartu. Next base: position 371,029,835 of record NC_141873.1, read on the forward strand.
CGTTTCTTTGTTCGGTTCGTTCTTTCTTTGCAACCGGAGTTCTTAAGTTGAACTTTCTGGTTCGATCTCTTGTTCGAGTTTTACCTGTGCATTAGATGAGTACTTATTGTATGCTTGTTGTTTGTCTATGATAGATCACCTGGATTGCGCCGGTTGTTACTTCGAATCCCTAGGACTCGCGGATCATCAGCAAGGCAAGTAACACTTTGATCATACCTTTTCTACAACCCATGTTTTATTGCATTAGATCAATCCTCTCACATTGCATGATTAGGATGTAATTAAATTGTGGTATGGGAAGTAGATGAGGTAGTACCTATCAACTGAATTATTATGAACCCTTTGGGAGTTACTTCTACGTTTGCTTATTATGCCATGCTATGCTAGTAGACGTGGATTGGGTGAGTGATATCCATGACAGATGTGAGTTGATAATTTTAATGGTTTATCTAAGGTGGCAACTTAAACACACATCTGGGTGGATTGAGGCACCTGATGTCTATCAGGACTTGCCTGTTTTATTTTGGACCGCCACCCGGACTCAAAGGGATCATAAGATAATTCATGCTAGTAACTTCCGTGTGCAGCCACATGCTACTATGGGCTCTGGCATAGTTGACTAAGTTGTGCGAACTCTTACGGGGTGGACTAGCAGATGTAGGGGTTGTAGGTGGTACGGTCTACCCCACATGCAAGGTGCTAGCGCTTCTGAAAGACTGTGTCTCGGTCATCCGTTTCTCAAACACCTTGTAGTGCGAGAAAACAAACGGAGGCGATCAAGTCATGTGGGGAAAAGTGCGCAAACCTCTGCAGAGTGTACAAACTAATCATGATTAGCCGTGTCCCCGGTTATGGACAACTTGAGTATCTAGTACCTGAATATCATGTGAATCTCAACATGTTACTTCTAATTAATGTTGTTGGGTTTTAATTGTTCACTTAATTGGGATCGGAATGCTGTCAACCATTCTCGATGTTCAACAACTATCATGATAGTTAAATAAACTTATTCCTTTGCTGTAGGGAAAAACTGGCTTTACGCAAAACTGTAACCATAGAGCTTTCCACCAGCCATATATGCATATAGTATAGCTGTTTCATTCCATTACTCTCTATGTGTTACATTGCCAGCATATTCCATGTGCTGACCCGTTTTCGGGCTGCAACTTCTCATGTTGCAGACTTTTCAGATGACGAGTAAGGTGTTTTTAGGTCGTGGTTCTATACTCAGTGATGCCGTTGGAGTTGATGGACCCATTTGTCTTCCGAGTCTTCCGCTGTTATCGACATTAGATGGCCTTAAGCCATATTTATTGTAAATAAGTTCTCTTTGAGACAATGATGTAATAAGTGTGTGATTGCCACTCTGCTATAAATCCTTTGATGTACTGTGTGGTGTCAGCATTACTGATCTAGGGATGTCACCTGAGCACAGTAGGCTTGATCCATTCGGATCGGGTCGCCACAGAGATGGTATCAGAGCACACGCTGACTGTAGGACACGACCACTAAGTAAAAGCCATAGATCACTATTCTCTTCTCATTTTCTAACTCCTCATCTTTTCTACTCTTTTAGGATGACGAACGTGAAGATTAAGTACACCCAACCGGATGAAGGCACACCTTTTGGATTGCACTTGAAGGAAGTCACCAAGTACCTGAACATTGGATTACCAAGCTTCACGGGAACCTTCAACGCCACTCTGCCTCAAGAGGAGCGCTGGAAGATTCAAGCTCACGTTCCGGGAAGGACATTCGCGCCAATCATGAAGCCCATAGATAGCATTTTCAATGCACCAACCTGGAGTCTGGGAAAGAGCATGGCAGCTCATATCACCATTGGACGCATTGGAGAAGTTTACCAAGAAGACCTCAAGGACACTATCTACCAGATTTGCGGACGCCGAGATGAACAATGGGAGTTAGTCAGCACCAAGAAGGATAGATCCATTGCATCTTTCATCCAGGAGTTAAACCAGCACATTCGACGCCACGAGAACCAAATGTGCAATGATATGATAGAGTTGAAGAATGCAAAGGCAAGGATCATCGAGCTAGAAGGAGAACTGAAGTCTACACGCAAGGACTACATGGACGAGATCGTAGCTCTAGCAAGACACAATGGCGATCTTAAGCAGGAGATTGAAGAACTCAAGAGGAAGTTAGCATCCACGGAGGAAGACGAGTACGTCGCATGTCCGGACAACTACATCATCATCGACGACACCGATTCAGATCCAAGTGAACCCGACTTTGACGACGAAGCTGGAGCAGATATCATGGAGTCTTCCACCGGTTCAAATTTCTAGATGACCACCAAATAGTAGTAGTATTTCCCGCATGTAAACATTATAGTCGAGCACTTTTGCGATAGTTTTAGACCGATTGTAAGCCCTTTTTTGATTGAATGAAGTGATTTTGTGTGCATTTGCTCATGTGCATATGGGTAGTGTTTTCCCTTTAGACCTCACTCTATTCTTAATTCTCGTCTTTTCTAAACCCTCAGATGCCTCCGAGACGTGACAATGGATTTCCACCGTAGCTCACTCAGTTGATCCAGCAGCAGAATCAATTGATGCAGATGTTAGTCCAGAACCAGCAGAACAACAACAACAACCCACCACCACCACCACCTGTTGACCACTTAGCTCGTTTCCTTAGGCTAAATCCGCCGGTGTTTTCCAGTAGCACCGAGCCGATAGTAGCAGACAATTGGCTCCGCAAGATAGGAAGGGAGTTGACCACTGCAGGATGCACGGATGGTGAGAAAGTGAAGTTTGCCGCACACCAGCTTGACGGACCCGCAGCAGCATGGTGGGAGAATTTCACAGCCACTTACCCAGTTGACACTGTCACATGGGATCAGTTTTAGCAAGCTTTCCGCACTGCCCATGTTTCAGCAGGAGCTATGGCCATAAGGAAGCGTGAGTTTCGCAACTTACGCTAAGGAGGAAGGACAGTTGGCCAGTACGTTGATGACTTCAGCAAGTTAGCACGTTATGGCCCAGATGACGTTGCTACGGATGCAGCTAAGTAGGAGAAGTTTCTGGAAGGATTGAATGATGAACTAAGCATGCAGTTGATGGTAGCAAGTTTCAACAACTACCAGGAGTTGGTAGATCGTGCCATCATGATTGAAGGGAAGCAACAGCAGATTGAGAACCGCAAGAGGAAGTATGGACAGGGGAAGAATAACTCTGGAGCCCAACAGAAGCACCGTTTTGCCCCTAAACCGGGATTTCAGTTTCAGCACACCCATGGAGGAGGTAGCTCGCACAACCATAATGGCCACAAGAATGGTAATGGGAATGGAGGAAGCAACGGCCAGAATCGGACCATCCCATCAACCCCAACCAAGAGAGACCTGAGTCAAGTCACCTGTTTTAAGTGTTCCAAGACCGGACATTATGCCAATGAATGTCCCGAAGGCCAGAATGGAAATGGCAATGGAAGCTCTGGGAAGAAGACGAACCCTTTCAATAGGGGACAGGTGAACCACATTAATGTGGAGGAGGTTGAAGATCAACCCGATGCAGTAATTGGTAAGTTTCTGGTTAAGTCATTCACTGCACTTGTTCTTTTTGACACTGGTGCATCGCATTCATACATATCAAGGGGATTTGTGGATAAGTATAACCTGCCAACCCAAGCCCTTAGGTCACCCATGTTAGTAAGCTCACCAGGAGCGGAGTTTATGGCCAGACGATGGTGTGATCGGTTACCATTAAGGATTGGTAACTATGTGTTTCCCTCAGACCTAATAGTATTGGAATCTCAAGGATTGGATGTGATATTAGGCATGGATTGGTTGATGATGTATGGAGGAAACATCGATTGCGCTAGTAAGTCAACTTTGCTTACCACACCAGAAGGAAGAAGGATCAAGTATGTATCCCGGCATGTGCCAAACAGGACACAAGTAAACTGCCTAACAGGAGTTGTGCAAGAGGAAGTACCAGTGGTGAAGGATTTTCCTGATTTATTTCCTGAAGAATTACCAGGCATGCCACCGGATAGAGACATTGAGTTTTTGATTGAGTTATTGCTAGGTACAGGCCCAATATCGAAGCGACCGTACCGGATGCCAGCAAAGGATTTGGTGGAAATTAAGAATCAGATTAAGGAGTTATTGGATAAAGGTTACATTCGCCCAAGTTCTTCGCCTTGGGGATCACCCGTACTTCTAGTGGAAAAGAAGGATGGATCATTAAGGATGGTTGTAGATTATCGGGGATTGAATGAAGTAACCATCAAGAACAAGTACCCACTGCCAATGATCAACGATCTGTTTGATCGGTTGCAAGGAGCTAAAGTGTTTTCCAAGATCGATTTGCGATCAGGGTACCATCAATTGAAGATTTGAGAGCAGGACATACCTAAGACAGCATTCACCACGAGATATGGACTGTATGAGTATACCGTTATGTCATTTGGATTGACTAACGCACCTGCCTATTTTATGAACCTGATGAACAAAGTGTTTATGGAGTTTTTGGATAAGTTCGTCGTAGTGTTCATTGATGACATTCTGGTTTATTCAAAGAATGAAGAGGAGCATAAGGAACATTTGCGTTTGGTTTTGGAGAAACTAAGGGAACATCAGTTATATGCCAAATTCAGCAAATGTGAGTTTTGGTTGAAGGAAGTTGGATTCCTCGGACACGTTATATCTGGAGAAGGTATAGCAGTTGACCCCGCAAAGGTTGAGACCGTAACCGAATGGGAAGCACCAACAACCGTTGGAGAGATCCGGAGTTTTCTTGGACTCGCAGGATACTACTGGAGATTCATTGAGAATTTCTCAAAGATTGCGAAGCCTATGACGGAGTTGTTGAAGAAGGATACTAAGTTCAAATGGACTGAGGAGTGTGAGGCTAGTTTCCAGGAGTTGAAGAAACGTTTGGTCACCTCACCAGTATTGATTTTGCTAGATCAGACCAAGGATTATGAGGTGTATTGCGACGCTTCACGTCGAGGACTTGGAGCAGTGCTTATGCAGGAAGGGAGAGTTGTTTCGTATGCTTCACGGCAACTGAAGCCTCATGTGTTAAATTATTCCACGCATGACTTGGAGTTAGCAGCTGTAGTGCATGCATTGAAAACTTGGAGACATTTCCTCATTGGAAATCATTGTGAGGTGTACACAGATCATAAGAGTTTGAAGTACATTTTCACTCAGAAGGAGTTGAACCTTCGACAAAGGAGATGGTTGGAGCTCATCAAGGATTATGACATGAGATTGCATTACCATCCCGGAAAAGCTAATGTAGTAGCTGACGCATTGAGCCGTAAGAGCCATGTCAATACTCTAATGACGGGGAAAATACCCAAGGAGTTAGCAGAAAACCTTCGTGAGCTATGTTTGGAAATAGTTCCGAGAGGCTATGTAGCAGCATTGGAGATTCAGTCAACATTGATGGATAAGATCAGAGAAGCTCAGAAATCTGACAAGGAGATTGCTTCTATAAAAGAGAAATTGAGCGAAGGAAAAGCAAAGGGATTTCGTGAGGATGAGCACGATACCTTATGGTTTGAGGACCATGTTTATGTGCCCAATGACCCGGAGATCAGGAAGTTGATTTTGCAAGAGGCACATGATTCACCATATTCGATTCACCCAGGGAATACCAAGATGTATCTGGATTTGAAGGAAACATTCTGGTGGACCGGAATGAAGAAGGATATTGCAGCATATGTAGCAGTTTGTGACGTATGCCAGAGAGTAAAGGCAGAGCATCAGAAGCCAGCAGGATTTTTACAACCATTGCCGATACCCGAGTGGAAGTGGGATAAGATAGGCATGGATTTTATCACAGGACTACCCAGGACGAAAGCAGGCTATGATTCGATATGGGTAGTAGTTGATCGTTTGACGAAGGTAGCACATTTCATTCAAGTTAAGACCACTTACACCAGTGCTAAGTTGGCGAATATATACATGACTAGGATCATTTGTTTGCATGGAGTTCCAAGGAGTATCGTATCAGATAGAGGAACCCAATTTACCTCAAAGTTTTGGAATCAATTGCATGAAACTTTAGGAACCAGACTAGAGTTCAGCACAGCTTTTCATCCGCAAACGGATGGATAGACCGAGAGAGTCAATCAGATTTTGGAAGATATGCTGAGAGCTTGTGCACTAGATTATGGATCTAGCTAGGACGATAACTTGCTGTATGCGGAGTTTTCTTATAACAACAGTTACCAAACCAGTTTGAAGATGGCACCTTTCGAAGCTTTATACGGAAGGAGGTGCAGGACACCATTGTCATAGGACGAAGTTGGAGACCGTCAATTCTTTGGACCAGATTTGATTAAGGAGTCTGAACGGAAAGTTAAGTTGATTCGCGATAGACTCAAGGTAGCCCAGTCCAGACAGAAGAGCTACGCAGATTCAAAACGCAAGGAGACAGTTTACGAAACCGGAGACAGAGTTTATCTTTGAGTATCCCCACTTCGAGGAGTTAAGCGCTTTGGAGTTAAGGGAAAGTTAGCACCGCGTTTCGTTGGACCGTATAAGATCTTGCAACGTATGGGAGAAGTCGCTTATAAGTTGGAATTACCAGAGGGACTGTCAGGAGTTCATGATGTATTCCATGTTTCTCAGCTGAAGAGATGTCATGCCGAGATGGCAGAGATACCGCTAAGAGATACAGTGCCGCTGGAAGCGATTCAGTTGAAGGACGACTTAACATACGAGGAGAAGCCAGTCAAGATTCTCGATTATGCCAGCAGAGTTACTCGCAGCAAGGTTATCAAGTTTTGCAAAGTTCAGTGGAACCACCATTCAGAGGATGAAGCCACCTGGGAAAGAGAAGAAGATTTGCTCAAGGACCACCCTCACCTATTTTCTAGCCAACCCGAATCTCAAGGGCGAGATTCATCTTAACGGGGGTAGGTTTGTAACATCCCAAATTTTCAAATTTGGTATGTTATACACTAGATCATCATGCATATCATATTTTCATGCATTTTGGTCGATCCTAGAAATTTCACGCAACTCAAGGACCTTCGGAGAGAGTTGGAGATTTCGTTATTTTCATATTTGAGAGTTTTCTCGAATTTGAAAAGAGGATCATTTGATTTATTTATTTCATCTTCAATAATTTTCCGAATATCAAAAATGAGAGAGGGAATAATATGACTTTCCCAAAGTTGAGGAAAAATGAAGATATAATAAATAGATCAAGTTTTGGTTTTGCCGGAGTTTTATTTGCATTTTATTTGGATAGGGAAAAAATGCGCGTTTTCAAAAATTGCATTTTAGGTCCGGAGTAAAGTTCATTTTTTTCGGCTCATTTTTAGGAGTCGGGGAAAATTTACTTTATTAATTTTGGAGCCCGTTTAGATTTTCTTTTCTGTGTTTTTCTGCGCGCTAAAGGCCCAGCCAGCCGGCCACCGCCCCAGCCTCCCTGCGCGCCGTGCGCCAGGCAAGGCAGGCGCCAGCCGCCACCGCCTCTTGCTCTAGCCGAGTCCGGCTAGGGTTAGCCCCCCCTTTCCTTTGTTTCGTTTTCCTATTCCTACTCTGTTTCTTGTCCCCTACCCCAAGTCTCCTCTCCCCTCCCCAATATAAATAACCCAACACCCCCCTCTAAACCCATCAAATCAAACCCCAAGCCCTCCACCGCACCCCACCCCGCGCCCTACACCGCCACCGCACCCCACACCCGCGCCGCCGCCCTGTGCCCTAGCGCCGCCGCCGCACCTTGCCCACACCGCCGCCCTACGCCACGCCGCCGGAGCCCCTCGCCGGAGGTTGCCCCGCGTCTCTTTTCCTCGGATCGTTTTCTTCTAATCGTTCCGATTCTTTTCTTCTCTTCCGATTCGTTTTCTTTCCGGTTCTTCTCTAAACCGTTCCGGTTTTCTAGATCGGTTTTTCGTTTGGTTTTCTTCTCCGAAACCCTAGATCGGATTCGTTTTCTTTTCCGATTTAGTTGCCTTTGGACCGTTCGCCGGACCGTTCGTCCTAACGAACGTGATCACCGATTCTTCTAGGTTAACGAACGTTCGTTCGTATAACCGTTCTTCTTTTTCTTCTCGTCGGATTTATTCCGCGATCGCGATCTCAGATCCGATCTTCGTTCTAGTTTATCTTCTCGCTCGTTTATCGGAATCAGGTGATTCAAGCGCCTGGAGTTTCGTTTCGAAACCACCGTTCCGTCTAATCTACTTGAACAAGTTTTTGCCCCGGTAAAATTTGACCTAGTTTTAACTAGCTAGAACCGAGTTGTTTTCTTCCGCCGTTTGTTTTCCGTTTCTTTGTTCGGTTCTTTCTTTCTTTGCAACCGGAGTTCTTAAGTTGAACTTTCTGGTTTGATCTCTTGTTCGAGTTTTACCTGTGCATTAGATGAGTACTTATTGTATGCTTGTTGTTTGTCTGCGATAGATCACTTGGATTGCGCCGCTTGTTACTTCGAATCCCTAGGACTCACGGATCATCAGCAAGGCAAGTAACACTTTGATCATACCTTTTCTACAACCCATGTTTTATTGCATTAGATCAATCCTCTCACATTGCATGATTAGGATGTAATTAAACTGTGGTATGGGAAGTAGATGAGGTAGTACCTATCAACTGAATTATTATGAAACCTTTGGGAGTTACTTCTACGTTTGCTTATTATGCCATGCTATACTAGTAGACGTGGATCGGGTGAGTGATATCCATGACAGATGTGAGTTGATAATTTTAATGGTTTATCTAAGGTGGCAACTTAAACACACATCTGGGTGGATTGAGGCACCTGATGTCTATCAGGACTTGCCTGTTTTATTTTGGACCGCCACCCAGGCTCAAAGGGATCATAAGATAATTCATGCTAGTAACTTCCATGTGCAGCCACATGCTACTATGGGCTCTGGCATAGTTGACTAAGTTGTGCGAACTCTTACGGGGTGGACTAGCAGATGTAGGGGTTGTAGGTGGTACGGCCTACCCCACATGTAAGGTGCTAGCGCTTCTGAAAGACTGTGTCTTGGTCATCCGTTTCTCAAACACCTTGTAGTGCGAGAAAACAAACGGAGGCAATCGAGTCATGTGGGGAAAAGTGCGCAAACCTCTGAAGAGTGTACAAACTAATCATGATTAGCCGTGTCCCCGGTTATGGACAACTTGAGTATCTAGTACCTGAATATCATGTGAATCTCAACATGTTACTTCTAATTAATGTTGTTGGGTTTTAATTGTTCACTTAATTGGGATCGGAATGCTGTCAACCATTCTCGATGTTCAACAACTACCATGATAGTTAAATAAACTTATTCCTTTGCTGTAGGGAAAAACTGGCTTTACGCAAAACTGTAACCATAGAGCTTTCCACCAGCCATATATGCATATAGTATAGCTGTTTCATTCTATTACTCTCTATGTGTTACATTGCCAGCATATTCCATGTGCTGACCCGTTTTCGGGCTGCAACTTCTCATGTTGCAGACTTTTCAGACGACGAGTAAGGTGTTTTTAGGTCGTGGTTCTATACTCAGTGATGCCGTTGGAGTTGATGGACCCATTTGTCTTCCGAGTCTTCCGCTGTTATCGACATTAGATGGCCTTAAGCCATATTTATTGTAAATAAGTTCTCTTTGAGACAACGATGTAATAAGTGTGTGATTGCCACTCTGCTATAAATCCTTCGATGTACTGTGTGGTGTCAGCATTACTGATCCAGGGATGACACCTGAGCACAGTAGGCTTGATCCATTCGGGTCGGGTTGCCACAGTTCTCTTGAACTTAATACTCTAGATGCATGCTGGATAGCGGTCGATGTGTGGTGTAATAGTAGTAGATGCAGGCAGGAGTCGGTCTACTTGTCTCGGATGTGATGCCTATATACATGATCATACCTAGATATTCTCATAACTATGCTCAATTCTGTCAATTTCCCAATAGTAATTTGTTTACCCACCGTGAATACTTATGCTCTCGAGAGAAGCCACTAGTGAAACCTATGGCCCCGGGTCTATCTTCCATCATATTAATCTTCCAATACTTAGTTATTTACTTTGTAATTTATTTTACTTTGCATATTTTATTTCTCTTTATCATAAAAATACCAAAAATATTATCTTACCATATCTATCAGATCTCACTCTCGTAAGTGACCGTGTAGGGATTGACAACCCCTTATCGCGTTGGTTGCGAGGATTTATTTGTTTTTGTAGGTGCGAGGGACTCGTGCGTGGCCTCCTACTGGATTGATACCTTGGTTCTCAAAAACCGAGGGAAATACTTACGCTACTTTGCTGCATCACCCTTTCCTCTTCAAGGGAAAACCAACGCAAGTGCTCAAGAGGTAGAAAGAAGGATTTCGGGCGCCGTTGCTGGGGAGGTCTACGCAAAAGTCAACATACCAAGTACCCATCACAAAACCTTATCTCCCACATTACATTATTTGCCATTTGCCTCTCGTTTTCCTCTCCCCCACTTCACCCTTGCCGTTTTATTCGCCCTCTCTCTCTCCATCCTCCCTCTCTTTCTCTATTCGCCTCTTTTTGCCCGTTTCTTGTTTTCTCCTGTGTTGGATTGCTTGCTTGTCACGATGGCTTTACCTAGATTTGGTGATCTTCACCTTAAAAGGTTTGAAGAGATCAAAAGCAACGTCAAGAGTTTTATGGTTTTACAATTTGAGCATAATAGTTTCTTTAGAAATGAGCTTAAAGAACAAAAAAGTTTTATGCGTTATATGAATAAAGACCTCGATGATATGTCTAAAGAGTTTGATGGTTTGAAATATCAGATTGCTTATCTTGAGAAGTTAATAGCTGAAGTTTCGGATAAGCAAGACACCTTAGTTAATAAGATGGCCGCTAAGCCGGAATCTTTTTTGGAAGATAAAGATGAAGATCTAAAAGTTATTGATGAGTCCCCTATTAAATCTTTGTTTTTCAATATGAATCTTGATAATGATGGGACTGAATATGATCCACCTTTACCTAGACGGCGTTCAAAAAATTTGGAGTCTTTAGATCTTGATGCTAAAATTGTTAAAAGTGGGGTTGAAGAAGTCAAAACTTTAAATATTAATGAACCCACTATTTTGGATTTCAACGAATTTAATTATGATAATTGCTCTTTTATAGATTGTATTTCCTTGTTGCAATCCGTGCTAAATTCTCCTCATGCTTATAGTCAAAATAAAGCTTTTACTAAACATATCGTTGATGCTTTGATGCAACCTTATGAAGAAAAACTTGAGTTGGAAGTTTCTATCCCTAGAAAACTTTACGATGAGTGGGAACCTACTATTAAAATTAAAATTAAAGATCATGAATGCTATGCTTTGTGTGATTTGGGTGCTAGTGTTTCCACGATTCCAAAGACTTTGTGCGATTTGCTAGGTTTCCGTGATTTTGATGATTGCTCTTTAAACTTGCACCTTGCGGATTCCACTATTAAGAAACCTATGGGAAGAATTAATGATGTTATTATTGTTGCAAATAGGAATTATGTGCCCATAGATTTTATTGTTCTTGACATAGATTGCAATCCTTCATGTCCTATTATTCTTGGTAGACCTTTCCTTAGAACGATTGGTGCAACTATTGATATGAATGAAGGGAATATTAGATTCCAATTTCAGTTAAGGAAAGGCATGGAACACTTCCCTAGAAAGAAAATTAAATTACCGTATTAATATATTATGAGAGCCACTTATGGATTGCCTACCAAAGATGGTAATACCTATATCTATCCTTGCTTTTTATGCCTAGCTAGGGGCGTTAAACGATAGCGCTTGTTGGGAGGGAACCCAATTTTATTTTTATTACTTGCCTTTTGATCCTGTTTAGTAATAAATAATTTATCTAACCTCTGTTTTGGTTTTGTTTTTTGTGTTTAATTAGTGTTTGTGCCAAGTAGAACCGTTGGGAAGACATGGGGAAAGTCTTTTTAATCTTGCTGTAAAAATACAGAAACTTTAGCGCTCACAAGAACTGCTGCCGTTTTTATTTGGAAAGTGATATTTAGTTAATTATTTTTGCATATGATTAATAGATAAATTCCTCACGTCCAGAAATTTATTTTAGAATTTTTGGGGTTTCAGATATTGCGTTAGCTACAGATTACTACAGACTTTTCTGTTTTTGACAGATTCTGTTTTTCATGTGTTGTTTGCTTATTTTGATGAATCTATGGTAGTAAAATAGTTTATAAACCATAGAGAAGTTTGAATACAGTAGTTTTAACAATAATATAAATAAATAATGAGTTCATTACAGTACCTTTAAGTGGTGTTTTGTTTTCTTTCGCTAACGGAGCTCACGAGATTTTCTACTTTAAGTTTTGTGTTGTGAAGTTTTCAAGTTTTGGGTAAAAGATTTGATGGATTATGGAAAAAGGAGTGGCAAGAGCCTAAGCTTGGGGATTCCCATGGCACCCCAAGATAATCTAAGGACACCTAAAAGACAAAGCTTGGGGATGCCCCGGAAGGCATCCCCTCTTTCGTCTACTTCCATCGGTAACTTTACTTGGAGCTATATTTTTATTCATCACATGATATGTGTTTTTCTTGGAGCGTCTTGTATGATTTGAGTCTTTATTTGTTAGTTTTCCACAATCATCCTTGCTGTACACACCTTTTGATAGAGACACACATGATTCGGAAATTGTTAGAATACTCTATGTGCTTCACTTATATCTTTTGAGTTATATAGTTTTTGCTCTAGTGCTTCACTTATATCTTTTAGAGCACGTTGGTGGATTTGTTTTATAGAAACTATTGTTCTCTCATGCTTAACTTAGATTATTTTGGGAGTCCTACAAAACAGATGGTAATTTGTTTTAATTATGTTAGGCATTCAAGATTTCTTCTTCTTCTTATGTGTGTGTTGAATACTATGAGAAGTTTGATACTTGATAATTGTTTTGAGATATGGAGATGGTGATATTAGAGTCATGCTAGTTGAGTAGTTGTGAATTTGTGGAATACTTGTGTTAAAGTTTGTGATTCTCGTAGCATGCACGTATGGTGAACCATTATGTGATGAAGTCGGAGCATGATTTATTTATTGATTGTCTTCCTTATGAGTGGCGGTCGGGGACGAGCGATGGTCTTTTCCTACCAATCTATCCCCCTAGGAGCATGCGCGTAATACTTTGCTTTGATAAACTGTAGATTTTGCAATAAGTATATGAGTTCTTTATGACTAAGGTTGAGTCCATGGATCATACGCACTTTTCTTCCTTCCACCATTGCTAGCCTCTCTAATACCGTGCACCTTTCTCGGTATCATACACCCACCATATACCTTCCTCAAAACAGCCACCATACCTACCTATCATGGCATTTCCATAGCCATTCCGAGATATATTGCCATGCAACTTTCCACTGTTCCGTTTACTATGACACGCTCCATCATTGTCATATTGCTTTGCATGATTATGTAGTTGACACTGTATTTGTGGCAAAGCCACCATTCATAATTATTTCATACATGTCACTCTTGATTCATTGCATATCCTGGTACACTGCCGGAGGCATTCACATAGAGTCATATTTTGTTCTAAGTATTGAGTTGTATTTGTTGAGTTGTAAGTAAATAAAAGTGTGATGATCATCATTTTTAGAGCATTGTCCCAAGTGAGGGAAGGATGATGGAGACTATGATTCCCCCACAAGTCGGGATGAGACTCTGGACGAAAAAAGAGGCCATAAAAAAGAAGAGAAGGCCAAATAAAAAAATGAGAGAAAAAGAGAGAAGGGACAATGCTACTATCCTTTTACCACACTTATGCTTCAAAGTAGCACCATGATCTTCATAATAGAGAGTCTCCTATGTTATCACTTTCATACACTACTGGGAATTTTTCATTATAGAACTTGGATTGTATATTCCAATGACGGGCTTCCTCAAAATGCCCTAGGTCTTCATGAGCAAGCGAGTTGGATGCACACCCACTTAGTTCCTTTTGTTGAGCTTTCATATACTTATAGCTCTAGTGCATATATTGCATGGCAATCCCTACTCACTCACATTGATATCTATTGATGGGCATCTCCATAGCCCGTTGATACGCCTAGTTGATGTGAGACTATCTTCCCCTTTTTTGTCTCCTCCACAACCACCATTCTATTGCACCTAAAGTGCTATGTCCATGGCTCACGCTCATGTATTGCGTGGAGATTGAAAAAGTTTGAGAACACCAAAAGTATGAAACAATTGCTTGGCTTGTCATCGGGGTTGTGCATGATTTAAATACTTTGTGTGGTGAAGACAGAGCATAGCCAGACTATATGATTTTGTAGGGATAACTTTCTTTGGCCATGTTATTTTGACGAGACATAACTGCTTAGTTAGTATACTTGAAGTATTATTATTTCTATGTCAATATTGAACTTTTGTCTTGAATCTTTTGGATTTGAATATTCATACCACTATTAAGAAGAATTACATTGAAAATATGCCAAGTAGCATTCCACATCAAAAATTATGTTTTTATCATTTACCTACTCGAGGATGAGCAGGAATTAAGCTCGGGGATGCTTGATACGTCTCCAACGTATCTGTAATTTTTGATTGTTCCATGCTATATTATATTCTGTTTTGGACATTATTGGGCTTTATTATACACTTTTATATTATTTTTGGGACTAACCTATTAACCGGAGGCCGAACCTAGAATTGCTGTTTTTTTGCCTATTTTAGGGTTTCGAAGAAAAGGTATATCAAACGGAGTCCAAACAGAATGAAACCTTCGGGAATGTGATTTTCGGAACGTACATGATCCAGAGGACTTGGAGCCTACGTCAAGACATCAATCAGGAGGCCACGAGGTAGGGGGGCGCTCCTACCCCCCAGGCGCGCCCTCCACCCTCGTGGCCCCCCTGTTGCTCCATTGAGATACCCCTTCCTCCTATATATACCTACGTACCCCCAAACTACCAGATACGGAGCCAAAACCCTAATTCCACCGTCGTAACTTTCTGTATCCACGAGATCCCATCTTGGGGCCTGTTCCAGAGCTCCGCCGAAGGGGGCATCTGTGACGCCCCAAGACCGGAGCTTTAGATGCCTTCCATGTTTTTCGAGTTTTGTCAGGTGATTTCTTTTGTCTGTTGCATTCATCTTTGCATCTTGAGCATTGCATCATGTCATCATGCCATTTCATTTTAAAAAAACTCAACTAAATAAAATGCATAGATCTTTGATCTATTTAAATTGAGGGAACTCACCTGGTGATTTCTCTATATAACATATCCTCCCAATACATTAGGGAGATATATTAAATATTTCATTAATTTGGTTTTAAACATAACACACGCGCAAACAAATCCCATGCCTTTTCTGCTTCGAGTTGATCTCCAAACCTTGTCAATATTTCTTTCTTTGTTTATCGGAGCCCCATCAAAAATCTCAACATTTTTGGACTTTCCCAACCCTCACTTCCTATCCAAACCAACAAGCGGCTGCACCTCGTCATGTTTCAGTCCAATGCCGCAAGTCCGAGACCACCCCGAACCATGTCGTCTTGCCGGGTCATCAAGACCATCTCGGTTTTCGCAAGTACCTCTATGCCCGAAGGCATTGGATGCATCAAGTTCCACTATCGTCGCAAAACCCGAGATGAAGTACCCCTACAGTTCATCGAGACCGGCAGATCACAAAATCGTCCTGGATATCGTCAAGTACCACGACGACCCTCGAAGAGTTTGGGTTCGTCAAGTTCGACTACCGTGGCGTGAACCACTACTCCCACGACGACGTGTGTATCACTACCGTCGACCCTCCAAGACCCCGTGGATGTCAAGTTCCTCGCTGTGATCCCGAACATCTACAGACAACTTGTGCGACTAAGAACGTGAACAACGACCGTCGCCGAAGACCCGGATAGCAAAACGTCAAGTACCTATGACCGAAGAACGCCAAGTACCCCGACGCCCGACGTCAAGAACAACTACCGCCGTCGCGAGAACGCCTACTTCCCTCTACGAACTTGATCCGTTCCGATAAGGCACGCTTCGAAAGGTATAACCATCGACACGACCGTCCGTGGACCGAACGCATGTTATGTGATACGAGATGAACCCCGTGTTTGCAGCGTGCCCGTTTGTTACGTGCATGACCCTTGGTTGCCATGCCGCCGACACATGGGACACCCGGTAATCCGGGAGCGCCCCACCATCTTTATACACATCCGCACACTTGCTTCTTTTACACCGATATCGCTGTGAGCCACCGGTACCGACTTGTTGCCGTGGCATCATTTTCGGATTCGTTACCATGGCACCATTCCCATTTCGCCACCATGGCACCCCTTTTCTTTCCACCACGGTGACAAATGCTTCATAATGCTCTTGTAAACTTCTAATAAAAATTGCATAAAACTTGCTCATGTCATCCGCATCATGATAACAACAATTAAAATGTTAAATTTTTGTTGCTAAATTACTAATGCATTTGGGGATTTACCGAAATTGTTGTTCGTTGCTTCCGGCCTCATTTAAACTTGACTAGATAGGTAGTTTTATTATGCTTCACCCTCTTGCCATGTTAATCAACATTTAATCTTGTTGGGTACATAAACGAGAGAGAACTAAATAAGTCATGTGGTGTTTTCTTCAATATGCAACTCCGTTGCATATTGAGCTCCACTTAATTTGTAGTGTGGTTTGTTGCTCTTTGCCATGCCATGCCATGTATCATTAAATCGGACATGCATCATACTTGATTGTGCATCCTGCCATGTTCATGTCGTGGTTGTTTACTATGCTGTTTGCTTCTTTCCGGTGTTGCTTCTTCGGGTTAGATCCGATAACTTCGCATTGTGAGGATACGTTGGCTACGTCCGTTTGTCTTCTTCATGGACTCATTCTTCTTCCTTGCGGGATTTTAGGCAAGATGACCATACCCTCGAAATCACTTCTATCCTTGCTTGCTAGTTGCTCGCTCTTTTGCTATGCCTATGCTGTGATACCTACCACTTGCTTATCATGCCTCCCATATTGTTAAACCAAGCCTCCAACCCACCTTGTCCTAGCAAACCGTTGATTGGCTATGTTACCGCTTTGCTCAGCCCCTCTTATAGCGTTGTTAGTTGCAGGTGAAGATTGAAGTTTGTTCCTTGTTGGAACAGGGAGATGTTGTTCCTTGTTGGAACATGTTTACTTGTTGGGATATCACATTATATCTTATTTAATTAATGCATCTATATACTTGGTAAAGGGTGGAAGGCTCGGCCTTATGCCTGGTGTTTTGTTCCACTCTTGCCGCCCTAGTTTCCGTCATATCGGTGTTATGTTCCCGGATTTTGCGTTCCTTATGCGGTTGGGTTATAAAGGGAACCCCTTGACAGTTCGCTTTGAATAAAACTCCTCCAGCAAGGCCCAACATTGGTTTTACCATTTGCCACCTAGCCTTTTTTCCCTTGGGTTAGGCCAGCCCAAGGGTCATCTTTATTTTAACACCCCCCCGGGCCAGTGCTTGTCTAAGTGTTGGTCCGAAATAGAGCCACTTGCGGCGCCACCTCGAGGAAACTTGAGGGCTGGTTTTAGCTGTACGTAGTGTTCATCCGGTGTTGCCCTGAGAACGAGATATGTGCAGCTCCCATTAGGATGTCAGCGCATTGGGCGGTCTTGCTAGACTTGTTTTACCATTGTCGAGGATGTCTTGTAGAACCGGGATACCGAGTCTGATCGGAATGTCTCGGGAGGAGGTCTATTCCTTCGTTGACCGTGAGAGCTTGTCATGGGCTAAGTTGGGACACCCCTGCAGGGTTTTGAACTTTGAAAGCCGTGCCCGCGGTTATGGGCAGATGGTAATTTGTTAATGTCCGGTTGTAGAAAACCTGAAGTTAACCTTAATTAAAATGCATCAACCGCGTGTGTAACCGTGATGGTCTCTTTCCGGCGGAGTCCGGGAAGTGAACACGGTGTTGGAGTTATCCTTGACGTAGGTTGTTCTAGGATCACTTCTTGATCATAGTTTCACGATCGTGCTTTGCCTCCTCTTCTCGCTCTCTTTTGCGAACAGGTTAGCCACCAGATATGCTAGTCGCTTGCTGCAGCTCCACCTCATACCTTTTACCTTACCCATAAGCTTAAATAGTCTTGATCGCGAGGGTGCGAGATTGCTGAGTCCCCGTGGCTCACAGATACTTCCAAAACCAGCTTGCAGGTGCCGATGAGTCCGTGCAGATGACGCAACCAAGCTCAGGAGGAGCTCGATGAAGATCCTGCCCTTTGTGTTGTTTCGTTCTAGTTGATCAGTAGTGGAGCCCAGTTGGGGTCGATCAGGGACCCTATCGCTTTTGGGGTTCTTCTTTTATTTTGGTTCCGTAGTCGGACCTTGATTGTATTTGGATGATGTAATGCTTTATTCATGTATTGTGTGAAGTGGCGATTGTAAGCCAACTATGTATCTCTTTCCCTTATGTGTTACATGGGTTGTTTGAAGATTACCTCATTTGTGACATTGCTTTCAATGCGGTTATGCCTCTAAGTCGTGCTTCGACACGTGGGAGATATAGCCGCACATAGGGCGTTATAGCATCGATCATGGAGGGCTTCTACATCAACACCATAGCCTCTCCGATGAAGTGTGAGTAGTTTACTTCAGACCTTCGGGTCCATAGTTATTAGCTAGATGGCTTCTTCTCTCTTTTTGGATCTCAATACAAAGTTCTCCCCCTCTCTCGTGGAGATCTATTCGATGTAATCTTCTTTTGCGGTGTGCTTGTTGAGATTGATGAATTGTGGGTTTATGATCAAGTTTATCTATGAACAATATTTGAATCTTATGTGAATTCTTTTATGTATGATTGGTTATCTTTGCAAGTCTCTTTGAATTATCAGTTTGGTTTGGCCTACTAGATTGATCTTTCTTGCAATGGGAGAAGTGCTTAGCTTTGGGTTCGATCTTGCGGTGTCCTTTCCCAGTGATAGTAGGGGCAGCAAGGCACGTATTGTATTGTTGCCATCGAGGATAACAAGATGGGGTTTATACCATATTGCATGAGTTCATCCCCCTATATCATGTCATCTTGCTTAAAGCGTTACTCTGTTCTCTTGAACTTAATACTTTAGATGCATGCTGGATAGCGGTCGATGTGTGGAGTAATAGTAGTAGATGCAGGCAGGAGTCGGTCTACTTGTCTCAGACGTGATGCCTATATAGACGATCATACCTAGATATTCTCATAACTATGCTCAATTCTGTCAATTTCTCAACACTAATTTTTTTACCCACCGTGAATACTTATGCTCCCGAGATAAGCCACTAGTGAAACCTATGGCCCCCGGGTCTATCTTCCATCATATTAATCTTCCAATACTTAGTTATTTCCTTTGCAATTTATTTTACTTTGCATCTTTTATTTCTCTTTATCATAAAAATACCAAAATATTATCTTATCATATCTATCAGATCTCACTCTCGTAAGTGACCGTGTAGGGATTGACAACCCCTTATCGCGTTGGTTGTGAGGATTTATTTGTTTGTGTAGGTGCGAGGGACTCGTGCGTGGCCTCCTACTGGATTGATACCTTGGTTCTCAAAAACTGAGGGACATACTTACGCTACTTTGCTGCATCACCCTTTCCTCTTCAAGGGAAAACCAACGCAAGTGCTCAAGAGGTAGCACTCCCAATTCAGCCTCCCTCCTTTTCCTATTCCTATTCGGAGTAGGAAGGGAAGAGGGGGAAGGGGGAATCCTATTCCAATTTTCCTTTCCTCCTTCCCCTTTTCTACTCCAATTTGGCCAGCCCATATGGGAGGGGTGCACAAGCCCCTTAGGGGCTGGTCTGTCCCCCTCTTGGCCCATTAAGGCCCATGTAGTTGCCGGGGGGATGCCTGGAACCCCTTCTGGTGAGCCGATATGCACCCGGTACCCCCGGAACACTTCCGGTGTCCGAATATCATCGTACAATATATGAATCTTTACCTCTCAACCATTTAGAGACTCCTCGTCATGTCTGTGATCTCATCCAGGACTCCGAACAACATTCGGTCACCAAATCACATAACTCATATAATACAAAATCGTCAGCAAACGTTAAGCGTGCGGACCCTACGGGTTCGAGAACTATGTAGACATGACCGAGACAACTCTCCGGTCAATAACCAATAGCGGAACCTGGATGCTCATATTGGTTCCCACATATTCTATGAAGATCTTTATCAGCCGTACCGTAATGACAACATACATTATTTGCTTTGTCATCGGTATGTTACTTGCCCGAGATTCGATCGTCGGTATCTCCATACCTAGTTCAATCTCATTACCGGCAAGTCTCTTTACTCATTCCGTAATGCATCATCCCGCAACTAACTCATTAGTCACATTGCTTTCAAGGCTTATTATGATGTGCATTACCGAGAGGGCCCAGAGATACCTCTCCGATACATGGAGTGACAAATCCTAATCTCGATCTATGCGAACCCAACAAACACCTTTGGAGATACTTGTAGAGCATCTTTATAATCACCCAATTATGTTGTGACGTTTGATATAACACAAGGTATTCCTCTGGTATCCGGGAGTTGCATGATCTCATAGTCAAAGGAATATGTATAAGTCATGAAGAAAGCAATAACAATAAAACTTAACGATCATTATGCTAAGCTAACGGATGGGTCTTGTCCATCACATCATTCTCCTAATGATTTGATCTCGTTCATCAAATGACAACACATGTGTAACACCCCGGATATGATTTACTCAATTTGTACTCCAACTCTTGCCGTTTCCGACGTTAAGTTATTTTATTTTCTCGGGTTCGGGTTTTTGTCTCCGTGTGTTGCTATCGTTGTCATGCATCTCATATCATGTCATCATGTGCATTGCATTTGCATACGTGTTCATCTCATGCATTCGAGCATTTTCCCCGTTGTCCGTTTTGCATTCCGGCACTTCGTTCTCCTCCGGTGGTCTTTCTACCTTTCTTTCGTGTGTGGGGATTAAACATTTCCGGATTGGACCGAGACTTGCAAAGCGGCCTTGGTTTACTACCGGTAGACCGCTTGTCAAGTTTCGTATCATTTGGACTTCGTTTGATACTCCAACGGTTAACCGAGGGACCGAAAAGGCCTCGTGTGTGTTGCAGCCCAACACCCCTCCAATTTGGCCCAAAACCCACCAAAACCTTCTCCATCATCTAGAGCGTTCGATCACGATCGCGTGGCCGAAAACCGCACCTCATTTGGACTCTCCTAACTCCCTCTATGCCTATATATAGATCCCCTCTTGAAAATCCCGGGTCTCTTCCTACCCTAACCCTAGAAATCCTCCTCGCGCCGCGCCGGACATGTCCACCCGCGTTGGACACCTCTCCACCGCCGCCCGCAGCCACTCGTAGGCTGCCACGTGGCCCGGCCACCGCCTCAGCCGCCGCAGCCCGCCCGGCCCGCGGGAGGCCCTCCTGGGCCCGGCCGCCGCCTCCCCGGCCGGCTCCTTCCCCGCCCGAGCCGGCAAGCCGCGCCGCCGCCTTCCCTTCGCCGCGCCACCGCCCGAGCTCGTCGCCGGCCGCCGTGCCTCCTCACCACCACCGCCCGACGTTGCCAGCCGTCGCTGCCACCTACGCCAAGCGCCGCCGCCAGGGGGCCCGAGCGCGCCGTCCCGGACTCCTTCGCGTCGCCTCGCCAGAGATCTCGCCAGATCCGGCTTCCCCGACAGCTCCGGCCACCGCCCCTCTTCTTCGGAGAGAGGATCCGGCCATCTCGTTTCGCGTGCCGCCGGATCGGATCCAGATCCAGCTACAGTAAACCCTAGGTCGATTTCGCCTAAGTCCCTTTTCTGCATATTTTTTTTGCATGTTCATCGCATCGTAACTCCTCATCCGTAGCTCCGTTTTGGGCATATAGCATATCAAAATGTTCACCTCACAGAGTACATCATTTCATTACATTGCATCATTTTCATTTGAGTTCATCTTGATGCCCGAAATTCTGTTAGAAGAGGGCTACTTGAGATAAGTTACCAGATCTGCTGCTCCATTTAGATTTTTGTCATTTTGCCATGATTATTGTGTGCATGATATGCCCACGAGCTCTACATATGTTTTGTTAAGGGTTTTTCCATCTTTCCAGAGGTCCCACCCATGTATTTTTGTGATGTGTGTGGTGACTAGCACAAACTTGCAAAATGAGGCACTTGGTAATGCTGATTTCAGGGACTTAGCATTTCCACTAAGTCCTTGATCTGTTTATCTCATGTTGCCATATGTTCATGTTGTTTCCTAGTGATCCGCGCCTCTTTTGAGGATGATCAGTAAGGACGTTCTGTTAATATTGTAGTGCTCTATCCATCCATGTCTTTGGTTGCAATTATGGAGCACCCTAACTTGAGTCAATCGAGCTCTATTTTTGCTACTTCGTGAATCTGGGCAGATTGTCTACTTGTTAGCGATTTTGCCGATGATGTTGTAGTTGATCCGTGCATGCTATGTTATTGTTCTTGCTATGTCTAGCTTGAATTTTGTGTATTCTTGATGGGTGTATGCTTAGATTATCATGACTTTCTCTGTAGTGAGTGCATCGAGCTCGTAAACATGCCTACTTGATATCTGTTTTCAGCATGCTCCAGTTTTCACTAAGTCTGAGAACTGATTATGTTTTTGCCATGTTCACATGCTTGCAATTGTATTTTCTGATCCCTTTTGGATCAAGGTCACTAAGGGACTTTTGTTAAGCTCTTTGAGTACCTCCATGCCATGCTTTACTTTTCCATGTTCAGGTCCTCTAGCATGTAGTTTTGATGCTCCGAGGAGTGCTACCTGATCTGAAATTCCAGACAAGTGTTAATTTCACTAAGTCTGAAATCTGTTTGCCATATGCATTTTTGCCATGCTTGTTTGAACCTGTTAATGGATGAATTGGACGTAGCTCAGTGCTAGACTTTTGTTAAGCTTCATGAATGCATCCCGTCCATGTATTTTGTTGTCATGGCTGAGTGCTGTAGCATGTTCATCTCGTTGCATTTAGATGGCTACTTGCTGTAAATCGCAGACCGGCGTCATATTTGAATCGCTTGCCATTTCCAAACCGTAACTCCGATTCCGGCGTTCTTTATATCGTTTTCAAGCTATTTCATCTCATCTTTCCAGTGGCACACTTGGTATTCCAAGTTGAGGCCAGGTTCATGCATCGCTTGCCAAATCTTGCATATGCATCCCCCATCGCATCCCGCATAGCATACCATCTTTGCATCATATTGTTGATCCTTGCACGTCGTTGATTGTGCTCCGTTTGCTTGTTTGTCTTGTTTGGGTAGATCCGGGAGATGAGTTCACTAACGAAGAGCCCGTTGAGTTTGCTTTCGAGGATCCAGTCAACTCTGACCACTTTGCAGGCAAGATGATCATACCCTCGAAATCACAACTATCTTTGCTTTGCTAGATGCTCGCTCTTTTGCTATGCCAATGCTACGATGCCTACCACTTGCTTGCAAGCCTCCCAAATTGCCATGTCAAACCTCTAACCCACCATGTCCTAGAAAACCGTTGATTGGCTATGTTACCGCTTTGCTCAGCCCCTCTTATAGCGTTGCTAGTTGCAGGTGAAGATTGGAGACCGTTCCTTGTTGGAACATTATTTACTTGTTGGGATATCATTATATTGCCATGTTATCTTAATGCATCTATATACTTGGTAAAGGGTGGAAGGCTCGGCCTCTCGCCTAGTGTTTTGTTCCACTCTTGCTGCCCTAGTTTCCGTTATATCGGTGTTATGTTCCCGGATTTTGCGTTCTTTACGTGGTTGGGTTATAATGGGAACCCCTTGATAGTTCGCCTTGATTAAAGCTTTTCCAGCAATGCCCAACCTTAGTTTTACCATTTTCCACCTAGCCTCTTTTTCCCTTGGGTTTTCGGAGCCCGAGGGTCATCTTATTTAAACCCCCCCGGGCCAGTGCTCCTCTGAGTGTTGGTCCACCCTAGAGCCCCTTGCAGCGCCACCTCGGGGAAACTCGAGGGCTGGTTTTAGTTGTACGGATTGCTTATCCGATTGTGCCCTGAGAACAAGATATGTGCAGCTCCTATCAGGATTTGTCGGCACATTCGGGCGGTGTTGCTGGATTAGTTTTAACATGTCGAAGTGTCTTGAAGAACCGAGATACCGAGTCTGATCGGAACGTCTTAAGAGGAGGTCTATTCCTTCGTTGACTGTGAGAGCTTGTCATGGGCTAAGTTGGGACTCCCCTGCAGGGATTTGAACTTTTGAAAGCCGTGCCCGCGGTTATGGGAAGATGGGAATTTGTTAATGTCCGGTTGTAGATAACTTGAACCTTAACTTAATTAAAATGAATCAACTGAGTGTGTTACCGTGATGGCCTCTTCTCGGAGGAGTCCGGGAAGTGGACACGGTGTTGGGGTAATGTTTGCCGCAGGATTTGCCCTCTAGTTATGCGTTCGCGCTTTGCCTCCTCTTCTCGCTCTCTTTTGCGAACAGGTTAGCCACCATATATGCTAGTCGCTTGCTGCAGCTCCACATATTTACCTTGCCTTACCTATAAGCTTAAATAGTCTTGATCGCGAGGGTGCGAGATTGCTGAGTCCCTGTGGCTCACAGATTACTATTACACCAGATGCAGGGCCTGATGATTCCGCTCCAGATGACGCGCTCGAGCTCAAGTGGGAGTTCGACGAGGACTCTCAACGATACTATGTTTCCTTTCTTGATGATCAGTAGTGGTGCCCAGTTGGGGGTGATCGGGACCGTGTCGCATGTTGGGTTATCTTTTATTTTGGCGCCGTAGTCGGGCCATGAGTGTTTGGATGATGTAATGTTATTTATGTACCTTGATTGTCGTGGCGAGTGTAAGCCAACTATGTTACCTCCCCTTTTATTATCTATATTACATGGGATGTTGTGAATATTGCCTAACTTGCGACATATGCCTTCAATGCGATTATGCCTCTAAGTCGTGCCTCGACACGTTGGAGATATAGTCGCATCGAGGGTGTTACAAGTTGGTAATCAGAGCCTTCCCCGACCTTAGGAGCCCCATTGTTTGATCATTTTTAGCGGCCGAGTTGTGTCTAGAAAAATGTTTTGAGTCATTTAGGAATTATATATCGAAGAGTTTAGGAATTCCTTTTACTTCCTAGTCTCCTCATCGCTCTGGTAAGGCATCCTGACATAGAGTTTTGACTCTTCTCTTCTCAAATTTCACTAAAATTTTGTTAGGATCACGCGGGTATCTTGGAATCGTTCAGATGGTTTTATGATGAGAACATTGTCTTGGTGCCTCCTATCAGGGGTTTTGTGGAAGTGTCTCGGGGATTTGAGCTCTGAGGTGTTGTTGTCATAATTTTATCGTTGCAGTTCTGGAATACCTGAGTCTAGTACGCCGACATCGAAAATCTCTTTTATGCAGTTCGTTGGTGAGATAACCTCGACGCCACCCAGTACTGGGGCGGGAGTTCGGGAGTATCGCCATAACTTGTATAACGGATGCTTTTCGAAGGTTGAGGTAGATGGTTTCCGAAGTTTTTTCTCAGGTATGTGTTGAAGGATGGATACAGCTGGATGTAGGATTTGCTAGATTTGAGTGAGATATTATGCTTCCCCTGTATCCCCAAAACCTGATTGCATAACCGGAAAGGTTTGGGAGTTTCATAGGTGGGAATTCTAGTAGCTCTAGTTCTTCTTCCAGGATAGTTGGTTTGAGATTGGGATTTCTTACCGATTATTCGTTCTTGATCCGTACCTTGTTGATTTAATTCTCTACCTAAATTCTACGTGGCTTCTCAATTTATGGGTATGTGACCATTTCAAGAGGAATGCATTCGTTCATTTTGTTCGGATGTGAAGACTATATGTTGCAATTTTCATTTCGTTGGATTCAGCTTCAATATTTGTCTATCAATGTGTTAATGGATGTCAACCTCTTCAGGATGGCTCCTCCAACGCGCACGACTCCGAATCCTGATCCGCCACCACCTCCACCTCCTCCGGAGGCATGGCAAGCTGTGATGGCCGCAACCAACGCAAACACACAGTTGATCATGCAAATTCTCCAAGAGCGCAATCAAGGCAACCAAGGGAACCATGGCAACAATCAGAATCACTTTGCTACACTCGACCAGTTCCTTGCTAACGGGCCAAAGACTTTCAGCAATTGTGTTGAGGCAACCGATGCTGACGATTGGCTTGTGGATCTGTGCAAGTATTTCGAGTGCAGTAATGTCAGGCCTGAGGACTTTGTCAAGTTCGCTTCCTTCCAACTCAAAGATCAAGCTGCAGAATGGTTCCAGCAGTACAAGGATTCCAGAGGTGGACGTGTTATTACTTGGGATGAATTCCGTCAAGATTTCAGAGCTCATCATATTCCTCAGAGCGTGGTTGAAAGCAAGCGTGAGGAATTCCGCAACCTGAAGCAAGGCTCTTTGTCTGTCTATGACTACAACAAGTTGTTTCAGAAGCTCGCCCGTTTTGCCAAGCAGGACGTACCTGATGAAAAGAGCATGATATACCAGTTCAGGGGTGGTCTCAGAGAATAAATTCAGCTAGCTCTTGTTCTCTTTGAGCCCTTGAGATACGATGAGTTCTACAACATGGCATTGAAGCAAGAGGCTGCTCAACTGAGGTGTGATGCTTCCAAGAAGCGAGTCAGAGATGCTACTCCTTCTTCCTCTACTCAAGTGGCCAAGCAGCAGAAGTATTGGCTTCCTCCTCCTCCGTTCCGTCAGCCGTATCAGCAAAAGAGCAAAGGTGGCAGTGGATCTTCCCACCCACCCAACCCTGGCTTTCAGAACAAGACTTCGTCTCAAGCTCCAAGATCGAGTGCTCCGTATCACCGTCCGCTTTCAGAGGTCACGTGCAACAAGTGCCAACAGAAGGGTCACTATGCCAACAAGTGTCTCAATCAGAGGCGCCTCCCTCCTCCTCCTCCTGTGAGATCGGCAAGTACAGCTGTGGTCAAGCATAACCCCAAGTACGCCAAGGTCAATATGGTGAATGCAGCTCAGGCAGAGGATTCATCAGATGTCATCATGGGTAACCTTCCTGTTAACGATATTCCCGCAAGAGTTCTTTTTGACACTGGTGCATCGCATTGTTTCATCTCGAGACCTTTTGCATCTAAGCATGATTTTGTTACTCAAGTGTTGCCGAAACCGTTGGCTATTGTCTCTCTGGCCCGTCAAATGACATCTCGAGTATGCGTTCCGGATGTTACAATCACTTTGGGTGACTATAAGTTCTTGTCCTCTCCAAATGTTCTTGGTGACTCGGATATTGATCTTATTCTCGGAATGGATTGGCTTTCTAAGCACAAGGCTCAGCTTGATTGTGCAGCCAGGCAGATTCAATTGACTCATTCGTCTGAGGATGTAATTGTCTTTGCCGCTCGTGATGATACCATCTGTCTGTTTTCTCTCAATGAGAAGGGTGAACTCGATGCCATCTCGCAAATTCCAGTCGTTTGCGAATATCAAGATGTCTTTCCAGAAGAGCTTCCAGGAATGCCTCCGCACCGGCCAGTTGAATTCATCATCGATCTTGAGCCTGGCACGGAACTAGTGTGCAAGCATCCTTACAAGCTCGGACCTGAGGAGTTGAAGGAGCTGAAGAAACAACTCGATATTCAAGAAAGAATGGATCTCATCGGCCTAGTTCTTCTCCGTGGGGTTGTGGTGTTCTTTTTGTGAAGAAGAAGGATGGAACGGACCGGCTTTGTGTTGATTACCGTCCATTGAACAAGAAGACCATCAAGAACAAATACCCACTTCCTAACATCAATGAGCTGTTCGAACAACTCAAAGGTGCCCAAGTATTCTCCAAGCTTGATCTCCGTATGGGTTATCATCAGATTCGAATCCGTGAGCAAGATATTCCCAAGACGGCTTTCAGGACAAGCTATGGTTCATACGAATACACTGTCATGTCTTTTGGCCTCGTCAACGCTCCTCCGACTTTCTCTCGCATGATGAACTTCATCTTCAATGCCTACACCAATGACTTTGTTTTGGTCTATCTCGACGACATTCTGGTTTTCTCGAAGAACAAGGAAGATCATGCCAAGCACTTGCGTTTGGTTCTTGATAAGCTCAGGGAACACCAGTTCTACGCCAAGTTCTCCAAGTGTGAATTTTGGCTCGATGAGGTTCTTTATCTTGGTCATATCATCTCTGCCAAGGGCATTGCGGTGAATCCTAAGAAGGTGTCTGCAATTGTGAATTGGGAACCTCCTCAGAACGTGAAGCAACTCCGTAGCTTCCTCGGTCTCGCAAGCTACTATCGAAGATTCGTTGAAAATTTTTCTAAGATCGCGAAGCCTCTCTCAAATCTTCTCCAGAAGCACATCAAGTACGTTTGGTCTCCGGAGTGTGACATTGCTTTCAACACTTTGAAAGAGAAATTGATCACTGCTCCAGTTCTGACTCCGCCTAATGAATCCAAGCCGTACGAGGTCTTTTGTGATGCCTCTCTCCGAGGTCTTGGCGTAGTGTTGATGCAAGAGAAGAAAGTTGTTGCTTATACCTCTCGCCAGTTGAAGCCTAATGAAAAGAACTACCCCACTCATGATCTCGAGTTGGCGGCAGTTGTGCGTGCTCTTTTGACTTGGAGACATCTCTTATTGGGAAGAAAAGTGGACATTTTCACTGATCACAAGAGTCTCAAGTACATCTTCACTCAGCCTAATCTCAACCTCAGGCAAACTCGATGGGTCGAAATGATTCAAGAGTATAATCCGAGTATCTAGTATACTCCAGGCAAGGCCAATGTGATTGCTGACGCATTGAGCAGAAAGGCTTATTGCAATAGTCTTATTCTCAAGCCTTATCAACCCGAGCTTTGTGAAGCTTTCCGCAAACTTAATCTGCAAGTTGTTCCTCAAGGTTTCCTCGCCAACCTTCAAGTCTCTCCTACCTTGGAAGACCAGATTCACAAAGCCCAGCTTCTTAATGCTATGGTGAAAAAGGTGAAGATTGGGATTGCCAAGAGTCAACCCAAGTACAAGTGTTACCGCCTTGATGACAAGGACACTCTCTTCTTCGAGGATCGTATTGTTGTACCCAAAGGTGCCCTCCGCAAAGTGATCATGAACGAGCACTACAAGAAATATGTCAACTTATGACCTTCTGTCAGTGACCCTCGAAGAATTGGTCATAAATTTATGACCATTTTAGACCAATTGGTCAAAAGCTGTTCAGGGGGCTTCAAACCCTAAACCATTGCGACCATTTTGGTCAGAAAGGTCGTAATTTCCTCACACGAAATGGTCACAAAGCAAACAGTGCTAGTCCGCTGCCTTATTTCTAGTTGTTAATGACCAATATAGATGGTCATAGCCTTGTAGATTGTGGTGGGTTGTGATGACTAGGCGCCATCTCATCAGTTTTGCCTATGTGTCATGTCCATGTGGCAGTTTTTGCCCTAGGTTGTGAAGCAACCTATATTTCTATCATTCCCAAAATTCCCAAAAAAATCTCATAAATTCTTTGGGTCATATCTTCATCAAATATGTAAAAATCCTTCCTTGCCTAGTTCAAAACTAATTCAACAATATTCATTTTCCTATTATGTTCACAACAACACTTTATGAAGGAAGTGCTATTTATATATTCTTGATTGCCCTACGAATTTTTGGGCACTCTTTTCTATCCAAATCATTACCGCATGACAAAATTCAGCTCCATTTGCCTAGCAAATCTTCCTCGGCAAATTTCCAAAGTTTTTGTCCACCTAGAAGCATTGTGAAGGAAGTACCTTTTTTATATATCTAAATGACATGAAATTTATATAGTTTCTTCATATGCCCAAATTATCACCCTCCTCCAAATTGCAGCTCAGTCAAATCATCTATGTGAGCCCAGGTTCAATTTATATTTTATGGCCAAATTGGCATGTTGCAAAGCAAGTGTTATATAGACCCCTCCTATTACCCTCAAACTTTTCGGGCACTCTTCCATACCCAAATCATTGCCACATGATAATATTCAGCTCAATTTTCCTAGTAAATCTTTCTCGGGAAATTTCCAAAGTTTCTACCTCGAGAGAAGCTTTGTGAAGTAAGTACTAGCTAGGCTTACCCAAATGATCTGAAAATTGACCAGTGCATGACCATACCTAAGTAACTTACCTACACCAATTTTGAGCTCATTTCATTCATCCAATCTCTCTCACTAGTTTTCCCAAGTTTCTGTCCATAGAAGACCATTGTGAAGGAAGTACTACTTTGGCATGTCCAAATGGTATCAATTTTCTACAATGCTTTCCTATGCCCAAATAACCATCCTCCATAAAATTTCAGCTCAATCCATTCATTATTTTGAGCCCAGCTTCAACATTCATATTTTTGTCCAGCGTGGTACTTTGCAAAGCAAGTACCACCTAGGATCCTCCTTTTGAGCTAAAAATTTGTGAAGACATTCTCCTTAGTAGATGATCATCCTCAGCCAAAACTCGCGCCCATTGTCCATGTGCATTTCCCGTACCGCTAACCAAACACTTGGCTGCTAATTCATGTTT
The DNA here is from genome assembly GCF_056163025.1 of Triticum urartu. Taxonomy (NCBI): domain Eukaryota; kingdom Viridiplantae; phylum Streptophyta; class Magnoliopsida; order Poales; family Poaceae; genus Triticum; species Triticum urartu. Next base: position 371,060,241 of record NC_141873.1, read on the forward strand.
GAGCATCGATCGGTCTTCTCGTGAGAATCTTATGTTGTAATTTTCTTCCTAGCACCAACCTGGGGAGTGCCCAACCCACTAGACATGCCTAAGCCGCCCAGAACACATGGCAACATTACGGACATGCGGTGACCACGCGACGGGCATGCGAGTTTACGCGCTCTAGAGTTGGGGCCCTCGGCCACCGCCCAAACCTCGACGTATCGCCACCAAACCATGTATTTATGATTAAATAGGTCCTTATGTAACTAGAAATGATTTTTGGAAAAAATAAATAGCAAACTATGAGGCAGCTGCAGTTCAAATTTGACCCGCTTCCAGCTGAATCGGCGGAAATTTGTCTTTTTCACGAGAGGTGGATCAAAACTTTTTACACCCAACCATTTTGTCAATTGTGCATTGAATATGTCCTATTATTTTAGAAAATTGATTTGGTCCAATTTTGCAAAAATTATTTGTTAGTTCCTTCACAAAAAAACCTCCTTTCGGGCACTCGGAAAATGAAAAATGGTTTTTTCGTCCAAAGAAAATGAAAACTTCCTTAGGCAACATTGTTTTCCATTCCAATATGCACCCTTGTGCACAATATGAGATCATTTGAACAAACTATGCCACGAATGTGGCCATAAGATTGATCATTTGGCTTGAAAGCCATGAATCTTCAGAGATGATAGCTCATTTCTGGGAACACTTTTTTAAAATAATTGCCGTATTACAAGTTTGTTATTTTTCTTGGGAACTTGGCCACATATAATGACACAATGTGAAGGTTTCCCAATTTTTTGATTTTTTTTTGAATTTTTTATGCCCGTTTCAAAATGCGGTCAAAACGGCGGGCTTGACCGTTCCTAGCTAGTGGTTGAATCTTGGAAAACTTTTGGTGTTTCTCTGATTAAATAGATACTTATGTACCTAGAAATGATTTTTAAAAATAAATAAATAGCAAACTATGAGGCAGCTGCAGTTCAAATTTGACCCGCTTCCAGCTGAATCGGCGGAAATTTGTCTTTTTCATGAGAGGTGGATCAAAAATTTTTACACCCAACCATTTTGTCAATTGTGCATTAAATATGTCCTAGTATTTTAGAAAATTGATTTGGTCCAATTTTGCAACAATTATTTGGTAGTTCCTTCACAAAAAAACCTCCTTTCAGGCACTCGAAAAATGGAAAATGGTTTTTTCGTCCAACGAAAATGAAAACTTCCTTAGGCAACATTGTTTGCCATTCCAATATGCACCCTTGTGCACAATATGAGATCATTTGAACAAACTATGCCATGAATGTGGCCATAAGATTGATCATTTGGCTTGAAAGCCATTGATCTCCACACGTGATAACTCGTTTCTGAGAACACTTTTTTAAAATAATTGCCGTATTACAAGTTTGTTATTTTTCCTGGGAACTTGGCCACATATAATGACACAATGCGAAGGTTTCCCAATTTTTCGGTTTTTTTTTTGAATTTTTTATGCCCGTTTCAAAATGCGGTCAAAACGGCGGGTTTGACCGTTCCTAGCTAGTGGTTGAATCTTGGAAATTTTTTAATCTTTTTCTGATTAAATAGATACTTATGTATCTAGAAATGATTTTTTGAAAAAATAAAGAGCAAACTACAAGGCAGGTACAGTTGAAATTTGACCCGCTTCCTGCTGAATCGGCGAGAATTTGTCTTTTTCACCGGAGGTGGATCAAGGCATTTGACACCTAACCATTTAGTCAATTGTGAATCAAATATGGCCTAGTATTTTATAAAATTGATTTGGTCCAATTTTGCAACAAATATACTATAGGTCCTTCACATAAAGAACTCAATTCGGGCACTCAGAAAATGGAAAATGAATTTTCCGTGGAAAGAAAATACAAAGTCCCTTAGGCAACATTGTTTGCCATTTCAATATGCACCCTTCTGCATAATATGAGATCATTTGAACAAACTATGCCATGAATGTGGCCATAAGATTGATCATTTGGCTTGAAAGCCATGAATCTTCATGCATGATAGCTCATTTCTGAGAACACTTTTTTAAAAGAATTGTCGTATTACAAGTTTATTAATTTTCCTGGTAACTTGATCACATATAATGACACAATGCGAAGGTTTTCCATTTTTTTGATTTTTTTTGAATTTTTTATGCCCGTTTCAAAATGCGGTCAAAACGGCGGGAATGACCGTTCCTAGCTAGTGGTTGAATCTTGGAATTTTTTTGATGTTTCTCTAATTAAATAGATACTTTCGTACCTAGAAATGATTTTTGGAAAAATAAATAGAAAACTCTGAGGCTGCCGTAGTTCAAATTTGACCCGCTTCCAACCGAAACGGCGGAAATTTGTCTTTTTCACCAAAGGTGGATCAAAACTTTTGACACCCAACCATTTTGTCAATTGTGCATTAAGTATGTTCAAATATTTTAGAAAATTGATTTGGTCCAATTTTGCAACAAATATATTGTAGGTCCTTCTCAAAAAACTCATTTTCGGCACTTCAAAAATGGAAAATGAATTTTTAATCGACCATGACCAATTTTTTAGTCAACTATGACCAATTTAAATGGTCATGACATCGTACCCGTGTGCTGCATTTTGATTGGTCTGTGGGCGTTTCACGCGGATCGTGGACCGAACACCGTCGGATGCTCGCGGATCCAACAGTAGTCCTCACCCCAAGCCCACCTAAGCCGAAACCCTAGTCCTTGTGGACATTTTCTAGTCACCCCCCCTGCCTCCTTTCTTTCTCCCTCCCTCCCACGACCCCAACCCCTCCCTCCCGCGACCTCCTCTCCCCCGATCCCATTGGGCAGCGCGACCTCCGCTCCACCTGCCCCGCCAGCGACCTCCTACCCCAACGCCGGCGCGCGGCAGATCAACCCAGCAGCAACCCCTTCTCCCCCGTCTCCTCCTCCCATCAAATCCATCACCGCCGCCACCTCGTCATCTCCTCCTCCCTTCAGATCCATCCACCCGCTGCCGCCCCTTCTCCCCCTCTCCTCCTCCCATCGGATCCATCGCCGCCACCACCTCCTCTTCTCCTCCTCCCATTAGATCCATCCACCCACTGCCGCCCCTTCTCCCCCAGACCAAGCAACCTCCTCTCCTCACGCAACGGAGACAACGGTACTGACGCCCAGCCACAACAGCGTCGCGGCTGGCTTGCTCGCCGACGCGCGCGTGCGTGCTTCGATGCGCGGCGCTCCGTCGAGCTGGCCGAACCATGGCGCGCGCATGGCTTGCTTAGGGTTTGCGGTGGCAGCACAGCACGCCGTGTCTCCGTCCACCAGGACGGCAATGGCGCGAATCTCAGAGACCTCTCGGCCTCTCCCAGCCTCAAACGCTCACCCGTAGCCCTCCCCGTGGCTAGGGCGGCGGCGCCTCAATCGTCAACACGGCTCCGGCGACATTGGCGGCTCCTCCCCGACATCTGCCGCGCCCCCACACGCGGCTCAGCCCCTGGATGGTGCTATTCCGCCCGGTGGCCATGGGGTACTCGAGCTCCATCCCCTCCTATCTCTCTCTCTCTCTCTCTCTCTCTCTTTCTCTCTCTCTCTCTCTCTCTCTCTCTCTAATTTCCGCTCTGTTCTTTGACTGTAGGTATGCAGGAGGATGTTGTAGATAGACTGGGCGGCAAGGATGGATGGCGCCTGAGGAGGGGGTGCTCGACCATGGCTGCTGCTCGGGATGCATCAGCCATGGATCTTACTCTCTGGCCGTAGGTGAGCTCGTCCCCTCCTCCTCTCTGCTCGATTGATTTGCTAGTACTAGGATAGGCCATTGCTTCTTTGGTGTTAGAATTTGGCATTGAACCTCGTGTGGGTTGGATTGATTTTGCACAAAGATCCTAACAGCATATCAGAATAGAATCATCTTTTTAGGTTCGCTGGAATGCGTCAGTACAGCAAACCGAACACATCATGCATCACAACAAAGAGCCTAATAGAAGTTTTGCTCTACTCCTTGCTAGTTCTATAATTAGATGCATTTTGTAGATAAATTGTTGGCCATCTATGATGGATTTACAGTGCTAATTTGGTTGTATAGCCTTTTCGAGAACCGGCAAAGATACTTCAAACATTATTTCTATTACAATGGTTTCATTAATCTGGTCTCAAAATTCAGTTTAGTTGGTTCAGTGTTGTAGTTTAACTGATCTCATTTGCCCCATGCACTGTCTTATAATGATTTACAATTCACCAATATGCTCACAAATGGACAACATCAATGATATGCTCTCAAATTTGTTTTCCAAAATATTGACAGGAGCATTGCTCTTTCTGTTAGTAGAAAAGAGGAAGTTTAAATACAATTTCAGTACAGGGGCCAACCCCTAGCACCTTGGTACACAACCCAGATCATCAATGAGTATTCTGTTCACATTTTGACATGCATAAATGACCTGCTCTTAAATTGATAACATAAAGTTACGATCTTAGATAAATTTGAGTTCTAGATTCCTCACAAAATACAAATTCAGTTTCTAAAACTGAAACTTCACTTTAGGTTCTTGCTGCTCAGCTACTGCCTGCTGCCTCCTTCATCAGTTTAGAAGTTCAGTTTCTAAAACTGAAACTTCACTTCAGTATTTCTTGCTTGCATGTTTGCTTCTTCTTTAATGGTTTGCGATTCGGATCAACTAAACTGAAAGTGAGATGCTGAGATGTGGATCACACTAGTACTATTTCAGTATTTCTTGCTTGCATGTTTGCTTCGTCTTTGTACTGAAGTAGGCGAGTTGATTTTCTGCTCTTAGTTTCTGTAGCAATTGGAGGAGGAGTTGGTGCCGAGAACTGGACCAGATGTGCTTTGATTCGTGATCTACAGCGCCCTTGATCTCAGGTGCGTGATCTACAGTGCCCTAGCTTGTTTGTTCTGACTAAATTTAGTTAGAACAAGTTAAGCTTCAGACTGCATATAAGAAAATAATAAAAACAGACTCCTAAATTCAGCAAGAACAAGTTGAGTACTTGGTGTATATTCAACGCCCTTTGCTTGTTTGTTCTGACTAAATTCTGTTGCCTCGCATGACCATGAGCGGAGGCCGGTGCAGATCCGGAGGGCGTTCCAGGGCCTCGAGGGCTCCCATGTCTGTCCCTTCCAGGTCAAGCCTCGCTTTGCTATTTGTTTCTCCTGTAGTGTACATTACATTACTTGGTTTGCTGTTTGCAACGCTGCCTGCGTGCTATTGTCTAGTTTGCTGCTGCTTTTCGTGCTTCACTGAATTTCAGGATTGACGTGTGTTTTCTAAATTTTCGTGCTTGTTATGGTGCAGTATGCTTCGACGGGAGCATCTGCGGAGAGGGTCAAGGAGTGGGTCTCAGAGCTGGCTCATCCACTTGGAGGTATGCACCTTGCTAAATCTTGGTGCAACTTATCATCAGATTTTCTTTGAAACTTGGCGTTGATTGGTCTGAAGATGAAACTATAGTACTATACACACGACATGCAGCAACCACTTATATCAAACAGTGGAACAGTGCTGATGTCCTGAATGGAACGACACGATATTTAGCATCGTTGATAAATCGTTTGTGTACTATCGTGTGTATAGCAGGGTTTAGATACTTGGAATTAATGTTTGCGTACATATATAACCGATTGGATTCTGTATGTATTGTTTGGCTCTATGTAATTGTTGACATGAATATCTTAACTTTCCAAACAAGTATAGGACTGTGCCTATGCATATAGATTATCCAAACAAAACTTAAAGTAAAAATTGAAGTATGAAATAAGCAATAAGTGTCTGATTTTTATCTACATGTTAAGCGGAAAGTTGCAGCCAAGGCTTATATATTACAAAATATTGTCTCACATTTGAGCTTCTACCGTTGTTAGGGACATTGTAGTGTGATCTTCATGATTTTTTGCTTGAAGATGTACTGATTCATTAGTCAAGCAGAGACAGAAGTCATATTTTGTGTCTATTAAGTCACGTAAAAATCACATAACTTTATCAGTGCCTAACATTATATTTAAGCTATACTTTGTTGTAAGTTCTTGCTTATATTAGTGTCATTCATTTCTGTTCTAATTAATGTGGAACCGAGAATGAACATTTTTCTCTCTTTTTAGACTGCTAGATTGTACAAGTTGAACAATCTGCTCTAGTTTAAACAAGTTGGGATCCATCAATACAATAGGACTTAGTTTACGTTTCATCTTGCTTGTAATCAATATCCTCACTTCTAATTTACCTCAAGTTTACCGTTTACCAAAAGTTTCAAATTAGAAGAAGTTTCAAATTCTTATGTTGGTTTATGTTCTCTTTGTAGGTTATGAGATGTGCTGCTGGAGACATGCCGTTAGCAAACTGGAAGTGATGCAACCAAATCTAATCGGAAGCATGGCCTTCTTGTAGGTTTGCACATAAGTGGAACTTGTAGTGTATAAGTAGTCGCTGGAGCTGTGATGGTGATCTTTCTTTTGACTGGCTGTCGTTTGTTATAGATGACAATCTTTTAGTTTCTCTGTTGTCCAGTCCTTTGAATTAGTGGGCTGAAAATATTGATGGGCTAGAAGAGGCCTTAGCCCAAACAATATTGGACAAAAAAATGAAAGGAAAAACATCTTAAAAAATTTAAAAAATTAAATGGACCGCAGAAAGGCCGAGGCCCAGAAAAATGGAAAAAGCTCAGAAAACAAAAAAGGCCAAATTGTTGGGCCCGGCCCATGTAGTTAGCAAAAATTAACAATATATATATATATATATATATATATATTAAAAAGGCTGAATTAATGGGCTCGGCCCATCTAAAGCACCGAAATGGACCGGGCCGATTCTAATTTTTGACCTTTTCAATTGGTCGCAATTTTGCCACGTCAGATTGCCACGTCGGATCCGACATGGCCTGGGGAGAGAGCTAGCGACCAAAACAGAAGGTCATAGGATCAATGACCTTTTGTTAAAGGTCGCTATAGTCAGTTTACGACGCCCAGCTTTTGACCTTATGTTTTTGGTCACAAAAAGGTCATAAATGGAAATTTGTGACCATTCAGTTACCAATAGTGGTGGTCATAAGTTGACATATTTCTTGTAGTGGAGGCTCACAATTCTCTCCTCTCCATCCACCCTGGGAGCACGAAGATGTATCAGGACCTCAAGCAGGCTTATTGGTGGACTCGAATGAAGCGCGAGATTGCTCAATTCGTGAATGAATGTGATGTCTGCAGAAGAGTGAAGGCAGAACATCAAAGGCCAGCGGGTCTCCTCCAACCTCTTGCCATTCCAGAATGGAAGTTTGACCACATTGAGATGGACTTCGTGACTGGGTTTCCAAAGTCCAAGCGTGGCAATGATGCTATATTCGTTGTCATCGACAAACTCACTAAAGTGGCTCACTTTCTGCCTATCAAAGAGTCAATCACTGCAGCTCAATTGGCGGAACTCTATACCTCTTGGATTGTCTCTCTGCATGGTATTCCACAAGTGATCTTTTCAGACCGTGGCAGCATCTTTACCTCCAAGTTTTGGGATTCTTTTCAGAAGGCCATGGGCACCAACATCCGCTTCAGCACAGCTTTCCATCCTCAAACTAGCGGTCAAGTCGAGCATGTCAATCAGATTATTGAAGATATGCTCAGGGCTTGTGTGATCTCCTTCGGCATGAAGTGGGAGGATTGTCTTCCTTATGCTGAATTCTCCTACAACAACAGTTTTCAAGCAAGTTCGGGCAAGGCCCCATTTGAAATTCTGTATGGCAGGAAGTGTCGTACCCCTCTCAACTGGTCCGAAACCGGTGAACATCAGCTTTTGGGTAATGACTTAATCACAGAGGCAGAGGAAATGTGCAAAGTCATTCGAGATAACCTCAAAGCAGCCCAATCCCGCCAGAAGAGCTACTATGATAGTAAGCATCGTGATTTGGCTTTCGAGATCGGAGATCATGTTTACCTCCGCGTCTCTCCTATGAAAGGTACTCGTCGCTTCGGTATCAAAGGGAAGCTTGCCCCTAGATACGTGGGACCTTTCAAGATTGTCAGCAAGGGAGGCGACCTCGCCTATCAACTCAAGCTTCCTTCAAACTTTGCAAATGTTCATGACGTGTTCCATGTCTCTCAGCTTCGGAAGTGCTTCAAGACTCCTGACCGCACCGTCAACTTCGAGGATATTGAGCTCCAAGAAGATCTCTCTTATCGTGAGCACCCAGTTGCTATTCTTGAAGAGACTGAACGCAAGACTCGCAACAAGTTAATCAAATTCCTCAAAGTCAAGTGGTCACACCATTCCGACCGTGAAGCTACCTGGGAACGTGAGGATCACCTCCGTTCTGAGTACCCGGCGTTCTTTCAGTCCTAGATCTCGGGATGAGATCCTTTCGTAGTGGTGGAGTGTTGTAACACCCCGGATATGATTTACCCAATTTGTACTCCAACTCTTGCCGTTTCTGGCGTTAAGTTATTTTATTTTCTCGGGTTCGGGCTTGTGTCTCCGTGTGTTGTTATCATTGTCATTCAAATCATATCATGTCATCATGTGCATTGCATTTGCATACGTGTTCATCTCATGCATTCGAGCATTTTCCCCATTGTCCGTTTTGCACTCTGGTGCTTCGTTCTGCTCCGGTGGTCTTTTCTACCTTTATTTCGTGTGTGGGGATTAAACATTTCCGGATTGGACCGAGACTTGCCAAGTGGCCTTGGTTTACTACCGGTAGACCACCTGTCAAGTTTCGTACCATTTGGACTTCGTTTGATACTCCAACGGTTAACCGAGGGACCGAAAAGGCCTCGTGTGTGTTGCAGCCCAACACCCCTCCAATTTGGCCCAAAACCAACCAAAACCTTCTCCATCATCTAGAGCGTTCGATCATGACCGCGTGGCCGAAAACCGCACCTCATTTGGACTCTCCTAGCTCCCTCTATGCCTATATATAGATCCCCTCTCGAAAATCCCGGGTCTCTTCCTACCCTAACCCTAGAAATCCTCCTCGCGCCGCGCCGGACATGTCCGCCCGCGTCGGACGCCTCTCCGCCGCCGCCTGCAGACACTCGTAGGCTGCCACGTGGCCCGGCCACCGCCTCAGCCGCCGCAGCCCGCCCGGCCCGCTGGAGGCCCTCCCGGGCCCGGCCGTCGCCTCCCCTCGCCGGCTCCTTCCCCGCCCGAGCCGGCAAGCCGCGCCGCTGCCTTCCCTTCGCCGCGCCGCCGCCCGAGCTCGTCGCCAGCCGCCGCGCCTCCTCGCCACCACCGCCCGACGTCGCCAGCCGCCGCTGCCACCTACGCCAAGCGCCGCCGCCAAGGGGGCCGAGCGCGTCGTCCCGGACTCCTTCGCGTCGCCTCGCCGGAGATCTCGCCGGATCCGGCTTCCCCGACAGCTTCGGCCACCGCCCCTCTTCTCCGGTGAGAGGATCCGGCCGCCTTGGTTCGCGTGCCGCCGGATCGGATCCAGATCCAGCTACAGTAAACCCTAGGTCGATTTCGCCTAAGTCCCTTTTTTGCATATTTTTTTTGCATGTTCATCGCATCGTTACTCCTCATCCGTAGCTCCGTTTTGGGCATATAGCATATCAAAATGTTCGCCTCAGAGAGTACATCATTTCATTACATTGCATCATTTTCATTTAAGTTCATCTTGATGCCCGAAATGCTGTTAGAAGAGGGCTACTTGAGATAAGTTGCGAGATCTGCTGCTCCATTTAGATTTTTGTCATTTTTGCCATGATTATTGTGTGCATGATATGCCCATGAGCTCTACATATGTTTTGTTAAGGGTTTTGCCATATTTCTAGAGGTTCCACCCATGTATTTTTGTGATGTGTGTGGTGACTAGCACAAGCTTGCAAAGTGAGGCACTTGGTAATGCTTATTTCAGGGACTTAGCATTTCAACTAAGTCCTTGATCTGTTTATCTCATGTTGCCATATGTTCATGTTGTTTCCTAGTGATCCGTGCCTCTTTTGAGGATGATCAGTAAGGATGTTTTGTTAATATTGTAGTGCTCTATCCATCCATGTCTTTGTTTGCAATTATGGAGCACCCTAACTTGATTCAATCGAGCTCTATTTTTGCTACTTCGTGAATCTGGGCAGATTGTCTACTTGTTAGCGATTTTGCCGATGATGTTGTAGTTGATCCGTGCATGCTATGTTATTGTTCTTGCCATGTCTAGCTTGAATTTTGTGTATTCTTGATGGGTGTATGCTTAGATTATCATGACTTGCTCTGTAGTGAGTGCATCGAGCTCGTAAACATGCCTACTTGATATCTGTTTTCAGCATGCTCCAGTTTTCATGAAGTCTGAGAACTGGTTATGTTTTTGCCATGTTCACATGCTTGCAATTGTATTTTCTGATCCCTTTTGGCTCAAGGTCACTAAGGGACTTTTGTTAAGCTCTTTGAGTATCTCCATGCCATGATTTACTTTGCCATGTTCAGGTCCTGTAGCATGTAGTTTTGATGCTCCGAGGAGTGCTACCTGATCTGAAATTCCAGACAAGTGTTAATTTCACTAATTCTGAAATCTGTTTGCCATATGCATTTTTGCCATGCTTGTTTGAACCTGTTAATGGATGAATTGGCCGTAGCTCAGTGCTAGACTTTTGTTAAGCTTCATGAATTCATCCCGGCCATGTATTTTGTTGTCATGGTTGAGTGCTGTAGCATGTTCATCTCGTTGCATTTAGATGGCTACTTGCTGTAAATCGCAGACCGACGTCATATTTGAACCGCTTGCCATTTCCAAACCGTAACTCGATTCCGGCGTTCTTTATATCGTTTTCAAGCGATTTCATCTCATCTTTCCAGTGGCACGCATGGTTTTCCAAGTTGAGTCCAGGTTCATGCATCCCTTGCCAAATCTTGCATATGCATCCCGCATCACATCCCGCATAGCATACCATCTTTGCATCATATTGTTGATCCTTGCACGTCGTTGATTGTGCTCCGTTTGCTTGTTTGTCTTGTATGGGTAGATCTAGGAGACGAGTTCGCTAACGAGGAGCCCGTTGAGTTTGCTTTCGAGGATCCAGTCAACTCTGACCACTTTGCAGGCAAGATGATCATACCCTCGAAATCACTACTATCTTTGCTTTGCTAGATGCTCGCTCTTTTGCTATGCCAATGCTACGATGCCTACCACTTGCTTGCAAGCCTCCCAAATTGCCATGTCAAACCTCTAACCCACCATGTCCTAGCAAACCGTTGATTGGCTATGTTACCGCTTTGCTCAGCCCCTCTTATAGCGTTGCTAGTTGCAGGTGAAGATTGGAGACCGTTCCTTATTGGAACATTATTTACTTGTTGGGATATCATTATATTGCCATGTTATGTTAATGCATCTATATACTTGGTAAAGGGTGGAAGGCTCGGGCTCTCGCCTAGTGTTTTGTTCCACTCTTGCCGCCCTAGTTTCCGTTATATCGGTGTTATGTTCCCGGATTTTGCGTTCCTTACGCGGTTGGGTTATAATGGGAACCCCTTGATAGTTCGCCTTGATTAAAGCTTTTCCAGCAATGCCCAACCTTGGTTTTACCATTTGCCACCTAGCCTCTTTTTCCCTTGGGTTTCCGGAGCCCAAGGGTCATCTTATTTAAACCCCCCCCGGGCCAGTGCTCCTCTGAGTGTTGGTCCACCCTGGAGCCCCTTGCAGCGCCACCTCGGGGAAACTCGAGGGCTGGTTTTAGTTGTACGGATTGCTTATCCGATTGTGCCCTGAGAACGAGATATGTGCAGCTCCTATCGGGATTTTTCGGCACATTCGGGCGGTGTTGCTGGATTAGTTTTAACCTGTCGAAGTGTCTTGATGAATCGAGATACCGAGTCTGATCGGAACGTCTCAGGAGGAGGTCTATTCCTTCGTTGACCGTGAGAGCTTGTCATGGGCTAAGTTGGGACTCCCCTGCAGGGATTTGAACTTTCGAAAGCCGTTCCCGCGGTTATGGGCAGATGGGAATTTGTTAATGTCCGGTGTAGATAACTTGAACCTTAACTTAATTAAAATGAATCAACTGAGTGTGTTACCGTGATGGCCTCTTCTCGGCGGAGTCCGGGAAGTGGACACGGTGTTGGGGTAATGTTTGCCGCAGGATTTGCCCTCTAGTTATGCGTTCGTGCTTTGCCTCCTCTTCTCACTCTCTTTTGCGAACAGGTTAGCCACCATATATGCTAGTCGCTTGCTGCAGCTCCACATATATACCTTGCCTTACCTATAAGCTGAAATAGTCTTGATCACGAGGGTGCGAGATTGCTGAGTCCCTGTGGCTCACAGATTACTATTACACCAGATGCAGGGCCTGATGATTCCGCTCCAGATGACGCGCTCGAGCTCATGTGGGAGTTCGACGAGGACTCTCAATGATACTATGTTTCCTTTCCTGATGATCAGCAGTGGTGCCCAGTTGGGGGTGATCGGGACCGTGTCGCATGTTGGGTTATCTTTTATTTTGGCGCCGTAGTCGGGCCATGAGTGTTTGGATGATGTAATGTTATTTATGTACCTTGATTGTCGTGGCGAGTGTAAGCCAACTATGTTACCTCCCCTTTTATTATCTATATTACATGGGATGTTGTGAAGATTGCCTAACTTGCGACATATGCCTTCAATGCGATTATGCCTCTAAGTCGTGCCTCGACACATCGGAGATATAGTCGCATTGAGGGTGTTACAACATGTCTATGGTTAGTAAACTTAACCATCTTTTATTAACGAGCTAGTCTAGTAGAGGCATACTAGGGACATGGTGTTTTGTCTGTCTATCCACACATGTATCAAGTTTTCGGTTAATACAATTCTAGCATGAATAATAAACATTTATCATGATATAAGGAAATATAAAATAACAACTTTATTATTGCCTCTAGGGCATATTTCCTTCACTATAGCATATTCAAGTTTATCATATCCAGTAGACTTCGCGGCTGGCAGCGATATATTTGTACAGAGAAGATTGTAGTATTTACCTCAAAGCGTTCCTTCATAAGATTCACCAAGCCGGCTTCAAAGTCATGGCTAGTGTGGAGGCAGTTCAAATAACCCGCATGAAGCTCCTGGGCATTGAATTTGGCATAGCTCTCCAAATCCAACTTCCACTTGCCTTTATCAACAGCAGAAAATTCTTCTTTAGTGCTGTGTTTGGATAATACAGTGGGGTTGCATGGGGTTGTGTAAGCCGTCCAAGTAATCATTATGTTCTCAATCTCTTGAGCTGGTTGGGTGTGACTATGCGGCTTATCATTTTCCAGGTCAATGTCCATAGCGTCTCTGGTGATAGGGTGTTCCTCTGGTGGTGGGTCATCCATGGCTGCTTCTGAAACTTGATGCAAAGACTCAGACATTGTATGTTTCTCCGAGTCAGCAGTCTTGGGTTCTTCAGCCGGTTTATCAACCTTCTACTTCTTGCTGGGCTTGGCCATGGCACTGAAAATAGATACACATGATGATATTAGTGTATTAATGGAGTAAGATATTAAGGTAAAAGCCTTAAGGGTTTCTTACCCAGGAACAGTTTTGAACAAGGGAAATTGAGTCCCGGTTGAATCGCTAAAGGACGAATGACAAGTTCCCTGATAATTTGAGTCAGACAGATTAAGGGGTTGTCGAATAAAGCCCCCTTTTGGATATGCTAAGTCAGAAATTGTGAAACCTCTAGACGGTGCTTGCGAGGGATCGGCGTGTTGGGTAAGCCGGAAGAAAGAACCCCACCGCCGCTGTTTTGGGTTGTGCGGCGAGCTTCATGTTGCTGTTTCTTCAAAAGAAAGTTGGGATCTAGATAAGCTAAAGGATGAGAAAACCTTACTTTCTGGCTCATTTGTTGAGTTTTTTGTCTTGGCGAATGTTCTGAGTCAGAGGAGAGAATAATTACCTCTTCACCATCTACGTGGCCGCCTTCCGCGTCATCCTGATAGTGATCATTGTCAATAATATGTACAAAACACGAGCCAAGCGAGTCAAGTTCTACCTCCATCTCAATGTCATCCAAGTCAAATAGCTCGAAGGTGTTGGTCTTCTTCTTGGTAGGCTTTTTCTGAGCTTTATTACTCGTCCTGTTCGTCTTACCCGGCTTATCCTGTAGCTTCCTATTCCAAAAAGGAGAATCAGCATGTGGAAATCAAATAATTATAAGAGGATAGTTTAAGTATAAATATGATTCAACTGAAAATTGTTACAAGCTTACAACTGGTGGCTTGTTGAGAATGCAGAAAGGATTTAGTCCGGCTTTGCTGCAATCTGCCAAGTTCTCGTTCAACAGAGACTTGGTCATGTTATTGATATCCTCACCAGTCAACTGAATCTGGCAGTGGCATTGTGGATCTTTTAAATCGCAGGTGTACTCGCACATCAAGCCGGAGTGGTGGCTTAAGGGCATAATTCTCTAGGCGACCCAGCATTGAACCAGATCGATTCCAGTCAAACCATTTGCCATTAAGTCCCTAATCTTTGAAAAGACGGGCATATATTTGGCCCATTCGGCTGTACTAATCCGGTCGGGGTGGGGGTGCCTGTTGCGGAGCCGGCTCTCATGATAACCCAGCAGAGGATTTTCCCCTTCTCGAGAAGTGTCTTGATAGTAAAACCAGGTTTGATTCCAGTCCTTAGGATGACTGGGCAGTTTGGCAGCTGGGAAGGTGGCCTCTTTCCGTTGCTGAATAGAAATGCCACCTAACTCTAGGCTGGGCCCATCAGTGAACTCAGTCTGCCGGTTTAAGTAATAAAATTCCCTGAATAGTTCTACAGTGGGCCCCTGTTGAAGGTACACTTTGAAGAACACTTGAAAGTTGCAGATGTTTGAGATGGAATTGGGCCCAATATCTTGAGGGTGGAGCTTGAAAAAGTGCAACGCAACACGGAAGAATTTTGAGTCGGGGGGTGAAACCTCAGAGCAGATGATCAGTAAAGACGATTACTTCACCATCCTTGGGCGGAGGAGGGGTTCCTGTGCCTGGGACCCTCCAATGGATGATCTCTTTTTTTTGGCTAAGATGCCTGTTTGGACGTACTCATTCAGTAATTCTTCGGTGACCCAGGAGGCGACCTAGTTGCATGACGTGACGGTCTTGGCTCTAGACATTCTTGACTACAAAGGGAAATATTGCCGGTTTTAAGCCGACCATTGATTCAAAAGTAAAGTCTATAAAAGGCTAACACATTAAGCCGGAAGATAAACACTGAGGTATACATATGTGCATATTGGCGGCTTAAAAGGGGACTAATGGTATCTAGCGGGTTATGTTTTATCAGTTAAGCTGCCCAAACAGTTGCTATGTTTCAGATCTATAAGTGAGGATTTCCTAAGTGACGGACAAATAGATTCCATAGATCGATGCTACGATTTTGGATCTACAATAGTTTGGAAAATAAAATAAATTTTAGGCCAAAAGTTAAGGCAGTGGAAGAACACATATATTCGGATGGATCTTATAAAGAAAAAGTACCTACTGCAGTTGGAAAAAGGGATGCTACACTGCTACGACACGTTTATAATATCATCTTCAGATTCAACCATGTGATTTAGATAAGAACAACGAAGAACAGAGGGGAACTCCGATGAACTGGGACCAACCCTAATGGAGATCTGCTATGAGAAAGAAGAGGTACTCATTGATGTTGCTGGACAGCGGAGGTGCGCCACGGTGTTTTGGTTCGTTTAGGTTGATGCAGCGGCCGGGTTGAGGAAGTTGATGAGGAAGACGGCGGCGGAGCTCAGGCGCGTGTGGGCGTTGCGAGGAAGAAGATGAAGACGAGGAGGCAAGAGGGGAAAATGAGAAGGAGCCCAGTCCCTATTTATAAGGGGACAGTTAAAAGGCATGCACGGAAATCGAGCATGCCAAAAAATGATTATGTGGCTGCACGGGTGCCTCGAATTTCGGATAGTCTATTTAAGTCAAAGATATGCTAAGATCTTCTGGGCCTCATGCAGAGTTAATGCGAGATGATGTCATGGCGGGTTAACATAATTCTGTGAGCTGACGTCATGGCGGGTTGTATCAAGATCATGAATACTAATGATGGAAGATTTTACTAAGTCAAGCACTGAAGATTGGTGTGAACAAGTTCAAATAAACCTGGGGCCTAATGTTGGGGATATAACTACTGGGTATGACCCGCCCAGGATGGGCCGAGTCGTACCACTGGAGGCTTAAGATGAGAAGGCCCAAGAGGATGATGAAGACAGCGGTCCATAGAGCAAGCTTATTTAAAGCCCAAGACCCGGAGGTGACTTGAGGCCCACGGGTACGAACTGCCATATGTTTAACTTGTATTGTAAGACAAGCTTAGTTGATCATCGAGCCATACACATTCTGTATGAGCCGGCCAGGATTCTGTAAGCCGCCGGGCATCAACCTATGTATATAAAGGGGTGACCCGGCGGCGGGTTGACTCAAGGAACAATCAATCGAGGGCTAGGTCAAGCGTATTCGCTCCATGGTCATCGAAACCAAAGAAATACAACCTAAAGCAGGAGTAGGCTTTTTCCTCATCGAGAGGGGCCAAACCTGGGTAAAACTCTTCGTGTCCTTTGTCCCGTTTAACCCCTTCAAGCTAACTACGTTGCGATGGCTCCACATCTAAGTCCTTTTGCTACGGCATCTGCTGTGTTAAATCCACGACAGTACAACTACCTCAGTGGCTGGTAGTACCAACTATAAAAATATAGCCGAACATACCGTTGGGCTACCGCCCTGTACAACTCCAAAACCAAGGAAATGGCTGATACATCTCCAATGTATCTATTTTTTTATTATTTCATGTTATTATATAATCAATCTTGTATGCTTTATATGTCATTTTATATCATTTTGGGAAACTAACCTATTAACTCAGTGCCTAGTGCCAGTTCTTGTTTTCTGCATGTTTCTAGTTTTCCAAAAAATCCATACCGAACGAAGTCCAAACATGACGAAAATTTTTGAAAACTTTTTTTGGACAAAAAGAGACCCTAGAAGCTTCAGGGGAAACTAGAACCTGCACGAGGGAGCAACAAGGCTGAGGGTAGGGCGCGCCCTAGTGCCTTATGCCCCCTATGGCTCCGTCTCTAATCGGCCTTAACCAAAATACATATTAACAAGATACTAAAGCAGTTTAGTATAAAATATCGCCAATAAGAGTTTCTTGTCAAAGTCTTATGGAAGGAGTTTTTAGAAAGAATCGGTATCCTGGCATACCACTAAGAGAAATACATGATTTCAATCACACTTGTGTTAATTATATTCCATGATATATAAATAACTAGATATGTTCAGTACTCCAAGTAAGTTGTGAGTAAAGTTACCAGAATGGTCAAAATTGTTGATCATAGGACAACAGTAAAAATGTAGTTAAGTACTGACGACATGTTTCTCACATATGGAGAAAATGAACAGATTGTTGTAAGGAGTGCACTGGTAAAATCTTCATTGATGCTCCAAGAAATTTTCGATTTTAATTAAAGATTTACAGTGGCACGGTAAGTTGGAATTGGTCCAAACAAGTTACTGTGGTGAATTCTATAACAGAAGGTTGAGTATGTTGTCGCTTTAGAAGCAACAATGGAGGGTGATGAATCAAAAGTTCATTTATGAACTTGGTATGGTTCTAGATGATTGTGACAATGGAACACTATTCTTAATAGTAGATCCATAGCTCAGTCTAAGGAACCATAGATCCTTCCAGTGATTCAATACACACAAAGACGGTTTCACACAAATTATGGATTCATGTGAAAGCATGATAGATGCATTGAAATGCAAATGATAGATGTGGATCTAAAATTGTGAAGGTACGATAGGATGAAGGCTATAGCACAAGCAGAGCATGGATAAACACCGAATTGCCATTAGTGTAAATGTGTTAACTAGATTATTGATTCTATTGCAAGTGGGAGTCTGTTGGAAATATGTCCTAGAGGCAATAATATTGTATTATTATATTTCCATATTCATAATTAAGAATGCATATTCCATGCTATAACTCCAATGAGCCTGGAATATGTGATTCAGTGGAAAACTCATATGCACATATGAAACGATAAATGGTAAAATAAGATTCCTAGCCTCGCTTCTAAGACTAGGTCAAATGTAGTTGGTGTTCATGTATTTCAGATCTTAGGATATTGTTAAGTGTAAAGATAGTCCTAAAACAACATTGCGGGTATGACGTTAGTAGAACGATCATATTGAATCGACCCAAACTTGTTTGTTATACTTTGAGATGATATCTTCACAAGTCAATTGCTATAACACGGAGTGTTAACATGTGTTTTAGTTCCTTAAGCCATGAGAGTATCGTAGTCACTTCTTACCGTATGAGGGACTACGGTAAGGTGGTCATAACGACTACTTACATGTTCATCGGAAAGTTTGATAAGGGACTCGATAGCTTGAGAGTGGAATATTCTCCTCTGACAATAGAGAGATATTCTTAGCGTCCTCTTGGTGTGACAGCATCCGCCATCGTCTGGCTAGACACGGGTGACTACATCATGGAGATGACGAAACACGACAACGAGAAAGAAGAACAAAAGCAGCAACGAGGAGACCAGTATAGTGAGCATGTGCATGACTCAAGAGGATACCGACACATCTTACCTCGGGTTTTGTAAAGTATCGCGAAGCAAAAGGAATATCACATGATAACCAAAGGTTCACTCGAATGGCATCCATGTATTCATAGGGACCGATATGGACATCCACGATTCCGCTATCAGTCAATGAACGAAAGGAGTTTTGTTCATGTCCATGTTTTACCGAACCTACAGGGTCACAAGATTAATGAAACCATGATCTGTTGAGTGTTCGTGGAGCAAGAATTATGAGAATATATTTTCGGAATAGTTCCGGAAATATAAGAAATAGTATTGAGAGAGTTCTGAAAGAGTTTCATATATTTCCAGAAAAGTTTTGGTGCGAGAACACCTTGGCTAGGGCCATGGGATAAGGCCCATGAAGCTTTATGTTAGTGGAAAAGGAAGTTTTGTGGAGGACGGGGGAACATAAGTTTTGAAGCCTCCTCATAATAGAGAAGCGCTTTGTAGTTCTCTTCTTCACCCTCTAATTCTCCGGCGACGATCAGCTCTGAGCGGCGAAGCGCTGCCGGATCATGAAGATCGTACGCTTGCAACCAAGTAGAGAGGCTATGCTTTCGTTCATTTGTTCGAGAGATATTTCATGGGTAGTTTGCGGGATAATTCATTTACGACTTGAGGGAATCCAAGTACAATCTACACCGACTCATCTACTTCTGCGGCACTCTGTCATTGGTAAAGATCGTTGCTCCAAACCTTATATGCATCTTCATATTGTTCCTGGGTGATTTTAGGGCAAAATTCTTTGTTTTCCACTAGGTTTTCCAACATATCTTTCCCCATCAGCTTGAACTTTTTGTTGGGTTTCGTAGTAATTTCAAAAAATTTCCTGCGCACACGCAAGATCATGGTGATGCATAGCAACGAGAGGGGAGAGTGCTGTCTACGTACCCACGCAGACCGACTGCGGAAGCGTTGACACAACGTAGAGGAAGTAGTCGTACGTCTTCCCGATCCGACCGATCCAAGCACCGTTACTCCGGCACCTCCGAGTTCTTAGCACACGTACAGCTCGATGACGATCCCCGGGCTCCGATCCAGCAAAGCTTCGGGGATGAGTTCCGTCAGCACGACGGCGTGGTGACGATCTTGATGTTCTACCATCGCAAGGCTTCGCTTAAGCACCGCTATGATATGACCGAGGTGGAATATGGTGGAGGGGGCACCGCACACGGCTAAGGAACGATCACGAGGATCAACTTGTGTGTCTATGGGGTGCCCCATGCCCCCGTATATAAAGGAGTGGAGGAGGGGAGGGCCGGCCCTCTCTATGGCGCGCCCTAGGGGAGTCCTACTCCCACCGGGAGTAGGATTCCCCTTTTCCTAGTCCAATTAGGAGTCCTTCCATGTATTAGGAGTAGGAGTCAAGGCAAGGGAAAAGAGGAGAGAAGGAAGGAGGGGGCGCAGCCCTTCCCCCTAGTCCAATTCGGACTAGGCCTTGGGGGGGCGCCCAACCTCTCCTATCTCTTTCCCCTAAAGCCCAATAAGGCCCATATACTCCGCGGCGAATTCCCGTAACTCTCCGGTACTCCGAAAAATACTCGGATCACTCGGAACCTTTCCGATGTCCGAATATAGTCGTCCAATATATCGATTTTTACGTCTCTACCATTTCGAGACTCCTCGTCATGTCCCCGATCTCATCTGGGACTCCGAACTCCTTCGGTACATCAAAACTCATAAGTTCATAATATAACTGTCATCGAAACCTTAAGCGTGCGGACCCTACGGTTCGAGAACAATGTAGACATGACAGAGACACGTCTCCGGTCAATAACCAATAGCGGGACCTGGATGCCCATATTGGCTCCTACATATTCTACGAAGATCTTTATCGGTCAGACCGCATAACAACACACGTTGTTCCCTTTGTCATCGGTATGTTACTTGCCCAAGATTCGATTGTCGGCATCCAATACCTAGTTCAATCTCGTTACCGGCAAGTCTCTTTACTCATTCCGTAATACATCATCTCGCAACTAACTCATTAGTTGCAATGCTTGCAAGGCTTATGTGATGTGCATTACCGAGAGGGCCCAAAGATACCTCTCCGACAATCGGAGTAACAAATCCTAATCTCGAAATATGCCAACCCAACATCTACCTTTGGAGACACCTGTAATGCTCCTTTATAATCACCCAGTTATGTTGTGACATTTGGTAGCACCCAAAGTGTTCCTCCGGCAAACGGGAGTTGCATAATCTCATAGTCATAGGAACATGTATAAGTCATGAAGGAAGCAATAGCAACATACTAAACGATCGGGTGCTAAGCTAATGGAATGGGTCATGTCAATCAGATCATTCAACTAATGATGTGACCTCGTTAATCAAATAACAACTCTTTGTCTATGGTTAGGAAACATAACCATCTTTGATTAACGAGCTAGTCAAGTAGAGGCATACTAGTGACACTCTGTTTGTCTATGTATTCACACATGTATTATGTTTCTGGTTAATACAATTCTAGCATGAATAATAAACATTTATCATGAAATAAGGAAATAAATAATAACTTTATTATTGCCTCTAGGGCATATTTCCTTCAGTCTCCCACTTGCACTAGAGTCTATAATCTAGATCACATCACCATGTGATTAACATCGATAGTTCACATCATCATGTGATTAACACCCATAGTTCACATCGCCATGTGACCAACACCCAAAGGGCTTACTAGATTCAGTAATCTTGTTCACATCGCTATGTGATT
Source organism: Triticum urartu (assembly GCF_056163025.1). NCBI lineage: Eukaryota > Viridiplantae > Streptophyta > Magnoliopsida > Poales > Poaceae > Triticum > Triticum urartu. Next base: position 371,081,442 of record NC_141873.1, read on the forward strand.
AACACCCAAGGAGTACTAAGGTGTGATCATGTTTTGCTTGTGAGAGAATCTTAGTCAACGGGTCTGCCACATTCAGATCCGCATGTATTTTGCAAATTTCTATGTCAACAATGCTCTGCATAGAGCTACTCTAGCTAATTGCTCCCACTTTCAATTTGTATCTAGACCGAGACTTAGAGTCATCTAGATTAGTGTCAAAACTTGCATCGGCGTAACCCTTTACGACGAACCTTTTTTTTCCACTTCCATAATCGAGAAACATATCCTTATTCCACTAAGGATAATTTTGACCGCTGTCCAGTGATCTACTCCTAGATCACTATCATACTCCCTTGCCAAACTCAGTGGTAGGGCATACAATAGATCTGGTATACAGCATGGCATACTTTATAGAACCTATGACTGAGGCATAGGGAATGACTTTCATTCTCTTTCTATCTTCTGCCGTGGTCGGGCTTTGAGTCTTACTCAACTTCACACCTTGTAATACAGGCAAGAACTCTTTCTTTGACTGCTCCATTTTGAACTACTTCAAAATCTTGTCAAGGCATGTACTCATTGAAAAAACTTATCAAGCGTCTTGATCTATCTCTATAGATCTTGAAGCTCAATATGTAAGCAGCTCCTTTATGCTTTGCAGAATAATTCTACATTATTTCCGATCAACAATATGTCATTCACATATACTTATCAGAAATGCTGTAGTGCTCCCACTCACTTTCTTGTAAATACATGCTTCACCGCAAGTTTGTATAAAACTATATGCTTTGATCAACTTATCAAAGCGTATATTCCAACTCCGAGATTCTTGCACCAGTCCATAGATGGATCGCTGGAGCTTGCATATTTAGTTAACACCTTTAGGATTGACAAAACCTTCTAGTTGCATCGTATACAACTCTTCCTTAGTAAACCCATTAAGGAATGCAGTTTTGTTTATCCATTTGCCAGATTTCATAAAACGCGGCAATTGCTAACATGATTCGGACAGACTTAAGCATAGATACGAGTGAGAAACTCTCATCGTAGTCAACACCTTGAACTTGTCGAAAACCTTTTGCGACAATTCTAGCTTTGTAGATAGTAACACTACTATCAGCGTCCGTCTTCCTCTTGAAGATCCATTTATTTTCTATGGCTTGCCGATCATCGGGCAAATCCATCAAAGTCCATACTTTGTTCTCATACATGGATCATATCTTAGATTTCATGGCCTCAAACCATTTCGCGGAATCTGGGCTCATCATCGCTTCCTCATAGTTCGTAGGTTCATCATGATCTAGTAGCATGACTTCCAGAAAAGGATTACCATACCACTCTGGCGCGGATCTTACTCTGGTTGATCTACGAGGTTCAGTAGTATCTTGTTCTGAAGTTTCATGATCATCATCATTAGCTTCCTCACTAACTGGTGTAGGTGTCACAGAAACAGTTTTCTGTGATGTACTACTTTCCAATAAGGGAGCAGGTACAGTTACCTCGTCAAGTTCTACTTTCCTCCCACTCACTTCTTTCGAGAGAAACTCCTTCTCCAGAAAGTTTCCGAATTTAGCAACAAAAGTCTTGCCTTCGGATCTGTGATAGAAGGTGTATCCAATAGTTTCCTTTGGATATCCTATGAAGATGCACTTCTCCGATTTGAGTTTGAGCTTATCAGGATGAAACTTTTTCATATAAGCATCGCAACCCCAAACTTTAAGAAACGACAGCTTAGGTTTCTTGCCAAACCATAGTTCACACGGTGTCGTCTCAACGGATTTAGATGGTGCCCTATTTAACGTGAATGCAACTGTCTCTAATGCATAACCCCAAAACGATATTGGTAAATCGGTAAGAAACGTCATAGATTGTACTATATCCAATAAAGTATGGTTATGACGTTCAGACACACCATTATGCTGTGGTGTTCCAGGTGGCATGAGTTTGTGAAACTATTCCACATTGTTTTAATTGAAGACCAAACTCGTAACTCAAATATTCGTCTCCGCGATCAGATCATAGAAACTTTTATTTTCTTGTCACGATGATTTTCCACTTCACTCTGAAATTCTTTGAACTTTTCAAATGTTTCAGACTTATGTTTCATCAAGTAGATATACCCATATCTGCTCAAATCATCTGTGAAGGTCAGAAAAATAATGATACCCGCTGCAAGCCTTAATATTCATCAGACCACATGCATCAGTATGTATGATTTCCAACAAATCTGTTGCTTGCTTCATTGTTCCGGAGAACGGCGTTTTAGTCATCTTGCTTATGAGGCATGGTTCGCAAGCATCAAGTGATTCATAATCAAGTGATTCCAAAAAATCCATCAACATGGAGTTCCTTCATGCGCTTTACACCAATATGACTTAAACGGCAGTGCCACAAATAAGTTGCACTATCATTATTAACTTTGCATCTTTTGGCTTCAATATTATGAATATGTGTATCACTACGATCGAGATACAACAAACCATTTTGTTGGTGTGTATGACCATAGAAGGTTTTATTCATGTAAACAGAACAACAATTGTTCTCTAACTTAAATGAATAACCGTATTGCAATAAACATGATCAAATCATATTCATGCTCAACGCAAACACCAAATAACACTTATTTAGGTTCAACACTAATCCCGAAAGTATAGGGAGTGTGCGATGATGATCATATCAATCTTGGAACTATTTCCAACACTCATCGTCACTTCACCCTTAACTAGTTTCTGTTCATTCTGCAACTCCCGTTTTCGAGTTACTACTCTTAGCAACTGAACTAGTATCAAATACTGAGGGGTTGCTATAAACACTAGTAAAGTACACATCAATAATCATGTATATCAAATATACTTATGTTCACTTTGCCATCCTTCTTATCTGCCAATCACTTGGGGTAGTTCCGCTTCCAGTGACCAGTCCCTTTGCAGTAGAAACACTTAGTCTCAGGCTTAGGACCAGACTTGGGCTTCTTCACTTGAGCAGCAACTTGCTTGCTGTTCTTCTTGAAGTTCCCCTTCTTCCCTCTGCCCTTTTCTTAAAACTAGTGGTCTTGTCTATCATCAACACTTGATGTTTTTTCTTGATTTCTACCTTCGTCGATTTTAGCATCACGAAGAGCTTGGGAATTACTTTTGTCATCCCTTGCATATTATAGTTCATCACGAAGTTCTACTAACTTGGTGATGGTGACTAGAGAATTCTGTCAATCACTATTTTATCTGGAAGATTAACTCCCACTTGATTCAAGCGATTGTAGTACCCAGACAATCTGAGCACATGCTCACTAGTTGAGCGATTCTCCTCCATCTTTTTAGCTATAGAACTTGTTGGAGACTTCATATCTCTCAACTCGGGTATTTGCTTGAAATATTAACTTCAACTCCTGGAACATCTCATATGGTCCATGACGTTCAAAACGTCTTTGAAGTCCCGATTCTAAGCTGTTAAGCATGGTGCACTAAACTATCAATTAGTCATCATATTGAGCTAGCCAAACGTTCATAACGTCTGCATCTGCTCCTGCAATAGGTCTGAAACCTAGCGGTGCATCAAGGACATAATTCTTCTGTGCAGCAATGAGGATAAACCTCAGATCACGGATCCAATCCGCATCGTTGCTACTAACATCTTTCAACACAATTTTTCTCTAGGAACATATCAAAATAAACATATGAAAGGAACAACGCGAGCTATTGATCTACAACATAGATATGCTAATACTACCAGGACTAAGTTCATGATAAATTAAAGTTCAATTAATCATATTACTTAAGAACTCCCACTTAGATAGACATCTCTCTAATCCTCTAAGTGATCACGTGATCCAAATCAACTAAACCATGTCCGATCATCACGTGAGATGGAGCAGTTTCATTGGTGAACATCACTATGTTGATCATATCTACTATATGATTCACGCTCGACCTTTCGGTCTCCGTGTTCCGAGGCCATATCTGTATATGCTTGGCTCGTCAAGTATAACCTGAGTATTCCGCGTGTGCAACTGTTTTGCACCCGTTGTATTTGAACGTAGAGCCTATCACACCCGATCATCACGTGGTGTCTCAGCACGAAGAACTTTCGCAACGGTGCATACTCAGGGAGAACACTTCTTGATAATTAGAGAGAGATCATCTTATAATGCTACCGTCAATCAAAGCAAAAATAAGATGTATAAAAGATAAACATCATATGCAATCAAAATATGTGACATGATATGGTCATCATCATCTTGCGCCTTTGATCTCCATCTCCAAAGTACTGTCATGATCTCTATCATCACCGGCATGACACCATGATCTCCATCATCTTGATCTATATCAATGGGTCGTCACATGGTCGTCTCGCCAACTATTGCTCTTGCAACTATTGCTATCGCATAGCGATAAAGTAAAGCAATTATTTGGTGCTTGCATCTTATGCAATAAAGAGACAACCATAAGGCTTTTGCTAGTTGCCGATAACTTCAACAAAACATGATCATCTCATACAACAACTTATATCTCATCACATTTTGACCATATCACATCACAACATGCCCTGCAAAAACAAGTTAGATGTCCTCTACTTTGTTGTTGCATGTTTTACGTGGCTGCTACGAGCTTAAGCAAGAACCAATCTTACCTACGCATCAAAACCACAACGATAGTTTGTCAAATAGACTCCATTTTAACCTTCGCAAGGACCGGTCGTAGCCACACTCGGTTCAACTAAAGTTGGAGAAACTGTCACCCGCTAGCCACCTTTGTGCAAAGCACGTCGGGAGAACTGGTCTCACGTAAGCGTACGCGTAATGTCGGTCCGGGCCGCTTCATCCAACAATACCGCCGAACCAAAGTATGACATGCTGGTACGCAGTATGACTTATATTGCCCACAACTCACTTGTGTTCTACTCGTGCAAATAACATCAAACCATAAAAACCTAGGCTCGGATGCCACTGTTGGGTTTCGTAGTAATTTCAAAAAATTTCCTACGCACACCCAAGATCATGGTGATGCATAGCAACGAGAGGGGAGAGTGTTGTCTACGTACCCACGCAGACCGACTGCGGAAGCGTTGACACAACGTAGAGGAAGTAGTCGTACGTCTTCCCGATCCGACCGATCCAAGCACCGTTACTCCGGCACCTCCGAGTTCTTAGCACATGTATAGCTCGATGACGATCCCCGGGCTCCGATCCAGCAAAGCTTCGGGGATGAGTTCCGTCAGCACGACGGCGTGGTGACGATCTTGATGTTCTACCGTCGCAGGGCTTCGCTTAAGCACCGCTATGATATGACCGAGGTGGAATATGGTGGAGGGGGCACCGCACACGGCTAAGGAACGATCACGAGGATCAACTTGTGTGTCTATGGGGTGCCCCATGCCCCCGTATATAAAGGAGTGGAGGAGGGGAGGGCCGGCCCTCTCTATGGCGCGCCCTAGGGGAGTCCTACTCCCACCGGGAGTAGGATTCCCCTTTTCCTAGTCCAATTAGGAGTCCTTCCATGTATTAGGAGTAGGAGTCAAGGCAAGGGAAAAGAGGAGAGAAGGAAGGAGGGGGCGCAGCCCTTCCCCCTAGTCCAATTCGGACTAGGCCTTGGGGGGGCGCCCAACCTCTCCTATCTCTTTCCCCTAAAGCCCAATAAGGCCCATATACTCCGCGGCGAATTCCCGTAACTCTCCGGTACTCCGAAAAATACTCGGATCACTCGGAACCTTTCCGATGTCCGAATATAGTCGTCCAATATATCGATTTTTACGTCTCGACCATTTCGAGACTCCTCGTCATGTCCCCGATCTCATCTGGGACTCCGAACTCCTTCGGTACATCAAAACTCATAAATTCATAATATAACTGTCATCGAAACCTTAAGCGTGCGGACCCTACGGTTCGAGAACAATGTAGACATGACCGAGACACGTCTCCGGTCAATGACCAATAGCGGGACCTGGATGCCCATATTGGCTCCTACATATTCTACGAAGATCTTTATCGGTCAGACCGCATAACAACATACGTTGTTCCCTTTGTCATCGGTATGTTACTTGCCCGAGATTCGATCGTCGGCATCCAATACCTAGTTCAATCTCGTTACCGGCAAGTCTCTTTACTCGTTCCATAATACATCATCTCGCAACTAACTCATTAGTTGCAATGCTTGCAAGGCTTATGTGATGTGCATTACCGAGAGGGCCCAAAGATACCTCTCCGACAATCGGAGTGACAAATCCTAATCTCGAAATACGCCAACCCAACATCTACCTTTGGAGACACCTGTAATGCTCCTTTATAATCACCCAGTTACGTTGTGACGTTTGGTAGCACCCAAAGTGTTCCTCCGGCAAACGGGAGTTGCATAATCTCATAGTCATAGGAACATGTATAAGTCATGAAGGAAGAAATAGCAACATACTAAACGATCGGGTGCTAAGCTAATGGAATGGGTCATGTCAATCAGATCATTCAACTAATGATGTGACCTCGTTAATCAAATAACGACTCTTTGTCTATGGTTAGGAAACATAACCATCTTTGATTAACGAGCTAGTCAAGTAGAGGCATACTAGTGACACCCTGTTTGTCTATGTATTCACACATGTATTATGTTTCCGGTTAATACAATTCTAGCATGAATAATAAACATTTATCATGAAATAAGGAAATAAATAATAACTTTATTATTGCCTCTAGGGCATATTTCCTTCACTTTTGGGTGAAATGCGAGGTGTGTGCAGTTCTACATGGTACCAGAGTCAAGAGGTCAGCTAATTCTTGAGCTTGCGTTGGTTTTTCCCTTGAAGAGGAAAGGGTGATGCAGCAAAGTAGAGATAAATATTTTCCTCAGTTAAAGAACAAGGTATCAATCCAGTAGGAGGTACAAGCAAGTCCCCAATCTATGCACCTGCACAAACAATCAAACACTTGCACCCAACATGATAAAGGGGTTGTCAATCCCTTCATGGTCAATTGCAAAGGTGAGATCTGATAGACATAGATAAAACTAAATAAAAGATAACTAAATATTTTTGGCTTTTTTGTTTATAGATCTAAAAATAAAAGATTGCAAAATAGTAGATCGGAAACAAATATGATGGAAAATAGACCCCGGGGCCATTGGTTTCACTACAGGCTTCTCTCCTGAAGGCAAATAATACGGTGGGAGAACAAATTACTATCAAGCAATTGATAGAAAAAGCGCAAAGTTATGACGATATCCAAGGCAATGATTATGCATATAGGCATCACGTCCGTGTCAAGTAGACCGACTCCTGACTGCATCTACTACTATTACTCCCCACATCAACCGCTATCCACCATGCATCTAGAGTATTAAGTTCATAAAGAATGGAGTAACACCTTAAGTAAGATGACATGATGTAGAGGGTAAACTCAAGCAATATGGTGAAAACCCCATATTATTATCCATGATGCCAAAAATACAAATACATGCCTCGCTACCCCTACTTTGTCATTGGGTGAGGACACCGCAAGATTGAACCCAAAACTAAGCACCTCCCACATTGCAAGAAATACCAATCTAGTCGTCCAAAACCAAACTGATAATTTGAAGAGAAATACAAAGATATCAAAAATCATGCATATAATAATTCAGAGAAGATTCAAATAATATTCATAGATAATCTAATCATAAATCCACAATTCATCAGATCCTGACAAACACACCGCAAAAGAAGATTACACCGGACTGATCTCCAAGAACATCGAGGAGAGCATGGTGTTGAGAATCGAAGAGAGATAATAAGCCATCTAGCTACTAGCTATGTACCCGTAGGTCTGAGGTAAACTACTCACGCTTTATTGGAAGGGCAATAGGGTTGATGTAGATGCCCTCCGTGATTGAAGCCCCCTCCGAAAGATTGCCCGAAAAGGCCCCAAGATGGGATCTCATGGGTATAGAAGGTTACGGCAGCGAAAAAGTGTTTTCATGGCTCCCCCTGAGGGTTTTGGAATATATGTGAATATATATAGGACGAAGATGTAGGTCAGAGGAGTCCCGAGGGGGCCACCAGGTAGGCCCCCCTAGGGGGAGCCCTCCACCCTTGCCACGGCCTCGCGGCTCTTTTGGCTTGGACTCCAAGTCCTCTGGTTGTCTTCTGGTCCAAAAAAAATCATCACAAAGTTTTATTGTGTTTGGACTCTATTTGATATTCCTTTTCTGCGAAACTCAAAAAGAAGGGAAAAACAGAAACTGGCACTGGGCTCTTGGTTAATAAGTTAGTCCAAAACATAATATAAAATAGCATATTAATGCATATAAAACATCCAAAACATATAATATAATGCATATAAAACATCCAAATGCCATCAGAGGAGTCCCGAGCGGGCAACAGAGGAAGGAGACACTGACCTGGCCAGGTGGGCCCCCTCTCCCCGTGGCCCCACATGTTAGCCTCAAGGTGTTGACCCTGCCCCCGCCACCTCCTTTAAGTGGACACGTATCCACGTAAATGCATTTTCCAGGTTTTGAAAGCTTACTTTAGTGTTCTTTAGACCAAAATATGTTTTCACTAGTCTGAAGATGTTTTCTCTTTTTCCAGCCGCCGGTTGAACCCTATATTTTGTGAACGTTCATCGGTTAAGAGCGGAAAAGCACAGGTTTTGTTAGTTTTTCTGCCTAATGAATGAATGGCCATAACTTTTCACTCGCAACTCCAAATGAGGTGATTCCAAAGCCACTTCTTCGTCTTGTCGAGCCCGTTCTGCTGGTAGCATTTTCACCATGTGTTAACATTCTGAAAATGACCATTATTCCCTTGTCCTTATTCAGCCCCCCGAGAGAGAACGTTTTCCGGCGATTCTTTCCGCGAGCTTCTCGCACTTCCTCCCGGTGAATCCATCCCTCCCAGGCAAGACACACCCTCCATTTGCATGATTTTAATGCAAAGCCATGGTTTAAATTATTTAAAATTATTTAAAATATTTCTTTATCTATGTATGATTTGTTCATGGCATTTCTTGGAGTTGTGTTGATCTTGCTACTGACATGATGTTGTTTGGATTTCTAGGATTAATATTTTCAGATGGTGGATGACATGTTGCCATTGGATTAATAGTGGCTATGATTACTATTTTATCATGATAGTATTTGATATCACGCTTTGGAGTATTATTTGGGATATGATGTTATCATGTGGATCTTAGGTTTATATTTTGATGTTGCTAATGAATTGGTAGTATCTTGATTTTTGGATTCATCATGAAGTAGTGTTATGCTATCCTCGGATTATTCTAATATGATGATAGTATGCTCTAGATTATTTGTTGGATATTGCTATGACTTGGATCCTAGGTTGATAGATGATATCAGAGTATCAGTTACCGCAAATATACTTCAGGGATAAATTCCGTTGTTTAGTTGGTCAGGTGCCACCGAACCGGGATTTTCCAGCGCAACCACATTTGCCTTTATGGTAAGACCCTAATGCGGTCTATTGACATGTCTCTCGCCGGTGCCTCCAACAGCGAAGGTTATGGGCGCGCGCTACCGTGATCAGGTAGGCGGACATAAGCCTTGTGTGTCCGTAGTTGGATAGGGCCCTTTTGTCCCTATTTGGGACCGTTTATGTTTGGCCACGATGGTGGCGGTGGATGTCACGGGTTGACATTGGGGCCACCCATGACTTAGCCCAAAGGGGAGTTGGTCGGAGTGGTCGGGAGGGTGTCATGGCAGTAGATTGGTTTTGTCGGAACACTGTTGGTCCACTGGAATGGGAGCACGAGGCTGTGGGTTTTGTGATGTGGGTACAGTGTGCTAACTTCTGCAAAGTGTGTGTGTTAGGTCTTTCGATAGCCGCGTCCTCAATCATGGGCACAAGTTTGTACTAGGTCACATCATTCGATCAACACTCACATGACGGAATGACTTATAGTTGATATATACATATGTTGATATTGTGATCAGTAACCGCTTGGCAGGATGCCAATGATGATGTTTCGATGATCTCGAGGATGATCATTCAGTTTGTGATGTGGTCACGAGGTGATCATGTGGATGTTTTGATCACGAGGCGATCATGTGGATGTTTTGACCACGAGGTGATCATGTGGATCACGAGGTGATATATTACTTGGCCGGATAGCCAAGTGTGAGATGGTTCATGTGGTTCTTGGGCTGTTGGTTTAGTAGTAATCCTAGTAGTATCATACCATGCTTAATAATTATTTCCGCATCATAGTAGCTGTTAATAGCTTAACCTGTTAATGCTATGTTGTTGTTTTGCCTTGATGCTTTTGGTTGTTGTGAGCTTGCAAGTACAGTCAATGTATTGACCTGGCGTGTCATGCCAGATTGCAGGTGGTGCCATGATTGATTGGTTGATTGATTGTCGAGGTTTCCGTTCGAGTGAGCTAAATCATGTCCCAGCCAGAGTCCCTACGAAGTGGAGTTCACCACCTTCATCGTTGTTCCGCTACTAGAAGTATTCCGCTGCTACGAGTTGTTCCGCTGCTAGCATAGAACTAGCTTGGCAGGCGTAGTGTTGCCGTACTAATGTGATCTTTTGTAACATCAGACCCCTGTATCCATTTATATGTTATAAGAGCTGATTTGTTCTATGCCGAGCAGTGCCGTATTCCAGAAGACTTCTCCTCGATCTCTGGGTTGGAATACGGGGCGTTCCGGTCTCTCTGAGCCAGGGTGCCATATCTTTCCACTCAAAACATTAATTTCTTCAATCACATGCACTTTTTTACTAGTAGAAGATCTTTCGGTGTACCATTGAGAATAATTAGCCATAATATTATCTAGGAGTTTAGTATCTTCTCCTAAAGTAATTTCCATAGAAGTACCTACTGCGGCCGAATCTAAAAGATTTCTAGAAGCAAAATTCAATTCGACATAATTTTTGTGTATAATCATCCATAAACTCAAATGATACGTAGGGAAATTTCCTATCATCAATTTCATCCTCTCCCATGATTGTGCAACATGTTCATGATCAAGCTGCTTAAAATTCATAATATTGTTCCTAAGGGAGATGATCTTAGCGGGAGGAAAATACTTGGAAATAAAAGCATCTTTACACTTGTTCCATGAATTAATACTATTTTAAGGCAAAGATGAAAACCAAGTTTTAGCTCTATCTCGATGTGAGAACGGAAATATCTTCAATTTAACAATATCATTATCCACATCTTTCTTCTTTTGCATATCACACAACTCAATGAAAGTATTTAGATGGGATGTGGCATCTTCACTAGGAAGGCCGGAAAATTGTTCTTCAATAACAAGATTCAACAAAGTGACATTAATTTCATAAGATTCCGCACTAGTGGCGGGAGCAATCGGAGTCCTAATAAAATCATTATTATTGGTGTTGGAAAAGTCACACAACTTTGTATTCTCTTGAGTAATCGTGACAAAACAAGGAATCAAACAAACAAGCAACCAAAAATCAAATGAAAAGACGGATGGAAGAAGGGCGAATAAAAAGGCAAATCTTTTTGTATTTTTCTGAAAACGTTTTAGAAGTGGGCCAGAGGAAAATGAGAGGCAAATGAAAAATAATGTAATGCAAGAGATGAGAGTTTATGATGGGTACTTGGTAGGCTTGATGTAGACCTCCTCGACAATGGCGCCAGAAATCCTTCCTGCTACTTCTTGAGCTTGCGTTGGTTTTTCCCTTCAAGAGGAAAGGGTGATGCATCAAAGTAGAGATAAGTATTTCCCTCAGTTAGAGAAACGAAGGTATCAATCAAGTAGGAGGTACAAGCAAGTCCTCAATCTATGCACCTGCACAAACAATCAAACACTTGCACCCAACGCAATAAAGGGGTTGTCAATCCCTTCACGGTTAATTGCAAATGTGAGATCTGATAGAGATAGATAAAACTAAATGGAAGATAACTAAATATTTTGGAGTTTTTGGTTTGTAGAAATGAAAATAAAATATTGCAAAATAGTATATTGGAAACAAATATAATGGAAAATAGACCCATGGGCCATAGGTTTCACTAGAGGCTTCTCTCATGAAGGAAAATATTACGGTGGGTGAACAAATTACTATCGAGCAATTGATAGAAAAGCACAAAGTTATGACGATATCCAAGGCAATGATTATTCATATAGGCATCACATCTGTGTCAAGTAGACCGACTACTGCCTGCATCTACTACTATTACTCCACACATCGACCGCTATCTAGCATGCACCTAGAGTATTAAGTTCATAAAGAACGGAGTAACACCTTAAGTAAGATGACAAGATGTAGAGGGATAAACTCAAGGAATATGATGGGAACCCCATATTTTTATCCTTGATGGCAACAATACAAATATGTGCCTCGCTACCCCTACTTTGTCACTAGGTGAGGACGCCGCAAGATTTAACCCAAAACTAAGCACCCCTCCCATTGCAAGAAATACCAATCTAGTTGGCCAAACCAAACCGATAATTTAAATAGAAATACAAAGATATCGAATCATGCATACAAAGATTCAGAGAAGATTCAAGTAATATTCATAGATAATATGATCATAAATCCACAATTCATCGGATCTTGACAAACACACCGCAAAAGAAGATTACATCGGATAGATCTCCAAGAACATCGAGGAGAACATGGTATCGAGAATCAAAGAGAGAGAAGAAGCCATCAAGATATTAGCTATGGACCCGTAGGTCTGAGGTAAACTACTCACACTTCATCGGAAGGGCAATAGGGTTGATGTAGATGCCCTCCATGATCGAATCCCCCTCCGACAGATTGTCAGAAAAGGCCCCAAGATGGGATCTCACGGGTATAGAAAGTTGCGGCGGTGGAAAAGTGTTTTCGTGGCTCCTCCTGAGGGTTTTGGAATATATGTGAATATATAGGACGAAGAGGTAGGTCAGAGGTGTCCCGAGGGGGCCACAAGGTAGGGGGACACCCCCCCTAGGGCGTGACTTCCAGCCTTGCCGCTGCCTCACAGCTCTTCTGGCATGGACTCCAAGTCCTCTAGGTGTCTTCTGGTCCAAGAAAAATCATCACAAAATTTTCTTCCGTTTGGACTCCGTTTGATATTCCTTTTCTGCAAAACTCAAAAACCAGGCAAGAACAGAAACTGGCACTGGGCTCTAGGTTAATAAGTTAGTCCCAAAAATAATATAAAATAGCATATTAATGCATATAAAACATCCAAAACAGATAATATAATAGCATGGAACAATCAGAAACTATAGATATGTTGGAGACGTATCAAGGTCTTGAGTTAAGACCCAACTGGCACAATTAAAATTGCAGTCCACATACATTTAGGATTGAGGGAGCCACACATGAAGAGGAGTGTCAACGTACAAATGCATAGACCACTTTTCATCATCAGCTTGAGCTTTGGGATGAATTGTGTGATGTCTACAGTTCTATAATGACATCCTTGGCATGTGAGTCTTCTGATCTTCTGGATTTAATGTGGTATGCTGATCATCGCTTGCCTACCCCAAATAAGTGGACTGTTGTCTCTGTTGCTTGCACCGTGACACTTTGGGATGCCCAGAACGATCTGGTTTTTAATCGCAAGCGATGATCCCCTCTTAGGGCATGTATAATGGTGGCATATGAATATAGATGCCTCATAACGAAAAGTAATTTGAGGCATCTATATTGATTTTTTCACCCCAATGCAAGCTACTACTAGTGGGCCTCATCAAATAATAAAAAGTAGACTCCCACTACACATTCATCCCTACTATTTACTTCAAATTTCTCAGCTTTACGCACCAGACCACACTTTTTCTTCCCAAGCACCCGCCTCCTGTAGAAGATCTAGTTGCTCCATCCGAACATATTTTTCCTGACATCCGATCCTACGTGGCATATGGGGCATCACCCTGAGACTATGCATTATACATGCCTTTATGTCCGATTATATGCCACTGAAATGATCATACTTTAGACCAACATGGTGCATCATAAAGAGGACAAAAGTGCTATGTTGGAGTGGCTGCTAATATAGGAATTATTTGTATTATGCCTTTGCCTTGCCTTTCACTCTCTGTTTCTTCTCGAGGCTGCTTCTGGCCTTTTACACCATGGTACACTTCACAAGCTTCACGTAATGAACCAACTGCAAGGAAGAGCATCAACGCAGGTTACCAGATCGCAAGTGACTAAGGCGATGTACACCACTTGACATATTTGGATGTAAAGAAATGCAAGAACCATCGAGAACCTGAGCACCATAGAGAGCATGGTGGTAGACAAGGCTAGAGATGATGTTAGTTTTATTTTGTCAGGGTATGAGGATGTAATGTAAGGGCATATCCAACGCGGATCTCAAACCATCTGCATACGTCCGTACTACGCAATTTGGACATGTTTTCTCATCCAAAACAGGCCTGTATTGGTCCACCCGATGGTTCGGACGCACTTTTTCTCGCAAACCGGAGACAAATTAGGGGTGCTTTGCGGGCGTCCGGATCTCTACCATGTTCCTCACCCGCGTGTGCTTCCACTACTGGGAGAAAGCTGACTAGGAGCGCTGGAAATACCTATAGCAGTAGCATTGGAGGCAGCGCTGCTACTAAAGCGCTAAAGCTAAGTTGTAGCCGTAGCGTGATGACCCACAAGTATAGGGGATCAATTGTAGCTCTTTTCGATAAGTAAGAGTATCGAACCCAACGAGGAGCAGAAGGAAATGACAAGTGGTTTTCAGCAAGGTAATGTTTGCAAGTGCTGAAATTGTAAGTAACAGAGTAGTTTGATAGCAAGATAATTTGTAACAAGCAAGTAACAATAATAGTAGCAAAGGTGTAGCAAGGTAGCCCAATCCTTTTGAGGCAAAGGACAGGCCGAAATGGTCTCTTATGATAAGCAAAAGCGTTCTTGAGGGTACACGGGATTTTCATCTAGTCACTTTCACCATGTTGGTTTGATTCGTGTTCGGTACTTTGATAATTTGATATGTGGGTGGACCGGTGCTTAGTTGCTATTCTTACTTGAACAAACCTCCTACTTATGATTAACCCTCTCGCAAGCATCCTCAACTACGAGAAAAGTATTAAGAATAAATTCTAACCATAGCATTAAACTTTTGGATCCAATCGGTCTCTTACGGAATAGCGCATAAACTAGAGTTTAAGCTTCTGTCACTCTCACAACCCATCATCTAATTTCTGCACCACAATGCATTCCCTTAGGCCCAATTATGGTGAAGTGTCATGTAGTCGATGTTCACATGACAATACTAAGGGAATCACAACATACATACTATCAAAATATCGAACACATATCAAGTTCACATGATTACTTGCAACATGATTTCTCCCGTGACCTCAAGAACAAAAGTAACTACTCACAAATGATAATCATGCTCAAGATCAGAGGGGTATTAAATAGCATATTGGATCTGAACATATAATCTTGCACCAAATAAACCATATAGTAATCAACTACAAGATGTAATCAACACTACTAGTCACCCACAAGCACCAATCTATAGTTCCGGTAACAAGATTGAACACAAGAGATGAACTAGGGTCTGAGATGAGATGGTGTTGTTGAATATGTTGACGGAGATTGCCCTCCCCAAGATGGGAGAGTTGTTGGCGTTGATGAGGATGATGATTTCCCCCTCCAGGAGGGAAGTTCGCCCGCGGAATCGTTCCGCCAGAGGGCAAAAGTGCTCCTGCCCAAGTTCCGCCTCGAGACGGCGGCGCTCCGTCCTGAAAGTCCTCTCCTTATTTTTTCTAGGTCAAAATGACTTATATACCAGAAGATGGGCACCAGAGGGGGGCCTGGGTGAGCACAACCCACCAGGGCACGCCTGGGCTCCCTCGCGCGCCCAGGTGGGTTGTGCCCACCTGGTGGGCCCCTCTGGTACTTATTTGATCCAATATTCTTCATATATTCCATAAAAATTCTCTATGAAGTTTCAACTTGTTTGGAGTTGTGCAGAATAGGTAGCCTGATGTAGCTTTTCCAGGTCCAGATTCCCAGCCGTTGGAATTCTCCCTCTTTGTGTATACCTTGCATATTATGAGAGAAAATGCATTAGAATTACTCCAAAAGGCATTATTATGGATAAAAGCATCATAAATTACAGTAGGAAAACATGATGCAAAATGGATGTATCAGCTCCCCCAAGCTTGGACCTCACTTGTCCTCAAGCGAAAACTGAAATCGGAAAACATGTCCACATGCTTAGAGAGAGAGAGAGAGGTGTCGATAAAAACAAAATACAGACATAGAAGCATCACGCTGATTGTTATAACAGCAACAAACTTAAACATAAGACTCATCATAGAACTTTTATCATAGACTTCTCATGAACAAGTGACAAATCATCACACTATTGAAGTATAAAGCAAAAACTCTATTAGAAACTAACAAACTATGTTCTCAGTCAACTTTGCAACTACAATTCATCATCTTTTCAGGAAGGGTCATGTATCGGAGCCTTTAGGCAAGTCCACATACTCAACCATCATATAGTCTTCCACGATTGCTAACACTCACCGCGTACACATGAGCAAAACTTTCAACCGCACACACAGAAAGATAGGGGCTTGTAGTTTCGCCTCCCAAGATATTCACCTCAAGGGTGATGTCAACAATAATAACTCATGCTATCTATATTCAACTGGACATATGTGCCTAGATCTTTCCTCACCACACGATGCTTGCCAAAGGAGAAAAAAAGGAATAGAGAGAAAACTTTTGACTCTTTGCATAAAAGTAAATACATAAAAGTAAAAGATATGCCCTTCGCAGAGGGAAGCATAGGTTGCCATGCGCTTATTTGTTTGTATGCTCAACCCCTTAGTGCGAAAGAATGTCACGTTGTATTGCCCCTTGTGATAGCAACCTTTATTATGCAGTCTGTCACTTTTATTCTTCACCATCACAAGTTCGTACAACGCTCAATTTTCTCTTACAGTAAATGATCTCACACTTTTAGAAGCAATTTTTATTGCCTTTTCGCACCGATGAAAACTTACTTGAGGGATCTTGCGCATTCCCTAGGTAGGTATGGAGGACTCTTGAAAATAAGATTTGGGATTATGGGTTTTTGGATGCACAAGTAGTATCTCTACTTAGTGCGGAATTATTGGCTAGCAAAGACAGGGGCAAAGCACCACATGTTAAAGGATCCATGACAATATGACTTCTATGTGAATATACACAAACATAAACCATTAGGTTGTCTTCCTTGTGCAACGTCAACAATTTTTTCATATAATATTTTGATGAGGGCTCACAATCACAAAAGATTTCTAGGATAATATGTTTATATGTGAATCTTCTCTTCCCTTAATAATTCTTTCATGGGTTACATCATTGACTAATGCTATGTTTGTCAGTCTCTAACAAAATTTTCTACTTATACTTTTCCTTATGTGGTGTCATCACCTACCATAGGATTAGCATATGATATTTTTAATTTATTTCCTTTATTTTAATTACAACATGAAAGTAAAGAAAGCAAAAACTCAAACTAAACTTTATTGTATATCTCGCACACGATTACAAGGATAGATCACTAAGCAAACTCTTGAAAAGAAAGGATCGAACTAAACTTTTATTCATCTAAAGGAAAAGATTGAACTAAAATAAGTAAAGGTGAAAGATAGTGGGGATGATACGATACCGAGGCACCTCCCCCGAGCTTGGCAGAAGCCAAGGGGAGTGCCCATACCCGATACTCAATTCTCTGTTGGTGATGAAGAAGAAGGTGGTGGTGGTGGTGATAGTGTAGAGGGTTTTCCCTTCTTCCTTAGCTTACACTTGAGGATGTAATTTTCCTCCTTCAATTTACCGACCTCCTGCTCGAGCTCCAGTACCCTCTTATACAAGTCCTGCTTGCATTCCTGCAAAAGGCAAAAAGGTATAAACTGAACCTTAGGCTTCTTTTCCTTATTGGAGAGGCTTGACTTCTTGAATTCCACATGCATGTCCCCAGGTTGAGGTAGTGGAGGTTCGTCCTCATCTGAGCTCGTCTCATTCTTCTCCCTAGGATAATAGTCTTCCTCTTCCTCCATGGTCCTACCATAGTGCTCCACTTCCCCATATGACTTGGGGTTTGTGATGAAATCAGCAGCATAGCTCTCACCCTCAGAGTCTCGGGATGACATATTTTCAGATATGCTAGGAGAACAACAAGGAAAATAAAACACAAGATTTCTTCGTGATACGGAGGTTAATAGGTTCAGGGGGTATATAAAGATTTTTATCTTGGGAAACAAGCAAACTGTAGAAAAACGGAGTCTGTAAGGTACCCAGGTGGGCACAACCCACCTGGACATGCCTGGCATCCAGGCATGCCCTGGTGTCTTGTGCCCACCAGGGTATGCTTCCCGGAAGTTTCTTATTTTCCTAATTTTCTAAATATTCCAAAATTGACAAAAAATATTTTGCGGATTTTTCGAATCCGTTTACTTACCGTATCATGTACCTCCTTATTTTCACGATTCTGGAGTGTTCCGGAAGGACTGTTTTATGTGTTCTTCCAGTGTCAAAGTTTGGATAATATTACTTTCAACATTAATGGGCGTACATGAGATATAATGTTTTATTCGTTGCCCGTTAACAACCTTCGGGTTAGTACTGTCGGCATTATTTATTTTGATGGCTCCACACGGATAAACCTCCTCGATAACATAGGGTCCTTCCCATTTTGAGAGGAGTTTTCCTGCAAAGAATCCAAAACGAGAATTGTACAAAAGAACATACTCTCCTACTTTAGACTCACACTTTTGGATTCTTTTATCATGCCATCTTTTAACCTTTTCTTTAAACAACTTAGCATTTTCATAAGCTTGGGTTCTCCATTCATCTAAAGATCTAACACAAATAACCTCCATTCACTGGCAAGTTTGAAATCATAGTTGAGTTCTTTGATTGCCCAATATGCTTTATGTTCTAACTCTAGGGGCAAATGCCAAGTTTTTCCATAAACCATTTTATAAGGAGACATGCCCATAGGATTTTTGTATGCTGCTCTATAAGCCCAAAGTGCATCATCTAATTTCTTAGACCAATTCTTCCTGGACCTATTGACAGTCTTTTGCAAAATTAATTTTATTTCTCTATTGCTAAGTTCAACTTGACCACTAGACTGAGGATGATAAGCTGATGCAATTCTATGGTTAACATCATACTTGGCAAGCATTTTACGAAAAGCACCGTGAATAAAGTGTGAACCACCATCAGTCATTAAGTATCGAGGGACTCCAAATCTTGGGAAAATAAATTCCTTAAGCATTTTAATAGAGGTGTTGTGATGAACAGTACTGGTTGGAATAGCTTTTACCAACTTAGTAAAATAATCAACATCAACCAGAATATGTGTATACCCATTAGAGGAAGGAAAAGGTGCCATGTAATCTAATCCCCAGACATCAAATGGTTCAACAACAAGTGAATAATTCATATTCATTTCTTGACGCTTACCGATATTAGCTATTCTTTGGCATTCATCACAAGATAGGATGAACTTATGGGCATCCTTGAACAGAGTAGACCAATAAAATCCAGATAGCAATTCCTTGTGAGCAGTTGATACGTCTCCGTCGTATCTATAATTTTTGATTGTTTCATGCCAATATTATACAACTTTTATACACTTTTGGCAACTTTTTATATGATTTATTGGACTAACCTATTGATCTAGTGCCTAGTGCCGGTTCCTGTTTTTTTGCATGTGTTTTGTATCGCAGAGTATCCATATCAAACGATGTCCAAATGCAATAAAATTTTACAGAGAATTATTTTGGAATATATGTGATTTTTGGGAGTTGGAATCACCGCAAACGGAGGCCCGTGGTGGGCACAACCCACCAGGGCGCGCTAGAGGAGCCAGGCGTGCCGTGGTGGGTTGTGCTCACCTTGTACGTCGGTTAAGGCTGTACTTCGGGCGCGAGGAAGCTTATATCCGGAAAATAATCATGTTAAAATCTCAGTGCAATCGGAGTTATGGATCTCCGGGAATATAAGAAACGGTTTTCGGCCAGATCTCGGGAACGCAAAACAGAAGAGAACAGAGAGGGAGATCCAATCTCGGAGGGGCTCCCGCCCCTCCGTCGCCATGGAGACCAATGACCAGAGGGGGAGCTCTCCTCCCAATCTAGGGGGGGAGGACAAGGATGAAGAAGGAGTAGGGGGGCTCTCTCCCCCTCGCTTCCGGTGGCGCCGGAGTGCCACCGGGGCAACGATCGGGACGACGATCTATATCAACAATCTTGCTACCGTCATCACCAACTTTCTCCCCGTCTATGCAGCGGTGTAACACTTCTTCTCCCCGCTGTAATCTCTACTTAAACATGGTGCTCAACTCCATATATTATTTCCCAATGATCTATGGTTATCCTATGATGTTTGAGTAGATCCGTTTTGTCCTATGGGTTAATCATGATCTTGGTTGGTACGATTGTATATTTTATTTATGGTGTTGTCCTACGTGTTGGGAACGCAGTAATTTCAAAAAAATCTACGCACACGTAAGAACTATCATGGTGATGCATAGCAACAAGAGGGGAGGAGTGTTGTCCACGTACCCTCGTAGACCGTAAGCGGAAGCGTTATGAGAACGCGATTGATGTAGTCGTACGTCTTCACGATCCGACCGATCCTAGTATTGAAAGTACGGCACCTCCGCGATCTACACACGTTCGGCTCGATGACGTCCCACGAACTCTCGATCTAGCTGAGTGTCGAGGGAGAACTTCGTCAGCATGACGGCGTGATGATGGTGATGATGAATCTACCGTCGCAGGGCTTCTCTTAAGCACTACGACGATGTGACCGAGGTGGATTATGGTGGAGGGGGGCACCGCACATGGCTAAGAGATCAATGATGAACTTGTGTGTCCTAGGTTGCCCCTACCCCCGTATATAAAGGAGCAAGGGGGAGGCCAGCCGACCCTTGGGGCGCGCCAGGAGAGTAGGAGTCCTCCTAGTAGGAGTAGGACTCCCCTTTTCCTAGTCCTACTAGGACAAGGAAAGGAAGGAGGAGAGGGGGATGGAAAGGGGGGCGCCGCCGCTCCTGCCCTAGTGCAATTCGGACCAAAAGGGGAGGGGGCGTGCGGCCTGCCCTGGCCGGCCCTCTCTCACTCCACTAAGGCCCATGTGGCCCATTACTTCCCCCCAGGGGGGTTCCGGTAACCTTCCGGCACTTCGATTTTCTCTGAAATCACCCGAAAAACTTCCGGTGTCCGAATATAGCCGTCCAATATATCAATCTTTATGTCTCGACCATTTCGAGACTCCTCGTCATGTCCGTGATCATATCTGGGACTCCGAACTACCTTCGGTACATCAAAACACATAAACTCATAATACCAATCGTCACCGAACGTTAAGCGTGCGGACCCTACGGGTTTGAGAACTATGTAGATATGATCGAGACACGTCTCCGGTCAATAACCAATAGAGAAACCTGGATGCTCATATTGGTTCCTACATATTCTACTAAGATCTTTATCGGTCAAACCGCATAACAACATAAGTTGTTCCCTTTGTCATCGGTATGTTACTTGCCCGAGATTCGATCGTCGGTATCTGAATACCTAGTTCAATCTCATTACCGGCAAGTCTCTTTACTCATTTTGTAATGCATCATCCCACAACTAACTCATTAGTCACATTGCTTGAAAGGCTTTATAGTGATATGCATTACCGAGAGGGCCCAAGGATACCTCTCCGATACTTGGAGTGACAAATCCTAATCTCGATCTATGCCAACTCAACAAACACCATCGGAGACACCTATAGAGCATCTTTATAGTCACCCAGTTTCGTTGTGACGTTTGATAGCACACTAAGTGTTCCTCCGGTATTCGGGAGTTGCATGATCTCATAGTCATAGGAACATGTATAAGTTATGGAAAAAGCAATAGCAACAAACTAAACGATCATCGTGCTAAGCTAACAGATGGGCCAAGTCAATCACATCATTCTCTAATGATGTGATCCTGTTAATCAAATGCCAACTCATGTCTATGGTTAGGAAACATAACCATCATTGATTCAACGATCTAGTCAAGTAGAGGCATACTAGTGACACTCTTTTTGTTTATGTATTCAAACATGTACTAAGTTTTCGGTTAATACAATTCTAGCATGAATAATAAACATTTATCATGATATAAGGAAATATAAATAACAACTTTATTATTGCCTCTAGGGCATATTTCCTTCAGTCTCCCACTTGCACTAGAGTCAAAAAATACATTGTAATGATTCTAACACCCATGGAGTCTTGGTGCTGATCATGTTTTGCTCGTGAGAGAGCCTTAGTAAACGGGTCTGCAATATTCACATCTGTATGTATCTTGCAAATCTCTATATCTCCCTCCTTGACTTTATTGTGGATGGTTGAAGCGTCTCTTGATGTGCTTGGTTCTCTTGTGAAATCTGGATTCCTTTGCCAAGGCAATTGCACCAGTATTGTCACAAAAGATTTTCATTGGACCCGATGCACTAGGAATGACACCTAGATCGGATATGAACTCCTTCATCCAGACTCCTTCATTGGCTGCTTCTGAAGCAGCTATGTACTCCGCTTCACATGTAGATCCCGCCACGACGCTCTGCTTGGAACTGCATCAACTGACAGCTCCACCATTTAATAGAAACAAGTATCCGGTTTGTGACCTAGAGTCATCCGGATCAGTGTCAAAGCTTGCATCGATGTAACCGTTTACGACGAGCTCTTTGTCACCTCCATATACGGGAAACATATCCTTATCCCTTTTCAGGTATTTCAGGATGTTCTTGACCGCTATCCTGTGATCCACTCCTGGATTAATTTGGTACCTCCCTTCTAAACTGATAGCAAGGCACACATCAGGTCTGGTACACAGCATTGCATACATGATAGAGCCTACGGCTGAAGCATAGGGAACACCTTTCATTTTCTCTCTATCTTCTGCAGTGGTCGGGCATTGAGTCTGACTCAACTTCACACCTTGTAACACAGGCAAGAACCCTTTCTTTGCTTGATCCATTTTGAACTCCTTCAAAACTTTATCAACTTATGTGCTTTGTGAAAGTCCAATTAAGCGTCTTGATCTATCTCTATAGATCTTGATGCCCAATATATAAGCATCTTCACCGGGGTCTTTCATTGAAAAAAATCTTATTCAAGTATCCTTTTATGCTATTTAGAAATTCAGTATCATTTCTGATCATCAATATGTCATCTACATATAATATCAGAAATGCTACATAGCTCCCACTCACTTTCTTGTAAATACAAGCTTCTCCAAAAGTCTATATAAAACCATATGCTTTGATCACACTATCAAAGCGTATATTCCAACAACGAGAGGCTTGCACCAGTCCATAAATGGATTGCTGGAGCTTGCACAATTTGTTAGCACCTTTTGGATCGACAAAACCTTCTAGTTGCATCATATACAAGTCTTCTTTACGATATGCATTAAGGAATGCAGTTTTGACATCCATTTGCCAAATTTCATAATCATAAAATGCGGCAATTTCTAACTTGATTCGGATGGACTTAAGCATCGCTACGGGTGAGAAGGTCTCATCGTAGTCCACTCCTTGAACTTGTCAAAAACCTTTCGCAGCAAGTCAAGCTTTGTAGACACTAACATTACCGTCAGCGTCAGTCTTCTTCTTGAACATCCATTTATTCTCTATGGCCTGCCGATCATCGGGCAAGTCAACCAAAGTCCACACTTTGTTCTCATACATGGATCCCATCTCAGATTTCCTGGCCTCAAGCCATTTTGCGGAATCTGGGCTCATCATCGCTTCCTCATAGTTCGTAGGTTCGTCATGGTCAAGTAACATGACCTCCAGAACAAGATTACCGTACCACTCTGGTGCGGATCTTACTATGGTTGACCTATGAGGTTCGATAGTAACTTGATCAGAAGTTTCATGATCATCATCATTAGCTTCCTCACTTACTAGTGTAGGAATCACTGGAACTGATTTCAGTGATGAACTACTTTCCAATAAGGGAGTAGGTACAATTACCTCATCAAGTTCTACTTTCCTCCCACTCACTTCTTTCGAGAGAAACTCCTTCTCTAGAAAGGATCCATTCTTAGCAACGAATATCTTGCCTTCAGATCTATGATAGAAGGTGTACCCAACAGTATCCTTGGGTATCCTATGAAGACACATTTCTCTGATTTGGGCTTGAGCTTATCAGCTTGAAGCTTTTCACATAAGAATCACAACCCCAAACTTTAAGAAACGACAACTTGGGTTTCTTGCCAAACCACAGTTCATAAGGTGTCGTCTCAATGGATTTAGATGGTGCCCTATTTAATGTGAATGCAGCTATCTCTAAAGCATAACCCCAAAACGATAGCGGCACTACAAAAAAAGACACATATGTGACATTTTGGGCCAAACGAATTTTTTTCTGTCATACTTATGACACTTCTATGACAATAATTGTGACAGAACACGGTATCATCATAGATGTGGTGGGGTCCTACTTCTATGACAAAAAATCATGACAAAAAATGGGCTTTTCATCCTGGGCGGGCCGGAGACGCGGCTGCATGACATTCTTTGGGCCGTCATGGACGGAAAAAACCATGGTATAAGCAAGGGCGAGGAAAATATCGGGGTGTTCCCGGTTACGGTGGGTGGTCGGGGCCGAGCGATGCACGTTTCTCTTGTACACGCATGCGCGTGGGTGCGAGGCGTTGGGCTCTAATTGAACCCGAGCGAGGCGTTGGGCTCTAACTGAACCCGAGCGATTGCACTGCAAGCTACGCGTTACTGAACCCGAGCGATCGATCGATGGCTGTTAGCTGAACCCGATCGAGCAATTCCTTCGCTACTACTGCTAACTGAAGCCTATCGATGCTGCCTCTAGATGAATAGTGAGCATTGCTGGGGGGGGGGTTGGATGAACAGTTCTCAGTGGGGGTGGATGAACAGGACCCCATGGTATTGCCTCTGGATGAACAAGACCCTGATCAATCGAGCCGGTTGGGGCTGGATGAATAGGACCCCATGGAGGGCTGGATGAACAGGACCACCCCGTGGAGGGTAGGATGAACAGTAGACGGTGGAGGGCTGGATGAACAGTAGCCCGTGGAGGGGTGGTTGAGCAGGAACCCGTTGAGAGGGCTGGTTGAACAGAAGCCGGTGGAGTAGCGCGCTGTGGAGGCTGGATGAAGAGGAGCCAGTGGATGAACAGTCGCAGGTGGAGGCTGGAGGAGGTCGACGGTGGATGAACAGTAGCCCGTGGAGGCTGGAGGGGTCGACAGTGGAGATGAACAGTATCCCGTGGAGTCTCGTTTTGTGGTACGCCACACCCCTCCCGATGAACAGGACCCCCGTTTCGACCGTAGCGCTCCAACATAAGTCCGTTTCCTCCGTTTTGCGGTACGCCACACCCCTCCCGATCAACAGGGCCCCCGTTTCGATGTAGGAGGTCCGTTTCCTCCATTTTGCGGTATGCCAGACCCCTCCTGATGAACAGGACCCCGTTTCGAACGTGGCCGGTCGAACACAAGGCCGTTTCCTTCGTTCTGCGGTACGCCAAGCCTCGTTTCCATCGGCTGTTCCGTCCAAGCCCTCCCAATGAACACGACGACGCATTCCGTTCCAACCTAGCCAGTTGGCTCCCCATGAACACAACGACGACGCAGTTTCTCCGTTTCGACCCAGCCATGTAGACGAGCCCTGGCCGTACGTATGCGCGAGTAGGCGTTTGAGACCCTGCCCATATGTACGTATGTGGCTGTATTTTCTTTCTTGCACACTGGCCGCTGTAGTTACGTGTACATGCTACATGCGCGCCTCTACTATGACACATGCGCGCCTCTACACTATGACACGTGCGCGCCTCTACATCGACCAGTATGTATGTACACGTTCGCGACCAGAATGACAATGCTACATACGCTTCGACCAGGTGGGTCCCGACTGTCAGACACTTCCTTGCGTGCGAAGATGTAGCTGGTGGGTCCCAGCAGTCAGGGGCGAATCGTTTTTTGCCTGGACGCACTTCCTTGCATGCAAAAATGTAGCTGGTGGGTCCCAGCAGTCAGGGGAAATGTTTTTGTCACGAAATACGGTGGCCCGTCCGGTGGGTCCCCGTTGTTAGGTGGAGGAATAATTATTTTGCGCGTAATAAGGAGGTACTTCCTTGCTGCGGCCGTGGTCCCAGCTGTCAGCCCCTCCATGTACAGTCCACGTCTAATGGAAGCCGTTCGTTGACCATGTTGACCACGCCGTGCCGAGAGCACCAGGGCGGTGGACGACGGGGAGGCCTGGGAAGGGGACAACGTGGAGCCGGGGAAGACGCGACAGTGGTAGCCCGCGTGGAGAGGAGTACGAGGGTTCACTGATTCGGCTGCAATGTGAGGCTGCCGTCGCCGTAGAATAATAGGGGGTGTGGATGAGTAGAGGGATGGCCTGGCCAGCGGTGGGAGTAGTAGGGGGCGGTGAGGCCTCTGTGGCATCACAGCCGGCCACGGGAGGGAGGAGCACGCGGCACAACCGGTGCTGGTTTGGGCGGCTGGAGCAAGAAGACCAGTGGTTGAAGAAGCACTGCGGCCTTTGGATGGACATCGTACGGTCACTGGAGCTAGAATCGTTCATATTGACTAAGTTGACAAAGCCCTCCGTTCCCGTCAACTTAGTAGGCCCACAAGTCAGCCTCCCACCAAGGTGGGTCCCAGCTAGTAGGGGGAGTATTCATTTTTTCTACGTAATAAGGAGGCACTTTCGGTGGGTCCGAGCTGACAGCGGGGGGAACGTTTTTTTCACGAAATACGGTGACCCGTCCAGTGGGTCCCGGTAGTTAGGGGAAACATTTTTTTCACAAAATATGGTGGCCCATCCGGTGGGTCCCTGCTGTTAGGTGGAGGAATCATTATTTCCCACGTAATAAGGAGGCACTTCCTTGCTGCGGCTGTAGACCCAGCTGTCAGCCTCTCCATGTATAGTACACTTCCGATGGAAGTCGTTCCTTGACCATGTTGACCACATCGTGTTCCATTGCATGCATGCATCCATGGGCGTGGTGCGTCCCCACTGTCAGCCTCTCACATATAGTCATCTTCCGATGACTCTCGGCTGTTGACCATGTTGACCCCACCGTGCCGAGCGCACCAAAGGCCGGTGGACGATGGCGAGGCCCTAGACTGGAACGACTCGGAGATGGGGAGGATGGGGCAATGGAGTCGCAGATGGAGAGGAATGGGAAACTTGACTGGTTTGGGTGCGCGGCAGCACAGCCGCGGTGCCGCCCACGAGAGACAGGAGCAAGAACAGAGGTTGAAGAAGGAGCACAACTGTTGGATTAACATCCAACGGTCCAGCTGCTAGAATCATTTGTTGATTAAGTTGACAAAGCCCTGCGTACACGTCCGCTTAGTAGGCCCACAAGTCAGCCACCAAATCTGATGGGTCCCAGCTGTCAACGGGAGGAATAATTCTTTTTCGCATAACAAGGAGGCACTTCCTTTCGTGCGAAGATAGAGCCGGTGGGTCCCAGCTGTCAGGTGGAGGAAACATTTTCTCAGCTTAATAAGGAGGAACTTTCCTTGCGTGCGACCATGGACCTCGTGGGTCCCAGCCGTCAGGCTCTCCACATACAGTCCTCTTCCGATGACTCATTTGTTGACCATGCCGCACCGAGCGCAGCGAGGCAGTGGACGACAGCGAGGCCCCGGACGGGAACGACTCGGAGATGGGAAGACGCGGTAGTGGAGTCGCAGATTGAGTGGAGGAGAAGGGTTATAACTGGTTCTGGTGCGGCATGGGGCTACAGTGGGTGGAGAATAACAGGAGGTGTGGAGGGGTGGAGGGATAGCCTGGCCGGTGGTGGGGTAGCGCTTTGCAACGATGCATGCTAAGTAGAGCCGCTAGCCGCCGGAGGCCGGACCAGGTGGTCCCGACGATGCTGGAGGAAGAAGATGAGAGATTGAAGGTGCATGCCGACCAAGTTGACAACACCCTGCATAGGCTTCGACCTATTGGCCCACATGTCAGCCTGCAAAAATGTGGCATATATTTAACCCATGTTTTCTAGAATGTACAGTCCATTTGTTGGGCTGGGTGAACAAATAATTTCGCGTCAATGCGGCCAATTTATATTATCGAAGAAATCCCAGCCCATTTGCACTTACTTCAAATACACGAATTAGCTGGGCTCGTTATATATATAATGTTATGTTAGAAGGAGCAATTAATATCAAAAATAAACTGGAGAGGCACATTTTTTATATACATAATTAACAAATTAGCGAGTTATTGCTCAAAATAAAAATGAGTGCGTTATTCTTACATTGGTCCTTAAAATCTTCGCAAGCTTTTGAACGCAATCACCAGGACTTTCCTTGCCTGTGAGTCAAAAACAACCAGGATTTTCCTTGCCAACTTCTGTTAAACATTTAGTTTTATAAGTTAATACCACGTGGGATGTTTTTATAATGTATATATAAGTATCTATAAAATATACGATAATAGTAATAATATAAATATATATAATGTGGTTAAAAATACATTGGGCTGCCGATCTTTAAGAAAAAGCCCATAGGCCGGTATGGACCACAAAAAATAAGTTGAAACCACTGTCACCGTATGTCGTGGGCTACGCATGTTAAAATACAAAACCTAGGCCTAGCTGATACTTGTTCGCCCTCTGGAAAAAAATGATACCATCCCTGAGCGAACTAGATTATAGAGGGGGCCGGCGGCACGACTGAAGATGCACATCAGGAGCGACTTTTTTCTTCAATGGATGGCTCTCGATGGTGTTTTTTTACTTGCCTTTGCACCATACAACTTGTATTTTTAGCCTCCCAGACCGTGGTGGACCAGTAGCCCATTTGCTGGGCGGGCCAACCTACAGAAACCAGCACTCGATTTTTCATCAAGCCCCAAAAACAACGCAATACTATGTTTGTTTTGAGGCCGAAAACATTACGGCAGGGGTTGAGCATGGGAGGGGGCAAGACAGAGCAAAAAGATTAAAAAGAGCTGATGCGCCGTTGCTACCCTAACAAAGCAGGTGCAATTCTGCTTGGGAAGAAGGTGTGCCGTTGACACCCACACGTCACATACCCCACAGTATTCGTACTAACAAGTTCACACCCAAGCACAATAGAAAAGGTAAACATTCGTATCAAACTCAGGTTCACAGGACACGTTCATATTCATAGCCAACATTCACTATCAACAACTCAAAAGATTCATATATACACAAGTTCAACATGTCTATGGATCCAAATGATTGATAGATCACACAACAATATTCGTAGATAATTCACAAAAAGATTCAGATATACACATGTTCAGTATGTTTATGCATCCAAATGATTGAGATCACAACCAATATGATCCATGGACGAACTTTAATTACCTAGGGTACAGACTGGTAAATGGTGTTCAGTCAGAGGTACTTCTTGCTAAAATTAATGCTTGTACGAGTAAACTTTCGAGTACATAAGAGGAAGCACAGACATTCTGGACTTTGCTTCTAGGTTTATCCTCAAATAGTGGCCTCATGCCGAGGGGGGTTTGAGAAACTTGGCCACTACTTTCAGCCAACTAGTTTACTGGCTCATCTTGGTCCTGTAGCTCGCCAAAATTCTACATTGCAGACTGGTAAATGGTGTTCAGTCAGAGGTACTTCTTGCTAAAATTAATGCTTGTACGAGTAAACTTTCGAGTACATAAGAGGCAGCACAGACAATCTGAACTTTGCTTGTAGGTTTATCCTCAAATAGTGGCCTCGTGCCAAGGGAGGTTTGAGCAACTTGGCCACTACTTTCATCCAACTAGTTTACTGGCTCATCTTGATCCTATAGCTCGCCAAAATTCTACATTGCAGACGACAAAGGAGGCGGTTGATAAAATGAACCACCCAAATTTTTTGTGCAGTTCAACTGAAATGGAGCATCCCTAGCGTGCAGACTGATTAAGTGCCAGATGAATATATGCGTCAACCAACTTATCTGGAATCTTTAGACTCCATGCCATACAGTTTGCTACCATATCTACCGATAACCAAAAGGCACAAGTTGGGACCAAAGACTGGACTGTGTTTTTCTGGGCTATGCGCCAAGCAATACTTTTAGTGTTCACTCTCATAATACTTGGAGTTTGACAACTGGTTGACGCCAGTTGATACTCGAATGAATATAAGCACTTCTTGTCAACGTCGATGCTTGTCTGAGTGAACTTTGGAGTACACAGCAGCAGCATAAGTATCTGTCCGTCTGATCTTTTTGTGCAGTTCTACTGAAATCACCCAATGCAATGATTAGCCTGCGAGTTCAGGCTCCAAGTTACTCCTTTATAAAATCGGCAAACAGTAGCACAATACCAAATTACCAATACATGACAAGCACAATAATCAGGATAAAGACCAGTACCAACCCGTGTGAGGTAGCATATCAATTACTTTTTCCTTTGACTGGAAGCCAAGATAAGCGAAGCGACTAATAGCAAAGGAAGAAAGCAGGCCCAGATTAGCGACTGACAGGAAAAGACGGAAGCTGTCGAGGCAATGAAGCACCCAAAGTTTTTGTGCAGTTCCACCAAAATCGAGCATCCCTGTTGGCACATATATTGAGAGAGTGAGATTACAGTAATAGTGGGACTAGTTGATGAAACATACACTAAGAAATAGAAGCACCCTCATTATCTTAATGGGTAAAGTTAGCAACATAGTAGTCTTGATTAAAGAGAGGTATTAGTTTATTTAATCAGTGCCAATTAGCTCAACACTCAAAGCATTGCCATGTATCATAGGTTGCAAAACTTTAACATGAAAAGATAAAGGAGTTTCTCATGACAGTAGCACGATACAAATAGAGATGACATCAAACTAATATGGATGAAGGCCTTAGGCCCGTACCATTCTGAGGAAAAAAGCTTATTCATGTACTCCCACAAGAGATGAAAAATCACTCACTCGAATCACTCAATACTATATATAATTATGCACTTAAAATGTATGGTTGAAATCTTGTTTATCCGTGCTGAGATTATATCGAAAGATTATCAAGAACTTCTAGCAGAATTAAAGCACAGGCTGGGATACAGTTCATTGTATTGTCTTGCGTAGTTCCACTAAAATGTATGATTGGCACAACATGATCCCTATTTGCACAAGTAGGAACAAGGTGAAACCTTCATTAGCTTAGTGAGAAAGGATAGAAATACATTAGCATATTACTCTAATAGTAGCATCAAATTCATGATGGACAATACGCAAAACATTGCCTCATTGAACCAATGGCAATAAATTGACATGCAAAACAATAGCACTATTATGTCATGACACTGATAATATTCCCTCCCTGCTCCACCACATGATTCACCTCCATAGAGAAACATACACACGTACATGATTTAGCATAGGGTGCTACTAAAGATTTGTTTAACTCCGACAGGAAAATTAGGCAGCAATAAATTAGTGGTACTTAACTACTCCTAATTAATTAAGTGAGACAGCAGAAGTGGAAGGGCTCCCTGGAGGATATTCTCACATGTAAGGTAGTCGTTGCCGGAGCCCTTGAATGGCCTCGACTGTGGCCTCTGGCTTCAGCAAGATCGCCCTGGCACTTTTTATTCTTCTTCTTCTTCCTCTTCATGCTCTGTTTCTCATACTCCTCACCAGTTGGTGAAACCAAGTACATGATTGGCCTTCTATTTCAGAATTGGTTTTGTCAGTGAGGGAGTACAAGTGTACTAGTAAAATAGCATTATTTTCTCATGGCAGTCGCAAAATAGAGATGAACACATGCATTAAATATCATTCTTACCTAAAGGAAGGTTATGGTGCCAATATGGATGATGAGGATTGGAACACATATCTCCCTTTGTGCAGTTCCACCGAAATGAACCAACTGTTCCATTTCGACATTCCAGTTAAACAGCACAAAATTCACTGCTTTTAAGAGGACCTTTTAAGAAGAGTTTTGTGCAGTGCACCAAAAGGTCACAACAGCATCCAGGTGAAATGTATATCCCCGTTTACACAAAAAGCTACAGAGGAAACAGTCAGAGTCTCAAACAATTACAGGCAAAAACATTTGGCTAAACTTGTCATGGCTTATAATAGTGGCATGGCTTCATTTTTACCAGGGGCATTGGATTAAGAACAACTAAATATTTGGTATAAGGGCATGGGACAGTGGGTGCACCAGTAGTCCAGCACCATGTACCTAAACAGGGGCATATAGTGGTGATTCATAGTTTGTTGCCCCGAGAAACAAACATCCAAGAAACATATCTGGGCTAGGCCCATTTTTTTCACTCTAGCCACCTACTCCTATGTGTGGATAGCAAATCTAGTCCTGGTCATACCACTGTGTTCAGCGATACCCCCATATTTCCCTTTTTGACCAAGAGACCGGTTGGATGACCAGTCTGTACTACTTTCACCCCCTTTCCTTCCTATTTGTACCAAGTCCGATGTACCATGTTTGGCTCTAGGCCTAGTATTGCCATATTTTGCCACACATTTTTGCCAACCTTGCCTAAGTTTAGGGGTTGTTTGGTTCTAGGCCTAGTATTGCCATATTTTGCCACAAATTTTTGCCAAAATGAAAGCCACAAGTTGGCAAGACTAAGGGAATCTTGCCACACTTTTTGGGTGTATGCCATGTGGGGCTCAAGTGTGGCTTGCCTAAGGTGTGGCTTGAACCAAACACTCACCTAAGTTAGTCAAACTTGCCTAACCTTAGGTGTGGCAACCTTTGGCAAAGTTAGTCACAAACCAAACAGCCCCTTCTTGTTTGAACCAAGTACAAGATTCGACTACATGAAGTAGCTTTACCTCTAACAATAGAAGAAAAAAATAGGTGATGTTGGA
The DNA here is from genome assembly GCF_056163025.1 of Triticum urartu. NCBI lineage: Eukaryota > Viridiplantae > Streptophyta > Magnoliopsida > Poales > Poaceae > Triticum > Triticum urartu. The sequence goes on from NC_141873.1 coordinate 371,114,173, forward strand.
CCATCTGATCGAGAGGGGTTGAGAGGTAGAAAATGATGCGCATGTAGCAACGTAGCGAGCTGGGGAAGTAGAGCTAAGGCGGTTTCGAAGGAAGGTGTACCTGAAGGTCGTCGGGATATGGATAGGTGGGCGACGGGAGGCCGGATCCGCCCACACTAGGGCAACGATGAAGGGATCGGAGGACCTCCCGCGCCGGCGCTCGGCCAGAGATAATGGTGTGGCCGGCAGTGGGTCTCCTCCCTCGCTGTTGACGACGGCCTAAACGCTGCCCCACATCCCCTTCACTGGCGGAGGGGATACGTCCAGATCTGTAACCAACGGTGAGGATAGAAAGATAGTGTTTTTTGAAGGGAGAAAGACAGTGTGACCATCCCTATCTTGTTTAGATCTGGAGAGGATGAGAGTGTGTGAATAGAGCAACCCTAGCAAGCAAGCGTGGAGGCTCCGGCCTATATATATGTAGTGGGGTAGTTTTCCTTTTTCACTCCATCAAAACAATCGTTTAAAATTGTGTACTACGTGCCAGGTCGCCGTTTTTTTAGTTGTTGATTGTTTTTTGAGATAGCTACCCGCTTGTTCCAAGTGGTGTTAGTGTGTGCCAGGTCGCTCTTTGTATCGTTCAAGTCTGGTACAAGTCTGTCGGTGTACTAGAGTAGGGGTACCCTAGTATCCCGAACTTGTGCACGAGCAGTCGCAGCATCCCGCGGCAAGGCTTGCCGGGTAACCGCCAAGATCCTCCGTGGTTCCTTTGGAGCCATTCAAGAACAAAGTGCCCAAGCCAAGAAGACAAGACCCCGGCAAGAGGAGCTTGCCGGGAAGGCTGTCAAAAGCACCTCGAGACCCCGGCAGGAGGAGCTTGCCGGGAAGGCCAACCAAGGCATATCAAGAAAACTTGCCGCGACACGCCACGCGTCCCGGCAAGGCCCGGTGAGTGACAAGCTCCCGAACACGACAAGACGACGACCGCGGCAAGGAGCTTGCCACGGGAAACCCCCACTTCGTGCCCACGCTCCGGCACACCCACCCACGTGTCGCTCTGAGGGCCCCTCCCAAGCACATGTGGCGGGAGGCCGTGCAACTAGGGGTGCGCGGTGGCAAGCAGGCGCTGACAAGATAACCATCGTGGCAAACGGTGGCGTCCCTAGCGGTCCCTTTCGGTACTGTTTAGGCGACACGGACGGGCATTTAATGCCCTTGTCCCCTGCCGTCAGGGTTAGGTATGATAACACTGTAGCAGGTAGCTGTGCCTACTACAGCACCTTTCCATTTTTGCCCTTGGCCCCCGTTGCCCTATGTCGGTAACCCCTTGAGTATAAAAGGAGGCCCATGTGTAACGGGGAAAGGGGGGAGAGGAAAGAGGTTAGCCAGTTCGAACACTCACGCTCGGCCTTGCTAGTCGCTGGAGTGTACTGTAGCACTCCGCGCTCCCGAGCTAGAAATGAATACCAAACCACAAAGCAGGAGTAGGGTTTTACGCATCCGTGCGGCCCGAACCTGGGTAAATCGCCCGCGTGCTTCGCCTCGATCTGCTCTTTGCGCGACCTCCGCCCCCGCTGAACCGAAAGGGACCCGGTCCGCCGGTCCCATAGGTGCTCGTGGATCAGTACCCCGGCATCTCTGGCGCGCCAGGTAGGGGGCGTCGAAGTTGTGTGAACCAGATCCGGCGTTCTCGCGGGCTAGATCTTCATCGTCTTTAGATCCGGCGTTATCGCGGGCTAGATCTTCATCATCTTCATCAACATGCCGCCGAAGAAGAAAGTTTCGGAGGCAGCTGCCCCGTCCGCGCCGAGCCAGCCACCGCCGGAGCAAACGGTTGGTGGGGCGGGCACCGGCGGGAGGACACGCGTCGATGAGGGAACTCATGGTGCCGCCGGGTCCCGGGACAAGGCTGCGCTGCCTGTCGGCAGCGTAGCCGGCTCCCACAATGACCGGGCGCACTCCAAGACCTCGGCGTCCGTGCATGCACCGCACCTGTCTCAGGAGGCGCGGGACAGGCAACGTCATGGTACTCACGGTACCATGCGTTCGCTAGATCAAGATCGAGCTGGTGGATCTCGGAGCACTCAGGACCACATGCACGTCAACCTGCTGGCGCGAGCGAGACACGGTCACCTGGACGAGATACTGCTCCTTCTAACGTAGTTAGAAGTCCGAGCATATCCCGCTCCTCGCACCGTTCGCCACCGCCACCCGCCACCGCAGCAGAAGCTCTGGCGTGAGCTCAGCTGCTCCTAGACTACCCTCCAGCGGCAGACAAGATTGACGACTGGAGGGCCACTATCCAGAGTCTCATCGGCTTCGCCAACGGCGACACTCCAGGGCAGCCGTGCACGTCGCAGCCGCATCGAGTCAGCCAGGCACGAACCGGTGGCGACAAGACTGGTGGGGGTGCAACTACTGTGCACTCTCCACCCCGAAGGCCAAGATCGCCGACTCGTCGGGTCTACCTCGACAGCGGCTCCACCGCGTCGTCAGATCCGCGAGCTCGTCGCGACCAGCGCCAAGTTCTTCAAGAATGACAACGAGAAGACGCTCGTACTCGCATCGAGCGCCGGAGAGAAGCGCGGCGTCAATCAGACCAGCGCGCTGGGCCCTCTGTTGACATGCATGCGCCAGAGGAACCAGGCGACTTGCCGTACACGGTAGGTTGCCCTGCGTTCACTCGTGAGCTGCGGCAAGTCCAGTGGCCCAATACGAAGAATTTCAAACCAGATGTACCAGAGAAGTACGACGGCAAGTCGCATCCGTCGGAGTTCCTCAGCATCTACACCATCGCGGTGCAGGCTGCTGGGGGGTGGGACGATAAGATCCTTGCCAACTACTTCCCGTTGGTGCTCAAGCCCAATGTCAGGTCCTGGCTCATGCACTTGCCGGACAACTCCATATCCTCCTGGGCTGACCTATGCCATTAGTTTGTCGGCGCCTTCACAGGCGGCCACAAACCTCATGGCCAAGAGAGTGATCTTCATCTGCTCGTCCAGAAGGAAGGAGAGCCCCTGCGCAAGTACATTCAGAGGTTCAGCCGTGTACAGTACAACATCCCAGACGTCCACCCCGCCGCGGTCATCAGCGCGTTCCATCAGAACGTGCGTAACCGCAGGATGAGGGAGGAGATGGAGATGTGCAGGATCAGAGACGTCAGTGAGCTATATGCCCTGGCCGACAGGTGTGCACGCGCTGAGGAAGGGAGGAGACTCCCTGGAGAAAGCACTGGAGCAGGGGGATCTGACAGCGAGGATGCCGCCCCGGCAAAGAAGAACCAACGGCGGAACAGGAAGAAGCAGAACAAAGAGGTGCTGGTCGTTGAGCAGTCCGGCAGCGACGGCGGCGCCAAGCAAGCCAAGGTTGGTAGCTCCGGCAAGGAGGTTGCCGCATGCACCAACTGCCAGGCCGTGGCCGCCGCCGACAAGCAGGACGGCCCCGACAAGCAATACTGGAAGATTCACCGCACCAAGGGCCATGACCTCCAGAGCTGCAAGAGAGTCGAGCAGCTTGTCCAGCAACAGAAGGCTGAGTACGAGCGGTGAGACAAGGAGAGAGCCCAAGGTGGCGCTGCAGAATCTGGCAAGAAGCGCACCGGCCAGGGAGGACGCCGCGGCAAGACCAAGCAGCGGCAAGGAGACAGAGCTCCCCGCGGTCGCGACAAGGATGAAGACGACGATGACAGCGACGAAGAGATGGATGATGTCGAGAACAGTGAGCAGGAGTTTCAGAACGCCACAGAGGTCTTGTGCGTTGACGGTGGTGCTTCTCTGCATACCTCTCACCGCTGACTCAAGCAGTGGGTGCGGGAAGTTAATGCAGCAGAACCACCTATCGAATCACGCAAGCTTCTGAAGTGGTCCAGCACGCCTATCATCTTCGACATTGAGGATCACCCTGATCGCACAACTGCGGTCGGGTGTTTGCCGATGTTGGTATCACCAACTATCCGCAACCTCAAAGTCACCAAGATGCTAGTTGACGGCGGGGCCGGCTTAAACCTGATCTCCTCCACTGTACTCCAGAAACTCCAAACCCCGACAGCGAGCTCGAAGAGACCGGCACATTCCAAGGAATCAATCCGGGGAGGAGCAAGCCGAAGGGGAAGGTCACGCTGCCGGTAACATTTGGTAGCGAGCTGAACTTCAGGACTGAGAGGGTCACATTTGACGTTGCCGATATTCCATTGCCTTACAATGGGATACTTGGTCGTCCAGCACTCGCCAAGTTCATGGAGGCCTCTCACTACGCATATAACATGCTGAAGATGCCAGGCCCGATAAGCGTCATTTCTGTCCCTGGCGACAAGAAGGATGCTCTTGTCTGTGCCGACAAGATTTACCGGGAAGCAGCAGCCACGGCAGATCGCAATCCACTTGCCGCTGAAGCTCCCGGGGGAAAGAAGACCAAGTCCGGCAAGAGTTCTGATGCCCACTCCGGCAAGCGCACCTCTTCGGAGTGCTGTGCTGCCGTCGAGGACGCACCATCGAGCTCCACCGGCAAGTGCAAGAAGACGATGGCAGCTCCGCCAGAGACGAAGAAGGTATCCGCCAAGGAGGACGGCACTGATGGTACCTTCACCATCAGTGCCACGCTTGACCCTAAATAGGAAAGCGCGCTCGTTACTTTCCTGCGGGCGAATGTCGACGTGTTTGCATGGCAGCCGTCTGACATCCCCGGTGTTCCCAGGAAAGTGATTGAGCACCACCTTGCCGTTTGTCCCCATGTGCGGCCCGTCAAGCAGAAAGTTAGGAAGCAGGCAGTGGAGCGCCAAGAATTCATTGCAGAAGAAATCAAGAAACTGGAAGCAGCAGGCCTTGTCAGAGGAGTGCTCCATCCCACGTGGTTGGCCAATCCCGTAGTCGTGCGCAAGGCAAACGGGAAATGGAGACTTTGTATCGATTTTACCGATGTTAACAAAGCTTGTCCCAAGGACCCATTTCCCTTGCCGCGCATTGACCAGATTGTTGACTCCACAGCCGGATGTGATTTGCTTTCATTTCTTGACGCATACTCAGGATATCATGAGATCTTCATGGCAGAAGAGGATGAGGAGAAGACCGCATTTATTACTCCATGTGACACGTACTGTTTCATACGGATGCCTTTCGGATTAAAAAATGCTGGTTCGACATTTGCAAGAGTAGTCCATATTGCTCTTGAGCCACAAATACACAGAAATGTGGAAGCCTACATGGATGATATAGTGGTCAAGAGCAAGGACAGAGCAACCCTGATTCAAGATTTAGATGAGACCTTTGCAAATCTGCGCAAGATCAGCCTCAAGCTCAACCCAGAGAAGTGTGTGTTTGGAGTTCCCTCCGGCAAGCTTCTCGGGTTCTTTGTGTCTCAGCGGGGAATTGAAGCCAATCCCGACAAGATCAAGGCCATCGAGCAGATTGAAGCACCAAAGCGCGTCAAGGATGTACAGAAACTTGCCGGTTGCGTGGCTGCTCTCAGCAGGTTTATCTCTCGGTCTGATGAGCGCGCCCTGCCGTTTTTCAAATCATTGAAAAAGGCAGGTCCAATGAAATGCACTCCGGAAGCGGAGGCTGCGCTGCAAGACCTGAAGAAATACCTGTCCTCCCCTCCAATACTTGTCGCACCTAAGCCACAAGAGAAGTTGCTGCTGTACATAGCGGCAACCAATCAAGTGGTTAGTGCTGCGTTAGTAGCAGAGAGGGAGGCAGATGATGAGCCAACAACCGCGGCAAGCGCATCCAGCGACAAGCAGGGGGCTTCCCCGGCAAGCTCTGGCCCCGACAAAGATGGATCTGCGCAGATACACGACGAGATACAGAAGAAAATGGTGCAGCGCCCAGTTTACTTTGTCAGTTCCCTTCTGCAGGGGGCTAGGTCAAGGTATTCTGGTGTGCAGAAATTGCTTTTCGGCCTTCTCATGGCCTCGATAAAGCTGCGCCATTACTTCCAAGCACATGAGATCACAGTTGTCACTCGCTTTCCGCTGAAAAGGATACTGCAGAATCCAGAAGCGACAGGCAGGATTGCTGAGTGGGCACTGGAACTGTCAAGCTTTGGCCTCAAGTTTGAAAGCACTTCAACTATCCAGAGCAGGGCATTGGCAGAATTTATAGCAGAGTGGATGCCAACACCAGACGAAGAACTTCCAGAAACGAGCATCCCCGACAAGGAAGCAAGCAAAGAGTGGCTGATGTACTTTGATGGTGCCTTTTCGCTGCAAGGCGCCGGCGCTGGTGTGCTGCTTATCGCACCCACCGGAGAGCAGCTCAAGTACGTAGTCCAGATGCACTTTCCCAAGGAGCAAGCAACAAACAATACTGCAGAGTATGAGGGATTGCTTGCCGGTCTCAGGATCGCGGCAGACCTTGGGATTAAGAAGCTCATTGTCAGGGGTGACTCACAGCTTGTCGTCCTCCAAGTGAACAAGAATTATCAGAGTCCGTTGATGGAAGCTTACATCGACGAAGTGAGAAAGCTAGAAGAGCGCTTTGACGGCCTACAAACGGAGCATGTTCCAAGGGCTCAAAACGCCATTGCTGATGGCCTGTCAAAGTGCGCCGCACTTAAGCTACCTGTGGAACCAGGAATGTTTGTGCTCAAGCTGACTCAACCGTCCGTAACACCATCAACTGGACAGAGCAAGAAGAGGAAGTTGATCCCTGGTGACTACCTGCCGGCAGAGCTTCCCGAAGCCGCCGCCAAGAAGGTCCCTAAGATCAACACCGAAGGCGCTGAGGAGCAGTCTGCTCCGGCAAGCCCTAGGGTTTGTTCCGTTGAAGCAGAAGCTCCCGATAAGTTTTGCTCCGGCAAGCTTGTCGGGAAACGTCAAGCTCCGGCAGAGGTGCAGCTCCTCGCCGTAGAAGCGGATGTTCCCGCAGCAGCTGAGATCAACACCAAGAGCGCTGAGGAGCAAGATGCTCCGGCAAGCCCCAGGGTTTGTTCCGTTGAAGCAGAAGCTCCCGACAAGTTTCGCTCCGGCAAGCTTGTCGGGGAACGTCAAGCTCCGGCAGAGCCGCAGGTTCTTGCCATAGAAGCGGATGTTCCCGCAGTAGCAGAGTCGCCTTTAGTCCTTGTTGTCGAGCCACAAGCTCCAACATGGGCACAGCAGATTGTCCGTTTCCTTCAGACATGAGAACTTCCCGAAGAGCAAGAAGAAGCGGAAAGAGTAGCCCGGCAGTCGAGCATGTACCAGTTTGTCGACAAGACGCTGTACAGAAGAAGACTCAACGGTGTGAAATTGAAGTGCATTCACCGGGAAGACAGACGAAAGCTGTTGGCAGAGATACACGGAGGCCTATGTGGTCACTACATTGGCGCGAGAGCACTTGTCGGCAAAGCATTCCGGCAAGGTTTCTTCTGGCCAATAGCCCTCCAGGATGCGACTGCACAAGTAACCAAGTGTGAAGCGTGCCAGTTCCATTCCAAGTAGATACACCAGCCAGCTCAAGCTCTCCAGACGATCCCTTTATCCTGGCCATTTTCGGTCTGGGGGCTCGACATCCTCGGCCCCTTTCCCCGAGCTGTCCGGGGCTTTGAGTACTTGTACGTTGCAATCGACAAGTTCACAAAGTGGCCGGAAGTGGAACCAGTGAGGAAGGTGACCGCACAGTCAGCCGTCAAGTTCTTCAGGTCGATTGTTTGCCGCTTCGGGATCCCTAACAGGATAATCACCGACAACGGCACGTAGTTTACGAGCCGCACCTTCACGCAGTACGTCCAAGATCTTGGCACCAAGGTCTGCTTCGCTTCTGTTGCTCACCCGAGAAGCAACGGTCAAGCGGAGAGGGCAAATGCTGAAGTGCTGCGCAGGCTCAAGACCAGAACTTTCGACAGGCTGCACAAGTGCGGAAGAAGCTGGATCGAGGAGCTGCCGGTGGTTCTTTGGTCGATCAGAACGACGCCAAATCGAGCCACTGGCCAGACACCTTTTGCTCTAGTCTATGGAGCAGAAGCAGTTATCCCCACGGAACTCGTATACGGGTCACCTCGAGTGCTCGCTTATGATGAGCTTGAGCAAGAGCGGCTGCGACAAGATGACGCGCTGCTCCTTGAGGAAGATCGTCTTCGGGCTGCTGTGCGAGCTGCTCGCTACCAGCAAGCTTTGCGCCGCTACCATAGCCGCAAAGTTAATGCCAGAAGTCTCGAGGAAGGCGACCTTGTTCTTCGGCGCGTTCAATCCGCCAAGAATTCCAACAAGTTGACGCCGAAGTGGGAAGGCCCTTACCGGGTGAAACGAGTCACTAGGCCTGGCACTGTCCGCGTTGAGACCGAAGATGGCATTCCAGTGAGCAACTCCTGGAACATCGAGCATCTTCGTAAGTTTTACCCGTAAGGCGCGGTTGTCGGGCCCTGCCCGGCAACCACCCTTTTGTACAAGTCTTGCCGCTGTTGCATGTAATCCTTTGTACAAAGCCAGGCGCAGACCCTGAGCACAAGTAAATGAAGCGCTGGCACACCCCGGGGTTATAGGATGCATGCTAGGTCGAGTCTCGTCCTTGGTTAGGGTTGATAGTGCCAAACAGCGGCTAACCCCTAGCTTAGAGGTCGAGTGTCCGTCCCTTCGCTTTTCTTTCGTTCGCAGGGCTCGCATATCCTGGCCAGACCGCTTAAGGACGAAAAGGAGAAGAAGGGCGCGCCGGCACCTGGGCCCCGGCAAGCCAGCGTTGCTGGGGGCTGCGGGCGCCAAGGTTCATCCCCGGCAAGCCAGAGTTGTTGGGGGCTGCGATATCAGATAAGTCTTTCGTCCCTCATCATGCATCCTCTTATGGACTGGGGAACGCGAAACCGCGTTTCTTCTCGAAAACTGCCGTGCTCCCTCAACTCTAGGCCCTGAGGCTCGTTCCCAGGGCCGAGTTTGGTCGTAGTCGCGGCAGCGAAGGGATGAAACGAGGGGGCCGCACCCACCTCGTTCCCGCCTCCGTCAAAGGCGTGAGAAAGGTCGAGCGACGTGGGAAGGCAGCAGGGCCTGTTGCCGGGAGATGAAATGTCTGTCCGAGGGATACCAAGGATTTGCTCCTTGGCGTGGGTTCAACCCGCGAGACAAATAACCCGGCAAGCATCCCCTTTTCATTAAAAAACATCCCACTCAGGTACAGTCCATAGAGGATGAAAAACATGAAAGAGAGGATTACAAGTTTTAGATGCAGCTAAGGCCCGAAGGCTTACAAATTAAAAAGATAAGATGCCCGTAATCCCTTTCATGTCCCTCTCTTCAGGAGGTAGGTCAAGGAGGCGAAAAGGGGAAAAGGGGCGCCTAGGCAAGCTACAGGCGCCAGAAGACACCAAGAGAACATCCCGGGGGTCGTCCGAAGGCTGGGCGGTGATGGCTGCGCCGGAAGCGGGGCTCGAAGACGGGGCGGCAGGACGTCAGCATGCTGTCGAGGGCACCACGCCCTCGTACTCCAACCTGACGGCCTTGTCGCCAGCCCTCTTCCCCTTCCGCAGCCTCCCTACGCCAGCCGCCCAAGGAGACGACCCCTGGGGAGTTCAAGAAGCCGGCGGCACGGATGATGGGGTCACCGGTGCCGCACGAAGCGGCGCCCGACACCTAGTCGGACCCGCCATCCCGCCGCCCGTTACCCTCATCATCGCTGTCGCTCTCCTCCTCGTCACTCTCGCTCGAGGGGGAGCCTTCACTATCGGAGGAGCTGTCCACGCAGCACTTCGCCCGAGTGCCGAAGCACCCGAAGACCTTGACGAAGAGGAGATCGCCCTCCATTAACTTAAAATGGAGGGTAAACCCCTCCATCAGGCTGTGGATACGGGCGAACGTCTTCCACCCTCGATCAAGATACATCACATTAGGGGCTAGGAATACAACACGGACCCTCGTGCCGCTGATCCCACAGCCCCTCATGTGCAGTCTCAAAGTCCCTCCATTAAATGAACAACCACCCCCTCGTAAAATTGTGAACAAGCCCACGGCTAAAATTATCGGAAACGTGGGTTGTCCCAACATGCATTATTATTATATTTTCTACTCCCTCTGTTCCTAAATACAAGGCTTTTTTATTAGCCACACCTAAGACTAGAATTTTTTATTAGCAGTGAACCCCACATGTCATAGACACAAAAAGTGTGGCAAGATTCCCTTAAGCAAGCCAAAGTGTGTCTAACAATTTGAGCAACTCAAGTTAGGCAAGTGTGGCAAGTGTGGGAAAAATAATGTGGCAACATAAGACAAACATAGTCACAATCCAAACAGCCCCGTATTTTTTTGTGACATGCATGAAAATTTGGTTAGTTAAATTTATAGTCAAAATTTGGCAAGGTGCATCAAATCAACACATGCAAGTATCAAAAGGGAAGTCACGGCATGTATGCATGCGTTGTACTCCCTCTGTTTCCAAATACAAGTCTTTTTATAGATTGCAACAAGTGACTACATGCGAAGAAAAATATGTCTACATACATCCGTATGTAGTAGTCCATTTGAAATGTGTAAAAAGACTTATATCGAGTGCAGTGCTTTGATGTGTCGCGTCAACTCGTACAAGACCGAGAAGTTTGATTACTACAACACCCTCTCCCTCGCGGACTGAGCTCCGGTGCCTTAACTACACCTGCCTTTGGCTGCATGACAGGTGGGCCAACCACCTATTGGGCCCACCTGTCATAGATGCAAAGGCAGGAGCAGTAAGTCAATGAAGCTGCGTCCCTCCCTCGCGCATGAGCGTGGTGGCTGGCACGACTAGTAGGAGCTTTCGCTACACGCTTCTTGACGGCGACGAACTTGCAGATGGAGTTGACCATCATGTCGTCCATGCGAGAGGCGAAGCCGGCGTCGGCGAGGGCTACGACACCGGCGGTCGCCAGCACCGTCTGGAAAGGATGCATGGTATGGGGCCGTAGGTCGGCGCCTTGGATGATTTGGCACAACCGACTGCCGCTCACGACCATCGCCTCCATAGGTGCTTCTGGCTTCTGGTCACTTGGTCTTGGATTGGAGTGAGCAGTGTTGCGCAGAGACTAATGAGTAGATGGATTGGAGTGGTGGGGCGCCTTTATATGAGAATCCAAACTTTGTTGCATTCACATCGTGCTGGCTCTATTCTGCTTCTCCGATTAATTCCCTCTGCATGTAGAGTAATTTGAGGATGCATCATTGACCATTCAACGTCTCGGGAACCGCTACCCTCTCCCTCCTTGGCATTCAAGCACCTATGGAGGCAACTGTCGCTCGTGTCTATCGCGTGTCAGGAGACGTTCCCGTCGACGACGAGGTGCCTATGGCGACTTTGTAAATTGCATGATGATAGTACTAGTATACTCAGTATTGTGCACCGCGACCAAGGCTGAGAGGAAAATGAAAGAACTACGTATTTATTTACGGTGTATATTCACTCATTTTGCTCCATATGTACTCCGTCTTGGTGTAGTCTAGTCACTTGTTGAAATCTCTAGAAAGGCAAATTCTCCTTTCTGGTTTACAGGGCTATACTAGCAAGTACTCCCTTCGTCCGAAAATACTTGTCATCAAAATGGATAAAAAAGATGTATCTAGAACTTATATACATTTAGATACATCCCCTTTTATTCATTTTGATGACATGTATTTCCGGACGGAGGGAGTACTACAATAGTGGGCTCACATAGCAATTTTGTCTCATGCAAGAGCTTGGCTATATGCGTGCTCCAAGGTTCGCAACTACCACATTCGGGTTGCACCTGGCTCTTCACCTTTTTGAGAAGATGAACAATGATGTTACTACTACTGCTTCTACCGTATCGAATCCAGTGCTGCATGTCCATCCACCGCAAGCGGGAGGGATAACTTGTTGTAGTACTATAAGCAAAAGCCTGTCCTCGTCTGCAAGCCACCGTGCGCATGGGCGAGGGAGAAGGCGTGCAGTATTAAAATCAAGCTTCTCCTCGTTGTACGAGTTGATGTCGAAAGACTCGTAGTGTACAATACTCCATTTGCTGCAACCTCTAACATTTACCCCACCACAAATTAAAATATATATTCCTATCTTGACCAGATGAGCATGCAAACTAGAATCACCAGGATGACAGGTAGGGCCAGAAGATTATTTTAATCAAAAAATTAGCATGGAGCCGACCCCAACGATTTTAAGCTTACATGCACGGTACATGCTATCCTAGACTACTCTACACATGAAACTGCCACACGAGCGTCCGGGCTGCGCTTGGCTCTTCGCCTCTTCGGGAGTACTACAGTATGCTTCTGGCCATCTGACACCGATTGAACTGCTGCATGTCCACCGTGTACGGGAGGGTGAGCGTGTAGCAAACGAAAAGGCTTCTCCCAGTCCTGCCATCCACCACGCTCATGGGCGAGGGAGGGACGCAGCTTCATTGACTTACTGCTCCTGCCTTTGCGTCCATGATAGGTGGGCCCAACAGGTCGGTGGCCCACCTGTCATGCAGGCAAAGGCAGGTGCGGTTAAGGCAAGAGGGCATTGTAGTAGTCAAACTTCTCGGTCTTGTATGAGTTGACGCGACACATCAAAGCACTGCACTCGATATATTTCAATAATTTGCGTTTACCGATGCATTAATTACAACGCATGCATGCATGCCGTGACTCTCCTTTTGATACTTGCATGTGTTGATTTAATGCACCTTGAAGTAGTACGAATATGTGACGGTAAAGCCTTGTAATGCCCCAGCCCTAATAAAGCGAGGGATGGTTGTGCACGAGGAGGGTGAGATCATGCAGACGAAACAAGATCCGACGATGGAGCTCTCTATGGTCTCGATGGACCTCACCTTGCTCCACTGCCCCTTGTGCATCTGCCCCTTGAAGCCTCCAGTGAATGAGGTTCGAATACACCTCGTCCATTCGGCTGATCGAGCAAGGTGCAGGTTTCTTGATTGATGTATTGTACGATTGATTTGTGCAGTGCAAGCGAGGGCACCTGGCTTGCTCGGACTGTCGCGTCGAGCGCCCCGGGAACCAGCGGCAGTGCCAGAAGTGCAAGTGCGGCGGTGGCTTCGACGTGCGGAACACGGCGGTGTATGCCGTCCTCTCCTCGGTGAGGGTGGAGTGCCCGCACGAAGGCTGTGGGCTCTACGTCACTTACCACAAGCTCTCCGATCACCAAAGCGTGTGTCTGCTCGCGCCCTGCAAATGCCCCGTGCCTGTCTGCGGCTACGAAGGACCGCCGCCGGTGCTCTCCCACCACATCAGCATCGTGCATCCCATGCCCGTGCACAGGATCCAATATGGCAAGGCTCTCCAGCTGCAAGTGCAACTGTCGGAGCCACGGCTCTTGATGTTCGCGGAGGAGGACGGCCGCGCGTTTTTCTTGGTCGGCGGCATGCTCGACATCGGCGCGCCTATCATCGTGTCGGTCGTCTGCATCAGAGCAGGGGCGTCTCCACTGTCGCACTACGTGGCCAAGCTGTGGGCGAACGGCCCATCGGGGGAGCCCAAAGGCAGGACCGACACCGTCATGGTGGAAATGGAGGTGACAAGCAGCAGGGATCCCAGCGACGTCGCCGTGCAGGAGCTGACCTACTTCACATTTCCGCCAAGCTGTTGGCCGGGGCTAAGCTGGTGTCCCTCCACATTCATATTGACAAGCTCATGCCCTAAATGATTCTACAGTGCCTTCTGTTTATCTTAGTAATATGCTAATATAGGGGTTAGCTCGGTCTACTTTAGCTTAAGAGATGGTGGGTTTTGGTGGCAATGCAGCAATTACCACGACATCAGATCAGCAGTGAAAGTAATTTCGAACAGTCGAATGGATATTTTGTGTCTGTTGGATATAAAGATCCTTTGGGTAAGAAGTAACAGTTTATATGTTTTTTTTGAAATGGAACAACGATACTAGTATAATTTTTGTTGACATGCACTAATATTTTCGAAATGGACATCGGGCTATAGCTAGAAGGGCGGTTGGGACGCGGCATCGGCCCATACCACGGTGACCCCTGATTGGGATGCACCGACTGTGGATTTTCTCACTCGCCGATGTCGACCGCGTCTACGCAGAACATTGTTCCCTTCCCCTAGCTGCGGGATCAGGCCGGATATGTGACCAGCGGTGTGGCCACCGTCGTTCTATGCTTGTGAAGAGAGCAACCCAAGCAAGTAGGCTTGTAGCTTAGGCTCCTGCAAGTGTATATATAGTGGTTTTCTTTTTCTCTCCATATCAACCATTTTATATTGCATATGTGTCATTGAAGAGTGAAATGATGGTTGCTTCTTCCGACTAACTTACTCTGTGATTTGACTGCTCCTTTAGTGGCCTCTACACGTACTCCCCCTACGTGTATGCAATAGTCACACGTACACATGGACACAAAAATGCGCGCGACGCCCTAATGCATGCATGTCTGAGCACAGGACGGAACACACACGGCCACGCTCAAGTGCTCAACCTACACATGCATGCACACACATACTCAGCCTGGGTGAGCTAGTGACCATATAAACATCGGAAAATGTATATATTGAGCGCAATGAGCATATTATGAAGTCCACTGACTGTATTTTTACAAATATACAGTGACAGACAGTGTATTTATCTCGTTTGAAATTAAGCCATATTAACCGAAGAGGAGGCAGTATGGACTAGCATTACTTTGCTGTGTCCCATCAACTTGCCGAACAAGGAGAAGCTTGCAGGACGGGAGAAGCTTGCGCGCGGTGGCTCGCAGGACAAGGATAAACTTTTTACTAATGCAAGCTCTCCTTCGCTCAGGCGTGGATGTGCAACAGTTAATTCGGTGTCAGATTGCCAGAAGCATACACTGTACTCGTACTATTATTGTTGCACTTCCCGAAGAGGCGAACAACCAAGCGCAAAGTTTACTTGTACTAGTACTACTACTATAGTCTATAGAGGTATGTACTATACTAGTACTAGGAACCGGATGGAGGAGCATCTGCACTCTTATTATATTTTTAAAATGTGATAAAGCAACCTTGAACACATTTGGTGCTCTTCGAGGGTTCTCGCATGTGATAATGGAAGTTGATTGCATGGAACACTCGCCACAATTCTCGCTTAATTCTGGCTCATATCCTGTTACATATAGGAGCGCTTGGTAATATTTCCTCTTTTTTGTTATTTAGCATGTAAACAGGTCAGCAAACCTTGCTGCGCATCTTTGTGCGAACCATGCTTGCTGCACTTTGAATGTGGCCGAGAGCTGGCTTGATGAAACACCTCGCTTCATACCTCTTTTTTTGCGGGGTACCTCGCTTCCTAGTGACCAGTGTCTTGGTTGATCATCTTAAGAATGCTTATATATGAATAAAGCTCTCTCATTTACCCGCAAAAAAGATTAATCCATATTAACCGGAAAGGAGGGAGTATGGACTAGCACTACTTGTTGGTGTGTCCCGTCAACTCGCAGAATGAGGAGAAGCTTGCAGGACAAGGTGAAGCTCGCTTACGCCTTTTGACTAATGCAACGTACCCTCGCCCAGGCGATGGACATACATCAGTTCATTCTGTGTCAGATTGCTAGAGGCATACACTGTACTAGTACCGAACATGCGGAGTACCGTCATTGTTCGACTTCACGAAGAGGCGAAGATCCAAGCACAAGGTTTAGTAGTATGAGTAGTACTAATACTAGAACCGCATGGTGGAGCCTCTGTACTCTTTTTTTTAATCTCTGATAAAGTACACATTTATTCTGGAGAAGGGCGGAAAATGGCAACCCAACATGTAATGATGATATCGATCAACCAATCTCGAATATATCTTGGCCTCCGTGCGAGCCCGTTTGTGTGTTCTCGCTCCTTGTCTCTCTCAAGGAATGGTGGGTAGGCCATTCTGTCGTCAATTGAGATCGGTTTGCTCACACTCCGGTCCCACATGTCAGTGATATGCCAAGAGGAGGTGCGTTGACCGACTGTCCATACGCGTACTTGGTTTTGCACCTTCATACTACTCCTCCCTCCGTCACAGTTTACAGGGCGCGCTTCATTATGATGCATTTCTCTCAATGCATTTCCACCACCAGAGAGACTTTAGACGCATTTGGTTTAATGCTCAATTAATTAGGTTGTGGTAACCACAATTTTCTCTCGATGTATTACTACGAAGTGGAGTAAGTGCATGCATGTGTGTACCCGGGGTGGTAGCACTGCATGCATGTGTGTACGCATTATTTCCTCTAGTAATAGATGCCATGCTATAACTACCAATGCTATTTTTAGGCCGATCGGTAGTCGCCTTGGTCCCAGAGATTTTCTCTTTTTTCCGAAGCGCACTCTATAAACAGTGACAGATGTAGAAGTATGAGCGGATTCAAAGAAGAGCATATTGATGGTTGCTTCTTCCGAGCAACTTACAGTGGGAAAGGTGGGGCTTATGATTTGACTGCTCATTACTCACTATTAATGCGCAACGATCGGTCTGAGTCTCCCATGCGGCTGTGCACTACCCCCTTGGTTCTTAAATATACTCCAGAGTATTTGTCTTTCTAGAGATTTCAACGAGTGACTACTCAAATATTTGTCCTTTTAGAGATTCAAATGGACTACTACATACGGATTTATATAGACATATTTTAGAGTGTAGATTCACTCATTTTGCTCCGTATGTAGTCACTTGTTGAAATCTCTAGAAAGACAAATATTTAGCAACGGAGGGAGTGCACATACGAAGCAAAATGAGTGAATCTACACTCTAAAATATGCCCATTTGAAATTTGTAAAAAGATAAATATTGTTGATGACAGTTGCGATGACAAAAAAGAAGCATATTACTTGTCCTAAGGGAAGATAACAACACAGTTGTGTTTGTCTAAAACGGTGTGAGGACGAGATTGCAATATGGAAAGTACGTCGGACGAGCTATGTTTTGTGCAAAGAACTATGGAAGATCCACATGCAGCGACGTGGGAAGGCGGGCAGTGGAGCAAGGCCAGAGGGGATACCTGGAGGTCGTCAGCATGTAACCAGGTGAGTGGCGGCAGGCGTTATCTGCCCATACTATGGCAGCGAGCAGGTGGCGTAGGCCCTACCGTGCTGGAGCTTGGTTAGATAGAAAGGTGTGTACCGCAGATCGGGACGTGCTGCCTCGGTGCCGTCGAACGGAGAAACGATGCACGTCCTCCCTTTCCGCCGGCGGACGGGATGCAGCCGGATCAGTGACCAACAGTGAGAGAGAGAGAGAGGCCACCGCAGCTTTGTGTGAGATACTCTGAAGAGAGACAAACCAGGCAGGGAGGTTCCATTGTATATAGTGGAGCGGACTACCTTTTTCTCCATAAAAATTGTTTTATATTCTGTGTACGTGCCATTGAGCAATATAACTTTATTTAAAAATAACGCGCCAACGCATCAAGTCGAACTTTTTTTTGTGCAGGCGTGGTACACGACCTCCGTAGGTAAACAACCGCTACACGTGTTCAAATTAGCACATGGGCTGCCATTTCGTACAGAAATGAGCTCCACCGTGTACCCGCGCGGGTGTGGCTGGGCACGAAGCGTGAGTACGTGCACGGTCACCTATTCTCTTCTTGTATACCTACACCACCTAGGTGGGGTTGTGTGAGAGAGATACAAACATAGAGAGATATAGTGTGTGGGTTTGTGAGAGTTTTTGGGGGGGGGGGGTCAATCAAAAAATGTAACATATGCAATGTGTGTGAAATAGAGTCCTGGATATATCATATATATAGAGGGGGCGATCCACGAGAAGAGAGTGGAGGTATCATTGACTTGAAGTGTACATAGAATCGAAGAGATGGATGATGTGTGTGTGTGCGCACGTGATCTATAAAGAGTGCCATCGAATTTGTGTGTGCCCACGTCAAAGACATAGAGTGGCTAGCCTACTAGAACGAGAGAAGGGTCAGGTGCAGTTTGTCTCTGTGGCATGGATACCTACCTATAGCGCTCGACTATCAGTGTGTGGTGGGGGGGGGAGGCCTAACTAACTATAGAGGTACAATGGCTGGTATATGTGTGGAGGATGAGAGAGGCCTACCTCATGTATTAAGGGAGATTGATCTACCTCATGTATTAAGGGAGATCGATCGGCATCCATGCATATGTGTAGGAGAGGAATAAGGTTGGGAGAGAGACAGAGCTAGAGTGTTGGAGGGGGTGGTAGTGGAGTTGCTTCTAACAAATGGTGGGATAGGCTTGCTAGACAACAGGGCATGCCTGCAATATCAATAAGAGAGGGGATGGCTGCCTGTCTGTGCACGTGCGTGTGAGAGACGGGTCAGGAGGCATGCACGAATGATGAGGGTGACGATATGGCTATGGTAAGAAGACATAACTACATAGGAAGATCAATCGTCCTTTGTCAGAGAAAAGAGAGACATAACCTGTGAGGTACGTCGATCGATGGGGGGGGAATAGTTAAAGTTGACCTAGGTATATGTTGGGAGACCGATCGGTATGCATGCATGTGTGTGTTAGAAGCAAATGAGGCACGAGGAGAAGGATAGAGAGGGAGGGATGCATCTAGGAGGTGGTGCGAGAGTCGTACTATATCGAGGGGGAAGGAGTGTGCGAGTACGAGATCGATGAAAAGAGTGGTGGGAGTGAAGCATGGACGCTGATAAGAGAAGAGGGGAAGCTTGTGTTTTTTGCTTGGCACACCTGGCTAGAGAGGCATATCGATCGATGTGTGCCATAAAGAAGGAGCTGGGAGGGGGGCCTACACACATCGTGGGTGAACGACCGAAAGTGAAAAGACGAATTTGCGCGATGGAGCAAGAGAATGCTGAGGGAGGGTGAGTGGGATGCGGGCGTGTGCATGCACGAGAGAAATTTAGTGCTAGGTAGCTACAAAGATAAGAGGATTGTGTGGGTGTAAAAGACAAATAGAGATCATACTTCATTATAAAAAGTGACTTCGAATATTTGAAGAATTTATCATAGTGTGTTAAACTGACGCATGTGTGAATATATATAACGGTGATACACATGGTGTGGTTATGAACATGTTATACTACATATAATATATTTTATCTCTACTCTTATAAAAACGGAGTTGTTGATGATGGTGTGCCTGTCATCCTGCAATATAGGCCGTCCGATCTATATCTGACGGATAGGAATGAAACTATGGCAATTTTGAAAAAAGATACCCACACCCCTCTCCATATTTGCAAATTAGGCCTCCCCTTGATCATGTTGATGTTTTGTGGAACGCATGGGCATCTTGCTAGTACTACGTATAATATATAGAACATTGATCATAATTTGGGCTAATGTGTGGCTTTTGCAGCTCAGGTCTAAATACTTGTCATAATGTAGGGGGCGGGGCACTATACTATGTGTGATAAACACGGTGTACACGTATGGAACATGGTTTAGATTATGAATATATAGTTAGTACATCAAATGTACTATTATTTGGAATCAACATCAAGTGTATTCAAAAAATAGAATTCGAGTTCATGTAGTACACATAGTTCATATCTATCTCTATAGTAATCATGTGGTGTGTTATTAAGGTAATACCCAAATGATGGTTGAAGTTGGCAACAATCATGATTGTAGATTCTTATTGAAATAGAGAAACGAATTCAAATTCAGTTCTAATTGCAGCGGTAGTATAGACATTTGGAATGCACTAAAATGTTGGTATGAGTAGGTTACATGCATTATACAGCAAGCAAAAAAATTTAATTGGACATAACATGGATTCATAATCCCTCCTTCCATCTATATAGGGTGTAATGCGTTTTTTAAGACCGCCTTTGAATATTGACAAGATTAATAGTACATGACAAGCACAATGTGAAAATTATATCATTAAAAGAACCTTTCATAGACGAATTTAACGGTGTGCTTTGTGTAAGTTGCATGTCATATATTATTGCTCTAATATTTGGTCAAAGTTAGCATCGAAAAACGCATTAGGCCCTATATAGATGGAAGGAGGGAGTAGTTTTGAATAGCATTTTTATAGTAAAACGGGGCAAGACTCTCTTTGTTTGGTGTGAATATTTTTATTTTTTTTGTTTTCTTTTTGGTTGAGGGAAGTTCGAATTGATTTGGTACGTACAAGTACAATATTGCACGTTAGGCTTGTCCCTAAAATTCAACCCGCGCCTTGTTATATCCCAAAAATTCAGATATCGTGCTCCCAAAACTGGCGCCTTCACAACCCGTGCCATGCTATCCCGAAATTACAACACGCGCGAAAACTCCCTCCAGCTGCCAAATCCCGACACGCGAAATCCCCCTTCTAACCTGAGCCGAAAGGGCCGCTAGTTCAAATCGGTGGGGGGTACTTTTGTAACACACCCGACATTTTGGACAAGTGCATCCCTAAGTCATGGTTCACCCCCTCCCATTGCCTCCTTTTTGCCATTTGAAATCCCAGGCCGCCATAACCTCTCCACTCCAGCCGTGAAACCCCACCCTCCTCCGTCCGCCACCTCATCGCTGCCCAGCTGGAGCCTCTTCCCCGACGACGTCGTCCACCGCAACAGTTCGACGTCCCTCGTCCACCTCCCCAGATGAGGATTCGTTGTCCATCTCGTCGTCCCACTGGTTCAGCCGCCGCGACCTCCACCTCCAAGGAGCTGCTCTGACGACCGCCTCATCTATCGCGACTGCTCCATCCCCACAGCGCCGCCTTAACCTGCTCCACCGGAACCGCAGCATCCTCACCGACTCCTCGGACGAAGCCGAGGCCTACTCGACGCCACCAAAGAGGTTGTACACTCATCACATCGCACCTTCCCGATAGCTCGACCTCCCGGCACCGACGGTGCTCCATCTCGCACCCCCATGGAGCGGCTACCTTAAAGCAGGCGCCGCAGGCGACATCTCCATGGCAGTTCTCCCCCGGTGCGAGGCCCCTTCGGTGGTGGCGTCCATACCAGCCGGATCTGCTGCTGCTGCTGCTCCGGCTCTCGCTCGCTCGTGCTGCTGCTGCTCCGGTTCTCGCTTGATCGCTCACTTGCCCAGCTGTTGCTGCTCCGCTCTCGCTCGCGCTACTACTGCTGCTGCTCCACCCTTGCTCATACTGTTGCTCTGCTCCGATTTAGGTACACTTTAGTCGACTGAATCGACTTTTGGGTCAGCCGATTTTTGGGGGGGGGGGGCTCGCCGGAGTTAAGGAAGAACCACCCGCAGCGGGGACGGGGGCTCGCCGGAGAGGTACCCCACTATCTATCTTAGGGTTCAGGGTGGGGGTGGAGGGCCTATAGGGTGGCCGAGGCGGCGGCAAACCGGCGGTGGGGATTTGTTTCGGGGCGGCGAGGCAGCGCTGGGGCTGGCGGTTTGGCCGGTGGTGGCTGGCGGCTCAGGGGGGTGCAGGTTGAAGATGAACTGCAGGCCCTCCCTAAACTACATGTCAAGTGCCTATCTGCTACCATTGCGTTCAGCTTCGACAGTAACATTCAGATTCCATAGTAAATTCCAGTTTCAATAGTTAAGTTCAGAGTCAACAGTTTTTACCTCATCTGTTGTAGTCAGGTGGTTTTTGGTGATGTAAATTTTACATCTATTTTACATCATCTATTGGAGATGCTATTAGAATCCCACTTGAGATTGATGATGTCTGTCTTGTGCTGCTTGAGCCTTGACGTCTTACGGCTCACCGGGGCTGCTCCAATGATAGAACGATCCATCACAACAGAGTTGTGCCCTGGACGCCATCTACAGATTCCTCAGATCTTCCTCCACACCTCCGACAACCACCTCTTCCTCAACTGCTTCAGCGACCAACCCAATGATGCTGAGGTCGACACGGCTACGGCAAAGAGGTTGTGCGCTTGTTGCATCAGTTACTGCTATACATTCATGTCGATCCATTAGGGCTATTTTGGTTCGACGGAAAAACATAGCAATAGGGAATTTTCCAATGGCACTCTACTATTCAATTATTCATTCATTTTGTTGAAAGGAATGAAGCAAAACATCCACCTGGACCTACTTTTAAAAATCCTATGCATGAAAACAAGACCATGTGCATTAGTGGCAGAATAACATTCTAATTGTACACGCTTTCATATGGTTTCACTTTATTTTGGCCATGTTTCTTTGCATTCCTCCGCTCTTCCAATTCCTGTAAACAAAACACTCAAGTTGACAGAAATCCTATGTTTACAAATGCTCTGTTTACCATGTGCATTCATATCCTATTCTGGTGTTTTTACTATCCCTGCGTTTTTAGAATCATGCAAGCCAAATGAGCCCTTACAGAATTACTTTAGTTACAGGTAGGTGTCGAAGGGAACTTTGGGTGGTTTGTCCTGCTCCTGTCGCGATGTCGTCCACCTCAACTGAGCTGCTCCATCGACAGAAACATCCACCAAACCAGACATCACGACTCCTGACTTTCTTTCGCCGCCTCAGATCTCCTTCCCCGTCGCCGGCACCCACCGCAACGGCATCACCATCATCGACTCAGCAGATGAACCTGAGGAGTACACAAGTCCACAATAGAGGTCGCACTCTTTTGTTTATGCTTATGTTATGCATTGCTTAAAATTACCCGCTACTTTATCGTCCTGTTCACCTCTTGGACTCCAAGTCAGGTCCAAATTAATGTTCAAACTTGAGTTCTAAATTAGTTGTGGGGCACATATCGAGGAAGCAATGAATATTATCTCTGTCTAATATCTGGTTCACCTAGGGTATGCCTATGTTGTTCATCTTGGGTGGGAAACAAATAGTAAAGCAATCATCATCTGTCTTTTTATTAAATTAAAGCAATCATCAGCCTGCTATCATTATTTTTGGATCCATCCACTGGTTGTTACCATCACTCTAAATTTCCGCATGCTCTCCTTACATAATCTCACCATATTTTTTTCGTATGCATTTCAAATATTGTACATAGTCATGCTGAACATGTAGAGAAAAAGAGAAGAGTTTTGCGCGGCAATACAATGTCATGCAAACATCGCTCCATGGTGGGTTCAATGGCAAACCCTCCCCACCCCTCTCCAGATTGTAATCCAAAGGAAGATATCTGTTCTGAGGCGGATTCAAACGCCGCTGGCCACTCCTATTTACCCCCAAAGTGTTTGCTCTACCTTGGCAAGATGATGTTAGTCATATCATGCATATGTTGCCTTGCAGCGCCTACTTTTGACATCATATATGTCATCTTCTTAGTTTAGACATGTTTTGTAATGCCACCTATTTAGTTTCTATATCATATATGGGAATTATGCAGTCTCATGTCTTTTAGCCAGCCATAATATACGCGAAATGTGCAATGCCATCCTGTTTAACCAGGTATAATATATTTGAATGATATCTTGCCCATCCTTTTCTTCATTACATTTCCATTTTTCGATAATGTTTGTACATTAAACGACTCTTCCTATGAATCATCCATTTGGGTGGGAGATTGAAAAATTTGGAGTGAAAACAAGGCCTTCAGAGCAGACAGTGCTACCTGTCGAAGCAGATCTCTTGTTGGGTCCCGATAGCTCCTCAGAGATGGATTCAGAGATAGATGACCAGTCCTATTCCCCCACCGAGGTGCATGCTCTAACTTGGCACGGTTATACTGCTCATATCATGCATATGGTGTCTTGCATTGCATAGTTTAGACATCATATACACAATATTCAATACCATGTTCTTAGTTCAGACATCATATCTAATGCCCTCTGTTTAGCATATAAATCACATATGTGAATTAAATGATGTGATCCTGATTACTTAGATAACATGTAGGTGAATTATGTCATGCGATCCTGTTTAGTTATTCATCATATCTTTGAATTATGTTATGCTATGTTATCCAGTTTAGATAGACATCATATATGTGAAATTATGTCATGATATCCGTTTTAGTTAAACAATATACATGTCAACTATTTCATGCCCTCTTTTTTCCACACTATCTATTGCATCTATCTCTCATACAATGTCTGTACATTCAATTATGTTTCCTATTTATCAGCCATTTGAATTGGAGCGGGTGATGCTAGCATCTAGCGGACTAAAAGCACGGTCTTCAAATAAAATAGTGCTACCTCTTGGTGGAGATAGCACCCCGGTTGTACATGCACGAGAACCAGCCCTACCACACATAACCCAAACTCTCGCAGATTGTAACCCTACTACGATGGACAGAGAACCAGCTAAAACAGTGCTACCTCTTGGTGGAGATAGTACCCCGGTTGTACATGAATGAGAACTAGCCCTACCACACATAACCCAAACTCTCGCAGATTGTACCCCTACTGCGATGAACAGAGAACTAGCTTCACCCAATCTAACCCCAACCGTAGCAGATAGTAACCCAGTTCATGTTGACACAACACCATCTCCACCACAGAGCTCCCAAACAAGAGCAGTTAGTAAGGCAGCTCCAGTGCCCAAAGGGCCAGTACTACCACAGTGAACCCCAACTCCACTAGTTAGTACGCCTATTCCTGTGGAGGAAGCACAACCAGCTAGTCGTAGTTTAGGATCTATCTCATTTGATGTTGTTAAATCGTATGTGCGTATCTTCCCATCTTGGAAATATTATACTGAAGATGAAGGAAAATGCCAGTTGCAGGTGTTTGTCTAGGAGTTATGTGTAAGTAATGTTATTCATGGCAATTACTTTGCTTTGTCCCATACATCCTACCTCCATGATGGTTATAATACAACAAATTTTCCCATTTTTCTCTATAGAGAAGGACCGATTTGGAAACACAGGATGAGGTAACCTATGCTAATACCTCTGCTATCTTCAAGAATGCTTGGTGGCAGTATCAGAATTACCTGAAGAAAATGTACTTCACTGGCAAAGAAACTCATCAAATTCCCTTACGTTCTCCTGAGACACATTTACTGAACGATGACTGGGAATGCCTTGTTCTGTACTGGTCCCAAACCAAGAATGTGGTAAGGTCTATGAGCTCATTTTCCATTTTTAAGTACTATATTCTTGCGTCTTACTATACTCTGTTCATGTAGAACAAGTGCCTAAACCTGAAGAACAATTGTTCTAATTTAAGATTCCATTGCTATCATAGTTCAAAAAAGCGCTAGGCGTTAATTGTGCGTTTTGCCACCGCTTTGCGCTTTACTGACCAAAGCGCATGCTTATGCGCAGTTATGCACAGATTAAGCGTAGTTATGCGCAATGCATTTCGCCAACGCCTAGAGCCTAGGAGCGCTTCAGCGCTCGCTTAGGCGCGCCTTTTTAACTATGATTGCTATCGTGCATACTGCTTTGATCTTGTGTCACTGTATTTACTCATACAAACTTATTTTTAAATTGAAGGATCCAATCAAAACACCAATGGCACAGCAGGTATGTTCACGCATGTTTCTTTAGCAGGCTTCCTCTTATCAATAGCTCTGTTGATTTCAATTTCAATCGTCTATACAGTTGACTTCTCATATCGTGCACATTACTAGCATCACAACAGAGCCAATAGTGTTGTTGTACATGTAGACCCGTGGTACCCATCTGAAATCTTGTTGTGTCGTGTAGTTTCCCATGCTTTGTATTCTTTCACTGTTGCTTTGTCTTGAACTGATATGATTTGAACTGTGTCTCTATTTTGATTTGGCAAGACAATGTAGTGACCATAGGACATAGATATATGTTTGTTTGATGCTTTTATTATGTACTAGTACTTGGCAATAGAAGACTTGGTAGTTTAATCCTGTCCACCTTACTAATGAACTGGTTCACTAAAATGAGTTTCATATACTAGTACATGCTAAACCTGTTATGTGTCTGCTTGTTTCTTCTTTTAGAATGCTGACAGAATATTGGGGAAGGGTGCCTTATTAAGCAATGGTAAAGGAAGTAATGCAGATAAGGTTCAGGATAGTGACACATCCTTGTTGGTCTCCAACAAAGCTAATAAAACAGCTAAGTAAGACTATCTCAAAGACAGTGAGACAACCCCAAAGTCCTGTCTTGGTTTAGTGTTCGAGTTACTGGCCACTACCGCTTGCACAAGCTATTCAAACTCACTGTCCGAATCAGTTCAGTTTCTTGAGTCTCACCTACAAGCTGAAAGACATCGATCAGCTGTGCTACGACAAGAAGTAGAAGGACTGCGGAAGTCCCTGGAGCATTCAGATGCATACTTTCTGGTGCAACAACAAGCGTTGGAGGATTTTAGCACCAAACAGGATAAAGCTAATAAGCTTGCTAAGCTTATTGCCAGCATGGTGGATACCATGTTTCTTGATCTCTTCTGAAGTTGTTTCAATTATGCTCTTGTTTTGCTGCCGGGTTTATTTACACTGGTGGCCAATTTTGACGACCAGTGTATGTAATATGCTGCTTTGTTCCCTATATTTGCACTAGTGGCGAACTTTGATGCCCAGTGGATGTAATATGTGTAATAGCGGTAATAGGCTAGCGTTAATTGCTTGCTTATTTATTTCCTTATTGTCTTGTTTAGTTGTTTGCTTGTAGTCACTGCAGTTCTTTTTCTGTGTTTTTCTAGTGGCCACAATAACCTATTTTTAGAAACTAGGCCAAAATAATCATGGCAACACATGGACCGTTGTAACCATGGGCTTCCTGCGGGTCGTATGATCCATGGGCCTTCTACGGGCTGTAGGATCCATTGGCCTTCTATACGAGCCGTAGGATCCATGGGCCTTCTACGGGCTGTACGATCCATGGGCCTTTTAAGGGCCGTAGGATCCATGGGCCTTCTACGGGGCGTATCATCATTTCGCCAATCATGGGTCGTACTATTCGTGGACAATAACGGGCCGTTAATAGACCGTAGTTGATAACTCTATGAAAACAGCCCAACGGGTTTTTTTCGACATGAAAACGGCCCAACATATTAACGGGCCACAAACTGGCCGACTGTAACCACACGCTGAATTTGTCCCACAAACAGAAAATGACAGTAATGGGCCGTAAGTAACCGAATGCTGGAAATGAGCCCAAGAATAAATGGACCCTGAGAAGGCCGAAAGATAACATGGGTTGGAAACGGCCCAACGGAATAATGGGCCGTTAATGGGTATAAAGTGATACACTGTTCATTACGGGCCAGCTTTACCACAGGCCGTTAAGGGGCCGAGGGTTACTAAGGGCCTCATATGGGCTGAAAGACGTCATGGGCCATACATGGGCCGAAAGTTAAAATGGGCTGGAATTATATTGGATGGCCCAGATAAAGCTACCGGGCCTAATTTGGATAGGTCGTAAATGGGCCCTGGGATAGCTTGCTGTAAATGGGCTATATGCGAACAGGCCGTTAACAGGCTTGCCGTGGGCCTTCCCGCCACCTTTTGACCAAGTCAAACGGGCCGGCCTTTTCACAGGAATGGGCCTCTGATGGGCCGTGCCACGTGTCGACGTATCATAGGCGCTTTGGGTCGAATGAGTGGATGACATCTGTCCCAACGGTGAGCCGACACGTGTTTCCTCCACCCAATGATGATTTTACACGTGGAAAATCCCCATTGGTCGGGGCTGTTAATGGGTTATCAGATCCAAAACCGGACCCGATAGCTTAACGGCGTTCCGTTACGATGGATGACACGTGTCGGTCACCCTTGACGAAAGGACTTCTCTGACGCGCGATTTATCGTCATCGAAGTGGACACTTCCGTGATTATAATTTTGGTAATGTCATGGAACACTTCTACGATAGCACATGTATGACTATATTGATTCTATCATAAATTTGTCATGGATGTACATGCATGACAGAAAACGTGACCTACTGTGACAAACACGTATCATCAAGAAAGTGTATTTTTTTGTAGTGGTAAATTAGTGAGAGACATCATAGATCGCACCAGTAAAGTATGATTACGACGTTCGGACACACCATTACGCTGTGGTGTTCCGGGTGGCGTGAGTTGCGAAACTATTCTGCATTGTTTCAAATGAAGACCAAACTCGTAACTCAAATATTCTCCTCCACGTTCAGATCGTAGAAACTTTATTTTCTTATTACGATGATTTTCCACTTCACTATGAAATTCTTTGAAATTTTCAAATGTTTCAGACTTATGTTTCATTAAGTAGATATACCCATATCTGCTCAAATCATCTGGGAAGGTGAGAAAATAACGATATCTGCCGCGAGCTTCAATGTTCATTGGACCACATACATCAGTATGTATGATTTCCAATAACTCCGTTGCTCGCTCCATTGTTTCGGAGAAACGAGTTTTAGTCATCTTGCCCATGAGGCATGGTTCACAATTACCACGTGATTCATAATCAAGTGATTCCAGAAGTCCATCAGAATGGAGTTTCTTCATGCGCTTTACACCAATATGATACAAACGACAGTGCCACAAGTAAGTTGCACTATCATTATGAACTCTGCATCTTTTGGCTTCAATACTATGAACATGTGTATCACTACTATCAAGATTTAGTAAAAATAGACCTCTCAACAAGGGTGCATGACCATAAAAGATATTACTCATATAAATAGAACAACCATTATTCTCTGATTTAAATGAATAACCGTCTTGCATCAAACAAGATCCAGATATAATGTTCATGCTCAACGCTGGCACCAAATAACAATTATTTAGGTCTAAAACTAACCCCGAAGGTAGATGTAGAGGTAGCGTGTCGACGACAATCACATCGACTTTGGAACCATTTCCCATGCGCATCGTCACCTCGTCCTTAGCCAATCTTTGCTTAGTCCATAGCCCCTGTTTCGAGTTGCAAATATTAGCAACTGAACCAATATCAAATACCCAGGCGCTACTGCGAGCATTAGTAAGGTACATATCAATAACATGTATATCAAATATACCTTTCACTTTGCCATCCTTCTTCTCCGCCAAATACTTGGGGCAGTTCCGCTTCCAATGACTAGTTCCTTTGCAGTAGAAGCACTCAGTTTCAGGCTTAGGTTCAGACTTGGGTTTCTTCACTTGAGTAGCAACTGGCTTGCTGTTCTTCTTGAAGTACCCCTTCTTCCCTTTACCCTTTTTCTTGAAACTAGTGGTCTTGTTTACCATCAACACTTGATGCTCCTTGTTGATTTCTACCTCCGCAACCTTTAGCATTGCGAAGAGCTCGGGAATAGTCTTATCCATCCCTTGCATATTATAGTTCATCATGAAGCTCTTGTAGCTTGGTGGTAGTGATTGAAGAACTCTGTCAATGACACTATCATCAGGAAGATTAACTCCCAGTTGAGTTAAGTGGTTGTGGTACCCAGACATTCTGAGTATATGTTCACTGACAGAACTATTATCCTCCATTTTGCAGCCGTAGAACTTATTGGAGACTTCATATATCTCAATCCGGGCATTTTCTTGAAATATTAACTTCAACTACAGGAACATCTCATATGCTCCATGATGTTCAAAATGTCGTTGAAGTCCCGGTTCTAAGCCGTATAGCATGGCACACTGAACTATCGAGTAGTCATCAGCTTTGCTCTTCCAGGTGTTCACAACATCCGGCGTTGCTCCTGTAGTGGGTTTGTCACCTAGCGATGCTTCCAGGATGTAATTCTTCTATGCATCAATGAGGATAATCCTCAAGTTATGGACCTAGTCCGTGTAGTTGCTACCATCATCTTTCAACTTAGCTTTCTCTAGGAACGCATTAAAATTCAATGGAACAATAGCACAGACCATCTATCTACAACAACATAGACATGCAAAATACTATTAGGTACTAAGTTCACGATAAATTAAAGTTCAATTAATCAAATTACTTAAGAACTCCCACTTAGATAGACATCTCTCTAATCATCTAAGTGATCACAAGATCCATATCAACTAAACCATGTCCGAGCATCACGTGCGATGGAGTAGTTTTCAATGGTGAACATCACTATGTTGATCATATCTACTCTATGATTCACGCTCGACCTTTTGGTCTCAGTGTTCCGAGGCCATATATACATATGCTAGGCTCATCAAGTTTAACCCTAGTATTCTGCGTGTGCAAAACTGGCTTGCACCTGTTGTATGTGAACGTAGAACTTATCACACCCGATCATCACGTGGTGTTTCGGCACGACGAACTGTAGCAACGGTGCATACTCAGGGAGAACACTTGTACCTTTAAATTTAGTGAGAGATCATTTTATAATGCTACTGCCGAACTAAGCAAAATAAGATGCATAAAGGATAAACATCACATGCAATCAGTACAAGTGATATGATATGGCCATCATCATCTTGTGCCTTTGATATCCATCTCCAAAGCACCGTCATGATCACCATTGTCACCGGCTTGACACCTTGATCTCCATCTAAGCATTGTTGTCGTCTCGCCAACTATTGCTTCTACGACTATTGCTACCGCTTAGTGATAAAGTAAAGCAATTATATGGCGATTGCATTTCATACAATAAAGCGACAACCATATGGCTCCTGCCAGTTGCCGATAACTGTGTTACAAAACATGATCATCTCATACAATAAAATTTAGCATCATGTCTTGACCATATCACATCACAACATGCCCTGCAAAAACAAGTTAGACATCCTCTACTTCGTTGTTGCAAGTTTTACGTGGTTGCTACGGGTTGAGCAAGAACCGTTCTTACATACGCATCAAAAACCACAACGCGGTATAGTGATTGCTCTTTGATCTTCAGAAAGAACCTTGTTCATTGAATCCGATTCAACTAAAGTTGGAGAAACTGACACCCACCAGCCACCTGTGTGCGAAGCACGTCGGTAGAACTAGTCTCGTGTAAGTGTATGTGTAATGTCGGTCTGAGCCGCTTCATCCAACAATACCGCTGAATCAAGAATCAACTAGGGACGGCAAGCAATATGTATATACCCATGCCCACAACTCCTTTGTGTTCTACTCGTGCATATAACATCTATGCATAGACTTGGCTCGGACGCCACTGTTGGGAACGCAGTAATTTCAAAAAAAAATCCTATGCACACGCAAGATCTATCATGGTGATGCATAGCTATGAGAGGGGAAGAGTGTTGTCCACGTACCCTCATAGAACATAAGAGAAAGCATTATGACAACACAGTTGATGTAGTCGTACGTCTTCACGATCCGACTGATCCTAGTACCGAAAGTATGTCACCTCCATAATCTGCACACGTTCGGCTCGGTGACGTCCCACAAACTCTTGATCCAGCTGAGTGTTGAGGGAGAGCTTCGTCAGCACGACGGCGTGATGACGGTGATGATGAAGCTACCGGTGCAGGGCTTCGCCTAAGCACTACGACAATATGACCGAGGTGGATTATGGTGGAGGGGGGCACCGCACACGGCTAAGAGATCTATGATCAATTTGTGTCTCCTAGGTGCCCCCTGCCCACGTATATAAAGGAGCAAGGCGGGAGGCCGGCCGGCCCTTGGGGTGTGCCAAGAGAGGAGGAGTCCTCCTCCTAGTAGGAGTAGGACTCCCCTCTTCCTAGTCCTACTAAGAGGGGGAAAGGAAGGAGGAGAGGGAAAAGGAAAGGGGGGGGGCGCCGCCCCTCCCTCCCTAGTCCAATTCGGACCAGAGGGGGAGGGGGTGCGCGGCCTTCCCTGGTCGGCCCTCTCTCTCTCCACTAAGGCCCATGTGGCCCATTAGTTCCCCAGGGGGGGGGGGGGTCGGTAACCCTCTGGCACTCCGGTTTATTCCGAAATCACCCGGAACAGTTCTGGTGTCCGAATATAGCCGTCCAATATATCAATATTTATGTCTCGACCATTTCGAGACTCCTCGTCATGTCCGTGATCATATCCGGGACTCCGAGCTACCTTCGGTACATCAAAACACATAAACTCATAATACCGATCGTGACCGAACATTAAGCGTGCGGACCCTACGGGTTCGAGAACTATGTAGACATGATCGAGACATGTCTCCGGTCAATAACCAATAGCGGAACCTGGATGCTCATATTGGTTCCTACATATTCTACGAAGATCTATCAGTCAAACCACATAACAACATACATTGTTCCCTTTGTCATCGGTATGTTACTTGCCCGAGATTCGATCGTCGGTATCTCAATACCTAGTTCAATCTCGTTACCGTCAAGTCTCTTTACTTGTTCTGTAATGCTACATCCCGTAACTAACTCATTAGTTACATTGCTTGCAAGGCTTATAGTGATGTACATTACCGAGAGGGCCCAGAGATACCTCTTCGATACTCGGAGTGAAAAATCCTAATCTCGATCTATGCCAACTCAAAAAACACCATCAGAGACACCTGTAGAGCATCTTTATAGTCACCCAGTTACGGTGTGATGTTTGATAGCAGACTAAGTGTTTCTCCGGTATTCAGGAGTTGCATGATCTCATAGTCATAGGTACATGTATAAGTTATGGAGAAAGCAATGGCAACAAGCTAGACGATCATCATGCTAAGCTAACAGATGGGTCAAGTCAATCACATCATTCTCTAATGATGTGATCCTGTTAATCAAATGACAACTCATGTCTATGGTTAGGAAACATAACCATCATTGATTCAATGAGGTAGTCAAGTAGAGGCATACTAGTGATACTCTGTTTGTCTATGTATTCACACATGTACTAAGTTTCTGGTTAATACAATTATAGCATGAATAATAAACATTTATCATGACATAAGGAAATATAAATAAGAACTTTATTATTTCCTCAAGGGAATATTTCCTTCACTACGGTGCCCTCCGTTCTCGTGCAAACCTGAGGGGCCTCTGCTGTAGGTTGTTGCAATATGTTCATGGTTCGCTTACGGTGGGTTGCGACGGTGACAGCAACCTAAACCCGAGTAGGTGGGGTATGACGTATGGGAATAAAGAGGACTTGATACTTAATGCTATGGTTGGGTTTCATGACCTTAATGATCTTTAATAGTTGCGGATGCTTGCTAGAGTTCCAATCATAAGTGCATATGATCCAAGTAGAGAAAGTAATTTAGCTCATGAAATTGAATCTTTGTTTGAAAAGTTTGAAAATTTTGATGATTCAGCTTATAGACCTGAAAATCTTGCTATCCTTAAATATTGCTATGATAATTATAATGCAATTACGATATTGATGTATTTATTGAGAATAAATCTGCTGTCCAAGAAGAAACTGATATTTTGCAGGAGTCTATGGAAGAAGAAATTGATGAAACTGTGAGCTCATTGGATGAAAAAGATGAGGAGGAGAGCAAAGAACAAACGGAGGAAGAATGGATTAGCTACCTGTGCCCACCTTCTAATGAGAGTAACCCTCCAACTCATACATTATTTAATCTCCCTTCATGCTTATCGAAGGATGAATGCTATGATCCCGTTGATTCATTTGAAATATCCCTTTTTGATGAAGTTGATGCTTGTTATGCTTGTGGCCAAGATGCCAATATGAATTATGCTTATGGAGATGAACTTACTATAGACCCTTATATTAATAATGAAATTGTTGCTATTGCACCCACACATGATAGTCCTATTATCTTTTTGAATTTTCCAAACCACACTATATTAGAGAAGTCTGCACTTAATAAGGATTATATTGATGGGTTGCATTCTACCACTACACATGATAATTTTGATGAGTATAATATGCATGTGCTTGCTGCTCCTACTTGCAATTATTATGAGAGAGGAACTACATCTCCGCCTCTCTATGTTTTCCACACGATAAAATTGCAAGAAACTACTTATGCTATGTATTGGCCTTTACTTGATGAGCATGAATTGTTCTTGTATGACATGCCAATGCATAGGAAGAGAGTTAGACTTCGTCATTGCATGATATATGTTGCTTTGTGCTCATTACTAAATGCCAAATCATTGTTAATTAAAATTGGCTTTGATATACCTTGGGATCCAGGTGGATCCATTACTTGAGCACTTTATGCCTAGCTTAATGGCTTTAAAGAAAGCGCTGCCAGGACAACCCGGAAGTTTTAGAGAGTCATTTATTTCTGTTGAGTATTTTTATAAAGTTTAAAAACAAAAAATTATAGAGGGGAACTTAAAAACCTTTTCACAAAAGAGAAGCGATTGGAAGTTATGCATTGGAGAAGTGAGGGTCGACCTTGAACACTTGTGTTCATGCCCATGGAAACAATGTAGAATTTCTCATGAATATTCTCACAAAAATAATTATCCCCTTGTACAATTCCATTGTATTATAAAAATAATGTGCAAAGGTTTCCCTTTAGGATGATTAAATTGCTTACTGGTTTGTGCGGTGCAAAACAGAAACTTTGGCTGTAGTGCTTGATTTTACATTTTTTTACTGGAACGTCAAACGGTTCTGAAACTTTTTGTACCGTCTTTTTGTGCAAAAGTTTTATTTTTTCCTAGTTTTTCAGAATTTTATGAGTTACATAAGTATGGTAGATGTTCGAATCTTTAAAGACTGTCCTGTTTTCACAGACTACTGTTATAGCTTCATTATTTGCATATGTTTGAATTCTTGTTGAAGCCTCCTTGGCTTGGGTCCATAGAATTGTGATAGCATATAGTGGGTAATGTTTGTTTATAATTATACAATAATGTTAAAGCAGTACATGATGGGATTTCATTGCCATATTCACTAACCCCGCCACTAAAAGTTTGGTTAAGTTTTGTGTGGATGAAGTGTTAGAAGATTGAGGAGGTCTCGATATGAGGAGAAGGAGGAGAGGCAAGACCTCAATCTTAGGGATGCCCAAGGCACCCCAAGTAAATATTCAAGGAGACTTGAGCATTTAAGCTTGGGGATGCCCCGGAAGGCATCCCATCTTTCTTCAACAAGTACCGGTATGTTTTCGGATTTGTTTCATTCACGTGATATGTGCAAATCTTGGAGCATCTTTTGCATTTAGTTTTCATTTTTATTTTATGCACCATGCTGGTATGAGATAGTCCATGGTTGATTTATAGAATGCTCATTGCACTTCACTTATATCTTTTGAGTATGGCTTTATAGAATGCTTCATGTGCTTCACTTATATCATTTGATGTTTGGATTGCATGTTTCTCTTCACATAGAAAACCATTGTTTGAAGAATGCTCTTTTGCTTCACTTATACTTGTTAGAGCATGGTATTTTGTGGAAATAATTAAACTGTCTTGCTTCACTTATATCTATTTATAAAGTTCAAAAGGAATTGGTCAATTGTCTGGTTAGTCATAAAATCCTACATAAAACTTATGGATCACTGAATATGATATGTTTGATTCCTTGCAATAGTTTTGCGATATAGAGATGGAGTATGTGGGAGGTACTAGTAAATGGTTGTGTTTAATAAGAATATTGGTGTTGAGGTTTGTGATTCCCGAAGCATGCATGTATAGTCTCTCCTTATGCTATGATGTTGGAGCATGATTTATTATTGATTGTCTTCCTTTTGAGTGGCGGCCGGGACGAGCTACGGTCTTTTCCTACCAATCTATCCCCCTAGGGGCATGTGTAGTAGTACTTTGCATCGCGGGCTAATAAACTTTTGTAATAAGTATATGAGTTCTTTATGACTAATGTGAGTCCATGGATTATACGCACTCTTACCTTTCCGCAATTTGCTAGCCTCTATGGTATCGTGCATTGCCCTTTCTCACATCAAGACGTGGTGCAAACTTCGCAGGTGCATCCAAAACCCGTGATATGATATGCTCTATCACACATAAGCCTTATTATATCTTCCTCAAAACGGTTACCATATCTACCTATTATGGCTTTTCCATGGCCATTCCGAGATATATTGCCATGCAACTTCCACTGCTTCCATTAGATGACTTGAGCATTCATTGTCATATTGCTTTGCATGATCATATAGCTGATATAGTTGTGGTGGCTCAGCCATCGTTCATCATTTTTCATACATGTTATGCTAGATCATTGCACATCCTGGTATATGCCAGAGGCATTCATATAGAGTCATACTTTGTCATAGGTATCGAGTTTTAATTTTTATTTTCTTTTGAGTTATAAGTAAACAGAAGTGTGATGATCATCATTATTCGGTTTTAGAGCAGTGCCCAAGTGAGGAAAGGATGATGGAGACTATGATTCCCCCACAAGTCGGGATGAGCCTCCGGACAATGAGAGAAAAAAAAGAAAAAAAGAAAGAAACAAAGAAAAAAAGGAAAAGGAAAATAATAAATAAACAAAGAGAGAAGGGGCATTGTTAGTATCGTTTACCACACTTGTGCTTCAAAGTAGCACCATGTTTTTCACATGGAGAGTCTCCTATGTTGTCACTTTCATATACTAGTGGGAATTTTTCATTATTGGATTAGATGCACACCCACTTAGTTTTCATATTGAGTTTTCATACACTTATAGCTCTTAGTGCATTCGTTGCATGGCAATCCCTACTCCTCACATTGATATCAATTGATGGGCATCTCCATATCCCGCTGGTTATCCGTGTCGATGTGAGACTTTCTTACTTTTTGTCTTCTCTATATTTACCCCTATCATCATACTCTATTCCACCCATAGTGTTATATCCATGGCTCGCGCTCATGTATTGCATGAGTGTTGAAAAAGGTGAAGCGCGTTAAAAAGTATGAACCAATTGCTCGGCTTGTCATCGGGGTTGTGCATGATAAATACTTTGTGTTAAGAAGACAGAGCATGAAAAAACTATATGATTTTGTACGGATAACTTTCTTTAGCGTTGATATTTTGAAAGACATGATTGTTTGTTGGGATCCCTGAGTATTGATGTCTTTATGTCAAATTATAGTCTATTGCTTTGAATCATTTATGTCTTAATATTCATGCCAGGATTAGATATATGATCAAGTTAATGCTATGTAGCATTCCACATCAAAAGTTATCTTTTTTATCATTTACCTGCTCGAGGACGAGCAGGAATTAAGCTTGCAGATGCTGATACGTCTCCGTCGTATCTATAATTTTTGATTGTTTCATGCCAATATTATACAACTTTTATACACTTTTGGCAACTTTTTATATGATTTATTGGACTAACCTATTGATCCAGTGCCCAGTGCTAGTTCCTGTTTTTTGCATGTTTTTCGTATCGCCGAGTATCCGTATCAAACAAAGTCTAAATGCAATAAAATTTCACGGAGAATTATTTTGGAATATATGTGATTTTTGGGTGTTGGAATCACCACAAACGGAGGCCCGTGGTGGGCACAACCCATCAGGGCGCGCCAGAGGAGCTAGGCATGCCATGGTGGGTTGTGCTCACCTCGTATGTCGGTTGGGGCTGTACTTCGGGCGCAAGGAAGATTATATCCGGAAAAAAATCGTGTTAAAATCTCAGCGTAATCGGAGTTACGGATCTCTGGGAATATAAGAAACGGTTTTCAGCCAGATCTAGGGAACGCGAAACAGAAGAGAACAGAGAGGGAGATCCAATCTCGGAGTGGCTCCTGCCCCTCTGCCGCCATGGAGACTAAGGACCAGAGGGTGAACTCTCCTCCCCGTCTAGGGGGGAGGCCAAGGATGAACAAGGAGTAGGGGGGCTCTCTCCCCCTCGCTTCCGATGGCGCCGGAGTGCCACCGGGGCAACAATCGGGACGGCGATCTACATCAACAATCTTGCTACCATCATCACCAACTTTCCCCCTCTATGCTGCGGTGTAAAACTTCATCTCCCTGCTGTAATCTCTACTTCAACATGGTGCTCAACTCCATATATTATTTCCCAATGATCTATGGTTATCCTATGATGTTTGAGTAGATCTGTTTTGTCTTGTGGGTTAATCGTGATCTTGGTTGGTATGATTGTATATTTTATTTATGGTGCTATCCTACGGTACCCTCCATTCTCTCGCAAACGTGAGGGGCCTCCGCTGTAGGGTGTTGCAATATGTTAATGGTTCACTTATGGTGGGTTGTGAGAGTGACAACAACTTAAACACGAGTAGGTGGGGTATGACGTATGGGAATAAAGAGGACTTGATACTTAATGCTATGGTTGGGTTTCACGACCTTAATGCTCTTTAGTAGTTGCGGATTCTTGCTAGAGTTCCAATCATAAGTGCATATGATCCAAGTAGAGAAATTATGTTAGCTCATGCCTCTCCCTCATATAAGGTTGCAAGAATGATTACCGGTACTTGTTATCGATTGCCTAGGGACAAATAACTTTCTTGTTGACACAAACCCTTTTACTAAACACCTAACTTTTATTATCTTGCAAAGTACCTCTAGTTTTATTCTTGCCAAGTAGTTCTAGCATCACAACTACAAAATAGTTTCATACTTCTTTCCGGTAAAGCAAACGTCAAGTGTGCGTAGAGTTGTATCGGTGGTTGATAGAACTTGAGGGAATATTTATTCTACCTTGAGCTCCTCGTTGGGTTCGACACTCTTACTTATCGAAAGAGGCTACAATTGATCCCTTATACTTGTAGGTTATCAAGACCTTTTTCTGGCGCCGTTTTCGGGGAGCAATAGCGTGGTGTGAATATTCTCGTGTGTGCTTGTTTGATTTATCACTAAGTAGTTTTTATTTCCTATTCTAAGTTGTTCTCTATCTTTACTTATGGATATGGAACATGAAACAACAAAAAAATTAGTGGTACTTGCTACTCATGGAGATGGGGAACCTCCTAAAACCCTTGATGCTCATTATGTCAAAGATATTCTACACTACTTTGATAATCCTGAGAAAACCCCATTTAACTATATAATGATAGTAACGTTGGATCAACGTGAATACTTTAGGGATTATCGCTGGACTCAAAAGGAAACCTTTTATGGGATCAAATTGAAATGTTGCAATGGTATGCTTGGAATCTATGCTTGAGATATGATTATACTTGTTGCTCTAAGATTGAAGTTCCACACCTTTCCTATTCATGCAAATTTAATGATAATGAAACCTTGGCTTCTTATGCTAGAGGTATGTATGATTATTAGGATGTGGAATGAATTGAAGAAATTGTTGCTTTTAAGGGTGCTTATGAAATTGAATCTTTGTTTGCAAAGTTTGAGGATTTTGATGATTCAGTTTATAGACCTGAACATCTTGCTATCCTTAAATATTGCTATGATAACTATAAATGCAATTACGATATTGATGTATTTATTGAGAATAACTCCGCTGTCCAAGAAGAGACTGATATTTTGAAGGAGTCTATGGAAGAAGAAATTGATGAAACTATGAGCTCATTGGATGAAAAAGACGAGGAGGAGAGCAAAGAACAAACAGTGGAAGAACGGATTAGCTACCCATGCCCACCTTCTAATGAGAGTAGCCCTCCAACGCATACATTATTTAATGTCCCTCCATGCTTACCGAAGGATGAATGCTATGATAATTGCTATGATCCCATTGATTCATTTAAAATATCCCTTTTTGATGAAGTTGATGCTTGTTATGCTTGTGGCCAAGATTCCAATATGAATTATGCTTATGGAGATGAACTTCTATAGTCCCTTATATTAAGAATGAAATTGTTGCTATTGCACCCACACATGATAGTCCTATTATCTTTTCGAATTCTCCAAACCACACTATATCGGAGAAGTTTGCACTTATTAAGGATTATATTGATGGGTTGCATTCTACCACTACACGTGATAATTTTGATGAGTATAATATGCATGCGCTTTCTGGTCCTACTTGCAATTAATATGAGAGAGGAACTACATCTCCGCCTCTCTATGTTTTCAACACGATAAAATTGCAAAAAACTGCTTATGCTATGTATTGGCCTTTACTTGATGAGCACGAATTGTTCTTGTATGACATTCTAATGCATAGGAATGGAGTTAGACTTAATCATTGCATGATATATGTTGCTTTGTTCTCATTACCAAATGCCAAATCATTGTTAATTAAAATTGGCTTTGATATACCTTGGGATCCGGGTGGATCCATTACTTGAGCACTTTATGCCTAGCTTAATGGCTTTAAAGAAATTGCTGCCAGGGAGACAACCCGGAAGTTTTAGAGAGTCATTTTATTTCTTGTGAGTGATTTTATAAAGTTTTAAAACAAAAAAATATAGAGGGGAACTTACAAACCTTTTCATAAAAGAGAAGCGATTGGAAGTTATGCATTGGAGAAGTGAGGGTCGACCTTGAACACTTGTGTTCATGCTCATGGAAACAGCATAGAATTTTTCATGAAGATTCTCAAAAAAAAATTATCCCCTTGTGCAATTACATTGTATTATAAAAATAATGTGCCATGGTTTCCCATTAGGATGATTAAATTGCTTGCTGGTTTGTGCGGTGCAAAACAAAAACTTTGGCTGTAGTGATCGATTTTACATTTTTTTTACTGGAACATGAAACGGTTCTGAAACTTTTTGTACTGTATTTCTATACAAATTTTTTATTTTGTCCTAATTATTCAGAATTTTGTGAGTTACATAAGTATGGTAGATGTTTGAATCTTTACAGACTGTCCTGTTTTCACAGATTGCTATTATAGCTTCATTATTTCCGTATGTTTGAATTCTTGTTGAAGCCTCCTTAACTTGGGGCCATAGAATTGTGATAGCATATAGTGGGTAATGTTTTTTTATAATTATACAATAATGTTACAGCAGTACATGATGGGATTTCATTGTCATATTCACTAACCCCGCCACTAAAAGTTCGTTTAAGTTTTGTGTGGATGAAGTGTTCGAAGATCGAGGAGGTCTCGATATGAGGAGAAGGAGGAGAGGCAAGAGCTCAAGCTTGGGGATGGCCAAGGCACCCCAAGTAAATATTCAAGGATACTCAAGCGTCAAAGCTTGGGGATGCCCAAGATGGCTTCCCATCTTTCTTCCACAAGTATCGGTATCTTTTCGGATTCGTTTCATTCACGTGATATGTGCAAATCTTGGAGCGTCTTTTGCAATTAGTTTTCATTTTTCTTTCATGCACCATGCTGGTATGAGATATTCAATGGTTGATTTATATAATGCTCTTTTCACTTCACTTATATCTTTTGAGTATGACTTTATAGCATACTTCATGTGCTTCACTTATATACTTTCAAGTTTGGATTGCCTGTTTATCTTCACATAGAGAACCGTTGTTTGAAGAATGCTCTTTTGCTTCACTTATACTTGTTAGAGCATGGTATTTTTTAGAAACAATTAAACTCTCTTTCTTCACTTATATCTATTTAGAGAGTTAAAAAGAAATTGGTCAATTACCTGGTTAGTCATAAAATCCTACATAAATCTTATGGATCACTGAATATGATATGTTTGATTCCTTGCAATAGTTTTGCGATATAGAGATGGAATATGTGGGAGGTACTAGTAAACGGTTGTGTTTAGTAAGAATATTGGTGTTAAGGTTTGTGATTCCCGAAGCATGCACATATAGTCTCTCGTTACGCTATGATTTTGGAGCATGATTTATTATTGATTATCTTCCTTATGAGTGGCAGTCGGGGACGAGTGATGGTCTTTTCCTACCAATCTATCCCCCTAGGGGCATGCTTAGTAGTAATTTGCTTTGAGGGCTAATAATCTTTTGCAATAAGTATATGAGTTCTTTATGACTAATGTGAGTCCATGGATTATACACACTCTTTCTTTTCCGCAATTTGCTAGCCTCTAGGGTACTGTGCATTGCCCTTTCTCACATCGAGACATGGTGCAAACTACGTAGGTGCATCCAAACCCCGTGATATGATATGCTCTATCACACATAAGCCTTATTATATCTTCCTCAAAACAGCCACCATACCTACCTATTATGGCTTTTCCATGGCCATTCCGGGATATATTTCCATGCAACTTCCACCGCTTCCGTTTGATGACTTGAGCATTCAATGTCATATTTCTTTTCATGATCATATAGCTGACATAGTAGTTGTGGCTCATCCACCGTTCATCATTTTTCATACATGTTACACTACATCATTGCACATCCTGGTATATGCCAGAGGCATTCATATAGAGTCATACTTTGTCATAGGTATCGAGTTTTAATTTTTTATTTTCTTTTGAGTTATAAGTAAATAGAAGTGTGATGATCATCATTATTCATTTTTAGAGCAGTGCCCCACTGAGGAAAGGATGATGGAGAGTATGATTCCCCCACAAGTCGGGATGAGACTCCAGACAATGAGAGAAAAAGAAAAGGAAAAAAATAAAAAAAGGAAAAAAGGAACAAAGGAAAAAAAAGGAAAAAAAGGAAAAAACAAAAAAAAGAGACCTATGTTGTCACTTTCATAGACTAGTGGGAATTTTTGCATTATAGGATTAGATGCACACCCACTTAGTTTTCATATTGAGCTTTCATACACTTATAGCTCTTAGTGCATTCGTTGCATGGCAATTCCTACTCCTCACATTGATATCAATTGATGGGCATCTCCATATCCCGCTGGTTAGCCGCGTCGATGTGAGACTTCCTTACTTTTTGTCTTCTCGATATTTACCCCTATCATCATACTCTATTCCACCCGTGGTGCTATATCCATGGCTCGCGCTCATGTATTGCGTGAGGGTAGAAAAAGCTGAAGTGCGTTTAAAAGTATGAACCAATTGCTCGGCTTGTCATCGGGGTTGTGCATGATAAATACTTTGTGTTAAGAAGACAGAGCATGAAAAAACTATATGATTTTGTACGGATAACTTTCTTTAGCGTTGATATTTTGAAAGACATGATTGTTTGTTGGGATCCCTGAGTATTGATGTCTTTATGTCAAATTATAGTCTATTGCTTTGAATCATTTATGTCTTAATATTCATGCCATGATTAGATATATGATCAAGTTAATGCTATGTAGCATTCCACATCAAAAGTTATCTTTTTTATCATTTACCTGCTCGAGGACGAGCAGGAATTAAGCTTGGAGATGCTGATACGTCTCCGTCGTATCTATAATTTTTGATTGTTTCATGCCAATATTATACAACTTTTATACACTTTTGGCAACTTTTTATATGATTTATTGGACTAACCTATTGATCCAGTGCCTAGTGTTAGTTCCTGTTTTTTGCATGTTTTTCGTATCGCCGAGTATCCGTATCAAACAAAGTCTAAATGCAATAAAATTTCACAGAGAATTATTTTGGAATATATGTGATTTTTGGGTGTTGGAATCACCGCAAACGGAGGCCCGTGGTGGGCACAACCCATCAGGGTGCGCCAGAGGAGCCAGGCGTGCCATGGTGGGTCGTGCTCACCTCGTATGTTGGTTGGGGCTGTACTTCGGGCGGAATGAAGCTTATATCCGGAAAAACCATGTTAAAATCTCAGCGGAATCGGAGTTACGGATCTCCGGGAATATAAGAAACGGTTTTCGGCCAGATCTGAGGAACGCGAAATGGAAGAGAATAGAGAGGGAGATCCAATCTCGGAGGGGCTCCCACCTCTCCGCCGCCATGGACCAAGGACCAGAGGGGGAACTCTCCTCCCCATCTAGGGGGAGGCCAAGGATGAATAAGGAGTAGGGGGCTCTCTCCCCCTCGCTTCTGGTGGCGCCGGAGTGCCACCGGGGCAACGATCGGGACGATGATCTACATCAACAATCTTGCTACCATCATCACCAACTTTCTCCCACTCTATGCAGTAGTGTAACACTTCTTATCCCGATGTAATCTCTACTTAAACATGGTGCTCAACTCCATATATTATTTCCCAATGATCTATGGTTATCCTATGATGTTTGAGTAGATCCGTTTTGTCCTGTGGGTTAATCGTGATCTTGGTTGGTATGATTGTTTATTTTATTTATGGTGCTGTTCTATGGTGCCCTCTGTTCTCACGCAAACGTGAGGGGCCTCCACTGTAGGGTGTTTCTATATGTTGATGGTTCGCTTACGATGGGTTGCGAGAGTGACA
This sequence comes from Triticum urartu, assembly GCF_056163025.1. NCBI lineage: Eukaryota > Viridiplantae > Streptophyta > Magnoliopsida > Poales > Poaceae > Triticum > Triticum urartu. The sequence continues at coordinate 371,157,633 of NC_141873.1, forward strand.
TCAATTTAAACCCAAGTAGGTGGGGTATGACGTATGGGAATAAAGAGGACTTGATACTTAATGCTATGGATGGGTTTCATGACCTTAATGATCTTTAGTAGTTGCGGATGCTTGCTAGAGTTCCAATCATAAGTGCATATGATCCAAGTAGTGAAAGTATGTTAGCTCATGCCTCTCCCTCATATAAAGTTGCAAGAATGATAACTGGTACTTGTTATCGATTGCCTAAGGACAAATAATTTTCTTGTTGGCACAAACCCTTTTACTAAACACCTAACTTTTATTATCTTGCAAAGTACTTCTAGTTTTATTCATGAGAAGTAGTTCTAGCATCACACCTTCAAAATAGTTTCATACTTGTTTCCGATAAAGCAAGCGTCAAGTGTGCGTAGAGTTGTATCGGTGGTCGATAGAACTTGAGGGGATATTTGTTCTACCTTTAGCTCCTCGTTGGGTTCGACACTCTTACTTATCGAAAGAGGCTACAACTGATCCCCTATACATGTGGGTTATCAGCAGTTCTATCTCCAGCATGATGCCCTCCATAAGCTTCCGAGTGACATTTCCGTAGGATTTGTCCCTATTCATGCTTAGGTACACAACGTCTAATAATACCATCTACTCCTTCTTTATAAAGATGTGGGTCATCCCAAAACTAATGTATTAAATCATAAAAGAATTTTTTATTTTGTTGGTATGCAAAGCTAGGTGGTAAATATTTAGCAACAATGTAATTAGCATAGTCAGCATACCAAGGAGTGTTATGAGCAACATTTATTGCAGCTAACTGCTCATGAGCAAAACTATCATCAATAGGTAGTGGGTCATCAAGCACATTTTCAAGTCTAGACAAGTTAACAGCTATGGGGTTCTCAGCTCCTTTTATGAGTGATATGTAAATCAAATTCTTGTAGCAAGAGAACCCATCGAATAAGTCTAGGTTTAGCATCTTCTTTCTTTTCCATAAGACATTTAATAGCAGCATGCTCGGTGTGAACAATTACTTTTGAATCAACAATATAAGATCTAAATTTATCACAAGGAAACACGACTGCTAAGAATTCTTTTTTCAGTAGTAGCATAGTTTCGTTGAGCACTATCTAGAGTTTTACTGGCATAATGTATAACATTCAGTTTCTTATCAACTCTTTGTCCTAGAACAACACCAATAGCATAATCACTAGCATCACACATAATTTCAAAAGGAAATTTCCAATTAGCTGGTTGAATAATAGGTGTAGAAATTACGGCTTTCTTGAGTGTTTCAAAGGCTTCTAAACAATCATCATCAAAAACAAAAGGAATATCCTTTTGGAAAATATTCGTAAGAAGCCTAGTGATTTTAGAAAAGTCTTTGATAAATATCCTATAGAAACCAGCATGACCTAAGAAACTACGAATGCCTTTGATATCTTTAGGACATGGCATTTTCTCAATTGCATCAACCTTAGCTTTGTCCACTTCATTACCTCTTTCAGAAATTTTATGGCACAAGACAATACCTTCATTAACCATAAAGTGGCAGTTTTCCCAATTCAAGACAAGATTTGTTTGTTCGCATCTCTGCAAAACTCGGTCAAGATTACTTAAACAATCATCAAAAGACTTGCCATAAACAGAGAAGTCATCCATGAAACCCTCAACAATCTTTTCACAAAAGTCAGAGAATATTGTAGTCATACATCTTTGAAAGGTAGAAGGTGCATTGCATAAACCAAAGGGCATACATCTATAAGCATAGGTTCCAAAGGGACAAGTAAAAGTGGTCTTTTCTTGATCAGGTTGAGAAACAGGTATTTGTGAAAAACTAGAATATCCATCATGGAAGCAAAAATATGTGTGCTTAGATAATCTTTCTAGCATTTGCTCAATAAAAGGCAGAGGGTAATGATCTTTTCTAGTTGCTTTGTTTAATTTTCTAAAATCAATTACCATTCTATAGCATGTAACAATTCTTTGTGCAATAAGTTCATTCTTATCATTAGGAACAAAAATTATACCTCCTTTCTTAGGGACACAATGAACAGGTATTAGCCATCTACTATCAGATATGGGATAGATTATACCTGCTTCCCGAACTTTCATTATTTCCGTTCTTACCACTTCTTTCATCTCCGGATTTAATCGACGTTGGTGATCAACAATGGGTTTAGCATCAGGTTCCATATTAATCTTGTGGTGACATAGAGTGGGACTAATGCCCTTTAAATCATCAAGAGTATATCCAATAGAAGCTCGGTGCTTCCTTAGAACTTTCAATAATCTTTCTTCTACATGTTCTGGAAGGATAGCACTAATAATAACATGATATATCTTCTTTTCATCAAGATAAGCATATTTCGAAGTGTTTGACAATTGTTTTCATTCAAAAACACAGGATCACCTATAGGTGGAGGAGGACCTCCTAGAGTTTCAATAGGCAAATTGTGTTTAAGCAAAGGATGTTGTTCAAAGAAAATATTATCTATTTCATTTCTTTCATGCATATGTAAATCATTTTCTAGGTCTAGCAAATATTGTTCTAGTGGATCAGTAGGAGGCAAAACAATAGAATCAAGACCAATTAATTCATCTTTACTATGTAATTCTTTTTCATGAAGCTTTCTACTAAACTTGGAAAATTTAAACTCATGAGACTCATCACCAAAACTAACACCGACAATTTGTTTCTCACAATCTATTCTAGCATTAACGGTGTTCAAGAATTAAAGGTCTATGAAAGATAATTGGACAAAAGTCATCTTGTGGGGAACCAACAACAAGAAAATCAGTAGGGTATTTTATTTTCCCACACAAGACTTCAGCATCTCTAACAATCCCAATTGGTGATATAGTGTCTCTATTAGCAAGTTTAATAGTAACATCTATGTCTTCTATCTCTACGGGTGCTATGTCATTCATAATTTCTTAATATAAGGAATAAGGAATAGCACTCACGCTAGCACCTATGTCACATAAACCATGATAACAGTGATCTCCTATTTTAACTGAGAGAAGGGCATGCCAACAACAGGCCTATGTTTATCTTTTTTATCAGGTTTGGCAATTCTAGCAGCTCCTTCGCAGAAGTAAATAACATGCCCATCTACATTTTCCTCCAAGAGATCCTTAACCATAGCAATAGTAGGTTCTACTTTAATTTGTTCATCAGGTTTAGGTGTTCTAATGTAACTTTTGTTGACCACAGTTGCAACTCTGGCATGTTCCTTTATCCTAACAGGGAAAGGTGGTTTCTCAATGTAAGCAGTAGGAATAACTGGATCGACATTGTAAAGTATAGTTTCTTCTTTAACTGGTACACCGGTTCTCTAATTTCTTCTTTGATAGGTGGGTGATATTTAAACCACATATCTTTAGGGAGATCAACACGAGTAGCAACTGATTCACAAAAGGAGGCTACTATCTCAGAGTCAAGTCCATATTTAGTGCTAAATTTTTGAAAAGCATCGGTATTCATAAAAGCTTTAACACAATCATACTTAAGTTTAATACTTGACTCTTTACCTTCATTGAGTTGCCAATCTTCAGAGTTGTGTTTAATTCTTTGCAAAAGATCCCACCGGAATTCAATAGTCTTCTTCATAAAAGAACCAGTACAAGAAGTATCAAGCATGGTTTGATCATTATGAGAAAGCCGAGCATAAAAATTCTGGATGATAATTTCTCTTGAGAGCTCATGATTGGGGCATGAATATAACATTGACTTAAGCCTCCCCCAAGCTAGAGCGATACTTTCTCCTTCACGAGGCCAAAAATTATATATATAATTCCGATCACCATGAACGAGATGCATAGTATAATTTTTTTTGATGGAACTCCAATTTCAATCGATTCCAATTCCAAGATCCAATATCATCGCATAACCTATACCATGACAATGCTTTTCCCTTCAAAGATAAAGGGAAAACCTTCTTCATAAATTCATCTCCGGGTAAACCTGCAAGCTTAAACAATCCACAAATTTGTTCTACATATATCAAGTGCATGTCAGGATGTTCGGTTTCATCTCCTACATAAGGATTATCTAGCAGTTGTTCTATCATACCCGAAGGAATTTCATATTCAATATTTTCAGTAGGTTCAGTAGGTTGATGGGTAGCTAATTGTGGTTCCGGTCGAGGTGAATATACCCCAAACAAACCCATCAAAGGATTGTTTTCCATAGTAACAAGTGACAGTAAATTTCAGCACAATATATAAATATTTCCTTACCAAAGGCGCTTCACTCCCGGCAACAGCGCCAGAAAATGGCCTTGATGACCCACAAGTATAGGGGATCAATAATATCTCTTTTCGATAAGTAAGAGTGTCGAACCCAACGAGGAGCAGAAGGAAATGACAAGTGGTTTTCAGCAAGGTAATGTCTACAAGTGCTGAAATTGTAAGTATTAGAGTAGTTTGATAGCAAGATAATTCGTAATGAGATAGTAACAATAATAGTAGAAAAGGGGCAGCAAGGTAGCCCAATCCTTTTGAGGCAAAGTATAGGCCAAAACGGTCTCTTATGATAAGCAAAGTGTTCTTGAGGGTATACGGTATTTTCATGTAGTCACTTTCACCATGCTGGTTTGATTCGTGTTCGGTACATTGATAATTTGATATGTGGGTGGACCAGTGCTTAGGTGTTGTTATTACTTGAACAAACCTCCTACTAATGATTAACCCTCCCGCAAGCATCCGCAAGTACGAGAAAAGTATTTAATAATAAATTCTAACCATAGCATTAAACTCTTGGATCCAATAGGTCCCTTACAGAATAGCGCATAAACTGGGGTTTAAGATTCTGTCACTCTCACAACCCATCATCTAATTGCTACTCCACAATGCATTCCCTTAGGCCCAAATATGGTGAAGTGTCATGTAGTCGATGTTAAAATGACACCACTAAGGGAATCACAACATACATACTATCAAAATATCGAACACATATCAAGTTCACATGATTACTTGCAACATGATTTCTCCCGTGACCTCAAGAACAAAAATAACTACTCACAAATGATAATCATGCTCAAGATCAGAGGGGTATTAAATAGCATATTGGATCTGAAAAAAATATAATCTTCCACCAAATAAACCATATAGTAATCAACTACAAGATGTAATCAACACTACTAGTCACCCACAAGCACCAATCTATAGTTCCGGTAACAAGAATGAACACAAGAGATGAACTAGGGTTCGAGATGAGATGGTGGTGTTTGAGATGTTAATGGATATTGCCCTCCCCAAGATGGGAGAGTTGTTGGTGATGATGAGGACGATGATTTCCCCCTTCGGGAGGGAAGTTCCCCCGACGGAATTGCTTCGCCGGAGGGCAAAAGTGCTCCTGCCCAAGTTCCACCTCGAGACGGCGGTGCTCCATCCCGAAAGTCCTCTCTTTATTTTTTCTAGGTCAAAATGACTTATATACCAAAATATGGGCACCGGAGGTGGGCCTGGGTGAGAACAACCTACCAGGGCACGCCTGGGTTCCCTGACACGCCCAGGTGGGTTGTGCCCACCTTGTGGGTCCCCTCTGGTACTTATTTGCTCCAATATTCTTCATATATTCCATAAAAGTTCTCCGTGAAGTTTCAGCTTGTTTGGAGTTGTGCAGAATAGGTAGCCTGACGTAGCTTTTCCAGGTCCAGATTTCCAGCTATCAGAATTCTCCGTCTCTTGTGTATACCTTGCATATTATGAGAGAAAAGGCATTAGAATTACTCCCAAATGCATTATTACGGATAAAAAATCATCAATAACAGTAGGAGAACATGATGCAAAATGGACGTATCAACTCCCCCAAGCTTAGACCTCGCTTGTCCTCAAGCGAAAACCGAAATCGAAAAACATGTCCACATGCTTAGAGAGAGAGGTGTCGATAAAAAAAATACGGAATAGAAGCATCATGTTGATTATTATAACAACAACAAACTTAAACATAAGACTCTTATCATTGAACTTTTATCATAGACTTCTCATGAACAAGTGACAAATCATCACACTATTGAAGTATAAAGAAAAAACTCTATTAGAAACTAACAAACTATGTTCCCAGTCAACTTTGCAACTACAATTCATCATCTTTTCAGGAAGGGTCACGTACCGTGGCCTTTAGGCAAGTCCACATACTCAGCCATCATATAGTCTTCCATGATTGCTAACACTCACCGCGTACACATGAGCAAAACATTTCAACCTGACACAGAGAAAGATGGGGGCTTGTAGTTTCGCCTCCCAACGTATTCACCTCAAGGGTGATGTCAACAAAAATAACTCATGTTATCTATATTCAAGTGGACATATGTGCCTAGATCTTTCCTCAACACATGATGCTTGCCAAAGGAGAAAAGTAAAAAAGTAAAAGATAGAAAACTTTTGACCCTTTGCATAAAAGTAATACATAAAAGTAAAAGATAGGCCCTTCACAGAGGGAATCAGAGGTTTCCATGCGCTTATTTGTTTGTATGCTCAACCCCTTAGTGCAAAAGAACGTCACGTTGTATTGCCCCTTATGATAGCAACCTTTATTATGCTGTCTGTCACTTTTATTCTTCACCATCACAAGTTTGTACAACGCTCAATTTTATCTTACACTAAATGATCTCACACTTTTAGAAGCAATTTTTATTGCCTTTTTCCACCAATGACAACTTACTTGAGGGATCTGGCTCAATCCCTAGGTAGGTATGCTGGACTTTTGAAAATAATATTTGGGATAAAGGGTTTTTGGATGCACAAGTAGTATCTCTACTTAGTGCGGAATTTTTGGCTAGCAAAGACAGGGGCAAGAACCACATGTTAAAGGATCCATGACAATATGACTTCTATGTGAATATACACAAACATAAACCATTAGGTTGTCTTCCTTGTCCAACGTCAACAATTTTGGCATATAATATTTTGATGAGGGCTCACAATCACAAAAGATTTCTAGGATAATATATTTCTATGTGAATCTTCTCTTCCCTTATTAATTCTTTAATGAGTTGCACCATTGACTAATGCTATGTTTGTCAATCTCTAACAAAATTTTCTACTTATACTTTTCCTTATGTGGTGTCATCACCTACCATAAGATTAGCATATGATCTTTTTGATTTATTTCATTTATTTTATTTATTTCCTTTCTTTTAGTTGCAACATGAAAGTAAAGAAAGCAAAAACTCAAACTAAAGTTTATTATATATCTCGCACACGATTACAAGGATAGATCACTAAGCAAACTCTCGAAAAGAAAGGATCGAACTAAACTTTTATTCATATAAAGCAAAATATCGAACTAACATAAGTAAAGGCAAAATATAGTGGGGATGATATGATACCGGGGCACCTCCCCAAGCTTGGCGGAAGCCAAGGGGAGTGCCCATACCTGATACTCAATTCTCTTTTGGTGATGAAGAAGAAGGTGGTGGTGGTGATGATGTAGAGGGTTTGCCCTTCTTCCTTAGCTTATGCTTGAGGATGGAATTTCCCTCCTTCAATTCACCGACCTCCTGCTCGAGCTCTAGTACCCTCTTACACAAGTCCTGCTTGCATTCCTGCAAAAGGAGAAAAGGTATAAACTGAACCTTAGGCCTCTTTGCTTTATTGGGGAGGCTTGACTTCTTGAATTCCACATGCGTGCCCCAGGTTGAGGTAGCGGAGGTTCGTCCTCATCTGAGCTCGTCTCATGCTTCTCCCTAGGATAATAGTCTTCCTCTTCCTCCGTGGTCCAACCATAGTGCTCCACATCCCCATAGGACTTGGGGTTTGTGATGAAATCAGCAGCATAGCTGTGACTCCCCCGATTCAATCGTACGCTAATCATATACGCAAATGTGTACGATCAAGATCAGGGACTCATGATAAGATATCACAACACAACTCTACAAATAAAATAAGTCATACAAGCATCATATTACAAGCCAGGGGCCTCGAAGGCTCGAATACAAGAGCTCGATCATAGACGAGCCAGCGGAAACAACAATATCTGAGTACGGACATAAGTTAAACAAGTTTGCCTTTAGAAGGCTAGCACAAACTGGGATACAGATCGAAAGAGGCGCCGGCCTCCTCTCTGGGATCCTCCTAAACTACTCCTGGTCGTCGTCAACGGGCTGCACGTAGTAGTAGACACCTCCAGTGTAGTAGTGTAGCGACCAGACATCAAACAGTCTGATCTCTGTGCTCATGTGTCATCCCTGGATCAGTAATGCTGACACCACACAGTACTCGGAGGATTTATAATAGAGTAGCAATCACACACTTATTACATCGAGTGTCTCAATGGAGAATTTATTACAATAAATATGGCTTAAGGCCATCTAAAAACTATAACAGCGGAAGGCTTGGAAGATAAGTGAGTCCATCAACTCCAACGGCATCACTGAGTATAGAACCACGACCTAAAAACTCCTTAATTGTCGTCTGAAAAGTCTGCAACATTAACGTTGCAGCCCGAAATGGGTCAGCACATGGAATATGCTGGCAAAGTAACACATAGAGAGTAATGGAATAAAACAGCTATACTATATGCATATTTGGCTGATGGAAAGCTCTATGGTTACAGTTTTGCGTAAAGCCAATTTTTCCCTACTACAAAGGAATAAATTTTATTTAACTATCATGGTAGTTGTTAAACATTGAGAATAATTGCCAGCATCCTCAATCCCAATTAAGCATCATCATTAAACAAAACCCAACAAAATTAATTTTTAGAGTAACATGTTGAGATTCACATGATAATCCAAGTACTAGACACTCAAGATGTCCATAACCGAGGACACGGCTAACCATGATTAGTTTATACACTCTGCAGAGGTTTGCACAATTTTCCCCACAAGACTCGATCGCCTCCGTTTGGTTTCTCGCACTACATGGTGTTTGAGAAACGGATGACCGAGACATAGTCTTTCAGAAGCGCTAGCACCTTACGATGGATAGACCGTTACACCTACTTTCCCCTACATCTGCTAGTCTACCCTGTAAGAGTTCGCACGACTTAATCAACTATGCTAGAGCCCATAATAGCTTGTGGCTGCACACGGAAGTTTCTAGTATGAAAAATCTCATGACCCCTTTGGGCCTGGGTGGCGGTCCATAAAGAAAAATAGGCAATCCTGGAATACCCAGGTACCTCAATCCACCCAGATGTGTGTTTAAGTTGATACCTTAGATAAACCATTAATTAACAAACTCACATCTTTCATGGATATCACTCACCCAATCCACGTCTACTAGCATAGCATGGCATAATAGGCAAACGTAGAAGTAACTCCCAAAGGTTTGATAATAAACAGGTAATAGGTACTACCTCAACTACTTCCCATCCCACAATTTAATTAGATCCTAATCATGCAATGTTTGAGGATTGATCGAATGCAATAAAACTGGGTAGTAGGAGGTATGATCAAAGTGTTACTTGCCTTGCTGATGATCCGTGAAACCTAGAGATTCGAAGTAACAGGCGGCGCACTCCGGGTATTCTATCGCAGACAAACAAACAAGCATATAATAAGTATTCATATAATGCATGGGTAAAACGCAAATAAGAGATCTAACCAGAAGGTTCAGCTTAAGAACTCCGGTTTGCAAAAAGAATCAAATCAAACGAAGCAACGAAAGTCAAACGGCAAAAGAAACAGGCTTTGTTTACTACTATGGATCTAGGGCAATTTTTACAGTGGCAAAAACTTGTTTAAGTTGGTTAAACGGATAGAGGGTTTCGAGACGAAACTCCAGGCGCTTGAATCGCCTGATTCCGATAAACGAGCGAAAAGTTATACTAAAACGAAAATCGGATCAGGAATCGCGATCAGAAAAATCGCGGATTTAATCCGAGAAAAAGAAAAACAACGAACGTTCGCTAGAACGAACAAACGGACGAACGCTTGCTCGCTCGCTAAATAAATAAACCGTAAAAACCGATCTATTTAAAAAAACCGAAACTAAAAAAAATAAAACCGCGACCGCCCTTTTTTTACCTAAGGAAGCGGGTCGGCGGCGGTTTCGACGGCGGCGGCGGGCGCGTGGATCGAGGCGTGGCTAGGGTTAGGGTTGGCGGCGGCTCTGGTGGGCTGGGGCGGCTCGGGCGGCGGCTATTTAAAGGCTGCCCCCGGGCGGAGTCCCGCTCGGGTACGGCCCAAAGTCAGTTCGCGTTTTTTTAATTATTCCGCGCAGAAAAACAAGTAAAAGAAATACTAAACGGACTCCAAAAATCCCGAAATAAAATTTCCCGGGCTTCTAAAATCAAGCCGCACAAGGTGAACATTTATTTGGGGCCTAAATGCAATTTTGAAAAATGCACATTTTTCCTAAATTCAAATAAAATACCGAAAAACTCCGAAATAAAATCTTATTTGATTTTATTATTAAATCCTCAATATTTCTTTATTTTGGGAAAGTCATTTTATTCCCTCTCTCATATTTTTGTAATAGAAATAATTGATAATAAAATAATTAAAATCAAATGATCATATTCGCGAAATTTGAGAGAACTCAAATATGAAAATAACGAAGTCCCCAACTCTCTCCGTGGGTCCTTGAGTTGCGTGGACTTTCTAGGATCAAAACCAAAAGCAAATAGATTATGATATGCAATGATGGTCTAATGTATAACATTCCAAATTGAAAATTTGGGATGTTACAAGTAGGAGTCGTCGTCAACGGTGGCATCTGACTCCTGGACTCCATCGTCTGGTCGCAGCAATCGGGTATAGGAAGGGGGAAAAGGGGGAGCAAAGCAACTATGAGTACTCATCCAAAGTACTCGCAAGCAAGGAGCTACACTACACATGCATGCATTGGTATCAAATGGAATAAGGCTATCATATGTGGACTGAACTGCGGAATGCCGAAATAAGAGGGGGATAACTAGTCCTATCGAAGACTACGCTTCTGGCCATCTCCATCTTGCAGCATGTAGAAGAGAGTAGATGGTAAGTTCACCAAGTAGCATCGTATAGCATAGTCCTACCCGACGATCCTCTCCTTGTCACCCTGTTAGAGAGCGACCATCGGGTTGTATCTGGCACTTGGAAGGGTGTGTTTTATTAAGTATCCGGTTCTAGTTGTCATAAGGTCAAGGTGCAACTCCAAGTTGTCCTGTTACCGAAGATCACGGCTATTCGTATAGTTTAACTTCCCTGCAGGGGTGCACCACATTTCCCAACACGCTCGATCCCCTTTGTCCGTACACACTTTTCTGGGTCATGCCCGGCCTCGAAAGATCAACACGTCGCAGCCGTACCTAGGCACAACAGAGAGGTCAGCACGCCGATCTAAATCCTATGCGCACAGGGGTCTGGGCCCATCGCCCATTGCACACCTGCATGTTGCGAGGGCGACCGGAGAGCAGACCTAGCAACCTCCATTAGAAAGGAAGTTGCGTTACACGGTCCAACCCAGCGCGCGCCGCTCAGTCGCTGACGTCACGAAGGCTTCGACTGATACCACGATGTCGAGTGCCCATAACTGTTCCCGCGTAGTTGGTTAGTGCGTATAGACCAAATGGACAGACTCAGATCAAACACCAAGAACTCGTTAAGCGTGATATTTTGAAGTAACCGCGGACGCCGACCAGGGCCAGGCCCACCTCTACCAGGATGGAGCCACCTGCCCCTTCAGCCCCCATCTCTGAGCAATATCATAAGTAATGTAACATTATAAAGTATATAGCGTATTCCCGTGATCACCTCCCGAGTGATCACGGCCCAGTAGTATAGCATGGCAGACGGACAAGAGTGTAGGGCCACTGATGGAACACTAGCATCCTATACTAAGCATTAGGATAGCAGGTAAAGGTAACAACTGTAGCAACAAAGACAGGCTATGCAGCAGAATAGGATTAACCGAAAGCAGTAACATGCTACACTACTCTAATGCAAGCAGTAGAGAGAATGAATAGGAGATATCTGGTGATCAGTGGGGGGCTTTCCTGGAAGCTCTGTTGTACAGGAAGAAGGGTCGTCGGTGACGTAGTCGTACTCGGTGGCATCAGCGCCGGTCTTGGGGTCTACCGGAGAAGAAGAGGGGGAAGAAACAGTAAATGCGGAGCAAACAAAGCATCACACAACATAACATGGCAATACGCGGTGCTAGGTATGCCCTAACGCGGTGGAAGGTGATACCGGCAAAGGGGGAAACATCCGGGAAGGTATTCCCGGTGTTTGGCATTTTCTGACAGCTGAACCGGAGGGGGAAATTTACGTGTTCGCTATGCTAAGAGGGGGAAGAAACAGTAAATGCTTATGAACGGGCTGCGTATCCGGGTTCGTCTCGTCGTTCTGAGCAACTTTCATGTACAAAGTTTTTCCATCCGAGCTACGGCTTATTTTGTATTAATTTTAAAAGATTTAAATCATTTTTAGCATTTATTTAATTATTTTAAGTTAACATTATCCAGAATAGTGCTTGCTGACGTCATCATGACGTTAGCATGACGTCAGCATTGACCTGGTCAACATGACAGGTGGGTCCCGCATGTCATACACTGCTTAGTTTAATTAGGGTATAGCTAATTAATTACTGTTTAATTAACTTAACTAATTAATTAGATTAATTAAATAGTCTTAATTATCTTAATTAATTCACTAATTAATTATTAATTTAATTAATTCATTTTTATTTTATTTTTCTTTTTTATAAAAAACTTTCTGGGGCGGGGCCCCACAGGTCATAGGCCCTGCGGGGCCATAGCGGGCAAAACGGGCGCACGGGCGTCGGGCGTTGGCCCGACGCATAGGCGGGCGACGGAGCCAGGCGCCGGAACTGGCCGGCGGCTAGCCGGGGCCACAGTGCGAGGGCGCGGCAGGGCGCACGACGGGCGAGGCCTGCTCGGGGGGGGAGCTGCGGGCGACGCCGACCACAAGTAGCAGCGCTGGTGGGGGTAGCGGGGCAGCGGTGGCCGGGACATGCAGGGCAGCGGCGGCGGCCATGAAGGAGCCTGCGTGCTCAGGGGCGCGGGCGCGGCAGCACATGTGCGCTAGGGTGGCGGCGGCACGGGCGCAGCGAGGCGGCAGGAGCGGCAAGCGAGAGGGGGGCGGCCGTGAGCTCGAGGCGGGGGCGCGCAGCAGGTCGCGGAGAGCGGCGACATTAGGGGCACGGGCTTTGCGGGTGTGCGGGCGATGAAGCGCATGCGTGAGGTGGCGGCAAGGCCACGGCGGGGAAGCGCGGGCGCACGACGAGCGTGTGTTCGGCTGCGGCGGCGGGGCAACCGGAAGCAGCAGGCAGGCGGGGAGCGCCAAGGGACGACGCGGAGCGGGCGCCGGTCGCAGGCGCGCGCGGGCGCGCACTTCTCGCGGTGGGGCGGCGTGCCGTGCGAGCCGTGGCACGGGCGCGCGCGACGCAGTGGGGGGGGGAACAGGGCGGTGCGTTCAGCGCAAGAGCTCACCGCGGGTGCGTGGGGTCTAGGCAGAGGGCTCGGGGAGGTTTGGGGAGGTCCGGCGAGAAGGGGGGTCCGGTGATGGGGCGGCCTGTGATGAGGGCGGCAGGAGGCGCCGGGCGGCGTCGTCGGGGAGGCGGGGTCCCGATCCAGATCGAGATCGTGGAAGGGGAGGAGTGGGCCGAGAGGGGGAGTGGGGTACGTGGGGGGTTAGGGTTTCGGGGGGTTAATGGGTGCGTGGGGGGTTGGTCCAGGCTAGGATGGTGGGCTGGCTGGCTGGGCCGTTTGGCCCAGTTGGCCAGGGGGTCTCCCTCATTTTTTTCTGTTTTGTTTTTCTTTCTCTTTTTATTTATTTTTCTTTTCTGTTTTTGCTCATTTTAAATATATAGGCCTTATATAAAAACATGGTTTCCACATGACAAATAGTTAGGGAATATTTTCAACACATCGAACATTTTAGTTTTGACTATTGAAAACTTTAATTGTTTTAACTTTAATTCAAATTTTGAATTTGAATCCGTTTTGAACTAACATGAGAATCATTAACGCGGGATTACTGTAGCCTAACTATCCGGGCGTCACAATAGCTCTCACCATGGGAGTCTTGGGATGACATATTTTCAGATATGTCAGGAGAACATCAAGGAAAAGAAAACAAAAGATTTCTCCGTGATACGGAGGTCAATAGGCTCGGGGGTATATAAAGATTTTTTTTATCTTGGGAAACAAGCAAACTATAGAAAAACGGAGTCCGGAAGGTACCCCAGGTGGGCACAACCCACCCGGGCGCGCCTGGCTCTGGTGTCTTGTGCCCGCTAGGGTACGCTTCCTGGAAGTTTTTATTTTCCTAATTTTCTAAATATTCCAAAACTGACAAAAAATATTTTTGCGGATTTTTCGGAGTCCGTTTACTTACCGTATCACATACCTCCTTATTTTCATGATTTTGGAGTGTTCCGGAAGGACTCTTTTATGTGTTCTTCCGTTTTCATAGTTTGGATAATATTACTTTCAACATTAATGGGCGTACATCACATATAATGTTTATTCGTTGCCCGTTAACAATCTTCGGGTTAGTACCGTCGGCATTATTTATTTTGATGGCTCCAGACCAATAAACCTCCTCGATAACATAGGGTCCTTCCCATTTTGAGAGGAGTTTTCCTGCAAAGAATCCGAAATGAGAGTTGTACAAAATAACATATTCTCCTAATTTAAACTCACGCTTTTAGATTCTTTTATCATGCCATCTTTTAACCTTTTCTTTAAACAACTTAGTATTTTCATAAGCTTGGGTTCTCCATTCATCTAAAGAGCTAATATCAAATAACCTCTTTTCACCAGCAAGTTTGAAATCATAGTTAAGTTCTTTGATTTCCCAATATGCTTTATGTTCTAACTCAAGAGGCAAATGACAAGCTTTTCCATAGACCATTTTATACGGAGACATACCCATAGGATTTTTGTATGCTGTTCTATAAGCCCAAAGTGCACCATCTAATTTCTTGGACCAATTCTTCCTGGGCCTATTGACATTATTTTGCAAAATTAACTTTATTTCTCTATTGCTAAGTTCAACTTGACCACTAGACTCAGGATGATAATTAAGGTGATGCAATTCTATGGGTAACATCATACTTGGCAAGCATTTTACGAAAAGCACCATTAATAAAGTGTGAACCACCATCAGTCATTAAGTATTTAGGGACTCCAAATCTTGGTAAAATAACTTCCTTATGCATTTTAATAGAGGTGTTGTGATCAGCACTACTGGTTGGAAATAACTTCTATCCACTTAGTAACATAATCAACAGCAACCAGAATATGTGTGTACCGATTAGAGGAAGGAAAAGGTCCCATGTAATCAAATCCCCAAACATCAAATGGTTCAACACCAAGTGAATAATTCATAGGAATTTCTTGACGCTTACTGATATTACCTATTCTTTGGCATTAATCACAAGATAAGATGAACTTACATGCATCCTTGAAGAGAGTAGGACAATAAAATTCAAATTGCAATACCTTGTGAGTAGGTCTCTCCAGCATGATGCCCTCCATAAGCTTCGGAGTGACATTTCCGTAGGATTTGTCCCTGTTCATGCTCAGGTATACAATGTCTAATAATACCATCTACTCCTTCTTTATAAAGATGTGGGTCATCCCAAAAGTAATGTCTTAAATAATAAAAGAATTTTTTTTCTTTTGTTGGTATGTAAAGCTAGGTGGTAAATATTTAGCAACAATGTAATTAGCATAGTCAGCATACCAAGGAGTGTTATGAGCAACATTTATTGCAGCTAACTGCTCATCAGCAAAACTTTCATCAATAGGCAGTGGGTCATCAAGCACATTTTCAAGCCTAGACAAGTTATCAGCTATGGGGTTCTCAGCTCCTTTCCTATCAGTGATATGTAAATCAAATTCTTGTAGCAAGAGAATCCATCGAATAAGTCTAGGTTTAGTATCTTTCTTTTCCATAAGATATTTAATAGAAGCATGATCGGTTCGAACAATTTCTTTGGAATCAATAATATAAGATCTAAATTTATCACAAGCAAACACCACCTCTAAGAATTCTTTTTCAGTAGTAGCATAGTTTCATTGAGCACTGTCTAGGGTTTTACTAGCATAATGAATAACATTCAGTTTCTTATCAACTCTTTGTCCTAGAACAGCACAAACAACATAATCACTAGCATCACACATAATTTCAGAAGGCAAGTTCCAATCAGGTGGTTGAACAATAGGTGCAGAATTAAGGCTTTCTTGAGTGTTTCAAAGGCTTCTAAACAATCATCATCAAAAACAAAAGGAATATCCTTTTGCAAAAGATTCGTAAGAGGCCTAGACATTTTAGAAAAGTCTTTGATAAATCTCCTATAGAAACCAGCATGACCTAAGAAACTACGAATACCTTTGATATCTTTAGGACATGGCATTTTCTCAATTGCATCAACCTTAGCTTTGTCCACTTCAATACCTCTTTCAGAAATTTTATGGCACGAGACAATACCTTCATTAACCATAAAGTGGCAGTTTCCCAATTCAAGACAAGGTTTATTTTTCGCATCTTTCGCATCTTTGCAAAACTCGGTCAAGATTGCTTAAACAATCATCGAAAGACTTCCCATAAATAGAGAAATCATCCATGAAAACCTCAATAATCTTTTCGCAAAAGTCAAAGAATATTGCAGTCATACATCTTTGAAAGGTAGTAGGTGCATTGCATAAACCAAAAGGCATACGTCTATAAGCATAAGTTCCAAAGGGACTAGTAAAAGTGGTCTTCTCTTGATCAGGTTGAGAAACACGTATTTGTGAAAAACCAAAATATACATCAACGAAGCAAAAATATGTGTGCTTAGATAATCTTTCTAGCATTTGCTCAATAAAAGGAAGAGGGTAATGATCTTTTCTAGTTGCTTTGTTTAATTTTCGAAAATCAATTACCATTCTATAGTGTGTAACAATTCTTTGTGGAATAAGTTCATTCTTATCATTAGGAACAACAGTTATACCTCGTTTCTTAGGGATACAATGAACATGACTTACCCATCTACTATCAGCTATGGAATAGATTATACCTGCTTCCAAAAGTTTGAATGTTTCCATTCTTACCACTTCTTTCAGCTTCAGATTTAACCGACGTTGGTGATCAACAACGGGTTTAGCATCAGGTTCCATATTACTCTTGTGCTGACATAGAGTAGTACTAATGCCCTTTAAATCATCAGGAGTATATCCAATAGCAGCTCGGTGCTTCCTTAGAACTTTCAATAATCTTTCTTCTTCATGTTCTGAAAGGTTAGCACTAATAATAATAGGATATATCTTCTTTTCATCAATATAAGCATATTTCTAAGTGTGTGGCAATTGTTTTAAGTCAAACACAGGATCGCCTTTAGGTGGAGGACCTCCTAGAGTTTAAATAGGAAAATTGTATTTAAGCAGAGGACGTTGTCCAAAGAAAATCTTATCTATTTCATTTATTTCATGCATATGTAAATCATTTTCATGGTCTAGCAAATATTGTTCTTGTGGATCAGTAGGATGCACAGCAATAGAAGCAAGACCAATTAATTCATATTTACCAGGAAATTCTTTTTCATGAAGCTTTCTACTAAACCTGGAAAAATTAAACTCATGAGACTCATCGCCAGAACTAACACCGACAATTTGTTTCTCACAGTCTATTCTAGCATTAACGGTGTTCAAGAAAGGTCTACCAAAGATAATGGGACAAAAGTAATCTTGTGGGGAACCAAGAACAAGAAAATCAGTAGGGTATTTTATTTTCCCACACAAGACTTCAACATCTCTAACAATCCCAATTGGTGATATAATGTCTCTATTAGCAAGTTTAATAGTAACATCTATGTCTTCTATCTCTGCGGGTGCTATGTCATTCATAATTTCTTGATATAAGGAATAAGGAATAGCACTCATACTAGCACCTATGCGATACGTCTCCAATGTCTCTATAATTTTTCATTGTTCCATGTTGTTATATTATCAATCTTGGATGTTTTATAATCATTTTATTGTCATTTATATCATTTTTGGTACTAACCTATTGACATACTGCCAAGTGTCAGTTGCTGTTTTCTACATGTTTTTTACATCGCGGGAAATCAACACCAAACGGAGTCCAAATGCAACGAAACTTTACGGAGATTTTTTTGAACTAGAAGACAACTAATGGGCCAAGGCTGCGCCTGGGGGTGCTCCGAGGAGAGTACTACCCACCAGGGCGCGCCAGGAGGCCCAAGCGCGCCTTGGTGGGTTGTGCCCACCTCGGGTGCCCCTCGGACCGCCTCTTTGCTCTACAAATACCCTAATATTCCAGAACCCTAGGGGAGTCGATGAAAATCATTTCCAGCCACCGCAAAGTCCAGAACCACTAGATCCAATCTAGACACCATCACGGATAGGGTTCACCACCTCCATTGGTGCCTCTCCGATGATGCGTGAGTAGTTCTTTGTAGACCTTCGGGTCCGAAGTTAGTATCTAGATGGCTTCCTCTCTCTCGTTTGATTCTCAATACAATGGTCTCTTGGAGATCCATATGATGTAACTCTTTTTGCTGTGTGTTTGTTGGGATCGGATGAACTTTGAGTATATGGTCAGATCTATCTTTTTATATCCATGAAAGTATTCGAGTTTCTTTGATCTCTTTTATGCATGATTGCTTGTAGCCTCATATTTCTTCTCCGATATTTGGGCTTTGTTTGGCCAACTTGATCTATTTATCTTGCAATGGGAAGAGGTGCTTTGTAGTGGGTTCGGTCTTACGGTGCTTGATCCCAGTGATAGAAGGGGAACCAACACGTATGTATCGTTGCTACTAAGGATAAAACGATGGGGTATATCTCGACATAGATAGATCTTGTCTACATCATGTCATCGTTCCTATTGTATTACTCTGTTTCTTCATGAACTTAATACACTAGATGCATGTTGGATAGCAGTTGATGTGTGGAGTAATAGTAGTAGATGCAGGCATGAGTCGATTTACTAATCTTGGACGTGATGCCTATGTAATGATCATTGCCTGGATATCGTCATGATTATTTGAAGTTCTATCAGTTGCCCAATAGTAATTTGTTTACCCGCCGTTTGCTATTTTTCTCGGGAGAAGCCACTAGTGAAACCTACGGCCCCCGGGTCTCTTTCTCATATTATTTGCCATCGCGATCTATTTTATTTGCCTTTTATTTTCAGATCTACTAAACCAAAAATACAAAAATACCTTGCTGCAATTTATTTTATTTCGCGTTCGATCTATCAATATTTACAACTCTCTCACGTCCGTTTACCAATTTCTGGCGCCGCTACCCGAAAGGGATTGACTTACACGTCGGGTTGCGAGTAGTTGTTATTTGTGTGCAGCTGATGTTTACGTTGTGTTGCTTGGTTCTCCTACTGGTTCGATAACCTTGGTTTCACATCTGAGGGAAATACCTACCGCCGATGTGTTGCATCACCCCTTCCTCTTTGGGGAAATACCACCTATCTTCAAGCGACATCAAAAGGAATTTCTGGCACTGTTGCCGGGGAGGATCTTCAACATATACCAGGTTCCTAATCACAAATCTCATCTCCTCGCAATTTACATTATTTTCCATTTGCCTCTCAATTTCCTCTCCCCCACTTCACAAAAATTTGGCGTTTTATTCGCCCCACTTTTCCGTTCACCATTTTCTTGCTGGATCTGTTTTTGTGTGCAATCTTGTTTGCCGTTATTATCGTCATGGATAGTTCTTTCCCTATTGCGTGCACTCCCGAGAACGAGGTTCTCAACTTTAAACAAAGGGGGAGGGGAGAAAATTTAAAAGATGCTTGGTATAGAATTTTCAATGCTCATAATAGATCTATTCACAAGTAATCTCCCGTTGTTCTTCTTTGTTGCTTTTATGTGGGCATCACCAGTTGGTAAAGATTCGTCCTTGATACGATTACCGGTGGAAATTTCTTGATGTGTCCCTCTCTTGATGCTTTTAATACTATGGGAAATTTAGTAGGCTCACCACCTCTTATGGCTAATGAAACAACTTTGACTCTTGAGCATGTTATGGAAAGATTAGATGCTATTTTTCTACTAAGATTGGGTCAAAAGCGGGAGAAGTTTTTAAGTTGTTAAAGGAAAAGGGGACCATAATTCATGAAAGAATTGAAGAAAGTCCGTCTCGGATTGATAAACTAGAAGAAATCTTTAGTAATGTGAGAACGACTTTTGCTTCCGTTAAAACTATTGAAAAAACTCCCATAAAGATTGGCAAGACTACTCAAGTTACTAAGAACAAGGGTGCAACTTCTAGTAATAGTAAACAGGATCTTAAGATGATTAGCATCCACCCAGATTTTGTTGAAGTTATAAGAGATCCCTTTGGAAAGAACGAATTCTTTAAAATTGTTCCTAGGAGTATTGTCATTGAAAATCTTTATGCTAAATCTTTGAAGAACTCTAAGTGTTTGATTGAAGAGTCAAAACAAAGATGGCAAAACTTAGATCCTTGCTTTATGCCTAGCTAAGGACGTTTATAGCGCTTGTTGGGAGGTAACCCAATGAATACAATTTATTTTTGCTTTTTGCTTTTTGTTCTTGAGTGTTTGCAAAATTATGCTACTGTTATGATTGTGTTTTAATTAGTGTTTGTGCCAAGTAAAGCCTTTAGGATGTTCTTGGGTGATAGTTGTTTGATCTTGCTGAAAAAACAGAAACTTTTGCGCTCATGAAAATAATTCTCATTTTTAACCAGAGAGCGATAAAATACCCATTCCCTTTGCAGTAGATCAATACACAAATTTCTCAGGTCATAATTTTTCTGAATTTTTGGAGTTACAGAAGTATTCGAAATAGTCAGATTGCTACAGACTGTTCTGTTTTGACAGATTCTGTTTTCTTTGCGTTGTGTGCTTGTTTTGATGGTTGTATGGTTTTTTTGATGAGTTTTTGCCATAGAAAAGTTGGAATACATTAGATATAATGCAAAAAATATGAATTGGTTTGATACAGTACTTATAGTAGTGATTTGCTTTCTTTTACTAAGGGATCTCACGAAGGTTTTGTTGAGTATTGTGTGATCGAAGTTTTCAAGTTTTGGATTATCTTACGATGGATGAAGGAATAAGGAGTAAGAAGAGCCTAAGCTTGGGGATGCCCGGCATCCCAAGCTATTATCCAAAAGAGAGCAAGCAACTAAGCTTGGGGATGCCCCCGAGTGGCATCCCCTCTTTTTTCCAACGACCATCGGTATTTTACTCGAAGCTATATTTTTATACGTCACATACTATGTGTGTTGCTTGGAGCGTCTTGTATGATATGAGTCTTTGCTTGTTTTATTTTGTGTTTTAAGTCTTGATTCCTTGCTGGACACACCTATTTGAGAGAGCCAAAATTATGTCATGACTTGTTAGAATTGCTCTCTATGCTTCACTTATATTTTTTATGAGCTATGGACTTGCTCTAGTGCTTCACTTATATCTTTTTGAGTACAGTGTGCTTTAGTATTTATGAAGAAATGCTCTCTTGCTTCACTTAGATTTATTTGAGAGTTAGTAAAATTTTCAAGAAATTCTCTCTTGCTTCACTTCAATTAATTTGAGAGAAAGAAATATTATGCTCATGATCTTCACTTATATTTGTTTGAGCCTATCAAAAACAACACATGAAAATTAGTCCCAAAGTGATAGATATCCAAGAAGGATATAATAAAAACTTTCATGAAGATCATTGGACAGAATAAACTTGATTCTTAGTAATAGTTTTGAGATATGGTGATGTGATATGTGAGTCATCTTGATCAGTAATTATGCTTTAGTTAGAATATTGGTGTTAATATTTGTGATTCCCAATGCAAGCACAAAAGTCAATAATTATGCAATGAAATTATAGCCTACTTGTGGTGCATTATTCAGTGTTAATTATGCTGAATGCTCGCTTATGAGCTTATTCGTTTCTTGGTTGGTCGCTTCTCAATCTTTTGCTAGCCTTCATTTTGCACTAAGTATGATCTCTACTTGTGCATCCAAAAACCTTTAAACCAGTTTTGCCACATGAGTCCACTATATCTACCTATATGCAGTATTCTTTTGCCGTTCTAAGAAAATTTGCATGTGCCATTTCTAATTTTCAAAATAAACTTCTCTTTTGTGTGTCTGTTTTGCTCGCAGAGCGGTGAGGGGTGGCTAATATTTTCCATGCTAGATGTGTTATTCTCACGATGAGTGTTTATTCACTTGTCATTGCACGAGAGTAAGGCAAAGGTATTAGGGATGCCCAGTCCTGAAATGAAAAATGAATTTACTTTATGTTGTCAAATAATAAATTCCTTGGAAAGTGTTGGTATGGATGGCACCCGTGGATACGGTTAGCCATGGAAAGTGAAAGTATGGTGTAAAAAGGAATACACTTTATTTTCTGTTTGGGTACTGCCTATGATATATCTAGCATGGAAAGTGGAAACTCTAAGTCGTTTCCGTTGGTGGGAAGGACACACCTCCCAAAATGTTTTATCTCTAAGTTTTTCGCTTTCAGCTCTGGCACCTCTACAAATCTCTACTTCCCTCAACGAAGGGCCTTTCTTTTAATTTAAGCAATTTTTATTTTGAATTTGAGTCACCATCTTCTCTTATAAAAGCACCAGCTAGGAGGCACTATGATCATACTTGAGCATTGGGTGTAGTTAATATGCGAGTGTGTTTCATGAATGGATGAATGATTGAGCATGATGGGCTAGGGATAGCTTATTTTATCGTTGATATTTTGAAAGACATGGTTGCTTGTTGATATGCTTGAGTATTTAAGTTATCATGTCAAAACTAGACTATTGCTTTGAACAATATAAAAGTCCAAATGTCCATGCTATAAAGAAAAGAATATGATATGACATGATAGGCAGCATTCCACATCAAAAATTCTATTTTTATCACATACCTACTTGAGGACGAGTAGGAGTTAAGCTTGGAGATGCTGATACGTCTCCAACGTATCTATAATTTTTGATTGTTCCATGCTGTTATATTATCAATCTTGGATGCTTTATAATCATTTTATATCATTTTTGGTACTAACCTATTGACATAGTGCCAAGTACCAGTTGTTGTTTTCTACATGTTTTTTACATCACAGGAAATCAATGCCAAACGGAGTCCAAATGCAATGAAACTTTATGGATATTTTTTCGGACCAGAAGACACCTAATGGGCCAAGGCTGCACCTGGGGGGTGCTCCGAGGAGAGCACAACCCACTAGGGTGCGCCAAGAGGCCCAGGCGCGCCCTGGTGGGTTGTGCCCACCTCGGGTGCCCCCCCGGACCGCCTCTTTGCTCTATAAATACCCCAATATTCCAGAAACCCTAGGTGAGTCGACGAAAATCATTTCTAGCCCCCGCAAATCCAGAACCTCCACATCCAATCTAGACACCAACACGGATGGGGTTCACCACCTCCATTGGTGCCTCTCCGATGATGCATGAGTATTTCTTTGTAGACCTTCGGGTCCATAGTTAGTAGCTAGATGGCTTCCTCTCTCTCGTTTGATTATCAATACAATGGTCTCTTGGAGATCCATATGATGTAACTCTTTTTGCGGTGTGTTTGTTAGGATCGGATGAACTTTGAGTTTATGATCAGATCTATCTTTTGATATCCATGAAAGTATTTGAGTTTCTTTGATCTCTTTTACGCATGATTGCTTATAGCCTCGTATTTCTTCTCCGATATTTGTGTTTTGTTTGGCCAAGTTGATCTATTTATCTTGCAACGGGAAGAGGTGCTTTGTAGTGGGTTCGATCTTACGGTGCTTGATCACAATGATAGAAGGGGAACTGACATGTATGTATCGTTGCTACTAAGGATAAAATGATGGGGTCTATCTCTACATAGATAAATCTTGTCTACATCATGTCATGTTCTTATTGCATTACTCCATTTCTTCATGAACTTAATACACTAGATGCATGCTGGATAGCGGTCGATGTGTGGAGTAATAGTAGTAGATGCAGGCAGGAGTCGGTCTACTAAGCTTGGACATGATGCAAATGTAATGATCATTGCCTGGATATCGTCATGATTATTTGAAGTGCTATCAATTGCCCAATAGTAATTTGTTTACCCACCGTTTGCTATTTTTCTCGAGAGAAGCCACTGGTGAAACCTACGGCCCCCGAGTCTCTTTCTCATATTATTTTCCTTCATGATCTATTTTATTTGCCTTTTATTTTCAGATCTACTAAACCAAAAATACAAAAATACCTTGCTGCAATTTATTTTATTTAGCGCTCGAGCTATCAATATTTACAACTCTCTCACGTCTGTTTGCCAATTTCTGCGCCACTACCCGAAAGGGATTGAAAACCCCTTTTACACGTCGGGTTGCGAGTAGCTGTTATTTGTTTGCACATGTTGTTTATGTTGTGTTGCTTGGTTCTCCTACTGGTTCGATAACCTTGGTTTCACATCTGAGGGAAATACCTACCGCCGCTGTGCTGCATCATCCCTTCCTCTTTGGGGAAATACCGACGTAGCTTCAAGTGACATCACTATGTCACATAAACCATGATAATGGTGATCTCCTATTTTAACTGAGACAACGGGCATGCCGACAGTAGGTCTACATTTATCCTTTTTATCAGGTTTAGCAATTCTACCAGCTTCTTCGCAGAAGTAAATAACATGCCCATCTACATTTTCCTCCAATAGATCCTTAACCATAGCAATACTAGGTTCTACTTTAATTTGTTCATCAGGTTTAGGTGTTCTAATGTAACTTTTGTTGACCACGGTTGCAACTCTAGCATATTCCTTTATCCTAACAGGGAAAGGTGGTTTCTCAATGTAAGCAGTAGGAATAAGTGTATCAATATTGTAAAGTATAGTTTCTTCTTTAACTAGTACTGGTTCTCTAATTTCTTTATTTGATAGGTGGGTGATATTTATACCACTTCTCTTTAGGGAGATCAACATGAGTAGCAAATGGTTCACAAAAGGAGGCTACTATCTCAGAGTCAAGTCCATATTTAGTGATAAATTTTTGAAAAGCATTGGTATTCATAAAAGATTTAACACAATCATACTTAAGTTTAATACCCGAGTTGATCTTCTAGACCCGCTCTTTGCGCAGCCCCACGCCCTGCAACGGTAGAAGGGATTCCATCGAGGGATCCCATAGGTGTCGTTCCAGGACCCCGACATCTTTGGCGCGCCAGGTAGGGGCGCTCAGGCTGTGAAAATATGGTTTTGAAGCCAACTCATCGACTCCTTTGTCGTGATGGTTCCCAAGAAGAAGGCGATCACGGCGATCGCCTCGTCTGGGGTTGAACCACCCGTCCCAGTGTGAGCGGGTGACAGAGCGGTTGTGGATGGTGGCGGAGACGTGGCCCGTGAGCATCCATGACACTCTGGCAATCGGAGCCAGGCGAGCAGCGTCGTTCTTGATCGAGACGACAAGCCATGCACCACTGGGGCCGGGGTGGGGCCGTCCTAGCCACGGGCGACGCGGCGACCTCCTTGACGCTCCAGCCGGCGCCCGCACCATGACCTTCCCAGGCCGTGCGTGACGAGCAACGCCGCGACGTCGGTGCCTCCGGACACTGCCGCGGGATGAGCCCTTTGCGTCAATCTCAAGACGCACCAGGTCGGCATGCGCGCCAGACGCTGGCGGAAACGGCGCACGACAGCGAGACCATGGTAGAGCTCCTTCTAACGTGGTTAGAAGTCGGAGCGCATCACGGTCCACGCAGCTTTCGCTGCCACCCACGCCAGCGGAAGCATTGGCATGCGTGCAACTACTCCTCAACTTTCCTCCAGCAGCGGAGAAGATCGATGAGTGGAGGGCCACCATTCGAAGCCTCGTCAGCTTCGCCAACAAAGATGAGCCGCACCCAGCAGGACCCTCGTGCTGGCGTTCTGTCGAGCCGGTGCATACCGGCAGTGGGAGGACCGGGGATGCCGCGACCACGGTGCACTCTCCTCCCCCACGGCTGCGACAACAGCCGCCGGCTCGCCGGTCCGACGCCCGCAACAACGTTTCTACGGCGTCATCTGATCCGCGAGCCCGCCGTGACCAACGTCAAGTCCTTTGGAGCGAGCTCAGTAAGACGATCGGACCACTATTGAGCGGCGACGAGACACGCGCCATCAGTTAGATAGGTGCGCGGGACCCACTGTGGACCGCCCAACGCCGGGGGTGCCGGTGACCTACCTTATGAGGTGGGTTGTCCAGCCTTCACCTGTGAGCTACGACAGTTCCAGTGGCCCACCCACCGCACATTCAAGCCTGAGGTCGGAGAAAAATACAACGTCAAGACTCACCCGTCGGAGTTCCTCAGCATCTACACCATCGCGACGCAAGCTGCCGGGGCCCGCGACGATAAGGTGCTTGCCAATTATTTCCCGTTGGCACTTCAGCCCAACGTCATGTCATGGTTGATGCACCTGCCAGTGGATTCCATTTCTTCTTGGTCGGATCTGTGCCACGAGTTTGTTGGCGCCTTTCCCGTGGCCACCAAGCTCCTGGCCAAGCGAGTGATTTACATGTCATCCCCGAGAAGGACGGCGAGTCCCTGCACAAGTGCATACAAAGGTTCAGTCGTGTGCAGTACAACATCCCAGATGTTCATCCCGCCGTTGTCGTCAGTGCATTCCATCAGAATGTGCGCAACCACAAGATGCGCGAGGAGCTGGCGATGAACAAGGTTAAGGATGTAGCCGAGTTGTATGTTCTGGCCGATAGGTGCACTCGGGTTGAAGAAGGAAGGAAGTACCCCGACGAAGATGCCGGTGCGGAAACCGACTCCACAGACGAAGATGTCGTCGCCCGGCAAGAAAGGGCCGACGCCGCAATAGGAAGCATAAGGGCAAGACCGTGCTTGCCGTCGAGGAATCCGGCGACCCTGGCACCGCCAATAAGACCAAGGTTGACGACCCCGACAAGGAAGTTGCCGGGTGCGCCGCCTGCCGGGCTTTGGCGGCTGCCAACAAGCCAGGAGGCTCCAACAAGCAGTATTGCAAGATCCACCGCACCAAAGGCTACGACCTCTAGAATTCCCGGCAGGTTGAGCCGCTTGCAAAGAAGCAGAAAGCTGAATATGAGAGACACGACAAGGAGAAGGGCCAAGATGGTGCTGAAGGGTCCGGCTAGAAGCATGGCGGTCGGGGAGGCCGCGACGACAAGGATAATCAACAAGAGAGGCCCGCTCGGGGCCGCGATAAGAAGGAGGATGATGATCATGATGAGGACAACGAGTCCGGCGAGCATGAGTTCCAGAAAGCTAAGGAGGCCATGTGCGTCGACGGTGGCGCCTCGCTGCACACCTCTCACCGCCAACTAAAGCAGTGGGCACGTGAATTCACTATGGCGGAGCCATCATTCGACGCCCAGAGGCCACTGAAGTGGTCCAACACGCCTATTATTTTTGACACCAAGGATCACCCTGACCGCGCAACTACGGTCGGGTGTTAGCCGTTGTTGGTTTCCCCAACAATACACAACCTCAAGGGGACGAAAATCCTAGTTGACGACGGGCCGGTATGAACTTGATCTCGCCCACTGTGATCGAAATGCTACAGATCCCCGATGGAGATCTCGAGGAGATGCGCACGTTTCAAGGGGTCAATCTAGGGAGGAGTCAGCCGAAGGGTAAAGTCACATTGCCCATCATGTTTGGGGGCGAGCTGAATTATCGGATGGAGAAGATCGTTTTTGATGTTTCCAAGATCCCCTTGCCTTATAATGGGATCCTCAGCCGCCCAGCGCTGGCCAAGTTTATGGCGGCATCATATTACGCTTACAACACGTTGAAGACGCCCGGGCCGATGAGCTTCATCATTTTCCCCTCCGACAAGAAGGATGCGCTTATCTGTGCCAACCAACTCTACCAGGAGGCAGTTGCAGTGGCTGCCGCCAAGACGCCCGTTCCTAGCACTGGGCCCGGGGAAGGAAGAAAATCGGCAAGACTTGTGCCTCTTCCGGCAAGGCCCCTTTCGTCAAGACTTCCAACCCCGACAAGGACTCCTACACCTCCTCCGGCAAACGCGCCTCTTCGGAGCACCGCGTTATCATTGAGGACGTGCCAGAGAGTTCCGCCAGTGAGAGCAAGAGGTCCAAGGCGGCCCCGCCAAAACTAAGAAGGTGCCCATCAAGGAGGATGGCACGGGTGGAGATTTTACCATAAGCTCCACCCTCGACAGCAAATAGGAAAGTGCGCTCATCACCTTCCTGCGGGGGAATGTCGACGTGTTTGCTTGGCAAGCATCCGACATCCCCGGCGTTCCCAGGGAGGTGATTGAGCACCACTTTGCTGTCTGTCCCCATGCGCGGCCCATCAAGAAGGTCAGAAAGCAAGCTTTGGAACGACAAGAGTTCATCATCGAAGAGATCAGGAAGTTGGAGGCGACAGGCTTGGTCAGAGGAGTGCTCCACCCTGTGGTTGGCCAATCCAGTGGTAGTGCGTAAGGCAAATGGGAAGTGGAGGCTGTGTATTGACTACACAGACATCAATAAGGCCTGTCCAAAGGATCCTTTCCCTTTGCCACGCATTGACCAGATCGTGGACTCCACTGCTGGGTGTGATCTGTTGTCATTCCTTGATGCCTACTCAGGATACCACCAGATCTTCATGATGAAGGAAGACGAAGAGAAAACTGCATTCATCACCCCATGTGCGGTATGTACTGTTTCGTACAGATGCCTTTTGGGTTGAAGAGTGCGGGTTCGACATTTGCCCGGGCGGTCCAAATTGGTTTTGAGCCCCAGCTACATAGAAATATGGAAGCCTATACAGATGATATAGTAGTCAAAACCAAAGACAAGGCCACGCTTGTGAAAGATCTGGATGAAACATTTGCCAACCTACGCAAGATCAACCTCAAGCTCAACCCAGAGAAGTGTGTATTTGGCGTTCCATTCGGCAAACTTCTCGGGTTCTTTGTGTCTCAACGTGGAATCGAAGCAAATCCCGACAAGATCAAAGAAATTGAGCAGATTGAGGTGCCAAGACGAGTCAAAGATGTCCGAAGGCTTGCCAGCTGTGTCGCTCCTCTAAGTAGGTTCATCTCCAAATCTGCTGAGCGCGCTCTCCCCTTCTTCAAAGTTTGGAAGAAGGCGGGTCCAATGAAATGGACTCCGGAGGCAGAGGCGGCACTGCAAGATTTGAAGAGGTACCTCTCCTCCATGCCAATACTAGTCGCACCTAAACCGCAAGAGTCGTTGCTGCTATACCTAGCGACAACGAATCAAGTGGTTAGTGCTGCGCTAGTGGCATGAAGGGAATTTGAGGAAGAAGCAGCGGTAGCAGTAGGGCCTTCGGATTATGAGCCGGAGCTCTCCCCGGCAGGGCCTGATGCCGGCAAGGCAGAACCCCCGGCGGAGCCTGGTCCCAGCAAAACGGAGCCCGTGCAAGTGGTCGAAGTCGAACAGAAGAAGAAGGTGGTGCAGCACCCGGTTTATTCTTTCAGTTCCCACTTGCAAGGGGCTAGATCAAGATATTCTGGCATATAGAAGCTACTTTTCGGCCTTCTTATGGCCTCGATAAAGCTGCGTCACTACTTCAAAGCACATGAAATCACCGTCGTCACCCGCCTCCCTTTGCAACAAATCTTGCACAATCCAGATGCCACTAGGAGTATTGTGGAGTGGGCATTGGAACTGTCAAGCCTCGGCCTCAAATTTGAAAGCACTTCAAAAATCAAGAGCCAAACCTTGGCAGAGTTCATAGCGGAATGGACCTACACGCCAGACGAAGAAGTTAGAGAGACCACCCTTCACGGCAAGGAGACGAGCTGTGATTGGATCATGTACTTTGACGGAGCCTTCTTGTTGCAAGGTGCTGGTGTCGGCGTGCTGCTCGTCGCACCCACCGAAGAGTGCCTCAAGTACGTAGTCCAGATGCACTTTCCCCGGGAAAAGTCAGCAAGCAACACGGAGGAGTACGAGGGATTGCTTACCGGTCTCAGGATCACGGCAGACCTCAAAATCAGGAAGCTCATCATAAGAGGTGATTTGCAGCTCGTCATCAAGCAAGTCAACAAGGATTACCAGAGCCCACTGATAATTGTGGATGAGGTGAGGAAGCTGGAAGAGCGTTTTGACGGTCTGCAAGCAGAGCATGTTCCCCGAGAAGAGAACAACATTGCCGACGACTTGTCGAAACACGCTGCCCACAAGTTGCCTATGGAACCACGTAACTTTGTGCTTCAATTGACCCAGCCATCCGTTGAGCCATCATGTCACACCCTAGCTAGTTCATGCATTAGAGTGATTGCATCATGTTTAAATTTCCCAGAAAAATGAAATGGGGATGATAGAAGCCCCAGCACCCCCTGGAACAACTAGGGTTTACTAAAAACTTTTTCAATGAACCTGAAATGCCCTTCTAAAAAGTGCACCCTTTTTGTTTTGGGTTAAAACCTTTGAAAAAAATGGTGCACATTTTTCTAGGACATCTTAAGGTCATTGGCTTAATCCATATAGTATTTGCATTTGGGCATTTAAATGATATAAAATATTTCAAATGCCTAAATAATTCTGGAAATAAGTGTGGGCTGTTGGAAATAATCTAAACAGAGCCTATGATTATTTTTAGGATTTTTGTAAGGGCCTAACTATTTTTAATAAAGCCACAAAGTTACAGAAATAATAGAAAAAATAAGAATAGAAAACACACACATAGAGAGAGAGAGAGAGACCCACCTAGGCTTACCTCACTTGGCAGCCCACCTGGCTGGCCCAGCTGGTGGCCTAACCCACCAGGGCCCATGCTAGTCATCCTCTACCTCTGCCAGTAGGCAGAGGAGGGAGACAGCGCACGCGCGTGCCATGGCGACATGCCACCTCCCTGCCTGCCTGCGTCCCTCGCCACCGCGACACCTGAACCGCCTCCCCGGCCTCCCCTCGACCCCCTGGACACCTCACACTCCCTGCCTACTCTCTCCCTCGCTCCCCCGAAGCCATGGCCGACGCAGCCGCCACAGTCTCACCACCGTAGCCGTAGCCACCGTCGTCTTTGCGCCGCCCCACCGTGTCCTCGACCTCCGCCGCATCTCCCTCGACCTCCTCGCTGAGCTACGCAACGCCGGAAGCCCTGCAACGCCTTCCTTGACCTCTTCTTCAACCTTCGGGCTCCGAGATCGCCGGCGACCACGCGCTCGACTCGCTGCCTCCCCGAGCTCTCCGAGGCCACCGCTACACTCGCCGTGAGCTCCTCTTTGTTCTCCCCTAGCCACGTCGCTCGAGTTGCCCCCTAACCCCGTTGGCCATCACGGCCCAGAGCTTGGCTCCGCCGGCCATGTCGCCGTCGTGGCCACGGACGCGTAAGCTCGAAACCGAGGGCGTCACCGCACTCACCGCACCCCCAGGAGCCCAACACACCACCCCACATGCCTTGCCGTGCCCCGTAGCCTCGGGTTCATCTTCACCCGACTCCGGCCGCCGCCAAACTCGTCGCCGACGTCGTTTCCAGCAACCCCGAGCCCAACCACTGCCACCAAACGCCACGGCTTGCTCCCAGCAACACGTAGAGCCTCTCCGCCGCGCAAATGGTCGCCTGAGGGCGTTTTCCGAAGCCCTCCGCCGCGTCTGTCGTCGCCGGCGTCAAACCGCTGGCGAGTTGACCTCGTTTGACCAGGGGTTTAACTCCCCTGGGTCAATGACAGATGGGCCCAGAGCCCTGCTAATTTTAGTTTAGCACTAATTAACTTTTAGTTAACACAATAGGTCACTGACATGCGGGCCCGGGCCCCACTAACAATTTAGTTAGTGTTAACTTAACCCTGTTAATTAGATGTTTCACTGACGTGTGGGTCCCAGCCATCAGGTTTGACCTGGGCTGGCGCCTTTGACTCGCTGACCTCACAGTGACGCAGTGCTGACGCAATTATTTATTTTCTAGATTTATTCTTATATAGGAAATTCCAGAAAATAGCCAAAACTCCTAAAAATCATAGAAAATCAACCATAGCTCCAAATCCAACAAATTATATATGAAAAATGATCAGAAAAATTCAAACGTTCCATCTTTAATGGTTTCATGCATGACAAAACAAGTTAACCTTGCTGTTTAGGTGAAACAAGATAATACACTTATTATGCACAATAACTTAACTTCCATTTGAATCTTTGATTCAAATGGACCCATTTCAACTTGTTTCACATTGCATTAGGCATGACACCTCATTTTGCCATGTCATAGCATGCATCATATTGTTGCATATTGCCATGTGTTGATTATATTCTGTGGTGTCTTTCGTGGTAGGTTCTGCCTCCGAGGATATCTCCGAGTATCCAACTGAAGGGCAGTACCCTACTACCACTCCATCAGGCAAGCAGCCCCATTGATCGTATCGATACAATCCCATGTTCTCGCTTCTGCTCTCACTTACTGCATTAAGACAACAACGTTTCAAACTGCTGTGTGCTACGGTAGTTGAACCCTTATCCTCTGCATGACCTGTCATTGCCACAGTAACTAGATGAAACCCACTACCATGTGTAGGAGTTGATTGAGCCATGTATGTGTTTCCTACCTTGCTATGCCTGCTATGCTTAGAGTTGAGTCAGGTCTGGTTCATCTGGGTGATGGGCTAGAGCGAAATGATTATGTTGGTAATGTGAGGGATGTGTTGAACATGATTTGGTAAAGGTATCGATGAGAGGCCATGTAGGAGTACATGGTGGGTTGTTTCATTGAGGCCGTCCCTAAGAACTGAGATCTGTATGTGTGATTTAAGAATCAGCTACTACCATACATTGGGCCCGAAACCAATGGACCCTATCGGCTTCTTAATCACCCTAGTACTCTGTCGAGGAGTTGCAACTAGTTTCTGGTGTTTGTAGGTTATGTGTTGGCGGCCGTGTGTAGTGCTGACCCTAGGGTGGGCTATGTTGCGGTAGATACACCGTGGCCGGGTATGCCGGGCGCCCGTTAGGCGTCTGGGGACCCTGTTCACATCATTTGGGGCCGTATGTGGAAACCTCGGCCGGACTCCCTGCGGATGGAACCTGGATAGGCGATAAACCTGGACTAGAGACTTGAGTGTTTAGGTAGGCCGTGGCCGACACCCTCGTTGGGCTTCCGATTGAAGGTTGCCGAGTACATGTCGTGTAAACGACTGTAAGTGGTGAGAGCGTGTATGAAGAAGTGCACCCCTGGAGGGTTAACATCATCTATTCGAATAGCCGCGTCCGCGGTAAAGGACTACTTGGTTTCCTATACAGTTCATAGCCAAGTTAATGGTTACTACTAAAAGACTCAAGATAAGTGTGAGTACCGAGGATGGCCCTCTCGTATTGTGTTGGTGATTAGTGGACTCGAGTGCAAAAACTATTTTACTAGTGGTGTCTCGTAGGATAGCTTAGCCAAGAGTCAAAGCTGGCTTGCTGTAATAACTCCACCACCTTCTTGAGAATGAGCATGTATAGTAGGTTCTGTTGTAAGACTTGCTGAGTACCTTTGTACTCATGTTTGCTTTAATTTCTGTTTTCAGACGACAACACCGCCCCCTCCGATGGGTTTTATGTAGACCTCGACGTCGATGAGTAACTTGCCACCCAGGTGGTGATCCTGGCCATGGAGGGCCCTATGTAGATAGACAGGCTTCGACAAGCCTTCTTTCTTTCTAGTGTCTATACTCAGACTATTTGCTTCCGCATGTGCTTGTATGATTGTATGACTTGAGTGTCGGGTCATGTGACCCCTACCTATATGAACATGTTATGTATGGCTCTCTAGAGCCTTTAAATAAAGTACTTGAGTTGTAGAGTTTTGTTGTGATGCCATGCTGTATTTGCACATATCGAGCATATTGTGTGTATGATTGAAATGCTTGGTATGTGTGGGATCCGACAATCTAGTTGTTTATCCTTGGCAGCCTCTCTTATGGGGAAATGTAGTCTAGTGCTCCCTGAGCCATAGTAGTCCGCTACAGCCCGGTTCACGGGAGTCCTGCTAGTCCAGCACTACTGCTTAGGACACTTGACTGGCCGGCATGTGTTTCACTTCGTTCATATGTCTGTCCCTTCGGGGAAATGTCACGTGGTGACATCCGGAGTCCTGCCTAGCCTGCTACAGCCTGGGTTCCCAGGAGTCCTGTTAGCCCAGTGCTACAGCCCGGATTCACATGATGTTGACCGACATGCTCAGTGTGATTCATGTATGACTGTCCCCATAGGTTGGTGCCGCTTTGGGTTCACGACTAGCCATGTCGGCCCGGGTTCTCTGTCATATGGATGCTAGAGACACTATCATATACGTGAGCCAAAAGGCGCAACCGGTCCCGGGCCATGGTAAGGCGACACCCGTGGTAAGGTTTGTTGAGCCAAACTGGTCGATGTCGAGTCTAGAAATGCTTTAGTTATATGTAGGGGAATTGATTGTGGGAGGGAACGTAAGGCTCTTTTACTCCTTTACCTTATGCCCTTCGATCTGAGTAATTCTCTTCTCATTCAACGTGCGTTAAGGACTAGGCTCTCTTCTTCTATCAGGTTCACGTGTTACTAATCCGTAGTAGCTTATAGGATTGTTGTTACCAGCCACAGTACAGTTTCTACTGCTTTTAGTATGTTGTCAGTTGAATCAGAACCTTGATATGATGTTGTCGAGTGGTATTACAAACTGTTGTGGATGTCTCAAATCTTTTTCTGAGCATTTACATCCGTTATGCTGTCCGATTTCCCCTAGAAAATTCTAATGCCTTTGCATTATTCTATGCTTTCAGATGGCCACCTGTTCACAGAACCAAGTGGTTCGTCTGACCCGGTGGCTCGATGTGCCCAGCCACACGGCCATGTTGGTTCGAGTGATGGTCGTGTCAGGCTATCGGTGGTATCCGGAATATACCGTCGAGGAGCAGTTCAGAGACTTCAACCAGAGCCAGTACCTTTGTACCGTCAGGATATATCCCTCTTATCCTGGAGCCACTGAACCCCTTCACTGTTCCTATGGACTTGGGGTCACTATTGACATGTCTGTGCAGGATGCAGCCTATTCAATGATGACTATCATTCGAGCCAGGACTGCCTTGCTTCAGAACATCGACTTCCGTTACATGCCAGCCTCACTCCCTGGAGCACAGGGGTACTATCAGGCTTTGTACTATGACTCTACACATGAGGAGTCACTACTCCGCACCACTGCCGAGATGCTCGAGGATAAGGACCGTGAAAACCGGGCCTTGTGTATGGAGCTTTTCCACACTCGTTTTGATCATTGGGCCACTTTGACTCGGTTTGCACCCGCGGTGCAGGCAGGATACATGGACATGAGGGACCTGTACCCTGTACGGTCTGGATTGCCAGATTATATGGAGTGGCGCGATGTAGGAGGCATCACCCCTCCTCGTGGTCCCCGTCTACCACCGCCCGTGGGACCAAGGCCACATCCGAGCCCCTATGGTCCACGGGCTCCGCAAGACCATCTGTTCCTAGATGATCATGTTCCACTTCCAGGCTTTGGTGGTGACTTTTATGAGGATTACTATGGAGCCATCTGAGCCAGTAGTAGTTTCACTAGTACTGTAATAGTTGTCTTCTCCACAGTCTCACGTGACCCGTGGGATATGACTTGGTGTGTATCACGCTCCGGAGGTGTAGAAAAATAATGTATAGGAGCTTGGAATGCCTCCGATGAGATGTAATGTCTTTCACCGTAGTTGTACTCTAGCATGGGCTTGTACTAAATATGTACGATGTGTATGACCAATGGTATATATATGGCAGTTTCTATATTACCATGTCGTGCAACGAACATCTTAGCATTCCATGTTATCCATTACATTCTGCATTTCCTTGCTAAGTTTGTGCCATCCTTGTCTAAACCGTTGTCTTGTTTTTCCTAGGATGGTCAACACCCGCAGCAACCCTGCTGCCCCGGAGCAGCGGGAAGCCAATGCAGCTAGGGGTGAAAATCTGCCTCACCCGCCTTCTCTGGCCGAAGTTATGCTGGAGGCGGAAAGAAACAAGCGTGAGACTAACCGCTTGCTGGAGCGGATTGAGCAGAACAGTGCACGCCATCAGCGAAATGACTTGGTGTCAATCAATGACTTCATTAAGTTGTACCCACCAAAGTTTAATCATTCTGTCGAGCCCCTCGACGCGGATGACTGGCTCCGCAGCATCACACACAAGCTACGTTCTGCCAACGTAGCCGAAGCTGATAAGGTTACCTATGCTGCCTATCACCTCGAAGGCCCTGCTAGCCTTTGGTGGGAAAACTTTGAGGCTATGCGCCCATTCGGCCAAATCACTACCTGGGCTGAATTCAGTGAGGCTTTCCGTGAGCATCACATCCCGGAAGGTCTCATAGATCGCAAGAGGGAAGAGTTCTGCAATTTCACCCAAGGAAGACTAACTGTGGATGCATATAGTCGTGAATTTGGGAATCTAGCATGATATGCTCCTGAAGAAGTATCCACCGATGCTAAGAAGCAGGAAAGGTTCCACAAGGGACTTAGCCCTGAGCTTCGCCGCGATCTTTGTCTGCATGAGTGCACATCCTTTCAGAAGTTGGTCAATGAAGCCATCAGTGCTGAGACATGCTAGTCTAACTATGACGCTTCACACAAGCACTCTCGTGATTTTGGTTCTTCATCCGGCTCTGGATCTCAGAAGCGCCGGGTGGGGATCCCAAGCACGGCACTGCCACCCAGGTTCATTCCGAGGCCATCCTTGAGGCGCCTCGCCCCAACCAGCAGTTTGCACCGTCTAAGCCCTGTGGTGGCCCCGCTGCTAATGCTGCTCCACGCCCCAATGTTGTGACACGTTTCAAGTGTGGAGAGCTGGGTCACTACAGTCGAGAGTGTCCCCAGAACAACAACCCCAATCAGTCTGGAAAGTCCGTTGGCTGTGGTAAGCCAGCGGGAAAGACATTCTACGCCAAGCCATCCACCACTGCACGTGGCCATGTCAACTATGTCTCAGCTGAGGAGGCTCATGAGGATCCTAACGTCATCCTTGGTACGGTCCTTGTTAATTGCCATCCAGCATATGTTCTTTTCGAAACTGGAGCATCTCATTCATTCATATCTGAGAGCTATGCTCGATTGCATAACACGACATTCTGTGACATGCCCACTACCATGGAAATTCAAACCCCTGGCTCTAGATGGCAAACCTCTAGAGTAAGCCATGGGAATGAAATTCTTGTCGATAGACTTGTCTTCCTTGCATCCTTAATAGCTCTCAAGTCCTCGGACATAAACATCATCTTGGGTATGGACTGGATGTCAGCTCATTATGCTAAGATTGATTGTGCCACTAGAACCGTTCAACTTACTCACCCATCGGGCGAGACAGTCAATGTCTTAACTCGAGTGGCCAAGCGCCAGCTTTACTCCCTAAATGCCAACCCCCTTCCAGACCTTGAGGATATTCCGGTAGTCCGAGACTTCCCGGATGTCTTTCCAGAAGAACTGCCAGGTGTTCCACCTGACAGGGATGTCGAGTTCGTGATAGACCTTGTTCCAGGAACCGTTCCAATTTCTAGAAGACCCTATAAGATGGCACCCTTAGAACTAGCCGAGCTTAAGAACCAACTCGATGAGTCCTTGAAAAAGGGTTTCATCCGTCCTAGTTCCTCCCCTTGGGCTTGCCCAATCCTCTTCGTCAAGAAGAAGGATGGAACGGATCGGATGGCTGTAGATTACCGACCTGTCAACTTGGTCACTATCAAGAACAAGTATCGGCTTCCCAGGATCAACGATCTGTATGACCAGCTCGCTGGATCCTCAGTATTTTCCAAGATGGATTTGAGGTTGGGCTACCATCAAATAAAAATCAGAAACGGGGACATTCCCAAAATGGCCTTTGTTACTCGTTATGGCCAATACGAGTACACCGTTATGTCCTTCGGTTTAACCAATGCCCCAGCCACCTTCTCTTAATTAATGGACTCGGTCTTCATGGAGTGTTTGGATAAATTCGTCGTAGTATACCTCGATGATATACTCATCTACTCCAAGAATGAAGAGGAACATGCCGGACATCTAAGGCTGGTATTGACGAAACTTCGAGAGCATCGTCTTTATGCCAAATTCTCCAAGTGTGAATTTTGGTTGCCAGAAGTGACTTATCTAGGCCATGTAATCTCTGGTAAGGTTATTGCTGTCAATCCCGAGTGAGTTCAAGCCATTCTTGATTGGACTCCACCTGAAACGGTCAAGCAAGTTCGGAGCTTCCTTGCCTTAGCGAGCTATTGCCGCCGCTTCCTCGAGAATTTCTCCAAGGTTGCTAAACCTCTAACTGAACTCCTCAAGAAAGATAAAAAGTTCGAGTGGACCCCACAGTGCGAGTTCAGCTTTCAGGAACTGAAAAGACGCCTGACATTTGCTCCCGTACTGGTACCACCAGATTTCTCCAAGGACTTTATTATCTATTGCGACGCCTCGCGACAAGGACTAGGTTGCATACTCATGCAAGATCGTCAGGTAATTGCCTATGCTTCACGACAATTACACCGACATGAGGAAAATCATCCCACACATGATCTAGAGCTTGCAGCTGTAGTCCATGCACTCAAAACTTGGCGACATTACCTTCTCGGTAATCGTTGCGGGATCTTCACCGATCACCAAAGTTTGAAGTATATCTTCACCCAACCGGATTTGAATCTCAGGCAAAGACGTTGGGTCCAGTTGATCTCGGATTATGACTTAGGAATAACTTACACCCCGGGCAAAGCCAATGTCATGGACGATGCGCTAATT
Organism: Triticum urartu; assembly: GCF_056163025.1. Lineage (NCBI taxonomy): Eukaryota > Viridiplantae > Streptophyta > Magnoliopsida > Poales > Poaceae > Triticum > Triticum urartu. Next base: position 371,196,179 of record NC_141873.1, read on the forward strand.
CGTAAATCTTATTGTAACAATCTGATGTTACAACAAAGTCAACCACTTCTCCACGAGGAATTTCGTAAGCTTAACAATCAAATTGTTCCTCAAGGATTTCTATCCACCCTGGTGGCAAAACCTACCCTTACGGATCAGATCATCAAGGTACATAAGGTAGATCCGGGAATCTCCCGTATTAAGAGAAACATTAAGAAAGGAGTCGCGAATTGTTTCTCTGTTGATGATCAAGGTGTCCTATACTTTGGAAACCGCGTAGTGGTTCCCAAAGCACGAAACCTGAGGCGGCTGATTCTTAAGGAAGCTCATGAATCCCCTCTCACCATTCATCCCGGTAGTACTAAAATGTATCAAGACCTACGCCAGAGGTTTTGGTGGACTAGGATGAAGAGAGAAATTGCTAAATACATTGATAGTTGCGACGTCTGTCGTCGTGTTAAAGCAAAGCATCAATGGCCTGCTGGCACACTTCAACCTTTGGCTATTCCTGAGTGGAAATGGGATAAAATTAGTATGGATTTCATTACTGGGTTTCCCAGGACCAAGAGAGGGAATAATGTCATCTTCGTCATGATTGACCGTCTTTCCAAAGTAGCCCATTTCCTACCTGTTCGTGAGAGTATCACCGCTAGCCAGCTAGCTGACCTATACATCTCCCGAATAGTGTCTCTTCATGGTGTCCCATTGGAAATTAACTCAGACCGTGGGAGTCTCTTCACCTCTCGATTTTGGGAAAGTTTCCAAAATGCTATGGGAACTTGTCTCTCTTTTAGCACCGCCTTCCACCCCCAATCAAGTGGTCAAGTAGAGTGAGTAAATCAAATTCTGGAAGATATGCTCCGAGCTTCTGTCATCTCCTCCGGAATGGATTGGGAGAAATTCCTTCCATTCGCGGAGTTTGCTTATAACAATAGTTATCAAGCTAGCTTGGGCAAAGCTCCTTTTGAAGTTCTCTATGGACGAAAATGTCGAACGCCTCTTAACTGGTCAGAAACCGGGGAAAGACTACTTTTTGGACCGGATATGATTCAGGAAGCAGAAGAGCAGGTTCGCATTATTTGTGAGAAATTGAAAACAGCCCAATCTCGTCATAAGAGCCAATATGATCGTAAACATAAGCTCATGACTTATGAAGTCGGCGAGAAGGCTTACCTTCAGGTTACTCCGTTAAAGGGAACCCATCGTTTCGGTATCAAAGGAAAATTGGCCCCTCGTTACATTGGACCCTTTCGCATTCTTGCCAAACGAGGAGAAGTTGCCTACCAATTGGAACTACCTCCGCATCTTTCCAGAGTTCACGATGTCTTCCACGTTTCTCAACTCAGGCGTTGCTTCGCCGATCCTATCCGTGGAATGGACCACGAAACGCTTGATCTACAAGATAATCTCTCATATCAAGAATATCCCGTTCGTATCCTTGATCAAGCCGAGCATACCACTCGACGCCATAACATCAAGTTTCTCAAGGTTCAATGGTCACACCATTCCGAGAAAGAAGCCACTTGGGAAAGGGAGGATCGTCTTTGACTCAAGTACCCCACTTTCTACCCAACAGATCCTAAATCTCGGGACGAGATTCTTTTGAGTGGGGGTGAGTTGTCACACCCTAGCTAGTTCATGCATTAGAGTGATTGCATCATGTTTAAATTTCCCAGAAAAATGAAATGGGGATGATAGAACCCCCAGCACCCCCCTGGAACAACTAGGGTTTACTAAAAACTTTTTTCAATGAACCTGAAATGCCCTTCTAAAAAGTCCACCCTTTTTGTTTTGGGTTAAAACCTTTGACAAAAATGGTGCACATTTTTCTAGGACATCTTAAGGTCATTGGCTTAATCCATATAGTATTTGCATTTGGGCATTTTAATGCTATAAAATATTTTAAATGCTCAAATAATTCTGGAAATAAGTGTGGGCTGTTGGAAATAATCTAAACAGAGCCTATGATTATTTTCAGGATTTTTGTAAGGGCCTAACTATTTTTAATAAAGCCACAAAGTTACAGAAATAATAGAAAAAAGAAGAACAGAAAACACACACACAGAGAGAGAGAGACCCACCTAGGCTTAACTCACCTGGCTGGCCCAGCTGGTGGCCTAACCCACCAGGGCCCATGCTAGTCATCCTCTACCTCTGCCAGTAGGGAGAGGAGGGAGACAGCGCACGCACCGTGGCGACATGCCACCTCCCTGCCTGCCTGCGTCCCTCGCCACCGCGATGCCTGAACCACCTCCCAGCCTCCCCTCGACCCCCTGGACACCTCACACTACCCCCTGCTCTCTCCCTCGCTCCCTCGAAGCCATGGCCGACGCAGCCGCCACCGTCTCACCGCCGTAGCCGTAGCCACCATCGTCTCTGCGCCACCCCACCGTGTCCCCGAGCTCCGCCACATCTCCCTCGACCTCCTCGCTGAGCTACGCAAGGCCGGAAGCCCTGCAATGCCTTCCTCGACCTCTTCTTCAACCTTCGGGCTCCGAGATCGCCGGCGACCCCGCGCTCGACTCGCTGCCTCCCCGAGCTCTCCGAGGCCACCGCTGCACTCGCCGTGAGCTCCTCTTTCTTCTCCCCCTAGCCACGTCGCTCGAGTTGCCCCCTAACCCCATTGGCCATCACGGATGAGAGCTCGGCTCCGCCGGCCATGTCACCGTCGTGGCCACAAACGTGTAAGCTCGAAACCGAGCGTGTCACCGCACTCACTGCACCCCCAGGAGCCCAACACACCACCCCACATGCCTCGCCGTGCCCCGTAGCCTCGGGTTCATCTTCACCCGACTCTGGCCGCCGCTAAACTGTCGCCGGCGTTGTTTCCGGCAACCCCGATCCCAACCACTGCTACCAAATGCTGTGGCTTGCTCCCGGCAACGCGTAGAGCCTCTCCGCCGCGCAAATGGTCGCCTGAGGGCGTTTTCCGAAGCCCTCCACCGCGTTTGTCGTCGCTGGCATCAAACCGCCGGTGAGTTGACCTCGTTTGACCAGGGGTTTAACTCGCCTGGGTCAATGACAGGTGGGCCTAGAGCCCTGCTAATTTTAGTTTAGCACTAATTAACTTTTAGTTAACACAATAGGTCACTGACATGCGTGCCCAGGCCCCACTGACAGTTTAGTTAGTGTTAACTTAACCCTGTTAATTAGATGTTTCAATGACATGTGGGTCCCAGCCATCAGGTTTGACCTGGGCTGGCGCCTTTGACTCGCTGACCTCACAGTGACGCAGCCCCCTACTACCACTCCATCAGGCAAGCAGCCCCATTGATCGTATCGATACAATCCCATGTTCTCGCTTCTGCTCTCACTTACTGCATTAAGACAACAACGTTTCAAACTGCTGTGTGCTACGGTAGTTGAACCCTTATCCTCTGCATGACCTGTCATTGCCACAATAACTAGATGAAACCCACTACCATGTGTAGGAGTTGATTGAGCCATGTATGTGTTTCCTACCTTGCTATGCTTAGAGTTGAGTCAGGTCTGGTTCATCTGGGTGATGGGCTAGAGCGAAATGATTACGTTGGTAATGTGAGGGATGTGTTGAACTTGATTTGGTAAAGGTATCGATGAGAGGCCATGTAGGAGTACATGGTGGGTTGTTTCATTGAGGCCGTCCCTAAGAACTGAGATCTGTATGTGTGATTTAAGAATCAGCTACTACCATACATTGGGCCCAAAACCAATGGACCCTCTCGGCTTCTTAATCACCCTATTAATCTGTCCAGGAGTTGCAACTAGTTTCTGGTGTTTGTAGGTTATGTGTGGGCGGCCGTGCGTAGCGCTGACCCTAGGGGTGGGCTATGTTGTGGTAGATACACCGTGGCTGGGTATGCCGGGCGCCCGTTAGGCGTCTCGGGACCCTGTTCACATCGTTCGGGGCCGTATGTGGAAACCTCGGCCGGACTCCCTGCGGATGGAACCTGGATAGGCGATAAACCCGGACTAGAGACTTGAGTGTTTTGGTAGGCCGTGGCCGGCACCCTCGTTTGGCTTCCGCATGAAGGTTGCCGAGTACATGTCGTGTAAACGACGGTAAGTGGTGAGAGCGTGTATGAAGAAGTACACCCCTGCAGGGTTAACATTATCTATTCGAATAGCCGTGTCCGCGGTAAAGGACTACTTGTGTCGGAGTAAATAGCCATGGGTAGCCTAGCTGGCTCCCCCTGCCCTTCTGAAAAAGTTGCGAGCCCGCCTGGCTCTCAAGAATCAAAGACGTGGGGCCGCCTTCCCCTTGCCGGCTGCCACCCGGGCCGGCTCTCGGAAGGCAGTCCGACTTTAGCCCTCATGAGAAGGCCGACTCCAAGGAGCCGGCCATGAGAAGGCCCACTCCAAGAAGCCGGCTCCCCATAAAGCGGTCAAGACCGTACCCACAAAGTTTGCACCCACCTAACAGCGGCGCGACGGGGCGTGGCTACAGTGGAGCCTGCTACCCCCGAATCCCGGAGCACGCCTGGCACAGGGCGCCGTACGGGGTAGGCGTGACCCGTCCGGCGCGGCACTGTTGCCATGTTGACTCTGGCATCACCCACGACGGGCCGCCAGCGTGGCCCACAGACGGTGGGCCCCTTTGAGCGGAGAGACGCCCGAAGGCGGCCACGCCTCCAACTAGTCGGCCCAAGACCGAGCCGGCTCCCCGCAGCCGGCTTGCCGCCTTCCTCGAAGAGGACGCCCCATTAAGGAGACAAGACGCGGTAAGGCTACAGCGATCGCCTGACAGGCGGCGGCACTGTAGCCGCGCTTACCACGATGAGGCTCACGTCAACAAGATGGAGCCACAGTAACCAGCCGCCGACCAGGCCCTGGACAGCGGGGCCTGCCTGTCGACCAAGGGGCCGGCAGCCGGCGGGACCCACCAGTCGGCGGGCCCCAGTAGCCGGCGCAGAAGCCGGCGAGAGCAGTCACAGACGGCTGGGCCCCTCGCCCAGCCGGATTACCATTATACCCTCGGGGGGTAGGCCTATATAAAGCCCCAGGAGCACCCTTGCAAAGGGTTCGACCCCTGACCATTTCTAGACACCACATAAGGAGAGGAAGCAGGCTAGCCGTGCCCTTCTTCCTCCTCCCATCAAATAGCTCAAGGAGCGTTGTATTGCTACTCGATTCATCTAGTGAACATGCGGAGACCCCGTAGAGCAGCAGTAGGGGTGTTATCTCCACGGAGAGCCCCGAAGCTGGGTAAGATCCGCCGGCGTGCATGTCTTCGCCTTATCCCGTTTCCAGGCACCGGCGATGTCTTACTGGCTCCCACTATGATAAGCCACCCGTTGGCATATGTCGCACCTACCACCCAACATTTGGCGCCCACTGTGGGGCCAGGTGCACCGTCCTCCGGAGACCTGTTCTGGACGGGAACCTTATTCCTCCCCGGCGAGCGTAGCCAGCTCGGCACGCCCGATGGCGCTTGCCACGACGCGCTGCAAGGCGTCGCCAGCATCTGCGCGGCGAGCAGCCTCACCGATCTCCACGACGAAACCCGCGTCTCCGACGAGCTCGCCTCCGATGCGGGCACCGACCACCTTGCCAACCTTCTCGGCCAGCTCCACGTCTCCAGCGAGCCCGCTGTGGACCTGGAGTCGGTTGGCTCCACCGACCCGATGCCTGTCGACTCCGACACGGCCTCCTACGACACCTTCCCCACCAACGTCGCGATCTACAACGAACCTCTTCCTCGAGCTGACGGTTGCGATGCTGTCACCGCCGAAGTGATGGTTGTCGGCCACGGCGGCCTGGCCGACGAGAGCGCCCACGACGCCTCATGCGCGGCGGCCCATGACTTGTCCCCTCCCCTCCCGGCTAATACCAACGACGAAGCACTGGAACCACGCCGCCTCGCCCTCCTCGCAGAGGGCCGGAGGCTGGCCTCCGTGAGACGCCTCACCGAGGCCTACCAGCGCGAAGCTGACCGCGCCGCCTTCGGTACGCCGGCCCCGGGCGGGCCAAGCCGGGCCGGCCTTGTCAAGCAACGCGGCGCCGTCATCGCCGACACATTGGGAGTCGACCACCCGGTCTATGCCACGCCGCTCGAGAACTTACGTGCCGCCCAGGCGGCTGTAGACGAGTTGGACGGCTTGGAGGCCGAAGACCTCCCCCACATGACCCGGCGCATCCAGCAATTGATTGACGCAGCTGCGCAGCGACACGAAGCCGACGCCCACGCGGAAAGCCTTCCCCCACGCTGAGAACACGGCGCGACGTCCCGGACGCCGACTACGAGCAATACCTGCGCGCGACGCGAGAAAGAGCCGGCTGCCAGCCGCAGCCGGACCCGGATCTCCATCGAGCAAGACGCGGACGGTCATCCCCGAGCCATGGAATGGCGGGGCGACCCGCCTCCGCCTCCGCCCCGTGGAGAGAGATATCCTGCCTCGCCGCCAGTGGCGCACCTGACTCTCAGCGGCCGGCTAGGCCGCCGCGAAGGAATCGGCGAGAACGACGCCCACCATCGGATCGACCGCCTGGCGCGATCCCTGGCATTGGAAGAAGAAGACGATGTCGGCCCGCCTTGTTTCGGCCCCCGCATCCGCGACGAGCCCTTTCCCAAAGGGTTCTCGCTCCCAAGAGACACGCCCAAGTACAACGGCTCCGTGAAGCCGAAAGATTGGTTGATCGACTACTCCACGGCGGTTAGCATAGCCAACGACAACCGGCGCGTTGCCGTGAAGTACGTGCCCCTCATGCTGCAAGGCATGGCGCGGACCTGGCTCAATAGCCTCAAGCCGCGTAGCATCAACAGCTGGCTAGACTTCACAGAAGCCTTCATCCGCAACTTCACCAGCACCTACAAGCGGGCTCCCAAGCCCAGACAGCTCTCCTTGTGCGTACAAGGCCTCGCCGAGTCCACTCGCGATTACCTCACGCGTTGGGCCGAGCTCCGCAACTCCTGTGAAGGGGTGCACGAGGTGCAAGACATAGAATACTTCACAGCCGGATGCCGAGAAGGCATCCTCCTCAAGCACAAGCTCCTCTACGACGAGCCGGCTACCCTCGACGAGCTTCTGGACATAGCGGACAAGTACGCCACCGCCGACTCCTCGATGAAGACCGAGCTTCGGGTGGACGCGTCCGGAAAGGTACTCGACCCGGCGCCCAAGACACTGGCTGGGGATTCCGGCCGACACCCTAACTCGAACGACCACAAGCGCAAGGGCCCCGCGCCGCCTCCCGCCAGCTGGCAGGTGGCCACAGTCGAAGATGCGCCGCCCGAAGAACGACCGGCGCCCAAGAAGCCCAAGGGCGGCAGGCCGGCTTGGCAGCCCGCCTTCTCCTACGAGCAAACCCTCGACGCCCCTTGCAAGTTCCACAACGGCGCGAAGCCGTCCAACCACACGACCCGGAAGTGCAATTGGCTCACCCGAATCTCTAAGGGCAAGGGGCTCTTGCCGCCTCCGCCTGCCGGCCCGCCGCCTCCGGCCCTGCCGCCTCCGGCCGCTCGGCCCGCAGTCGGAGCCATGCATGACGAGTTCCCTGATGAGCAAGCAACCTACATCGTCTTTACAAGCCAGCCCGAAGACCGGCGCAGCAAACGCCGAGAGCACCAGGAAGTTGGCGTGGTCGCTGCCAACCCCGCTGGACACATGCGTTGGTCAGAAAAGCCCATCAGCTGGAGCCGGGCCGACCATCCGGAGGTGATGCCGTCTCCCGGCTCTTATGCTTTGGTCCTGGAAGCCACCCTTGCAACGGACAGACGCGCCGCCCGCTTCTCCCGTGTGTTGATAGACGGCGGGAGCAGCATTAACATCCTGTATCGTGACACCCTGGAGAAGCTAAACGTCAAGACGAAGCAGCTCACGCCCACTCGGACAGTTTTCCACAGCATCGTACCCGGCCTGTCCTGCGCCCCCATTGGCAAAATCAAGATTGATGTACTTTTTGGGGACAAGGAGCATTTCCGCCGGGAAGCGATCTGGTTTGAAGTGGTGGACCTGGAGAGCCCTTACCATGCATTGCTAGGCCGACCTGCCTTGGCCAAATTCATGGCAGTTCCCCACTATGCATACCTCAAGATGAAGATACCAAGCACCAAAGGCGTCATCACCGTAGCCGGTGATTACAAGAAGTCCTCCGAGTGCGCAGCGGCCAGCAGCCAGCTGGGCGAGTCCCTTGTGATTGCCGAAGAGAAGAAGATGCTGGACCGAGTAGTGGCCATAGCCGGCAAGCAGTCGGCCGTGTCCCCCGACCCCAAGGAGCATGATACTCAAGGGTCTTTCCAGCCGGCCAAGGAGACGAAGAAGATACCTCTTGACCCCGAGCATCCAGAGAGGTTTGTCGTCATCGGGGCAAACCTGAACAGCAAATAGGAAGGCGAGCTCGCCGATTTCCTTCGTGAGAATCGGGACATCTTTGCATGGTCCCCCAAGGACATGCCGGGTGTTCCGAGGAAATTCGCCGAGCACAAACTGCACGTTCGAGAAGATGCAAAGCCAGTCAGACAACCCCTTCGCCGATTGTCGGAGGAGAAGCGCAGGATTGTAGGAGAGGAGATAGCCCGGCTCTTGGCGGCCGGCTTCATCATGGAAGTTTTCTTTCCAGAGTGGCTCGCCAACCCGGTCCTTGTGCTAAAGAAGAACAACAAGTGGCACATGTGTATAGACTACACGAGCCTCAACAAGGCCTGCCCCAAAGATCCTTTTGCCCTGCCAAGGATTGACCAAGTGATAGACTCCACAGCCGGATGCGAGCTGTTGAGTTTTTTGGATGCTTACTCCGGGTACCATCAGATAAAGCTGGATCCGGACGACTGCCTGAAGACCGCCTTCATCACGCCATTTGGAGCCTTCTGCTACCTGACCATGAAATTCGGCTTGAGAAATGCCGGTGCCACCTTTCAGCGTTGCATGCAGAAGTGCCTCCTCAAGCAACTCGGCAGAAACGCTCACGTTTACGTGGATGACATCGTGGTGAAGACGGAGAAGCATGGCACCTTGCTGGGAGAACTCAAGGAAACATTTGAGAACTTACGCCAGTTCCAAATTAAGCTCAACCCCGAGAAATGCGTGTTCGGAGTGCCAGCCGGCCAGCTCCTAGGCTTCCTGGTCTCCGAGCGCGGCATTGAATGCAACCCGGTGAAGATCAAGGCCATCGAGAGAATGGCGATCCCCACCAAGCTTCGAGACATTCAGAAGTTCACCGGGTGCTTAGCCTCCTTGAACCGCTTCATCAGCCGGCTCGGAGAGAAAGCTCTCCCCCTCTACCGCCTCATGAAGAAGAGCACTCACTTCGAGTGGAACGACCAGGCCGGCCAAGCTTTTCACGAGCTGAAGAAGATGCTGGCCACGCCGCCTGTCCTCGCGGCGCCGACTGAGAAAGAGCCCATGCTCCTCTACATCGCCGCAACCAGCCGGGTGGTCAGCATCGTCATCGTAGTCCAGCGCCCAAAAGAAGGCCGAGCCCAGCCGGTCCAGAGGCCGGTGTATTATTTGAGCGAGGTGCTGTCCGCCTCAAAGCAGAACTACCCCCACTACCAGAAGATGTGTTACGGCATGTACTTCACCGCCAAGAAGCTGAAGCCCTACTTTCAAGAGCATCTCATCACGGTCGTATGCACTGACCCGCTAGCCGAGATCGTAGGCAGCCGGGATGCATCCGGCCGGGTGGCAAAATGGGCCATCGAGCTGGCCCCCTACACGATCTTCTACCAACCCCGCACTGCCATCAAGTCCCAAGCACTGGCCGACTTCCTCGTCGACTGGGCCGAGACCCAGTACCTGCCGCCCGCTCCCGACTCCACCCATTGGCGGATGCACTTCGACGGTTCCAAGATGCGCACCGGCTTGGGAGCCGGTATCGTCCTTACCTCTCCGAAAGGCGACAAGCTCAGATACACGCTACAGATCCACTTTGCCGCCTCCAACAACGTGGCCGAGTACGAGGTGCTCATACACGGGCTCCGGCTTGCCAAAGAACTTGGCATTCGCCGGATCCTATGTTATGGCGACTCGGACCTGGTGGTCCAGCAATCATCTGGCGACTGGGACGCCAAGGACGCGAATATGGCGAGCTACCGTTTCCTGGTCCAACAACTCAGCGGATACTTTGAAGGATGCAAGTTCCTCCACGTACCACGAGCCGACAACGAGCCAGCCGATGCCCTGGCTCGAATAGGCTCCACTCGGCAAGCAATTCCAACCGGTGTCGCTCTACAACGCCTCCTCAAGCCGTCCATCAAGCCGTCTCTAGAGTCCGACTCCATCTTCGTGCCGCCTGACCCCGATGCGGCCGGGTCCGGCTCGAAGAACAGAGTAGGCGACCCCAAGACCCCCATAGCCAGCTCGGGGACTTCGGCAACCAGCTGGGGACTTCGGCAGCCGGCTCGGGGACTTCGGCGGCCGGCTCGGGGACTGCGGCAGCCGGCTCGGGGACTACGGTAGCCAGCCCGGGGACTGCACCAGCACTACAGCCGGCGGCCGACTCCAGCACCTCACCGCCCAGCCCGCCCACCCCGATGGCAGTAGCCACTTTGGCAGTAGAAGAAGTCGTGGCTCCATCATGGGCTTAGTCCATCCTCAACTTCCTACTAAACCAAGACCTGCCGGCTGACAAAACAGAAGCAAGACAAGTCCAGCGTCGAGCCGGAGCGTACACAATCGTCAACAGAGAACTACTCAAGCGCAGCATCACTGGAGTCCTCCAACGGTGCGTCGAGCAAGAGAAGGGCATTGCAATCCTCACAGAAATTCACCAAGGAGAATGCGGCCACCATGCGGCCTCAAGATCACTTGTCGCCAAAGCCTTCCGCCATGGTTTCTTCTGGCTGACTGCTTTGGATGACGCCAAAGAATTAGTCAAACATTGCAAGGGATGCCAACTCTTCAGCTCCAAGCAACACGTGCCGGCTTCGGCACTCAAGACCATTCCCCTCACTTGGCCCTTTGCCGTTTGGGGACTGGACATGGTGGGCCCATTCAAGACGGCGCGCGGAGGCATGACGCATTTGCTCGTCGCCGTGGACAAATTCACGAAGTGGATTGAGGCAAAGCCGATCAAGAAGCTGAATGGACCGACTGCTGTGACATTCATTGCAGACATAACAGCACGGTACGGCGTGCCGCACAACATCATCACCGACAATGGCACGAATTTTTCCAAAGGAGCCTTGGCACGTTTCTGCGCAGCCCAAGGTATCCGGCTGGACTTAGCATCCGTCGCCCACCCGCAGTCAAACGGCCAGGTCGAGCGAGCCAACGGCCTCATCCTCTCCGGCATCAAGCCCCGACTGGTTGTACATCTGGAGCGCTCAGCCGGCTGTTGGCTCGATGAGCTGCCGGCTGTCCTCTGGAGTCTGCGCACTACACCAAACAAGTCAACCGGCTTCACCCCTTTCTTCCTTGTGTATGGTGCCGAGGCGGTCATCCCAACTGACATCGAATTCGACTCGCCTCGAGTAACCATGTACACGGAAGCGGAGGCCAAGGAAGCACGAGAAGACGGCGTCGACCTGCTGGAAGATAGCCGGCTGTTAGCCCTCAGCCGGTCTGCAATCTACCAGCAGGGTTTGCGCCGCTACCACAGCCGGAAGGTCAGGCCAAGATCTTTCCAAGAGGGCGACCTTGTGCTCCGACTGATCCAGCGAACAGCCGGCCAGCACAAGCTCTCAGCCCCTTGGGAAGGCCCTTTCGTCATCAGCAGAGCTCTAGGCAACGACTCCTACTACCTGATCGACGCACAGAAGCCGAAGGCGCGCAAGAGAGACGACTCCGGCAAGGAGTCGGAACGACCATGGAACGCCAACCTCCTCCGAAGATTTTACAGTTGAAAGGCAGTATGTATCACGCTAACTTTTGAATTAAGTACAAGACAATAGGCTCCCCGAGGAGGGCTCGGGGACTGCCATCCCTTATTTATGAATGAAAAGTATCATGCTTATGACCTTGTCGTATCATTTACTTATTCCGTCCGGCACCGAGTTCGACTAGTCGGCTCGGGGACTGGCCGACTGGAGTTATGTTAGAAGTCCTACCCACAGTCAGACAAGTAGTGTGCCGGCTCTCAAGCCTTCTCTTGCCAAAAGTCGCAGTTCGAAGAACCGGCTGTCCGGCTGGCAAGAGTTAAAGGTAGGAACGGGTGCCCACTCGAAAAACGGCTAGGGACTAACGGACTAATATAACAAAAGCCGGTTTTCTCACACCGCCGACTGGCTACCAGAGGAGCCGGCCGGCCGGTTTCCATTCACTTCACTTCAATCCAAGAAAGCTCAAGTACTTGCCTCCCCAAAGAGGGAAGGCGGCAAAGGAAAAAGCCTAAGGATAAAAAGCATACGCGAATGGAAACCAAACATGCATATGATAATATTTACATAAAAAGACCTCCGAGAGGCCAGCATTCAACATAGTTTGGATACCCCCCCCCCAGTGGGTGGAATTGCGAAAACTTAACAAAGATTGTTCAAAGACAACAAAGCAGGAAAGATAAAGACGGCAGGTCAAGCTGGCGGAGCGGCCGATGAGCCAGACTGGTTGGCGGAGACGGTCGTGCCGGCTGAAGGAGCAGCCGGCTGACGAACTTTGGCTTGGTCGCCGCCTCCCGCAGAGGGCGCGCTTCCACGCGCCTCATTGCTGGAGGCACGGTCGGCCTGAGGTCGGCTGGTTGTTCCACCAGCCGGCTCGACGTTTTCGCCGTCCTCATCTTCGTCTTCTTCGCCCTCGTCGCTGGAGGCAATCTCCTCCGCCGAGTCCTCGCCCACCGCCGGGTTCAGCCCGAACCACTCCTCCGGCTGAGCAACACCGTCATCATCGATTTCGGGTGCGAAAACGCTGATGTCGGTGCACTCGGCGATCGTCGAAGCTCGCTGGGCGATGGCCGGCCTCACCTCCTCCAGCTCCGCGTCGGCCTCCAGCCTCCAAGTGCGCAGCTGGTCCAGGCTCAGCCCTGGGTACCAAGCCCGAACGAATTCCAACACCCGCCCGGCTCCGAGTTGGGCCGCTGACGCTTTCCAAGCCTCGAAGCGACCAACTGCGACTTCTAGCCAGTCGGCAGTTCGGCTTGGGGTGCAGGGGATCATCTCGCCGGGCCAGAGGGCGGCCAACACTTGCGCCCCGGCACGTTGGAGCCGGCGAAGCATCCGATGAGCCGGCTGCAACCGTGTCTGGACAGCCAGGAGCAGCTCCTCAAGGGTCCGGTTTGCATCCGGCGCAATGTCAGCCCCCGCTTGACGGCGCGCCTCGCGATGGGCCTCAATGCTTTGGGCGGCGAAGGCAGAGTAGCCTGGGAAGTAATCTGCAAGAAACAACAAGCAACAGCTCAAGATAAGTCAAAAAACCCAGGCGGCAAGGGGCAGGAGAAGGGCCGAGGAAGGCAGCTTACCGTCGATCAAGTCCTCGATCCGGCCGAAGCCTTCGTCCAGGGCTCGCCGGGTCTTAGACCAGTTCGCCGCCTCCATCTCATACTCCGCCAGCAAGGTGGCTTCACTTTCCTTCATCGCCTGCAGGGCCGCTTTGTGGCTCTCCTCTTGGTCGGCCCGCTTCTTGGCTAGGCGATCCCGTTCCTGGACCAAGGCGGCGCACTCGGCCTCCTTGGTGTGGAGGGCGGCCTTCGCTTCGCCAAGCTCCTTCCTCAAGTCGGCGTTGGCCCCTGAAGACAAAGACAAAGAAAAACCAATAAGAAAAGAGTCGTCAAGAAAGATCCGACCCGACTGCGTAGCAGTCGGCCCGAATCTCGGGGACTACACCCAGTGGGTGCACTGACGCGCCCCCACAGGAGACAGACAAAATCAAGTACTTACTTCGGCTGTCGGCCAGGTCGTCGGTCCGCCGGCTCAACTCCCGAGCCTGGCAGTCGAAGGCGACAGCACGAAGATTGTGGTATTCCTGAAAGTTTAGAAAGAAAGCAAAGTAAGGTGGCCGTCAAGAAAGATCCGACCCGACTGCGCAGCAGTCGGCCCGAATCTCGGGGACTACACCCAGTGGGTGCGCTGACGCACCCACACGGAAGAAATTAAGAAAGCGAAGCAGCCAAGAACGAAGGACTCACCCGGATGGTGGCTCGTGTTGACAAGAACTCTTGGTTGAGCTGTTGCAGCAGGGCGGCCTGAGCTTGTAGCCGGCTCCGGACCCCTTGAGCCGCCGCATCCAGATCGCCAGTCCCCCCGCTGGGAGTCCACTCGGACATGGCGGTGCTGGCCGCCTCCAGATCTTCCGCCGACTGGCCTGCGCCCGCGGCTCGGCGCAACTCCGGCGGAGCGGCGCCTCCCCCTGTGCGCCGGCCCGTCGCCGGCTGCACCTCGAGGCCGGCTCGGTTCTCCGGCTCACCTCCGATCGGCCCCTCCGGCGCCGCTGACGGTTGGCCGCCTTGGCCTGCTCCGGTTGACGCTGCTGGCGGCGCTTTCTTCGCAAAGGCCACGGGGTCCTCCCCCCTCTCCAACAGCGGCGGGTCTTGGACGATCTCCTCCGCCAAGGGCAACGGGGTGTCGGGGGCTACGGCTCGGAGAGGAATGGCGAGCAGTGGAGGCTGGTCACGCGAGCTTTCCGCCTCTGTCTCTGCGGGAGCCGCCTCCGTCTGGGCCTTGGCCGCCGCTTCGGCCTGCTCCCTAGCCGCCTGGGCGGCCGCCTTCTCTGCCGCCTCGCGCTCCTCCCGCGCTTCATGGGCATTCCGCTTTGTGGCCTCCCTGAGATCGGCCCGGGGGTCCACGCGGCAGGAGCTTGAAGACCCTCCAGCCGGCCCCACGACGGAGCCGCCCGGACCCCGCTCAAGGGAAAGTGGCGCCCTGTCCAGCAAGCGAGGAAAAGTTAAGAAGAATATTCGAAGAGAAAGAGAATGATGACGAGAATGCGGCAAGGCAATTGAAGACTTAAGCCGAGACCGCCTGGGGCTGCTTCACCGCCTTGCGGAAGCGGGCCGCCTTCGCAGCCGCCTCGTCTCGCTTTGTTGCCGCGGCGGAGGGCTTGGACTTCTTCGGCCGACTGCCGAAGAGGCCCAGAGCGGCCCGGCGCTTCTGCGCGCCGCCGGCAGCCGGCGCGACAGATGAGCCCGCGCCCTGTTGGTCGGCCGTCGGCTGGCGACACCGGGCAACTTCGGCTTCGAAATCGTCTGGCCAGTCCTCGAAACTCGCGGTAAACCTTGAGCCTCCGGGCTCGGCGCTGTCCCCCACGATGGCGTCTTCCATGGCGGCCGCCCCCAAGTCCGGGTCGTCAACGTCATCCACCTTGTGGTCGGGGGCGTACTGGCGTTCAATTCCCGCCGCCCCAGCCGGCGGCGCAAGAAGAGGGTTCTGCTCAAAAGAACCGACTAGTCAAAAGCCGGCCGACGACAAAAAGAAGATAGAGAGAGAAACTTACCACGGGCGGAGGATTGGCGCGAGAATACGGCGCCTTGCCGTATTGCCAGTCCCCGGCGAGCTTGCAGTTGGCGATGTAGTTAACCATGAGCGCCACCTCCGCGTGGGGCATTTCCCATGTGCTCAACCGGCTTGGGTCGAAGCGGCCGCTCATCTGACACATCATATGGGGCCGGCTTTGGAGAGGAAGGATCCGGTGCTCCACGAAGGCGGCCACCAAGTCAGCCCCGCGCAAGCCTTCCGACTGAATCAACACCCGAAGCCGAGAGATGGCGGCGTTCCCGGCCGGAGTCAATGACCGGGACCGGAAGCTCCACGAGGGCTGCCTCCCAGCCGGCGGGCCGGCTACGTAAGCCGGCAAGTTAATGTAGTCTCCTTCCTCGGTGACGTTCTTCACATAGAAATAAGATCTTTGCCAAACCTTCACCGACTGGATCAGGGGGATGGGCGGGAACGGGTTGTTCTCGCTCGCCCTCCTCATGGCGATGAAGGCTCCGCAGGGGGCGGGCACGCCAGCGACGACCGTGCCGAGCTTGCTCTGGAAGAACTCTCCCCAGAGCTCCAGCGTGGGGAGCAGCCCCAAGAAGCCTTCGCAGAGGGAGACGAAGGCCGACAGCAGCATCACCACATTGGGCGTAAGGTGATGCGGCTGGAGGTTGTAGAACTCCAGGAAAGAGCGCAGAAACCCGCTCGCCGGAAGGCCGAAGCCGCGCAGGCAGTGCGAGCGGAAGACGACCCGCTCGCCCTCCTCCGGCGCCGGCGAGATCTCCTTCGCGGGCGCCAGGCAGACCTGCACGCGGTTGGCGCCGGGCAGGCGCCGGGTCTGGTGAAGGAACTCCACGTGGTCTTCGTGGACGTTGGAGCCGTCCCACGAGCTTGACAACGCCATGGGAGCGAGGCGGTGTAGAGACGCGATGGCGCTGAGACGGGAAGCTGCGACGGCAGCGAGAGGAAGAAGACGAGGGTTAGGAGGGGCGGAGCGGGAGGGAGCGTGCGAACCTCTGTCGCTCTCCCTCCTCCCCCTACTTATAGGCTTAGGTGGCGGAGCCGAGGAGGCGCGGCGTGGGGAAGCGTGGGGATCGATCGTGCCCACTCCCCACGTCCTGCGATTATCGAGCCTTAACGGCGAAACGAAACTGCCTCGAGAAGGCGAGCGGCCCCTGTGGGCCACGGAAGATCCGCGCCCGGACCAAGGCTCGCGAGTGGCGGGCCCGGGCCTGCGGCGGCGTCCCGTCGCGCACGTGCGCTCGCAGGATCCCGCTGCGACGTGGCCGCGAGGGGGGGCCGTAGTCAGCACGCAGGTCCCCCCTCCTCCCGCCTGTAAGATGCGGGGCCCTCTGAAGTCGGCATACACCCGCAAAGTCGGCTCTTCAGGATGGGAAGCTGACCAAGCTTCTCGTCCCCCTGCTCACCTCGGAGCTCGATCAGCTTCGGGGACTACTGTCGGAGTAAATACCATGGGTAGCCTAGCCGGCTCCCCCTGGCCCTTCTGAAAAAGTTGCGAGCCCGCCCGGCTCTCAAGAATCAAAGACGTGGGGCCGCCTTCCCCTTGCCGGCAGCCACCCGGGCCGGCTCTCGGAAGGCGGTCCGACTTTAGCCCTCATGAGAAGGCCGACTCCAAGAAGCCGGCTCCCCATAAAGCGGTCAAGACTGTACCCACAAAGTTTGCACCCACCTAACGGCGGTGCGACGGGGCATGGCTATAGTGGAGCCTGCCACCCCCGAATCCCGGAGCACGCCTGGCACAGTGCGCCGTACGGGATAGGCGTGACCCGTCCGGTGCGGCACTGTTGCCATGTTGACTCTGGCATCACCCATGACGGGCCGCTAGCGTGGCCCACAGACGGTGGGCCCCTTTGAGCGGAGAGACGCCCGAAGGTGGCCATGCCTCCAACTAGTCGGCCCAAGACCGAGCCGGCTCCCCGCAGCCGGCTTGCCGCCTTCCTTGAAGAGGACGCCCCATTAAGGAGACAAGACGCGGTAAGGCTACAGCGATCGCCTGACTGGCGGCGGCACTGTAGCCGCGCTTACCACGATGAGGCTCACGTCAACAAGATGGAGCCATAGTAACCAGCCGCCGACCAGGCCCTGGACAGCGGGGCCTGCCTGTCGACCAAGGGGCCGGCAGCCGGCGGGACCCACCAGTCGGCGGGCCCCAGCAGCCGGCGCAGAAGCCGGCGAGAGCAGTCACAGACGGCTGGGCCCCGCGCCCAGCCGGATTACCATTATACCACCGGGGGGTAGGCCTATATAAACCCCCCGGAGCACCCTTGCAAAGGGTTCGACCCCTAACCAGTTCTAGACACCACATAAGGAGAGGAAGCAGGCTAGCCGTGCCCTTCTTCCTCCTCCCATCAAACAGCTCAAGGAGCGTTGTATTGCTACTCGATTCATCTAGTGAACATGCGGAGACCCCGTAGAGCAGCAGTAGGGGTGTTATCTCCACGGAGAGCCCCGAAGCTGGGTAAGATCCGCCGGCGTGCATGTCTTCACCTTATCCCGTTTCCACGCACCTGCGATGTCTTACTGGCTCCCACTATGATAAGCCACCCGTTGGCATATGTCGCACCTACCACCCGACAACTTGGTTGCCTATACAGTTCATAGACAAGTTAATGGTTACTACTAAAAGACTCAAGGTAAGTGTGAGTACCAAGGATGGCCCTCTCAGAGGATGACGAGGGAGGATCCCCGATGGAGTATTGTGTTGGTGATTAGTGGACTCGAGTGCGAAAACTATTTTACTAGTGGTGGCTCGTAGGATAGCTTAGCCAACAGTCAAAGCTGGCTTGCTGCAATAACTCCACCACCTTCTTGAGAATGAGCATGTATAGTAGGTTCTGTTGTAAGACTTGCTGAGTACCTTTGTACTCATGTTTGCTTTAATTTCTGTTTTCAGACGACAACACCGCCCCCTCCGATGGGTTTTATGTAGCCTCGACGTCGATGAGTAACTTGCCACCCAGGTGGTGATCCTGGCCATGGAGGGCCCTATGTAGATAGACAGGCTTCGACAAGCCTTCTTTCTAGTGTCTGTACTTAGACTATTTGCTTCCGCATGTGCTTGTATGCTTGTATGACTTGAGTGTCGGGTCATGTGACCCCTGCCCGTATGAACATGTTATGTATGGCTCTCTAGAGCCTTTAAATAAGGTACTTGAGTTGTAGAGTTTTGTTGTGATGCCATGTTGTATTTGCACATATCGAGCATATTGTGTGTATGATTGAAATGCTTGGTATGTGTGGGATCCGACAATCTAGTTGTTTATCCTTGGCAGCCTCTCTTATGGGGAAATGTAGTCTAGTGCTCCTCGAGATATAGTAGTCCGCTACAGCCCGGTTCACCGGAGTCCTGCTAGCCCAGCACTACTTCTCAGGACACTTGACTGGCCGACATGTGTTTCACTTCATTCCTATGTCTGTCCCTTCGGGGAAATGTCACGCGGTGACATCCGAAGTCCTGCCTAGCCTGCTACAGCCCGGGTTCCCCGGAGTCCTGTTAGCCCAGTGCTACAGCCCGGATTCACACGCTGTTGACCGACATGCTCGATGTGATTCATGTATGCCTGTCCCCATAGGTTGGTGCCGCTTTGGGTTCACGACTAGCCATGTCGGCCTGGGTTCTCTATCATATGGATGCTAGCGACACTATCATATACGTGAGCCAAAAGGCGCAAACAGTCCCGGGCCATGGTAAGGCGACACCCGTGGGAATACCGTGCGTGAGGCCGCAATGTGATATGAGGTGTTACCGGCTAGATCTATGTGACTTGGAATCGGGGTCCTGACACATCAGAAGGACAGAACAAGCGAAGGAAGGCAGGCCCCGGCAAGTACTTTCTCGCTGAACTGCAAGGAGCCGCCAGCAAAGATGTTACCGGATGCCCCAAGCTTGCCGGGGGGCAGCAACCTCTGGAGGGGCCCCAGGCCCCGACCGTAGAGGCAGCTGCCCCTATGGCCAAAGACGAGCCTTCAGTCCTTGCTGTCGAGCCCCAAGCTTCGGCATGGGTACAGCACACCGTCTGTTTCCTCCAAACAGGAGAACTCCCTGGGGAACAAGAAGAGGCACAAAAAGTGGCCCGTCGGTCCAGCATGTACCAGTTTGTGGATGATGCATTATACAGAAGGAGACCGAACGGTGTGAAACTGAAGTGCATCCCTCTGGAGGACGGACTGGAGCTATTGGCGGAGATATATGGGGGCATGTGTGGCTCCGACATAGGGTCGAGAGCCCTTGCCGGCAAAGTGTTCTGGCAAGGTTTCTTTTGGCCCACCGCTCTCCAGGATGCAACTGCACTAGTAACCAAGTGTGAAACGTGCTAGTTCCATTCAAAGAAGCTTCATCAGCCAGCCCAAGCCCTTCAAACAATCCCTCTTTCCTAGCCATTTTTGGTCTGGGGGCCCTACATACTGGGCCACTTTCCCCGTGCTGTCGGGGGCTTTGAGTACTTGTACGTCACAGTTGACAAGTTCACAAAGTGGACGGAAGTGAAACCAGTGAGAAAGGTGACAGCACAATCAGCCGTCAAGTTCTTCAAGGGACTAGTTTGCCGTTCCGGTGTGCCAAATAGATTCATCACCAACAACGACACACAGTTCACGAGCAACACCTTCATACAGTACATTCAAGACCTCGGCGGCAAGGTTTGTTTTGCTTCTGTTGCTCATCCCAGAAGCAACGGCCAGGCTGAGAGGGCAAATGTGGAAGTGTTGCGTGACCTCAAAACCAGAACTTTTGACAGGCTGCACAAGTGCGGAAGGCACTGGATTGATGAGTTGTCAACGGTTCTTTGGTCGATCTAAACGACACCAAATTGAGCCATTGGCCAGTCACCCTTTTCCTTGGTATACGGGAAGAAGCAGTTCTCCCCACGGAACTCATACACGGGTCACCTCGAGTGCTCGCTTATGATGAGCTCGAGCAAGAGCAGTTGCGCCAAGATGATGTGATGCTCCTTGAGGAAGATCGTCTTCAGGATGATGTGCGAGGCGCTCGTTACTAGCAAGCCTTGCGTCGCTACCATAAGGTTCATGCCTAGCTCCGTAAGGTTCATGCCTGAAGCCTTGAAAAAGGCGACCTTGTTCTTCGGCGGATCCAATCTGCCAAGAATTCAAACAATTTGACGCCAAAGTGGGAAGGCCCTTATCGGGTAATACGAGTCACCAGGCCCGGCGCAGTCCGCCTGGAGACCGAGGATGGCATTCCGGTGAGCAATTCCTAGAACATCGAACATCTTCGCAAGTTTTACACCTAAGGCGCGGTTGTCGGGAGCCCCGGCAACCCCCTTTTGTAGTAGCCTTGCCGGCAAGGCATGTAACCCTATGTACAAAGCCAGGCGCATACCTTGCACGCAGTCAGGGAAAGAGACCCTTAGTATGTATAGTTTCCTGTTGATTTCCATAGTTATGTGTATATGTATATGCATGCTTATCCAGGGTATTGTACTACTTTTTGGTTCCAACAAGTATTAACGGACTGCCAAGGGTCCATGCTCTTGCCCTCTTTTCCTTCCAGCCACGGCGAGGACGCTCGATCCCGCCAAGGACCCAGCACCAGGAAGAAGTTGAGAAGACGACCCGGCACGGCGATCCCCGGCAAACGGAACAAATAAAGTTTACCTCTTGCCCATCCATGTTCGTAACCTGCAACTTGTGCATCAGAAAACCTCGCCACTCCCTTTTGAAAGACTCGGGTACTCCCATTCTGGGCTCGAACGCTGCTTCGGTCGGGGTGGTCGTAGTAGCCCTTGCTAAAAAAGAGATGGACGCGGGGCTGGACCCTTTATGTGTAACCCGGAAGATGTGACTCTCCGGCAGGCGCAGAGGGCACCGGCAAGACGGCTTGCTGAGAGAACTCGTTTATTTGCGTTAAAGAGGCATTTTGCCTCTGCACGAGCGTATCTGTGCACAGGTTTCCGGCAAAGCTAGTTGTCGGTGTCAAAACCGGCAGATCTCGGGTAGGGGGTCCCGAACTATGCGTCTAGGCGGTTGGTAACAGGAGGTAGGGGCCATGAAGTTTTACCCAGGTTCGGGCCCTCTTGCCCGAGATCCGCCGGTTTTGACACCGGCATTGGTGATTCCAGGGTGAGACTTTCCTCCCCGGAAAGATTTTTATATTCGACGGCTTTGCACTATGGGCCAATTCGCTTGGCCATCTAGAGCAGATTGAAAGCTACGCCCCTGTCCATCAGGTCAGGTTCGAAAGCTTAAACTACACGGCCGATATCTGCGGAGACTTGATCTTCGACGTATTCGAGCCACTGCCTTGTGTGTCACGCGATCACGATGAGTACGATTTAGCTCTACCATCAGATAGTGTTCAGGAGATCGCACCGGCAGCCGCTCCGACCCTTAATTCGGAGCCAGTTGCGCCTTCCATGGACGGGTGGATGGACCTCGCCATGGAGGCCTTACCCTCAGCGATGATCGAGCCGAACATCGACCTTACCCTGCACGGGAGCCGTGTTGCTAAACTGCCGGATTCTTCTCCGGCCACGGACTCCGAACCGCCTGCGCCCGTTCCTAGAGAATCTGATTGGGCACCGATCATGGAGTTTACCTCCGCGGATATTTTTCAGCACTCGCCCCTTTGCGACATACTGAACTCATTAAGGTCTCTCTCCTTGTCAGGAGAATCCTGGCCGAACTATGTCCGGCAGGATTGGGATGCAGATAAAATTCACCGCCCACCCACCACCCACTTAGTAGCCACTATCGATGACCTAACCGACATGCTCGACTTCGACTCCAAAGACATCGACGGTATGGACGACGATGCAGGAGAGGAATAGGAACCACTCCCCACAGGGCACTGGACGCCCACTTCATCACATGACGTATACATGGTGGACACACCAAAAGAAAACGACGACGAGGAATAGAAGGACACAAAGAAGGGTTGTCCCCTCGAGAAGTAGTCAAAGCGGCGGCGTAAGTGCCACTCCAAATCCCGCCTCGGCAGAAACAACGATCATACAGACCCAGCGTTAGAGCAGGGTGAACCATCGCCGGACCACGGCAACACGGAGAATCAAACCGAACAACCCGATTCTGTCAAAGATAATAGTCCGGGCGACATCACACCGGACAGACATCCGGAGCAACAGAATGCCCGTCAAAGGCTCGTTGCCACCACGAGGAGTCTAAAAAAGTAGAAGCAAAGGCTCAAGGCTGCGCAAGACACACTTAAAATCAGATGGAGTACAGTACTCAACACAGCAGCGAAGTACGGCGGTAATTGCCCCACCAAGAGCTACCCAAAGCGAAAGTTGCTACCTGAATTCGATGAGGATGCCTTAGAACCCCCGCAACCAAAAATTAAAATGGCCACCTGGCCGGACAGACGACCTCACGGCCAACATAGAGTGGCAAACAATGCCGCACATACGCCAATACGCGATCCACGCGAGGGCTCGCATCAAAAGGACGACGCAACCAGATCCATCTACGGACCATGCAAGCGCGCTCCAGCATACAACACAACACAACAAACATCCGGACAACATGGTACACCTAGATATAGAGGTGCCGCACACCCCCTATGTTTCACCGATGAGGTGCTGGACCATGAATTTCCAGAGGGACTCAAACCCGTAAACATAGAGGCATACAACAGAACAACATACCATGGGGTCTGGATTGAGGACTATATCCTCCATATCCATATGGCTCGAGGAGATGATCTCCACACCATCAAGTACTTACCCCTCAAGCTCAAAGGACCAGCTCGGCACTGGCTTAAAAGCCTCCCGGAAAACTCCATTGGAAGATGGGAAGAGCTCGAAGACGCTTTTCGGGCAAATTTTCAAGGTTCTTATGCCCGACCTCCAGATGCGGACGATTTGAGTCATATAACTCAACAGCCCGGAGAGTCAGCCCGAAAGCTTTGGAACAGGTTTCTTACTAAAAAGAACCAAATAGTCGACTGTCCGGACGCCGAAGCCTTGGCAGCTTTTAAGCATAGCGTCCACGACGAATGGCTTGCCAGACACCTCGGCCAAGAAAATCCGAGAACAATGGCAGCATTAACAAGCCTCATGACCCGCTTTTGCGTGGGTGAGGACAGCTGGCTAGCCGGATGCAGCACCAGTGACCCAAGTACATCCGAAGTTAGAGATGAAAACAGGAAATCACGACGCAACAAAAATAATAAGCGTCGGAATAAAGAAGGCAGCCCGAAGAGCACCGCGGTAAATGCCGGATTCAGAAGCTCTCGTCCAGGTCAGGAAAAGCCGCCCTCTAAAGGCGCCAGAGACGAACTGTCCAGCTTAAATAAAATATTGGACCAAATATGTCTGATCCATAACACCCCTAGTAAACCCGCTAATCACACCCACAGAGAATGTTGGGTTTTCAAGCAGTCCGGCAAGCTCAACGCCGTACACAAGGGGCAGGATACACCAAGCGAAGACGAGGATGAGCCTCTCAAGCAAGACACTAGTGAACAAAAAAAAATCCACCAGAAGTCAAAACAGTAAACATGTTACACGTGATCAAGGGGAGAAACAAAGCGGCACTCCCAGAGAAATATGCCCAAGGGCCTATCACCGCGGAGTCCTGCCACTGGTCGTCTCAACCGATCACCTTTGACCATCGGGATTACTTAGCAAGTATCCGGCGTGCAGGACAGGCTGCCTTGGTATTAGACCCAATAATTGACGGATACCACTTCACACAAGTCCTAATGGACGGTGGCAGCAGTCTAAACCTGATATATCAGGACACAATCCGCAAAATGGGGATAGACCCAACGAAAATTTGCCTCAGCAATACTACCGTTAAAGGAGTAACGCCAGGCTCAGGGGCTCATTGCACGGGCTCCCCGCTACTAGAAGTTATATTCGGCTTCCCCGATAACTTCTGTAGCAAAAATTTAACCATCCACATTGCTCCGTTCCAAAGTGGCTATCAAGCACTACTTGGACGCGATGCTTTCGCTCACTTTAATGCAATACCGCATTACGCTTCCCTCACGCTTAAGATGCCCGGTCCACGTGGCATCACTACAGTAAATAGAAATATTGAGCGATCCCTGCACGCCGAGGAGGGTGAGGCTGCCTCGGCAGCCGCACACTAAAATGGACTCACCAACTAAAGTATTCGATAGGTCGTCAAGCCCACGGACACGTTCAGACGAGCCGGCGCAACTATATGTAATTCGTACAGGATTGATGGCCACACCCCTATCACAAATACACGGGGCTCAACGCGCGCAGACAAGTGGCAATTTTTACTCATCTTGAAATTTACATGGTTTCTTTAAAACCTACCTCTTTGCACGACAACTTTTCACCTAAGTTCCTCTCTTTTATAGGTGACCACCGTGCTACACCCGTCCAAGATACGGCACAACGGAGATACATGTGCAGACGTTCAGCAGGGACCCGTCCCAAGGATTCTTTTTAGATTAAGACCCTGCGTCAACCTTTTTTACTGTCTCTTGTTGATACACATCCCTTGGATTCTCAGTATAATTGAGAAGGATGCTGGCGTCTTGGCATGTGGCCACGTCAGAATAATGCACGTACCTGGACACTAGGGGCTTCTTACAAAGGGCACTGTTTAGGCCCGGTTTATACCATAAAGACCGAATACCTTAGGGAGTATTCGGCGTCGCGAGTTTGGCCTTATATGCATCAGCTCTGAATCATGTCTGTGGTCAAATGTTGGGTTTGCCCGGCTCCTATGTTTTGGTACCTTACGTTCCGCTCTATCGGCTAAGGTAGCACTAGGAGAACTACTGCGATTGTGCCCCGGGTCATCCGGACGAGCGCCTCAGTAGAGAAAGCCAAAAACTGATTGTCATGATATAGTGTGAGACTGGTCAACCACTCGATGACCTATCGGAATGTTAGAATTCCTCCGTCTTAACGAAGGGCCGTTTCCCGGCCAGGCATGTACGCACCCTGAATTCGGGAGAGTGCGGAGCCACCAGGGGCTATATAGTAGCCCCACCGTCAAACTCCTATGGCTAAGTGAAAGTGTTAAAGCATTATAGTCCGGTTGCCTCGTTCACTGGGTTAAGTGTTAAAGCATTATAAACACGCATCTTTGGTCGTCATTGTGGCCTTTTCAAGGTCTGTCACCTTCACTCGGTTTTCTTCTTCAAGGAACTGGCAACGGTCGGCAGTGTCTTTTAACTTTATAGCCATCTTGGCCATTTTCTCTTTGCTCTCTCAATGCACGGCCCTCTCGGTCCTCAACTCTTCAGCCGCCTTCAAAGCAGCCGCATTACTCCTTCTTGCTTATTCTTTGGCTCGGGCAGGTTCCGCCCGAAGGGTCTCCATGGTGGCAGCTCCATCTGCAGTCACAACATATTAAAGATACTGGCATCATGCTGCTCTTACTATGTGACATTCACCAGAAAGCATTACTTACCCCGTGCCTCGTCAACCTGCTTGTTAACAAGCTCGATGTCGGCATCTGCCGCATCCAGTTGCCGATTTAGTTCGGCAAACTCATTTGTCCGGCTAGCCACCGGAGTTTCCACCACCTGCACATAAAGGCGGTTTGGTTACTACCTGGGACTACGATCCTCTGTTCGCCGCCATTCTCGACGACAACCAGAGTCTCAGGGGCTACTATCCACATAGGGCACACTTAAAAATGTGTGGTACTATCAAAAAGTATCACGTCTCAAAGCCTGTCAGTAGACTCATAAAGGCTTCGTGCAATCCGCTTTCGGCGGACGAAATTCTTTCCATCACCGTACCCATTAACGTACGGTGTTCTTCTAAGATGGCCGCTCGCTCCAACAGCTCCCTCAGTATGTCCGACCGCATACCAGATGGTGCTAGACTCTTTTGTTTGTTCTCTTCAATAGCCGGACGCTGAGGACTTCGGGTGACTAAAGGATTATCTTCTGGCCTCACCGGATTCGGAGAGGCCCTTCGTGACGACACTTCAAGGTCGCCTGCTTCTTGAGTGGGGGAGTCTGGGGGAGGCGTTTCGCTCTCCATCATCTCCGGAAGAAGGTCCCCCGAAGACGAGCTCTGCTGAGAAGGGCTAAGATCCGAACGGCAAGATAAATGCTTCGGTTATTTTCCTCAGAGGTAAAGTAGTATATCCTCACTATTAAAGCACTTTTTGATTACTTACGGCTCGTTAGAAGGCAGATCCCCGCGCGGACTTTGTGCGGCAAGAGCACCCTCCAAGGCAGGACCCTCTGGTGGAGACTTCTTCTCTCGTTTGGAAACCTTGGTTTCTGGATCTTCAGGGGTAGTCCTCTTCCTTCCCCGGGGTGAGAGAATGCCAGATTCCTCCCCTTGGTTATCCTCCTTCACGGAGGTGCCCGTTCCCTCGGTCAGAATGGGTAGCGGTGGAGGCCCGCTTTCTCCTCCTATATTCCCCCCTTTATCTTCCTGTGAGGGCTCCAGGCAAGGTGCTAGCTCGAGCATCTTTTCCAGTACCAGATTCTCCAAGCCTTCCGGAAGGGGGCCCGAACACCGGATCATCTTCGCCTTTGTTATCCAGTCCTGGTCAAAGAGCGATTTCTCAGAATAACGTCATGATAAATGAAAGACGGTGTGTTCAGCTAGAGGATAGCTTACTTGGTCGGCGGTCCGGTTGCTGCCCAGGCCCACATCCTCGGTAGTATCCGGACACTCTATCTAGGTTCCGAAGAATGATCTATACATCTCCTCGTGCGTCAGGCCGAGGAAATTCTGAATAGCGCGTGGTCCTTCTGGGTTGAACTCCCACATGCGAAGGGGCCGGCGTTTGCATGGCTGGATCCGTCGAACCAGCATGACTTGCATCACCATAATCAAACTAAAATCTCCTTCGAAGAGATATTGAATGCGGCTCTGTAGTACTGGCACGTCCTTGGTTGGACCCCAGATCAGCCCTCTGCTAATCCATGACATCAGTTGTGGTGGAGGGCCTGAGCGAAAAGCAGGGGCAGCCGCCCACTTGGCACCTCTGGGAGCTGTGATGTAAAACCACTCCCGTTGCCATAATCCGGACACCTCTCGAATAGAACCCTTTGGCCATGGAGCTCTAGCGATCTTGCTTATTAATGCGCCTCCGCACGCTACATGCTGGCCCTCGACTATCTTCGGCTTAACGTCAAAGGTCTTGAGCCATAGGCCGAAGTGAGGGGTAATGCGGAGGAAAGCCTCACATACAACAATAAATGCTGAGATGTGGAGAAAGGAGTCCGGGGCTAGATCGTGGAAATCTAGCCCGTAATAAAACATCAGCCCCCTAACGAAGGGATCCAGAGTGAGGCCTAGACTTCGGAGGAAGTGAGAGATGAACACGACGTCTTCGTTGGGTTCAGGAGTAGGGACGACCTGCCCTCGGGCGGGAAGCCGATGTGAAACCTCGGCGGTCAGGTATCTGGCCTCCCTCAACTTCTTGATATCTTCTTCCGTAACGGAGGAGGGCATCCACCGGCCTTGAAGGCTAGATCTGGACATGACTGAAGGTCCGGAGCACCTGACCTGGGCTTTGGGTGTTAGAACTCGAGGCAGGGGAAGGATTCGATTGAGCACGGGAGGGAAAAAGTAAAAGCCTTGTCCCTTTATAAAGAGGGTGAATATCAAGCGTCCTCTCCGTAGCCGTTTGGGACTTGCCTATAATCTAGGAGTCCTAGATACGGTTGGGTTACCCACGACTGTATGGATGAGAATCCCGTAATTAGGGGAACATGATCTCTGCTTTGACAAGACGTGTCAAGAAACCGCCTCGCGTTATATGTGGAGCTTGTTGAAGAAAAACGGTTCGAATAATTACCGGCCCATGGCATAATGTTGTGTTGCCGAAATCTGTCAGCAGATTAGATTTGTGGAAATATTATTCTCTCTACGGTGGTATGTGGAACTTATTTCGCAAGGTCGGACACTATCCTTGTGTCCAAGTTCTTTCGTGATGTATTCGGAGGAGGAACCCACCTTGCAATGCCGAAGACAATACTACGCGCCGGACTCATCGTCATTGAAGCCTGGTTCAGGGGCTACTGAGGGAGTCCTGGATTAGGGGGTCTCCGGACAGCCGGACTATATTCTTTGGCCGGACTGTTAGACTATGAAGATACAAGATTGAAGACTTCGTCTCGTGTCCGGATGGGACTCTACTTGGCGTGGAAGGCAAGCTAGGCAATACGGATATGCATATCTCCTCCTTTGTAACCAACCTTGTGTAACCCTAGCCCTCTCCGGTGTCTATATAAAACGGAGGGTTTTAGTCCGTAGGACAACAGACAATCATACCATAGGCTAGCTTCTAGGGTTTAGCCTCTCTGATTTCGTGGTAGATCTACTCTTATACTACCCATATCATCAATATTAATCAAGCAGGACGTAGGGTTTTACCTCCATCAAGAGGGCCTAAACCTGGGTAAAACTTCGTGTCCCCTGCCTCCAGTTACCATCCGCCTAGACGCACAGTTCGGGACCCTGTACCCGAGATCCGCCGGTTTTGACACCGACACTAGTCCTTTTCATTAAAATGCTAATACAAGTACGGATGTTGCGGAACATGAGCATGGGCTCGAGACATTACATTTCTTAGAAGCTAAAATTCACCAAACGCCTACAAGTTTAGGAAAAAAGAGAAGTGCCCCGTGATCTCCGTTCTTGCCCTTTTCCTCCCAGGTACGTCAGGTGAGGGCGAAGAAGGAGTGACAGGGAACGCATCGACGAAGAGCATGGCGGGGATGGCCCTCGGCAAGGCGTGTGGCTGAGGGAGGATGGCGATGCAGATGATGACGCTGCCGCCGATGACCCTTCGGAGTCGAAATTGGCGTCCTCCCGCCCGGTCCCCTCCTCGTCACCGTCTCTTAAGGAGGAGCTCTCGTCATCGGTCGAGCTCTCCGCGCAGCACCCTAACCTGTGTCCCGAGCGCCAGAAGACCTTGACGAAGAGCAGATCGCTCTCCACTAATTTTAAGTGGAGAACGTGCCCCTTCATCAAGTAGTGGGCACGTGCGAAGGTTTTCCAGCCCCGATGAAGAAGCATTACATGAGGTACGGGGAACCTTGTGTTCGCCCATATGTCGCCATTACAACACCCCTTCATGTGAAGCCTCAGCCTCGGCGGCTGGTCGATCTCCAGCACCCTTACGAATGCCTCGGGGAGGCGAAGGCAGCTACGCGGCGGCTCGCGCAACTACAAGATGAACTCCAGCGCCGTGTCCCCGACGTGGCCGCTCGACGAAGTAGGAGGAGATGGTGGCAGATATGGTGTTGGAGATGGAGACGTCGGAGGTGTCCTCCTTCCGCGCCCACCTCTGCCTCAACCGCCTCGCCGACCGTGCCCCCGTCCGGCGCCTCCACCTTGGGTGTCTGGCTCTTCCTTGACCGCCGCAGCTATCACACCCTAGCTAGTTCAAGCATTAGAGTGTGCATCATGTTTAAATTTATCTTAAATTTGAAATGGGGATGAAGGAACCCCCAGCACCCCCCCTGGAACAACTAGGGTTTACTAAAAACTTTTTCAATGAACCTGAAATGCCCTTCTAAAAAGCCCACCCTTTTTGTTTTGGGTTAAAATCTTTGACAAAAATGGTGCACATTTTTCTAGGACATCATAAGGTCATTGGATTAATTCTTATAGTATTTGCATTTGGGAATTTAAATGCTATAAAATATCTTAAATGCTCAAATAATCATAAACTAAAATGTTTGTTGTTGGATATATTCTAAGCAGTGGCCATGATTAATTTTATGATTTTTGGAAATGCCCTGGCATTTTTAATAAAGCTCTGAAGTTACAGAAATAATAGAATGAATGAAAAACAGAAAAGGAGAGAAAGAACAGAGACTTACCTGGCGCAGCCCACTTGGCCCACCGGCTCGGCCCAGTCCACTGGCTCCTGCCAGTCGTCCTCCTCCTCTCGCCAGGAGGACGAGAAGTGCGTGGCCGGCGCCCGCGGCCACACGCCGGCCACCTCCTGCTTCTGCCGACGCCCCGGACGCGCCTACGAGTGCCACACACTCTCCCACGTCCCCCTCTCATTCTCCCCACTCTCCCCATGGCCCTCTCCCCCTCTCTGGCTCTCTCCCCATTCCCTGCCGAGCGCAGCCGTCGCCGCCGACAAGCTCCACCGCAGCCACCGCCGTCCACTCGTTGCCTCGACGTGCCAAGAAGCTCCGCCGTCGTCCGCTGCTTCGCCTCGACCCATCCCCGAGCGCTCGCTCGCCCCGGAGACGCTGCACCGAACTTGTCTTCAACCTCGGTCACCGGAGATCCCCCTCGCCGCTCCGCTCGCTCCAGCTCTTCCCCGAGCTCGCCGTTCGCTCCCCTGGAACCGCAGTGAGCTACTGACCCGTTTCCCCCTCTCCCCGCGCTCGTCCGCGTCCTCTAACCACCATGGCCATCGGAGCCGAAGCTCGCCGCCGCCACCGCACGTCGCCCTCGTGGCCACAGCCATGTTGGGTCACAACCGAGCACGCCTTCGTCTTCAACGCACTCGCAGGAGCCCGTAGCACCCCCGCACGCCCCTCGCCGTGCCTGCTAGCGACTAGTTCAACCTCGCCCGAACTCCGGCCGCCGCGGACATGCTCACCGGCGTCGTTTCCGGCCACCCCAGCTCCACCCACTAGCACCACTCGACGCGGCTCACTCCCCGCATCACGTAGATGGTCTCCGCCGTCCTTTTGGTCGCGGAGTGCAAAACCCGTGCTGCTCCGCCGTGTCTGGCCTCGCCGGCGGCTAAACGCCGGCGAGTTTGACCCCTTTTGACCGTGGACTGACGCATGGGCCCAGGTAGACTTCCCCCTTGAGCCTATGACAGGTGGGGCCAGCCTGCTAATTAGTTTAGGATTAGAGTTAACTAATTTTAATTAGTTTAGTCACTGACATGTGGGCCCAGGCCCCACTGACAGTTAATTAGTACTAATTTAATGCTGTTAATTAGCTGAGCCAGTGACAGACAGGGCCCGCCAGTCAGGTTTGACCTGGCCGACCCAGTTGACCCGCTGATGTCACACCTATGTCATGCTGACGCATTAATTCAATTACTGGAATTATTCTTATATAGGAAATTACAGAAAATAGCCAAAACTTCTAAAAATCATAGAAAATCAACCATAGCTCCAAATCAAACAATTTATATATGAAAAATGATCAGAAAAATTCAATCTATCCATCTGTAATGGTTTCATGCATGACAAAACAAGTTAACCTTGCTGTTTAAGCAGAATAAGATAATGCACTAATAAGGCTATGTTAAATGAACTAACATTTGAATCTTTGATTCAAATGAGCTCATTCCTTTCTATTTTAGCTTGCATTAGGCCAAGACACATTCATTTTGCCATGTTATAGCATGCATCATATTGTTGCATATTGTCATGTGTTGATTATGTTCGGTGTGACTTTCGTGGTAGGTTCTGCCTCTGAGGATAACCCGGAGTATCCGTCTGAAGGGCAGTACCCTACTACCACTACATCAGGCAAGCAACCCATTGATCATTCCGATACAAACCCATGTTCTCGCTTCTGCTCTTGTTTACTGCATTAAGACAACGCGATTCAAACTGTTGTGTGCTATGGTAGTTGAACCTGTATCCTCTGCATGACCTGTCATTGCCACAGTAACAAGATGGAACCCACTAGCATGTGTAGGAGTTGATTGAGCCATGTATGTGTTTCCTACCTTGTTATGCCTGCTATGCTTAGAGTTGTGTCAGGTCTGGTTCATCTGGGTGATGGGCTAGAGTTAAATGATTATGTCGGTAATGTGAGGGATGTGTTGAACATGATTTGGTAAAGGTATCGATGAGAGGCCATGTAGGAGTACTTGGTGGGTTGTCTCATTGAGGCCGTCCCTAAGAACTGAGATCTGTATGTGTGATTTTAAGAATCAGCTACTACCATGCATTGGGATCCTTAATTGACCCTCTCGGCTTCTTAATCAACCTAGTACTCTGTCCAGGAGTTGCAATTAGTCTCTGGTGTTTGTAGGTTATGTGTTGGCGGCCGTGCGTAGCGCTGACCCTAGGGGTGGGCTATGTTGCGGTAGATACACCGTGGCACGGTGTACCGAGCCACCCGTTTGGTGTCTCGGAACGCAGTTCACATCGTTCGGGGCCGTATGTGGAAACCTCGGTCGGACTCCCTGCGGATGGAACCTGGATAGGCGATAAACCTAGACTAGAGGCTTGAGTGTTTAGGTAGGCCGTGGCCGACACCCTCGTTGGGTTTCCGCTTGAAGGTTGCCGAGTACATGTCGTCTAAACAGTGGTAAGTGGTGAAAGCGTGTATGAAGAAGTACACCCCTGCAGGGTATAAAACTATAAGAATAGCCGCGTCCGCGGTAAAGGACTACTTGGTTGCCTATATAGTTCATAGACAAGTTAATGGATACTACTAAAAGACTCAAGATAAGTGTGAGTACCGAGGATGGCCCTCTCGTAGGATGACGAGGGTGGATCCCCGGTGGAGTATTGTGTTGGTGAGAAGTGGACTCGTGTGCGAAAACTATTTTACTAGTGGAGTTCCATAGGATAGCTTAGCCAAGAGTCAAAGCTGGCTTGCTACAATAACCCCACCACCTTCTTGAGAATGAGCATGTATAGTAGGTTCTAATGTAAGACTTGCTGAGTACCTTTGTACTCATGTTTGCTTAATTACTGTTTTCAGACGACAACACCGCCCCCTTTGATGGGTTTTATGTAGACCTCGACGTCGATGAGTAACTCGCCACCCAGGTGGTGACCCTGGCCATGGAGGGCCCTATGTAGATAGACAGGCTTCGAGAAGCCTTCTTGCTTTCTAGTGTTTGTACTCAGACTATTTGATTCTGCATGTGCTTGAATGATTGTATGACTTGAGTGTCGGGTCATGTGACCCCTACCTGTATGAACATGTTATGTATGGCTCTCTAGAGCCTTTAAATAAGGTACTTGAGTTGTAGAGTTTTGTTGTGATGCCATGTTGTATGTACTCATATCGGGCATATTGTGTGTATGATTGAAATGCTTGGTATGAGTGGGATCCGACAATCTAGTTGTTTATCCTTGGCAGCCTTTCTTATGGGGAAATGTACTCTAGTGTTCCTCGAGCCATAGTAGTCTACTACAGCCTGGTTCACCGGAGTCCTGCTAGCCCAGCACTACTGCTCAGGACACTTGACTGGCCGGCATGTGTTTCACTTCGTTCCTATGTCTGTCCCTTCGGGGAAATGTCACGCGGTGACATCCGGAGTCCTGCCTAGCCTACTACAGCCCGGGTTCCCCGGAGTCCTGTTAGCCCAGTGCTACAGCCCGGATTCATTCGCTGATGACCGACATGCTCGATGTGATTCATGTATGCCTCTCTCCATAGGTCTGCGCCGCTTTGGGTTCACGACTAGCCATGTTGGCCCGGGTTCTCTGTCATATGGATGCTAGCGACACTATCATATACGTGAGCCAAACGGCGCAAACGGTCTCGGGCCATGGTAAGGCGACACCCGTGGGGATACCTTGCGTGAGGCCGCAATGTGATATGAGGTGTTACCGGCTAGGTCGATGTGACTTGGAATCGGGGTCCTGACAGCAGCTCTCTTACGAGAGGAAGATCGAGTTGCCTCCGCAGAAGGATGGCCATGGTCGCGCCCTCTCGGCATGGTGGTGGATGAAGGATGGAGGCAACGTGAGGGGATGCCTCTCCTCCTCCTCCTGAGTCCCCTTTTTATAGCCAAGTAGGGGAAGGCAGAAGACTGGCTCTACGCCTCTGAAGGGCCCTTTCAAGTCTGGCTCATTAAGTTGGCGATGAGTAAGGGTTGTCGACCGCCCTCCCCGCGCCAATCAAAGGCGCATGGGTATCGGCCATGGCGCGCTTTCCCATATCGCGCACATCCGTCACCTACCACATGCCATGCATGCAGCGTACGTGGCGAAAGAGACAGGCGTGGTGGGAAATGTGGAACGACAGTTCCAAGGATGAGAGAGGCGAGGGGAGTAAATGAGCAGCAGACCTGCTGTTTTCCCTTTTTATGGGGAGGACGCGGGCCGCCTCTTTACTATTCACCATGGGGTGATGCAAGCATGCTGCGGTCATTGCACGCACGACCCCCATGTTCCGCACTCAATGTGGATTGTGGCGAAGCGCAACTGGCGAAGGAGTTACCGCAGTAAAAACTCTACCACGCGTGCCCGCGCACCGTTCTGGGCCAGACCCAACAACGCTCTATGCTTGTGTGTGGCCCAGGCCTGGGGGCTCCTGTCGGTGTACAAAAGTAGGGGCCCTTCAGTGCCCCTTTACTTGTGCACGGGCAGTCGTAGCCACACCTGCGGCCGGGCTTAACAGGGTAGAGGAAGCAAAGATACAAGGCTGCCGACACTACTAGGGAAAACCTTATACACAGAATCTTAGCAGCAGCGCGGTCTAAAAACAGACGCTACTACTAATTAGCAGTAGCGAGCTTCAGAAAACCACGCTACTAATAGCACAGTAGCAGTAGCAGTCTAGGTGAAACAAGCGCTACTACTATAATTGCCACGGCGTTGCCCCCAGGCTAGACATAGTACTAGCGTCCTTCCAAGGACGCGCTACTGCTAAAGTACTTAGTAGCAACGTTTATCTTGAAAACAGGCTACTGCTAAGTATTGCACCTAATTAAGTTTAGTCCCATACTGCTAAGCGAACAAGGTGTTTACCACCTTAAATATGTTACTTCTCAAACTATCTCGAGCACTAGGTCTTCATTGAACTATATGTCTAGGATTTGTGGCTGCAATATGAATCTTCACATGTGCCTATACAGGTATTGTGAGGATTCATGTTGACTATTTAGATTCTACACAAAAAGATCAATGATGACCAATGTATATATTTGAAGTTTTTACATGCTTAGACTTAGCAGTAGCGTTTTTAGGGCAAAGCGCTACTGATATTATAAAACAGAAAGGAATAGCTATAGCATGTTTCGCTTCACACGCTATAGCTAACTTATCTATAGCGCGTTCCGGCAAAACGCGCTGCTGCTAGTTTGACTTAACCCCCGACCGCGCGGGCTCAAAATTTTGCTAAGTCCTTCCCCTCCACTTCCCCCTCTCCTCCAACTGCTCCATTGCCGCCGTCGCCCTGCCGCTCTCGACCTCACCGCCACCGCCCGCTGCCGCCCGCTGCACACCCTCGACGCCGCCCCCAACCCCGACCTCGACACCGCCCCCGACCTCGACGTCGCCCCAACCCCGACATCGACGCCGCCCTCCGCCGCGCGCCCGAGCCCCGACACCATCCTCGACGCCGCCTACCCCTCCCTCGCCGCAGTCACCGTAAAGCTCTGCCTCTCCTCTCCCTGCCCTCCTCTCTCTCTACTGGGGAAATTCATATATGTGTTGATGCTGTGTTGATGTTCATATGAACTCTAGGTGTTCATATGAACCCTAGATTTGTTTAGCGCAGTAGGAATTTTTTAGCATTTAGGAAAAAATGATTAGCAATTTTTTTAGGAAATTAGCTAGGGCAATTTCATTCAAAAACAAAAAATAGAATTGTTTTTGTTACTTGGTTAAACTAATTGTTGCTATGTAAACAAAAACAAGATTGTTGTTATATGATATATGTCATTGATGTTCATTTGCATATTCCATTATTGAAGTGGTTTGATTGTGCCCAAGTGGCTTTGTTGTTTCTAGGGAATGAAGTCTAGTGGCCTATGTTTTGCAGGAATGTTGATTCATTTCCGTTCCGACAAATTTCAGGTTCTCGATTTGTCCACTTTTTAGTAAAAGTCATGATGAAATTTTCCGTAAATTTCGGCATGACTTGTGCTACAAACTAGGACATATTGAGT
This sequence comes from Triticum urartu, assembly GCF_056163025.1. NCBI lineage: Eukaryota > Viridiplantae > Streptophyta > Magnoliopsida > Poales > Poaceae > Triticum > Triticum urartu. The sequence goes on from NC_141873.1 coordinate 371,232,162, forward strand.
GCCCGGGATTTGCCGCACCAGGAAGGAGCAACATTCCTGCAGAGCATAGCCCTTATGTCATTATTCATTTTATTAGGTGTAGAATTAATTGACTAGATTTAATCGTAAGAACTAGTTGAGTTAATAGAACTAGTTGAACATGTCAAATTTGTTGTTGTTTTTTTAGTTAAAGCAATTTTTCCCGCATTGATGTCGATGATGCCTATCCCGCATCGTCGTCATCGAGTCGGCGGAGGACACCTGCGTCACCAGATGGGCCATGTCTGGAACTGGGCTCCGCCGGGGTGGTACTAGGAGGCGCTACCTACCGGGGGGCGTAGGTTGGTCAGGAGCCAGCCTGTTGTTGACCAGAACCTTCTTTGGTGGCGGTCGCGTGGGCCAGTGATGGTCCAGAGGCTCGAGGACCCCGCAGAGGTGGTGCATCACCGTGTCAGTGAGGAGGACACACACGTCCGTCGCTACTTGTTTGCGTTGGAGCACAGGTTCTCCAATACCTGGCAGGTTTTCTAGGGATCTCACTGGAGCTATGATCCTGTGATGGTTCCCTCTCTTTGGGTGTCCACCGCCTGCACCGATACCCGTCGTGTGCTAGGGTTTTAGTTGTATTAGTGATGTTATATGTATGATACTATTCAGGATGTATTAGTGATAATATTCGACGATGTACGGATGCATGAGATGATTTACTTTTGCTTATTGAATGCATGCTAATTTGAATACCTATTTATTTTATGATGTGGTTTTGCTTATTGAATGCTCATGTCAATATGAGTCTTATAAGATATTTTGAGTATCCTGGTAGCTGTCTTCGATCGGTTTTCAATTAATGTTTCAACTATGTACATAGGAAATGTCTGACAATGAAAAGGATTTCAGTATTTGCAAATATTGCGAAGACAAGCGCGACCTGTGTGATGGAATCTTGCTAGATGATGATAGGCGCTTCAGCATCAAGCTGGACGTGAACTTCGAAGTGGATACAGTAAGTCACAACGACAAGTCTTTTTTCGTAATTAAGCATGACATCTACTTCATTTGCTTCAACTTATAATTTAATTTTTTTTACTAATCTACTAGCGTATCCCCTACCATGCAAGAGTTTTTGTCTTGGATAAGATAGGTTTCAGTCGTACTATGGAGGTAAAGAAAGTTTACTTGAAGACTGAGCATGGTTGTATTTTCCACGCAAAATTATACAACATAGACGACTACACCTATTTTGGATGCAAAACTTGGCGAGCACTATGCAAGACCTATGCATTTGAGCCTGATATGGTTATCACCTTTGATATTCATCAGAAAGATGATATGGAAGGTAATATCGACATCTGGGTCGATGTGCAGACGCCTCCAGTTATACCATTATGTGAGTTTCTCAACCATATTTATGTCTTTGATATTGTTTATTCAAAAATAGTTGACAACTAATTTCTATTGTCAGCTTATTTCCGTTCAAGCAAACATGTCCAGTGCTTGGTACACAGGACCTACTACTATCCCTGGGCAGAACTAAACTACGAGGAGCTAAGTCATTATGTTTCATGGCTTGAGGATCTTGATACTGTCAAGACAAATTTTTTTCCCGCAATTAGAAATGTTAGTACTGAAAACAAGTGACCAATAGTGTTCTTAATGAACTACGGTCATATCTATTTTAGAAAGATGTCAAGATTTTTACTATTTGTCCTTAGTGCATCTTTTGCACACATTATTTTTTAAGCTAAACTTCATTGCTAAGTATGTTACTATACGATGTTCTTCAACAGGGACTCCCGATGAATGTTGTGACTCATGGGATCGAGACTAAAGGTACCATGAGTATTGTTAGCTTACGGCCAAGATATCCTACAATGCACTTTAGTGCATTCAGGATTTCTAATAGCGAGCAATGCATAATAGTGAAAGACTGGACCAAATTTGTGATGGAGGATTGCAGAGAAGTACTAGGGGGCAGCAATCAGAAGCGCAGCCCACGATTAGGAGACAGGTTCATCCGCATGCTCCAACTTGATGAAGGAGGAGAGCTACACATGTTTTATGTTATTTTACCTGAGAGAGAGCAGCAGGAGTGATTAGCTAGCTAGAAATGAGTTTGAAGATGATGATGTGCTACACTATGACTATGATGATTAAATAGATAGTGTTGGTGGTAATGACTATGATGATTATTATTAGCTAGTGTTCATGGTGATTAGATAGCTACCGCATCTAGTATTGGCTGTGATTAGTTAGCTATAATGAGTTTGGTCGGATGATGATGTGCTACACTATGACTATGGTGATTAAATAAATACTGTTGGTGGGAATGACTATGATGATGATTAAATAGCTATAATGAGTTAGATTCATGTGGAGGCAACATGTGCTGCACATCAAAAGTACTACTAGTCCAAACTAGATCAGGTTTGGATTAGAAGTATACTTTTGACATGCACCACATATTGCCTCCACATGAACCTAATCCACCTTATTTTGACACACTATTATGGACATAATGATATAAACCTTATAATTGGTATCATACCAAAATTTGTATAACGGCGTATAAATACACTAAAAATGAAAAAAGAATACTAGTAGCGATGGATAGTAAACACGCTGCAACTAGCTAGATTAGCAGCAGCGCGGGAGAGAACAAGTGTTGCCGCTATGTGTCTTAGCAGTAGCGCGTGTCGCACGCGCTACTGCTAAGTAATAGCCGTAGGGCCTTATTAGTAGCGTGGCAGCCCGGGCTACTAGTGGGCATTAAACCCACGCTACTACTAGGGTTTTCCCTAGTAGTGCGAGGCAGCACCCAAGCCAGAAGCATAAAGAGCGAAGGGGCAAGATGGGCTTCCCCCGGCAAGAGCCTTGCCGGGGCGGCCTACGTGGCCCCGTCAAGAGCCTTGCCGGGGAAACTTTCCCAACACCAGCAAGACCACCACCCTTGAGCCTGAGAGTCTCGACGCTGTCGGCAACGTCAAGACCGAGGCTCGAGAGCGCTTGCATGGTGGCATGCAGATCTTTGTGGAAACCAAAGGCCTGCAGGCCTAGGTGAGCACGAGAAGACGAAGACCACTAGCAAGATCTCACCGGGGACGACCGAAGACCCTTGGAAAGACCCTTGTTGGGGACGCTCGCAACCCTGCCCCGGCAAGATCCTTGCCGGGGACGCCCACGAGATCCCGGCAAGGGCCTTGCCGGGGGCGTCTATGGAGACAAAGCCAGGCCCGCACTTACCAAAGCTTCGCTGCCCCGCGCCCGTTCTGACGTGGCGACCAGCCAACCAACTAGGCACACATTTGCGTGGCAGCATGCAGCTTCTTTGACAACCATCTAAGCACCTGCGTGGTGGCATGTAGATCTTCGTGAAGACCCTGCCACCGCACCAGCTCAGCAGCTTGCCAGCTAGCATGGCGCTGCATGCCTTGTCACCATGGACGCACGTCGAAGCAAGGCGAGGCGGCGATGGACGGGACGAGCCTCTTTACCGTCGCCGATAAAGCAAGAGGACACATAGGCGGCACATTAAATGTGTTTGTCCTAGGATGCTAGGAGATAAACTTGTACAATGTACATACTTTCCACCTCATGTGTGCCACTGTGGCAACCCCTTTGAGATATAAAAGGAGGCCCGAGGCGTACTGAGGAAGAATTCAGACTTTTTGGACTGGGAATGCACCGCAGCTAGTTCAAGAACTCAAGAACACTAAATACACACAAAGCAGGACTAGGGTTTTTACGCATCGCTTTCGGCCCGAACCTGGGTAAAAATCCCACCGTGTTGGTCTTCTAGACCCACTCTTTGCGCAGCCCCACGCCCCGCAACTGTAGAAGGGATTACGTCGAGGGATCCCATAGGTGTCGTTCTAGAACCCCGACAGTTGCTTTTAATTCTTTCCAAAAGATCCCACCGGAATTCAATATTCTTCTTCATAAAAGAACCAGCACAAGAAGTATCGAGCATGGTTTGATCATTACGAGAAAGCCGAGCATAAAAATTCTGGATGATAATTTCTCTTGAGATCTCATGATTGGGGCATGAATATAACATTGAATTAAGCCTTCCCCAAGCTAGAGCGATAATTTCTCCTTCATGAGGCCAAAAATTATATATATAATTCCGATCATGATGAACTAGATGCATAGTATACATTTTTTGATAGAACTCCAATTTCAATCAATTCCAATTCCAGGATCCAATATCATCACATAGCCTATACCATGCCAATGCTTTTCCCTTCAAAGATAAAGGGAAAACCTTCTTCATAACTTCATCTCTGGGTAAACCTGCAAGCTTAAAAATCCACAAATTTGTTCTACATATATCAAGTGCATATCAGGATGTTTGGTTCTGTCTCCTACATAAGGATTAGCTAGCAGTTGTTCTATCATACCCGAAGGAATTTCATATTCAATATTTTCAGTAGGTGTAGTAGGTTGAGGGGTAACTAATTGTGGTTCTGGTTGAGGAGAAGATACCCTAAACAAACCCATCAAAGGATTGTTTTCCATAGTAACAAGTGACAGTAAATTTAAGCATGTTGGTTTTTCATATAGTCACTTTCACAAGTGACAGTAAACCCCTCAAAGGATTGCCTTCTTGAGGGTACACGGGATTTTCATGTAGTCACTTTCACCATGTTGGTTTGATTTGTGTTCGGTACTTTGATAATTTGATATGTGGGTGGACAGGTGCTTAGGTGCTGTTCTTACTTGAACAAACCACCTACTTACGATTAACCCTCCCGCAAGCATCCTCAACTATGAGAAAAGTATTAATAATAAATTCTAACCATATCATTAGACTTTTGGATCCAATCAGTCCCTTAAGAAATAGCTCATAAACTGGGGTTTAAGCTTCTGTCACTCTCACAACCCATCATCTAATTGCTACTCCACAATGCATCCCCTTATGCCCAAATATGGTGAAGTGTCATGTAGTTGACGTTCACATGACACCACTTGGGAATCACCACATACATACTATCAAAATATCGAACACATATCAAGTTCACATGATTACTTGCAACATGATTTCTCCCATGACCTCAAGAACAAAAGTAACTACTCACAAATGATAATCATGCTCAAGATCATAGGGGTATTAAATAGCTTATTGGATCTGAACATTGTTGGCGTTCTGGGAAACGGGGTCCCCAGACTTGCCTGCCTGCGGCCCGCGGCGTGGCTCCGCAAGCGGCCCTGCACGGCCCATCTTCACTAGCAAACACTCAAGACCCTCGCGAGGCGGACGACACAAGACCTCCTCAGTGGCTGCCTCTCCAGGCTGGCTCGCTAAGGGCAGAGAGATCAAGGCAAGGGACACCTCGCTAGTTTTGCGTGATGCAAGCCATGACGACTGGCAAGGAGTCCCGAGGCATCAGGCAAAGGTTTCCATATCGGTGCAACAAGACCAAGACCAGTAGGACAGCGGGACGGAGGTCATAGTGGAGCCCAAGACGGCGTCACCACCAGAGCCTTTGGCAGGCGGAGACTACTTTTGTCAGGATAATTTGTACTAGTTGTTTCCCTTTGAATTTGGCCGTTGTGGGATCCCTTCCCGCCTAATATTTGGGAAGAGGACCAGGGCCTCTCTATACAGGACTAGCCACCACCATAGAGAGGGATCGGCTCATCGGACCCAGACCATCCCGAACCACACAAGTTCACCAAGCACAAGAACACCTCTCCTCAGGAGGATATTCTTCCCTTGTAACTGTTCATCCTCAGCCCAAGAGGCAATCCACCACACTAGACTGGAGCAGGTTATTACACCATAATGGTGGCCCCACAGACGCGCATGCCACGCTGCTCATGGCACGCGAGCTCCTTCACTACCGCCTGGTCGACGACCTCTACGAGGACTAGTTGGACCGCATCGCCGAGCTCGTCAGCACCGCGGGGGGCTCTCCTGCACCATCCCTCTCGCTGCCTCGCCTGCCCCGGCTGCGGGCGATGTCGCTCACAGAGCGCCTCCGCCCCCTCCCCCAACAAGGTGGCGGCCTCGCGCCGAGGCGTGCGGCTCATGGCACCGCCACGCCAGGATCGCTTGCTACGGCAGGGCCATGCGCCACTTGCCATGGTGTCATAGGGACACCAAGATCAAGATCCGCCTCAGCGATGGGCCCCAGTGGCCACGGCAGGCTGCCGCGCCTTCACTCCCGAGCTGTGTAGCATCGTCTGGCCAGGCAAGTTCAAGCCAGATCTGCCTCCTCGCTACGACGGCACCCTCGCCCCTGTGGAGTTCTTGCAGCTCTACGAGCTGAGCATCGAGGCGGCCAACAGCGACGAAAAGGTCATGGCGAACTGGTTTCCCATGGCTCTCACAGACGGCGCTCTCTCATGGCTCCTGAACCTGCCCCCGGCCTCGATCTCCTCCTGGGATGAGATGTGTGACCGCTTCGTCGCCAACTTCCAGGGCACTCGCGACTGCCCCCCGGCCGCGGGTGACCTGCACCGCATCAAGCAACAGCCAGGAGAGACCCTACAAATGTCCATTCAGCGCTTCAACGACGTGCGCATGAAGATCCCCAAGGTGACCAACGAGGCCATCATCTCAGCGTTTTCCGACGGAGTTCGCGACATCAAGATGAAGGAGGAGCTCGCCATCGATGAGGAGTTGTGCACGACTTTGGAGATGTTCAACATAGCAACGAACTGTGCAAGAGCGGAGGAGGGGCGACTCTCCCTCCTCAAGCTCCCCGCTGCGGATCCAGAGGAGAAGAAGGCCAAGGTCAAGGACGTGAAGCGCAAAGGGTGGCCCTGCTCGCGGAAGAACCGGACGCCAAGCGCGGCCGAGATCTTCCCGAGTCGCCCAAGGGCAGCCGTACATTTTGCGCCTTCCACAACGTGCGCACCCACAACACCAACAATTGTCAAGAGCTCATGGCCATTCGAGATGGACGCTTTGGTCGATGCCCCAAGTGCAAGAATGGGGCTACGGCCGAGGATGTGGACGAGGTGGAGGACGTTGGGACGACCGTGGGCCCCGCCAGGAGTGGCGCGACCAGCCTCGCGAGAACCGCTGGCAGGACCAGCCTCGTGAGGGCGCCTGGCGTGAACAGCCTCGCGATGACCGTCCTCAGGGAAACGTTGGTCTCCCTCCGCTGCCGCCGCCTCCAAGGATGAACGATGACCACCAACAGGACAAAGGAGCTGGGGGCTTCCAGGAGCCACGCGCCATCGCCTGCATCTTGGGTGGTGCTCACGCCCTAGCCTCCCAGCGCATCTTAAAGAATTTCTCTCGCGAGGTAAATGCAGCCCTCCCCAAGCTCGAGGCCATGCGCCCGCTCAGATGGTCCAAGTACGCCATCACCTTTAGCTCGGCGGACTAGCTCAAGTGCGCGGCAACCTCTGGCGTTCTCCCGATGCTCTGTTCACCCGTCATCAGCAATGTCCAAGTCACCCAGACCCTCATTGACGGCGGGCAGGACTCAGTGTCATGTCCGTCAAGATTTTTGACAACCTTCAAGTGCCATATGATTAGCTCCAACCCACCAGGCCTTTCTCAGGAGTGATTTACAGCTCCACCCCGATAGGGCAAGTTCGTCTCCCTGTCACCTTCGGTCAGCGCGACAACTACCACAACAAGCTCGTCGACTTCGACGTCGCCCACATCCGCCAACCATAGAATGCCATCCTCGGGTACCCAGTGCTAGCCAAATTCATAGCAGTCACCCACCATGGCTACAACAACCTCAAGATGTCGGGAAGCAGCGGAATCATCACAGTCGCCTGCGAAGAAAGAGACGCGGTGTGCTCCCTCGAGCGCGCCTTCCAAGCTGTGTCAATCGAAGACCCTGATAGCGCGGGTGCGTAGTACCCTCCAGACGCCAACCCCAAGAATAAGAAGCAGCTACTCCGCATTGGACCCAAAGGGAGGGGCACCTCCAGTGGCGCCACCTCAGGATCTGCGCCCACGCGTGGGGCGCCTCCCTCCCTCGCATAGGGAGGCGCGCCCAGCGCCGTCCTCGGGCAGGGCTCGGGGGCTCTCTTCTAGAGGGCCTAGTACCTGGCCAACGTCACGAGGGAGGCGCTCGGGCACAGCGTGGAGGCGTGCTTCGTGGCACGTTTCCCTCAGGAGGATACCGGGCGAGGAGCGCCCGGTGCTCAGGAGTTCATCACCAAGGCCACCCAGGAGCTTCAGGAAGTAAGAGCCATATGCGGCGACCGCCGCCCACCTGGCGCTGCTCCCCACCCAGGCAAGGGTGGTGAGCTGTGCGTCTGCATCGACATCCCAGGGCTCAACAGGAAGCATCTCAGGAGCGCTTCTGGCCTTCGCGTGCTGGCCGGTGTGAGGGTCTGCATCATAGCTACGTTCGCATGCTGTTCGACCTGCCGAGCATGGCTGCCGCCTTCCAGCGCAATCTGCGGAGCATCCTGGTAGGTCAGGAGGCCAGGCATCATGCAGTCCTGGCGGAGATGGAGACGGTCCTCAAGAGGCCACCCGAGCCTCCAGAGCCTCCCCAGGCTCAGGGCCTTGACGGCTCATGAGAAGTGACTTCTTCGCTACGCGTATTCAGCTACCCCAACACTCCTTCGACAACCAAACCAGGTGACATCTTTCCAAGTTGATTCAGCTGGGAGCGCCCCCTGGGCTGCATCATTCCAAGGCCGCATGGGTCATTCCCTATGGCATGGGTCCGCTTGCATCTTTAGTTCACCTTGCTGGGGGCGCCCCTCGAGCTACATCATCCCCAGGCCGCTCGGGTCCGACCCAGGGGAATGTATCGTTCTCGCATTTACCTAAGCAAGTTTGCTTCTCATGCATAATCTGTCTATGGTTACCACCCGCTTGATTGTCACCCACCATGGGAGCCACGCGCCGATTGCCTTTCTTCAGGATCCTTCACATAAGAAGGCTAGGCACGGCGTCTGTGCTCGGGCCCATCCCTGGAGCGTCGATAAATCCAATGGCTGAGCTCTTTCTGGCGGCCCGGCCCTGTTCACGTCACCTCCTGGGATCATTGGTGCTTGGCCTTCTCGTGCGATAACCTCAGGGAAGTCATTCGGAGCAGGTTGTCTAACCATCTCACAGGAGCGCCACAGCCATCAAGAACTGAGACCAAGTGCAACCCGCCTTCAGGTAGGGCCTCGTGAGTCCCACGCTGTCTCATGAGTGCACATACACACCTCGTCTAGCCCTGCCGTGCAAGCCACGTGTCAGGGAAGGGCTGTACACGCAATGGGGGCTCTCCGCAGTAGGGAGTCCCCTCCCACGTACCAGTGGCGGACCAGCAATCGCCATGGCGACTTGTGCCTTTCCTCGCGCTAACTTGCAGGAACTTCATGTGGACTACAGCGGGCGGTACTGCAGACTTTTTCTCTTCTCCCATGTGATTCGCTTGCGCGTTAAAAGGGGGGCTCCTGAGCATCACGACTCAGGATCTCTTACTGGCTCTCCAGCCCTCACCCCCTGGCCTTGCCCACGGCATCGCGACCTGGCATACCAGCGGCGGCTGAGCTCACTCGAGGGCCGGGACCTGAGGACGTAGAGCACCAGCAAGAGCATGGAGAAGAGGGAGAGGCTCTCACGAGACTAACCTAGCTACCCAGCAGCGGCCGACACCCAAGTCTGGCACAACACGAGGAACCAGCTCCGGAATGCCTAGATAAGTCTTGTACCTGGACCGACCTGGTGCTGCGGCATAATATCCTCGCCTTTCGCTGCCCTGCTACGGCAATGTCGCCTCCCTTTCCCATCCTCAGGTAGCTGCTTGCACGCTAAAGGGGACCTCGTGAGCATCGCTCCTCAGGAGCTCTTACTGGACATCGGGCCGCTCACCTCCTGGCCTTGACCACAGCATCGCAACCTGGCATACCAGCGATGGCTGCAGCCTGCCTGGGGAACCTGTGGCGTAGAGCACCAAGCTACTGCAGGGTTGGAAAGGGGAGATTGAGCCTTAGCAGGACACGCATTTGCAATTTCCACAATAAGGATAATATCAACGAAAGACATTACAAACGCTTTACATGCTCCCACGGGGTCCGTTTTGATTCCTCACAGGGAACAAAAGGAATGGAATTCCTAGGGGCTCTATCTACTCGCGCCAGACGTCGCCGACGCCATCATCAACAGTGGGCCACGAGAGGCCGGCGCCAACCCCATCCAGATCAGCGATGACGGCATCCGGATGCTGCGGCCTTGATCCGAGCGCGGCGAGAGCTCGGGGTCACGTAGCTATCGTCGCTTGTCTCCGGAGTCTTGGCGAGCTCAGGAGAATCGCTGGACCACTAGGAGTCGCCGCTATAGCTGGAGGAGCTGCAGGCAAGGCCAGCGGCAGGCCGGCGCCAGCCGTCCTGGCGACCCCCTTCAGGGCAGCACTCCAAGCGGCAGCCTTCTTCGTCGAAGACCTTGGAGAACAGTGTGGAGGCACCGTCGTACTCGAAGTGGATGGCGAGGGTGCCTTCCGCACAGCAGACTCGAGTGACCTGGCCCCAGCCTCGAGTCATGAAGATCCTCCCGGAGGAGACGACTTCAACCTCCGCTCCTGTCGTCGGGGCGTCGCAGTCAGCGTGCTACAACCAAAGCTTGAGATGACCCCTCGACGGCATCTCAGCAAAGAAGAACTACGGGAAGCGGATCCAAGTGCTTGGGGGCATTGCCGCCCACAACACGAACTCGCGTGAGGAGTCCACGGCATGGACCCCTGGGGCGATGGCGTGTGCCACCGTGGCACGGCAGCCGTGGCCCTGGCGCGGGCGACGGCGCTCGGCACCCCTCCCTCCAGAGCACTCGGCTTGGGCATACAAGGGCAACGGATACCCAGGAGGCGGCCGCTCGTACCACGGTCGCGACACTGCCAGTCTCACGACTATCTCGCGATGATGGGGCCGCCTCTTCTTCGGTGGGACTAGCTTGGGCTCGTTGAGGGGAGTCTTGCCCTTCTCCGCAGCCGAGAACCTCTGTATCGGCGCCATGACCGCGCCAGCAAGCAGTGGAACGAGGAAGAAGAAGGAGCGGGAGGAGCAAAGTTGGGATGGATTATGGGGCCTCCGCCCCCACTTCCAATTTATAGCCAAGGGGAGGCCAACCGCCGGCTTCCACGATCTAAGGTAATAACGATTTTTGGTGTTAAAACCGGTGGATTTCGGGTAGGGGGTCCCGAACTGTGCGTCTAAGATGGATGGTAATAGGAGGCAGGGGACACGATGTTTACCCAGGTTCGGGCCTTCTCGATGGAGGTAATACCCTACATCCTGCTGATTGATCTTGATGATATGAGTATTACAAGAGTTGAACTACCACGAGATCGTAGAGGCTAAACCCTAGAACCTAGCCTATGGTATGATTGTATGTTGTCCTACGGACTAAACCCTCTGGTTTATATAGACACCGGAGGGGGCTAGGTTTACACAGAGTCGGTTACAAGGGAGGAGATCTACATATCCGTATTGCCAAGCTTGCCTTCTACGCCAAGGAAAGTCCCATCCGGACATGGGACGAAGTCTTCAATCTTGTATCTTCATAGTCCAATAGTCCGGCCAAAGGATATAGTCCGGCTGTCCGGAGACCCCCTAATCCAGGACTCCCTCAGTAGCCCCTGAACCAGGCTTCAATGACGATGAGTCCGGCGCGCAGTTTTGTCTTCGGCATTGCAAGGCGGTTTCTTCTTCCAAATACTCCATAGAAGATTTTGAACACAAGGATAATGTCCGGCTTTGCAAAACAAGTTCCACATACCGCCGTAGAGAGAATAATATTTCCACAAATCCAATCTGCTGACATGTTTGACAGCATGACATCATGTCATGGCCCGGTCATTATTCGAACTGTTTTTCTCAACCAGCACCGCACATATTGCGGGGCGGTTTTCTTGACACGTCTTGTCAAAGCAGAGATCGTGTCCCCCTTATTACAGGATTCTCATCAATACGGACGTGGGTAACCCAACCGCGCCATCAATTACAGCGCTTGGGGAATAAGCGATTTTACCAGGCAAGTGGGGAGGTGCATCACCTCTTTCGCCCTTATAAAGGCACAAGGATTCACCCCTTTTACCCACGCCTTCTACCTACTTGCTTATCCATTCTCACGCACTCGAGCTCCAGGGCCCAAGTTCGTGTTTCTCTTCTCAAACCACTCCAAGCATGTCTGGAGCAGGAGGCAAGTGGATGGTCTCCTCCGTCACGGAGAAGCACATCGCAAAGTTATGGGAAGCCGGATATCGTGCACCGGCTGCCAGATGCAGGGCAGATCATCCCTACACCCGAACCCCGTGAGAGGGTAGTTTTCCCTACCCACTTCATCCACGGACTGGGATTTCCCCTCCACCCGTTTGTCCGCGGGCTCATGTTTTACTACAGGCTGGATTTTCATGATCTGCCCCCCAATTTCATCCTCGACATCTTGGTGTTTATCGTCGTGTGCGAGGCCTTCCTCCGCATCAGACCCCACTTCGGCCTATGGCTGAAAACCTTCAATGTTAAACCGAAGGTGGTGGTCGGCCAGCAAGCAGAGTGCGGAGGCGCCATGGTGGGCAAAATGCCTAACTGATACGTCTCCAACGTATCTATAATTTTTGATTGCTCCATGCTATATTATCTACTGTTTGGGACATTATTGGGCTTTATTATCCACTTTTATATTATTTTTGGGACTAACCTATTAACCGGAGGCCTAGCCCAGAATTGCTGCTTTTTGCCTATTTCAGGGTTTCGAAGAAAAGGAATATCAAACAGAGTCCAAACCAAATGAAACCTTCGGGAACGTGATTTTCTCAACGAACAAGACCAAGGAGACTTGGACCCTACGTCAAGACACAAAAGAGGAGGCCACGAGGTAGGGGGCGTGCCTCCCCCCCAGGCGCGCCCTCCACCCTCGTGGGCCCCCTGTTGCTCCACCGACGTACTCCTTCCTCCTATATATACCTACCTACCCCCAAATGATCAGATACGGAGCCAAAACCCTAATTCCACCACCGCAACTTTCTGTATCCACGAGATCCCATCTTGGGGCCTGTACCGGAGCTCCGCCGGACGGGGGCATCGATCACGGAGGGCTTCTACATCAACACCATAGCCCCTCTGATGAAGTGTGAGTAGTTTACCTCAGACCTACGGGTACATAGTTAGTAGCTAGATGGCTTCTTCTCTCTTTTTGCATCTCAATACAATGTTCTCCCCTCTCTTGTGGAGATCTATTCAATGTAATCTTCTTTTTGCGGTGTGTTTGTTGAGACCAATGAATTGTGGGTTTATGATCAAGTCTATCTATGAACAATATTTGAATCTTCTCTGAATTCTTTTATGTATGATTGGTTATCTTTGCAAGTCTCTTCGAATTATCAGTTTGGTTTGGCCTACTAGATTGATCTTTCTTGGGATGGGAGAAGTGCTTAGCTTTGGGTTCAATCTTGCGGTGTCCTTTCCCAGTGACAGTAGGGGCAGCAAGACACGTATTGTATTGTTGCCATCGAGGATAACAAGATGGGGTTTTCATCATATTGCATGAGTTTATCCCTCTACATCATGTCATCTTGCTTAAGGAGTTACTCTGTTTTCATTAACTTAATACTCTAGATGCATGCTGGATAGCGGTCGATGATTGGAGTAATAGTAGTAGATACAGGCAGGAGTCGGTCTACTTGTCTCGGACGTGATGCCTATATACATGATCATACCTAGATATTCTCATAACTATGCTCAATTATTTCAATTGCTCAACAGTATTTTGTTCACCCACCGTAGAATACTTACGCTCTTGAGAGAAGCCACTAGTGAAACCTATGGCCCCCGGGTCTATCTTCATCATATTAATCTACCCATCACATACCCTTATCTCCCGCATTACATTATTTGCCATTTGCCTCTCGTTTTCCTCTCCCACACTTCACCCTTGCCGTTTTATTCGCCCTCTCTCTCTATCCTCCCTCTCTTTATCTATTTGCCTCTTTTGCCCGTCTCTTGTTTGCTCGTATGGTTGGAATAGTTGTTTATTTATTACTAAATAGAGTGTCGGCGTTCTGGGAATGGGGGTCCCCAGACTTGCCTGCCTACGGCCAGCGGCGTGGCTCAAGTGGGGGCCCAGTGCGGCCCATCTTCATCAGCTCAAGCTCAAGACCCTTGCGAGGGGCCAAGCCTCGCGGGGCGGATGACAGGAAGCTTCCTCAGAGGCAGCCTCATCAGGCAGGCTCGTGAGGAGGCGGAGAGATCAAGGCAGGGGTACCTCGCGAAGAGCCCGTGACACAAGCCATGACGATCGAGACCAGGAGGGCGCCAGGCGGGCGCCGGCCTGCGCAGTGTCCGTGTTTCCTCTTTGGTGCAAAGGGGGGCAAGCACAGGCCAAGGCATCCGGCAAAGGTTGCCATTCCGGTGCAACGAGACCAAGACCAGCAGAGCGGCAGGACAAAGGTCACCGTGGAGCCCAAGACAGCGTCATCACCAATGCTTTTGGCAGCCGAAGACCACCTTTGGTCAGGATAACTTGTACTATATGTTCCCCTTCAAAATGGCCAAGTGTTGGCGCCCTCCCCGCTCATTATTTGGGGAGAGGCCCAGGGCCTCTATAAATAGAGCTAGCCACCACAGAGTAGAGACATCCAGAAAACACCCAGAGATCTAGTAGAACCCTAGCAGAGAGAGAGAGAGTGACTGAACTCACCCTAGCAGTTCATCGCACCAGCTCAAGAACACCTCTCGCGAGGCTGTTCTTCCTTTGTACTGTTCATCATTAGCCCCCGAAGCAATCCACCACACCACACACTAGAGTAGGGTATTACACCACAATGGTGGCCCGAACCAGTATAAACTTTGTGTCCCTTGTCTTGTTCGTTGCTTCCAGCTTAGATCACGCGAGGAGATTGGACGTAGATCGGTCGGGGAGAGATCTCCGCGTGCACCCCAGTGTTCGAACCTCAAGGGTCTGCCAGAACCCAAAATCTGACATTTGGCGCGCCAGGTAGGGGTGCGCCGGAATCCTTCTTCCTCCGCATCGCGTTCTGTTGCTTCGACGTTCAGATGTCAACCGACCCGGCAGCCAACGCCGACCGCTGAGGAGCGTGGCCCGCCCATGCCATGGCACCAGCCCAGGGCGACCTCAACCTTGCGCCTCAGGCAGCCCGCGCTCCGCAGGGCGCTACGGGCGCGGGCGACGCGACTAGACGCCGCCTGCCCTCACACCACGGCAGGTGCAGGCCGCAACAAGGGCCTCAGACCATGCCGCGGCCACAACGCGTACACCCGACGGGAGCAAGCGAATTCCAGGGCCGCGCTCACGGTGGCCCAAGAGCTGCTACGGTGTCGACTGCTGGAGGGTGGCTGCGACGTGTTGTTGGAGCGAGTAGCTGAGCTCCTGGACGCCGCCACCTCAGGAACACCACCTTTCTGCGTCCAGCTGCCACCCCAGACCCAAGGCAGGTCGCATGGTGGCATCGTGCGCACGCGCGCAACTTCTAGCGGACTCCAGGGCCCGCCTAGTGCCAACACCTCTGCCGGCACCGGGCGACAAGTCACGCCAGCGCCCTCTCAGGCTAGCGAGGAGGTGCACGCTGCGGCCTTCGGCCTCGGCAGACCGCCGCGTCATCACCCCCAAGACGGCGCTCCAAGCCAGGCTGCGTGGCATACGGGATGCTACAGCGAGGCGCACGGGGCGGTGACCCCGGAAGCTTATGTGCCACGCATGGTGAATCAAGGGTGCGCGCTGGAAGAAGATCATGGCTCATTCCTCGGGCCAGGCTGGGGCGAGGAGACGCCAGGAGCTGAGCTCTTTCAGGAACCACAGGAGAAACTCGACGACTGCGCCGTCGGCGGCAACTATCGGGTACCACTCATCCCTCAGGGGCAAGCTTATGCTAACCATGGGCCGCAGGAGATACAGGTCTCCGCAGCGGGTGGCTGCCCAAATTCTGCAGCCTCATACCCCTCAGGAGGAGGGTGCAGGGGGCTGCAGGAGAGGGGCCGAGATTCGGGTTCGTCACCGCGGCGGTCGGAGCAAGGTATTCTCGAGAGGTAGGCCCCCTGTCGGGGAGGTGCCCCAAGGCCTGCCCCCGGCAGGGGACCCGTGGTCGTCGGGGGAACCGCTGGCGACCGCTCTGTCTCATTGGCGTCGACCTAGTTTCTGGTCGCCTTCGATGGCGGCAGAGTGTGGCACAAGGCGGGGCCCTCGTCTGGCGATATGAAGCAAGGCCAGTACCTGTGAAGAAGGCCTAGTGCCTCTGAAGCTCGCCGCCCCGTGACACTCTCACGTAATAATGAGTGGGGCTGTACATGCCCTGGAGTCTCTGGAGAGCCGCCCTCGGGCCTTGGGGGCTCCCGCCCACGCCCAGTGGCTGCACAAGGCGGGGGAAAGACGTCGAATACTAGACTAGGTGCCGGACGCGGCCTTTTGCTTTTGCCTTTCCTTGTTGACAAGTTCTTCGATTTGGATTTAAGTTGAATTTGAGCTCGGTGCTTGCGTGTGTTTGGGGGAAGGGGTGTTTAATCTCGTTCGAGCGATCTCTCGCGTTCTAGTTTTGGCTTTGCGTCCAAGATTAACATCAGCTACCCCCCCCCTCGCGAGCCCCTCGCGAACCGGGCCGGGCCAGGCACGTTCACAACCAGGACCGCTGTTACCGCACCCTTTCCGGAGGTTTTCATCGTAGGATCCACAAGTTAATCAGAAGACACCGAAGAGCAGCGGCCCCCACAGGCCCGCTCGGGATTTGTCGGGGTCAGAAGGTACACAAGTCAGGTGACCCATCACCGGGCCGACAGCTACGTTCACACACAACATCACCCTTACCAGAGTACTAAGTGCAAACCTTTACATGAGGGGCTTCCCCTCCCAAAATGCTCTTACATCCTTCAGGGCCAAGCCCGAACTTTCTTTATGCAGGTTAAACGGCAGTAACGCGCGGTCAGTCGGACATATCACTCGCCGCGTCTTGGGTGTCCTCGGAGGCATCACTGGCGTCGTCGGCATTCCCGCCGCCGCCGCCAGCATCTCCATTAGTGCCAGGCTCGTCCACAACATCGCCTTCATTGGCGCCCACAACCACGCCATCGTCATCGGACGCAAAGGCCCTGACGAGGGTGTCCACGTTGTCCTCCACCCACCGTGCCAGGTCGCCCCGGACGGCGATGGGCACGGGTGCGATGGCAGCGTCGAAGTCGAAGTGGGGGTCCCTGTCCTGCAGATGGCTGAAGACACGGGAGAAGGCACGCCCAAGCAAGGCTCGTCTCCTCTCTTCAACAAGCCAATGGGACCTCTCGGACCGGTTCTCCAGAAGCGTCACCACATCGGTGAAAAATTGGAGGTTGCCAGCGTAGTTGACCTCGTGCGGCTCCCTAGCGGCAGCCTCGCAGATGTAGCCCAAATCTGCGTTGGCCCTCTCTCGGAGCGTTTGAAGCATGGGGGCATGCACGTGCTCCAGAACCCGCCGCCGACGGAGCTCGTCCTCACTCCGCTGCGCGACGGCCTCGGCGTCATCAACCCTCTGTTGAAGAAGAAGCTGCTCGGCCCGGGAAGAGGATAGCTCCGCCTGCGCCGCGCTGAGGGCGGCTGCGGAGGAGTCCGCACGCCGCGTCGCTCCGGTCAGTTTGGCCCTGAGGGCTGCAGTCCTTCCCTCGGCCTCGACCTTGATCAGCCCCAACGTCGTCTCGTATTCGCGCTCGAAGGCCGAGCGAGCTTCCGCCACGCGGCGATCGACTTCTTCCTAGGCCCGGGCTTCGCAAGCGGCAACGTCATCCTCCGCCCGGGCCACCAGGCGCTCCCTCGTCTCCAACCTCTCAAGTTCAAGGTTGCGCTCGGTGGCCTCCAGCGTCAGCGCCTCCTCGCGCTTCAGAAGCTCCGCCCGGTCAACAGAGGCCACCCCCATCGACTCAAGGGCCGCTTGGCGCAATTCCACTTGCTGCTCCAGGGAGTTGCTCCAGGCTTGTAGCTCCCGTGCGCGCTCCTCCGCATCCTTGCACCGTCGGTCTGCCTCCCGAGCCTCCTCAACGGCCAGGGAGCAGGCCTCCCGTGAAGCTGCCAGCAACGCTTCAGCCTTCGCATTGTCAAGATCACGTTGATGACGCGTGAGGGCAACGGCTACCATTAGTTTGCGCCTCTCCTCAGCAAGGCGCAAACCTTTGGCCTCGAGGCGCGCATCCTCGTCAGCAAGCTCTGCCCCGATCAGGCTCACCGCATCCGTCGCCCTCTAGAGGAACTCTTCGCAGAGGACGCGTCGCTCCTGAGCGCGCCTGAGCAGGTCTTCTGCATCACCCTCTTCCACCAAAGCATGCGGGGGGGGGGGCAGCTGGCCCCCTCCCGGCACGGTACTGGGGGCTGGCGCCCTAGTCATCGCCAGATGGACCTCTCTAGGAATCCGTCCTGGCGTCGGTCCACCCACGGAAGAAGAGCCAAAGACAGACTTCAGCCATTCACTATCTATGATTAGAGGAGGAGCACGGGGCAGGCCGGATGTGCCCCAGGAGGACTCATGAAGAAAGGACAGCGGGCGTGCAGGCTTGAGGTGCCCCGCGGAATGGATCACTCCCTCAACTGGTCCGGCAGCAGGGGTGCCGCTTGAGCTCGGCGAGCCCAGAGCCAGCAGAGAAGGCAAAGCTTTGGGGGGATGGCTCCCGGGCTGGCTCGGCAGGTTTCGCAGGGTGGGGCTTGAAAGGGGCACAATCAGTCGCAGGGATAGCAAAGCGAACAAGCAAGGAAAGAAGAAGACTTACTCGTCTATGGCAAAGTACTTCCTACGCTTCAACAGGCGGCAAGGGCGGTCGTTGCCACCCAAGGCCTCCTTCCTCTTGCGGAGGGCCTCGAAGTCTACGCGGAACCGACCTAAGTGCCCGGCGCAGGGGTCGGCCCCTGGTGTGGAAGAAGCGTCAAGATGATCAGCACTGGAGGAGTCAGCCTAGGGAGCACCGTCAGGCGTCGCCTCGTGAGGAACGGCTGGGGGCTCGGGAGCCTCGGCCTCAGGAACCACACACCGCAACTCCGCACCTGCAGCCGCTCCAGGGCGGGCCTCTGGAGACGTCGCCTTCAAGGCTTCTCGCGGCATCAGCACCTCGACATCGGGCGCCTCAACTCTCATCGGCTCTCGTCTCCCCGCCCTGTCGCCTGAGGAAGGACCGCTGTGGGCAGCAGGAGAAGCAACCACAACGGCTAGGTTCTCGTGGGGCCCCATGAAGCCAGCAGGGCGCAGCCCCCATTCGTCGAAGCTGGGCATTTGCCTCACAAAATCGGCCCTGCCAGAGCAAAGATACAAGAGGACACCGTTACTCCGAAGGCTGCCTGGGGAAGGATCGCCAGTCAAGACCCTGAGCACCGCCTGCAGCACTTCAGGTGCCAAGTCCTCCTCCTGAAGCCGCATGCGGTCTCTATGCCCCGTAAAGTCCCACATCCCACGAGAGTGACGCTGAAGAGGAGCAATGCAACATTGGAGGAACTCCTTCACCACCTTTGGCGCTGTCACGTTGAGCGCCCTCAAACTCTGGAAGTGGCGCTAGATGAAGGCGAGACGGGGGCTCGCGAGCACCTCATGGTCCCAACCCGCGTGAGGAATAGCAGGCGAGGTCGGGTGCGAGAGCAGAGGATTGGGCACTCCGACATCCACGTACAGCCACCACTCTCTGAACCTGGCCTCAGGAGGAGGAAGGCCGAAGTCGATCCCTGAAGCGGCCGTCTCTGGCACGGCGAAGAAGCTCACGCACCCTGAGCACTGACTGGGATCGCTTAGGCACAAGGAAAAGAAGTGACGCAACAGGGCCACGGAAGGAGGTATGCCTACCATCGCCTCGCAAACAAAAGCAAAGACAGCCAGAAGGGTAATGGACTCTGGCCCGAGGTGCATCAGACGGATCTGATAATGGGAGAGCACCGCATTGAAGAAGGCAGAAAAGGGGGGAACCAGACCCGCCATAGGGCATCGACAAAGAATCGAACCTCCGTGACGATCCTATCAAGGGAGGCTTGGGACGTAGGCCAGGCCGTGGTCCTGCCGCACTCATTGAAGATAGTTGCAAGGGCAGAGCGGACCTTGTCCAAAGCTTCTGGATTGAGTATGATCGACCGGGCGACGGCGGAGGTCGCCGCTGGAGGTGTGCGGGGCAAAGGCGCAGGCTTCTTTCCCCTTCCCTTCTTCGTCGGCGCCAAGGCGGTGAGAAGGAGGAAGAACTCGAGCCGGATTGGCAGCGGATGCTGGAGCTCAAGGAAGAAGGAAAGGTAGGAGGCGGATGAGCAGTGGAAAGGAGGAACAACTGTGTGCAACTACGAGTCCGCTTAGCCGGGCATGTAACAAGGCGTCGTGGGGAAGAGCAGTCGTCCACGTCCAACCAATCGCCATGCGGCGCCCAAGGCCGCAGGCTGTTAGGGCCCGCGGCGCTTTGCGCTTGCCCCTTCGCTTTCCTGCTAGGCCAAGCCCGGGCGCGCCTTGGGCCCGGGGGCTACTGTCGGCGTTTTGGGAATGGGGGTCCCTAGACTTGCCTGCTTGCGGCCTGCGGCGTGGCTCAAGTGGGGGCCCAGCGCGGCCCATCTTCATCAGCTCAAGCTCAAGACCCTCGCGAGGGGTCAAGCCTCATGGGGCAGACGACAGGAAGCTTCCTCAGAGGCAGCCTCGTCAAGCAGGCTCGTGAGGAGGCGGAGAGATCAAGGCAGGGGTACCTCGCGAAGAGCCCGTGACGCAAGCCATGACGATCGAGACCAGGCGGGCGCCGGCCTGCGCAGTGTCCTTGTTTCCTCTTTGGTGCAAAGGGGGGCAAGCACAGGCCAAGGCATCGGGCAAAGGTTGCCATTCCGGTGCGACGAGACCAAGACCAGCAGAGCGGCAGGACGGAGGTCACCGTGGAGCCCAAGACGGCGTCATCACTAGTGCTTTTGGCAGCCGAAGACCACATTTGGTCAGGATAACTTGTACTATATGTTCCCCTTCAAAATGGCCAAGTGTTGGCGCCCTCCCTGCTCATTATTTGGGGAGAGGCCCAGGGCCTCTATAAATAGAGCTAGCCACCACAGAGTAGAGACATCCAGAAAACACCCAGAGATCTTGTAGAACCCTAGCAGAGAGAGAGAGAGGCGACTGAACTCACCCTAGCAGTTCATCGCACCAGCTCAAGAACACCTCTCGCGAGGCTGTTCTTCCTTTGTACTATTCATCATCAGCCCCTGAGGCAATCCACCACACCACACACTGGAGTAGGGTATTACACCACAACGGTGGCCCGAACCAGTATAAACCTTGTGTCCCTTGTGTTGTTCGTTGCTTCCAGCTTAGATCACGCGAGGAGATTGGACGCAGATCGGTAGGGGAGAGATATCCGCGCGCACCCCAGTGTTCGAACCTCAAGGGTCTGTCGGAACCCGAAATCCGACACAAAGAACCTAAGATCTATGGATCCTCATCCGCTTGCTAATCTTTTTAAGAGATCCAATTATGATGAACCAATTGCTAGTGAGTTTTGTGCACTAGATTATCTTTATGAAGTTTTGCTTGAAATTCATGAATCTGAAAATTGTGATAAAGTACCTTATGGAGTGATTCCCGATGGATCTTTGAATAAAAAGCATGATTGCAATGATGATAGTATAAATTCTATTGATATAAATTGTGCTAATAATATGCAAAACCCTAAGCTTGGGGATGCTAGTTTTGCTATGACCTCTATTTATTGCAATGATCATGATTGGGGTGATTCTTCTTTTGATCTTGAAAATTTATTTAAGCCCCATGATGAACATGAGATTGATAATAGTGTTTGCAATATTATTAAAAGTGGGTTTGGAGAGGTCATGACTTTACTTAATGTTAATCCCACTATTTTGGAAGAGTGTCAACTTTGCATGCATGTGGATTGTGTTGAAAATATTTTATGTGATAGCTATTTTGATGAATTTGCTTACGATCCTACATGTAATTATTATGAGAGAGGAAAATATGGTGGTAGAAATTTTCATGTTACTAAATTACCTCTTGTTATGTTGAGATTACTATTGTTTCTTTCCTCTTCCATGCATATGCTAGTTTTTGCTTGCCATGATAATTTGTTTGCCTATAAGATGCCTATGCATAGGAAGTATTTTAGACTTAGATTTGTTTGTCACATGTCTTATGATGCTCTCTTTGTGCTTCAATTCTTGTCTTTCATGTGAGCATCATTAAAATTATCAATGCCTAGCTAAAAAGGCTTTAAAGAAAAGCGCTTATTGGGAGACAACCCAATATTTTTCCTTGCTGTTATTTAATAAATAATTTATCTATCCTCTGTTTTGGTTGTGTTTAATTAATGTTTGTGCCAAGTAGAACCGTTGGGAAGACTTGGGGAAAGTCTTGTTAAACTTGCTGTAAAAAACAGAAACTTTAGCGCTCACGAGAACTGCTGTAATTTTTATTTGGGAAGTGCTATTTAGTTAATTCTTTTGCAGATGATTAATAGATAAATTCCTCACGTGCAGCAATTTATTTTAGAATTTTTGGGGTTCCAGATCTTGCGCGAGAACTACAGACTGTTCTGTTTTTGACAGATTCTGTTTTTCGTGTGTTGTTTGCTTATTTTGATGAATCTATGGCTAGTAAAATAGTTTATAAACCATATAGAAGTTGGAATACAATATGTTTAACACCAATATAAATAAAGAATGAGTTCATTACAGTACCTTGAAGTGGTCTTTTGTTTTCTTTCACTAACGGAGCTCACGAGATTTTCTACTTTGAGTTTTGTGTTGTGAAGTTTTCAAGTTTTGGGTAAAGATTTGATGGATTATGGAACAAGGAGTGGCAACAGACTAAGCTTGGGGATGCCCATGGAACCCCCAAGATAATCTAAGGACACCTAAAAGCCAAAGCTTGGGGATGCGCCGGAAGGCATCCCCTCTTTCGTCTACTTCTATCGGTAACTTTACTTGGAGCTATATTTTTATTCACCACATGAAATGTGTTTTGCTTGGAGCGTCTTGTATGATTTGAATCTTTGCTTTTTAGTTCACCACAATCATCCTTGATGTACACACCTTTTGAGAGATCCATACATGATTTGGAATTTGTTCGAATACTCTATGTGCTTCGCTTATATCTTTTGAGTTATATAGTTTTGCTCTAGTACTTCACTTATATCTTTTAGAGCATGGTGGTGGATTTGTTTTATAGAAACTATTGATCTCTCATGATTCACTTAGATTATTTTGAGAGTCTTAAATAGCATGGTAATTTTCTTAAAATACTAATATGCTAGGTATTCAAGATTAGTAAAATTTTCTTATGAGTCTTTTGTATACTAAGAGAAGTTTGATGCTTGATGATTGTTTTGAGAGATGGAGGTAATAATATCAAAGTCGTGCTAGTTGAGTAGTTGTGAAATTGAGAAATACTTGTGTTGAAGTTTGCAAGTCCCGTAGCATGCACGTATGGTAAACGTTATGTAACAAATTTGAAACATGAGGTGTTATTTGATTGTCTTCCTTATTAGTGGCGGTCAGGGACGAGCGATGGTCTTTTCCTACCAATCTATCCCCTTAGGAGCATGCGCGTAGTGCTGAGGTTTTTGATGACTTGTAGATTTTTGCAATAAGTATGTGAGTTCTTTATGACTAATGTTGAGTCCCTGGATTATACGCATTCTCACCCTTCCATCCTTGCTAGCCTGTTCGGTACAGTGCATTGCCCTTTCTCACATTGGGAGTTGGCACAAACTTCGCCGGTGCATCCAAACCCCGTGATATGATACGCTCTTTCACACATAAACCTCCTTATATCTTCCTCAAAACAGCCACCATACCTACCTATTATGTCATTTCCATAGCCATTCCGAGATATATTTCCATGCAACTTTCCACCATTCCGTTTATCATGACACATTCATCATTGTCATATTGCTTAGCATGATCATGTAGTTGACATAGTATTTGTGGCAAAGCCACCGTTCATAATTCTTTCATACATGTAAGACTTGGTCCATTGCATATCCCAGTACACAGCCGGAGGCATTCATATAGAGTCATCTTTTGTTCTAGTATCGAGCTGTAATCATTGAGTTGTAAATAAATAGAAGTGTGATGATCATCATTTTCTAGAGCATTGTCCCAAGTGAGGAATTAAAAAAAAGAGAAAGGCCATAAAAAAGAGAAGGCCCAAAAAATGAGAGAAAAAGAGAGAAGGGACAATGTTACTATCCTTTGCCACACTTGGGCTTCAAAGTAGCACCGTAATCTTCATGATAGAGAGTCTCTTGTTTTGTCATTTTCATATACTAGTGGGAATTTTTCATTATAGAACTTGGATTGTATATTCCAACAATGGGCCTCCTCAAGTGCCCTAGGTCTTCGTGAGCAAGCAAGTTGGATGCACACCCACTTAGTTTCTTTTGTTGAGCTTTCATACATTTATAGCTCTAGTGCATCCGTTGCATGGCAATCCCTACTCCTTGCATTAACATCAATCGATGGGCATCTCCATAGCCCATTGATTAGCCTCGTTGATGTGAGACTTTCTCTTTTTTTGTCTTCTCCACATAACCCCCTCATTATATTCTATTCCACCCATAGTGTTATGTCCATGGCTCGCGCTCTATATTGCGTGAAAGTTTATATGTTCGAGATTACTAAAGTATGAAACAACTGCTTGGCTTGTCATCGGGGTTGTGCATGATGAGAGCATTCTTATGTGACAAAAATGAAACATGACTAAACTATATGATTTTGTAGGGATGAACTTTCTTTGGCCATGTTATTTTGTGAAGACATAATTGCTTAGTTAGCATGCTTGAAGTATTATTATTTTTATGTCAATATGAACTTTTGTCTTGAATCTTTCGGATCTGAATATTCATGCCACAATTAAGAAGAATTACATCAAAATTATGCCAAGTAGCACTTCGCATCAAAAATTCTGTTTTTATCATTTACCTACTCGAGGACGAGCGGGAATTAAGCTTGGGGATGCTTGATACGTCTCCAACGTATCTATAATTTTTGATTGCTCCATGCTATATTATCTACTGTTTTGGACATTATTGGGCTTTATTATCCACTTTTATATTATTTTTGGGACTAACCTATTAATCGGAGGCCCAGCCCAAAATTGTTGTTTTTTTTGCCTATTTCAGGGTTTCGAAGAAAAGCAATATCAAACGGAGTCCAAATGGAATGAAACCTTCGGGAACGTGATTTTCTCAATGAACAAGACCCAGGAGATTTGGACCCTATGTCAAGACACAAAAGAGGAGGCCACGAGGTAGGGGCCGCGCCTACCCCCCCCCCCCCCGGCGCGCCCTCCACCCTTGTGGGCCCCCTGTTGCTCCACCGACGTACTCCTTCCTCCTATATATACCTACATACCCCTAAACGATCAGATACAGAGCCAAAACCCTAATTCCACCGCAGCAACTTTCTGTATCCAGGAGATCCCATCTTGGGGCATGTTCCGGAGCTCTACCGGAGGGGGCATCGATCACGGAGGGCTTCTACATCAACACCATAGCCCCTCCGATGAAGTGTGAGTAGTTTACCTCAGACCTACGGGTCCATAGTTAGTACCTAAATGGCTTCTTCTCTCTTTTTAGATCTCAATACAATGTTCTCCCCCTCTCTTGTGGAGATCTATTCGATGTAATCTTCTTTTTGCGGTGTGTTTGTTGAGACCGATGAATTGTGGGTTTATGATCAAGTCTATCTATGAACAATATTTGAATCTTCTTTGAATTCTTTTATGTATGATTGGTTATCTTTGCAAGTCTCTTCGAATTATCAGTTTGGTTTGGCCTACTAGATTGATCTTTCTTGCAATGGGAGAAGTGCTTAGCTGTCACACCCTAGCAAGTTCATGCATTAGAGTGTTTGCATCATGTTTAATTTTCCCAGAAAGATGGAATGGGGATAACAGAACCCCCAGCACCCCCTTAAACCAACTAGAGCTTACTAAAATTGGTTTCAATGAACCCAAAATGCCCTTCACAAAATGTTCATCATTTCTGGTTTGGGCTAAAACCCCTGGCAAAAATGGTGCACTCTTTTCTAGGACATTATGGATTTTTTTGAATTAAATCATAAGTATTTGCATTTGGACATTTAAATTCTATAAAATATTTTAAATGTCCAAATAATCTTGAAAGCATTTGAGGGCTGTTGGAAATAGTTTCAAAAGTGCCAACAATTATTTTCAGTATTTTTGTAAGTGCCTAACTATTTTTAATAAAGCCACAATCTTACAGAAAATAGAAAAAAGAAAAACAAAGCAAAGCAGAGGCTTACCTGACGCCACCTAGCAGGCCCACCTGCCGGCCCAGCCCAGCCACCGCTCCAGCGAGCTGCTTGCCTTGGCCAGGCAGGCAGGCAGGTGCTCGACGCCGGCGCCTGCACGCGCCACGGAGCCGCCCGCCGCCCTGCTTCCTCCCTTCGCAGTGCTGCCGCCATGGATCGGTCACCCATTCCTCCCCCGAGCTCGCAGACACGCCTCTCTGTCCCCAGCTCCTCTCCCTCGCTCTCTCGCACCATGGCTGACGCTGCCATACCCGCGCCACCGTGCTAACCGCGTCCGCTGTCGTCCCCATGCCGCGTCACCGTGTCCACTAGCTCCGCCGTCGTCGACTACGTCGAGCAGGCTGAGCCCCGAGCGCTCACCCGCTCTGGAGTCGCCGCTGACCCCGTCTCCCCCAACTCCGGCCGCCGAGATCGCCATCGTCGCCCCGCTCAGGTCCGGCCTTCCCCGAGCCTGCTTCGACGCTTGCTGCAATCGCCGTGAGCCCAGCTCCGTCCTCCCCCTCTCCACTAACTCCCTCCTGCACCGTGTGCACCGCACCACGCTCACCCGAGCACCCGCCGCCGCCGAGCTCGTCGCCGACGTGACTCCGGCCACCCACTGGCCACAACATTACGACCAACACACTCATCGCACTCGCAGGAGCCCGTAGCACAACTCCACACGCCTCGCCGTGCCCCGTAGCCTCGGTTTCGACCTCGCCCAAACTCCGGCGACCGCCAAGGTCGTCGCCGGCGACGTTTCTGGCCACCCTAGCTCCACCCACTGCCACCACTCGATGTGGCTTGCTCCCAGCTATGCGTAGATGCTCTCTGCCGTCGTTTTGGTCGCCGGCGCACAAAACCCGCACCACTCCGCCGTCTTTGGCCTCGCCGGCGGCTAAACGTCGGCGGGTTTAACCCGTTGACTTTTACTGGGTGGGTCCAGGTTGACTCCCCCTGAGTCTATGACAAGTGGGCCCCCCTCTGCTAATTAACCTAGGGTTAGCACTACCTAATTTTAGTTAGTTTAGGTCACTGACATGCGGGCCCAGGCCCCACTAATAGTTTAGTTAGTATTAACTTAACCCTGTTAATTAGTTGTTCCACTGACGTGTGGGTCCCAGCCGTCAGGTTTGACCTGGACTGGCGCCTTTGACTCGTTGACGTCACAGTGACGCAGTGCTGACGCGATTATTCATTTTCTGGATTTATTCGTATATAGGAAATTCCAGAAAATAGCCAAAACTTCTAAAAATCATAGAAAATCAACCATAGCTCCAAATCAAACAAATTATATATGAAAAATGATCAGAAAAATTCAATCTTTCCATTTGTAATGGTTTCATGCATGACAAAACACTTTAACCTTAATGTTTAGGTGAAACAAGCTAATGCACTTATTGTGCATAAGAACTTAAGTTTCCATTTGAATCTTTGATTCAAATGGACCCATTTCAACTTGTTTCACATTGCATTACGCAGGACACATCATTTTGCCATGTCATAGCATGCATCATATTGTTGCATATTGCCATGTGTTGATTATATTCTGTGTGTCTTTCGTGGTAGGTTCTGCCTCCGAGGATATCTCCGAGTATCCAACTGAAGGGCAGTACCCTACTACCACTCCATCAGGCAAGCAACCCCATTGATCATATTGATACAATCCCATGTTCTCGCCTCTGCTCTCATTTATTGCATTAAGACAACAATGTTTCAAACTGCTGTGTGCTACGGTAGTTGAACCCTTATCCTCTGCATGACCTGTCATTGCCACAGTAACTAGATGAAACCCACTAGCATGTGTAGGAGTTGATTGAGACATGTATGTGTTTCCTACCTTGCTATGCCTGCTATGCTTAGAGTTGTGTCAAGTCTGGTTCATCTGGGTGATGGGCTAGAGTGAAATGATTATGTCGGTAATGTGAGGGATGTGTTGAACATGTTTTGGTAAAGGTATCGATGAGAGGCCATGTAGGAGTACATGGTGGGTTGTTTCATTGAGGCCGTCCCTAAGAACTGAGATCTGTATGCGTGATTTAAGATTCAGCTACTACCACACATTGGGCCCTGAAATATGACCCCGCTCGACTTACTGACCCCTCTCTTCCTCTGTCCAGGAGTTGCAACTAGTTTCTGGTGTTTGTAGGTTATGTGTTGGCGGCCGTGCAGAGCGCTGACCCTAGGGGTGGGCTATGATGCGGTAGATACACCGTGGCACGGTGTACCAAGTCGCCCGTTTGGTGTCTCGGGAACCCTGCACACATCGTTTGGGGCCGTTGAGGACACCCCGACCGGATTTTCTTGCGGATGGAACCCGAATAGGCGATAAACCTGGACTAGAGACTTGTGCGGTTAGTCAGGTCATGGTCTACACCCACGTCGGCTTTCGCTTGAAGTCTGCCGAGCACATGTCGTGTGCAGACGCTAATCGGTGGAAACATTTGTGACGAAGTACACCCCTGCAGGGTCTGAAGCTATTCGAATAGCCGCGTCCACGGTAAAGGAGTACTTGGTTGCCTATACAGTTCATAGACAAGTTAATGGTTACTAATATAAGACTCAAGATAAGTGTGAGTACCGACGATGGCCCTCTCGTAGGATGACGAGGGAGGATCCCCGGTGGAGTATTGTGTTGGTGATTAGCGGACTCGTGTGTGAAAACTATTTTACTAGTGGTGTCCCGTAGGATAGCTTAGCCAAGAGTCAAAGCTGGCTTGCTACAATAACTCCACCACCTTCTTGAGAATGAGCATGTATAGTAGGTTCTGT
Organism: Triticum urartu; assembly: GCF_056163025.1. NCBI lineage: Eukaryota > Viridiplantae > Streptophyta > Magnoliopsida > Poales > Poaceae > Triticum > Triticum urartu. The sequence goes on from NC_141873.1 coordinate 371,261,050, forward strand.
TGTAAGACTTGCTGAGTACCTTTGTACTCATGTTTGCTTTAATTACTGTTTTCAGACGACAACACCGCCCCCTCCGATGGGTTTTATGTAGACCTCGACGTCGATGAGTAACTTGCCACCCAGGTGGTGATCCTGGCCATGGAGGGCCATATGTAGATAGATAGGCTTCGAGAAGCCTTCTTTCTTTCTAGTGTCTGTACTCAGACTATTTGCTTCCGCATGTGCTTGTATGCTTGTATGACTTGAGTGTTGGGTCATGTGACCCCTACCTGTGTGAACATGTTATGTATGGCTCTCTGGAGCCTTTAAATAAAGTACTTGAGTTGTAAAGTTTTGTTGTGATGCCATGTTGTATTTGCACATATCGAGCATATTGTGTGTATGATTGAAATGCTTGGTATGTGTGGGATCCGACAATCTCGTTGTTTATCCTTGGCAGCCTCTCTTATGGGGAAATGTAGTCTAGTGCTCCTCAAGCCATAGTAGTCCGCTACAGCCCGGTTCACTGGAGTCCTACTAGCCCAGCACTACTGCTCAGGACACTTGACTGGTCGGCATGTGTTTCACTTCGTTCCTATGTCTGTCCCTTCGGGGAAATGTCACGCGGTGACTTCCGGAGTCCTGCCTAGCCTGCTACAGCCCGGGTTCCCCGGAGTCTTGTTAGCCCAGTGCTACAGCCCGGATTCACTCGCTGATGACCGACATGCTCGATGTGATTCATGTATGCCTGTCTCCATAGGTATGTGCCGCTTTGGGTTCACGACTAGCCATGTCGGCCCGGGTTCCCTGTCATATGGATGCTAGCGACACTATCATATATGTGAGCCAAAAGGCGCAAACGGCCCAAGCCATGGTAAGGAGACACCCGTGGGGATACCATGCATGAGGCCACAATGTGATATGAGGTGTTACCGGCTAGATCGATGTGACTTGGAATCGGGGTCATGACAGCGTTGGCATCAGAGCCGGACTGCCTGTAGGTTCGTTGAGCCAAACTGGTCGATGTCGAGTCTAGAAATGCTTTAGTTATATGTAGGGAATTGATTGTGGGAGGGAACGTAAGGCTCTTTTACTCCTTTACCTTATGCCCTCTGATCTGAGTCATTCTCTTCTCATTCTACGTGGGTTAAGGACTAGGCTCTCTTCTTCTATCAGGTTCACGTGTTACTAATCCGTAGTAGCTTATAGGATTGTTGTTACAAGCATCAGTACATGTCGGCGTTCTGGGAATGGGGGTCCCCAGACTTGCCTGCCTGCAGCCTGCGGCGTGGCTCAAAGGGGGGCCCAGCACGGCCCATTTTCACCAACACAGACCCAAGACCCTCGCGAGGGGCCAAGCCTCGCGGGGCGGACGACGCGGAGCTTCCTTAGGCACGGCCTCACCAAGCTGGCTCGCGAGGAGGCGGAGAGATCAAGGCGGGGTACCTCATGAGGTGCCCGTGACGCAAGCCATGACGACCAAGGGCGCCAGGCGGGCGCCAGCACGCGCAGTGTCCTCCTTTCCTCTTTGGTGCAAAGGGAGCAAGTGCAGCCGCGGAGTACCGAGGCATCAGGCAAAGGTTGCCATTTCGGTGCAACAAGACCAAGACCAGCAGGACTGCAAGACGGAGGTCATTGTGGAGCCCAAGACGGCGTCATCACCAGAGCTTTGTGCAGGCGAAGACTAATTTTGTCAGGATAGCTGGTACTAGCTGTCCCCCTTCAAATTAGCCCGCCATTGTTGGCTCCCTTCCCGCTCGATATTTGGGAAGAGGACCAGGGCCTCTATAAATATGACCAGCCCCCCACAACAGAGGGAATCAGAATGAAAGGAGAATGTGAGGGGAGGGGGAAAGAGAATTAGAGAATCAGAGAGAGAGAGAGAGAGAAGGGTGACTGAACTCCTCCTAGCAGTTCATCGCCCCAGCCAAGAACAGACCCTCGCGAGGCTGTTCTTCCTTGTATTGTTCATCATCATCAGCCCAAGAGGCAATCCACCACGCCACACACTGGAGTAGGGTATTACACCACAACGGTGGCCCGAACCAGTATAAACCATGTGTCTCTCGTGTTGTTCTTTCCATAGCTTAGATCTTAGCGAGGCGGAGGGTGCAGGTAGGTAGGGGGCGAAATCTCCGCGCGCACCCCAGTGTTCGAACCTCAAGGGTCTGCCGGAACCCGAAATCCGACAGTACAGTTTCTACTACTTTTAGTATGTTGCCAGTTGAATTAGAACCTTGATATGATGTTGTTGAGTGGTATTGCAAACTGTTGTGGATGTCACAAATCTTTTTCTGAGCATTTACAGCCGTTATGCTGTCCGATTTCCCCTAGAAAATTCTAATGCCTTTGCATTATTCTGTGCTTTCAGATGGCCACCCGTTCGCAGAACCAAGTGGTTCGTCTGACCCGGTGCGTTGATGTGACCGGCCACACGGCCATGTTGGTTCGAGTGATGGTCGAGTCAGGTTATCGGTGGTATCCGGAATATACCGTCGAGGAGCAGTTCAGAGACTTCAACCAGAGCCGGTACCTTTGTACCGTCAGGATATATCCCTCTTATCCTGGAGCCACCGAGCCCCTTCACTGTTCCTATGGACTTGGGGTCACTATTGAGATGTCTGTGTAGGATGCACCCTATTCAATGATGACTATCATTCGAGCCAGGACTGCCTTGCTTCAGAACACCGATTTCCGTTACATGCCAGCCTCACTTCCTGGAGCACAGGGGTACTATCAGGCTTTGTACTATGACTCTACACATGAGGAGTCACTACTCCGCACCATTGCCGAGATGCTCCAGGATAAGGACCGCGAAAATTGGGCCTTGCGTATGGAGCTTTTCAACTCTCGTGCTGATCACTGGGCCACTTTGACTCGGTTTGCACCTGCGGTACAGGCAGGATACATGGACCTGAGGTACCTATACCCTGTACGGTCTGGATTGCCAGATTGTATGGAGTGGCGCGATGTAGGAGGCATCACCCCTCCTCATGGTCCCCGTCTGCCACCACCTGTGGGGCCAAGGCCACATCCGAGCCCCTATGGTCCGCAGGCTCCGCAGGACCGTCTGTTCTCAGATGATCATGTTCCACTTCCAGGCTTTGGTGGTGACTTTTATGAGGATTACTACAGAGCCGTATGAGCTAGTAGTAGTTTCACTAGTACTGTAATAGTTGTATTCTCCATAGTCCTGCGTGACCCGTGGGATACGACTTGGTGTGTATCACGCTCTGGAGGTGTAGAAAAATAATGTATAGGAGCTTGGAATGCCTCCGATGAGATGTAATGTCTTTCACCGTAGTTGTACTCTAGCCTGGTCCTGTACTAAACTATGTACGGTGTGTATGACCAATGGTATATATGTGGCAGTTTCTATATTACCGTGCCATGCCATGAACATCTTAGCATTCCATGTTATCCATTACATTCTGCACTTCCTTGCTAAGTTTGTGCGATCCTTGTCTAAACCGTTGTCTTGTTTTTCCTAGGATGGTCAACACCGCAGCAACCCTGCTGCCCCGGAGCAGGGAGAAGCCAGTGCAGCTAGGGGTGAAAATCTACCTCACCCGCCTTCTCTGGCCGAAGTTATGCTGGAGGCGGAAAGAAACAAGCATGAGACTAACCGCTTGCTGGAGCGGATTGAGCAGAACACTACACGCCATCAGCGAAATGACTTGGTGTCAATCAATGACTTTATCAAGTTGTACCCACCAAAGTTTAATCATTCCGTCGAGCCCGTCGACGCGGATGACTGGCTCCGCAGCATCACACACAAGCTACGTTCTACCAACGTAGCCGAAGCTGATAAGGTTACCTATGCTGCCTATCACCTCAAAGGCCCTGCTAGCCTTTGGTGGGAAAACTTTGAGGCTATGCGCCCGGTCGGCCAAATCACTACTTGCGCTGAATTCAGTGAGGCTTTCCATGAGCATCACATCCCGAAAGGTCTCATAGATCGCAAGAGGGAGGAGTTCTGCAATTTCACCGAAGGAAGACTGACTGTGGATGCACATAGTCGTGAATTTGGGAATCTGGCAAGATATGCTCCTGAAGACGTATCCACCGACGCTAAGAAGCAAGCAAGGTTCCGCAAGGGACTTGGCCCTGAGCTTCGCCACGATCTTCGTCTACACGAGTGCACCTCCTTTCAGAAGTTGGTCAATAAAGCCATCAGTGCCAAGAGAGGCCAGTCTGACTATGACGCTTCACGCAAGCACTCTCATGATTTTGGCTCTTCATCCGGCTCTGGATCTCAGAAGCGCCGGGTGTGGATCCCAAGCATGGCACTGCCACCCAGGTTCATCCCGAGGCCATCCTTTGAGGCGCCTCGCCTCAACCAGCAGTTTGCACCATCTAAGCCCTATGGTGGCCCCGCTGCTAGTGCTGCTCCACGCCCCAATGTTGTGACATGTTTCAAGTGCGGAGAGCCGGGTCACTACAGTCGAGAGTGTCCCCAGAACAACAACCCCAATCAGTCTGGAAAGTCCATTGGCCGTGGTAAGCCAGCGGGAAAGACATTCTACGCCAAGCCAGCCACCACTTCACTTGGCCATGTCAACTATGTCTCAGCTGAGGAGGCTCATGATGATCCTAACGTCGTCCTTGGTACGCTCCTTGTTAATTGCCATACGACATCTGTTCTTTTTGATACTGGAGCATCTCATTCATTCATATCTGAGAGCTATGCTCGATTGCATAACACGACATTCTGTGACATGCCCACTTCCATGGTAATTCAAACTCCGGGTTCCAAATGGAAAATTTCTAGAGTAAGCCATGGGAATGAAATTCTTGTCGATAGACTTGTCTTCCTTGCATCCTTAATAGCTCTCAAGTCCTCGGACATAAACATCATCTTGGGTATGGACTGGATGTCAGCTCATTATGCTAAGATTGATTGTGCCACTAGAACCGTTCAACTTACTCACCCATCGGGCAAGACAGTCAATGTCTTAACTCGAGTGGCCAAGCGCCAGCTTTACTCCCTAAATGCCAACCCCCTTCTAGACCTTGAAGATATTCCGGTAGTCCGAGACTTCCCGGATGTCTTTCCAGAAGAACTGCCAGGTGTTCCACCTGACAGGGATGTCGAGTTTGTGATAGACCTTGTTCCAGGAACTATTCCGATTTCTAGAAGACCCTATAAGATGGCACCCTTAGAACTAGCCGAGCTTAAGAACCAACTCGATGAGTCCTTGAAAATGGTTTCATCCGTCCTAGTTCCTCTCCTTGGGCTTGCCCCGTCCTCTTCGTCAAGAAGAAGGATGGAACGGATCGGATGGTTGTAGATTACCGACCTGTCAACTTGGTCACTATCAAGAACAAGTATCCGCTTCCCAGGATCAACGATCTGTATGACCAGCTCGCTGGATCCTCAGTCTTTTCCAAGATGGATTTGAGGTTGGGCTACCATCAAATCAAAATCAGAAACAGGGACATTCCCAAAACGGCCTTTGTTACTCGTTATGGCCAATACGAGTACACCATCATGTCCTTCGGTTTAACCAACGCCCCAGCCACTTTATCTCGGTTAATGAACTCGGTCTTCATGGAGTATTTGGATAAATTCGTCATAGTATACCTCGATGATATACTCATCTACTCCAAGAGTGAGGAGGAACATGCCGAACATCTAAGGCTAGTATTGACGAAAGTTCGAGAGCATCGCCTTTATGCGAAATTCTCCAAGTGTGAATTTTGGTTGCCAGAAGTGACCTATCTAGGCCATGTAATCTCTGGTAAGGTTATTGTTGTCAATCCCGAGCGAGTTCAAGCCGTCCTTGATTGGACTCCACCAGAGACGGTCAAGCAAGTTCGGAGCTTCCTTGGCTTAGCGAGTTATTGCCGCCGCTTCATCGAGAATTTCTCCAAGGTTGCTAAACCTCGAACTGAACTCCTCAAGAAAGACAAAAAGTTCGAGTGGACCCCACAGTGCGAGTTCAGCTTTCAGGAACTGAAAAGACGCCTCACATCTGCTCCCGTACTGGTACCACCAGATTTCTCCAAGGACTTTATTATCTATTGCGACGCCTCGCGACAAGGACTAGGTTGCATACTCATGCAAGATCGTCAGGTAATTGCCTATGCTTCACGGCAGTTACATCCACATGAGGAAAACTATCCCACACATGATCTAGAGCTTGCAGCTGTAGTCCATGCACTCAAAACTTGGCGACATTACCTTCTCGGTAGTCGTTGCGAGATCTTCACCGATCACCAAAATTTGAAATATATATTCACCCAACCGGATTTGAATCTCAGGCAAAGACATTGGGTCGAGTTGATCTCGGATTATGACTTAGGAATAACTTACACCCTGGGCAAAGCCAATGTCATGGCTGATGTGCTAAGTCGTAAATCTTATTGTAACAACCTGATGTTACAACAGAGTCAACCACTTCTCCATGAGGAATTTTGTAAGCTTAATCTTCACATTGTTCCTCGAGGATTCCTATCCACCCTGGTGGGGAAGCCTAACCTTACGGATCAAATCATAGCTGCCCAGAAGCGTGATAAGGGTATATCGCGAATTAAGGAAAACATCGCTAGCGGAGTTGCTAAATGTTTTTCCATGGATAAGAGAGGTGTTGTATTCTTCGAGAACCGCTTGGTGATTCCCAAGAAACAACATCTACGCCAGTTGATTCTTAAGGAAGCTCATGAATCCCCTCTCACCATTCATCCCGGTAGTACTAAAATGTATCAAGACCTACGCCAGAGGTTTTGGTGGACTAGGATGAAGAGAGAAATTGCTCAATACATTGCTAGTTGCGACGTCTGTCCTCGTGTTAAAGCAGAGCATCAATGGCCTGCTGGCACCCTTCAACCTTTGGCTATACCTGAGTGGAAATGGGATAAAATCAGTATGGATTTCATTACTGGGTTTCCCAGGACCAAGAGAGGGAATAATGTCATCTTCGTCGTGATCGACCGTCTTTCCAAAGTAGCCCATTTCCTACCTGTTCGTGAGAGTATCACCGCTAGCCAGCTAGCTGACCTATACATCTCCCGAATAGTGTCTCTTCATGGTGTCCCATTGGAAATTAACTCAGACCGTGGGAGTCTCTTCACCTCTCGATTTTGGGAAAGTTTCCAAAATGCTATTGGAAGTCGTCTCTCTTTTAGCACCGCCTTCCATCCTCAATCCAGTGGTCAAGTAGAGCGAGTAAATCAAATTCTGGAAGATATGCTCCGAGCTTCTGTCATCTCATTCGGAATGGGTTGGGAGAAATGCCTTCCATTCGTGGAGTTTGCTTATAACAATAGTTATCAAGCTAGTTTGGGCAAAGCTCCTTTCGAAGTTCTCTATGGACGAAAATGTCGAACGCCTCTTAACTGGTCAGAAACCGGGGAAAGACAACTCTTTGGCCCGGATATGATTCAGGAAGCAGAAGAGCAGGTTCGCGTTATTCGTGAGAAATTGAAAACAGCCCAATCTCGTCAAAAGAGCCAATATGATCGTGAACATAAGCTCATGACTTATGAAGTCGGCGAGAAGGCTTACCTTCGGGTTACTACGTTAAAGGGAACCCATCGTTTCGGTATCAAAGGCAAATTGGCTCCTTGTTACATTGGACCCTTTCGCATTCTTACCAGACGAGGAGAAGCTGCCTACCAATTGGAACTACCTCCGCATCTTTCCAGAGTCCACGATGTCTTCCACGTTTCTCAACTCAGGCGTTGCTTCGCGGATCCTATTCATGGAGTGGACCACGAAATGCTTGATCTACAAGATAACCTCTCATATCGGGAATATCCCGTTCGTATCCTTGATCAAGCCGAGCGTACCACTCGACGCCATAACATCAAGTTTCTCAAGGTTCAATGGTCACACCATTCCAAAAAGGAAGCCACATGGGAAAGAGAGGATCGTCTCCGACTCGAGTACCCCACCTTCTTCCCAACAGATCCTAAATCTCGGGACGAGATTCTTTTGAGTGGGGGTGAGTTGTCACACCCTAGCAAGTTCACGCATTAGAGTGTTTGCATCATGTTTAATTTTCCCAGAAAGATGGAATGGGGATACCAGAACCCCCAACACCCCCTTAAACCAACTAGGGTTTACTAAAATTGGTTTCAATGAACCCAAAATGCCCTTCACAAAATGTTCATCATTTCTGGTTTGGGCTAAAACCCCTGGCAAAAATGGTGCACTCTTTTCTAGGACATTATGGATTTTTTTGAATTAAATCATAAGTATTTGCATTTGGACATTTAAATTCTATAAAATATTTTAAATGTCCAAATAATCTTGAAAGCATTTGAGGGCTGTTGGAAATAGTTTCAAAAGTGCCCACAATTATTTTCATGATTTTTGTAAGTGCCTAACTATTTTTAATAAAGCCACAAACTTATAGAAAATTAGAAAAAGAAAAACAAAGCAAAGCAGAGGCTTACCTAACGCCACCTAGCAGGCCCACCTGCCGGCCCAACCCAGCCACCGCTCCAGCGAGCTGCTTGGCTTGGCCAGGCAGGCAGGCAGGTGCTCGACGCCGGCGCCTGCGCGCGCCACGCAGCTGCCCACCGCCCTGCTTCCTCCCCTCGCAGTGCTACCGCCCTGGATCGGTCACCCACTCCTCCCCCGAGCTCGCAGACACGCCTCTCTCTCCCCAGCTCCTCTCCCTCGCTCTCCCGCACCATGGCCGATGCTGCCCTGCCCGCGCCACTGTGCTAACCGCGTCCGTCGTCGTCCCCGTGCCACGTCACCGTGTCACCTAGCTCCGCCGTCGTCGACTACGTCGAGTAGGCTGAGCCCCAAGCACTCGCCCGGTCTGGAGTCACCGCTGACCCCGTCTCCCCCAACTCCGGCCGCCGAGATCGCCATCGTCGCCCCGCTCAGCTCCGGCCTTCCCCGAGCCCGCTTCGACGCTTTCTGCAATCGCCGTGAGCCCAGCTCCGTCCTCCCCCTCTCCACTAACTCCCTCCTGCACTGTGTGCACCGCACCACGCTCACCCGAGCACCCACCGCCACCGAGCTCATCGCCGACGTGACTCCGGTCACCCACCGACCACACCATTACGACCAACGCACTCACCGCACTCGCAGGAGCCCGTAGCAGCACTCCACGCGCCTCGCCGTGCCCCGTAGCCTCGGTTTCGACCTCACTCGAACTCCGGCGACCGCCAAGGTCGTTGCCGGCGACGTTTCCGGCCACCCTAGCTCCACCCACTGCCACCACTCGATGCGGCTTGCTCCCAGCTATGCGTAGATGCTCTCTGCCATCGTTTTGGTCGCCGGAGCATGAAACCCGCACCACTTCGCCGTGTTTGGCCTCGCCGGTAGCTAAACGCCGGCGGGTTTAACCCGTTGACTTTTACTAGGTGGGTCCAGGTTGACTCCCCCTGAGTCTATGACAAGTGCGCCCCCCTCTGCTAATTAACCTAGGGTTAGCACTACCTAATTTTAGTTAGTTTAGGTCACTGACATGCGGGCCCAGGCCCCACTAATAGTTTAGTTAGTATTAACTTAACCCTGTTAATTAGTTGTTCCACTGACGTGTGGGTCCCAGCCGTTAGGTTTGACCTAGACTGGTGCCTTTGACTCGCTGACGTCACAGTGACGCAGTGCTGATGCAAATATTCATTTTCTGGATTTATTCTTATATAGGAAATTCCAGAAAATAGCCAAAACTTCTAAAAATCATAGAAAATCAACCATAGCTCCAGATCAAACAAATTATATATGAAAAATGATCAGAAAAATTCAATCTTTCCATCTGTAATGGTTTCATGCATGACAAAACACTTTAACCTTAATGTTTAGGTGAAACAAGCTAATGCACTTATTGTGCATAAGAACTTAAGTTTCCATTTGAATCTTTGATTCAAATGGACCCATTTCAACTTGTTTCACATTGCATTACGCAGGACACATCATTTTGCCATGTCATAGCATGCATCATATTGTTGCATATTGCCATGTGTTGATTATATTCTGTGTGTCTTTCGTGGTAGGTTCTGCCTCCGAGGATATCTCCGAGTATCCAACTGAAGGGCAGTACCCTACTACCACTCCATCAGGCAAGCAACCCCATTGATCATATCGATAAAATCCCATGTTCTCGCCTCTGCTCTCATTTATTGCATTAAGACAACAATGTTTCAAACTGCTGTGTGCTACGGTAGTTGAACCCTTATCCTCTGCATGACCTGTCATTGCCACAGTAACTAGATGAAACCCACTAGCATGTGTAGGAGTTGATTGAGCCATGTATGTGTTTCCTACCTTGCTATGCCTGCTATGCTTAGAGTTGTGTCAGGTCTGGTTCATCTGGGTGATGGGCTAGAGTGAAATGATCATGTCGATAATGTGAGGGATGTGTTGAACATGTTTTGGTAAAGGTATCGATGAGAGGCCATGTAGGAGTACATGGTGGGTTATTTCATTAAGGCCGTCCCTAAGAACTGAGATCTGTATGCGTGATTTAAGATTCAGCTACTACCACACATTGGGCCCTGAAATATGACCCCGCTGGACTTACTAACCCCTCTCGTCCTCTCTCCAGGAGTTGGAACTAGTTTTTGGTGTTTGTAGGTTATGTGTTGGCGGCCGTGCGTAGTGCTGGCCCTCGGGGTGGGCTATGATGCGGTAGATACACCGTGGCACGGTGTACCTAGTCGCCCGTTTGGTGTCTCGGGAACCCTGCACACATCATTTGGGGCCGTTGAGGACACCCCGGCCGGATTTCCTTGCGGATGGAACCCGAATAGGTGATAAACCTGGACTAGAGACTTGTGCGCTTAGTCAGGTCATGGTCTACACCCATGTCGGCTTTCGCTTGACGTCTGCCGAGCACATGTCGTGTGCAGACGCTAAGTGGTGGAAACATGTGTGACGAAGTACACCCCTGCATGGTATAAAACTATTCGAATAGCCGCGTCCACGGTAAAGGACTACTTGGTTGCCTATACAGTTCATAGACAAGTTAATGGTTACTACTAAAAGACTCAAGATAAGTGTGAGTACCGAGGATGGCCCTCTCGTAGGATGACGAGGGAGGATCCCCGGTGGAGTATTGTGTTGGTGATTAGTGGACTCATGTGCGAAAACTATTTTACTAGTGGTGTCCCGTAGGATAGCTTAGCCAAGAGTCAAAGCCGGCTTGCTGCAATAACTCCACCACCTTCTTGAGAATGAGCATGTATAGTAGGTTCTATTGTAAGACTTGCTGAGTACCTTTGTACTCATGTTTGCTTTAATTACTGTTTTCAGACGACAACACCACCAACTCCGATGGGTTTTATGTAGACCCCGACGTCAATGAGTAACTTGCCACCCAGGTGGTGATCCTAGCCATGGAGGGCCCTATGTAGATAGACAGGCTTCGAGAAGCCTTCTTTCTTTCTAGTGTCTGTACTCAGACTATTTGCTTCCGCATGTGCTTGTATGCTTGTATGACTTGAGTGTCGGGTCATGTGATCCCTACCTATGTGAACATGTTATGTATGGCTCTTTGGAGCCTTTAAATAAAGTACTTGAGTTGTAGAATTTTGTTGTGATGCCATGTTGTATTTGCACATATCGAGCATATTGTGTGTATGATTGAAATGCTTGCTATGTGTGCGATCCGACAATCTGGTTGTTTATCCTTGGCAGCCTCTCTTATGGGGAAATGTAGTCTAGTGCTCCTCAAGCCAGAGTAGTCCACTACAGCCCGATTCACCGAAGTCCTGCTAGCCCAGCACTACTGCTCAGGACACTTGACTGGCCGGCATGTGTTTCACTTCGTTCCGATGTCTGTCCCTTCAGGGAAATGTCAAGCGGTGACTTCCGGAGTCCTGCCTAGCCTGCTACAGCCCGGGTTCCCCGGAGTCCTGTTAGCCCAGTGCTACAGCCCGGATTCACTCGCTGATGACCGACATGCTCGATGTGATTCATGTATGCCTGTCTCCATAGGTATGTGCCGCTTTGGGTTCACGACTAGCCATGTCGGCCTGGGTTCTCTGTCATATGGATGCTAGCGACACAATCATATACATGAGCCAAAAGCCGCAAACGGTCCCGGGCCATGGTAAGGCGACACCCGTGGGGATACCGTGCGTGAGGCCGCAATGTGATATGAGGTGTTACCGGCTAGATCGATGTGACTTGGAATCGGGGTCCTGACATTAGCTTTGGGTTCAATCCTACGGTGTCCTTTCCCAGTGACAGTAGGGGCAGCAAGGCACGTATTGTATTGTTTCCATCGAGGATAACAAGATGAGGTTTTCATCATATTTCATGAGTTTATCCCTCTACATCATGTCATCTTGCTTAAGGCGTTACTCTGTTTTCATTAACTTAATACTCTAGATGCATGCTGGATAGCGGTCGATGAGTGGAGTAATAGTAGTAGATACAGGCAGGAGTCGGTCTAGTTGTCTCGGACGTGATGCCTATATACATGATCATACCTAGATATTCTCATAACTATGCTCAATTCTGTCAATTGCTCAACAGTAATTTGTTCACCCACCGTAGAATACTTATGCTCTCGAGAGAAGCCATTACTGAACCTATGGCCCCCGGGTCTATCTTCATCATATTAATCTACCAATACTTAGTTATTTCCTTTTTTCTTTTACTTTGCTTTTATTTTCCTTTGCATCTTTATCATAAAAGTACCAAAAATATTATCTTATCATATCTACCAGATCTCACTCTCGTAAGTGGCCGTGTAGGGATTGACAACCCCTTATCACGTTGGTTGCGAGGATTTATTTGTTTTGTGCAGGTACGAGGGACTCGCGCGTAGCCTCCTACTGGATTGATACCTTGGTTCTCAAAAACCGAGGGAAATACTTACGCTACTTTGTTGCATCATCCCTTCCTCTTCGGGGAAAACCAACGCAGTGCTCATGAGGTAGCACTAACGTCACCTGGCTTGAGGGCTCCTATGTGGATACCATAAAGGGGTGGCAATCTGGGTGGTTGTACATCTCCGAGCCACGCGAAACCAATTGGGTGGCGGCCCCCAAATTTTGATCCGGAATCCCCACATGGCTCACCTCCTGGAAAGAGAAGGGCCTGTCCTGGGGTTCTCTGGTAGAGCTGACCGGACTCCAGACCTGCATCAGGAACATGATGAGCAAGAAAATCAAGCTCGTCAACGTGGTCCAAGTCATGCTCTTCCGCCGGATCCTCCCGTGTCAATGACGGGCATTCAATTTGTGGGAGTTCGACCCGACCAAGCACTAGACGCTACGAGAGCTCTTCGACACGATGCACAAGGACATCTGGAAGGTGTTGTTCAAGGGCGCCGAGGTACCTCCTCCCCTTACCGAGGACCGCGGACTCAGCGCAAAGCGCTATGCCAATCCGGTAAGTTTTCATATCTCACAGGATATTTATTTGCCCCAGTTTAATCATATGCGGGATCTAAGTTTCCACGCCATTAACAGTACTGGGTAAAGACAGCGGAGCAGCTTGATTGCCCAGCCCCCCTGCCTGAAGATCCGGCAGATGCTCTCCTAACGGAGATGCTGGCTCCGACACCTTACGAGGTGCCCGTGAAGAAGACCAAGAAGAAGGCCCTGGGGACCCGAAAGGTTCTCTGGCGCAAGGTTATATCAGACTCATCGTCCGATGACTCCGACGCGCACTCCTCCCACGAAAACGAAGAGGAGGAGGAGGAAAGTTCTCCCCCCTGCCGGGGGAGACAAGAAAAGGAAGGCCAACCCAACCGGGGAGGCCGAAGGGTCCAAGAAGGGAAGGTCCCTCCTTCCGGACTGCTCCATGATGGCCGCCTCTAGCGGCGACGAGTGGTTACCCAGGGAGAAGCCCCTGGCGAAGTCGTAAGTATCTGGACACCCTAGTAATTCATGGTATGTTCTATTGCACTGTTTCTCATTATGCCGCATATGATTATGCAGTCCGTCCCGAGCTCATCTCGGCGTAGATTCGTCGGACGGTTCATTGGACTCGTCGGATATGAATAGTGATTCACTTCCGACCGCCTCCACCCCTTGCCCTACGGACAACGTCGAGGTGTGGTCCCGAAAGGCACCGAGCCGAGGGGAGGTAGTCCTGGGGGCGCCTCGAGGCGACCTTCCGGACCCTAGGAGCAAAGGGAGCAAGACTCCCACAGGCTCCAAGTTCGGCCACCCAGCCGAATACTGCCCTGGAACCTTCGTGGTTCCAGACTCCGGCAGGCGATACCCCATCAAGGGGGGCAAGCCGCCCGTGCCGGTGTCCTCTGTCCATCCAGAGGCACCGGACAACTTGTTGGAAGCGCTTCATGGCGCTTCCATCGACGAAGAGCACCGCACTATCATGAGTGCATTGATCGAGAAAGTTCAGTCCGTGAAAAACGGACTGACCAAAGCTTGCGCCAGCCTCCTAACAGGCTTTGAGGTAAGCAATCAAAATATAAGAAAGTATTACCGCATAGACAGTAGCCCCTGATGCTCTGTTCGGCGTTCGCGAAGAAAGGCTGAATAGAGGATCAAATGATGACTCAGGAGTCTAATCAGAATATGTCTATGTGTATGTGGAGGATTCACTGCTGGCCGCTGCCGCACGTACTGCGGAGGTCTCTACACTAAAGCAGGGCTTGGAGCGGTCCGAGGACGAGCTCGGCCTTACCAAGAGGAAGCTTGAGGAGAGCAAAGGTAAGCAATACCTTGTCTATATATTTAAAAAAGAAGTTCGGGTGTAAAGTAATAGGATCATCATGAATTTTCCCGGGGCCACGACCGAAGTGGCGACCCTGAAGAAGGCGCTGTCTGAGGCCGAAGAAAAAGCGGCCAAGGAGTGCATTGAGCGGGAAAATCAAGAAGCCCGGGTAGGCGAGGTGCAGCAAGAGCTCGAGGCTCTCGCCAAAAAATACGAGTCCTCGGAGCTTGACTCTAAGACGCGAGAGTCCGAGCTTGCGAAGGTGCTCGAAAGCACCCGGAGCGCCAGGGCTGAAGCCCACAAGGCCCTCCAGGAGATTGATGCGGTGAAGAAGATAGTAGCGGGTAAGGCATTCATTATACAAAGCAAGCATGTGAAGGAAACTTTCCTTTTACTTACCTGAGTTCAGAGCTCTCCAGGAGCGTTCGCAGATCTTCCCCGCAGTGTACTGGATGCCACGGAGTTTTGCCGAGCTGAGGAGGGGAGCTCGGTGGAAAAGTTGTTCTGGTCTCAGTATACTGGGACCGAACACCCAATGCCCTTGAGCGACCAGCTGAAGCAATTGGTCGAGCTTCATAAGGCGGCTGAAGAGGGCATGAAGGGTCTGATAGTCCGGATGTGGCCTGGCGAGCCCCTGTTCGGCAGCTACTTCGGTCTGGTGAGGCGGCTTGTGGATGCATGCCCATGGCTTGAAGTCATAAAGCGGTCCATCTGCATCGAGGGTGCGCGCAGGGCTTTTGCCCGGGCGAAGGTGCACTGGGCGAAGCTGGACACCGTGAAGCTGGTGAAGGAGGGGCCACCGGAGGGCAAGGAGCATTGCTACCCTGAAATGTATTATGACAGTGTCCTGAAGGGTTCCCGCCTTGTGGCGGATGAATGTGCCAGAGATGTAATTTTTGAATGAACATGCTCATGTGATCCCGTAATGTGAAACGAGTTCATTTGCGCTATGCAACGCTGAGGTGTCTGTTTGTGCGTCCGTTTATAAAATCCGAGAGTTGGCCAGTCGTCGGCTTCTGCCCCCATGTAAGTAGTACTGGGGTGTTCGGGATAAACCTGAGCACTCTTTATCCCAATTTTGGGTCCTTCGAGGGAGGTGTTCAGCACAACGAACCAGGCAATCAGACTATAAGGCTTTATCACTCTCACTTAGCCATAGAAGTCTACATTTTTAAATTTTCGCGAAGCCCCTAGTATTCGGAAGGCCGAATTTGGGGTGCTATACACGCCTAAGTCGGGCAAGGCCAACTCCTCGCCCAAAGCGGAAAAAGTCTTGAAGGACTTGAGACCTCTCGAACAGCGACCAACTCTCGCCTTATCATGACAGTCAGTTTTCGGCTTTCTCTACTGAGGTGCTCGTCCGGAAGAACCGGGACACAATCGCAGTAGTTCTCCCAGCGCTACCTTAGCCGATATAGCGGAACATAAGGTACCAAAGCATGGGAGCCGGGCGAACCCAACTATTGACCCAAGACATGATTCGGAGCTGATGCATATAATGCTATAAGTTCGGGGTGCCACACTGTCGAAGGTGTTCGGACTTCTGACACCATATTATGGGGTAAACGAAAGCCCCTGGCGTACTGACCATACCAGAATGTACGGGTGCAAGTTGTCATAAATGAACATATAAGAAAGAAGAGGATGAATAATGCGATAATAGACTAATGCTATGCATTGTTATTTAAATAATACGTTGAAGCGTATTGATACAAGTAGTGCAATAAGCAGAAAATAGGACTATTTGACATGTCCTATCCAAGGGCAAGCTGTGTATGGATAGTAGAAAGCGGGTATATCGATTATTATTA
Source organism: Triticum urartu (assembly GCF_056163025.1). Taxonomy (NCBI): domain Eukaryota; kingdom Viridiplantae; phylum Streptophyta; class Magnoliopsida; order Poales; family Poaceae; genus Triticum; species Triticum urartu. The sequence goes on from NC_141873.1 coordinate 371,277,436, forward strand.
GAGACCACCTGGGGGTTCCCATGTACATCTTAGCTTCTTGCCTCCTTGGTTGTTCCTTCCCGTAATGTGTCTGGCAATCCAACTGCCGGAAAGGGCTTCCAGAGAGTTAGATCCTGAAAGAGAAAAAATGATAAAGGTATACAGCCCCTAGGGCGGTTAAGCCGCATTGCGGGACATGCCTTGATCGTGCCCCCGCCTATGCCCATGGTATTTTCAGTGCGTAATTATGTACGCGCGACACGAATTTTGTCGCGTGACTAGGACTGGGATGGGGGCCGAATTTCTAGGCGAGCTCTAAATGTGCCAGGCGATCCTATTGCAGTTTACTCCGGACTCGCTTGATGGTGTCCGGGGGCTGTATCGCTGAATTGGTGGTTTGCCTTAAAAGGCTGCTTTGTGCTTCTGCTGCGAGGGCTGCAGTGTGCTCTTCCGTGCGGAGCGAGCGTTCTATGTTTCCATTGACTGTTATGACCCCCCCCCCCTAGGTCCTAGCATTTTGAGCTTGAGGTATGCGTAATGCGGTACCGCATTGAATTTTGCAAATGCGGTTCGCCCGAGCAGTGCGTGATAGCCACTGCGAAATGGGACGATATCGAAGATTAACTCCTCGCTTTGGAAGTTGTTCGGAGATCCGAAGACCACTTCTAGTGTGATTGAGCCCGTGCAATGGGCCTCTACACCTGGGATGACGCCTTTGAAGGTGGTTTTGGTGGGTTTGATCCTCGAGGGATCTATGCCCATTTTGCGCACTGTATCCTGATAGAGCAGGTTCAGGCTGCTACCGTCGTCCATAAGGACTCGAGTGAGGTGAAATCCATCGATGATGGGGTCTAGGACCAGTGCGGCGAATCCGCCATGACGGTTACTAGTGGGGTGGTCCCTGCGATCAAAGGTGCACTACAAAAAAAGACACATCCGTGAGGTTTTGGGCCGAATGAAATTTTTTTCTGTCATACATATGACACTTCTATGATGATAATTGTGACAAAACCCGGTATCATCATAGATGTGGTGCGCTCCTACTTCTATGACAAAAAATCATGACAGAAAATGGGCTTTTCGTCCTGGGCGGGCCGGAGACGCAGCTGCATGACATTCTTTGGGCCGTCCATGACGGAAAAAACCATGGTAGAAGCGAGGGGGAGGAAAATTTCGGGGAGTTCCCGATTACGGTGGGAGGTCGGGGGTCGAGCGATGCACGATTCTCTCGTACACGTACGCGCGTGTGTGTGAGGCGTTGGCTCTAACTGAACCCGAGCGAGGCGTTGGGCTCTAACTGAACCCGAGTGATTGCACTGCAGGCTACGCATTACTGAACCCGAGCGATCAATCGATGTCTGTTAACTGAACCCGATCAAGCGATTCCTTCGCTACTGCTGCTAACTGAAGCCGATCGATGCTGCTCACCCTGTGCGTTCAGTTTATTCGGTTTACATGGTTCGGTTTATACGGTATTTCGGTTTGTACGGTATTAATACTTCGGTAAATACGGTATGAAATTAAAATACGGTTCAGTTTCGGTATATACCAAATTATTTCGGTATGGTTTCGGTATATACCATAAAAACCAAAGTTGACGCGAATTTGAAAATGACGTAATAATAATTTGCAAATTTTTGACTCAAAACACATACTATTTTACACAAATAGTATATGACTATATATAAGTATATATGCATGCATTAATTCATCTGTTGATGGTTATGGACGTGCTTAGCGTTTTAAAAAGAGAAAAATGACTATGTTACAAGAAAATTTTACATGCTTATTAGTGAATTTGACTCATGTGCAAGAAAAATGACAACTTGTATGGTTGTTCATCTCAAGAAATATAAATTTATTTTTACTTCGGTTTATTCGGTTAACCGTTCAGTTTTTCGGTATATACCATCAAAACCAAAGTTCAAATTGGTATGAAAAGTTCAAACCATGCCGAAACCAGAAACCATAAAAACCATAAAATCGGTTCGGTTCGGTTTATTTTTGATATGGTTTTTTGGTTCGGTTTTGAAATGCACAGGGTGAGATGCTGCCTCTGGATGAACTGTGAGCGTTGCGGGGGGGGGGGGGGGGGGTGAACAGTTCCCGGTGGGAGTGGATGAACAGGACCCCGTGGTGTTGCCTATGGATGAACAGGACCCCGATCGATCGAGCCAGTTGGGGCTGGATGAACAGGACCCCGTGGAGGGCTGGATGAACAGGACCACCCCGTGGAGGGCTGGATGAACAGTAGACGGTGGAGGGCAGGATGAACAGTAGCCCGTGGAGGGGTGGTTGAACAGGAGCCCGTGGAGAGGGCTGGTTGAACAGTAGCCGGTGGAGTAGCGCGCAGTGGAGGCTGGATGAACAGGAGCCCGTGGATGAACAGTCGCAGGTGGAGGCTGGAGGAGGTCGACGGTGGATGAACAGTAGCTCGTGGAGGCTGGAGGGGGTCGACGGTGGAGATGAACAGTATCCCGTGGAGTCCCGTTTTGCGGTACGCCACACCCCTCCCGATGAACAGGACCCCCGTTTCGACCGTAGCGCTCCAACACAAGTCCGTTTCGTCCGTTTTGCGGTACGCCACACCCCTCCCGATCAACAGGACCCCCGTTTCGACCGTAGGAGGTCCGTTTCTTCCGTTTTGTGGTATGCCAGACCCCTCCCGATGAACAGGATCCCGTTTTGAACGTGGCCGGTCGAACACAAGGCCGTTTCCTCCGTTCTGCGGTATGCCAGGCCTCGTTTCAATCGCTTGTTCTGTTCAAGCCCTCCTGATGAACACGACGCATTCCGTTGCCTCCCCATGAACACGACGCATTCCGTTATCGCCCCATGAACACGGCGACGAAGTTGTTTCTCCGTTCCGACCCAGCCATGTACACGAGCCCTGGCCGTACGTATGCGCGAGTAGGCATTCTAGACCCCGCCCGTATGTACACATACGTGGCCGTATTTTCTTTCTTGCACACTGGCCGCTGTACGTACATGTGCGCCTCTACTACGACACGTGCGCGCCTCTACTACGACACGTGCGCGCCTCTACTACGACACGTGCGCGCCTCTACTACGACACGTGCGCGCCTCTACATCGACTAGTATGTACGTACACGTTCGTGACCAAAATGACAACGCTACGTACGCTTCGACCAGATGGGTCCCGACTGTCAGGCACTTCCTTGCCTGCGAAGATGTAGCTGGTGGGTCCCAGTAGTCAGGGGGCGAATCGTTTTTTGGCCGGACGCACTTACTTCTGTGCGAAGATCTAGCTGGTGGGTCCCAGCAGTCAGGGGGAAACGTTTTTTTTTTGTGAAATACAGTGGCCCATCCGGTGGGTCCCAGCTGTAAGGTGGAGGAATCATTATTTTCCGTGTAATAAGGAGGCACTTCCTTGCTGCGGCCGTGGACCCAGCTGTCAGCCTCTCCACGTACAGTCCATGTCCGATGGAAGTCGTTCCTTGACCACCTTGACCACGCCGCGCCGAGAGCACCAGGGCGGTGGACAATGGCGAGGCCTAGGAAGGGGACAATACGGAGGCAGGGAAGACTCGGCAGTTGTTTCCCAAGCAGAGGGGAGTACGACTGTACGAGGGTTTACTGGTTCGTCTGCCATCGCCAGAGAATAACAGCAGGTATGGGTGAGTAGAGGGATCGCTAGGCCAGCGATGGGAGTACAGTCGGGCGGTGAGGCCTGCGCGGCAGCACAGCCGACCTCGAGGAGGAGGGAGCAGGCAGTCCCGCCGACGCTTGTTTGAGCGGCTGGAGCAGGAAGAGCAGAGATTGAAGAAGCACGACGGCCGTTGGATGGACATCCAACAGTCATTGCTTGTGCGTCAACCTTTTTTTAGGAAAGCCTCAAATCTGTGGAAAACAGCATACAACCCATCTGCCATTCTTTCTAATAATTTACAGCCCATTTGCTAATTTTTAAGGTTTTTTGGAGCCCATATTCTTTTTTTAGCATTACAGCCCATATTGTGGCAATGGTTAAAAAATTATACGAAATTTTGCATATTTCGGTGCGGTCCGAACTGTTTTTAATCCCGAAAATTTGACTCACATTCAAACTGATTTTAAAAATAGATGTATATCAATATAAAATCCAACAAATTCTCCACGCATAAAAATTAATGTAATTTAAAATCTTGAAATGAAAAAAAAGATATTTGAAACTAATTGCCGGTTTGATGTGTTTTAAAAATGTACAGCCCATTTCTCATTACCGATGGGCCATTTTCTCAGCCAGCCGAATGAAAGCTCTCCTTGTCTTGAAAGATTTGCAGCCCAACAGGCCTGACAAAGCGACTTACATGGCAAATCACAAAAAAACTGGGTTGTGGCCATGGACCCAGCTGTCAGCCTCTCTATGTACAGTACTCTTCCGATGGAAGTCGTTCCTTGACCACGTTGACCACGCCGCGCGGAGAGCACCACGGCGGTGGACGACGACGAGGCCTAGGAAGGGGACAACGCGGCAGTGGAAGCCCGCGCGGAGAGGACTACGAGGGTTCACTGGTTCGGCTGCACTGTGTGAGGCTGCCTTCGCCGCAGGGCTTGGCCCGCGGTGGGAATAGTATGGGACGGTGAGGCCTCTGCGGCAGCACAGCCGGCCACGGGAGGCAGGAGCATGTGGCACGACCGGCGCTGCTTTGGGCGGCTGGAGCAAGAAGACCAGAGGTTGAAGAAGCAGAACGGTCGTTGGATGGACATCGTACGGTCACTGGAGCTGGAATCGTTCATATTGACTAAGTTGACAAAGCCCTTCATCCCCGTCAACTTAGTAGGCCCACAAGTCAGCCTCCCAGCAAGGTGGGTCCTAGCTAGCCTGGGGAGTATTCATTTTTTGTGCGTAATAAGGAGGCACTTCCAGTGGGTCCGAGCTGACAGCGGGGGGGGGGGACGTTTTTTTCGTGAAATACGGTGGCCCGTCTGGTGGGTCCCAGCAATTAGGGGGAAAAGATTTTTTCACAAAATACTGGTGGCCCGTCCGGTGGGTCCCTGTTGTCAGGTGGAGGAATAATTATTTTGCACGTAATAAGGAGGCACTTCCTTGCTGCGGCCGTGGACCCAGCTGTCAGCCTCTCCACGTACAGTCCACGTCCGATGGAAGCCGTTCCTTGACCATGTTGACCACCCCGCGCCAAGAGCACCAGGGCGGTGGACGACGGCGAGGCTAGGAAGGGGACGACACGGAGCCGAGGAAGACGCGGCAGTGGATGCCCACGCGTAGAGCAGTACGAGGGTTCACTGGTTCGCTGTGGTGTGAGGCTGCCGTCGCTGCAGAATAACAGGGGGAGTGGGTGAGTAGAGGGATGGCCTGGCTAGCGGTGGGAGTAGTAGGGGGCGTTGAGTCCTCCGCCGCATCGCAGCCGGCCACGGGAGGCAGGAGCACGAGGCACGACCGGCGCCGGTTTGGGCGGCTGGAGCAAGAAGACCAGAGGTTGAAGAAGCACTACGGCCATTGGATGGACATCGTATGGTCACTGGATCTAGAATCGTGCATATTGACTAAGTTGACAAAGCCCTCTGTCCCTGTTAACTTAGTAGGCCCACAAGTCAGCCTGCCACTAAGGTGGGTCCCAGCTAGCAGGGGGTATTCATTTTTTTGTGCGTAATAAGGAGGCACTTCCAGTGGGTCCGAGCTGACAGCAGGGGGAATGTTTTTTCACGAAATACGGTGGCCCATCGAGTGGGTCCCAGCAGTCAGGGGCAAACGCTTTTTTCGCGATATACTGGTGGGCGTTCGGTGGGTCCCTGCTGTGAGGTGGAGGAATAATTATTTTCCACATAATAAGGTGGCACTTCCTTGCGGCTGCCGTGGACCCAGCTATCAGCCTCTCCATGTACAGTATTCTTCCTATGGAATTCGGTCATTGACCACATTGACCATGCCGCGCCGACAGCACCACGACGGTGGACGACGGCGAGGCCTAGGAAGGGGACGACGCGGAGCCGGGGAAGACGCGGCAGTGGATGCCCACGCGGAGAGGAGTACGAGGGTTCACTGGTTCGGCTGCGCTGCCGTCGCCGCAGAATAATAGGGGGTGTGGGTGAGTGGAGTGGAGGGATGGCCTGGCCAGCGGTGGGAGTAGTATGGGGGTGGTGAGGCCTCCGCGGCAGCACAGCCGGCCGCGGGAGGCAGGAGCAGGCGGCACGACCGGAGCTGCTTTGGGCGGCTGAAGCAAGAAGACCAGAGGTTGAAGAAGCACCACGGCCGTTGGATGGACATCGTACGGTCAGTCGAGCTAGAATCGTGCATATTGACTAAGTTGACAAAGCCCTTTGTCCCCGTCAACTTAGTAGGCCCACTATACTGGGTCCCAGCTAGCAGGGGGAGTATTCATTTTTTTTGTGCGTAATAAGGAGGCACTTCCTTGCGTGCGAAGATATAGCTGGTGGGTTCGAGCTGTCAGCGGCGGTAATGTTTTCTTCGCGAAATACAGAGGCCGTTTAGGTGGGTCCCAGATGTCAGGTGGAGGAAATCATTATTTTGCGCATAATAAGGAGGCATTTCCTTGCGTGCGGCCGTGGACCCAACTGTCAGCCTCTCCACGTACAGTCCACTTCAGATGCATGTCGGTCATTGACCACGCTGACCACGCCACGCCGAGAGCACCAGGGTGGTGGACGACGGCGAGGCCTAGGAAGGGAACGACAGGGGGGCAAGGAAGACTCGTCCGTTGCTTTTGTTTCCCACGCGGAGGGGAGTACGACTGTACGAGGGTTTACTGGTTCGTCTGCCATCACCGGAGAATAACATCAGGTGTGGGTGAGTAGAGGGATGGCTAGGCCAACGATGGGACTACGGTGGGGCGGTGAGGTCTGCGCGGCAGCACAGTCGGCCACGGGGAGGTGGGAGCAGGCAGTCCTGCCGGCGCTTGTTTGAGCGGCTGGAGCAGGAAGAGCAGAGATTGAAGAAGCACGACGGCCGTTGGATGGACATCCAACAGTATACAAGCCATCTGTGGAAAGCCTCAAATCTGTGGAAAACAGCATACAGCCCATCTGCCATTATTTCAAATAATTTACAGCCCATTTGCTAATTCTTACGGGTTTTTTTGGAGCCCATATTTTTTATGTTAGCATTACAGCCCATATTGTGGCCACGGTTAAAAAATTATACAAAATTTTGCATATGTCGGTGCGGTCTGAACTGTTTTTAATCCCGAAATTTCGAGTCACATTCAGACTGATTTTAAAAATAAATGTATATCAATATAAAATCCAATAAATTGTCCACGCATAAAAATCAATGCAATTTAAAATCTCGAAATGAAAAAAAGATATTTGAAAATAATTGCCGGTTTGATGTGTTTTAAAAATGTACAGCCCATTTCTCATTACTGATAGGCCATTTTCTCGGCCAGCCGAATGAAGCTCTCCTCGTCTTGAAAGATTTGCAACCCAGCAGGCCTGATAAAGCGACTTACTTGACAAATCACAAAAGAACTGGGCTAGCCATTTTTAGAAATAAAAAAAACTAGTGGGTTGGTCTGTGGTAAACATAAAAGAAAAGGATGTCTAGACAGGCCAAAGTGTCCCGCACAGCCCAGTATTTCCGAACGGACGTGTAGGCCGGGGCGCCTCTTCGTGAACCATGGCAAACTCGCAACCATCCACCGACTCTTCGCCTTTCCCTCTCGATTTGGAACTTCTATCGCACGCTCTTCCTCTCCCTCCTCCATTTTCCTTCATCCCTTCACCCTTTCTTCTGCCATTGTTCGATCGTCTTCTCCATGGAGGGAACAGGCCGGAAACGACCCCATTATTCTTGCCCTGATCTGAAAGATGACGTGGTGGAGGAACTCATTGATCGGTGCGACGTCATCACCTCGGCTAGCATGGCAGGTTCGTTCAAGCCCATTCTCGACTCAACTAATAACATCATTACGAAGAACCCAAGAGTCAATGAGCGGTTTGATCTCCCCTATCTTCTTTGCCATGACCCTGATGACTGGCGCCGGCACGCGGAGGCCTCGCCCTGTGCCAGTTGATGCCGCTTGATAATGATACGTATGATGTTAAGATGCCATCGCTCGAGGGCATGGCTTGGGCGGGCGCAAATGGAGATTGGGTTGTTTACATTGGGTCCAACTACGAGTGGGAACTTGTGAATGTGTACACTCATCACCGGGTTCCACTTCCAAAAATCTCAGCACACTGCCCAGAGGTTGAGCACACCGGTAATGTACGCACGTTCAAATACGATCATGGTGACTGTCTTCTACGGAAGATAGCAATTTGTCGAGTTCCCAACCGCTCTTGGAATTACAACAACTATCAAGTTGTTGCTATCTTCGACAAGCTTGTTGCCGTCCTTCGTGGTTCGACTCGATGGATATTGCTCAGAAATCAGTTTCTGTACACGGATGAGTACTGTGATGCAATTCAATACGAGGGCCTTGTGTTTGCTGACACCACTCGTGGCACTATTTTTGCATGGCATCCTAGTAGTTTCGGTACGTTTGTCTTCCACCGTAATTATAATTGTTTCATCCACATGCATGCGGGTTAGCAAGTTTCCCTTTACTAATTAACCTTCTTCTTGTGTTTCCAAGGTCCTGTGAACATCCCACCACCTATACATGAAAATTTTTATAACCAAGGGGGAGATGACGATGGTGATGATCACGAGCATGAGGACGAGCAGCGCCGATATACTCTGTGGCGCCTGGCAACTAATTCCGATGGATCACCTCTTCTTATGTGTATACAACCCACTGATGATGTTACTGGTAAGGAAGCAGGTGTCTCCCATGGTCGCACTCTCCGGACCTATTCCAACACCCGTTGCATGGTATTCGGGATGGATACTAGTGTACTAGCGCCAACTCCTTCTCCCTGGCACAGAATTGATAGTCTTGGAGAAAACTCGCTCTTCCTTGGACAAAACTATCCGATGATGGTGAAAGGCGATCCAACTGCTGCTGACACATTTATGAGAAGTAACTGTGTCTATACCTCGGACATTTGGGTGGTTCCCTACCCTCGTACTGAAATAGTAGGCCGCTTCAGCCTAGATGATCGGTCCTGCGTTGGTCTCCAGATCGACAACAGATGGCCCGTCCCAGAGAATCAGTTGTGGTTCAAAGCAAGTGTTTCCAACGCCGCGGAATGGTTGAGTTGAAGTTCATTTCATGGCTTGTTATTTGTTGTGTGGTGAAAACTTTAGTATTTATAATGTATCCTCGTTGTCGATGTGGGTTGATGACCTGTTGTATGTAATAAAATGATATGCCTGTGATAAACTTACTAAATTTATGAATGGCTTTCGAGTCGCTTCTCTAAATTTGTACTAGCTTCACATGCTTCATGCGTCGGGCGGGTGTTTTTACTGTAGCCATATGTTAATGTGTTCATTGTACGTAACCAGCACCTCGAATCCTCGATACTAGTATACTATATACTAGTAGGAGTAAGTAGTAGGAGTAGCAGGGGTGGCATGGGCCAGAACAAGCATTCACGTCTAGGAGTACGGCACACGCCACCACCACGACATCCATCTGACACCATATTATTTCTTGGAGTCCGTGCTAGAGCAATCTCTTCAACCTCATTTTTTCTCTAAGGCTAGTTATGGTGGGGAGTAACTTAGACTAGTGTCATGCATATGACACTAGTCTTTGTTACTACCTTCATAGTGCAAAGTAACATACAAGTAGTATCATAGATGATTGCATTTATTATATTATAGACTCATTTTGCTTTGGTTTGCGTTATGTTATAGTAACATATTATGTTACTCCAAACATTTCTCTCCTCATTAACTATATGCCACATAAGCAAACTTGTATTGAAATGCGCTATGTTACTTGCTAAGTTACTCCCACTATGACCAGCCTAACTTCAGCCATCGCGCGGTGGGCGAGGTGGGGGTTTGCCGATAGTCGGTTTCCTTAACTGTGGTCCCACTTGTAAGGCCAACTCCAATGCACGACCCCAAACGGACCTCTGTTTTGCACGAACTCCAACGATAATTTTAACTAGAAAAGCAAGACCAAAGAAAACAAGAACCACAAGAATACATTTTACTACTCCTGTAAGTTGGATTAGTGCCTTCTCGATGCATTCATTGTTGATCTGCGGAGGCTTGATCTTGCGTGCTTCTTTCTTCTTCAAGTGTAAATAAGTAGACATTGCTTCCTCGCATCTAGTCTCATGTCTAGCCTCTATTCTAGTAGGAGTATCAACAAGTGCACTAATCTCATCCGATAGCAGAACCGAAGATTTGGTCGGGTTCTTCCTCCTTTTGCCGACACGTGGGACATCCAGCATCCAGGTCGTGTCATGAAAGAAAATAGAGTGGTAGTTGAAGCCACGAGATGTGCATCTTGGGTTAAACTGTAAATAGAATCTTACTACTCTTGAGTAACTCCAAAAGCGGCCACTGAAGATCTTTATTGGATTTGTTTTTCATCACCAGCACATTGAGGTGAAAGATGTGCAGGTTCAGTGGGTCCTCTTGCGTTTTCACTAACATGTGGGGCCGCATGTGAGCAAACAAACGATGGGCTCCACATGTCCGCTGGCTGGCTGAGAAGAGAAATAGAGGAGGGCTAAGCACGGACTCCAGGAAATTTGTTCTACGTACCTCGATATAGTGGGGTGGCATGGGCCATAACTCAGTAGCATTCACGTCTAGCAGTACGGCACACGCCACCCACACGAGTCCCATCCGACACCAATTTTCTTGGAGTCCGTGCTACAGCCATCTCTTCTCCCTCCTGTTTTCTCAGCCATCCGACAAGATAATTACTGTAGTATCATATACTACTACATGGATTTGACGAAAAGATAAAAATACATACGAATCCATCAACGTTCAACGACATCCTCACGCCCTAGTGTGTCGGGTCACCAACCGACGTGCTTCTGAACAGTGCCGTCCAAGGTTGCCCTGCGCTCCAAGAAGGCCAGCGTCCTATCATCCTCCTCTTGCATGTAGTAGTCCTTGTGGACGATTTGCGCATAGACGTGGGTGATTATGTCGATGGTGTCTTGCTGCGCCAGGCGCTGCGCGGCGAGCGCGACCTCGAGGTGGACATTCTCCAGCGCGACGGCGGGCAGTCGCAGGGCCACCAGTGCGTCGAAGAGGTTGTTACCATAGTGGCTGTTTAGGGTGGCGGGCATCGCAGAGCCTGGGCGCGTCGGCTGGAGGCTTACGTCAAAGTCGTCCACAAGCTTCTTAACGATGGTGAACTTGTCGAGGAAACCGACGAGGACCTCATCGAACAAGGAGACGAAGCTATCGTCCAAGCGGCCCCTCGCCCTGGCGGCCTCAAGCAATACTACCTGGAAACGTTCGTCCGTGCCGGGCCGCAGGCCGGCGTCGTGGACCATCTGGCACAGCTGGCTGATGCTCGCGCTCATCGCCTCCATGGGTCTAGCGTAGCTTCTAGTCAACTGATCTTGTGATTCGAGTGATCACTCAGCCCTTGGTTAGCGTGCATAGGTGCGTAGGATTTCGTACTACTCCTCGGTCCTCTACTGCACCTGCCTTTGGCTGTATGATAGGTGGGCCAGCCACCCCCTGGGGCCACGTGTCATTCACCCGAATGCAGTTGCCGTAAGTCAATGAAGCTGTGTCCCCCTTCGTGCCGGTGCAGTATAGTCATCTCACCGGACCTCTAGTTGGGGCCAAACGAAAGAAGTTTGATGTTTACTGGTTTATTGGTCCCCTTTGCATTTTGCGCCAAGTTTTGACCTTTGATTTAACTATTAAATGTTAATGCATGTAAACAAAAATGTTGTGTAAGTCACCTTATGAAAACCAAATAATCCCAAAATACTTAGGCACGGTGCATTAACTCCCTCCTTGTTTCTTATTTCATGACATATCAACCAACGAGAGATGTGGGCCGTGCATGCTTTCAATGACTTGAGACTACCAAACATGACATGCAGTGTTTAGTTCATTGCATGTAATCCTATTAGAACTCTAGTTAGGAGTAGCAAAAAAACATTAAGTTCTCTCGCCGATAGGAATAAAACACCATGTATTTATTTACAGAGGGAGTAGTACATTTTTGGTGACATGCATTACTAGATATTGCTAGTCAAATACTAAAATCCAGATGGACGTGGTAGTACTCCTAAATCTAGACGGTGGTGCTACTAGTACTAGTAGTAGTACTACCAATGTAGTAGTAGGAGTACTAGCACTGTACTATCCGTTGGTCAAATTATTACGTGCTGCTCCTCACAGTGAAGTGACAAGACCCTGCGCCGGAGATGACACCTGAGTATAGGCGCCGTGTTCGGCATACCATAGTCGGCCTCACCATCTGCAGTCACTATCATCATGGCTGTAGAGCTAGCCTGCTTACAACTAGCCCTGTCCGACATAATTTCCCGTGCGTAGATGCCCGTGCATAGCACAAAACACCAAGATTGGGGGTGGATGGCTCCGGCAGCGGCCATCGCGCCAGATTTTTCCATGGCCTTCTACACCTAGATGTGGTGGGGAGGAGATGAGGCTGATTGTGAGAGACAAGGAGTTGTTTGTAAATAGGGAACAAGTGCGGGCATCTTTTTGCAAAAATGGAGAAGCTTGGTTTGTATGCGTCCGATCAAGATCCGACGGCTATTGGTGAAAGATCGGAGGCACAACATCATCACCAACTCAAGGCCTGTTTGATTCACAGGATTTTGAAAATGCAGGAATAGGTCACCCTATGCGTTCAGTTTATTCGGTTTACATGGTTCGATTTATACGGTTTTTCAGTTTGTACGGTATTAATACTTCAGTAAATATGGTATGAAATTAAAATACGGTTCCATTTTAGTATATACCAAATTATTTCTGTATGGTTTCGGTATATACCATAAAAACCAAATTTGACGTGAATTTGGAAATGACGTAATAATAATTAGCAAATTTATGACTCAAAAGACATACTATACTACACAAATAGTATATGACTATATATATAAGTATATATGCATGCATTGATTCATCTGTTGATGGTTATGGACGTGCTTAACATTTTAAAAATAGAAAAATGACTGTGTTACAAGAAAAAATTACGTTCTTAGTAGTGCATTTGACTCATGTACAAGAAAAATGACAACTTGTATGGTTGTTCCTCTCAAAAAATATAAATTTATTTTTTACTTCGGTTTATTCGGTTAACCGTTCGGTTTTCCGGTATATACCATAAAAACCAAGTTCAAATCGGTATGAAAAGTTCATACCATACCGAAACCAGAAACCATAAAAACCATAAAATTGGTTCGGTTCGGTTTATTTTTAGTATGGTTTTTCGGTTCGATTTTTAAATGCACAGAGTGAGGAATAGGACACGGCAATATTACAAGTTTCAAAGTGATATTACAAATGTTAGGAGTAATGCTGCACCTACGAAGAGGGAATTACTAGGAAGTTTACGTAAGAACTTTCGTTACTTTAGGTGGATGCAGCATTATCGTACAAACTAAAATCCACCACCCTGACAAGTCACTAATGGGCAAATAAGTTTTCGAGTCTCTGGCCACTTGATGTTTCAAAAACAAATTCAGCTTCTGCGGAGAAATGAACTCCACCATGTACCCATGCGGGTGTGGCTGGGCACGAAGCATGAGTACATGCACGGTGCACCTATTCTATTCTTGTATACGTACGCCACCTATGTGGGGTTGTGTGAGAGAGATACAAACCTAGAGAGATATAGTGTGTGGGTTCTTGAGAGTTTTTTTGTGGGGGGGGTCAATCAAAAATTTTAACATATGCAATGTGTGTGAAATAGAGTCCTGGATATAACATATATATAGAGGGGGTGATCCACGAGAAGAGAGTGGAGGTATCATCGGCTTGAGGTGTCCATAGAATCGAAGAGAGGGATGATGTGTGTGTGTGCGCGCGTGCGATCGATAAAGAGTGCCATCGAATTTGTGTGTGCCCACGTCAAAGATATAGAGTGGCTGGCCTACTGGAACATGAGATGGGACATGTGCAATTTGCCTCTGTGGCATGGATACCTACCTGCAGCGCTCGACTATCGGTGTGTGGTGGGGGAAGAGGGAGGCCCAATTAACTATAGAGGTACAATGGCTGGTATATGTGTGGAGGAGGAGAGAGGCCTACCTCATGTATTAAGGAGATCGATTTGCCTCATGTATTAAGGGAGATCGATCGGCATCCATGCATATGTGCAGGAGATGAATAAGGTTGGGAGAGAGATAGAGCTAGAGAGTTGGAGGGGGTGGTAGTGGAGTTGCTTCTAACAAATGGTGGGATAGGCTTGCTAGACAAACGGGGGGCACGCCCGCAATATCAATAAGAGAGGAGATGGCTGCTTGTTGTCTGTGCACGTGCGTGTGAGAGACGGGTCAGGAGGCATGCACGAATGATGAGGCGGGACGATGTGGCTGTGGTAAGCAGACGTAACTACATAGGAAGATCAATCGCTGAGGGAGTCCTGGATTAGGGGGTGTCCGGATAGCCGGACTATACCTTCGGCCGGACTCCTGGACTATGAAGATACAAGATTGAAGACTTCGTCCCGTGTCCGGAAGGGACTTTCCTTGGCGTGGAAGGCAAGCTTGGCGATATAGATATGTAGATCCCCTACCATTGTAACCAGCTCTGTGTAACCCTAGCCCTCTCCGGTGTCTATATAAACTGGAGGGTTTTAGTCCGTAGGACGAACAACAATCATACCATAGGCTAGCTCCTAGGGTTTAGCCTCCTTGATCTCGTGGTAGATCTACTCTTGTACTAACCATATCATCAATATTAATCAAGCAGGAGTAGGGTTTTACCTCCATTGAGAGGGCCCGAACCTGGGTAAAAACATCGTGTCCCTTGTCTCCTGTTACCATCCGCCTAGACGCACAGTTCAGGACCCCCTACCCGAGAACCGCCGGTGTTGACACCGACATTGGTGCTTTCATTGAGAGTTCCTCTGTGCCGTCACTTTTAGGCCCGATGGCTTCTCCGATCATCAACAGCGATGCGATCCAGGGTGAGACCTTTCTCCCCGGACAGATCTTCGTATTTGGCGGATTTGCACTGCGGGCCAATTCGCTTGGCCATCTGGAGCAGATCGAAAGCTACGCCCCTGGCCATCAGGTCAGATTTGGAAGTTTGAGCTACACGGCCGACCTCCGCGGGGACTTGATCTTCGGCGGATTCAAGCCGCGGCCAAGCACGCCGCACTGTCACGATGGGCATGATCTAGCTCTGCCGCCGAACAGTGCCCTGGAGGCCGCACCCGCATCAGCTCCAACCCTTAATTCGGAGCCAACTGCGCCAATCGAGGATGGGTGGTTGGACACCACCTCTGGGGTTGCAATCTCTACGGCGATCGAGCCAAACACCAGCCCTATTCTCTGCGAAGCCCGTGAATCCAAGGAGCCAGACTCCTCTCCAGACTCTGAGCCCTCCGCGCCCCTACCGATCGAACCCGATTGGGCGCCGATCATGGAGTTCACCGCCACGGACATCTTTCAGCACTCGCCCTTCGACGATATTCTGAATTCACTAAAGTCTCTCTCTTTATCAGGAGAGCCCTGGCCGGACTATGGTCAACAAGGTTGGGATGCGGATGATGAAGAAATTCAAAGCCCACCCACCACCCACTTCGTAGCGACTGTCGATGATTTAACCGACATGCTCGACTTCGACTCCGAAGACATCGATTGTATGGACGCTGATGCAGGAGACGATCAAGAACCAGCGCCTATAGTGTTGGAAGTATGCCCTAGAGGCAATAATAAAAGCATTATTATTATATTTCCTTGTTCATGATAATTGTCTTTATTCATGCTATAATTGTGTTATCCGGAAATCGTAATACATGTGTGAATAATAGACACCAACATGTCCCTAGTAAGCCTCTAGTTGACTAGCTCGTTGATCAACAGATAGTCATGGTTTCCTGACTATGGACATTGGATGTCATTGATGACGAGATCACATCATTAGGAGAATGATGTGATGGACAAGACCCAATCCTAAACATAGCATAAGATCGTATAGTTTGTTTGCTAGAGTTTTTCCAGTGTCAAAGTATCTTTTCCTTAGACCATGAGATCGTTTAACTCCCGGATACCGTCGGAGTGCTTTGGGTGTACCAAACGTCACAACGTAACTGGGTGACTATAAGGTATACTACGGGCATCTCCAAAAGTGTCTGTTGGGTTGACACGGATCAAGACTGGGATTTGTCACTCCGTATGACGGAGAGGTATCACTGGGCCCACTCGGTAATGCATCATCATAATGAGCTCAAAGTGACCAAGTGTCTGGTCACGGGATCATGCACTACGGTACGAGTAAAGTGACTTGCCGGTAACAAGATTGAACGAGGTATTGGGATACCGACGATCAGATCTCAGGAAAGTAACATACCGATTGACGAAGGGAATTGTATGTGGGATTGATTGAATCCTCGACATCATGGTTCATCCGATGAGATCATCGAGGAGCATGTGGGAACCAACATGGGTATCCAGATCCCGCTATTGGTTATTGACCAGAGAGCGATCTCGGTCATGTCTACATGTCTCCCGAACCCGTAGGGTCTACACACTTAAGGTTCGGTGACGCTAGGGTTGTAGGGATATGTATATGCAGTAACCCGAATGTTGTTCGGAGTCCCGGATGAGATCCCGGACGTCACGAGGAGTTTTGGAATGGTCTATAGGTAAAGAATTATATATAGGAAGTACTATTTCGGGCATCGGGACAAGTTTCGGGGTCACCGGTATTGTACCGGGACCACCGGAAGGGTCCCGGGGGTCCACTGGGTGGGGCCACCTGCCCCGGGGGGCCACATGGGCTGTAGGGGGTGCGCCTTGGCCTATATGGGCCAAGGGCACCAGCCCCAAGAGGCCCATGCGCCTAGGGTTCAAGAAGGGAAGAGTCCCAAAAGGGGAAGGCACCTCCTAGGTGCCTTGGGGAGGAGGGATTCCTCCCCTTGGCCGCACCCCCCTAGGAGATTGGATCTCCTAGGGCCGGCGCCCCGCCCCCTTGGACTCCCTATATATAGTGGGTAAAAGAGGGCCTCTCATAACACATCTTTGGTGCCTCCCTCTCCCTCTCCAACACCTCCTCCTCCTCCATAGTGCTTGGCGAAGCCCTGCCGGAGTATTGCAGCTCCATCACCACCACGCCGTCGTGCTGCTGCTAGAGCCATCTTCCTCAACCTCTCCTTCCCCCTTGCTAGATCAAGAAGAAGGAGACGTTACGCTGACCGTACGTGTGTTGAACATGGAGGTGCCGTCCTTTCGGCGCTAGGATCTCCGGTGATTTGGATCACGTCGAGTACGCCTTCCTCATCCCCGTTCTTTGAACGCTTCCGCGCGTGATCTACAAAGGTATGTAGATGCAATCCAATCACTCGTTGCTAGATGAACTCCTAGATGGATCTTGGTGAAACCGTAGGAAAAATTTTGTTTTCTGCAACGTTCCCCAACAGTGGCATCATGAGCTAGGTCTATGCGTAGTTCTCTTGCACGAGTAGAACACAATTTGTTGTGGGCGTTGATGTTGTCAACTTTCTTGCCGCTACTAGTATTATCTTGCTTCAACGGTATTGTGGGATGAAGCGGCCCGTACCAACCTTACACGTACGCTTACGTGAGACCGGTTCCACCGACTAACATGCACTAGTTGCATAAGGTGGCTGGCGGGTGTCTGTCTCTCCCACTTTAGTTGGAGCGGTTTCGATGAAAAGGGTCCTTATGAAGGGTAAATAGAAGTTGACAAATCATGTTGTGGCTTTCACGTAGGTAAGAAAACGTTCTTGCTAGAACCCTACTTCAGCCACGTAAAACATGCAACAACAATTAGAGGACGACTAACTTGTTTTTGCAGCAAGTGCTTTGTGATATGATATGGCCAAAGTTGTGATGAATGATGAATGATATATATGTGATGTATGAGATGTTCATGCTATTGTAATAGGAATCACGACTTGCATGTCGATGAGTATGACAACCGGCAGGAGCCATAGGAGTTGTCTTTATTTTTTGTATGACCTGCGTGTCATTGAGAAACGCCATGTAAATTACTTTACTTTATTGCTAAATGCGTTAGCCATAGTAGTAGAAGTAATAGTTGGCGAGCAACTTCATGGAGACACGATGATGGAGATCATGGTGTCATGCCAGTGACAAGATGATCATGGAGCCCCAAGATGGAGATCAAAGGAGCTATGTGATATTGGCCATATCATGTCACTATTATTGTTTGATTGCATGTGATGTTTATCATGTTTCTGCATCTTGTTTACTTAGAACGACGGTAGTAAATAAGATGATCCCTCATAATGATTTCAAGAAAGTGTTCCCCCTAACTGTGCACCGTTGCGACAGTTCGTTGTTTCGAAGCACCACGTGATGATCCGGTGTTAGATTCTAACATTCACATACAACGGGTGTAAGCCAGATTTACACATGCAAACACTTAGGTTGACTTGACGAGCCTAGCATGTACAGACATGGCCTCGGAACACAGAAGACCGAAAGGTCGAGCATGAGTCGTATAGAAGATACGATCAACATGAAGATATTCACCGATGTTGACTAGTCCGTATCACGTGATGATCGGACACGGCCTAGTTAACTCGGATCATGTTATACTTAGATTACAGGAGGAATGTTTATCTAAGTGGGAGTTCATTGAATAATTTGATTAGATGAACTTAATTATCATGAACTTAGTCTGAAATTTTACAAATATGTCTTGTAGATCAAATGGCCAACGTAGTCCTCAACTTCAACGCGTTCCTAGAGAAAACCAAGCTGAAAGACGATGGCAGCAACTACACGGACTGGGTCCGGAACCTGAGGATCATCCTCATAGCTGCCAAGAAAGATTATGTCCTACAAGCACCGCTAGGTGACGCACCTATTCTCCCTGCAGAACAAGACGTTATGAACGCTTGGCAGGCACGTACCGATGACTACTCCCTCGTTCAGTGCGGCATGCTTTACAGCTTAGAGCCGGGGCTCCAAAAGCATTTTGAGAGACACGGAGCATATGAGATGTTCGAAGAGCTGAAAATGGTTTTCCAAGCTCATGCCCGGGTCGAGAGATATCAAGTCTCCGACAAGTTCTTCAGCTGTAAGATGGAGGAAAACAGTTCTGTCAGTGAGCACATACTCACTATGTCTGGGTTGCATAACCGCTTGACTCAGCTGGGAGTTAATCTCCCGGATGACGCGGTCATTGACAGAATCCTTCAGTCGCTTCCACCGAGCTACAAGAGCTTTGTGATGAACTTCAATATGCAGGGGATGGAAAAGACCATTCCTGAAGTATTTGCAATGCTGAAATCAGCAGAGGTAGAAGTCAAAAAGGAACATCAAGTGTTGATGGTGAATTAAACCACTAAGTTCAAGAAAGGCAAGGGTAAGAAAACCTTCAAGAAGGACGGCAAGGGAGTTGCCGCGCCCGGCAAGCAAGCTGCCGGGAAGAAGCCAAAGAATGGACCCAAGCCCGAGACTGAGTGCTTTTATTGCAAGGAGAGTGGTCACTCGAAGCGGAACTCCCCCAAATACTTAGCGGACAAGAAGGCTGGCAAAACGAAAGGTATATGTGATATACATGTAATTGATGTGTACCTTACCAGTACTCGTAGTAGCTCCTGGGTATTTGATACCGGTGCGGTTGATCACATTTGTAACTCAAAACAGGAGCTGCGGAATAAGCGGAGACTGGCAAAGGATGAGGTGACGATGCGCGTCGGGAATGGTTCCAAGGTCAATGTGATCGCCGTCGGCACGCTACCTCTACATTTACCTTCGGGATTAGTTTTAAACCTTAATAATTGTTATTTAGTGCCAGCTTTGAGCATGAACATTGTATCAGGATCTCGTTTAATTCGAGATGGCTACTCATTTAAATCCGAGAATAATGGTTGCTCTATTTATATGAGAGATATGTTTTATGGTCATGCTCCGATGGTGAATGGTTTATTCTTGATGAATCTCGAGCGTAATGCTACACATGTTCATAGTGTGAGTACCAAAAGATGTAAGGTTGATAATGATAGTCCCACATACTTGTGGCACTGCCGCCTTGGTCACATAGGTGTCAAACGCATGAAGAAGCTCCATGCTGATGGACTTTTAGAGTCTCTTGATTACGAATCATTTGACACGTGCGAACCATGCCTCATGGGTAAAATGACCAAGACTCCATTCTCAGGAACAATGGAGCGAGCAAACAACTTATTGGAAATCATACATACTGATGTGTGCGGTCCAATGAGTGTTGAGGCTCGCGGTGGCTATCGTTATGTTCTCATCCTCACTGATGACTTGAGTAGATATGGGTATATCTACTTAATGAAACACAAGTCTGAAACCTTTGAAAAGTTCAAGGAATTTCAGAGTGAGGTTGAGAATCAACGTGACAGGAAAATCAAGTTCCTGCGATCAGATCGTGGAGGAGAATACTTGAGTCATGAGTTTGGCACACACTTAAGAAAATGTGGAATAGTTTCACAGCTCACGCCGCCTGGAACACCTCAGCGTAATGGTGTGCCCGAACGTCGTAATTGCACTCTATTAGATATGGTGCGATGTATGATGTCTCTTACCGATTTACCGCTATCTTTTTGGGGCTATGCTTTAGAGACTGCCGCATTCACTTTAAATAGGGCTCCGTCGAAATCCGTTGAGATAACACCGTATGAATTATGGTTTGGGAAGAAACCTAAGCTGTCATTTCTAAAAGTTTGGGGATGCGATGCTTATGTCAAGAAACTTCAACCTGAAAAGCTCGAACCCAAGTCAGAAAAATGCGTCTTCATAGGATACCCTAAAGAAACTATTGGGTATACCTTCTACCTCAGATCCGAAGGCAAGATCTTTGTTGCCAAGAATGGATCCTTTCTAGAGAAAGAGTTTCTCTCGAAAGAAGTAAGTGGGAGGAAAGTAGAACTTGATGAAGTATTACCTCTTGAACCGGAAAATGGCACAACTCAAGAAAATGTTCCTGAGGTGCCTGCACCGACTAGAGAGGAAGTTAATGATGATGATCAAGATACTTCTGATCAAGCTCCGACTGAAATTCGAAGGTCCACAAGGACACGTTCCGCACCAGAGTGGTACGGCAACCCTGTCTTGGAAATCATGTTGTTAGACAACGGTGAACCTTCGAACTATGAAGAAGCGATGGCGGGCCCGGATTCTGACAAATGGCTAGAAGCCATGAAATCCGAGATAGGATCCATGTATGAAAACGAAGTATGGACTTTGACTGACTTGCCCGTAGAGCGGCGAGCCATAGAGAATAAATGGATCTTTAAGAAGAAGACAGACGCGGATGGTAATGTGACCATCTATAAAGCTCGGCTTGTCGCTAAGGGTTATCGACAAGTTCAAGGGGTTGACTACGATGAGACTTTCTCACCGGTAGCGAAGCTAAAGTCCGTCCGAATCATGTTAGCAATTGCCGCATTCTATGATTATGAGATATGGCAAATGGACGTCAAAACGGCATTCCTTAATGGTTTCCTTAAGGAAGAATTGTATATGATGCAGCCGGAAGGTTTTGTCGATCCTAAGAATGCTGACAAGGTGTGCAAGCTCCAACGCTCGATTTATGGGCTGGTGCAAGCATCTCGGAGTTGGAACATTCGCTTTGATGAGATGATCAAAGAGTTTGGGTTTACGCAGACTTATGGCGAAGGCTGCGTTTACAAGAAAGTGAGTGGGAGCTCTGTAGCATTTCTCATATTATATGTAGATGACATACTTTTGATGGGAAATGATATAGAACACTTGGACAGCATTAAGGCCTACTTGAATAAGAGTTTTTCAATGAAGGACCTTGGAGAAGCTGCATATATATTAGGCATCAAGATCTATAGAGATAGATCAAGACGCCTCATAGGTCTTTCACAAAGCACATACCTTGATAAGATATTGAAAAAGTTCAATATGGATCAGTCTAAGAAGGGGTTCTTGCCTGTGTTGCAAGGTGTGAAATTGAGCTCAGCTCAATGTCCGACCACGGCAGAAGATATAGAAGAGATGAGTGTCATCCCCTATGCCTCAGCCATAGGTTCTATTATGTATGCCATGCTGTGTACCAGACCCGATGTAAACCTTGCCGTAAGTTTGGTAGGAAGGTACCAAAGTAATCCCGGCAAGGAACACTGGACAGCGGTCAAGAATATCCTGAAGTACCTGAAAAGGACTAAGGAAATGTTTCTCGTCTATGGAGGTGACGAAGAGCTCGTCGTAAAGGGTTACGTCGATGCTAGCTTCGACACAGATCTGGATGACTCTAAGTCACAAACCGGATACGTGTATATTTTGAATGGTGGGGCAGTAAGCTGGTGCAGTTGCAAGCAGAGCGTCGTGGCGGGATCTACATGTGAAGCGGAGTACATGGCAGCCTCGGAGGCAGCGCATGAAGCAATTTGGGTGAAGGAGTTCATCACCGATCTAGGAGTCATACCCAATGCGTCGGGGCCGATCAAGCTCTTCTGTGACAACACTGGAGCTATTGCTCTTGCCAAGGAGCCCAGGTTTCACAAGAAGACAAGGCACATCAAGCGTCGCTTCAACTCCAGTCGTGAAAATGTTCAAGATGGAGACATAGATATTTGTAAAGTACATACGGACCTGAATGTAGCAGATCCGTTGACTAAACCTCTCCCTAGAGCAAAACATGATCAACACCAGAATTCCATGGGTGTTCGATTCATCACAATGTAACTAGATTATTGACTCCATTGCAAGTGGGAGACTGTTGGAAGTATGCCGTAGAGGCAATAATAAAAGCATTATTATTATATTTCCTTGTTCATGATAATTTTCTTTATTCATGCTATAATTGTGTTATCCGGAAATCGTAATACATGTGTGAATAATAGACACCAACATGTCCCTAGTAAGCCTCTAGTTGACTAGCTCGTTGATCAACAGATAGTCATGGTTTCCTGACTATGGACTTTGGATGTCATTGATGACGAGATCACATCATTAGGAGAATGATGTGATGGACAAGACCCAATCCTAAACATAGCATAAGATCGTATAGTTCGTTTGCTAGAGTTTTTCCAGTGTCAAAGTATCTTTTCCTTAGACCATGAGATCGTTTAACTCCCGGATACCGTAGGAGTGCTTTGGGTGTACCAAACGTCACAACGTAACTGGGTGACTATAAAGGTATACTACGGGTATCTCCGAAAGTGTCTGTTGGGTTGACACGGATCAAGACTGGGATTTGTCACTCCGTATGATGGAGAGGTATCACTGGGCCCACTCAGTAATGCATCATCATAATGAGCTCAAAGTGACCAAGTGTCTGGTCACGGGATCATGCACTACGGTACGAGTAAAGTGACTTGCCGGTAACAAGATTGAACGAGGTATTGGGATACCGACGATCAGATCTCGGGCAAGTAACATACCGATTGACGAAGGGAATTGTATGCGGGATTGATTGAATCCTCGACATCGTGGTTCATCCGATGAGATCATCGAGGAGCATGTGGGAACCAACATGGGTATCCAGATCCCGCTATTGGTTATTGACCAGAGAGCGATCTCGGTCATGTCTACATGTCTCTCGAACCCGTAGGGTCTACACACTTAAGGTTCGGTGACGCTAGGGTTGTAGGGATATGTATATGCAGTAACCCGAATGTTGTTCGGAGTCCCGGATGAGATCCCGGACGTCACGAGGAGTTTTGGAATGGTCCGTAGGTAAATATTTATATATAGGAAGTACTATTTCGGGCATCGGGACAAGTTTCGGGGTCACCGGTATTGTACCGGGACCACCGGAAGGGTCCCGGGGGTCCACTGGGTGGGGCCACCTGCCCCGGGGGGGCACATGGGCTGTAGGGGGTGCACCTTGGCCTATATAGGCCAAGGGCACCAGCCCCAAGAGGCCCATGCGCCTAGGGTTCAAGAAGGGAAGAGTCCCAAAAGGGGAAGGCACCTCCTAGGTGCCTTGGGGAGGAGGGATTCCTCCCCTTGGCCGCACCCCCCTAGGAGATTGGATCTCCTAGGGCCGGCGCCCCGCCCCCTTGGACTCCCTATATATAGTGGGGAAAAGAGGGCCTCTCATAACACATCTTTGGTGCCTCCCTCTCCCTCTCCAATAACTCCTCCTCCTCCATAGTGCTTGGCGAAGCCCTGCCGGAGTATTGCAGCTCCATCACCACCACGCCGTCGTGCTGCTGCTGGAGCCATCTTCCTCAACCACTCCTTCCCCCTTGCTGGATCAAGAAGAAGGAGACGTTACGCTAACCGTACGTGTGTTGAACTTGGAGGTGCCGTCCGTTCGGCGCTAGGATCTCCGGTGATTTGGATCACGTCGAGTACGCCTTCCTCATCCCCGTTCTTTGAACGCTTCCACGCGTGATCTACAAAGGTATGTAGATGCAATCCAATCACTCGTTGCTAGATGAACTCCTAGATGGATCTTGGTGAAACCGTAGGAAAAATTTTGTTTTCTGCAACGTTCCCCAACATATAGGGCACTGGAAAGCCACCTTGTCGTATGATATATACATGGTGGACACCCCAAAAGAAGGCAATGGCGATGGAACAGCGGAGGATGACCCCTCCAAGAAGCAGCCTAAGCGCCGGCGTCAGCGGCGCCGCTCTAAATCCCGCCAAAGCAAAATTGGTGATTCCGGCACGGGAGATAATAACACCCCGGACAGTGCCGAAGACAACCACCTCTAGCAATATTCAGCACATGAGGATGGAGAAGCCAGCCCTCATGAGAGAGCGGCAGACAGAGAGGTCGAGGACGATAATTATATGCCTCCCTCCGAAGACGAGGCACGCCTCGATGACGACGAATTTGTCATGCCGGAGGATCCCGTCAAACAAGAGCATTCCAAACGCAGGCTTATGGCCACGGCGAGCAGCCTCAAGAAAAAACAGCAACAACTTAGAGCTGATCAAGATTTGCTAGCCGATAGATGGACTGAAGTCCTTGCGGCCGAAGAGTATGAACTCGAACGCCCCTCCAAGAGCTACCCAAAGCGCAGGTTCCTACCCCGATTAGAGGAGGAAGCGCCTAAACCCACATCACTAGCGCATGACGTGGCCACGACAGAGAGGCCTCTCGGCCCTCCACTCAAGCCGCACCCCGGCGCCGCTTAAAAAATACCAAGGAATGGGAAAACGCGCCAGACCTGCGAGATATATTGGAAGACAAGGCAAGGGAAACAAGATCGATCTACGGATCGCGTGGGCACCCCACGGCACGAGACGGTACTCGTCACGCCGGATACAGTAAATCCGGCCAGGCCGAACACAGTAGACAAAGCTTGTTTGAGATGCGTCGTGATATAGCCCAATACAGAGGCGCTGCACACCCACTATGCTTCACAGATGAAGTAATGGATCATCAAATCCCCGAGGGTTTCAAACCCATGAACATCGAATCATACGATGGCACAACATATCCTGTGGTATGGATCGAGGACTATCTCCTTCATATCCACATGGCCCGCGGTGATGACCTACACGCCATCAAATACCTCCCACTCAAGCTTAAAGGACCAGCTCAGCATTGGCTTAACAGCTTGCTAGCAGAATCAATTGGTTGTTGGGAGGACCTGGAAGCCGCACTCCTCGACAATTTCCAGGGTACTTATGTGCGACCACCAGACACCGATGACCTTAGCCACATAATTCAGCAGCCAGAGGAATCGGCCAGACAATTCTGGACACGGTTCCTAACCAAGAAAAATCAAATCGTCGACTGTACGGACGCAGAGGCCCTAGTAGCTTTCAAGCATAACATCTGCGACGAGTGGCTTGCACGGAACCTAGGACAGGAAAAGCCGAAATCTATGGCAGCCCTCACGACACTTATGACCCGCTTTTGCGCGGGAGAAGACAGCTGGCTAGCTCGCAGCAATAACATGACCAAGAGCCCTGGTAATTCGGATACCAAGGACAGCAGTGGCAGGTCGCATCGCAACAAGCAAAAGCGCCGCATTAACGGCAACAATGCTGAGGATACGGCAGTTAATGCCGGATTCAGAGGCTCTAAACCCGGTCAGCGGAAAAAGCCATTCAAAAGAAATACTCCGGGCCCGTCCAGTTTGGACCGAATACTCGACCGCTCATGCCAGATACATGGCACCCCTGAAAAACCAGACAATCACAACAACAGGGATTGTTGGGTGTTCAAGCAGGCAGGCAAGTTAAATGCCGAAAGCAGAGACAAGGGGCTGCATAGCGATAACGAGGAGGAGCCCCGACCGCTGAACAACAGTGGACAGAAAGGTTTTCCCCCACAAGTGCGGACGGTGAACATGATATACGCAACCCACGTCCCCAAGAGGGAGCGAAAGCGTGCGCTAAGGGACGTATACGCGATGGAGCTAGTCGCCCCAAAGTTCAACCCATGGTCTTCCTGCCCAATCACTTTTGATCGAAGGGACCACCCCACTATCATCCATCATGGAGAATTCGCCGCATTGGTTCTAAACCCAATTATTGACGGATTTCACCTCACTAGAGTCCTTATGGACGGCGGCAGCAGCCTGAACCTGCTTTACCAGGATACGGTGCGGAAAATGGGCATCGATCCCTCGAGGATTAAACCCACTAAAACGACCTTTAAAGGCGTCATACCAGGTGTAGAGGCCAACTATACAGGCCCACTTACACTTGAAGTGGTCTTCGGATCTCCGGATAATTTCCAAAGCGAGGAGTTAATCTTCGACATAGTCCCGTTCCGCAGTGGCTATCACGCAGTACTCGGGCGAACCGCATTTGCCAAGTTCAATGCGGTGCCGCACTACGCATACCTCAAGCTCAAGATGCCAGGCCCTCGAGGAGTCATCACGGTCAATGGAAACACCGAACGCTCTCTCCGAACGGAGGAGCATACGACGGCTATCGCAGCGGAAGTACAAAACAGCCTCTCAAGGAAATTCTCCAGTCTGGCCATTAAACGTCTGGACACCGTCAAGCGCTCCCGGAGTAACCTACAACAAGACCACCTGGCACGTTCCGAGCAAGCATAGCAATGCGTACCCAACCCCAACCCTCGCGAACTTGCGAAACCGGTGTTGCGCGTACATAACTACGCTCTGGAAATACCATGGGCACAGGGGGAGGGGCACCATCACGGCATGCCCGAAACGCGGCTTAAACCGCACTAGGAGCTGCTGATTTCTTAATTTTCTCTTATTTTCAGGACTCCATTCTTCGGAAGGCTTGTCCGGCAGTACAATTGCCGCACAAACGATACAACCAGGGAAGCAGAAAGCTACGCCGCACTATGGAACTCTAAGGTGGTCTCTATAACGAGCAGTATACCTGTTTCACATACCATTCCGCAGCTCGCCCCTGGAAAGGACATGTTAAATAGTCCCATCTTTTGCTTATTGCACTATTTGTATCATTCTGCTTTGATCATAGCTTTTTTAAATAAACAATGCATAGCTTGCGTCTATTATTGCATTACTCTTTTTTACGAATATATGTTCATTAATGACATTTTGCACCCATACACTTTGGTAGGGCCAATACGCCAGGGGCTTAAGTACCCCACAATACGGTGTGAGAAGTCCGAACACTTTCACAAGTGCGGCACCCGAACTTATAGCATTATATGCATCGGCTCTGAATCATGTCTTGGGTCAATAGTTGGGTTTACCCGGCTCCTATGTTTTGGTACCTTACGTTCCGTTATATCGGCTAAGGTAGCACTAGGAGAACTACGGCGATTGTGCCCCAGTTGAGCTAGGCTAAGCACCTCAGTAGAGAAAGCTAAAACTGACCGTCATGATGAGGCGAGAGCTGGTCGCTCTTCGAGAGGTTTTCGAGTCCCTAAAGACTTATGCCGCTTAGAGCGAGGAGTCGGCTTTGTCCGGCCTAGGCGTGGATAGCGCCCCGAACTCAGTCTTCCGAACACTAGGGGCTTTGCCGAAATTTAAAATTATAGAATTCTATGGCTAAGTGAGAGTGTTCAGGCATTATAGTCCGATTGCCTTGTTCGTTGTGTTGAGCGCCTCCCTCGAAGGACCCAAGAATGGGAAAAAGAGCGCTCATGTTTATCCCGAACACCCCAGCACTCGTGGCATGGGGGCAAAAGCGGACGACTTGCCATCTCTCAAATTTGATAAACGGCCGCACAGAAGGTAATATTTTAAATTCAAAAGCGTTGCCTAGCGCATATGAACAAGTTTTCAGCGTACAGGATCACAAATGCGAGTTTACTCAAAAATTACATCTTTGGAGCATTCATCCGCTATAAGGCGGGCACCCTTCAGGACGCCCTCATAATACGCTTCCGGGACGCGATGCTCCTTTCCCGGCGGTGGCCCGTCCTTCACCAGCTTCTCCGCATCCATCTTGCCCCAGTGCACTTTAGCACGGGCAAGCGCCCTACGGGCACCTTCAATGCAGACGGAGCACTTGATTACTTCAAGCCGTGGACAGGCATCCACCAGCCGCCTCACCAGCCGGAAGTTGCTCCCAGGCAGAGCCTCTCCAGGCCAAAGCCGAACTATGAGGCCCTTTATGGCATGTTCGGCCACCTTGTGGAGCTCGACCATTTGCTTCAGCTGGTCGCTCAAAGGCACTAGGTGTCCGGCCTCAGCATACTAAGACCAGAACACCTTCTCCGTCGAGCTCCCCTCCTCGGATCGGTAGTAGGCAGCGGCATCAGACGCACTGCGGGGCAAATCTGCGAATGCTCCTGGAGAGCTCCGGACTCGGGAAAGTAACAAGTATTTCACTTTCACGTGCTTGCTTTGCATAATGAATGCCTTACCCGCCGCTATCTTCTTCATCGCTTCAATTTCTTGGAGGGCTTTCTGGGCTTCGACCTTGGCAGACTTCGCGCTTTCAAGGGCTGCCGCAAGCTCGGACGCTTGTGTCTTTGAGTTAAGCTCCAAACTCTCGTGTTTTTTCACGAGAGTCCGGAGCTCTTTCTGCACCTCCTCCACCCGCGCCTCCTGCTTCCCTCTCTCTGTGCGCTCTGCGGATGCTCTGTTTTTGGCCTCGGACAGCGCTTTCTTAAGGGTTGCCACCTCGGTCGTGGCCCCTATAATAGCACGTTGATCCTGTCATTTTTTGCAACCACGTCTTCTCTATATACTTGCGCAAGGTATTGCTTACCTTCCTTCTCCTCGAGTTGCCTCTTGGCATGGCCGAGCTCGTTCTTGGACCACGCGAGGTTTTACTTCAGCATATCCACCTCCGCAGTCAGTGCGGCGGAGGCCAGCAATGAAGCCTGCATACGCATATTGACTTGATTATGTTAGACTCCTGCGAATGTTGTTAGATCCTCTATTCGGCTTTTCTTTCCGAACACCGAACAGAGCATCAGGGGCTACTGTCTATGCAGTAATATTTTTACATATTCTTTACTTACCTGAAAGCCTGTTAGAAGGCTGGCACATGCTTCAGTTAGTCCGCTCTTGGCGGACTGAACCTTCTGGATCACCGCACTCATAATAGTGTGGTGCTCCTCGTCGATGGAGGCGCCGTTAAGCACCTCCAGCAAATTGTCCGGTGCCTCCGGTTGGACGGAGGTCAACGGCTCGGTAGGCTTGCTCCTCTTGGAAGGAGGCTACCTACCGGAGTCCGGAACCGTCGAAGGTTCCGGCGCGGTGTCCGGCTCAAGGCCGGACTCGGAGCCCTTGGGGGTTTTATCCCCTTTGCGCCTGGAGTCCGGGAGGTCGCCTTGCGGCGCCTCCAGG
Source organism: Triticum urartu (assembly GCF_056163025.1). Taxonomy (NCBI): domain Eukaryota; kingdom Viridiplantae; phylum Streptophyta; class Magnoliopsida; order Poales; family Poaceae; genus Triticum; species Triticum urartu. Next base: position 371,307,066 of record NC_141873.1, read on the forward strand.
ACCACCTCCTCCTGGCTTGGAACTTGTTGGGACAGCACATCGGCATCGTCCGTAGGGTGGGGGGAGGTAGCGGGCGGAAGTGAATTCATGTCCGACGAATCCAGGGAGCCGCTCAACGACTCGTCGAGCACGGCCTTGGGCAGACTGCATAGTCATATTCGGTGTAAGGAGGAGATGTGCAAGAAAGGAACACTATGAATTGCTCTAGTGTCCGAATACTTACGATCTCGCCAGGGGCTTGGCCCTGTGCGGCCACTCCTCTTCACCGTCGTCGGCGTTGGTGGAGCAGTCCGAAGGAAGGGTCTTCCCCTTCTTGGACCCTTCGGCCTCCCCCAGTTGGGGCGGCCTTCCTTTTCTTCCCTCCCCCCACTAGAGGGGGAGAGGTCTCTTCTTCCTCCTCCTCGTCTTCACGGCAGGAGTGCGTCTTGGATTCGTCGGATGATGAATCCGACACCTCCGGGCGCCGGGCACTCTTTCAAGTCCCCGTGGCCTTCTTCTTGGCCTTCTTCTCCAGCACCACATAGGGTGCCGGAACCAGCAGCTTCGCCTAGCGAGCGTCCGCTGGGCCTTCGGGCAAAGGAGCCGGACAGTTGATCTGTCCGGACGTCTCCTGCCAATCATGTCAAAGGTAAGGGAGCTTAGATCCCGCATGGAGTCAAACTATGAAAAACTAATACCCTGTAAAAGGTAAAAACAGCTTACCACACTAGCGTGGCACTGCGTGCTGAATCCACGATCCTCGGTAGCGGATGCGGGGGCCTCGGCGCCCTTGAAAAGAACCTTCCAGTCATCTTCGTACGTCGTGTCAAAGAGCCTGCTCAGAGTTCGGTGCTGTGCCGGGTCGAACTCCCACAGGTTGAAAGCCCGTTGTTGACACGTGAGGATCCGACGGATGAGCATAACCTGGACTACATTGACAAGTTTGAGCTTCTTGTCCACCAGGGTTTGGACGCATGTTTGGAGTCCGGTCAGCTCTCCTTTTTTACCCCATGACAGGCCCGTCTCTTTCCAGGAGGTGAGCTGTGTAGGGGGTCCGGATCGGAACTCGGGGGCTGCGCCCCATTCAAGGTGGCGCGGCTCGGTGATGTAAAACCACCCCGATTGCCACCCCTTTAGGGTCTCCACGAAGGAGCCCTCGAGCCATAGGACGTTGGGCATCTTGCCCACCATGGCGCCTCCGCACTCCGCCTGGGTGCCTCACACCACCTTCGGCTTGACATTGAAGGTCTTGAGCCATAGGCCGAAATGGGGGCGGATGCAGAGGAAAGCCTCGCACACGACGATAAACGCCGAGATGTTGAGGACAAAGTTTGGGGCCAGATCGTGGAAATCCAGGCCATAGTAGAACATGAGCCCCCGGACAAATGGGTGGAGAGGGAAGCCTAGTCCGCGGAGGAAATGGGGGAGGAACACCACCCTCTCATGGGGCCTAGGGGTGGGGATGAGGTGCCCCTCTTCAGGAAGCCGGTGCGCAATGTCGTTACACAAGTATCCGGCCTTCCTCAGTTTTTTGATGTGTCCCTCTGTGACGGAGGAGACCATGCACTTGCCTCCCGCTCCGGACATGGCTGGAGAAGGTTGAGGTGGGGTGTGCGAACTTGGGCGCTGGAGCTCGAGTGCGCGGAAATGGATAGGCAAAGGAGGAAGAAGGCGTCGATGAAAAGGTGGATCCTTATTCCCTTATATGGGCGGACGCGACTATGCGTCCCCACCAGCCTGGTAAAACTCGCTTATCTCCCAAGCGCCGTAATCAATGGCGCGGTTGGGTTACCCACGCCCGTATTGATGAGAATCACGGAATAAGGGGACACGATCTCTGCTTTGACAAGACGTGCCAAGGAAACCGCCTCGCTAAATGCGCTGAGGTGGGACAGTAAAACGATTCGAATAAAGACTTGGCCGTGGTGTGATGTCACGCTACGTAATACGTCAGCAGATTAGATTTGTGTAAATATTATTCTCTCTATGGCAATATGTGGAAACTTATATTGCAGAGCCGGACACTACCTTTGTGTTCAAAATCTTCTATGAAGAACATGGAGGAGGAACCCGCCTTGCAATGCCAAAGACAATCTGCGCGCCGGACTCATCGTCATTGAAGCCTGGTTCAGGGGCTACTGAGGGAGTCCTGGATTAGGGGGTGTCCGGATAGCCGGACTATACCTTCGGCCGGACTCCTGGACTATGAAGATACAAGATTGAAGACTCCGTCCCGTGTCCGGAAGGGACTTTCCTTGGCATGGAAGGCAAGCTTGGCGATACGGATATGTAGATCTCCTACCATTGTAACCGACTCTGTGTAACCCTAGCCCTCTCCGGTGTCTATATAAACCAGAGGGTTTTAGTCCGTAGGACGAAGAACAATCATACCATAGGCTAGCTTCTAGGGTTTAGCCTCCTTGATCTCGTGGTAGATCTACTCTTGTACTACCCATATCATCAATATTAATCAAGCAGGAGTAGGGTTTTACCTCCATCGAGAGGGCCCGAACCTGGGTAAAAACATCGTGTCCCTTGTCTCCTGTTACCATCCGCCTAGACACGCAGTTCGGGACCCACTACCTGAGATCCGCCGGTTTTGACACCGACAATCGCCCTTTGTAAGATAAAGGAGAGACATAACTTGTGAGGTACGTCGATCGATGGGGGGTAGTTAAAGTTGATCTAGGTATATGTTGGGAGATCGATCGGTATACACGCATGTGTGTGTTAGAAGCAAATGAGGCACGAGAAGGATAGAGAGAGAGGGATGCATGTAGGAGGTGGTACGAGAGGCATACTATATCAAGGGGGAGGAGTGTGCGAGTACGAGAACGATGAAAAGAGTGGTGGGAGTGAGGCATGGACGGTGACAAGAGAAGAGGGGAAGCTTGTGTTTGTGCTAGGCACACCTGGCTAGAGAGGCATATCGATCGTTGTGTGCCGTAAAGAAGGAGCTGGGGGCCTACACACACCGTGGGTGAATGACCTAAAGTGAAAAGACGAATTTGCGCGATGGAGCTAGAGAATGCTGAGGGAGGGTGAGATGGATGCGGGCGTGTGCATGCACAAGAGAAAGTTAGCGCTAGCTATAAAGATAAGAGGGTTGTGTGGGTGTAAAAGACGAATAGAGATCATATATACTTCATTATAAAAAGCGAATTCAGATATTTGAAGAATTTATCATAGTGTTTCAAACCGATGGATGTGTGAATATATATAACGTTGATACACATGGTGTGGTTATGAACATGGTATACTACATTTAATATGTTTTATCTCTACTCTTATAAAAAACGGAGTTGTTGATGATGGTGTGCCTGCCATCCTGCATTATAGGCCGTCTGATTTATATCTGGCGGATAGCAAGGAAACTATGATGGTTGAAGTTGGCAACAATCATGATTGTAGATTCTTATTGAAATAGAGAAACGAATTCAAATTTAGTTCGAATTGCAGCGGTAGTATAGACATTTGGAATGCACTAAAATGTTGGTATGAGTAGGTTACATGCATTATACAGCAAGCGAAAAAAATTAATCGGACATAGCATGGATTCATACTCCCTCCTTCCATCTATATAGGGCGTAATGATATTTTTAAGGCCGCCTTTGACTATTGACAAGACTAATAGTACATGACATGCACAATGTGAAAACTATATCATTGAAAGAACATTTCACAGATGAATTTAACGGTGTGCTTTGTGTAAGTTGCATGTCATATATCATTGCTCTAATATTTGGTCAAAGTTAGCATCGAAAAACGCATTAGGCCCTATATAGATGGAAGGAGGGAGTAGCTTTGAATAGCATTTGTATAGTAAAACGGGGCAAGACTCTCTCTTTGTGTGGTGTGAATAGTTTTATTTTTTTCGTTTTCTTTTTGGTTCAGGGAAGTGCGAATTGATTTGGTACGTACAAGTACAATATTACTACACGTTAGGCTTGTCCCTAAAATTCAACCCGCGTCTTGTTATATCCCGAAAATTCAGATATCGTGCTCCCAAAACTGGCGCCTTCACAACCCGCGCCTTGCTATCCCGAAATTACAACACGCGCGAAAACTCCCTCCAGCTGCCAAATCCCGACACGCGAAATCCCCCTTCTAACCCTGAGCTGAAAGGGCCGCTAGTTCAAATCGGTGGGGGGTACTTTTGTAACACACCCTACATTGTGGACAAGTGTGTTCCTAAGTCATGCTTCACCCCCTCCCATCGCCCCCTTTTCGCCATTCGAAATCCCAGGCCGCCATAACCTCTCCGCTCCAGCCGCGAAACCCCACCCTCCTCCGTCCGCCACGTCACCGCTGCCCAGCTGGAGCCTCTTCCCCAACGATGTCGTCCATCGCAACAGCTCGACGTACCTTGTCCACCTCCCCGGATGAGGATCCGTCGTCCATCTCGCCGTCCCGCTGGTTCAGCCACCCCGTCCTCCACCTCCAAGGAGCTACTCCGACGATCGCCTCGTCTATCACGGCTGCTCCATCCCCACAGTGCCGCCTTAACCTGCTCCACCGGAACCGCAGCATCCTCACCGACTCCTCGGACGAAGCCGAGGCCTACTCGGCGCCACCAAAGAGGTTGTACACTCATCGCATCGCACCTTCTCCTTAACTCGACCTCCCGGCGCCGACGGTGCTCCATCCTGCACCACCATGGAGTGGCTACCTTGAAGCCGGCGCCGCGGGCGACATCTCCACAGCCGCTCTCCCCCAGTGTGAGGCCCCTTCGGCGGCGGCGTCCATACCAGTCGAATCTGCTGCTGCTGCTCTCGCTCGATCGCTCGCTCGCCCAGCTGCTGCTGCTGCTCCCCCCTCGCTCGTGCTGCTGCTCTGCTCCAATTAGGCCACACTTTAGTCGACTGAATCGACTTTTGGGTCAGTCGATTTTCAGGGGTTGGGGGGCTCATCGGAGATAAGGAAGAACCACCCGTAGCGGGGACGGGGGCTCGTTGGAGAGGTACCCCACTGTCTATCTTAGGGTTCAGGGTGGGGGCGGGGGGCCTAGAGGGCTGGCCGGGGTGGCGGTGGCGAGTTGTTCCGGGGCGGCGAGGCGGCTCTGGGGCAGATGGTTCGGCCGGTGGTGGCTGGCGGCTCAGGGGGGTGCAGGTTGAAGATGAACTGTAGGCCCTCCCTAAACTACATGTCAAGTGCCTCTCTGCTACCATTGCGTTCAGTTTCGATAGTAGCATTCAGATTCCACAGTAAATTTCAGTTTCGACAGTTAAGTTCAGAGTCAACAGTTTTTACCTCATCTGTTGTAGTCAGGTGGTTTTTGGTGATGTTAATTTTACATCCATTTTACATCATCTATTGGAGATGCTATTAGAATCCCACTTCAGATTGATGATGTCTGTCTTGTGCTGCTTCAGCCTTGACGTCTTATGGCTCACCGAGGCTGCTCCAACGACAGAACGATCCATCACAACAGAGCAGTGCCCTAGACGCCGTCTACAGATTCCTCAGATCTTTGTCCACACCTCAACTGCTTCAGCGACCAACCCAATGATCCTGAGCTCGACACGGCTACGGCAAAGAGGTTGTACACTTGTTGCATCACTTATTACTATACATTCACGTCGATCCATTAGGGCTATTTTGGTTCAACGGAAAAACATCGATCCACTGGTTGTTACCATCACTCTAAATTTCTGCATGCTCTCCTTACATAATCTCACCATATTTTTTTCGTATGCATGTCAGATATTGTACACAGTCATGCTAAACATGTAGAGAAAAAGAGAAGAGTTTTGCGTAGCAATACAATGTCATGCAGACATCGCTCCATGGTGGGTTCAATTGCAAACCCTCCCCACCCCTCTCCAGATTGTAATCCAGAGGAAGATATCTGTTCTGAGGCTGATTCGGACGCCGCTGACCACTCCTATTTACCCCCCAAGGTGTTTGCTCTACCTTGGCATGATGATGTTAGTCATATCATGCATATGTTGCCTTGCAGTGCCTACTTTTAACATCATATATGTCATCTGCTTAGTTTAGACATGTTCTGTAATGCCACATGTTTAGTTTCTATATCATATATGGGAATTATGCAGTCTCATGTCTTTTAGCCAGCCATAATATATGTGAAATGTGCAATGCCATCCTATTTAACCAGGCATCATATATTTTCATGATATATTGCCCATCCTTTTCTTCATTACATTTCCATTTGTCGACAATGTTTGTACATTAAACTACTCTTCATGTGAGTCAGCCATTTGGGTGGGAGATGGAAAAATCTGGAGTGAAAACAAGGCCTTCAGAGCAGACAGTGCTACCTGTCGAAGCAGATCTCTTATTGGGACCCGATAGCTCCTCAGAGATGGATTCAGAGACAGATGACCAGTCCTATTCCCCCACTGAGGTGTATGCTCTAACTTGGCACGGTTATACTGCTCATATCATGCATACGGTGTCTTGCATTGCATAGTTTAGACATCATATACACAATATTCAACACCATGTTCTTAGTTCAGACATCATATTGAATGCCCTCTGTTTAGCATATAAATCACATATGTGAATTAAATAATGCGATCCTGATTAGTTAGATAACATGTAGGTGAATTATGTCATGCGATCATGTTTAGTTATTCATCATATCTTTGAATTATGTTATGCTATGCTATCCAGTTTAGATAGACATCATATATGTGAAATTATGTCATGCTATCCGTTTTAGTTAAACAATATACATGTCAACTATTTCATGCCCTCTTTTTTCCACACTATCTATTGCATCTGTCTCTCATACAATGTCTGCACATTCAACTATGTTTCCTGTTTATCAGCCATTTGAATTGGAGCGGGTGATGCCAGTATCTAGCAGACTAAAAACACGGTCTTCAAATAAAATAGTGCTACCTCTTGGTGGAGATAGCACCTTAGTTGTACATGCACAAGAACCAGCCCTACCACACATAACCCAAACTCTCGCAGATTGTACCCCTACTACGATGGACAGAGAACCAACTTCACCCAACCTAACCCCAACCCCAGCCGATAGTAACCCAGTTCCTGTTGACACAACACCATCTCCACCACAGAGCTCCCAAACAAGAGCAGTTAGTAAGGCAGCTCCAGTGCCCATAGGGCCAGTACTATCACGGCGAACCCCAACTCCACCAGTTAGTACGCCTATTCCTGTGGAGGAAGCACAACCAGCTAGTCGTAGTTTAGCATCTATCACATTTGATGTTGTTAAATCGTATGTGCGTATCTTCCCATCTTGGAAATATTATACTGAAGATGAAGGAAAATGCCAGTTGCAGGTGTTTGTCCAGCAGTTATGTGTAAGTAATGTTATTCATGGCAATTACTTTGCTTCATCCCATACATCCTACCTCCATGATGGTTATAATACAAAAAAATTCCCGTTTTTCTCTATAGAGAAGGACCGATTTGGAAACTCAGGATGAGGTAACCTATGCTAATACCTCTGCTATCTTCAAGAATGCTTGGTGGCAGTATCGGAATTACCTAAAGAAAACGTACTTCACCGGCAAAGAAACTCATCAAATTCCCTTACGTTCTCCTGAGACACATTTACTGGACGATGAATGGGAACGCCTTGTTCTGTACTAGTCCCGAACCAAGAATGTGGTAAGGTCTATGAGCTCATTTTCTATTTTTAAGTATTATATTCTTGTGTCTTACTGTACTCTGTTCATGTAGAACAAGTGCCTAAACCTCAAGAACAACTGTTCTAATTTAAGATTCCATTGCTACCATAGGACATAGATATATGTTCGTTTGATGCTTTTATTATGTACTAGTACTTGGCAATAGAAGACTTGGTAGTTTAATCTTGTCCACCTTACTAATGAACTGGTTCACCGAAATGAGTTTCATATACTAGTACATGCTAAACATGTTATGTGTCTGCTTGTTTCTTCTTTTAGAATGCTGATGGAATATTGGGGAAGAGTGCCTTATTAAGCAACGGTAAAGGAAGTAATGCAGATAAGGTTCAGGATAGTGACACATCCTGTCTTGGTTTAGTGTTGGAGTTACTGGCCACTACCGCTTGCACAAGCTATTCAAACTCACTGTCTGAATCAGTTCGGTTTCTTGAGTCTCAACTACAAGCTGAAAGACATCGATCAGTTATGCTGCGACAAGAAGCGGAAGGACTGCGGAAGTCCCTGGAGCATTCAGATGCATACTTTCTGGTGCAACAGCAAGCGTTGGAGGATTTTAGCGCCAAACAGGACAATGCTAATCAGCTTGCTAAGCTTATTGCCAGCATGGTGGATACCCAGGATAACATTTCTTGAGCTCTTCTGAAGTTGTTTCAATAATGCTCTTGTTTTGTTGCCGCGTTTATTTGCACTGGTGGCCAATTTTGACGGCCACTGTCTATGATATGCTGCTTTGTTCCCTATATTTGCATTGGTGGCGAACTTTGATGCCCAGTGGATGTAATATGTGTAATAGTGTGATAGCCCAGCATTAGTTGCTTGCTTATTTATTTCTTTGTTGTCTTGTTTATTTGTTTGCTTGTATCATTGTAGTTCTTTTTCCGCGGTTAACTAGTGGCTGCAATAACCAATTTTTTTAAACTAGGCCACAATAACCATGGGCTAATATTTACTGTAGTGACACTGGGCCTCCTACGGGCCGTAGAAACAGTGGGCCTTCTACGGGCCTTAGAAACAGTAGGCCTTCTACGGGCCGTAGAAACAATGGGCCTTCTACGGGTCGTATCATCAATGGGCCTCATACGGGCCGTATGATCGATTGGCCAAACATGGGCCAATAACAAGCCGCATTATGGCCGTAAACGGGCTAGAGTTGGAATCTCCGTTCATGGGTCGACCGTAATGGGCCATCGTTAATAGGTCGTATTTGATGACGCTATGAAAATGGCCCAACGTATTAACGGACCAGAAATGGGCCGACTATAACCACAGGCTGAATTTGGCCCACAAGCAGAAAATGACAGTAACGGGCCGTCAGTAAACGAATGCTGGAAATGAGCCCAAGAATAAATGGGCTCTGAGAAGGCTGAAAGATAACATGGACTGGAAACGGCCCAATGGAATAACGGGCCGTTAATGGGTATAAAGTGATACACTATTCATTACGGGCCAGTTTCACCACGGGCCGTTAATGGGTGTAAAAGTGATACACTGTTCATTACGGGCCAGTTTCACCACGGGCTGTTAATAGGCCAAGAGTTACATAGGGCCTCATATGGGCTGAAAGACGTCATGGGCCATACATGGGCCAGAAGTGAAAACGGGATGGAATCATATTGGATGGCCCAGATGATGCTACTGGGCCTAATTCGGATAGGGCGTAACGGGCCTTGGGTTAGTGGGCTGTAAATGGGCTATATGCGAATAGGCCGTTAACAGGCTTTCCATGGGCCGGCCCGCCACCTTTTGACCAAGTCAAACGGGCCGGCCTTTTCACAGGAATGGGCCTCTATTGGGCCGTGCCACGTGTCGACGTATCATAGGCGCCTTCCGTCCAATGAGTGGTTGACATCTGTCCCAAAGATGAGCCGACACGTGTTTCCTCCAGCCAATGATGATTTTACACGTGGAAAATCCCCATTGGTCGGGGCTGTTAACGGGTTATCGGATCCAAAACCCGACCCGATAGCTTAATGGTGTTCCGTTACGGTGGATGCCACGTGTCGGTCACCCTTGACGGAAGCACTTCTGTGATGCGCGATTTATCGTCATGGAAGTGGACACTTCTATGATGATAATTTTGGTAATGTCATGGAACACTTCTACGACAGCACAGGTATGACTATCTTGATTCTGTCATAAATTTGTCATGGATGTACATGCATGACAAAAAAGTGACCTACTATGACAAACACGTATCATCACGGAAGTGTATTTTTTTTGTAGTGGTGATCGGACAAGCGGACCATGGGTTGAACTTTGGGGCGACGGGCTCCACCGCATAGACGTCCCTTAGTGCACGCTTCCGTTCCCTCTTGGGAATGTGGGTTGCGTATATCATGTTCACCGTCTTCACTTGTGGGGGGAACCTCTTTTGTCCTCCCGTGTTCGATGGTCGGGGCTCCTCCTCGTCATCACTATGCAGCCCCTTGTCCTTGTTTTCAGCTTTTAACTTGCCGACCTTCTTGAACACCCAGCATTCTTTGTTGGTGTGATTGGCTGGCTTATCGGGGGTGCCATGGATTTGACACGAGCGATCAAGTATGCGATCCAAACTGGACGGGCCCAGAGTACTTCTTTTGAATGGCTTTTTCCGCTGACCGGATCTAGTGCCTCTGAATCAGGCATTGAATGCCCTATCATCGGTGTTATCGCTGTTGTTGCGGCGCTTTTGTCTGTTACGACGTGGTCTGTCATTGGCATCTTTGGTATCCGGAGTGCACGGATTCCTTGATGTGTTGTTGCTACGAGCCAGCCAGCTATCCTCGCCCACGCAAAAGCGGGTCATGAGTGTCGTGAGGGCTGCCATAGACTTCGGCTTCTCCTGGCCGAGGTGCCGGGCAAGCCACTCGTCATGGATGTTATGCTTGAATACCGCTAAGGCCTTTGCATCCGAACAGTCGACAATTTGGTTTTTCTTAGTTAGGAACCGTGTCCAGAATTGCCTGGCCGATTCCCCTAGCTGCTGAGTTATATGGCTCAAGTCATTAGCATCCGATGGTCGCACATAAGTGCCCTGGAAGTTGTCGAGGAATGCGTCTTCCAAATCCTCCCAACTGCCGACGGAGTCTGCTGGCAAGCTATTCAGCCAATGCCGATCTGGTCCTTTGAGTTTTAGTGGGAGGTACTTGATGGCATGTAGATCATCACTGCGAGCCATGTGGATGTGAAGGAGGAAATCCTCAATCCATACAGCGGGATCTGTTGTACCATCATATGATTTGATATTTACAGGTTTAAAACCCTCCGGGAATTCGTGATCCATAACTTCATCAGTGAAGCATAGGGGGTGTGCGGAGCCTCTTTGCCGGGCTATATCATGATGCAGTTCATATGAGTCTTGTCTCCTGTATTCTTCCCATCCGGATTTACTTTTAGTGTATCCGGCGCGACGGTCATCGTCCCGCGTTGGCGCGTGCCCCCGTGACCCCTATATTGACCTTGCATGTTTTGCCTTGCAGTCTGATACGTCCATTTTGCATCATGCTTTTATATCGATATTTATTGCATTATGATTGTTATTTCACTTTATGTCAGAATACTTATGGCTATTCTCTCTTTTTTTACTAGGTTTACATAAGGAGGGAGAATCCCGGCAGCTGGAATTCTGGGCTGGAAAAGGAACAAATATTAGAGACCTATTCTGCGCAACTCCAAAAGTCCTGAAACTCCACGGAACATCTTAAAATAAATAAAGAAAAATCCACGCCAAAGATGAAGGCCAGGGGGCCCACACCGTGCTCACGAGGGTGGGGGGCGCCCCCGCCCCCTAGGGCGCGCCCCCTACCTCGTGGGCCCCCTGGTGGCTCTCCGACGTCCATCTTCTCCTATATGAAGTCTTTCGATGAGAAAAAAAATCAGAAGGAACTTTTCGGGACGAGACTCCGCCGCCACGAGGCGGAACCTTGGCGGAACCAATCTAGAGCTCCGGCAGAGCTGTTCTGTCGGGGATACTTCCCTCCGGGAGGGGGAAATCATCACCATCGTCATCACCAACGCTCCTCTCATCGGGAGAGGGCAATCTCCATCAACATCTTCACCAGCACCATCTCATCTCCAAACCCTAGTTCATCTCTTGTATCCAATTCTTGTCTCAAAGTCTAGGATTGGTGCTAGTAGGTTGCTAGTAGTGTTGATTACTCCTTGTAGTTGATGCTAGTTGGTTTATTTGGTGGAATATCATATGTTCAGATCCTATATGCATATTATTACCCCTCTGATTATGAACATGAATATGCTTTGTGAGTAATTACGTTTGTTCCTGAGGACAAGGGAGAAGTCTTGCTATCAGTAGTCATGTGAATTTGGTATTCATTTGATATTTTGATAAAATGTATGTTGTCTAGCCTCTAGTGGTGTTATGTGAACGTCGACTACATAACACTTCACCATTATTTGGGCCTAGAGGAAGGCATTGGGAAGTAATAAGTAGATGATGGGTTGCTAGAGTGACAGAAGCTTAAACCCTAGTTTATGTGTTGCTTCGTAAGGGGCTGATTTGGATCCACATGTTTCATGCTATGGTTAGGTTTACCTTAATACTTTTGTTGTAGTTGCGGATGCTTGCAATAGAGGTTAATCATAAGTGGGATGCTTGTTCAAGTAAGAACAGCACCCAAGCACCGGTCCACCCACATATCAAATTATCAAAGTATCGAACGCGAATCATATGAACATGATGAAAACTAGCTTGACGATATTCCCATGTGTCCTCGGGAACGCTTTTCCTATTATAAGAGTTTGTTCCGGCTTGTCCTTTGCTACAAAAGGATTGGGCCACCTTGCTGCACTTTATTTAATTTTGTTACTTCTTGCTCGTTACAATTTATCTTATCACAAAACTATCTGTTACCACTTATTTCAGTACTTGCAGAGAATACCTTGCTGAAAACCGCTTATCATTTCCTTCTGCTCCTCGTTGGGTTCGACACTCTTACTTATCGAAAGGACTACGATAGATCCCCTATACTTGTGGAGCAAAGAGTTGCTCCTCAACCTACTGAACCTACTGAAAATTAAACTCCTTTTGAATTTCCTTCGGGTATGATGGAAAAACTGCTAGCTAACCCTTGTACAGGAGATGGAACAAAGCATCTTGATGAGCACTTAATATATGTGGATGAAGTTTTTGGATTATTTAAGCTTGCAGGTATACCCGATGATGTTGCTAAGAAGAAGGTCTTCCCTTTATCTTTGAAGGGAGACGCATTGATATGGTATAGGCTATGTGATGATATGAAATCATGGGACTATAAAAGATTGAAGTTGGAATTTCATCAAAAGTATTACCCTATGCATCTTGTTCATCGAGATCGCAATTATATATATAATTTCTGGCCTTGCGAATGAGAAAGCATCGCTCAAGCTTGGGGGAGGCTTAAATCAATATTATATTCATGCCCCAATCATGAGCTCTCGAGAGAAATAATTATGCAAAGTTTTTATGCTCGGCTTTCTCATAATAATCAAACCATGCTCGATACTTCTTGTGCTGGCTCTTTTATGATGAAGACTATTGAATTCAGATGGAATCTATTGGATAGAATTAAACGCAACTCTGAAGATTGGGACCTCGACGAAGGTAAGGAGTCAGGTATGACACCTAAGTTTGATTGTGTTAAATCTTTTATGGACACCGGTATTTTCCGTAAGTTTAGCACAAAATATGGACTTGACTCTGAGATAGTAGCTTCTTTCTGTGAATCTTTTGCTACTTATGTTGATCTCCCTAAGGAGAAGTGGTTTAAATATCATCCTCCCATAGAAGTAAAAGTAGCTGCACCTATTAAAGTTGAAGAAAAGACTGTCACTTATAATGATCCTATTGTTCCTACTTCTTATGTTGAGAAACCACCTTTCCCTGTTAGAGTAAAGGATCATGCTAAAGCTTCAATTGTTGTTCGTAAAAGCAATATTAGAACTTATACACCTATTGAGAAAGTTAAAGTAGAACCTAATATTGCTATTGTTAAAGATCTCTTGTCTGATAATATTGATGGGCATGTTATTCAGTTCGAAGGTGAAACTGCTAGAATTGCTAAACCTTGTGCTAAAGATAGGCGTGCTTGTTATTTCTGTTAAAATAGGAGATCATTGTTATCATGGCTTATGTGATATGGGTGCTAGTGCTAGTGCAATACCTATTGACTTATACAAAGAAATTATGCATGACATTGCCCTTGTTGAGTTAGAAGAAATTGATGTTAGTATTAAACTTGCTAATAGAGATACTATTTCACCAATGGGAATTGTTAGAGATGTTGAAGTCTTGTGTGGGAAAACTAAATATCCTGCTGATTTTCTTGTTCTTGGTTCCCAACAAGATAGCTTTTGTCCCCTTATATTTGGTAGACCCTTCTTGAACACTGTTAATGCTAGGATAGATTGCAAAAAGAATGTTGTTACTATTGGCTTGGATGATATGGTTCATGAGTTTAATTTCTCTAAATTTAGTAAACAACATCGTGAGGAAGAACTACCTAGTAAGGATGAAATTATTGGTCTTGCTTCTATTTCCGTACCTCCTAGTGATCCTTTAGAACACTATTTGCTAGACCATGAAAATGGTATGTTCATGAATGAAAGAAGGGAAATAGATGAAGTATTCTTTAAACAGGAACCTATTCTGCAACACAATTTGCCTATTGAAATTTTAGGGGATCCTCCTCCACCCAAGGGTGATCCCGTGTTTGAGCTTAAACCGTTGCTTGATAATCTTAAATATGCTTATCTTTATGAAAAGAAGATATATCCTGTAATTATTAGTGCTAACCTTTCAGAGCATGAATAAGAAAGATTATTGAAAACTCTAAAGAAGCACCGTGTTGCTATTGGATATACTCTTGATGATCTTAAGGGCATTAGTCCCACTCTATGTCAACATAAAATAAATTTGGAAGCAGATGCCAAACCAGTTCGTGATCCTCAACGACGTCTGAATCCTAAAATGAAAGAAGTGGTAAGAAAACAAATACTAAAGCTTCTGGAGGCAGGTATAATCTATCGCGTTGCTGATACTGAGTGGGTAAGTCCTATCCATTGTGTCCCTAAGAAGGGAGGTATTACTGTTGTTCCTAATGATAAAGATGAATTGATTGTACAAAGAATTATCACAGGTTATAGGATGGTAATTGATTTCCGCAAATTAAATAAAGCTACTAAGAAAGATCATTACCCCTTACCTTTTATTGATCAAATGCTAGAAAGATTATGAAAACATACACACTATTGCTTTCTAGATGGTTATTCTGGTTTCTCTCAAATACCTGTGTCGGCTAAAGATCAATCAAAGACTACTTTTACATGCCCTTTTGGTACTTTTGCTTATAGACGTATGCCTTTTGGTTTATGTAATGCACCTGCTACCTTTCAAAGATGCATGATGGCTATATTCTCTGACTTTTGTGAAATGAATTGTGAGGTTTTTATGGACGACTTTTTCCTCTATGGTTCCTCTTTTGATGATTGCTTGAGCAATCTTGATCGAGTTTTGCAGAGATGTGAAGAAACTAATCTTGTCTTGAATTGGGAAAAGTGCCACTTTATGGTTAATGAAGGTATTGTCTTGGGGCATAAAGTTTCTGAAAGAGGTATGGAAGTTGATAAAGCCAAGGTCGATGCTATTGAAAAGATGCCATGTCCCAAGGACGTCAAAGGTATAAGAAGTTTCCTTGGTCACGCAGGATTTTACAGGAGGTTCATTAAGGACTTCTCAAAAATTTCCCGGCCTCTGACTAATTTATTGCAAAAAGATATACCATTTGTCTTTGATGATGATTGTGTAGAAGCATTTGAAATACTTAAGAAAGCATTAGTCTCTGCACCTGTTGTTCAGCCACCTGATTGGAATTTACCCTTTGAAATTATGTGTGATGCTAGTGATTATGCTGTATGTGCTGTTCTAGGGCAAAGAGTTGATAAGAAAGAAAATGTTATTCATTATGCTAGTAAGACTCTAGACAATGCTCAAAGAAATTTTGCTACTACTGAAAAAGAGCTTTTAGCAGTTGTATTTGCTTGTGATAAGTTCATACCTTATATTGTTGATTCTAAAGTAACTATTCAAACTGATCATGCTGCTATTAAATACCTTATGGAAAAGAAAGATGCTAGACCTAGACTTATTAGATGGGTTCTCTTGCTACAAGAATTTGATTTGCATATTGTTGATAGAAAGGGAGCTGAGAACCCCGTTGCAGACAACTTGTCTAGGTTAGAGAATGTTCTTGATGACCCACTACCTATTAATGATAGCTTTCCTGATGAACAATTAAATGTTATAAGTACTTCTCATAGTACTCCATGGTATGCTGATTATGCTAATTATATTGTTGCTAAGTTTATACCACCTAGCTTCACATACCAGCAAAAGAAAAAGTTTTTCTATGACTTGAGACATTACTTTTGGGATGACCCACATCTTTATAAAGAAGGAGTAGATGGTGTTATTAGACGTTGTGTACCTGAGCATGAACAGGAACAGATCCTACGCAAGTGTCATTCCGAGGCTTAAGGAGGACACCACGCTGGAGATAGAACTGCACATAAGGTATTGCAATCTGGTTTTTATTGGCCTACTCTCTTCAAGGATGCCCGTAAGTTTGTCTTGTCTTGTGATGAATGTCAAAGAATTGGTAATATTAGTAGACGTCAAGAAATGCCTATGAATTATTCACTTGTTATTGAACCGTTTGATGTTTGGGGCTTTGATTATATGGGACCTTTTCCTGCCTCTAATGGATACACACATATTTTAGTTGTTGTTGATTACGTTACTAAGTGGGTAGAAGCTATTCCAACTAGTAGTGTTGATCATAACACTTCTATTAAAATGCTTAAGGAAGTTACTTTCCCAAGGTTTGGAGTCCCTAGATATTTAATGACTGATGGTGCTTCACACTTTATTCATGGTGCTTTCCGTAAAATGCTTGCTAAATATGATGTTAATCATAGAATTGCATCTCCTTATCACCCTCAGTCTAGTGGTCAAGTAGAGTTGAGCAATAGAGAGCTCAAATTAATTTTGCAAAAGACTGTTAATAGGTCTAGAAAGAATTGGTCCAAGAAACTTGATGATGCATTATGGGCTTATAGAACTGCATACAAAAATCCTATGGGTATGTCTCCATATAAAATGGTTTATGGAAAAGCATGTCACTTACCTCTCGAACTAGAACATAAGGCGTATTGGGCTATTAAAGAGCTCAACTATGATTTTAAACTTGCCGGCGAGAAGAGGTTATTTGATATTAGCTCACTCGATGAATGGAGAACCCAAGCTTATGAAAATGCCAAGTTGTTTAAAGAAAAAGTTAAAAGATGGCATGACAAAAGGATACAAAAGCGTGAGTTTAATGTAGGTGATTATGTATTGCTATACAACTCTCGTTTAAGATTTTTTGCAGGAAAACTTCTCTCTAAATGGGAAGGCCCCTATGTTATCGAGGAGGTTTATCATTCCGGTGCCATAAAAATCAACAACTTCGAGGGCAAAAATACGAAGGTGGTAAACGGTCAAAGAATTAAACATTATATCTCAGGTAATCCCATAAATGTTGAAACCAATATTATTGAAACCGTAACCCCGGAGGAATACATAAGAGACACTTTCCGGAACGTTTCAGACTCCGAAAAGGAATAGGTATGTCGTACGGTAAGTAAACCGACTCCAAAACAATTTTTAAGGCAATATTTCTCCGTTTTGGAATATTTAGAAAAATAGAAAAATAAGTAGCAGTCCGGGAAGGACACGAGGGTGGTGGGCGCGCCCTACCCCCTGGGCGCGCCCCCTACCTCGTGAGCACCTCGTGTGCCTTTCGGACTCCGTTTTCTTGCTCGATACGTATTTTGGTCGGTAAAAATTCATTATATATTCTCCCAAAGGTTTTGACTCCCGTATCACGCAAACCTCCTCTGTTCTTGTCTCGCGCTGTTTTCTGTCAGGATTTTCCAGGCTAGGCATCATGTCGTCTCCCTCCTCCAACAATGGTGACAACGATGCTTGGCTAATGAATATAGATCTGAAGAGGGAAGAACCCACGAGGGTCAACAAGGATGAAAGGATCAAGAAGGCCACGGAGGATCAAGCTCCAGCAGCAAAAGACATCCTTCAAATTGATCATAACCTTCTTACCCCAACTGAGATCGAAGCTTTCAAGATGATTGAGTTAGCTCGTATACAAAACAAGTATCTCACACAAGAAAATATTTTGTTGAAGGAGCATATTGTCACACTCAAGGGCATTATTCGCAAGATGGAGGACCTCTTACGCTCGATGTGTGATTATCCGTCACCTCCACCCTCTTCACCGACCAAGGAGATATAATCACATGGGTATGGGCACTCCCCTTGGCAACTGCCAAGCTTTGGGTCGGTGCCCCGGTATCGTATCATAATCACAACTCCTATCTTTATCGTTTTTCTTAGTTCGATCCTATTAGTAGTATCTTGATCTAGTAGAATAAAGTTTATGGCATGATCTAGTTTTGAGTTTTGCTTTATGATCTCTCTTTGTAATCGAGTCCATGAGCTATATATATAATAAAGATTAGTGTTGAGTCAAGGGCTTGATTATTTTGCCATGATCTTGGGTGAATAAAAGAAAAGAGAAAAAGAATAAAAAGAAACAAAAAGTTCATATTGATCTTATTGAGAGTAATGACTTCACATAGAAAGAGTATGATGATTAAATGTTGTTGGGAGTTGGCAGACATAGCTTTGGTCATTGTTGCAATTGATAGGAAGTAATAAGGAAAGAGAGGTTTTCACATACAGATATATTATCATTGCCATCTTTTATGATTGGGAGCACTCATTAAAATATGACATGCTAAAGGGTTGATGTTGGACAAGGATGACAACGTAATGAGTTATGTCTTTCTTATATCTGAGATAATGTATGTTGTCATGGATCCTCTAACTTGTTGAGCTTGCCTTTCCCCCTCATGCTAGCCAAATTCTCATCACAAAGTAGAAATACTACTTGTGCTTCCAAATACCCTTAAACCAGTTTTGCCATGAGAGTCCACCATATCTACCTATGGATTGAGTAAGAACCTTCAAGTAAGTTGTCATCGGTGCAAAGCAATAAAAATTGCTCTAAATATGTATGATTGATTGGTGTGGGAGAAATAAGATTTATACAATATTGTGATGTGGAAGTAATAAAAGCGACGGACTGCATAATAAAGGTTCATATCACAAGGGGTAATATAAAGTGACGTTCTTTCGCATTGAGATTTTATGCATCCAACCATAAAAGCGCATGCAAACCTCTGCTTCCCTCTGCGAAGGGCCTATCCTTTATTATTATCTTCTACCTTATGCAAGAGTCATGGTGATCTTCACCTTTTCTTTTTCATTTTATCCTTTGGCAAGCTCAGCATGTTGGAAAGTACATGATATATATATATATATATATATCTAATTGGCTGTAGGGGAGCATGAACCATTATTGTTGACATTACGCTTGAGGTAAAAGGTTGTGGGGCAAAACTATAAGCCCCTATCTTTCTCTGTGTCCGATTAAAACTCCGTAACCACAAGTATTGCGTGAGTGTTAGCAATTATGGAGGACTAAATGATAGTTGAGTATGTGGACTTGCTTTTTAGCTCTGACATAGACTCTTTCCGATGTTATGATAAATTGCAAATGCTTCAATGACCGAGATTATAGTTTGTCGGAGCCCAATAAGGTTTATGATTTATACTTTTGCATTGTGAATAGATCATCACTTGAACATAAGTAATCATATGACAAAAGCTATATATGTTGCTCTTATGAGAATAATCATGATGCCTTCATGTTCGTATTTTATTTTTATCGATGCCTCTACCTCTAAACATGAGGTCATATCTATTGTTATCGGCTTTTCGCTTGAGGACAAGCCAGGTCTAAGCTTGGGGGAGTTGATACGTCCATTTTGCATCATGCTTTTATATCGATATTTATTGCATTATGGACTGTTATTTCACTTTATGTCACAATACTTATGGCTATTCTCTCTTATTTTACAAGGTTTACATAAGGAGGGAGAATGCCGGCAGCTGGAATTCTGGGCTGGAAAAGGAACAAATATTAGAGACCTATTCTGCGCAACTCCAAAAGCCCTGAAACTCCATGGAACATCTTAAAATAAATAAATAAAAATCTATGCCAAAGATGAAGGCCAGGGGGCCCACACCCTTCTCACGAGGGTGGGCCCCCCTAGGGCGCGCCCCCCTACCTCGTGGGCCCCCTGGTGGCTCTCCGATGTCTGTATTCTCCTATATGAAGTCTTTCGATGAGAAAAAAAATCAGAAGGAACTTTTCAGGACGAGACTCCGCCGCCACGAGGCGGAACCTTGGCGGAACCAATCTAGAGCTCCAGCAAAGCTGTTCTGCGGGGGATACTTCCCTCCGGGAGGGGAAAATCATCACCATTGTCATCACCAACGCTCCTCTCATCGGGAGAGGGCAATCTCCATCAACATCTTCACCAGCACCATCTCATCTCCAACCCCTAGTTCATCTCTTGTATCCAATTCTTGTCTCAAAGTCCGGGATTGGTGCTAGTAGGTTGCTAGTAGTGTTGATTACTCCTTCTAGTTGATGCTAGTTGGTTTATTTGGTGGAAGATCATATGTTCAGATCCTATATGCATATTATTACCCCTCTGATTATGAACATGAATATGCTTTGTGGGTAATTACGTTTGTTCCTGAGGACAAGGGAGAAGTCTTGCTATTAGTAGTCATGTGAATTTGGTATTCATTTGATATTTTGATAAGATGTATGTTGTCTAGCCTCTAGTGGTGTTATGTGAACGTCGACTATATAACACTTCACCATTATTTGGGCCTAGAGGAAGGCATTGGGAAGTAATAAGTAGATGATGGGTTGCTAGAGTGACAGAAGCTTAAACCCTAGTTTATGCGTTGCTTCGTAAGGGGCTGATTTGGATCCACATGTTTCATGCTATAGTTAGGTTTACCTTAATACTTTTGTTGTAGTTGCGGATGCTTGCAATAGAGGTTAATCATAAGTGGGATGCTTTTTCAAGTAAGAACAGCACCCAAGCACCGGTCCACCCACATATCAAATTATCAAAGTATCGAACGTGAATCATATGAACGTGATGAAAACTGGCTTGACAATATTCCCATGTGTCCTCGGGAACGCTTTTCCTATTATAAGAGTTTGTTCCGGCTTGTCCTTTGCTACAAAAGGATTGGGCCACCTTGCTGCACTTTATTTACTTTTGTTACTTGTTGCTCGTTACAATTTATCTTATCACAAAACTATCTGTTACCACTTATTTCAGTACTTGCAGAGAATACCTTGCAGAAAACCGCTTATCATTTCCTTCTGCTCCTCGTTGGGTTCGACACTCTTACTGATCGAAAGGACTACGATAGATCCCCTATACTTGTGGGTCATCACTGTCTAATACATCTCGCAGGTCCCGTGTGTTGCCCCGGGCCTTGGTATTTTTGATTGAGTGGCGGCGGGGTGTAGGCTGAATTTCATGCTGAAACGCCTCTCTGGCTCGGCCACGCGGTGGCCGGTCAACCGCATCGTACACTGGTGATGGAGGTTTCAATGCTTCCTCCTCGAGGTGAGGTAGAAACCTACGCTTTGGGTAACTCTTGGAGGGGCGTTCGAGTTCGTATTCCTAAGCCGCAAGGACTTCGGTCCATCTCTATGCTAGCAAGTCTTGATCAGCTTGAAGCTGTTGTTGCTTTTTCTTCAGGCTATTTGTTGTGGCCATAAGCCGGCGCTTGAAGCGCTCCTGCTCGATGGGATCCTCGGGTACGATAAATTCTTCGTCGCCGACGCTCACCTCGTCTTCGGAGAGAGGCATGTAATTGTCCTCCTCCGATTCTCCATCTGCTACCTGCTCTGGAGGGCTAGCTTGTTCACCCTCCCGCTCTACATCGTGCTGGAGGGGATTGTGGTTGTCTTTGGCACTATCCAGAGTGTTATTGTCTCTTGTGCCGGTATCACTACATTTGCTGTGGCGGGACTTAGAGCGGCGCCGCTGACGTCAGCGCTTGGGTTGCTTCTTGCAGGGGTCATCCTCCGTTGTCTCGTCGCCATTGCCTTCTTTGTGGGTGTCCACCATATATATATCATATGATGAGGTGGTGGTCTAGCGCCCTGTGGGGCGGTGGTTCCTGTTCGGCTCCTACATCGTCGTCCATACCGTCGATGTCTTCGGAGTCGAAGTCGAGCATGTCGGTTAAATCGTCGACAGTGGCTAATAAGTGGGTGGTGGGTGGGCAGAGAATTTCTTCGTCGTCCGCATCCCATTCTAGCCGGACATAGTTCGGCCAAGGTTCTCCTGACAAGGAGAGAGACCTTTATGAATTTAGCACATCGCCGAAAGGCGAATGCTGAAAGATATCCGCGGAGGTGAACTCCATGATCGGCGCCCAATCCGATTCGATAGGCACGGATGCAGGTGGCTCGGAGTCCGTGGCCGGAGACGGATCCAGTGGTTCGGCAACACGACTCTTGTAAGGGGTGAAATCAGTATCCGTCTCTATCGCCACTGAGAGTGCGCCCTCCATGGCGGGGTCAATCCCTCTGTCCTCGGATGGCGCAATTTGCTCCAGATTGAAGGCCAGAGTAGTTGTAGGTGTGATCTCCCAAACACTGTCTAACGGCAGAGCTAAATCATGCTCATCATGATCGTGTGGCGCACCTGACATGCGCTCGAATCCGTCGAAGATTAAGTCTCCTCGGATGTCGACAGTGTAGTTTAAGTTTCCGAACCTGACCTGATGGCCAGGGGCGTAGCTCTCGATCTGCTCTAGATGGCCAAGCGAATTGGCCCGGGGTGCGAAGCCGCAGAATACAAAGATCTGTCCGGGAAGGAAAACCTCACCCTGGACCGCATCGTTACCGATGATCGAAGGGGCCATCGAGCCTTATGGTGACGGCACAGTGGAACTCTCAATGAAAGCAGCAATGTCGGTGTCAAAACCGGCGGATCTCGGGTAGGGGGTCCCGAACTGTGCGTCTAAGGCGGATGGTAACAGGAGGCAGGGGACACGATGTTTACCCAGGTTCGGGCCCTCTCGATGGAGGCAATACCCTACGTCCTTCTTGATTGATCTTGATGATATGAGTATTACAAGAGTTGATCTACCACGAGATCATAGAGGCTAAACCCTAGAAGCTAGCCTATGGTATGATTGTATGTTGTCCTACGGACTAAACCCTCCGGTTTATATAGACACCGGAGGGGGCTAGGGTTACACAGAGTCGGTTACAAGGGAGGATATCTACATATCTGTATTGCC
Organism: Triticum urartu; assembly: GCF_056163025.1. Taxonomy (NCBI): domain Eukaryota; kingdom Viridiplantae; phylum Streptophyta; class Magnoliopsida; order Poales; family Poaceae; genus Triticum; species Triticum urartu. Next base: position 371,329,974 of record NC_141873.1, read on the forward strand.
AAGCTTGCCTTCTATGCCAAGGAAAGTCCCATCCGGACACGGGACGAAGTCTTAATCTTCTATCTTCATAGTCCAACAGTCCGGCCAAAGGATATAGTCCGGCTGTCCGGAGACCCCCTAATCCAGGACTCTCTCAACGATCTTTTCTGCATGCAGCAGGGACTTGTCAAGTCGGGCAGTTATCGAGGTAGCATGGGGAAGCGGAGACGCCCACGTCCAAATCTGTCGCCACACGCCATCCGTGGCCACAGGCTGTTGGGGCCCGCGGCGCTCCGCACTTGCCCTTTGGCTTCGCCTCGAAGCCAAGCCCGAGCGTGCCTTGGGCCTAGGGGCTACTGTCGGATATCTGTGAACGGGGGTCCCCAGACTTTCCTGCCTACGGCCCACGGCGTGGCTCCGCAAGCGGCCCTGTACGACCTATCTTCACCAGCAAACACTCTAGAACCTCGCGAGGGGCCAAGCCTTGAGAGGCGGACGACGCAAGACCTCCTCAGGGGCGGCCTCACCAGGCTGGCTCGCGAAGGGCGGGGAGATCAAGGCAAGGGACACCTCGCAAGGTTTGCGTGACGCAAACCATGACGACTGGAGCCAGGTGGGTGCCAGGCGGGCGCCAGCGCGTGCAGTGTCCTCGTTTCCTCTTTGGTGCTAAAGAGGCAAGCGCATGCGAGGAGTCCCGAGGCATTAGGCAAAGTTTTCCATATCGATGCAACAAGACCAAGACTAGTAAGATAGCGGGACGGAGGTCACAGTGGAGCCCAACACGGCGTCACCACCAGAGCCTTTCGCAGGCGAAGACTACTTTTGTCAGGATAATTTGTACTAGTTGTCTCCCTTCAAATTTGGCCGTTGTGGCATCCCTTCCCGCCTAATATTTGGGAAGAGGACCAGGGACTCTATATATAGGACTAGCCACCACCATAGAGAGGGATCGGCTCATCGGACCCAGACCATCCAGAACCACACAAGTTCACCAAGCACAAGAACACCTCTCCTCAGGAGGCTGTTCTTCCCTTGTAATTGTTCATCCTCGGCCCAAGAGGCAATCCACCACACCACTTTGGAGTAGGGTATTACACCACAACAGTGGCCCGAACAGGTATAAAGTCTTGTGTCTCGTGTTCCTAGGGTTCGTCGAGCTAGGCCGTGAGATTGTGGAGTGTGAGAGCTAGAGAGGGGGAGACATCTTTGTGCGCACCCCAGTGTTCGAACCTCAAGGGTTTTGTCGGAACCCGAAATCCGACAAACATATAATCTTCCACCAAATAAACCATATAGTACTCAACTACAAGATGTAATCAACATTACTAGTCACCCACAAGTACCAATCTATAGTTCTGGTAACAAGATTGAACAAAAGAGATGAACTAGGGTTTGAGATGAGATGGTGCTGTTGAAGATGTTGATCGAGATTGCCCTCCCCATGACGGGGGAGTTGTTGGTGATGATGAGGACGATGATTTCCCCCTTCGGGAGGGAAGTTCCCCCGACGGAATCGCTCTGCCGGAGGGCAAAAGTGCTCCTGCCCAAGTTCCGCCTCGAGGCGGTGGCACTCCGGCCCGAAAGTCCTCTCCTTATTTTTCTACGTCAAAATGACTTATATACGAGAACATGGGCACCAGAGGTGGGCCTGGGTGAGAACAACCCACCAGGGCGCGCCTGGGCTCCCTGATGCACCCAGGTGGGTTGTGCCCACCTGGTGGGCCCCCTCTGTTACTTATTTGCTCCAATATTCTTCATATATTCCATAAAAATTCTCCATGAAGTTTCAGCTTGTTTGGAGTTGTGCAGAATAGGTAGCCTGACGTAGCTTTTCCAGGTCCAGATTTCCAGCTGCCGGAATTCTCCCTCTTTGTGTATACCTTGCATATTATGATAGAAAAGGCATTAGAATTACTCCAAAAAGCATTATTATGGATTAAAACATCATAAATAATAGTAGGAAAACATGATGCAAAATGGACATATCAGCTCCCCCAAGCTTAGACCTCGCTTGTCCTCAAACAAAAACCGAAATCGAAAAACATGTCCACATGCTGAGAGAGAGAGAGGTTTCAATAAAAACAAAATACGGACATAGAAGCATCATGTTGATTATTATAACAGAAACAAACTTAAACATAAGACTCTTATCATAGAACTTTATCATAGACTTCTCATGAACAAGTGACGAATCATCACACTATTGAAGTATAAAGCAAAAACTCTATTAGAAACTAACAAACTATGTTCTCAGTCAACTTGGCAACTACAATTCATCATCTTTCCAGGAAGGGTCACGTATCGTAGCCTTTAGGCAAGTATACATACTCAACCATCATATAGTCTTCCATGATTGCTAACACTCACCGCGTACACATGAGCAAAACATTTCAACCGGACACATAGAAAGCTAGGGTATTGTAGTTTCGCCTCCCAACGTATTCACCTCAAGGGTGATGTCAACAATAATAACTCATGCTATCTATATTCAACTAGACATATGTGCCTAGATCTTTCCTCGCCACATGATTCTTGCCAAAGAAGAAAAATAAAAAAAGGAAAAGAGATAAAACTTTTGACTCTTTGCATAAAAGTAAATACATAAAAGTAAAAGATAGGCGCTTCGCAGAGGGAAGCAGTGGTTGCCATGCGCTTATTTGTTTGTATGCTCAACCCCTTAGTGCAAAAGAATGTCACGTTGTATTGCCCCTTGTGATAGCAACCTTTATTATGCAGTTTGTCGCTTTTATTCTTCACCATCACAAGTTCCTACCACACTCAATTTTCTCTTACACTAAATGATCTCACACTTGTAGAAGCAATTTTTATTGCCTTTTTGCACTGATGACAACTTACTTGAGGGATCTTACTCAATCCCTAGGTAGGTATGGTGGACTCTTGAAAATAAGATTTGGGTTTAAGGATTTTTGGATGCACAAGTAGTATCTCTACTTAGTGCAGAAGTTTTGGCTAGCAAAGATAGGGGGCAAGCACCACATGTTAACAGATCCATGACAATATGACTTCTATGTGAATATAAACAAACATAAACCATTAGGTTGTCTTCCTTGTCCAATGTCAACAATTTTGGCATATAATATTTTGATGAGGGATCACAATCACAAAAGATTTCTAGGATAATATATTTATATGTGAATCTTCTCTTCCCTTATTAATTATTTCATAAGTAGTCTCGTCATACCATCATCATCATCATCCAACACAAATATCATCACATCTTGAAAATGGTGATACACAAGTCATGTCATGTCTCGAATAAATGCAACTGCATGGTCATGGCACACACACACAAGTTTCATCATCTCTATCTAAACCATGATGTATAAGAGAAGAGTGATTAGTATGAGTAAGAGCGCGACTATGTAGTACTTCTTGAGGCACTGGTTTCGCTCCCTCTCTTGGTGGAGCGTCCACCTCAAGTAACTATTTTCTGCTTCGCCTTTGCTATCTGACCCTCTGTGGCTAGCGCCCGGTTACGTGTCCACCTCAGCCTAAACATCTGGCCAGTGATTGTACACTCCTGGAACACTCCCAAGGAATATGGCATAGCAGTCCTTCGGCATCTGTGATCTATGTACCTACATTGTCAGTTGATGAATTCAACGATAATATGCAACATAATGTACTTGAGAAACACAAAGAGGCATAATTAGCAAAATACAAGCAACATATAGTAAACATAAATAACGAAGTTCCTCATACCCAAACTAATTAACTAGAGTGATCTACGCTAATGCAGGAGGACGGTTTAATTACATCACAAAGTTTCGTCGTGCATAAATTCAAAGTTTTGCCATAAAAAGACAGCGGTGACACATTATCATCATCAATCATTCCTCCATCTCGGTGGTCCAATCTTCATAGTCAGGGAGGAAGCACCCGAGCTTTGTGAAAGGCTTCAGGTCCAGATGTTGAGCGAATAGCAGTGCTCGGGGATCTTCCCGTGTGATTGGCCCATGGTAGAACATCCATGTTAGTTCGGGGACCTCCTTCATGATCACTTGGGAAAGTTCACACTATACATGATAGAACTCAGCTCGAATTCAATGATCTGATGTCCTTCCTATGCTTGTGGCCCAGTTGAGAATCTCGGCATCGTTGGAAGTAGCTGACACGCGAAAGCGTTGATTATCCCTTTTGTACTCGATCAGGGGATGCATGAGGTAGAAACAATCACCCTTACTGGTGTACGGTTGCTAGATGCAACAGAAGTTGGTCTTATGGCCGCAACCCAGCCCATTCTTCCCGTACTTTTTCACCTTGACATATCCACCAGATAGGGTAAAGGTTAACATGGCACTATCAAGAACACTCTTTATGTGCGTGTAATCCTTTTTCTTGATGTTATTCGATGAGTCCCAGTACAGAGTATGGGATTATTTTGGGTATAGAAAGATGAGGACAGCGCCCCCCCCCCCCCCCAACTGCGCAAAATAAGTACACATCAAATTAGCCTCCATGCTTGCAAAGGAATGATTAAAACTTACGAAAGGATATCCGCGGATGACTTACGTGGAATGATTTGGCAGGAGAATCGTTTCCTTGTCCTTATTAGCGATCATGAACCCATTGAAATACTTGCTCGCATAGTCACGGTGCTCTTTGTAGACTGCCAAGAAGCTCTCGTGCATATAGTATGGGTCCGCAAAGCATATATATTTTATGTTCTCATGCCTGATGATGTAGTTGAGATACAGTGCATACATGCGGATGAACTGAAAATCCAGCTTGGTCATGTGGAACATGACGTAGACGTAGTCAAATCGCAGGATGAACCCATGGGCCATCTCTCGACGTATAACTCCCCCCACCCCCCCCCCCCCCCGACACCTGAGCCACGTAAAGTGGGTATCCTAGTTTTTCTGAGATGAGAAGGCTTTTCTCTCTGGCCAGCACATATACATGAAGTCTCCTTAGATCATTGTTTAGTATGTGCTCTATCGCCTTTGGAGGTAGGATCGGGTGGCCGCCGACGTGCAAATGCTCAACACCTTCAAAAGGTATTCTGTCTCCTCTCGGGGCTTCAGAGGCGGCTGGCTGCTTGAAGCAGCTCTGACACCTTTAGGGCCTTTCTTATCCAGCCTCCTCCTTTGCTTCTTGGCGAGTGACGGTAGTGATACCACCATACCTCCCCTAACCACCACCCCCAGTATCGTCGGGCTAATCAGTGGACGGTGCTACTTCTTAAGCTTGCGTTGGTTTTTCCCTTGAAGAGGAAAGGGTGATGCAGCAAAGTAGAGATAAGTATTTCCATCAGCTTGAAAACCAAGGTATCAATCCAGTAGGAGACAACACACAAATCACCAATACCTGCACAAAAAATCAAACAACTTGCACCCAACGTGATAAAGGGGTTGTCAATCCCTTCACAGTTACTTGCAAAAGTGAGATCTGAGAGAGATAGATAAATGGTAAAGTAAATATTTTTGGTATTTTTGGTTTATAGATGGGAAAGTAAAAGACTACAAAAATAATAGATCAGAAACTAATATTGTCGATCGGAAACTTGTAGGAAAACAGAAACTTATATGATGGAAAATAGACCCGGGGCCATAGGTTTCACTAGAGGCTTCTCTCAAGATAGCAAATAATACGGTGGTTGAACAAATTACTGCCGAGCAATTAATAGAAAAGCGCAAAGTTATGATGATATCTAAGGCAATGATCATGAATATCGGCATCACGTCCGTGTCAAGTAGACCGAAACGACTCTGCATCTACTACTATTACCCCACACATCGACCGACTCCTGCCTGCATCTAGAGTATTAAGTTCATGAAGAACAGAGTAACACATTAAGGAAGATGACATGATGTAGAGGAATTAACTCAAGCAATATGATGAAAACCTCATCTTTTTATCCTCGATGGCAACAATACAATACATGCCTTGCTTCCCCTACTGTCACTGGGAAGGGACACTGCAAGTTTGAACCAAAAGCTATGCACTTCTCCCATTGCAAGAAAAACCAATCTAGTTGGCCAAACCAAACCGATAGTTCGAATAGAATTACAAAGATATCAAATCATGCATAAGATAATTCAGAGAAGATTCAAATAATATTCATAGATAAGCTAATCATAAATCCACAATTCATCAGGTCTTGGCAAACACACCGCAAAAAAGTATTACATCGAATAGATCTCCAAGAACATCGAGGAGAACATGGTATTGAGAATCAAAGAGAGAGAAGAAGCCATATAGCTACTAGCTATGGACCCGTAGTTCTGTGGTAAACTACTCACGCTTCATCGGAAGGGCAATAGAGTTGATGTAGAAGTTCTCCGTGATCGAATGCCCCTCCAGCAGGGTGTCGGGAAAGGTCTCTAGATGGGATCTCACGGGTACAGAAGGTTGCGACGGTGGAAATGTGTTTTCGTGGATGCCTCTAGTGGTTTGGGGATATTTGGGAATATATAGGCAAAAGAATTAGGTTAGGAGGGTCACGCAGGGCCCACAAGGGTGAGGGGCGCGCCCTCCATCCTTGTGGCCGCCTCTTGGGTGCATGGGGTTTCGTTGGCCTGTGAAGACATGTCTACAACGTCAAACATCCGAAAGGCAACTGAAACGGAAGACTATAGACATGCTGGTGAAAAGGGTATGACGCGTAATTACCGTGAGGGCGTCGAGCTTAGCCAAAGACAAAGCCCCGCTGAGCATACCAGAGATGGAGGTCGGGCTGCTATGAATAGGAGTGGGACCTTGTGCGGTTGCGTGAGCAGGTGCTGGTGGTGCGATGTTCAGCGAATTGCTCCCGACGTAGCTGGAAGGGGAAAGTTCACTAGCCCTTTATCTGGATTGCTTTTCGACCAATCGATAATTTCCCGAATCAAGCTGGTAACAATGGAAGATTGGAAGTTAGCCGTGATGCCAGCTACCGCTGCCTTGACCGCTGCATCGACTACCGGAACCAACTCTTCTTGGGTCTCAGCTTTGGTCTTATTGACCTCAATCGTGACTTTCTCGTTGATGGTCTGTTGAGTAAGCAACCATGTCCGCCTTCTTTCCTCTGGCTTCTCATGGTAGCACGTCTTCCATGAGGCGCCATCTCCGACGCCATGCACACGTCCATACGACGGCAGTTTGTCCTCCGGGACCTTTTTCAGTATGTTCAGTGCCCGATTGAAAGGGGTGTCCCACTTGGGCCTCGCCAATGACTGTCACGACTCGTCACTTTTGGCTGCCTTTTGGTGCTGCTCTTTCTGCAAAAGGAACATCGATGGTTTACAAATGTGAAAAAACTTGTAGTCGAATTGATTGGAAGCTAATATAATAAGGTGGTAATATAAAAATTACCAGCAGTCTCATGAACTCCCTTGTGTTAGCGTCCGTGTAAAAGATCTTATTGACACGGTCCCATTTGTACCGGGCCCTGATCCAGTCACGCTCCTGCGGGTCGATGAACTCCGCCAAGGGGTCTAGGATTTTGTGACTTTCACGTTTGGCGTCCTCCTTGGCCCATATGTGCCTCTTCCCCTCGTAACCACAGCTTCCGAGGCGGTGGGGAGGCGTGTTCCTGGCCTGGAGCGCCTTCATTTTCTCCGACATTTTCTTGACTTCTTCTTTAGCGGAAGTCTCCTTGAATTTTTCGAAGTCCTCTTCCTTTAGTGTTGAATTGTCAGCATGAATCTTGGACCACGGTTCATTCTTCGCGATCGCTTTTTTCACCCTAACTTTCCAGGCAGACAAGTCATTGGTGAACATCACCATCGCCTTGTTGTTTATGTTTGTCATGGGTTCATCGTCCCACGGATGTTTTCTTTCATCCCGGCTGGGGAACAGGAACCTATTGTGCAACTTCTTTAGGAGCATGTGCTCCATATGTGGTATCTTCTTTAACTTCTCGGTTTCCCTGAGGATGCATCCTAGTTGATTGTCGTAGCATGCGCGCGCTTCCTCCGGCGCTGTTGGCTCTAATTTCTTGGGGTGCATCGTCGTGACCACAATTTGTCCGATGTAGAGCTCGTTTGGTTTTCCTGTCGTCTTCCGTTTTGGTGCTTTACCGGCTACGACAACATCGTTGCCGGTCTCGGGGGTGGTGTCGGTGCTGGTGCCAGTGTCGGTGTCGGGGTTGGTGCCACTACCGCGACCCTGCACCCGCAATTGGTGTTCGTCCAGGTAATCAAAATAATGATTTGCTGCCTTGACGGGGTCTTCTTCGAGGCAACCAGAACCCCTGGCTTCGGCGTGGCTAGACATGTTTCCTATTCAACAATTGTAAATAAAAGATATAATGAAGAGAAAAAAGGGGCCTATATTTGGTCGGAATGTTGATTCATTCCCCTTCCAGCAGATCCCGGGCACTACATATGTCCTAGTTTCTAGCACAAGTCATGCCAAAAATCACGGAAATTTTCGGCATGACCTTTCCTAAAAAGTTGACATATGGAGTGCCCAAAATTTGCCGGAACGGAAATGAATCAACATTCCGACAAAACATTGGCCAGTCAGATATAATTCAACGATTTTCCTTTCAACCAACATTAATCATATCATATTCAACAAGTGTAATAAAAGATTTAATCAACTATAATGGAATATGCAAATGAACATCAATGAGATATATCATATAACATCAAATGCTATTGTTTTTTGTTTATAGCTAAATGCTATTGTTTTTGTTTATAGCTAATTTATAGCTAAATGCTATTGTTTTTATTTATAGCTAAATTCCCTAGCTAATTTCCTAAAAATAATTGCTAAAAATGCCTTACCTAAATGCTACCATTTTTTATTTAAAGCTAGGCATTTTCATAAAAATTTGCCCTAGCTAATTTCCTACTACCCTAAATTTGCCCTAGCTAATTTCCTACTGCCCTAAATTTTCCCTAGCTAATTTCCTATTGCCCTAAATTTTCCCTAGCTAATTTCCTACCGCCCTAAATTTTCCCTAGCTAAATTCGCTACCACCCTAGCTAATGCCCGAGCTAATTTCCTAAAAAAATTTGCTAATTAGCTACTGCCCTAAACAAATTTGCCGTAGCTAAATTAGCTAATTTGCTAAAAATTTGCTAATTGGCTAAATTTGCTAAATGCTACTATCCTAAAAAATTTTCCTAAATTTTCCCTAGCTAAATTAGCTACTGCCCTGAATTGCTAAATTTGCTCTAGCTAAATTAGCTACTGCCCTGAATTGCTAAATTTGCCCTAGCTAAATTAGCTACTGCCCTGAATTGCTAAATTTTCCCTAGCTAAATTAGCTACTGCCCTAAACATCATCACAGCAACAATCATCATAGCACCAATTAACTAAATTAGCTACTTCCCTAGACATGCTAGGGTTCATCATAGAGAGTAAAGCAGAGAGAGAGGAGGGCAGGGAGAGGAGAGGGAGAGCCTTACGGTGAGGGAAGGCTCGGGCTCGGGTGGCGGCGGTCGAGGACGGCTTGGGCAGCGGTGGCAGTGAGGTCGAGGGTGGCCTCGGGCGGCGCCGGTGACGTCAGAGGGCGGGCAGGGGCGACGGCCGACGTCGAGGTCGACAGCGGGCAGGGGCGATGTTGGTGTCGAAACCGGCGGATGTCGGGTAGGGGGTCCCGAACTGTGCGTCTAGGCCGGATAGTAACAGGAGGCAAGGGACACGATGTTTTACCCAGGTTCGGGCCCTCTCGATGGAGGTAAAACCCTACGTCCTACTTGATTAATATTGATGATATGGGTAGTACAAGAGTAGATCTACCACGAGATCGGAGAGGCTAAACCCTAGAAGCTAGCCTATGGTATGATTGTTGTGTATGGATGTGTTGTCCTACGGACTAAAACCCTCTGGTTTATATAGACACCGGATAGGGTTAGGGTTACATAGAGTCGGTTACAATGGTAGGAGATCTACATATCTGTATCACCAAGCTTGCCTTCCACGCCAAGGAAAGTCCCTTCCGGACACGGGACGAAGTCTTCAGTCTATATATCTTCATAGTCCAGGAGTCCGGCCGAAGGTATAGTCTGGCCATCCGGACACCCCTAATCCAGGACTCCCTCAGTAGCCGCTGAACCAGGATTCAATGACGATGAGTCCGGCGCGCAGATTGTCTTCGGCATTGCAAGGCGGGTTCTCCTCCAAATTCCAGGTACCTGTTGAATAAAGTCCGTTTTCTTGTAAATGTTGCGCTCCTTGGCTTCTACGCCCAATAATGGTCGTCTCCCATGTGTCAAATGAATATGAAAAGTATGAGTGTTTTTACATCCACACCCCTAGCCACGTAAATGAGCTGCCAATTTAAGGGGACGAGGATTTAGATCCAAACCACACCTTCTCCCCTTCGCTAGTGTTCATCAGAGCGCATCCGACAAAGGTCCATTCCACCATGGCCAGCCGTTGCAACTCCTCCCTTCGCCCTTCCAGCCCTAAGCCTGGATATTGGGAGAGATGCTCCATCCCGCATAGCGAGCTAGTGACGCTCCAGACCAAGGGATTTCTCACCCCGGCCTATATGGTCCCGGTTCGAGCCGGTCTTGCTGTTTATAATGGTGGAGAGCAAGCGGAGAGTGCCCCCAACCCCTCCAAAGGAGAGCGGGTATGCCTCGTCCCTTATCTAATAAGAGGGCTCGGATTTCCAATCCATCCGTTTCTCCGGGGGCTACTGGAGTACTATGGCCTCCAGCTACACAATCTTACGCCCGCCTCCGTATTGCATATCGCGGGCTTCGTAGCCCTCTGCGAGCTGTTTTTGGGTGTTGAGGCTCATTTCGGGCTGTGGAAAGAGCTGTTCTTCCTCGTGCCCCGTTCTAAGAAGGGGTCAATGTATCAAGTGGCCGGAGCCGAAGTGTGGCGCATCACCGGGACCGGATACCTATCCGGAACCCCAAAGAAGGCGTCCGAGGACTGGCCTTCGGAATAGTTTTACATAGAAGATGTCCCGCTGCCGGATCCTGTCCGAATCGGCCTCCCTGAGTTTGACAGTGCCCCACTAAAGAAGCGCCTAAGTTGGCGTCCATGGAGCCCTCAGAGGGAAAGCGACAAGGATGTTTTTACCTGATGGGCCGGATAAGATTGTTAGCTCATTCCGGACTGACCATGATCGGAGTCATGGCCCCATGCATCATGCGAGGGGTGCAGCCGCTACAGTATAGAGGACACCCCATGTGGGACTTCAACGGGGAGGAAGACACAACCCGCTACGGCCGTAAGGGGCCGGATTCGGCTGCGGCTCTAATAAAGACCTTGTCCGCTTTGTACAAGGGAGAAGAGGAGGATTTTCTCCGCGTCGACCTAAAGGGTGGATTTTCTATGTACAATCCTCCAAGCTGGGTAAGTGGTCGCATCTTGCCCATCCGTTTTATATTCCCATTGTTAAATATTCAGTCTAGCGGCTTCAACGCAGGAACTGCGCCAGGCTGTTAAAGAAATAAACAGCCCTCCTCCACAACCCGAGGACCCAGGACGGTCCCTCGACCCAGATTCTCAAGAGGATCCGGACTTTTCGGTGGAGCTGGTTGATGGAGTGTTCCATCAATTGAGCAAGGGCAATGCCTTGGTGGACATTACAGCTGATTACCCAGGGCTAATCCCGGCCTCCCAGAAACGGGAGGCCGAACCTGCGGCGACAAGCCAACGAGGGGCCGCAGGGCCCCGTGGGCAGAAAAGAGGTGCAGTACGGACCGAGACGTCAGCGCAAAGGTATGGTGCGCCCCCTTATCCCAGGTGTTACACCTTCAAGGTACATTAACACTCGTGCTCTCTTCAGGACAAAGAGACCTCACCGGACTAGATTCGGAGAGGCTGCCAATCGCGCCTCCACCAGCCAGGCTCCAAAGCCTGGTCCGGAGGTGGAGGCAAACACAAGGCGCGCACCGGGCGCTCCTCCAACGGAGGATGTGGACAGGTTGTCTGCCACCAACTCTGAGGTGGAGAGTGCCATGAACCACAGGCGTCGTCGGACAATTCTTCGCGACGCTTGTTTCTCCCAAGAGGCGTTAGATGCCTTCAAATCGGGAGATGCGTACCTCCGTGCCGCTCAAAATGGTCTAGCCAGAGCCACACAGCAATATGTAAAAGACATACGGGTAAGAAAATTTTCGTAATTATATATAGATACCAGTAGCCCCCGTGACTTGAAACAGTTTGAATAACTGATTTAAGGATCATTTGTTATGCAGGTTCTTACAGAAAAGAATTCCTTGAGGCCGCACTAGCCGTGGCAGGGGAGCCCAAGGAGACCCCCTCTGGTAATATATACTTCGAAAGATAAGTATTTTGCGAAGCACGGCATGGGTGTGAATCTGACAAATGAAATTGCAGATGGCGCCGGATTGAATCCAGAAAGGCAACACCTCCTACGCCAGCTAAAGGCTGGTGAGAAGGTGCTGACAAAGGTGAGGCGGGAGAAGAACGATCTCCAAGATGCCAACACCAAGCTGGGCGTCGAGCTAAAAGATGTTCGTGCCCAGCTGTCAGACTCCGTTAAGGAGAATCATCGGCTTCGGCGCGGCATATTTAGTAAGTGCTTGAACGAACCTTTGAAAGAATGTTTGGCGGGGAAGTCGACTAACAGAGCAATGTCTGTAGGTGTGCTAACAGGTCGTCCTGTAGAGGAGATGCCCGGTTCTACGGGTGACCTTCTTCCCGAACTCTGGCAACTGCTCGATCGAGTTCGGCAGGCGATGCAAGACGTCGCCCAGGCCCTGTGGCCATCCATCTCCATGCCCGAAGGTCTTGGAGAGCTTGCGGAGAAGCTAAAGTGAGCACGGCGGCGCTTCCGATTGTGGAAGATATCGGCCTGCCGTCAAGGCGCTAGGGAGGCCTAGGCCATGGTGAAGACGCGGTACACAAAGCCTGACCCCAACCACATGGCCAAGCTCGGTCCTATAGGGCCCAATGGGAAGGAGATCCCTGTAAGCTTAGTATACGGCCAAGTAGAGTTGGCCGCAAAGTATTCCCAGCAGGACTGTAAATTAGACAGCCTGTTAGATGGTATTGAAGAGGAATACAATCAGTCAAAATGACTATGTAATTTAATTGACATTTATAATGCCTTCTAGCCGGATTGTAGATCATTTGTCATGCCCGACCTTTTCGCTTCAGCCTCGGGACCTGACGGTCCGGAGTATGTCCGAATTCCCATGCGGTTATATAGGAACCGGGGAATGCATCGAGACCAGGCGTAGGGGTCATTAGTGCGTGAACAGACAAGTGCCCGACTAGTTATGTTATATTACATGGTTAGTAAGAAACATCTTCCGGGGAGAATAGTTCCGTTAGGGGTTCCTTTCCCTGGGAGGCATGCCCTAAAGTGCATGTCCATGCTGTGAAAAGAAACACAGGAAAAACATCTAGGGGCGTATAGATAAATAAAATAAAAAATCATCTTTAGTTCACTGACCGAATATTCCCTTAAGAACGCTAGCTTTCGGCTTCACTCAGTCTGAGGTACACGTCCGGCTTACCCGGCAGTAACAATCGCAGAGGTGCTCCCTTTACCACCTAGCCGAACAATCGGGAACGTAGGGGTAAGCACAGGAGCCAGGCAACCTAGCTTGGCCAAAACTTAAGTCATATCGATGCATATAATGGTGAATAAAAGGTACATGCGGAAGTGTGAAACATGTGTTGGGCATAAAGCCCGTATAAATAAGCTTCTGTTTAAAGAAGCCCCCAGGTTTAATGAGCGCGGATAGCGCGTCCCTTTATGAGCCTGTAAAGGCTATAAGAGAGAGGGAGAGAAGAAGAGGAATGTCAGACAGAAAGTATAAAAAATGGACAGAGGAAGGAGACGAACACAGAGTCCGGCGCTAGGCATAGAATCTTCGGAGACGGGCTGCGTTCCATGGGTTCGGCTCGAGTCGGTTATCCGATGCATCTCGCAGTCGGTACGCTCCACCAGTCAGGACTTGGTCAATTATGAAGGGACCTTCCCACTTGGGCTTGAGTTTGTCCTTTTTCTTGTCCGGTAGTCGTAGAACTAATTCGCCAACGTTGTAATTTTTGGCCCGGACTTCTCTGCTTTGGTATCTTCGAGCCGGCTATTGATAGAATGCGGAACGGGCTTTTGCCACGTCACGCTCCTCCTCCAATGCGTCCAACCTGTCCTGCCGATCGAGCTCAGCTTCTCTTTCTTCGTACATGCGCACTCGAGGTGAGTCATGAATTATGTCGCAAGGTAAAACTGCCTCTGCGCCGTACACCATAAAGAATGGTGTGTATCTGGTGGTGCGATTCGCCGTGGTCCGCAGCCCCCAGAGTATGGAGTCGAGCTCCTCTACCCAGTGCGTGTTAGATTCCTTGAGGGACCGCACTAATCTGGGTTTGATGCCGCTCATGATGAGACCATTTGCACGTTCGACCTGGCCGTTAGTTTGTGGGTGATAGACGGAAGCATAATCGAGCTTGATGCCCATGTTTTTGCACCAGAGTTTTACCTCGTCGGCCGTAAAGTTCGTGCCGTTATCCGTGATGATGTTGTGGGGGACGCCGTAATGGTGTACAACCCCGGATATAAAGTCTATCACCGGTCCGGATTCAGTTGTCTTAACAGGCTTGGCTTCTATCCATTTGGTGAACTTATCCACCATGACCAGTAAGTATTTTTGCTTGTGGGTTCCGCCCTTAAGGGGTCCAACCATGTCAAGCCCCCAGACCGCGAAGGGCCAAGTGATGGGGATAGTTTGGAGGGCGGTGGGTGGCATATGGCTTTGGTTTGCAAAGAGCTGGTAGCCGATGCATTGTTGGACTAAGTCATGGGCGTCTGCCCGGGCCGTCGGCCAATAAAAGCATGTACGGAAGGCGTTGCTTACAAGGGACCGAGCTGCCGCGTGATGACCGCCGAGTCCGGCATGAATTTCAGCTAGGAGGTTCCGCCCTTCCTCTTCGGAGATGCACCTTTGAAGGACTCCGGTAGTGCTTTTCTTATAAATCTCTCCCTTGTGGACTTTGTAGGATTTGGATCGCCACACTATGCAGCGTGCCTCATTTTGGTCCTCGGGGAGTTCCTGCCTAGTAAGGTAGGCGAGGAATGGTTCCGTCCACGGGGCGATAATGGCCATTATTACGTGGTATGAAGGAGTTATTTCGTTGGCAGAGCCTCCGATTGTGTCGGAATGTTCGGTGTCGGGCAGTGCGGTTGGGTCCGGGCTGTTATTGTTCGGCTCCCCTTCCCATACTACGGATGGCTTGAACAACCTTTCCAAGAAGATGTTGGGGGGGGGGACTACATCGCGTTACGCGCCGATGCGTGCCAGGACATCTGCCGCCTGATTATTTTCCCGGGCTACATGGTGGAATTCAAGCCCTTCAAACCGAGCTGACATTTTTAGGACGGCGTTGCGGTAAGCTGCCATTTTTGGATCCTTGGCATCGAAGTCTCCATTTATTTGGGATATTGCGAGGTTCGAGTCCCCGCGCACCTCTAGGCGTTGAATGCCCATGGATACTGCCATCCGGAGACCATGTAGAAGGGCCTCAAATTCGGCTGCATTGTTGGAGTCCGTGTACTTAATCTGGAGTATGTATTGAACTGTCTCCTGTGGGGGACGTCAAAACGACGCCAGCCCCCAGTCCGGCTAACATCTTGGAGCCGTCGAAATGCATGATCCAATTTGAATGTGTGCCATACTCTTTAGGGAGTTTAGCCTCTGTCCATTCTGCAACGAAGTCGGCCAAGACTTGCGACTTGATGGCTCGCCGTGGCTTATAAGTTATGTCAAACGGGAGGAGCTCAATGGCCCATTTTGCAATCCGGCCCGTTGCGTCACGGTTGTTTATAATATCGTTAAGTGGTACTTCCGAGGCTACTGTTATTGAACACTCTTGAAAGTAGTGCCATAGCTTCTGGGATGCCATGAATACCGCGTATGCAATCTTTTGATAATGCGGGTACCGTGATTTGCAGGGAGTGAGGATAGTGGACACATAATAGACCGGCTTTTGAAGGGGGAATTTGTGTCCGTCCGTTTCTCATTCGACGACGAGCACTGCGCTTACAACCTGATGTGTTGCTGCAATGTATAATAGCACTGGTTCGCCAATGTTTGGCGCGGCCAGGACTGGGTTTGTTGCCAGTATGGATTTTATTTCGTCGAGTCCGGCCGTGGCTGCATCCGTCCATTCGAAGTGTTCGGTGCGCCGCAGGAGGCGGTAAAGGGGTAGGGCCTTTTCTCCCAAGCGGGAGATAAAGCGGCTTAGAGCCGCCATGCATCTGGTTAATTTTTGTATTTGTTTGAGGTCCTTTGGGATATCCAATTGTGACAGAGCTCGGATCTTGGCTGGATTTTCTTCAATTCCTCTACCGGATACAATGAACCCAAGAGCTTTCCGGCTGGGACGCCGAAAACGCATTTTTCCAGGTTGAGCTTGATGTCGTATGTTCGGAGGTTATCGAATGTGAGCCTCAAGTCGTCTACTAGAGATTCGACATGTCTTGTTTTGACGACCACATCATCTACATATGCCTCCACTGTTTTGCCGATCTGGTTTGGCAGACATGTCTGAATCATGCGCTGATATGTTGCGCCGGCGTTTTTGAGCCCGAAGGGCATTGTGTTGAAGCAGAATGGGCCGTATGGTGTGATAAATGCCGTTGCGGCTTGGTCTGATTCTGCTATCTTGATTTAATGGTAGCCGGAATATGCGTAGAGGAAACACAACGAGTCATGTCCTGTGGTAGGATCGATAATTTGATCGATGCGGGGGGGGGGGGGGAAGGGATCCTTTGGGCAAGCCTTGTTAAGGTCTTTAAAATCAACGCACAGGCGCCAGGATTTGTCATTCTTTGGTACCATTACCAGGTTTGCTAGCCAGTCCGGATGTTTTATATCTCTGATGAATCCGGCCTCCAATAGCTTTGCTAGCTCCTCTCCCATGGCCTGTCTCTTAGGTTCGGAAAAACGCTGAAGAGCTTGCTTGACAGGTTTGAATTCTTTTAGGATGTTTAAGCTGTGCTCGGCCAGCCTGCGTGGGATTCCTTGCATGTCTGAAGGGTGCCAGGCAAAAATGTACCAGTTCTCTCGTAGGAACTCTCGCAGTGCGGCATCTACATCAGGGTTTAAATGTGCCCCGATGGAAGCTGTTTTATTGGGGTCCGTTGGATGGACCTGGAATTTGACTATTTCGTCCGCCAGTTTAAAGGAGGTGGACTTGGATCTTTTGTCGAGTACCACGTCGTCTCTATTCACCGTGGAGCGCAGTGCAGTCAGTTCCTCAGCCGCTAGGGCTTCGAATAGTGCCTCAAGGGCCAGTGCGGCTGTCTTGTTTTTGGCGCAGAGTGCTATGTCCGGATCACTAGCGAGAGTGATGATCCCGTTGGGCCCGGGCATCTTGAGCTTCATGTACCCGTAATGGGGTATTGCTTGGAATATTGTAAACGCTTCCCGCCCTAGCAGAGCGTGATAACCGCTGCTGAACGGAGCCACATGGAACGTTACCTCTTAGGACCTGTAATTATCCGGCGTGCCGAACACCACATCTAGTGTGATTTTTCCTGTACAGCGCGCTTCCCGACTGGGGATTATTCCTCTAAAGGTTGTGCTGCTTCGCTCAATGCGGTTCTAGTCTATTTCCATTTTTTGAAGGGTTTCCTCATAAATGAGGTTCAATCCGCTCCCGCCGTCCATGAGTACCTTGGTAAGACGAAAGCCGTCCACTATTGGACTGAGGACCAATGCAGCTGGTACTCGGGCTGTTCGGAATTTAGGTTCATCACTAGCGTTAAAGGTAATAGCCGTGTCACTCCATGGGTTTATTGTTGCCACTTGGTAGATTTCGGCAAGGCTGCGGAGTGTCCTTTTTCGCATGTTATTTGATGCGAAAGTCTCGAAGACTGTTAATACTGTATTGGTGTCTCTGGGGTGGCTTTCTGTGGCCTCCGGGATTAGGAGATATTCGCCAATTTTGGCCACCTGCCGGAGTATCCAACATGCTCTAAGGCTGTGAGTTGGTGTGGCGTCCTCTGTACTGTGAATTTTACAGGGTCCATTAAGCCATCCTTCCAATACGGTGCCATGCCCTGTAGAGGGTTTTTGCTTTTTGGTGTTTGACTCGGGTGTCTGGCGATGATGCACCCTTTTATTTTGGACTGGGTTTGCATTCAGGGCCGGATTGTCCCAAAATTTTATTTCGGTTTTCCAGGCGCTTTCCATCGCATAGTACTTTCGTACTATGGACGCCAAGTCAGTGAAGCGTGTAATATCACGGCGACTTATGGCGTTGAGGATTCCCTTGTCCGTGCAATTATTGCATAAGAATGAAATCGCGTCTTCCTCGCGGCAGTCCCTTATCCTGTTCATAACCAGGAGGAATCTGGCCCAGTAATGATGTACTGTTTCTTCGGGCTCTTGCCTAATTTGGGATAGATCGCTAATGTTCGGGTGGGTGGGTGGAATTAAATCCGAAGCCTCACCCCATCTGAGGCTCAGAGGCCGAGGAATTTCCAAACTCGAAAATTTGGATTTCTGGATGTTGTCCAATGAATCCAGTCCGTCGCCTGACTCTAAGTTTAGGTCTTGAGTGATATCCTCCCCTCCGCAGTATCCGGCTTGGAGGGATCAGGAATCTGGACGTAGCTAGTCCCTAAGATAGATGAGGGGTCGTCGCACTGTCCTTCTACCACGGCAACGTGATGGGTGACTTGGGGGGAGTTAATCTCTCTCAGATCGGGCTTGGGCCCAATCTGGTCATAATCCATAGCGACTCCCAGGGCGGCGATGCGATCCAAGAGCTCGTTTATGGAGGAGAGCTCCATTGGATCTAACTACTCGGCGAGTTCCGAGCTGACATGAAGATTGTTTTCGATGGCTCGAGAGGTCATCGTCGGCGCATCAGCCGAACAGGCGGTCATAAGAAAACCACCTAGCCGGAGGGTTTGGCCGACAGCCAAAGCTCCCTTAGCAATGGTGCCGTCTTTAAAGACGAGGCGAGGCATCCTTCCTGATGGCGACAACACAGAGGAACTCTCAATAAAAGCACCAATGTCGGTGTCAAAACCGGCGGATCTCGGGTAGGGGGTCCCGAACTGTGTGTCTAGGCCGGATGGTAACAGGAGGCAAGGGACACGAAGTTTTACCCAGGTTCGGGCCCTCTCGATGGAGGTAAAACCTACGTCCTGCTTGATTAATATTGATGATATGGGTAGTACAAGAGTAGATCTACCACGAGATCAGAGAGGCTAAACCCTAGAAGCTAGCCTATGGTATGATTGTTGTGTATGAATGTGTTGTCCTACGAACTAAAACCCTCCGGTTTATATAGACACTGGATAGGGTTAGGGTTACATAGAGTCGGTTACAATGGTAGGAGATCTACATATCCGTATCGCCAAGCTTGCCTTCCATGCCAAGGAAAGTCCCTTCCGGACACGGGACAAAGTCTTCAATCTTGTATCTTCATAGTCCAGGAGTTCGGCCGAAGGTATAGTCCAGCCATCCGGACACCCCCTAATCCAGGACTCCCTCAGGCGACGACTGGCGTCGAGGTCGATCTTATCGGCGTCCTAGGAACAGGGCCCCCCAGACTTGCCTGCCTGCGGCCCGCGGCGCGGCTCCACTAGCGGCCCCGTACGGCCCATCTTCACCAGCAAACACTCAAGACCCTCATGAGGGGCCAAGCCTCGCGAGGTGGACGACACAAGACCCCCTCAGGGGCAGCTTCACCAGGCTAGCTCACGAGGGGTGGAGAGATCAAGGCAAGGGACACCTCGCGAGGTTTCTGTGACGTAAGCCATGACGACTGGCGCCAGGTGGGCGCCAGCGTGTGCAGTGTCCTTGTTTCCTCTTTGGTTCTAAAGAGGCAAGCGTAGGCGAGGAATCCTTAGGCATCATGCAAAGGTTTCCATATCGGTGCAACAAGACCAAAACCAGTAGGACGGCAGCACGGAGTTCACCGTGGAGCCCAAGACGGCGTCACCACGAGAGCCTTTGGCAGGCGAAGACCACCTTTAGTCAGGATAACTTGTACTGGTTGTCTCCCTTTGAATTTGGTCATTGTGAGATCCCTTCCCGCTCAATATTTGGGGAGAGGACCAGGGCCTCTATAAATAGGACTAGCCACTACCATAGGAGGCAGGGAACATTGGATTGGAGTCATTCCATCCATAACCACACAAGCTCACCAAGCACAAGGGCACCTCTCCTCGGGAGGCTGTTCTTCCCTTGTAACTGTTCATCCTCAGCCCGAGAGACAATCCACCACACCACACTGGAGTAGGGTATTACACCTCAATGGTGGCCCGAAACAGTATAAATCTTGTGTCCTCTTGTTCTTTGGGTTCGTCGAGCTAGGCCGTGAGATCATGATGTGTGTGAGCTAGAGGGGGGGAGATCTTCGTGCGCACCCCAGTGTTAGAACCTCAAGGGTTTTGCCGAAACACGAAATCCGACATTTGGCACACCAGGTAGAGGTGCGTCGGAGCCTCTCTTCCGCCAGCTGATCCACCGGCACTCCGCGGTTCCGATGTCCGGCGACCCGAGGACCAACGCCGACCGCTGGGCAGCTTGGCCAGCCCAGGCGGCATCGTCTGCCCAAGAAGACCTCAACCCTGCGCCCCAGGCGGCATGCGCACTGCCAAATGCTATAGGGCGCGCGCAGCGCGGTCAAACGCCATCCATCCTTACCCCACGACAAGCACGGGCAGCCGTAAGGGCCTCAAGCTATGCTGCGGCCACGGCGACGCACACCCGACGGGAACAAGCAAACATGAGGGCCCCGCTCACGGTGGCTCGGGAACTACTGTGGTGCCGGCTAATGGAGAGCGGCCAGGATGCATTGCTGGAGCGCGTCGCCGAGCTACTGGACGCCGCAGCCTCGGGAGCACCGCCCTTCTGCTCCCTGCTTACTGTTGGGGAACGTAGTAATTTCAAAAAAAATCCTACGCACACGCAAGATCATGGTGATGCATAGCAACGAGAGGGGAGAGTGTGTCCACGTACCCTCGTAGACCGAAAGCGGAAGCGTTAGCACAACATGGTTGATGTAGTCGTATGTCTTCACGATCCGACCGATCAAGTACCGAACGCATGGCACCTCCGAGTTCTGCACACGTTCAACTCGATGACGTCCCTCGAACTCCGATCCAGCCAAGTGTTGAGGGAGAGTTTCGTCAGCACGACGGCGTGGTGACGATGATGATGTTCTATCGACGCACGGCTTCGCCTAAGCACCGCTACGATACGATCGAGGTGGATTATGGTGGAGGGGGGCACCGCACACGGCTAAGAGATCAAGAGATGAATTGTTGTATCTATGGGGTGCCCCCTGGCCACGTATATAAAGGAGTGGAGGAGGGGAGGGGCCGGCCCTCTCTATGGCATGCCCTAGGGGAGTCCTACTCCCAGCGGGAGTAGGATTCCCATTTTTCTAGTAGAACTAGGAGCCCTTCCAAGTAGTAGGAGTAGGAGAGAAGGAAATGGAAAAGAGAAGAGAAGGAAGGAGGGGGCTCAGCCCTTCCCCTTTGTCCAATTCGGACTAGGCCTTGGGGGGGCGCGGCCTGCCTCTCTCTCTTTCCCCTAAAGCCCAATAAGGCCCATACACTCCCCGGCGAATTCCCGTAACTCTCCGGTACTCCGATAAATACCTGAATCACTCAGAATCTTTCCGATGTCCGAATATAGTTGTCCAATATATCGATCTTCGCGTCTCAACCATTTCGAGACTCCTCGTCATGTCCCTGATCTCATCCGAGACTCAGAACTACCTTCGGTACATCAAACACATAAAGTCATAATATAACTGTCATCGAACTTTAAGCGTGTGGACCCTACGGGTTCGAGAACTATGTAGACATGACCGAGACACTTCTCCGGTCAATAACCAATAGCGGAACCTAGATGCTCATATTGGCTCCTACATATTCTACGAAGATCTTTATCGGTCAAACCGCATAACAACATAAGTTGTTCCTTTTGTCATCGGTATGTTACTTGCCCGAGATTCGATCGTCGGTATCTCAATACCTAGTTCAATCTCGTTACCGGCAAGTCTCTTTACTCGTTCCGAAATACATCATCCCGCAACTAACTCATTAGTTGCAATGCTTGCAAGGCTTATAGTGATGTGCATTATCGAGTGGGCCTAGAGATACCTCTCCGACAATCGGAGTGACAAATCCTAATCTCGAAATACGCCAACCCAACAAGTACCTTCGGAGACACCTGTAGAGCACCTTTATAATCACCCAGTTACGTTGTGACGTTTGGTGGCACACGAAGTGTTCCTCCTGTAAATGGGGGTTGCATAATCTCATAGTCATAGGAACATGTATAAGTCATGAAGAAAGCAATAGCAACAAACTAAACGATCAAGTGCTGAGCTAACGGAATGGGTCAAGTCAATCACATCATTCTCCTAATGATGTGATCCCGTTAATCAAATGAAAACTTATGTCTATGGTTAGGAAACGTAACCATCTTTGATCAACGAGCTAGTCAAGTAGAGGCATACTAGTGACACTCTGTTTGTCTATGTATTCACACATGTATTATGTTTCCGGTTAATACAATTCTAGCATGAATAATAAACATTTATCATGATATAAGGAGATAAATAATAACTTTATTATTGCCTCTAGGGCATATTTCCTTTAGTCTCCCACTTGCACTAGAGTCAATAATCTATTTCACATCGCCATGTGATTTAATACCAATAGTTCACATCACCATGTGATTAACACCCATAGTTCACATCGACATGTGACCAACACCCAAAGGGTTTACTAGAGTCAATAATCTAGTTCACATCGCTATGTGATTAACACCCAAAGAGTACTAAGGTGTGATCATGTTTTGCTTGTGAGAGAAGTTTAGTCAACGGGTCTGCCACATTCAGATCCGTAAGTATTTTGAAAATTTCTATGTCAACAATGCTCTGCACGGAGCTACTCTAGCTAATTGCTCCCACTTTCAATATGTATCCAGATTGAGATTTAAAGTCATCTGGATCAGTGTCAAAATTTGCATCGACGCAACCCTTTACGATGAACCTTTTTGTCACCTCCATAATCGAGAAACATATCCTTATTCCACTAAGGATAATTTTGACCGATGTCCACTGGTCTACTCCTAGATCACTATTGTACTCCCTTGCCAAAATCAGTGTGGGGTATACAATAGATCTGGTACACAGCATGGCATATTTTATAGAACCTATGGACAAGGCATAGGGAATGACTTTCATTCTCTTTCTATCTTCTGTCGTGGTCGGGCTTTGAGTCTTACTCAGTCTCACACCTTGTAACACAAGCAAGAACTCTTTCTTTGACTGTTCCATTTTGAACTACTTCAAAATCTTGTCAAGTTATGTACTCATTGAAAAACTTATCAAGTGTCTTGATCTATCTCTATAGATCTTGATGCTCAATATGTAAGAAGCTTCACTGAGGTCTTTCTTTGAAAAACTCCTTTCAAACACTCCTTTATGCTTTGCAGAATAATTCTACATTATCTCTGATCAACAATATGTCATTCACATATACTTATCAAAAATGTTGTAGTGCTCCCACTCACTTTCTTGTAAATACAGGCTTCACCGCAAGTCTGTATAAAACTATATGCTTTGATCAACTTATCAAAGCGTATATTCCAACTCCGAGATGCTTGCACCAGTCCATAGATGGATCACTGGAGCTTGCATATTTTGTTAGCACCTTTAGAATTGACAAAACTTTCTTGTTGCATCATATACAACTCTTCTTTAATAAATCCATTAAGGAATGCAGTTGTGTTTATCCATTTGCCAGATTTCATAAAATGTGGCAATTGCTAACATGATTCGGACAGACTTAAGCATGGATACGAGTGAGAAACTCTCATCGTAATCAACACCTTGAACTTGTCGAAAACCTTTTGCGACAATTCTATCCTTGTAGATAGTAACACTACTATCAGCGTCCGTCTTCCTCTTGAAGATCCATTTAATCTCAATGGCTTGCCGATCTTTGGGCAAGTCAATCAAAGTCCATACTTTGTTCTTATACATGGATCTCATCTCAGGTTTCATGGCCTCATGCCATTTCGCGGAATCTGGGCTCATCATCGCTTCCTCATAGTTCGTAGGCTCGTCATGGTCAAGTAACATGACCTCCAGAATAGGATTACTGTACCACTCTGGTGCGGATCTCAATTTGGTTTACCTACGAGGTTCAGTAGTTACTTGATCTGAAGTTACATGATCATCATCATTAGCTTCCTCACTAATTGGTGTAGTAGTCACAGGAATAGATTTCTGTGATGAACTACTTTCCAATAAGGGAGCAAGTGCAGTTACCTCATCAAGTTCTACTATCCTCCCACTCACTTCTTTCAAGAGAAACTCCTTCTCTAGAAAGGATCCATTCTCAGCAATGAATATCTTGCCTTCGGATCTGTGATAGAAGGTGTACCCAACATATTCTTTTGGGTATCCTATGAACACGCACTTCTCCGATTTGGGTTTGAGCTTATCATGTTGAAACTTTTTCACATAAGCATTGCAACCTCAAACCTTAAGAAACGACAGCTTAGGTTTCTTGCCAAACCATAGTTCATACGGTGTCGTCTCAACGGATTTAGATGGTGCCCTATTTAACGTGAATGTAGCTGTCTCTAATGCATAACCCCAAAACGATAGTGGTAAATTGGTAAGAGACATCATAGATCGCACCATATCTAATAAAGTACGGTTATGAAATTCGGACACACCATTACACTATGGTGTTCCAGGTGGCGTGAGTAGTGAAACTATTTCACATTGTTTTAACTGAAGGCCAAACTCATAACTCAAATATTTTACTTCTGCGATCATATCGTAGAAACTTTTATTTTTGTTACGATGATTCTCCACTTCACTCTGAAATTCTTTGAACTTTTCGAATGTTTCAGACTTGTGTTTCATCAAGTAGATATACTCATATCTGCTCAAAACATCTGTGGAGATTAGAAAATAATGATACCTGCCGCAAGCCTCAATATTCATCGGACCACATACATCAGTATGTATGATTTCCAACAAATCTGTTGCTCGCTCCATTGTTCCGGAGAACGGAGTCTTAGTCATCTTGCCAATGAGGCATGGTTCGCAAGCATCAACTGATTCATAATCAAGTGATTCCAAAATCCCATCAGCATGGATTTTCTTCATGCGCTTTACACCAATATGACGTAAACAGCAGTGCCACAAATAAGTTGCACTATCATTATAAACTTTGCATCTTTTGGCTTAAATATTATGAAAATGTGTATCACCACAATCGAGATCCAACAAACCATTTTCATTGCGTGTATAACCATAGAAGGTTTTATTCATGTAAACAAAACAACAATTATTCTCTAACTTACATGAATAACCGTATTGCAATAAACATGATCCAATCATATTCATGCTCAACGCAAACACTAAATAACATTTATTTTAGGTTTAACACTAATCCTGAAAGTATAGGGAGTGTGCGATGATGATCATATCAATCTTGGAACTACTTCCAACACACATCGTCACTTCACCCTTAACTAGTCTCTGTTCATTCTGCAACTCCCGTTTTGAGTTACTACTCTTAGCAAGTGAACCAGTATCAAATACCGAGGGGTTGCTATAAACACTAGTAAAGTACACATCAATAACATGTATATCAAATATAGCATTTGTTCACTTTGCCATCCTTCTTATCTGCCAAATACTTGGGGCAGTTCCACTTCCAGTGACCAGTCCCTTTGAAGTAGAAGCACTTAGTCTCAGGCTTAGGTCCAGACTTGGGCTTCTTCACTTGAGCAGAAACTTGCTTGTCGTTCTTCTTGAAGTTCCCTTTCTTTCCCTTTGCCCTTTTATTGAAACTAGTGGTCTCGTTAATCATCAACACTTGATGCTCTTTCTTGATTTCTACCTTCATCGATTTCATCATCATGAAAAGCTCGGGAATCGTTTTCATCATCCCTTGCGTACTATAGTTCATCACGAAGTTCTACTAACTTGGTGATGGTGACTAGAGAATTCTGTCAATCACTATTTTATCTGGAAGATTAACTCCACTTGATTCAAGCGATTGTAGTACCCAGACAATCTGAGCACATGCTCACTGCTTGAGCTATTCTCCTCCATCTTTTAGCTATAGAACTTGTTGGAGACTTCATATCTCTCAACTCGGGTATTTGCTTGAAATATTAACTTCAACTCCTAGAACATCTCATATGATCCATGACGTTCAAAACGTCTTTGAAGTCCCGATTCTAAGTTGTTAAGCATGGTGCACTAAACTATCAAGTAGTCATCATATTGAGCTAGCCGAACGTTCATAACGTCTGCATCTGCTCCTGCAATAGGTCTGTCACCTAGTGGTGCATCAAGGACATAATTCTTCTGTGCAGCAATGAGGATAATCCTCAGATCACGGATCCAATCCGCATCATTGCTACTAACATCTTTCAACTTAGTTATCTCTAGGAACATATCAAAAATAAAACAGAGGAGCTAAACGCGAGCTATTGATCTACAACATAGATATGCTAATACTACCAGGACTAAGTTCATGATAAATTAAAGTTCAATTAATCATATTACTTAAGAACTCCCACTTAGATAGACATCCCTCTAATCATCTAAGTGATCACGTGATCCAAATCAACTAAACCATAACCGATCATCACATGAAATGGAGTAGTTTTCAATGGTGAACAACACTATGTTGATCATATCTACTATATGATTCACGCTCGACCTTTCGGTCTCAGTGTTCCGAGGCCATATCTACATATGCTAGGCTCGTCAAGTTTAACCTGAGTATTCTGCGTGTGCAAAACTGGCTTGCACCCGTTGTAGATGGACGTAGAGCTTATCACACCCGATCATCACGTGGTGTCTGGGCACGACAAACTTTGGCAACGGTGCATACTCAGGGAGAACACTTTTACCTTGATAATTTAGTGAGAGATCATCTTATAATGCTACCATCAAACAAAGCAAAATAAGATGCATAAAAGATAAACATCACATGCAATCAATATAAGTGATATGATATGGCCATCATCATCTTCTGCTTGTGATCTCGATCTTCGAAGCACCATCATGATCACCATCGTCACCGGCGCGACACCTTGATCTCCATCGTAGCATCATTGTCGTCTCACCAACTATTGCTTCTACGACTATCGCTACCACTTAGTGATAAAGTAAAGCAATTACAGGGCGATTGCATTGCATACAATAAAGCGAGAACCATATGGCTCCTGCCAGTTGCCGATAACTCGGTTCCAAAACATGATCATCTCATACAATAAAATATAGCATCATGTCTTGACCATATCACATCACAACATGCCCTGCAAAAACAAGTTAGACGTCCTCTACTTTGTTGTTGCAAGTTTTACGTGGCTGCTACGGGCTGAGCAAGAACCGTTCTTACCTACGCATCAAAACCACAACGATAGTTCGTCAAGTTAGTGTTGTTTTAACCTTCTCAAGGACCGGGCGTAGCCACACTCGGTTCAACTAAAGTTAGAGAAACTGACACCCGCCAGCCACCTGTGTGCAAAGCACGTCGGTAGAACCAGTCTCGCATAAGCGTACGTGTAATGTCGGTCCGGGCCGCTTCATCCAACAATACCGTCGAACCAAAGTATGACATGCTGGTAAGCAGTATGACTTGTATAGCCCACAACTCACTTGTGTTCTACTCATGCAAATAACATCTACGCACAAAACTGGCTCAGATGCCATTGTTGGGGAACGTAGTAATTTCAAAAAAATTCCTACGCACACGCAAGATCATGGTGACGCATAGCAACGAGAGGGGAGAGTGTGTCCACGCACCCTCGTAGACCGAAAGAGGAAGCGTTAGCACCATGCAGTTGATGTAGTCGTACGTCTTCACGATCCGACCGATCAAGTACCGAACGCATGACACCTCCGAGTTCTACACACGTTCAACTCGATGACGTCCCTATCCAACCGAGTGTTGAGGGAGAGTTTCGTCAGCATGACGGCATGGTGACGATGATGATGTTCTACAGATACAGGGCTTCGCCTAAGCACCGCTACGATATGATTGAGGTGGGGTGGAGGGGGGCACTGCACACGGCTAAGAGATCAAGAGATCAATTGTTGTATCTATGGGGCGCCCCCTGGCCACGTATATAAAGGAGTGGGGGAGGGGAGGGGCCGGCCCTCTCTATGGCGCGCCCTAGGGGAGTCCTACTCCCACCGGGAGTAGGATTCACTTTTTCCTAGTAGAACTAGGAGCCCTTCCAAGTAGTAGGAGTAGGAGAGAAGGAAAGGGAAAAGAGGAGAGAAGGAAGGAGGGGGCGCAGCCCTTCCCCTTAGTCCAATTCGGACTAGGCCTTGGGGGCGCGCGGCCTGCCTCTCTCTCTTTCCCCTAAAGCACAATAAGGCCCATACACTCCCCGGCGAATTCCCATAACTCCCGAGTACTCCGATAAATACCCGAATCACTCAGAACCTTTCCGATGTCCGAATATAGTCATCCAATATATTGATCTATACGTCTCGACCATTTCGAGACTCCTCGTCATGTCCCCGATCTCATCCGAGACTTCGAACTATCTTCGGTACATCAAAACACATAAACTCATAATATAACTGTCATCGAACTTTAAGCGTGCGGACCCTACGGGTTCGGGAACTATGTAGACATGAACGAGACACTTCTCTGGTCAATAACCAATAGAGGAACCTGGATGATCATATTGGCTCCTACATATTCTACGAAGAACTTTATCGGTCAAACCGCATAACAACATACGTTGTTCCCTTTGTCATCGGTATGTTACTTGCCCGAGATTCGATCGTCGGTATCTCAATACCTAGTTCAATCTCGTTACCGGCAAGTCTCTTTACTCGTTCCGTAATACATCATCCCGCAACTAACTCATTCGTTGCAATGCTTGCAAGGCTTATAGTGATGTGCATTACCGAGTGGGCCCAGAGATACATCTACGATAATCGGAGTGAAAAATCCTAATCTTGAAATACGCCAACCCAACAAGTACCTTCGGAGACACCTGTAGAGCACCTTTATAATTACCCAGTTACGTTGTGACGTTTTGTGGCACACAAAGTGTTCCTCCGGTAAACGGGAGTTGCATAATCTCATAGTCATAGGAACATGTATAAGTCATGAAGAAAGCAATAGCAACAAACTAAACGATCAAATGCTAAGCTAACGGAATGGGTCAAGTCAATCACATCATTCTCCTAATGATGTGATCCCGTTAATCAAATGACAACTCATGTCTATGGTTAGCAAACATAACCATATTTGATCAACGAGCTAGTCAAGTAGAGGCATACTAGCGACACTCTGTTTGTCTATGTATTCACACATGTATTATGTTTCCGGTTAATACAATTCTAACATGAATAATAGACATTTATCATGATATAAGGAGATAAATAATAACTTTATCATAGCCTCTAGGGCGTATTTCCTTCACTTACACCTCAGGCCGCGGCCGGATCGCATGGTGGACCTCGCCACGCTCGCGTGCCCCCCGGGCGCGCTAGGAGGTTTCGTCGACACCGGCGCGACCAGCAGCACCGGATGCCCATTCGCACCCACGCGACCTCCGATTAGCGCGGGCACGAGAGTTGCCACCCGTGGCCCCAGCGGAGTGCTGCCCTACCATCCTTAGGGCGGCGCACTAGGCCGGGCAACGTGGAGCATGGGGCACTATGGAGAGGTCATCGGGACGATGGCCTCGGAGGCCTGCGTGGCCCGCATGATGGACCAGGAGTACACACTGGAAGACGACCTTGGCTCGTTCCTCGAGCCAGGCTAGGAGGAGGAGGCGCTAGAAGCTCAGGCCTTCCAGGAGCGTCCCGGGAGCCTCACCAACCATGCCGGCGACAACAGCTACATGGTACCACTAATATCTCAGGAGCAAGCTTACGCTAACCATGGGTCGTAGGAGGATCAGGTCACAGCGGCGGACGGCAGCCCCAGCTCGACGGCCTCCCTTCCACCAGGAGGAGCGCACTGGGGGCTGCAGGGAAGGAGCTGGGAGCAAGGACCCTTCCCGCATCGCGCGGAGCAGGGCGTCCCCCGGAGGTAGGCCCTCTGCCGGGGAGGTGCTAGTGAGCCTTCCCCCGGCAGAGGACCCGTGGTTGCTGAGGGCGCCGCTGGCGTCCCCTTTGCCCCTTGGCTTCGTCCTGGTTTCTGGACGCCCCAATGGTGGTCGAGGGTGGCGCAAGGCGGGGCCCTCGTCCGGCGATATGAAGTAAGGCTCGCGCCTATGAAGATCTCCGCTCGTGACACTCTCACGTAATTATGAGTGGGGCTATA
The DNA here is from genome assembly GCF_056163025.1 of Triticum urartu. NCBI lineage: Eukaryota > Viridiplantae > Streptophyta > Magnoliopsida > Poales > Poaceae > Triticum > Triticum urartu. The sequence goes on from NC_141873.1 coordinate 371,360,159, forward strand.
CACGCCCTGGAGTCTTAGGAGTGCCGCCCTCGGGCCTCGGGGGATCCCTCCCATGTCCTAGTGGCAGCACTTAGCTCCGCGCTGGTGAGAAGACAAGAAGACTAGACTAGGCACCGGACACGGCCATTTGCTTTAATCTCTTTTCTGTAGCCCTGTTTCTGGCTTTGGATTTAAGTTTGAAGCTGAATTTTCATTGGTGTGCGCGGGGAGTGTCTTTTATCGCTCGTGCGATTTCTTGCGATATGGTTCCTTGCCTTGATTCGGAGTTCGCGCGTGCTGCCTCCCCCCTCGCGAGCTCCTCACGAGCGGGGGCTGGGCGCGGCGCACACGCGTTGCGCGCACGTCCTTCCATGGCTAGCGCTTGCTCCTCACGAGGCCCTCTCGAACGGATCGGCAGGCCCCTCAGAAGCTCATGACCTCACTAGCCAGTTTGGAACTGTCCCTGACTAAGGTAAACTGCAATAGTAAGCTCGCGGCGGGACTCGGGGGCTCATAAAAACACATCTCCAGCTTGGCCTAAGGAATAGAGGCAGTAATCTGTTTACATGAGGGGCTCCCCCTCCCAAAATGCTCTTACAACTTTCAGGGCCGTGCCCAAGCTTTCACATGCAGGGTCAACGACAAGGAAGCACGGGCTCAATCGGACATATCGCTCACCGCATCATCCGGGTCGCCCTCAGACGCGTCGCTGGCGTCACCGTCACCATCGTCGGCATCACCGTCACCATTGCCGGCATCGCCCACACCATCGTCGACCAAGTCACCTTCATCCGCCGTGACCACCACTGTGTCGTCCTCGGAGGTGAAGGCCCTAACTAGAGCATCTACATTGTCTTCTACCCAGCGCGCCAGGTCGCCCCGGATGGCCTCAGGCACAGGGGCAATGGCGGCATCAAAATCGAAGTTTGTGTAGGTGTTCTGGAGGTGGCTGAAGACGCGGGAGAATGGGCGCCTGAGCAGGCCGCAGCTCCTCTCTTCAACAAGCTTGCGAGCCCTCTCGGATCAATTCTCCAGGCGTGTCACCACATCAGTGAAGAAAAGCAGGTGACTAGCATAACCGTTTGAGTGGGGATGAGGGGCATCTTCATCGCAGATGGTGCCCAGCACCGCGTTGGCTCTGATCCTGAGGCTTTGGAGCATGGGGGCGTGCACACGCTCCAGCGTCTGCCGCCGGAGCGCTTCCTCCCTGCTCTACTGTGCAAAGGACTCGACACTGGCAACCCGCTGTTGAAGGGAAAGCAGCTCGGCATGGGCAGAAGCCAGCTCAGCTTGCACTGAGATCAGGGCGGCTGCGGCGGCTTTCTCGCGATGTCCCGCCTCAGCTAACCCTGACTTGAGGGCAGTAGTCTTGCCCACAGCTTCGGCTTCCACGAGCTTCAGCTTCAGGTTGTACCTGCCCACAGGATCCGCACGAGCCTCAGCCACCCGGTGATCGACCTCCTTCTGGGCCCTGGCCTCGCGCGCACCGACATCATCCTCCGCTTGGGCGACTTGGCGCTCCCTCGTCTCCAACGGCTCAAGCTCAAGGCTGCGCTCTGTGGCTTCCAGCGCCAGCGCTTCCTCGCGCTTCAGGATCTCTTCCTCCTCGGCAGGCGTCCCCTTCATCGAGGCTAGGGTGGCCTTGCGCGCCTCCACTTGCTGCTCCAAGGAGGCGCTCCAGGCTTGGAGCTCCCACATGCGTTTCTCTGCGATCTCGCGGCGACGATCAGCTTCCAGTACTTCTTCCAAGGCTCGAGTGCAGGCCTCACGCGAGGTCGCAAGAGATGCCTAGGCCTTTGCATTATCAACCTCGCGCTGGTGGCACCCGAGGTTGATGGCCACCTTCATTTCATGACGCTCCTCCATCAGCCGAAGACCCTCGACCTCGAGGTGTGTGTCTACATCCACGAGTTCTCCGCCAAGCCGGTTCATCGCGCCCATCGCCTCCCAAAAGAACTCGTGGTGGATGACACTCCATTCATGCGCAAACTTGAGCGCACGGCCGATTCCGTCCTCCACGGCGGGGGTCGCCGACGGGATCCGAAGCGGCTTGCCCCCTTTCCGCAGAAGACTGGGGGCTGGCGCCCTCCCGGTCACCGACTGGGCTTCGGTGGGAGCCCGGTTGAGTTGAGGCTCGCTACTCAAAAAAGAAACCAAGACTGAAGCCATCCAGCCATCCTCTACAACCAGAGGAGGAGCCCTTGGCATGCTCGTCGCACCCGCGGCGAGGCCATGAAGAAGAGACGGCAGGAGCACGGGCTCGAGGCACCAAGCTAGCGTGTCTGCCTCTCTGGTCGACCTCGCGTCGGAGGCGGCATGCTGGCTTAGGATGCTCAAGGCCAGCGGGAGATTCGAGGCAGGAGGAGGTTGCTTCCCGGGAGGCTTCACGGCCTTAACAGAAGGGATCCTGAAGAGCCACCGTCAGGAAGGGAAGCAGCACTCGAGGAATTACAAAGGTAAGGTGCTTACTCATTTATGGCGATGTACTTCCTCTGTTTCAATGGCCGGAAGGCGCCGCTGCTGCAGCTTGGGGACCCCTTCCTTTTGTGGAGCGCATCGAAGTCTACACGGAGCCGGCCGAAGCGTTGGATGTGGCGACCAGCGCAGGGCGCGGCTGGTGAAGCGCCCGAGGAGGCGACCTCAGGAGCGTCAAGCTGGGGAGATCCATCGAGTTCCGCCTCGCGATGACTTACTGAGGCCTCAGGAGCTTCGGCCTCAGGAGCAGCGGATTGCGTCGCCCCCTCAACTGCCACCCAAAGCGAGAGTCACGAGCTCCAAGAGATGGCTCCTTAGGAGCCATGGGCGGCGTCGACATCTCGGCACCCGTGCCTCCGGCCTCCAGTGCTGCTTGCCCCCCTACGTCCACTCTTTGGGCAAGTTCAGCACTGGCGACAAGGAGGGGAACCACGGTGACGGTGTTCTCGCCGGACCCCTCAAGGCCAACTGGACGCGGCCCCCATTTGTCAACAGGGGGCATCTGCCCCGCGAACTCCACCCTGTTTGAGCAGCAACACAAGAGACAACCCTCTAGTGGTAAATCGGCTGGTGAGGGGTCGCCCGCCAGGACCTCGAGCACCATTCTTCGTGCCTCGAGTGGAAGCCCTGACTCCTGAAGCCTCATGCGATCTTGGCCGACAGACAGGGCCCACATCGGCTGGGAATGGCGCTCAAGTGGGGCGACATGCGTCAGAGGAACTCCTTCATCACCTTGCGCGCAGTCAAGCCAAGATCTTTCAGCCTCTTCAACCGGAGCCATACGAAGGCGAGGCGGGGGCTCGCAAGCTTCTCGTGATCCCAGCCGGAGCTGGGGACGGCGGGCGCCGACGGAGGCAAGAGCAAAGGGTTGAGCACTCTGACATCCACATACACCCACTGCGTCCGGAACCTGCTCACAGATGGCGGGAGTTCAAAGTCAATCCCCAAGCCGGCCGTCACCGCCATGGCCAGGAAGCTCAGGCACCCCGAGCATTGCTGGGGTCGGTCAGGTGCAGCGAGAAGAAATGGAGCAGAAGGGCCACGGAGGGGGCGATGCCCACCATGGCCTCGTAGACAAAGGCAAAGACGGCAAGAAGAGCGACAGATTGGGTATCTAGGTGCAGCATATGAATCTGGTAATGGGAAAGCACGGTGTTGAAGAAGGCGGAGAAGGGAGGGACCAGGCCGGCCCGTAGGGCGTCGATAAGGAATTGGACCTCGGTGGCTGTTCTATCGACAGAAGCTCGGGATGCAGGCCAGGCCACTGTCCCTCCCCATTCGTTGAAGCTGGTGGTGAGCGCAGGGCGGACCTTGTCCATGGCCTCCCGATTGAGCACCCGCGATCGGCCGACGGTGAGCTTGACGGCCAGAGGCGGGCTGGCTGAGGACAGGGGCTTCTTCCCTTTCTCCGCTCGGTTCGGTGCCATCGCGATGGAGAGGACTAAGCTCAGGTTGGATTGGCAGAGGAAGCTGAGGTTCGAAGAAGCGGAGGAGTTGGGGAGTGCGTTGCCAGCAATGGGGAAATAACTGTGTAGGATGCAATGGCCGCCTAGCCAGGCAGATATCAAGGCTGCGTGGGGAAGCGGGGCCGCCCACATCCAATCGATCGCCACGCGTCGGCGGGGCCGCAGGCTGTTGGGGCCCGGGCGCTCCGCACTTGCCCTTTGGTTTCGCCTCGAAACCAAGTCCGAGTGCGCCTTGGGCCCAGGGGCTACTGTCGGCGTCCTGGGAACGGGGCCACCCAGACTTGCCTGCATGCGGCCCGTGGCGCGGCTCCACCAGCGGCCCCGTACGGCCCATCTTCACCAGCAAACACTCAAGACCCTTACGAGGGGCCAAGCCTCGTGAGGCGGACCACACAAGACCCCCTCAGGGGCAGCTTCACCAGGCTGGCTCGCCAGGGGCGGAGAGATCAAGGCAAGGGACACCTCGTGAGGTTTCTATGACGCAAGCCATGACGACTGGAGCCAGGTAGGCACCAGGCGGGCGTAGTGTCCTTGTTTCCTCTTTGGTGCTAAAGAGGCAAGCGCGGGCAAGGAGTCCCTAGGCATCAGGCAAAGGTTTCCATATTGGTGCAAGAAGACCAAGACCAGTAGGACGGCAGGACGGAGGTCACTGTGGAGCCCAAGACGGTGTCACCACCAAAGCCTTTGGCAGGCGAAGACCACCTTTAGTCAGGATAACTTGTACTAGTTGTCTCCCTTCAAATTTGGCCGTTGTGGGATCCCTTCCCGCTCAATATTTGGGGAGAGGACCAGGGCCTCTATAAATAGGACTAGCCACCACCATAGGAGGTAGGGAACATTGGATTGGAGCCACTCCATCCATAACCACACAAGCTCACCAAGCACAAGGGCACCTCTCCTCAGGAGGCTGTTCTTCCCTTGTAACTGTTCATCCTCAGCCCGAGAGGCAATCCACCACACCACACTAGAGTAGGGTATTACACCTCAACAGTGGCCCGAACCAGTATAAATCTTGTGTCCTCTTGTTCTTTGGGTTCGTCGAGCTAGGCCGTGAGATCACGATGTGTGTGAGCTAGAGGGGGGAGAGATCTTCGTGCGCACCCTAGTGTTCGAACCACAAGGGTTTTGCCAGAACACAAAATCCAACAGATCTCGAGGGCGGGCAGGGCGACGGCGGTGACAGAGTGGGGGAGAGGTGGAGAGGGGGGAATGGACTTGGCAAAAATTTGAGCTCGCGCGGCCAGGGTTAACTAAAAATAGCAGTAGCGTTGGATTAGGATCCATCACTATAGCATTGGATCCTAATCGAGCGCTACTGCTAACTATTCCAATCTTTAGTTTTTTTAATTCTAAAATACACATAGCAGTAGCGCTGGATTAGGATCCAGCACTATAGCTAACTTAGCTATAGCGTTGGGTCCTAATCCAGCGCTACCGTGATAACCCACAAGTATAGGGGATCGTTCGTAGCCTTTTTCAATAAATAAGAGTGTCGAACCCAATGAGGAGCTAAAGGCAGAACAAATATTCCCTCAAGTTCTATCGACCACCGATACAACTCTACGCACACTTGACGTTTGCTTTATCGGAAACAAGTATGAAACTATTTTGTAGGTGTGATGCTAGAATTACTTTGCAGGAATAAAACTAGAAGTACTTTGCAAGATAATAAAAGTTAGGTGTTTAGTGAAAGGGCTTGTGTCAACAAGAAAGTTATTTATCCCTAGGCAATCGATAACAAGTACCGGTAATCATTCTTGCAACTTTATATGAGGGAGAGGCATGAGCTAACATACATTCTCTACTTGGATCATATGCACTTATGATTGAAACTCTAGCAAGCTCCGCAACTACTAAAGATCATTAAGGTCGTGAAACCCAACCATAGCATTAAGTATCAAGTCCTCTTTATGCCCATACGTCATACCCCACCTACTCAGGTTTAAGTTTCTGTCGCTCTCGCAACCCACTGTAAGCGAACCATGAACATATTGCAAGACCCTATAGCGGGGGCCCCTCACATTTGCACGAGAACGGAGGGCATGGTAGGACAACACCATAAATAAAATATACAATCATACCAACCAAGATCACGATTAACCCATGGACCGTAGAGGCTAGCAAATTGCGGAAAGGTAAGAGTGTGTATAATCCATGGACTCACATTAGTCATAAAGAACCCATATACTTATTGCAAAAGTTTATTAACCCTCGAAACAAAGTACTATACGCATGCCCCTAGGGGATAGATTGGTAGGAAAATACCATCGCTCATCCCCGACCGCCACTCATAAGGAAGACAATCAATAAGCAATCATGCTCCAACATCATAGCATAACGAGAGACTATACATGCATGCTTCTGGAATCACAAACCTTAACACCAATATTCTTACTAAACACAGCCATTTACTAGTACCTCCGACATATTCATCTCCATATCGCATAACTATTGCAAGGAATCAAACATATCATATTCAGTGATCCATACGTTTTATGTAGGATTTTATGACTAACCATGCAATTGACCAATTCATTTTGACTCTCTAAATAGATTTAAGTGAAGCATGAGAGTTTAATTCTTTCTAAAAAAGACCATTCTCTAACAAATATAAGTGAAGCAAAAGAGCATTCTTCAAACAACGGTTTTCTATGTGATGAGAAACAGGCAATCCAAACTTCAAATGATATAACTGAAGCACATGAAGCATTCTAGAAAGCCATACTCAAAAGATATAAGTGAAGTGCAATGAGCATTCTATAAATAAACCATGGACTATCTCATACCAGCATGATGCATAAAATAAAAATGAAAACTAAAAGCAAAAGACGCTCCAAGATTTGCACATGTCACGCGAACGAAATGAAACCGAAAACATACCGATACTTGTTCAAGAAAGATGGGATGCCTTTCGGGGCATCCCCAAGATTAGACGCTTGAGTCTCCTTGAATTTTTACTTGGGGTGCCTTGGGAATTCCCAAGCTTGAGCTCTTGCCTCTCCTCCTTCTCCTCATATCGAAACCTCCTCGATCTTTGATCACTTCATCCACACAAAACTCAACAGAAAGGTCAGCAAGATCTATTAGTATAATAAAGCAAATCACTACTCTAAGTACTGTTGCAAACCAATTCATATTTTGTTTTTGCATTGTATCTACTATAATATAACTTTTTCATGGCTTATACCACCGATAAAAATCGATAGTTTCATCAAAACGAGCAAAACAATGCATCAAAAACAGAATATGTCTTAAACAGGACAGCCTGTAGTAATCTGAACATCCACCATACTTCTGGTACTCCAAACATTCTAAAATAACTAGGAAAAAACATTTTGTATAGAAAGACAGTGAAAAAGGTTTCAGAACCATTTGACGTTCCAGTAAAAAATGTAAAATCGAGCACTACAGCCAAAGTTTCTGTTTTGCACCGGACAAACCAAGTGTTCAAATGTTCAAGGTCGACTCTAAATATCCTAAAGGAAAATCTTGGCACATTATTTTTATAATACAATGGAATTGTACAAGGGGGTAATTATTTTTGTGAGAATCTTCATAAAAAATTCTACATTGTTTCCATGAGCATGAACACAAGTGTTCAAGGTCGACCCTCACTTCTCCAATGCATAACTTCCAATCGCTTCTCTTTTGTGAAAAGTTTTAAGTTCCCCTATATATTTTTTGTTTTTAAACTTTATAAAAGCACTCAACAGAAATAAATGACTCTCTAAAAACTTCTGGGTTGTCTCCCTAGCAGCGATTTCTTTAATGCCATTAAGCTAGGCATAAAGTGCTCAAGTAAAGAATCCACTCGGGTCCCAAGGTATATCAAAGCCAATTTGAATTAACAATGATTTGGCATTTAGTAGTGAGCACAAAGTGATGTGTGTCATGTAACAACAAAGTCTAACTCTCTTCCTATGCATAGGCATGTCATATAAGAACAATTCATGCACATCAAGTAAAGGCCAATACATAGCATAAGAAGTTTCTTGCAACTTTCTTGTGTTGGAAACATAGAGAGGCGGAGATGTAGTTCCTGTCTCATAATAATTGCAAGTAGGAGAAGCAAGCACATGCATATTATATTCATCAAAATCATCATGTGTAGTAGCAAAATGCAACCCATCAACATAATCCTTAATAAGAGCAAACTTCTCCGATAGTGTAGTTTGGAGAATTCAAAAAGATAATAGGACTATCAAGTGTGGGTGCAATAGAAACAATTTCATTCTTAACATGACGAACAATAGCAAGTTCATCTCCATAAGCATAATTTAAATTGGCATCATGGCCACAAGCATAGCAAGCATCAAGTTCATCAAAAAGGGATATTTCAAAAGAATCAACGGGATCATAGCATTCATCCTTCGGTAAGAATGAAGGGGCATTAAATAATGTATAAGTTGAAGAGTTACTCTCATTAGAAGGTGGGAACGGGTGATCAATCTGTTCTTCCTCCTTTTGTTCTTCGCTCTCCTCCTCATCTTTTTCATCCAATGAGCTCATAGTTTCATAAATTTCTTGTTCCATAGACTCCTGCAAAATATTAGTCTTTTCTTGGACAGCGGGGTTATTCTCAATAAATACATCAATATCATAATTGTATTTATAATTAGCATAGCAATATTTAAGCATAGCAAGATTTTTAGGTCTATAAATTGAATCATCAAAATCTTCAAAATTTTCAAACAAAGATTCAATTTCATAAGCACCCTTAAAAGCAGCAAACTCTTCTATTCGTTCCACATCATAATAATCATCAAGAAGCCAAGGTTGTACAATGCCTTCAGTGCATGACATGTTACCCATAGCATGTATACGAGAAAAATGTAGAAAAGATTAATCCCAAAACTGTTGAATGTCATTGCAGAAGCGAGCAAGGCGGCACACGCAGCGAGCGTTTGATGAGCCAAGCAGATATGAGGCACCACCTGGTTGGGTAACACCAGAAATACCACCTGGATACTTCAACAATACAGGAAGATTTCAAGATACACCAGAATCATCAGAAGCACGGACAAGTTCTTCTATGCAGCAAACACTAATATCTGGGAATACAAGCTATGTCACTCGTGGGTTGCAACAAGGCCAGCAATATCCCCAACAACAAATGTTTTCCTTCCCTAACGCATGCAGAAAGCCAAGGACAGGAAGCCGTGGACGGGTTGCAACAAGGCTTCCACCAGTCCCTCTGTCAACATCAATCATCCGTGCTGCAAAAGCGGTTGCGACGGGAAGACCAGGCCAAAGAGACAGAAATTTTGGCCGCTCTAGCAGGTTCCAAAGTACAAGATATGAGCCATATGGACAGGAGCAACCTCGCTACGAATCTGAGGGGAGACGGCCGTACAATGTGTAGGATCGAAAGTATGTCTAGAGGGGGGTGATTAGACTACTTGACCAAATAAAAATCTAGCCTTTTCCCAGTTTTAGTTCTTGGCAGATTTTAGCTATCTTAGCACAAGTCAAGCAATCTCCACACAATTCAAGCAAGCATGCAAAAGAGTATATGAGCAGTGGAAAGTAAAGCATGCAACTTGCAAGAATGTAAAGGGAAGGGTTTGGAGGATTCAAACGCAATTGGAGACACGGATGTTTTTGTCGTGGTTCCGATAGGTGGTGCTATCGTACAACCACGTTGATGGAAACTTCAACCCACGGAGGGTAACGGTTGCGTGAGTCCACGGAGGGCTCCACCCACGAAGGGTCCACGAAGAAGCAACCTTGTCTATTCCATCATGGCCGTCGCCCACGAAGGACTTGCCTCACTAGCGGTAGATCTTCACGAAGTAGGCGATCTCCTTGCCCTTACAAACTCCTTGGTTCAACTCCACAATCTTGTCGGAGGCTCCCAAGTGACACCTAGCCAATCTAGGAGACACCACTCTCCAAGAAGTAACAAATGGTGTGTTGATGATGAACTCCTTGCTCTTGTGCTTCAAATGATAGTCTCCCCAACACTCAACTCTCTCTCACGGGATTTGGATTTGGTGGAAAGAAGATTTGAGTGGAAAGTAACTTGGGGAAGGCTAGAAATCAAGATTCATATGGTTGGAATGGAATATCTTGACCTCAACACAAGTGTAGGTGGTTCTCTCTCAGAAAATGTGTATTCGAAGTGTAGGTATGTTCTGATGGCTCTCTCCACGAATGAAGAGTGGGTGGAGGGGTATATATAGCCTCCACATAGAATCTAACCGTTACACACAATTTGCCAAACTCGGTGGGACCGAATGGTTAAACTCGGTCGGACCGATTCAGCAAACCTAGTGACCGTTAGGATTTTCGGTGGAACTGAGATGCAACTCGGTAGGGCCGATATGGTTAGGATTAGGGCATAACGTAATCTCGGTGTGACCGATTACACAAACTCGGTGGGACCGATTTTGGTAATAAGCAAACCAGAGAGTTGGTCATGTAAACTGGGTGGGACCGATTCACTCATCTCGGTAAGACCGAAATGTTACAAAAGGGAAACAGAGAGTTTACATTGCAATCTCGGTGGGACCGATCGCTCATCTCGGTAAGACCGAAATGTTACAAAGGGAAACAGAGAGATTACAATCCCATCTCGGTGAGACCGAGATCCCTATCGGTGAAACCGAATTGCTAGGGTTTGTGGCAGTGGCTATGACATTTGAAACTCGGTGGCGCCGGATAGATAGAATCGGTGGGGCCGAGTTTGACTTTTGGTTTAGGTCATATGTGGATGTGGGAAGGTAGTTGAGGGTTTTGGAGCATATCACTAAGCACTTTGAGCAAGCAAGCCATTAAGCAACACCTCATCCCTCCTTGATAGTATTGGCTTTTCCTATACACTCAATGTGATCTTGGATCACTAAAATATAAAATGTAGAGTCTTGATCTTGAAGCTTGAGCCAAACTTTTTGTCCTTAGAACTTTGAGGGATCCACTTTCCTCATCCATGCCATGCCATTCATTGAGCTTTTCCTGAAATATTAATCTTGGAATAATGTTAGCTCAATGAGCTATATGTTGTTAGGAATTACCAAAACCACCCAGGGATAGTTGCACTTTCACAATGAGAGACGGAGACCTTCGTCAACATTGCTCCCTCCAAGAGATGCATTGCTGCATGTGCCAAGGGTGACACCACCCGCGCCCATACACCAGGGTGAACAGCAAACTCCGGAGGCAGCACAGAGCTATACGCATGTAAGTATCCACATTCAGAAAAAAACCATACAAGCATAGTCCATACCATGGTACTGTGACCACCCCATCTAAACATTTTCATAACTGCGTTTTTGTTTGCTCACTGTTGCGTGCAGCCACCTAACATTGAAGCTTATGTTCTGCCAAGGCTAGAGATGCGCTTTGAAATTTTTGAAGAAGAAAAGAACTTCTACAACCTCTATGCGAAGCACGTGGGTTTTGCTATCAGGGAAGGCTCCAAGTTTAAGACCAGAGCCTACCTTTATTGCACGTGCTATGGAGTCTATCATTCCAAGGTGTCTGAAGCAAATAGACAGCGGAACAAAACGACAGCCAGGACTAACTGCGGGGCTAAAATGAGGCTGAAGATTGAAAAGGATGGAACACTTGTCATAAAAGAGATAGTCTGGGAACACAACCACAGGCTACAGCTCACTCCGCAAATGCTTGTCTTCTTGCACTCCCACAAAAACTTTGACAAAACAATCTTGGAGTACGTCAAGTACCTGCAGTTCAAAGGCATTGAACACGCGCAAATCATGAGCATACTGGGCGGTGATGACCCTGGTAGCTACTTCCTAGAAATGAATGCCAAAGACCTGATTAACCTGTAAGTACAAACTTGTTCTCCTCCCATAAACTGCCTATGTCTTTTTTCCTCTGTCAATACAAACATATTACGCAACGCATGACCTGACACCAGTTCGACATGCATTTTTGAATGACTGCTCACTTTTAATATCCAGGAAAGCAAAAAATTCAAGGATGGATGATGTGGACGATGTCCTAAAGACTGTCAACTTCTTTAGGGAGATGAAAAGCTATAAACAGGGAATTCTTTTGTGACATGCAACTCGATGAGTCCGACAGAGTTAAGAACATATTCTGGGCGAATGCAAGCTGCCGAGGGGCATATCGGGACTTCGGTGACTGCGTAACATTTGACACCATATATAAGACCAACAAGTACCATATGCCACTTGGGGTGTTTGTCGGTACTAACAACCACTTCCAGACTACATTCTTTGGTTTCGCCATGATAAGAGATGAGGATGCAGAATCATTCAGATGGATGTTCAAGACATTTTTAAGGTGCATGAGAGGGAAGGCTCCTACATGCATCCTCACAGGTACAACCACGAAAAACCACCCCCAACCACCACCACCACCCCCTTCCCCCAAAAAACTAAAAGGAAAATAACATGTTAAAAAATGTTTGTGTCAGTTCTATTTGTATATATGCACCAACATATGCTGACCACTCCACATCTCTTTTCTCATTACCAGACCAGTGTCCGGCAATGGCTTTGGCGATACCACAAGTTTTCAAGAACACAGTACACAAGTTGTGCTGCTGGCACATTATGAAGAAGTACAGGGAACACCTCGCATACCTGTACTACCTGCACGAAGACTTCAAAGAAGAATTCACATCAATCCTCAACTGGCCCCTCATGCCAACTGAGTTTGAGGATGCCTGGAAAGGACTCATCAATATGTACAACCTCCATGATGATGCCACGATGCTGGCCATGTGGGACGAGCGTGAGAAATGGATATCAACCTACTTCAAAGAAATTTTTTGCGCCAAAATGACATCCACACAGTGAAGTGAGAGCATGAACTATGTGCTCAAGAAGAACTTTGTAAGTGAGAGACAAAACCTACACCGGTTTGTCAGCCAGGTAAACTCCTGCGTCAAAACCAGGAGGCAGACAGAGAACCAAGAGACAATGGGTAACATGGTATAGCTCTATCACCTGTCGTGAGACAAAAAAACATGCTTACTAAAGTAAAACTTTATTAGTTAGACAAGTTTTTGCTGCGAGAAAACTAACAATTTGGTCATCATTCTTGCATGTGCAGAAGGAACAAAACACGCTGACCTTCTATGGGTTTGACACCCAGATGGCAAAGGTTTACTCGCGAGTTGTGTACATCGAGATCAGAAAAAGGCGAAAACTGAGCACACTCTTCACGACGACAGAGACGGAAGAGCCCACAAAGTACCTCGTGCGCTACAACAACCCGCAAAAACTGTCTGCATGGTCTCAGCACGCGTTCCAGGTGGTTGCAGACCCTGTGGGAGAAACATATGAGTGCGAGTGCAGGCTATGGGACCACATAGGTGAGGACTGCAAAAAAAAGATGTTACATACTGTACTACTTTATTTGCAAAGTTTTTGTTCGAATGAAATGACAAAATACATGCACCTCTTCCAAAAACAAAATACAGGTCTTTTCTGTGTGCATGTCCTGTGCATGATGCAGACAATTAAGGCTCCCAACGTTCCAGAGAAATATATCCTCAGGAGATACACCAAACGCCCGAACATCCAGCCAACATTCGACAGAAATGAATTGAGGACAGTAGCGACAAACAAGGCATCCCAATACTTCATTGAAAGCTCACTGCTGACACTCAACATGAGGGTGCACAGAAAAAGTTTGAGAAGCCAAGAGCAAATGGTGAGGTCACGGGTCGTCATGGACAAACTTGAACAAGAACTCGATGCCATGCATTCTGCTGAAAATGGAGGTGTGCCGGACAATGATGCCATTGAGAAGGATATTGCTACAATGTTATCCGAGATGAATCATATGGGAGCTGTTGACCTGTTCGACAACGAGGAAGAGGAGCAGCAGCAACCAGAGCTTGCCCATGTGCACACTCAAGATCACCAACAAGCTCACATGCGAGATCATGAGCTTGATGGTGCTGTAGGCGAACGACATGACAACAGCACATCCTACCAGCAGCACCAGGAAAGAGTGATTAAACCACCCATATTCTCAAACACAAAGGGGAGGAAGAGCAAGACGCGGGCAGCGAAAGCAGCAGCCAAAAAGCCTCCACGCCCCATCAAGCTTGTGGAATTTGGCCCGGATGGCAAACCTCTCAGGATAAGGGCATGCGGATTCTGCAACGTCGTGAGCAACCATAAGTACCGCACATGCCCGCTCCGCACAGATGGCACCGCCAACAAGCACAAGCAGATTGGAGCCACCCAAGTTTCTACCAATGGAGACAACACACGTAATAGCTACACTTGCCGCAAGTGTGGGGGAACTGACGGGCATAATGCCCGCACGTGCAAAGTGGGCAAGGAGGTCATTGGCGCTGAACAAACACAGGGCAAGGTGCAGAGTTCTAAAAAATCAAATGAAGACGATGAAGAAGAAGAGTTTGACGAGAATGACGACCAATCAGACGAAGACAATGAAGATGACACTGTCGGGGACGAGGAAACTGAAACTGACGATGAAGTTGCCAAGGCTCAACCAGGAAAGGGCGCCGGCAAGGCACAAGATTCGGGGCCAGTTAGGAGAAACTCAAGGCTGAACAACTGAACAATACATAGTGGTCTCAGTTGCCTCGGCACACAATGAGGAAACATTTCAGAAACACTGTCGTTACCAAAACTTATTTAGCTTTATCATCGATTTCTCGATCAGTACTATAGTTAAGATATAATTTGTGATTTGTGCCCGCTGAACCAGTGACATTATTATGTAAACCAATTGATGATCCTTTTGAATGCAGTCAGAAATACATTTGAAAAAACTTATCTGGATTTACCTGACGCAAACGCTACTGTCGACCAGTAACTCAACAGCAAAAAAATGTCAAGGAAAATTTAAACTCCTACAGTACATCAGTACTGATAGTTCTGAGTCGTCAGTACAAAGACAGAGTACACATCAGTACTGATATAATTTTTGATTTGTGCCCGCTGGAGCAGTCACATTATTACGTAAAACATTTGATAATCCTTTTGAATGCAGTCACAAAATACATTTGTACTGAAGAAAAACACTACTGTCGACCAGTCGTCAGTACAAAGGCGGAGTAAAACAAACACACCCGTGAACACCTAAGAAAACATCGTTTTGAAAAAAACAAAGCTATGTCTACTTCTGCCAGTCCCAATTCAGAAAGACCATCAGTACATAAAAATAATTACCTCAAACAAAAATGTGAATATAATACATTCTGTACTGATGAAAATCTAATTTATCTGTAAAAAATACTCAGAGATTATCTTGATATCAACAATCCTTTAAAAAATACAAAAATTGTTTTAAAAAACATTAGCATCACACATAGTCTCATTAGTATTTGGTAAGTTCAATTACACTTGAATCACCAGTCCAAGTACCACAGTAGAGGAGTACAGACCTCCATCATCACCAACCCTGACATATGCAAGTGGGATGAGTAGCCGATAAGTACAGCTTGACAAGACAAATCAATGCGATAGTAAAATGCCGTCATCACCACCCTTGAGACGTGCAAGTGGGATTTAGCAGGTCATAAGTACAGCTTGACAAGATTAGTAAGTGCAGCAGTAAAAACCATTGTACTTGGACAGTTACTTCTTCCAGGCCACCACCCGCGCCACCCATTGAGCAGTTGCCACAACGGACTGCAAACGGCGACCCCACGCCACTACACCCACGCCCTCGATGAACCGCCTCCCACAAATCCCCGTCGACGCACTGCAAAAAACCCCATTCTCTTCCATCTCTCCATCATCCCCACAAACAACCATTGCCCTTCCATCTCCCCTGCACACAAACCACAAACTTCTCTCTCACAAGACCACAGCCGCCGGAGGAGGGCGAGGTGGAGGAACCATCCACCAAGCGTCATCATTACGAGCCGTCGGATAAGAGCAGCAACCTCATCGACGTTCACGTCCCTGGCGAGAAGCGCGAGTACACCAAAACCCTCAGAGAGGTTGAGCTCCACGGCAAGGAGACGCTGGAGATCGTCTGCACCAGTGAACCAGACAAGGCCGACGAGGTGATCTCCAGGCTCTAGAGGAAGGCTGGCGGCATGGTTCGTAGGATCGTCGATGTTGGTGTGCACTACACCAACGGAGATGAACCTCCCCAGATGGCAGCAGTCCTGCAGTTGTGCGTCGACGACCTCTGCTTGGTTTACCACATCGCAGCGGCCACAAAATGGTGAGCCATCCTACTCATTTGCCCTGTTTTGGTTTATCTGTTTTATTAGTACTGTATCCTGAAAATTTCATCAGACTTGTCTCCCAACTAGATGTAGTAGTGTGGCTTGTGAAAAGTGGTGCACTACTGCATTTTCTCAAGTAGATACACTATAAAATGTATTTTTGAACCTGATGGACCGGATTACTATTTGGAAAATCTTGCGGAAGATTAATTTCTGAAGTTGACTGACTAATCTAGTTTCTGAACTTGATCCAATAGTGTAGTTTATGTACTCAATATATTAAAAAGATGTTTCGAACTTGATGTAGTGAAGTATTTTCTGAATTTGATCTAATGTTATTCTCATAAGAACAAAAACTAAGGACTTGGTGAAGCACTGTTTATGTGTTATCCTATTCAGCAAAAGTAAACTAAACTAGTACCAAAGCAGAACATACAACATTGACTGAAACTATGTATAATCCAAAAAAGAAGAATAACATGGTGTACTTAATTTAATTTCAGAACTTTGTTTACTAGTTTATGAAGCACATTCATCCATTATTTATGCTACATAAACATATACTTAAATGGATTTATCGCTTGTAAGACAAAACACAAATGAATAATTCAAACATCAAAAGTAATGCTGATTTTCAAAAATGTCTCTCCCCTTGCAGGCCCAAGCGCTTGAACGAGTTGCTACAGCATAAGAAGTTGTTCACATTTGCCGGTTTCAGCATTGAAAGCGACAGAGAGAAGCTGAAGTTGTCCGGTTTGGAGATCAACTCCAACAAGTTCATCGACATTCAGCGCAAGTGGAGAGTACCATAGACCGGAAAAGAGTACGACTCCTTGACTGATGTTGCAGCCAGCGTCATCCACCCATTCTACAAAGGCATGAAGAAGAACATCAACACGTAGGAAGACTACAAACTGTGGGGGACCAGCCCGCTGCCAGACAACCTCATCGAGTACGCAGGAGTGGATGCATACGCCACGTACAAGGCATGGAGCATGATCGACTACATCACAGATGGTTCGGAAATTGCAATAGATCGGGAGGCTGCGAATTACTACGACCAACCCTATTGCCCCTATGCGGGATGAAGATACATTAGAGCATGCCTTCGTTTTACTTTCGCTTGTGCTTGCCTTTTATCTTGTTGTTTCAAATTAGTAGTTTGCTCTTATTGGGTAGAACCAGTATGATTATGTCGTGCTTGTCATTATTGAACTAGTTTATTTATGTCATCAAGTATAATGTTTTGCTTATCTCATTATATAAATTTGGTAGCTTCGTATGTTGTTAATCCATCATTTCAAATTCAAAAAGTAGCTTCTGAATAGAACTTTGTAGCTACTCTAAAGTACTAGTTATGATGCAACTAATCACACAACGTTGCTCTATGTCTAGTTTCGATTCAGTATTGTATATAAAACATAACGTTGAGAACAATCAGCACAATTTGAGTTGCTTAACAATGCTTCAAAAGTTGAAGCAAAAATTCTTAATACTCCATATAGTGTTCTCATTCATATATAGCTGCTAGATAATTAACAAGTACTACAAAAAAACAGAAAAAGTTAAGAAAGCATTAGCACACACTTATGCTGGTCGCTTGCAGATTAAGAATCACAGTACTAGTACACTTGATCGGACAGTACATACTTACTACAATAAAAAGTACATAGAAGCATCAGTACGTAAGCGCTACTATGAATGGACTATCAGTACAACTTAATCTAAACGCAAGTACATCTTAAATTACACTTACAAAAAACTGACAAGAACTAGAACAAAAAGTTTCGGTCCAAGTTACTGCTAGAGTCAAGTACTAGATTCAAACAAACAAAAAAAGAAAAAACTGACCACCCAAGGTCAGGCGTAGGCCCCGACGCTGCTAGATACTTGAACTCGAGCCCATAGGCGAATCCCTAGTAATCCGCACAACGCAGGGCCCACCGATCATGGCCCACAGGTCAAGAGAGAGCGAGCGCCGTGTATAAGCGCTCAGGTAAGTATTCAGAGGAGTTCGACCAGTGAGCCTCGGCTGCGCTTATAAACAGGTTCGGAGCCCCCTCGACTAGCGAGGTGGGACTAAACCAGAGCGCATGCGCACGCCGCACTGCACAGCCGCGCGGACGAGCTATCTGGGCCGGAAAACGGCCCAATAGCCTGAATCGTTTACAAACACATAATGTTCGAAACTGAAAATATATAAACTACAATGAACCTCTAAAAAGAAGAGAACTTAATAGCCTATCTGTTAAATGTACATAATTTAAAAAACCGAATTAAATATTACTTTCAAGTTCAACTACTAAAATGCAAAAAGTTCAAACATATAATGTTTTTCAATTATGCTAAATATCTTATTACATAAAATCTAACAAGTTCAACTACTAAAAATGCAAAAAGTTCAAACATATAATGTTTGTCAATTATGCTAAATTTCTTATTTACATAAAATCTGACAAGTTCAACTACTAAAATACAAAAAGTTCAAAATAGAATTTATTTGTCAATTATGCTAAATTTCTAATTTATATAAAATCTCACAAGTTCAACTACTAAAAGAAAAGAAGTTCAAATAGAATTTATTTGTCAATTCTGCTAAATTTCTAATTTATATAAAATTTGTACACACCTCAACGAACGGTCTGGTCGTAAAATAATCTCAATCCCCACAAGACACCGAAAAAACACAAAAAAAACTCAGTTCAATCATACATATGACATAAGTACTAAAAAAGCAGGATCAGTCAAGCCACTCACACCACTACGACACCAAATTTCAAAACCGCACGCTGTATGAAATTACATTTCAGTTCACACAACACTAAACCATAAGTGCACTAAAGTGAGAATACAAAAACTATAAAGGCCTAACTTAGGTAAGTACAGATGAAAATAAAATAAGTACCAATTTTGAGCAACAACTCCCGGGGCACTGAAAAATGTCTTCAGATAAACTACTCTATAAAACTTCAGTGGAAAAACAAATACTTAACATCCTCAGGGAAAAACATCACAAAGCATACGTCACCTAAACAGTCCAAAATGTCGTCATCACCACCCCTGAGACGTGCAAGTGGGATTTAGCAGGTCATAAGTACAGCTTGACAAGACAAGTCAGTGCAATAGTAAAACCATTTGAATTGGACGGTTGCTTCTTCAAGGCCACCACCCGCGCCACCCACTGAGCGGTTGCCACAAGGGACTGCAAACGGGCACCCCCACGACCACCACACCCACGCCCCTGACGAACCGCCTCCCACACATCCCTGTCGACACACTGCAAAATACCCCATCGTCTTCCATCTCTGCCTCATTCCCAGAAACCACCATTGTCGCTTCAATCTCCACTGCACACAAAACACAAACTTCTCTCTCCCAAGCCCACAGTCGCCGCAGGAAGGCGATGGCGGATGAACCATCCGCCAAGCGTCATCATGGCAAGCCGTCGGACAAGAGCAGTGACCTCATCGACGTTCACGTCCCCGGTGAGAAGTGCGAGTACACGAGAACCCTCATAGGGGTTGAGCTCCACAGCAAAGAGACGCTGGAGATCGTCTGCACCAGCGAACTAGACAAGGCCGACGAGGTGATGAGCAGGCTCAGGATGAAGGGCGGCGGCTTGTATCCGAGCTTCATCGGAGTTGATGTGGGGTTCACCAGGAATGATGAACCTCCACAGATGGCGGTAGTCCTGTAGTTGTGCGTCGAGGAACTCTGCTTGGTTTACCACATCGCAGCAGACACAAAATGGTAACCCATACTACTGTTCATTCATCTGTTGTACTAGTACTACTCACTAGAAACTTCATTAAACTAGTTTCCCAACTAGATGAACTACTATACTTTGTGAAGTGTATGCACGAGTACATGTTTCTCAACTTACATGCAATTCTGAAACTGTGAAGTGGATTGTTTCACCAGATTAGCATCTGAAAAAAATGTTTATAGAATTCTGAACTTGATGCACCAAATTAATTTCTGAAAATGATGTGCTAGCATAGATTCTGATCTTGATGCACTAGTATAGTTATATAGAATTGATGCACAAAGATGTATCAAGCACTAGTATAGGTCTTTTATTCAACCAAAAAAGAAAACTAAACTTGAATCAAGCAGCACATATATCATTGAATCTGTTAAAATGATTCTTGAATTTGGTGAAGCATTTGGTGAAGCACTCAAGACAGCAAAAAAGAAAAATAACAAGGTGTAGTTGAATTTAATTTCAGGACTTTGTGTACTAGTTTCTGGACTACATTCATCCATGACTTATACTATATAAGCATCTACCTCATGGATTATCACTTTCAAAAACAAAAAACAGAAGAATTAAATATTCAAAAAAGAACACTAACCTTCAATGTGTGTCTCCCCCCTTGTAGGCCCAAGCGCCTCAAACAGTTCCTGCAGGAGAATAAATTGTACACATTTGTCGGTTTCAGCATTGGAGGCGACAAGCGGATGCTGAACAGGTCTGGTTTGGAGATCAACCCCAACAACTTCATCGACATGCAGCGCAAGTGGAAAGATCCACACACCAGAAAATACTTCGACTCCTTGGCCGATGTTGCAGGCGGTGTCATCCACCCATCCTACAAAGGCATGAAGAATAAGATGGACAAGGGAGAACACAAAAAGGGGGGGACCAGCCCGCTGCCAGACAACCTCATCGCGTACGCGGGAATAGATGCGTACGCCACGTACAAGTCATGGAAGACAATTGACAACATTGTGAAAGGTTGGGATATTTCAGAAGAGCAGGAAGCTGACCCCTACTACCACTGCAACTTCGCGGGATGAGGATGCATGAAAGTCTGCATTCGTGTTGCTCGCACTTCTGCATGTCCTTAATATTGTTGTTTCAGATTTGTACTTTGCTTTCGTTATGTTGAACTAGCTACCTTATGTTATGTGTGTCAGGGTTTGAACAAGTTTGCCTATTTATATCATGTACATCGTTTGCTTATGTCAGTCAACAAGTTTGCTAGCTTCCTATTTTTGTTCATCCATCATTTGAAGTTGAAGTAGGTTGAAGTTGAAACTAGTCATGCAGAAACAAAAAATCATACATGGATATTTTCACACACAAAAAACAGTGGCAGACTAACTAAGGACAACAGCAAAATAGTAGAATTGGATGCTCAATACAGCTTAGACATTTACGGTAGTACTATCACACTAAGAAAATTCAGTTTTTAGTTTCAGAAGAACACTAAAGAGACTAAGTTTCAGCCGAGGACTACTAACAGCATCGTGCTAATAGTAGTTAGAAATTTACTAAGTACTGCAACAGGAAAAGCAAAGAACAATCAGTACAAATTTCCAAGCCACTAGCATGCTAGTACTGAGAGTTCTGGTACACTTGAACAAAACGGTACATTCATTCTACAAAAATATAAAAAGGAACGGGAAGCTTCAGTTCACATTCCATAAAACATTGACACACTCAAGAATAACACTAATAGTACAACTGAAATGTTAGTACAACTTAGTCTGTAAGGCAAGTACTATGATCATACAAAACATTGCCTTGAGAAGAACTACAGCCTAGAAAATAGGTCACCCCCCCCTCCGGAGACATATTTAAATGTAGCTAATTTAAACCAGTATTTAAATTTTACTATGAAGTTCAACTACTACAATTCAAGAAGTTCAAACAAAAATTTGGCTCTCAAATCTTGCTAAATTTCTTATACTTGAATAAAATCTGGCTACAGATGACGTAGCTACTTGGTCGTAAATAAGTTCAATCACAAAAAAACTTCAGTTCTAATACATTATATGAAATCAGTTCTACATAACAAGGAAGCGTCACTCCACTCACGCTAGATCCACAAGTGCCATCGTGACACCAAAATTTTAAAAGCCTAACGTTGAACGACATTACAATTCAGTACCAACATAACTATACTATAAGTACAGGAAAAAGAGGGTACAGAAACTATAAAGGTCCAACCTAGGTTGGGACAAATGAAAGGTTGGGACAAATGAAAATAAATGATAAATCTCACTTTTCCCAGCAACAACTCGTAATGAACTTGGGAAGACGTGTTTTCAGTTCAACTAGTTTACAAGACTTCAGTAGTAAAAATAGAACTTAACCAGAACGAATTCCCAATGAAACATACACAAGTGATATATCAGACAACTATCAAAAATCAAAGACATCCAAAACACTACAATCAAAGCCTACAATTCTTTCAAGAGATATATCGCACAACTATCCATTTCACTACGCGAATGATGACCATTTATTCTATGCACTAGGAGCCAAAGGCTGAAACTCCTTGGGAAGCTCCGTCACCAGAAGCTGGTTATTCTGGTTGAACACAACTCTATACAGATCCTCAGCCCTCCAATCAACAATACGAGGCTGCAAAACAATGAAACAAATTATCAAAAAAATCATGACACATTAAAAAGAAGAACACACAATCAGCCAAACACGGAAAAGTGAAAAGCTCAACTAGAACCCACATCTTTATATCGAATGTTCCCAACGATCTTTTCACCATCATAGGATCCTGCATACTTCAGAGTATAATGGCCACATTCATTCGCCCCTTGAAGTGGAACCTTCACAAACGTTGGTTTCTTTGCAAAAAGCTCCCATTTGGGCTGCTTGCTCGCATTGTACTGAGCATCACCATACACATCCTTCATTACTTGGACCATCCTGGAGATCTGTAAGAAAAGAAAAGAAACCACACATTTTTAGGTCTAAGAAAAAAGCAGAAACAAAGATGCAGAAAAATTAATCCAGTACAGATAATAAATGTCACTCACAATCTTCTCGCAGTCTTTATGATAGGTGTACTTTGAAGGACGATGGTTCTTCGGATAAGGTAAAGGGTCAAGGATGTCGACGCTACTTCGGTACCGATTCATGACATATAAGGAAAAGTGGTTCACTTTCTTATCCTTTGCTAAAATCATAGGCTTGAATAGAGGCATCATGATCTAAAAACAGATGACCAAAAAAGAGATGTTGAATATTCAAAATAAAAACCAGCAATGCAACAAACAAATAAAACCAAAAATCAGCTAGTAGATCTCACAAGGTCGGCACTGAACAAGTCTTCATTATCTTTAACATAGCTCTTGAAATCTCTCGCTGCACTCTTCACATTAAACTCTTTATTTTCATCACCGTAAAACATACAGTCAAGCACAACCTGCAAAAAAGCCAAAAAAGAAATACACAGGGGAAAAGGATAAACAAAGCAAGGTATTATCAAAACTCATAAAACAAAATAGGTGTTCTTGTCTAAGAGAAACAAACGATCTGGTTGGTTACCGTGATGAAATATGGACTCAGCAATACCCTTTTCCCAGACGCAAAATCAACATTTCTATCGGGATCTTTCTTCCAATCATCAATAAGGAAGTCCATTACATCACCCTCCATCATTTGCCCAGGTGCAAAAACTTCCCAGATGCGTTTCCCAGTGAAGCTGCGTATGCTACCATCAGGCTGAGGTATCATTGAGAATGTATTGCTGCAGCACGGACAAGAACAAAAAGCAGGGGAAGCAAAGATAAGGCATTCATAGCAGTTCAAGTTGTATAAAAAGCAACAGTTCAGGTCATATCTATCTAGCAGTTACAAACAAAAGAGGAAAAGAAGATGAGACGTAATGAGGGATACTCACTCGGCATACTTCTCACATGCTTCATCGCTAAGTAACATATTATACAACTTGCGAGCCTTGTCCAGGTGAGGGAATCTATGAGGCTGAAGCTGCTGCACAGGGGAGCAAAACTTTATAGGAGCTCTGGGTGCACGCTTCGTGCTTGTAACATTTCCAGAATCCAAAGCAGGATCCTTCCTAGCACCACCAGCTCTGCGAGCCACTATTCCAGCAAGTGGGGATAAACCCTTGGCAACAGTAGCGCTCCTGGTGACTCTTCCCATGCCAGCAATCTTGTCAAACGCATCATCATCGCTGTCTATCAATTCCACAATGGGATTCTTGGGTGTAGAGGGGCTCTCTGCACAAGCAGCCGTAGAACCTTTCAGAGCTCCCAACCGCCCCTTAAGAACACTAGACCTTGTCTTTTCTGGAGAACGCCACTGGCTAAGCTCAATAGATACGCGCTCGATCTCCGAGAACTGGCTGCCAAAGATCCTGTAGTCATGCTCATTAAGATCCAGCCACTCACCTGCAAAAATAGAAAAAATAAAAGAAAGCATCAAGGGTAAAGTTCAAATACATAAATCATGACAGTACCAATCAAAGAAGTACGAGATGCAAAAAATTACAAAAGGTCATGCATTACGTATAGGGTTCGATGCCAAACAAACCACGGAAGTCAACATCAAACACATCGCTAGTTGCGCAGGTGTACAGAAAAGTCTTCCTAATGTCAAGAATGTCTTCGTGGCTGTAATCTAACATTTCAATCACACCATCCTCCCAGCAATGATAGCTCCTGCAGCTTTGTAGCATAAAGAATCCACAATCATGCCTGTTAACAAAAGAAAAAACAGAATGGGTACATCACAAATCCGAAAACACAGTAACAGCACCCTCCCAGCAACAAAAACAACTAACAAAAACTCATTAAAAACGGATACTCATGTGTTTTTCTGCTGCGGCACCCGCACAAACTCGCAAGAGAAACCATCAATATGCGCCAGCGAGAACGGTTTCGCCCTCTCTACGCTAGACTCCCTCCAAACCTTCTTTATGTTATCTGTCATATTCCTTAAGAATCTAACTGCATCACTCCAGGTTCCATCGCGCAGTGAATCAAGACACTCAAAACGACGGAACCTCAAATTCATAACAATCAAGCACCAATGCCCAGATTCTTCGCTAGGCTTCATGGTAGCCGCAATGGACAGCGGATCAAAAGAAGGGAAGAGAAGCTGACAAAAAAATCACAAAGGAAAAATGAATTTAACAAAACATAATGAAACAAAAAATTCAGCCTCCAAACAATAAAATAATAGAAGAAAAGTGAAATTCTGAAGTACAAACAAAAAATAAGATAATCATAAGTTTTAATTGAGTAAGCAAAACACTACAAAAAAAATATGCTACTCTAGTTAAAATTGCAACAAACATATCAGTTCAATTTCCTTGCGACAATAAGTTCAGCTCCACACAAAAGAAGCACACATCATTCATAAGTGCATGGCTAAAAGCAGGCTGCTCAAGTTCTTTCCACCACCTCCCAAACTTGCAAGAAAAACATGATAGTTCTAGTTCATGAGTACAAAAAGTACAAGTTCACCTACTTGGTCAAAACCATCAGCGCACGATCTCGTAAACCAATTTAGCACATTGGAATCAATATTTCCATCACGGATCTTGGTCTGTTGTACAAAAAGAACAACAACAGTTAGAAAATTGGCAAAAACAAGTTATCATCTTGTCTACAAAAGCAAAATACTCACTGTCACCCATCTGGGAACTATCAACTTGTCAGTGTCTCGGTACTTCTGACGTAGAGAATATAAAACAACGTCAACACTGTCTGAGTTGAGCATGCTAGTGGGGACAAACGCTTTAGCAATAGAACCAACACTGACATCACACTCTTTATTTTGAAACATCGGCTTGTCACTAAGAAAACACAAAAGATTACACGAATTAAAACTACTACAATAACAACAATAATCATATGAGAGAAAGAAAAGGACACGAAAATGATACGGGCAAAATCCCAAACTAACCATTTTGCACGGTTCTTGCGCAACCTTGTAACAGCGAAGAAAAACATATCAACCTTAACAACATTTCCACTTTATGCTTGCACAAAAAGAAGAAAAATAATAAGTTCAAGCACTTCAAGTGAACATGCCCAAAATGCCAAAATTGAGAAGTACGCCTCATTTACAAGTCCTTACCTGCACTATCAGTGTGTGATGACGACGGTAGTTCCTGCGATGAGACCAATATGCCTCCAGTTTCAGGGTTTGATGATGGCACAGGAACATCCTGAGAGGACACCAATATCGCTGCGCTTTCAGGGTCTGTGGAAAGAAAATCCTGGGATGACACGAGCGCCTCCTGCGTCAAGGGGCCAGAAGAAATCGACAGAAGTAAATCATCATCCTCGGATGGCACCTCCTCCACGCTAGAAGCATCTTTCAATGCATCACCATAATCAAGCCCTCCAGGCGGGAAATTTTCCGGCGGCAAATCTTCAAAATCAGAAAGATTTTCATTCCCAGCAATACCAACACCAGACGGTTTGCCATCAAGTATGCTAGCAACACCAAAATCCTCATCAGCAACTTTGGCACCAACATCGCGCCCACTACTCAATGGAACACCATGAGCATCATCTCCACCACTAACAACAGCTTCACGATCAACATCAGTCATCTGAAGAAATAAAAATTCAGAAAAAGTTAATAATATGAGCAAAACTAATAATTAAAAATAAGCTAGCGAGAGGTGCACAGAAAAACAAAACCTTAGAAGCATTCACAGAAACATCATCGATCTTGCTATTGCTAACATTAAAAGCAACATCACCAACAGGCGAACAAGGCTGTCGCCAACAACAGCACCCTGATTTCATATGTAATGAAAACAAAAAAATAATGCTATTATTAGCAAAAATAAACACAAGGAATTAAACCACATTGGTGCACATGAAAATTCAAGAAATATGAATAAACACATTAAAACACAAAAAATAACCTTGCATTTATTAGTAGATGGATCATTAACTCCACGGTCAACAACAGCGTCAACATTATGACTAGTCTCCTGCATCAAAAAAATTAATAAACAGATGAAGATCAGGAAGTTCAACTACAATACTGACAGCAGAACAACATAGTAAAAACATACAAACACAGAGGACTGACTCACATCAACAACAGGCTGCTCCAAGCCAACATCATTCGTATGGTGATCAGAAACATTAACCTCAGTACCATCATTAGCCCTGCTGTCTGTGGCGGCAGCCTCATCCTGCTCAATTTGCACGGAAGAAAAATTAATAAATAGATAAAGATGAGAAAGTTCAATTACAATACTGACAGCAGAACAACATAGTAAAAATTGCAAACACCAAGGACTCACTCACATCATCAACAGCGCGCTCCAAGCCAACATCATTCGTTTCATGATCTGGAACATTAGCCCCAGTAACATCACCAGACCTGCTGTCGGTGGCAGCAGCCTCATCCTTCTCAATTTGCCTGATAACAACTTTTGCACTTTCTTCATATGGCTTGCAGCGAGAGTCTTGCATACTTTTGAAACACTTCATGTTGTTCAACAGATGAACCGAGCTCTGAACTAGATCAGCAGCACCGTCACGCATATCACCAATTAAAATTCTCTCCATCTCAATATAGTCCACTGCTTCCTCAGCGTTAAATTAATGACCTTCAGGAAGGATACCACTAATACAGCTCATACGCTCAACTGTCGTTGGGACCTTTTGCAGCTCAGAACACACATTTCTAAAAATATGCTTAGCGCGCTCCAACGCAGAAACAGCAACATCAATACCCAAACCCTGTCTCTATGAAGTACTAGCATTACTAGGGCCAGGGGGAACATAACCAGCACCCTCAACACCACGACCACCTCTCAACTCATCATGCATAGATGAAGACTTGGGAACCTGAGACGACGGCATCTCTAGGACTGGTCGTTTATACTGTCGGAAAAAACAACCTCCTCTTGAGTTTTCCACTACAAAACAAGGGGAAAAATAGTTAATTAATCAATGCAACACACAAGGGAAAAATAAAACATGATATTAACAAATTTAAATCAACAGGACTATCAATCTTTAGCTGTCAGTGCCAATTTATTAGTATTTACTGACATGACAATTTAGCAAAGATATTCAGTTCAACCACACATGAAACAACAGTACTAAAATCGTACCTAAACCTCACAAAGCTTAAGAAATGACAAAATGTAAACAGGTAACTCTGCGGGACACATGTTCACTCCAGCAGAAAAAAGCTATACCTAAATGAAAAAAAAGGTCCGCAAGACACGAAAGAAATAAAACTCACCGAAAGCTTCCCAAACACCCAAGTATTTGGATCTGCATTGCCTTTTTTATCAAATCTGCATCAACCAGATCAGAAAGCTTGACAGGATCCATGAAACATATGCGGGGGACTCCCATGTCAGTCTCCGTAGTCTTGCCACGGATAAGGCAGTCAAGGTACATTAGTACAGGCCCTATAGCACAGCCTGTGATTGCCTTCCCCATCGTAACACCAACTTGGTACTTGACAACAGCCCTTCTAAGCTCATCAACCATCAGCTGACAATAATCCATATTAGCCATGTCTTCAAAGACAAGACCCTCAAACATTGTTGCCTCTCTGGAAACACACGGGGTGGCACCAGGCAACACAACCTTCATAAACACAATAATGAAGAACACTTTCAGAGCAAGGTCATCTTTGCTAGGATCCTTGACGAGCACCTTGAGCTTATTCCTCAAATCCTTTGTCTTGATATCTATGTTCCTGCTAATGTCAAGCTCCGATCTTAACTTCATCAGAGCGTAATCATATCCATCCTCTGACGGCCTTGGCGGAGAACGACCACCACGAGGGAACCCAAATAATTGTTGTATACCATCGCTAGTGATGCGAAGCTTCTTATTAGCCTCACCCATGTCAAGAGTCATCATATCAGGATCTATCCTTAGGTACAAAACTCCCATCAGAGGGCGGGAAATGTTAGACTTCACCCTCCAATTGAAGATAGAACCAAAACCAGCTGCACGAACCCTAGCCACATGCCGACTCTCAAGCAATTTAGCACAAGCTTCAACCTATCCCAATGAACATCGCACAGTCAAGTTCAATTTCCGTTGTTCACCTTCATCCAAGGCAAATTTTCCGTCATTGCATCCCACCGGCTTGACCGGACTCATAAGGCTAACAGGCTGTAAATGAAAATAAAGAAGCCACACCTTAAATAAATGAATATAGAAAACAAAACAAGCATATGATGGCAAGTAGAAAAAAAGAAAAGATTGCACAAGTTCAACTATTGAAACAACATAAGTACCACCCTCGATTGATGCAAACAATGACCAGCCTCCCCTGGCCAGCATAAAAGCCCAGACACAATTAAATAATTGCAAGTACAACTAGTCAGTCACATACAGTACAAAAGACGTACCACTGCAAATTCATCTTTAGAATCAACTTCGATATCATCTTCTTCAGATACAGTATCTTCAGCTTCGACACGAGCACGCTTCTTTACACCTTTGTTCACCTTCGCAGGATGAACTTTATGCTTATTATTTTCTTTCAACAAAGAGCGCTCTCGAAGAGGAGAAGAAGAAGGCTTCTTGTTTGTCAAAACCCATGGACTATGACGAACAGGGGAGCCACCAAGTTTGCTTGGACCAATCTTCACAGCAGCACTATTCCCATCAGCTTCGCTATTACCAGGTTGGGAACCAGCTTTCACACGTGGGCTACGCCTCTGTGTGCCATCAGGATTTCGATTTGACATCTTCCTTGTCGGTGTCAAAACCGGCAGGTCTCGGGTAGGGGGTCCCGGACTGTGCGTCTAGGCTGGATGGTAACAGGAGACAAGGGACACGAAGTTTTACCCAGGTTCGGGCCCTCTCGATGGAGGTAAAACCCTATGTCCTACTTGATTAATATTGATGATATGGGTAGTACAAGAGTAGATCTACCACGAGATCAGAGAGGCTAAACCCTAGAAGCTAGCCTATGGTATGATTGTTGATGTGTATGTTGTCCTACGGACTAAAACCCTCCAGTTTATATAGACACCGGATAGGGTTAGGGTTACATAGAGTCGGTTACAATGGTAGGAGATCTAAATATCCGCATCGCCAAGCTTGCCTTCCACGCCAAGGAAAGTCCCTTCCGGACACGAGACGGAGTCTTCAATCTTGTATCTTCATAGTCTAGGAGTCCGGCTGAAGGTATAGTTCGGCCATCCGGACACCCCCTAATCCAGGACTCCCTCAGTAGCCCCTGAACCAGGCTTCAATGACGACGAGTCCGGCGCACAGATTGTCTTCGGCATTGCAAGGCGGGTTCCTCCTCCAAGTACTTCATAAAAGATTTCGAACACAAAGATAGTGTCCAGCTCTGCAAAATAAGTTTCCACATATTGCCATAGAGAGAATAATATTTACACAAATCTAATCTGCTAACGTATTCTGTAGTGTGACATCACACCACGGCCAAGCTTTTATTCGAACCGTTTTAATGTCCCATCTCAGCGCGTTATGCAACGCAGTTTCCTTGGCACGTCTTGTTAAAGCAGAGATCGTGTCCCCTTATTCCGGGATTCTCATCAATACGGGTGTGTGTAACCCAACCGCGCCTTTTATTACGGCGCTTGGGAGATAAGCGAGTTTTACCAGGCTGGTGGGGACATGTAGTTGCGTCCACCCATATAAGGGGATAAGGATCCACCTTTTCACCTACGCCTTCTTCCTCCTTTGCTTATCCATTCTTGCGCACTCAAGCTCCAGCGCCCAAGTCCGCACTCCTCATCTCGACCTTCTCCAGCCATGTCCGGAGCGGGAGGCAAGTGGATGGTCTCCTCCGTCACGGAGGGACACATCAAAAACATGAGGAAGGCCGGATACCTGTCTAACGACATCGCGACCGGCTCCCTGAAAAGGGGCAGCTCATCCCCACCCCAAGGCCCCATGAGCCATGAGAGGGTGGTGTTCCTCCCCCATTTCCTCCGCGGACTGGGCTTCCCTCTCCACCCATTTGTCCGGGGGCTCATGTTCTACTACGGCCTGGATTTCCACGATCTGGCCCCAATTTTGTCCTCAACATCTCGACGTTTATCATCGTGTGCGAGGCTTTCCTCCGCATCCGCCCCCATTTCGGCCTATGGCTCAAGACTTTCAACGTCAAGCTGAAGGTGGTGCGCGGCAACCAGGCGGAGTGCGGAGGGGCCATGGTTGGCAAGATGGCCAACGTGTTCTGGTTCGAGGGCTCCTTTGTAGAGACCCTGAAGGGGTGGCAATCGGGGTGGTTTTACATCACCGAGCCGCGCGACGCCGAATGGGTCGCACCCCCCGAGTTCCGGTCTGGACCCCCAACGCGGCTCACGTCCTGGAAAGAGACGGGACTGTCGTGGGGTAAAAAAGGAGAGATGACCGGACTCCAAACATGCATCAAAACCCTGGTGGACAAGAAGCTCAAACTTGTCAACGTAGTCCAGGTTATGCTCATCCGCTTGATCCTCCCGTGCCAACAACGGGCTTTCAACCTGTGGGAGTTCGACCCGGTGCGGCACCAAACTTTGAGCAGGCTCTTCGACACGACGTACGAAGATGCCTGGAAGGTGCTCTTTAAGGGCATCGTGGCCCCCGCATCCGCTACTGAGGATCGCGGATTCAGTGCACAGCATGACACTCTTGCGGTAAGCTGTTTTTTCCTTTTACAGGGTATCAGTGTTTCATAGTTTGACTCGCGGAGTCTAAGCTCCCTTTCCTTTGACAGGATTGGCAGGTGATGTCCGGACAGATCAACTGTCCGGCTCCTTTGCCCGAAGGCCCAGCGGACGCTCAATTGGCGAAGCTGCTGGTTCCGGCACCCTATGTGGTGCCGGAGAAGAAGGCCACGGGGACTCGAAAGAGTGCCCGACGCCCGGAGGTGTCGGATTCATCATCCGACGAATCCAAGACGCACTCCTCCCACGAAGATGAGGAGGAGGAAGAAGAGACCCCTCCCCCTCCAGCGGGGGAAGGGAAGAAAAGGAAGGCCGCCCCAACTGGGGAGGCCGAAGGGTCCAAGAAGGTGAGAACCCCTCCTCCGGACTACTCCACCAATGCCGACGACGGTGAAGAAGAGTGGCCGCCCAGGGCCAAGCCCCTGGTGAAATCGTAAGTATCCGGATACCGGAGTGATTTCATAGTATTTGATTATTGCACAGCTTTCCCTTATGTTGGATATATTTATGCAGCCCACCCAAAGACCGGCTCGACGCGTCGTCGAGCGGCTCACTGGACTTGTCGGATGTGAACTCGCTTCCGACGGCTTCCTCCCCCCGCCCTACGGACGACACCGAAGTGTTGTCCCAGCAAGTTCCAATCCGGGAGGAGGTGGTCCTGGAGGCGCTGCAAGGCGACCTCCCGGACTCCAGGAGTAAAGGGGACGAAACCCCCCAGGGCTCCAAATCCGGCCTTATGCCGGACACTGCTCCGGAACCTTCAAAGGTTCCAGAGTCCGGTGGGGGACCTCCTTCCAAGAGGAGCAAGCCCGCCGCGCCGGCGACCTCCGTCCATCCGGAGGTGCCGGACAATCTGTTGGAGGCGCTCCAAGGCGCCTCCCTTGACGAGGGGCACCGCGCTATTATGAGTGCGGTGGTCCAGAAGGTTCAGTCCGCCAAGGGCGGACTGACTGAAGCTTGTACAAGCATTTTAACAGGCTTTGAGGTAAGTAAAGAATGTGTAAATAACACTACCGCATAGACAGTAGCCCCTGATGCTCTGTTTGGCGTTCGAGAAGAAAAGCCGAATATAGGATCAAATAAAATTTGCAGGAGTCTAACAAAAAGAAGTCAATATGTGTGTGCAGGCTTCCCTGCTGGCGTCCGCCGCACTGACTGCGGAAGTGGACGTGCTAAAGCAGGACCTCGAGCGGTCCGAGCAAGAGCTCGGACGTGCCAAGAAGCAGCTCGAGGACAGTGAAGGTAAGAAAATACCTTGTATAAATGTGTATAAAAAGGTGCAATTGCGAAAAATGACAGGAGTATCGTGGCTATTGTAGGGGCCATGTCTGAGGTGGCGACCCTGAAGCAAGCGCTGCTCGAGGCCGAGAAGAGGTCGGCCGCGGAGCGCACTAAGCGAGAAAAGTATGAGGCCGAGGTTGGCAAGGTGCGGCAAGAGCTCCAGGCTCTCATGGAAAAACATGAGAGTTTGGAGCGTGACTCAAGGACGCGAGCGTCCGAGCTCGCGGCGGCTACTGAAAGTGCCAAGTCTGCCAAGGCCGAATCCTAGAATACCCTCCAGGAGTTGGATGAGGTGAAGAAGATAGCGGCGGGTAAGGCATTCTTTATGCAAAGTAAACACATAAGCGTGAGTTACTTGTCACTTACCCGAATCCGGAGTTCTCCAGGCGCGTTCGCAGATCTTCCCCGGAGTATATCTGATGCCGCCGCATTCTATCGAGCCGAGGAGGGCAGCTCGACGGAGAAGGTGTTCTGGTCTCAGTACGCTGAGGCCGGACACCCCGTGCCCCTGACCGACCAGTTGAAGCAACTGGTCGAGCTCCACAAGGCGGCCGAACAGGCCATGAAGGGCCTCACAGTTCGGCTGTGGCCTGGAGAGGCTCAGCCTGGGAGCTATTTCGGGCTGGTGCGGCGACTGCTGGGGGCCTGTCCAAGGCTCGAAGTTATCAAGCGCTCCATCTGCATTGAAGGTGCCCGTAGGGCCCTTGCCCGTGCGAAGGTGCACTGGGGCAAGCTGGATGCTGAGAAGCTTGTGAAGGACGGGCCACCGTCGGGGAAAGAGCATCGCAAGCCCGAAAATTATTATAAGGATGTTCTGAAGGGTGCCCACCTTGTGGCAGATGAATGTTCTATGGATGTAATTTTTGAATAAAACTCGCTCGTTTTGTCCTGTGCGCTGAAAACTTGTTCATATGCACTTAAGCAATGCTGTTTGAATTTAAAATATTACCTTCTGTGCGGCTGTTTATCAATTCTGAGAGATGGCAAGTCGTCGGCTTCTGCCCCCGGGACGCTAGTGCTGGGGTGTTCGGGGATAAACCTGAGGGCTCTTTTTCCCATGTTTGGGTCCTTCAAGGGAGGCGCTCAGCCCAACGAACAAGGCAATCGGACTATAATGCGTGAACACTCACACTTAGCCATAGAATTCTATAATTTTAAATTTCGGCAAAGCCCCTGGTATTCGGAAGACCGAGTTCGGGGCGCTATCCACGCCTTGGCCGGACAGAACCGGCTCCTCGCCCTAAGCGGCATAAGTCTTTAAGGACTCGAAAATACCTCTCGAACAGCGACCAGCTCTCGCCTCATCATGACGGTCAGTTTTAGCTTTCTCCACTGAGGTGCTCAACCCAGTTCAACCGGGGCACAATCGCAGTGGTTCTCCTAGTGCTACCTTAGCCGATATAGCGGAACGTAAGGCAACAAAACATAGGAGCCGGGCAAACCCAACTATTAACCCAAGACATGATTCGAAGCCGATGCATATAATGCTATAAGTTCGGGGTGCCACACTTGTTAAAGTGTTCGGACTTCTCACACCATGTTGAGGGGTACTGAAGCCCCTGGCGTATTTTGGCCGTACCAAAGTGTACGGGTGCAACATGTCGTTAAGGAACATATATAAATATAAAAAAAAGTAATGCGAAAATAGACAAAAGCTATGCATCGTTTATTAAAAAGAGCTGCGTTCAAAGCAGAATGATACAAATAACGCGATAAGCAAAAGGTTGGACTATGTAACATGTCCGCTCCAGGGGCAAGCTGCGGAATAATATGCAAAACAGGTATACCCCTCGTGATAGAGACCATGTGGGAGTTCCATAATGCGGTGCGGCTTGTCTGCTTCCCTGGTTCTTGCATCGTTTGTGCGGCAATTGAACTGCCGAACAGGCCTTCCGAAGAGTGGAGTCCTGAAAGTAAGAGAAAATTAAAAAATCGGCAGCCCCTGGTATGGTTGAAGCCATGTTTTGGGCGTG
Organism: Triticum urartu; assembly: GCF_056163025.1. Lineage (NCBI taxonomy): Eukaryota > Viridiplantae > Streptophyta > Magnoliopsida > Poales > Poaceae > Triticum > Triticum urartu. The sequence continues at coordinate 371,394,894 of NC_141873.1, forward strand.
CCGTGATGGTGCCCCTCCCCCTGTGCCCATGGTATCTCTAGAGCGTAATTATGTACGCAAAGTACTAACGTCGCCTTTTTGCGAGGGCTGGGGTTGGGGCCGCATTGCTACGCCTGCTCGGATCGTGCCAGGCGGTCTTGTTGTAGGTTACTCCGGGCGCGCTTGACGGTGTCCGGTCGTTTAGTGGCCGGACTGGAGAAATGCCTGGAGAGGCTACTTTGTACTTCCGCTGCAAGGGCCGCCGTGTGCTCCTCCGTTCGGAGGGAGCGTTCGGTGTTTCCATTGACCGTAATTACTCCTCGAGGGCCTGGCATCTTGAGCTTAAGGTATGCGTAATGCGGTACCGCATTGAACTTAGCGAATGCGGTTCGCCCGAGCAGTGCGGGATAACCACTGCAGAACGGGACTATGTCGAAGATTAACTCCTCGCTTCGGAAATTATCCGAAGATCCGAAGACCACTTCAAGTGTGACTGAGCCTGTACAGTTGGCCTCTACACCTGGTATTACGCCTTTAAAGGTCGTTTTGGTGGGCTTAATCCTCGAGGGATCTATGCCCATTTTCCGCACTGTATCCTGGTAAAGCAGGTTCAGGCTGCTGCCGCCGTCCATAAGGACTCTAGTGAGATGAAATCCGTCAATAATTGGGTCTAGAACCAATGCGGTGAAGCCGCCGTGATGGGTTCTAGTGAGGTGGTCCCTTCGATCAAAGGTGATCGGGCAGGAGGACCATGGCTTGAACTTTGGGGCGACTGGCCTTAACCATATTTATTGTAATAAGTTCTCTTTGAGACAACGATGTAATAAGTGTGTGATTGCCACTCTGCTATAAATCCTTCGATGTACTGTGTGGTGTCAGCATTACTGATCCAGGGATGACACCCGAGCAGAGTAGGCTTGATCCATTCGGGTCGGGTCGCCACAGACCGCCACTCATAAGGAAGGCAATCTATAAATAAATCATGCTCCTACTTCATCACATAACGGTTCACCATACGTGCATGCTACGGGAATCACAAACTTCAACACAAGTATTTCTCAAATTCATAACCACTCAACTAGCATGACTCTAATATCACCATCCTCATATCTCAAAACAATCATCAAGTATCAAACTTTTCTTAGTATTCAACACACTCATAAGAAAATTTTATTATTCTTGAATACCTAGCATATTAGGATTTTAAGCAAATTACCATGCTATTTAAGACTCTCAAAATAATCTAAGTGAAGCATGAGAGTTCATCTATTTCTTCAAAATAAAACTACCACCATGCTCTAAAAGATATAAGTGAAGCACTAGAGCAACAACAAACTACTCCGAAAGATATAAGTGAAGATCAATGAGTAGTTTAATAATTGTGCAACTATGTGAGGACTCTCTAACATTTAATAATTTCAGATCTTGGTATTTTATTCAAACAGCAACCAAAGCAAAAGAAAATGACATCTAATAATGCCAGGCATCATGTGAAGAAGCAAAAACTTAGGATCCCGAAACTAACCGATAATTGTTCAAGAAGAAAGGTGGGATGCCAACCGGGGCATCCCCAAGCTTAGACGCTTGAGACTTCTTCAAATATTGTCTTGGGGTGCCTTGGGCATCCCCAAGCTTGAGATTTTGTGTCTCCTTAATTCCTCTCATATCACGGTCTCCCTAAATCTCAAAAGCTTCATCCACACAAAACTCAACAAGGACTCATGAGATAAGTTAGTATAAACCATTTCCAAAACCTTATCATAATCTACTGTAGCAAATCACTAAAATTATTATTCAACATTGCATACTAAATGCCTCTGCATATTTAATAGTCCTATCCTCAAATAGAATCATTAAAGAAGCAAACAATGCAAACATAACAGCAATCTGCCTAAACAGGATAGTCTGTAAAGAATGCTGCAACATCCATACTTCCCTAGCACCAAAAATTATGAAAGAAAATTCCCACTGTAATAAATTTATCAGATCTAAAAAGGTTTCAACATTTTATCACATTCTTTATTTTCTATTGAATTATTGCAACAGCGCTAAACTTTCTGTTTTCAAACAGCAACATGTATACTTGTAACATAGGCATAGTAAAGGCTATCAATGCCACTTTTATTGAAAAAAAATATGCAAAACATTGTTCTAAATAACAGCAAGCAAATCCTAACAAAATAAATTGACGCTCCAAGCAAAACACATATCATGTGGTGAATAAAAATATAGCTCCAAGTAAAGTTACCGATGAACGAAGACGAAAGAGGGGATGCCTTCTGGGGCATCCCCAAGCTTAGGCTCTTGGTTGTCCTTGAATATTACCTTGGGGTGCCTTGGGCATCCCCAAGCTTAGGCTCTTGCCACTCCTTATTCCATAGTCCATCGAATCCTTACCCAAAACATGAAAACTTCACAACACAAAACTTAACAAAAAACTCGTAAGCTCCGTTAGTATAAGAAAGCAAATTACCATCATAAGGTACTGTAATGAACTCATTCCTTATTTATATTGGTGTTAAACCTACTGTATTCCAACTTATCTATGGTTCATACCCTCCGATACTACTCATAGATTCATCAAAATAAGCAAACAACACAATGAAAACAGAATCTATCAAAAACAGAACAGTCTGTAGTAATCTGAATGAAACGTATACTTCTGTTCATTTAAATTTCTAGACCTGATTAATTTATCTATTAATCATTTTCAAAAATAATTAAATAAATATCACTCTCCAAATAAAAATGACATCAGTTCTCGTGAGCGCTAAAGTTTCTGTTTTTGACAGCATGATCAACAAGACTTTCCCCAAGTCTTCCCAAAGGTTCTACTTGGCACAAACATTAATTAAAAGCATAAAACCACATCTAAACAGAGGCTAGATGAATTATTTATTACTAAACAGGAGCAAAAATCAAGGAACTAAAATAAAATTGGGTTGCCTCCCAACAAGCGCTATCGTTTAACGCCCCTAGCTAGGCATGATGATTTCAATGATGCTCACAGAAAAGATAAGAATTGAAACAGAAAGAGACCATCATGAAGAATATGACTAGCACATTTAAGTCTAACATGCTTCCTATGCATAGGAATTTTGTGAGCAAACAACTTGTGGGAACAAGAATCAACTTGCATAGGAAGGTAAAACAAGCATAACTTCAAAACTTTAAGCACATAGAGAGGAAACTTGATACTATTGCAATTCCTACAAGCATATGTTCCTCCCTCATAATAATTTTCAGTAGCATCATGAATGAATTCAACAATATAACTATCACATAAAGCATTCTTTTCATGATCTACAAGCATAGAAATTTTATTACTCTCCACATAAGCAAGTTTCTTCTCATGAATAGTGGGAGTATCATAAGAGACTTGGATACTATAAATTGTTTACACATTAAAAGAGTAATGTTCAGAGAAGGGGTAATCATAATCATGACAAGTTTTATAAATATAATCACTACTTTTTATAGCATAAGTTTTATCACAATAATCATCATAAGTAGCAACTTTGTTCTCATCATAATCGATTGAAACCTCTTCCAAGATAGTGGATACATCACTAAATAAAGTCACGACCTCTCCAAATCCACTTTCATAAATATTATAAGATTCAACAAACTCCAAAATAGTGGGATCATTACTTCCTAAAGTTGACACTCTTCCAAACCCACTTTCATCATCGTAAGTGGAAGGCATGCTATCATCATAACAACTTTGCATATCAAAACTTGAGAGGCTAAAAATATCATCATTATTAAACATACCATCCCCAAGCTTGGGACAAACATTAATTGCAGCAAATATATTCTCAAATATGTCATCCTCATCAAACATAGCTAGGCATGATGATTTCAATGATGCTCTCATCATTAATAGTATAGATAGCACCAATAGTGTAGCAATTATAATATTCTTCCAAGCAAGTTCGAAAAAGATTTTCAAGATCATAAGAAGTGTCATTATCTTCCCAATCATAATCATCACAACAAGCAATAGGCATAAAGAGATCATCATCAAGTGTATCATTTTCATGAGGCACAACAATAATAGGAGCAACTTTATTTAGGAGAGATACCTTTTTACCTCTCTTCCTTTCTCTTTTCTTCTTCTTCACCACATCATGTGTGGGTTCAATCCTCTTTTTGGAGCTCCTTATTAATGAGATTGGTTGAATAGAGGGCTCCTCTTCGTTACCTGATTCATCATAAGAAATAATAGGAGAATATTGGGAAGTCTCTTCCCTTTCGTTAGCATTCTCTTCATCTTCTATTTATTTTCTTTTCTTTATGTAATTGGCAATATAAGGATTTTCAATGCAATTCACCGCGCAATACATATAAATTTCCTCTAGATCAAAATGAAGAATTTTATCAAGGGAAAATTTTGGAATATCCTTAGTTCTACGTTTAATTTCTTCGTAACCCAAGAGCAAACTAAGTTCATTATGATGTGGAAGGGAAATCAAGTCATCTCAATTTTTGGACACGATACGCTCCTGAAACAATTTGCATTGGGTACTAAAATGATCACGTCCCTTAACGCGCACTTCCGCTCCCTCTTGGGGATGTGGGTTGCATATATCATGTTCACCGTCCGCACTTGTGGGGGAAAACCCTTCTGTCCCTTGTTGTTCGGCAGCCGGGGCTCCTCGTCGTCATCGCTATGCAGCCCCTTGTCTTCGTTTTCGGCGTTTAGCTTGCCTGCCTGCTTGAACACCCAACAATCCCTGTTCGTGTGATTGGCTGGCTTTTCAGGGGTGCCATGTATATGGCATAAGCGGTCGAGTATTTGGTCCAAACTGGACGGGCCCCTAGGATTCCTTTTGAATGGCTTTTTCCACTGACCGGATTTAGAGCCTCTGAATCCGGCATTAACTGTCGTATCATCTGCATTGTCGCCGTTAATGCGGCGCTTCTGTTTGTTGCGACGCGACCTACCACTACTGTCCCTGGTGTCCGAATTACCAGGGTTCTTGGTTATATTGTTGCTACGAGCAAGCCAGCTGTCTTCTCCCACGCAAAAGCGGGTCATGAGTGTCGTGAGTGCTGCCATAGATTTCGGCTTTTCCTATCCGAGGTGCCAGGCCAGCCACTCGTCACGGATATTGTGCTTGAAGGCTGCTAGGGCCTCGGCGTCCGGACAGTCGACTATTTGATTTTTCTTTGTTAGGAACCGTGTCCAGAATTGCCTGGCCGATTCATCTGGCTGCTGAATTACGTGACTTAGGTCATCGGTGTCTCAGGGTCGCACATAAGTGCCATGGAAATTATCGAGGAATGCGGCTTCCAGGTCCTCCCAACAACTGATTGATCCTGTTGGCAAGCTGTTAAGCCAATGCCGAGCTGGTCCTTTAAGCTTGAGTGGGAGGTATTTGATGGCGTGGAAATCATCGCCGCGGGCCATGTGGATATGAAGGAGATAATCCTCAATCCGTACCGCAGGATCTGTTGTGCCATCATATGATTCGATGTTTACGGGTTTGAAACCCTCGGGGATTTGATGATCCATTATTTCGTCTGTGAAGCAGAGTGGGTGTGCGGCGCCTCTGTACTGGGCTATATCATGACGTAGCTCCAATGAGCTTTGTCTACTGTGTTCGGCCCTGCCGAATTTGTGGCCGGCGTGATGGATGCCGTCTCGAGCCGTGGGGTGCCCACGCGATCTGTAGATCGATATTGTTTGTCTAGCCTTGTCCTCCAACATGTCTCGTAGGTCCGGCGCATAGTCCCGTGCCTTGGTACGGGGTGCGGCTTGAGTGGAGGGCCGAGAGGCCTCTCTGTCGCGGCCACGAGGTGGTCGGTCGGCCGCATCAATTGCTTCCTCCTCTAATTGGGGTAGCAACCTGCGCTTTGGGTAGCTCTTGGAGGGGCGTTCGAGTTTATGCTCTTCGGCCGCAAGGACTTCAGTCCATCTGTCGACTAGCAAATCTTGATCAGCTCTAAGCTGTTGCTGTTTTTTCTTGAGGCTTCTTGCCATGGCCATAAGCCTGCGTTGAAAATGCTCTTGCTCGACGGGATCCTCTGGCACGACGAATTCGTCGTCGTCGAGGCTTGCCTCGTCTTCGGAGGGAGGCATATAATTATCGTCCTCGATCTCTCTATCTGCCGCTCTCTCATGAGGGCTGGTTTCTCCATCCTCCTGTGCTAAATCTTGCTGGAGGGGGTTTTCTTCGGCGCTTTCTGGAGTATTATTATCTCCCGTGCTGGATTCACCATGTTTGTTTTGGCGGGATTTTGAGCGGTGCCGCTGACGTCGGCGCTTAGGCTGTTTCTTGGAGGGGCCATCCCCCGTTGTTCCATCGCCATCTCCCTCTTTTGGGGTGTCCACCATGTATATGTCATACGACGAGGTGGCTTTCTAGGGCCTTGTAGGCGCTGGTTCTTCATCATCTCCTTCATCGGCGTCCATACCGTCGATGTCTTCGGAGTCGAAGTCGAGCATGTCGGTTAAGTCGTCGACAGTGGCTACAAAGTGGGTGGTGGGTGGGCTTTGAATTTCTTCATCGTCCGAATCCCAACCTTGCTGGCCGTAGTCCGGCCAGGGCTCGCCTGATAAAGAGAGAGACTTTAGTGACTTTAGAATATCGCCAAAAGGCAAGTGCTGAAAGATATCCACGGCAGTAAACTCCATGATCGGCGCCCAATCGGATTCGATTGGCCGGGGCGCGGAGGGTTCGGAGTCCGGAAAGGAGTCCGGCTCCTTGGAGTCACGAGTCTCGCGGAGTGCGGGGCTGGTGTTCGGCTCAATCGCCATTGGGATCGCAGCCCCCGAGGCGGCGTCCAACCGCCCATCCTCGATCGGCGCAATTGGCTCCGAATTAAGGATCGGAGCCGATGCGGGTGCGGCCTCCAGGGCACTGTTCGGCGGCAGAGCTAGATCATGCTCGTCGGGACAGTGCGGCACGCTCGGCAGTGGCTCGAATCCGTCGAGGATCAAGTCCTCGTGGATGTCAGTCGTGTAGTTTAAACTTCTGAATATGACCTGATGGCCAGGGGCATAGCTTTCGATCTGCTCCAATTGGCCAAGTGAATTGGCCCGCAGTGCAAAACCGCCGAAGACGAAGATCTATCCGGGGAGGAAGGTCTCACCCTAGACTGCATCGCTATCGATGATCGTAGGAGCCATCGAGCCTGACGGCGACGACATGGAGGAACTCTCAATGAAAGCACCAATGTCGATGTCAAAACCGGCGGATCTCGGGTAGGGGGTCCCGGACTATGCGTCTAGGCTGGATGGTAACAGGAGACAAGGGACACGAAGTTTTACCCAGGTTCGGGCCCTCTCGATGGAGGTAAAACCCTACGTCCTACTTGATTAATATTGATGATATGGGTAGTACAAGAGTAGATCTACCACGAGATCAGAGAGGCTAAACCCTAGAAGCTAGCCTATGGTATGATTGTTGATGTGTATGTTGTCCTACGGACTAAAACCCTCCGGTTTATATAGACACTGGATAGGGTTAGGGTTACATAGAGTCGGTTACAATGGTAGGAGATCTAAATATCCGCATCGCCAAGCTTGCCTTCCACGCCAAGGAAAGTCCCTTCCGGACACGGGACGGAGTCTTCAATCTTGTATCTTCATAGTCCAGGAGTCCGGCTGAAGGTATAGTTCGGCCATCCGGACACCCCCTAATCCAGGACTCCCTCATTCCTCTTCAAAACAACTTTCTTCTCCTTAACTGCATCACGAGTAAACACTTGCGTCAAACGAGTTTACATCAGGTTTGTCTTCGCAGGCATGTCACTTCCATGAGATCCAGCATCAACAGTTGAAAAGGCCGCATCACCACCTTCATCACCTACGCCTTCAGGAGCTTGAGCAACATCCCGATCACTTCGTTGAACACAGGTAGCCTTTTGACACTGTTCCAACTCCTTTCTCCTCTGTAAATCACACTTCTTCTTTCTTATCCTTTCATCCTCGAGTTGTAACTGCATAGGAACATCCTCAGCCTAAGTAACAGGCTCAGTGCCATCAACACTCTGTGACTGAGTAACAGACAACTGCAAGCTGCCATCAACATCATCAACGTTAAGAGAATACATTCCATCATTTATATCCTTGACAACATCAGCAATGTCCTCAGCAGCACCATGGCTGTCATTAACTGCATAAACCAACAAACATAAGCATGCACGTGTAAATCAAAACAAAATCAACATTGCAGAGACAAGATAAATAAAGCGCATAGCATCAGACACAAACAAAAGGAACAACTGATGTAGCTAAGCATATTAATGTATTCAAGGCTGATAAAAAATAGCAAATATAAGGGAAACACCAGCAACATCCGCAAGTTCTTCTAACGGATTTGGTGTCTCAAAAATAACATTCACAAGATCTTGAAAGTGTTCTGATTTTCCAGAATTAGGAGGCACCTGCACTCCAACATCTGCAACAACATCATAATTAGCAAAAAAGTACATGAACAAGCATTCAGTTCAACTCTATGAACACTACAAGTGCACCCAATAAAACAATATGAACCCACCACTGACGCAACAAAACTTAAGAATGAAAACTCTTTCAACATCATACCAGTTCTTCTCTGACTACTACAACCTACTCAAATGCCAGGACAACAGTTCAAACTACAGAAGGTCATCAGTCCTACAACATGTATGCAGGTCACATCAACCGCCAAACCTATACACACCACACAATCCAGGGCAAAATTAACAGCTATGAAAAAACATACAACTTATAAAGTCAATACGACCACACCTATACAGCCTAAAAACCAGATCTGTTAAAACATCATCCAAATTACAAGGAAAAATCACCTCCATTCAACTTGTCCGGACTGGATGATGTACCCATTGATATCTACAGACCTAAAATCTGCCGAACCAGATCTGCAAGACACATGAACAAAAATTAGGGCTCTGACCTATTTTGGAAAAAGAAGCACGCCATACAAAGCAAAACTCTTACAAGCAAACACAAAATCCGCCACGAAATCGAATATCACTGTCACCAACCACTCGTTCAAGAGCAAAGGAACCCTAGCGAATCCAGCCTGAAACAGCAAGAGAGCAAGAGCTAAGAAATAGAGGGAAAATCTGTACATAAGAGGACGCAAGGGAAGTCAATCCCACACCAAAAGGAGCAAATAGAGCACCCAGACCGACGCTCCCACGGCGAAACAGGAGACGCAACTTCTCTGCAAGAAGAGGGGAATGAAGAAGGAATCGATTTGGAGAGGGGAGCGGAGCGGAACGGGGGAGAGCGGAGGTTAAAAGGTGAGTGGGAGAAAACCGACGGCTAAAGCCCAGAACTGTGGCGAAGCCCACTATCTCTGGGCAGTTACCAAAAATAATAGCAAAAATTAAAAACAATAAAAAAATACAGTAAAAAAATTAATATAGAGGGAGAAAACAAACAACTAAAGTACAAATAATAACTCACAACAGTACAATAAAAATTATCAAAAAGTACAAATGAAATAATAATTCATAACGGTGCTGGTTTTTCACCCAAAAAATAAAGATAAGATAACGGGCGCAAATACTATGCCCCTCGATGCACTGCGATGCGCGAGCAAGTCCATACAAGGATGATGTGTCGGTACAACTATGCCCCTCGGTGCGATACGGTGCGGGGGCAAGTCATGTTACGTACTCGCCTCCGCATGCGAGGCCGTGGCACGCCGCGTCATCGCCTGCCCACCCCTCCCCCCGGCTCGGCCTCACGCTAACGCGGCAGTGCGCTCGTTTGACAGGCGCAGTGCGGTTATTCTATTCCCCCCCCACACGCACCCACACACCCCCTAAAGATAGATAATGGGGGCAAGTCCATACAAGGAAGATGTGTCAGTACAACTATGCACCGAGGGGCAGTGCGATTATTCTGTCCCCCCCCCACACACGCACCCAGACACCCCCTAAAGATAGATAATGGGGGCAAGTCATGTTACGGACTCGCCTCCGCATGCGACGCTGCGGCACGCCGCGTTGTCACCTGCTACGGCTCATTCCAGGCTCGGCCTCGCCGGGATGGGGGAGGGACCCACCTCCCCCCCTGGCTCGGCCTCACGCTAACACGGCAGTGCGCTCGTTTGACAGGCGCAGTGCGGTTATTCTGTTCCCCCCCCCCCACACACACACACGCACCCACACCCCCCCTAAAGATAGATAATGGGGGCAAGTCCATACAAGGAAGATGTGTTAGTACAACTATGCACCGAGGGGCAGTGCGGTTATTCTGTCCCCCCCCCACACGCACCCACACACCCCCTAAAGATAGATAATGGGGGCAAGTCCATACAAGGAAGATGTGTCAGTACAACTATGCATCGAGGGGCAGTGCGGTTATTCTACCCCCCCCCCCCCCCCCCCCGCCCCCCCACACACACACGCACCCACACACCCCTAAGATAGATAATGGGGGTAAGTCATGTTATGGACTCGCCTCCGCATGCGACGCCGCGGCACGCCGCGTCGTCGCCTGCTACGGCTCGTTCCTGGCTCGGCCTCGCCGGGATGGGGGAGGGGGGTCCCGACCCCCCCTCCCCCCAGGCTCGGCCTCGCGCTAACGCGGCAGTGTGCTCGTTTGACAGGCGCAGTGCGGTTATTCTGTCCCCCCCACACGCACCCACACACCCCTAAGATAGATAATGGGGGCAAGTCCATACAAGGAAGATGTGTCAGTACAACTATGCACTGAGGGGCAGTGCGGTTATTCTGTCCCCCCCCCCCCACACACACACACGCACCCACACACCCCCTAAAGATAGATAATTGGGGCAAGTCCATACAAGGAAGATGTGTCCGTACAACTATGCACCGAGGGGCAGTGCGGTTATTCTGTTTGCCCCCACACGCACCCACACACACCCTAAAGATAGATAATGGGGGCAAGTCCATACAAGGAAGATGTGTCAGTACAACTATGCACCGAGGGGCGGTGCGGTTATTCTGTCCCCCCCCCACACACACACACACGCGCACCCACACACCCCTAAGATAGATAATTGGGGCAAGTCATGTTACGGACTCGCCTCCGCATGCGACGCCGCGGCACGCCGCATCGTCGCCTGCTACGGCTCGTTCCTGGCTCGGCCTCGCCGGGATGGGGGAGGGGGGATCCCTCCCCCTCCCCCCCTGGCTCGACCTCGCACTAACGCGGCAGTGCGCTCGTTTGACAGGCGCAGTGCAGTTATTCTGTTCCCCCCACACACACGCACCCACACACCCCCTAAAAGATAGATAATGGGGGCAAGTCATGTTACGGACTCGCCTCCGCTTGCGATGCCGCGGCACGCCGCGTCGTCGCCTGCTACGACTCGTTCCTGGCTCGGCCTCGCTGGGATGGGGGAGGGGGGAGGGGGGTCCCTACCCTCCCCCCTCTCCCCCCCCCCGGCTCGGCCTCACGCTAACGCGGCAGTGCGCTTGTTTGACAGGCACAGTGCGGTTATTCTGTTCCCCCCCCCCACACGCACCCACACACCCCTTAAAGATAGATAATGGGGGCAAGTCCATACAAGGAAGATGTGTCAGTACAAGTATGCACCGAGGGGCAGTGCGGTTATTCTGTTCCCCCCACCCCCCACCCCCACACATGCACCCACACACCCCTAAGATAGATAATGGGGGCAAATCATGTTACGGACTCGCCTCCGCATGCGACGCCGCGGCACGCCGCGTCGTCGCCTGTTACGGCTCGTTCCTGGCTCGGCCTCGCCGGGATGGGGGCAAGTCATGTTACGGCTCGTTCCTAGAACAAAACTCACAAGAACTAGAACAAAAAAGTATCAGTCCAATTTACTGGTGGAGTCAAGTACTAGATTCTAAAAAAAATTGACGCCCCAATGATCATAAAAAGTATCAGTCCAATTTGCTGGTGGAGTCAAGTACTACATTCGAACAAAAAAGAAAAAAATTGACCGCCCAAGGACAGGCCCAGGCCCTGACGCTGCTAGATAACTTGAACTCGAGCCCATAGGTGAATCCCTAGTAGTCCGCACAATGCAGGGCCCCACCGATCAGGGCCCACAGGTCAAAGAGAGAGAGAGCGAGCGCCGTGTATAAGCGCTCTGGTAAGTTTTCAGAGGAGTTCAACTGGTGTGCCTCGCCTGCGCTTATAAACTGGTCTACAACCCCTCGACTAGCGAGGTGGGACTAAACCCATAGCGCACGCGCACGCCACGCTGCACAGCCGCGCGGACGAGCTATCTGGGCCGAAAACAACGACTCAGCCAGATGGCCCAACTCAGTACTTCGCCCCATTACAAAATTCCAGCCGATCACACACGACAAAAAAATGCAGATATTTAAAAAAAACCTCACAAGAAATGAGTTCAAAAACAAAAAATGTAAAAATTTCAAACACATCTTAACTATAAGAACTAAATAAAATAGAAATACATATGTTTTTTTGGAAAATTAAACGTAGAATTTGTAAATAAAAATTTCAGAAGCAAAATTATAAAAAGTTCAACTACTAGAATTCATAAGGTTCAAGTAAAAAAATACTGTGCAGCAAAACACGAAAATCTTTTAATTCTAAAAAAATACTAGAAATATCATTATTTAACTGTTAAAAAAATGTGATCCAAAATTCATCTAAAAAACATAGAAAAAATGTTGTACAACAAACAAATTTGATTGTTAATTGACAACCTAAAATAGTTCAGTACTATCATTAACAGAATGTAAGTTTAGCAATCTAGAAACCAAAAAAGGGGTTCTACAAACAACATAAGCGTATAGTTCCTTCTCCGAGCTATGTACATGAAAATATACCAGTCAAAACAAAGGATGCCCATCAGTTCAACTATAGAATTGTTCAAGTACTAATATAAAGAAATATATAAATAAAGCAGTTATTCTTGAGCAAAAATAGATAGAAAAATTATACAAGCCATGCAGCTTTTGACCACAAATCAGTTCAACTTAAGATAAAACATCAGTTCAAAAATTGCACATTTCAAAAACATATGCAGATAAAACAACACATTCAGAGGGGAGACAGTTGAATTCATTTATTCATTTCAAACATCTGCTCCCTCACAACACAAATCTTAAAAACATAACATTCACTACTTCAATCATAACGATCAAAGAAACGACGCCATTTAGCCCTAGTGGATGGATGTGGAGCCGTGGCTGCTCTAGCCCTAGCCCGACTGATGATCTGAACATTGTTCCTTCCCCTGCCCTCTGGGAAAAGAAGCTCCAGTTCATTGGAGTTGCAGGTATCCATCACCTTGCTCGCAAGGAGTCTGTTGAACTCTGCATCCACTTCCTCCTCGGCAGCACGTTGTGCCATCTGCCTGCGCCTCCTCCTCCTCTGATCCACTGCTGCAGCCCTCGCATCGACGGCTTCCCCCTCCTCCTCTGTGACCTCTCCCAACTCAGGATCCATTCTGGCTTTTCTCTTTGGTTGCAGCTGATGGAACGAAAGTGACAGAGGGCTCGGCCTTTATACTCAAAGTGCAGAGGGTATGGGGGGTAGGAAGCCAGTACAAGAAACTTGCTCCAATGTCAACTCACAGTAATTGCAAGCTTTGACATGGAGCAGTCCAACTACACATACGGCGGCAGTAATTCAAAACAACACTGAAAAACACACAACTTAATTACGCAATTTGACCAGATTACAAGAAATTATAGGCTTCAGTCAGCCACCAAACACCACCTCCGCCAGCGACCAATTCCTAGTCTACCGGCCACTTTTGAGCTAATGGCCACGCCATTACACGGGAACGAACACTGCAACACTAGCTACTGCATGCAGAAAACATAGACTATGAGCATGTACAAGAATGACTCCTGGTGCATTCTTATTCTGACGAAACTGAATAAATCGACACTTAGCTTAACTGAAAAAAGAAGTAGCAGGATTCTCTGTCTAACAGCAGTGGCTGTGGCACTGGCAGTAGTAGCGGAAGCAATAGGGGGCCACGGCAGCGGCGGCCGCAGGCGCGCACAGTAGCAGAAGGCATGGGTTTGCGCGCATGCGTAGGCGGGTGTAGTCGGAGCAGGCACGATGGGGCGACGTGAGACGGGCAGAGGGCGCGGGCTGGTCGGGGCGGCTGCGGGTGTGCGCACAGGGCGCGACCAGAGGAGCGCAGGCACGGTGCAGTGAGCGCGGGGAACGGGTCATCGGGCGTGGCCGGCGCACGATCACGTCGGCGACGATCTACGACTACCAAAGGAGAGCACGGGGAGAGAGGGAGGATGCGGGGCTCACTGCCATTGCAGAGAAGGCCCAGGGACGACTTGAGATGGCCGGAGTCAACGACTGCGGTTGGCGGTCCGAGGAGGATGACGAAGGTCGGGGACGAGGACGACGTGCGATGGGGCAGGGACGATTAGGTGACAATGACGAGCAGCGCACAGTGACGGGGACGAACGCACGATGATGAGGAGCAACGAATGGCCCGCAGCATCGCGCCGGAGAATGCCCGGAAGCTCCGCGTTGCATCCCCTGTCTCCGCCGTCGTACACACAGGAAGATCGGTTCAAGTAGAAAACCTCGTCAGTCCAACCTGTACACCACATCAGTTCACAAAGGGTAAAAGAATAATATTCTGTTACGCGTAACAGAATAGCCCAGATGTATATGTATATATATATGATGCTTTCTCAGCTGCGTGGATGACGTTTCACATTGAGCTTCTTCCCTCTCTTTTTCGTTGTTGAATAATTGAACCCCTCGTTGTGACTTTTCCGGCATCATGGAGTACGATCTTTCTTAGGTAACGTAGTCTTGATTCTTCTTTTCACGTATACTTCATCGCCATCGTCATCTTCCCTCATCGGGTTGCCGTATTGGTCGTAGTCTTCCTGTTGGCGGCTCCATCAATTCCGACGATGCTCCTTTTGACTCTCCTCATGACAACATGGCTGGGATTGGTCAGGTTGGTTATGAAGAAGCATTGTGTCACGTGCTTAATGTGTACCCATGGCTCAGTTTTGGCGATGATGTTAACGTTCACGGTAGCGCTCTTCGCATCGGGTATAGACATGGTAGTAAAATACTTGTTTTCTCTTACGACGTCCTTAGCCCATCTGACATGGAACATTGTCGCACCGTGCATTCCAGCGTAGTCAAGATCCTAGATCTCTTCGACCCTTCCATAGAATCTTTCAGTTGTGTCGTTGGCGTTGGTCACGCATTCAATCGTCACCAATGAGTTATGGTAATCATTGTCCATGTCTTTAGCCTCCCTGTAGAACGTCTACCCGTTGATGTCGTATGCCTGATAGGTCGTGAGTTTGGGCGCGGGGCCATGTGCTAAGCCTGTATGAGCAATCCATCCGAACTGCCCTCTTCCGGGGGATTACCAAAAACTTGCTCTTTGAACCAACGCAAGAAAGTGGCATTGTGCTCTATAGTAACTTCGTCGTACGTCTTGTGCATCCCCTTATCATGGTACTTCTTTGTGATGGTTTCTTTGTGCAGTGTCACATAATCATCTACCATATCTAGGTGTTGTAGCACTACTAAGTTAGCCATGTCAAAGTCATTCCGTCGATCTGACTAGTCCATGTGCAATTCCCTCCGATTGTTGTTGCGACCTTCTCCTCCGAGCCTCCCATGGTGCTTCTTGATGGGCAAACCAATAACAGGGTCTCTGACGCCTATATAATTCTCGCAAAGGAGATGCACTCTTGCATCAGATACCCCTGGACGATGCTCCCATCGGGACGGGACATGTTACGAACGAATCCTTTGATGACCCCATTCATCCACTCGACGGCATCATGTTGTGAAGGAATGTCGGCTCGAGGTCGATGATGTCATCCACGATGTGGACACACAGATGCACCATGATGTTTAAGAACGCGAGCGGGAAGTACATCTCAAGCTCACATAGTATGACAACGATCTCCTCCTGTAGCCTTCGGAGCTGCTTCACACTGATGGACTTTTGAGAGATAACGTCGAAGAAGTTGCAGAGACTAGTAAGCGTGTCACGGATGTGCTTGTCCATTATCCCTCTAATGGCAACCAGGAGTATCTGCGTAATCATCACGTGACAGTCATGCCACTTCATCCCACTGAACGTTTTCTTTGGTGTCTCGAAATCTGCTTATCTTCCCACAGTAACCAGAACTGACTTTGATTCCCGTAAGGTAGTTGATGAATTGATCGATCTCCTTCGCGCTTAAGGTGAAGCAAGAAGGGGGGCAATAATGCTCCTCCTTCTTGTTGACTTTTCTGCCCCTTTCCCACGCCTCCGTCTCCGTCTCCATCTCCTCTGTCAACTTTTTACGGGGCGGGATGTGGAGATCTCTCCTGATCTCCAAATATTCCAAGTCTTTCCTTGCCTTCGGCCCATCCTTAGTCTTCTCCGGCATGTTCATCAGTGTGCCAAGCAAGCTCTCAAGGACATTCTTTATGATATGCATTTGATCAAGGCAATGAGGTGTGTCGTGATTGGGCCAGTACTCCAAGTCCTAGAAAACAGACCTTGTTTTCCATACCTTCAGCAGCGGCTCCGGCACTTTTTTCATCTTTCCTAGCGTGGGGCACTGTTCCTAGTTTTTCAACAGCTCGTTGATTTCGGCGCCACTCCTCTTACGTGGAGGTCCTCGATGCTCAGCCAAACCATTGAATAGGTCTCCATGTTTTCTCCACGGGACATCCTTCTTGAGCCATCTACGATGCCCCATGTACACAATTTTCCCAGACCTACCATCTTTTGACGTAAGATGCTGAGACATTGTATCATCCATGCACCTCGTGCATCCGCAATCTGTGGCACACCTGGCCTGAGGTGTACCCGTAACCAAGATAGCCGTGCACCGTCGTCATCGGTGCGTCTCTCATATAGAAATACTCTTCTTTGTTGGTGTCCCATGTCCATGCCAGTGTTTTCCATAACATGTCTAGCTCCTCTTTCAAAAGCCTCATATATAGGTTAATATTATTTCCCGGTTGTTTCGGCCCTTGAATCAGCATGCTCATGTGTATGTACTTTGTCTCCATGCACTTCCATGGGGGGAGGTTGTACATCCATACAAAGACGGGCCATGTGTTGTGGTTGGTATTCTGGTTTCCAAATGGATTCATGCCATCGGTACTCGCACCAAGCACGACGTTCCTTGCATCTTCTGCGAAAAAACCATATTCGGCGTTGAATGCTCTCCATTGGCTAGCATCTATGAGGTGTCTCAGCTTCGGATCATCCATCGCCGGGCTTCTTCCGCGTGCCAACGCATGAGCTTTGCTTCCTTAGGATCTACAAAATACCGCTACAGACGGGGATTGATCGGAAAGTACCATACAACTTTCTGAGGAGCTTTATTTCCTGCCTTCTTGTATCGAGAAGCATTACACACTGGACAACTGGTTTTTTCTGCATGTCCCCTCCCCCCCCCCGATAAATGATGCAATCGTTTATGCATGCATGGTATCTAATGTGCGGCAGATCAAGAGGGCAAACAATTTTCCTGGCCTCCTCGACACTAGTAGGACATAGGTTCCCCACAGAAAGAACTTTATTATGTAGATACTTCAAATGCTCATCGAGGCTTTTGTCTATCCATTTGTTTTTGGCCTTCGTCTTTAGAAGTTCAAGCATGAAACTCAAGCGGGTCACCTTGGGATTGCAACTGTCATACAATGGAGTCTTTGAGTCTACTTCAAGTTGCGTCAGCTTGGCCTCCTCTCTAGAAGAAACTCTCTCGCTAGTCGTACTCTTGCGAAGGAGGTCTCGAACATGAGGGTCCTGCAAGACTGAACTTAGTAGCGTCAAAGATTGTGGCATGACCGCTGCCTCTTCTCTGCCATGTCCGGACTCTTCTTCGTCGTGTATAGAATCTTCTCCACCTCCACCATGCCCGAACTCTTCACCGCCGCCATGTCTGGACTCTTCCCCGCCGCCTTGTCCAGCGCCATCGTCTTTGTGTCGATCGGTCATCTCTTTGTCTAGCCCCATGTCGTTATTCCCTGCCATGTTGACGTCCTCATCATCATCTTCACTTATCCATTGAGTATAGCCATCCATGAAACCATTCATCAGCAGGTGCGCCTTCAAACTGCCACGAGCAAAAGGGTCCAAAATGACTCCTTCTTTGCATCTTGTACACGGACATCTAATCCCAGTCCGATTATTTGCATACATGTCCATCACCGTTGATTGCAAGTATCATTCCACCTTCCTTCCACACACCTTCATGACCGACTGCATGGTATAACAAGCAAAAGGGTTATAAACAAAATGCATGCATGCATCAAAGACATATAAAATTTTGGCATGACCTTGCCTAAAAATAGGACATATCGAGTTTGCTCGAAATTTGCCGAAACAGAAATAAATCGACATTTCGGCAAAACATAAGCAACTCAGGGGGCATGTCACTCGCACAAATCCCTTCATATGGCAAACACACATATTTCCATTCTTGAGATGCACAACTTTTTACTTACCTATCTCCCGAGAGAGATCGAGCACGGTTAGATGTGAGGCCTCGCTACCTATAGGGACGATCGAAAGTGTGGATGGCTAAATAGCTAGCTAGATCTAGTTGTTGGGAGGAGAGATGACTCTAGCTAACTAATGGAGAGGGAGAGAGATGAGCTAGCTAGATCTATATGTATGGAAGGAAGGAGAGCCAAATAAATGAGGTACATAGAGAAGAGAGGCCATTATGGAGGAGAATTATGGTGGAGGGGGGCATTAATGGGGAGAGAAGAGAGGTAGAAGGAAGAGAGAAGAAAGGCAATAATGGTGGAGAACTAACTTAGAGAGGGGAGAGGGCAAAGGTGGAAGGAGGGGGAGGGGAGAGGGGGTGAAAAGGTGGCACCAACCACACCTAGCAGTAGTGTTGTTTTCTTGACAGCGCTACTGCTATGGTGCTTAGCGGTAGTGCTTCTCAGGAGCAATGCTGCTACTAAGTGGGGCCCATTAGCAATAGCGGTGTTGTCAAAGCAAGCGCCACTGCTAAAATCTTAGCGGTAGAGATGTATTTTGGGCCGCGCTGCTACTACAACTACCGTCGGTGGGCTCGTTGGGTCCCACTTATCAGTATTGCTCTTTTCATTTCCAGCGCTACTCCTAAGGCATCACTTGTAGTGCTGCCCGAGACTAGTGCTACTGCTAATTAGCAGCAACGCTTGTTATTTTCCAGTGCTACTACTGATGTCCTACCTATAAGCATTTCCCTAGTAGTGTTCCTGCCCGAAATAGTCAGCGCCGCTCCAGAGCATCAGTGCCGCATTCATGCCCGTCCAGAGTGGACCCGACCTCTCACTGCTGCCGGCATTGAAGCGGCATGCCAGAAGAGAGAGCGTCATTCGTGTCGCTTCCTGGTGCACGCAACTACTCCACGTTCAAACGACACCACAATGGTACGTCTCCTTGCATTAATGATATGTGGTTGTGGAGGAACCTACTCCGGCGCGACCCGTCCGTTCGTCTGCCACCCTCCATTTAACCACACCGCCACAACCCATTGCCATCTGCCCACTATATAAACTTCAGTCCTTCCCATAGTCGATGTCATCCTCATCCGGTCCCTTTCTCCTCTCCGCACCATGCCCACCATGGCCTCCTCGCACTCCAAAGCCCTCTAGGACAACCTCTAGTCTGAGCAGAAGCAGGAGATGACCGCCATTGTTGCTGGTAGGTAGGCCGACAGGCAGACGGAGGCTGGCAATGTCCCAATGGAGGACGCCGCCGAGGATGAGCCGGCACCACCCTCCTTGCATGTGCATGCCAGCCCCACCATCGGCGGGGCCCATGCACACTACACGAACATGTTGCGGTAGGAGAACAGGCGCAGGCCGACCAGACCTACAACCTCGGCCTCCTCAGCGAGCACCGGAGTGCTAAGGAGCAACTCACCGCTAGCACAACCATTGTGCCAGATGTGGACGTGGCGGGGATGGAGGTGTTGCTTGACTCCTACCGCTCCTCCCGTGACATCCGCCGCTGCCGCTGGCAGTACGGCCATTATCAGGCGGAATTGCAGGCCGCCTACTTAGATGAACGAGGTGGCGAGCGAGGTGTTTGGCAAGAGTGATGACGAGGAGGACATTGCCGTCTTCACCAAGGCCACGCCCTGCCGCCACGACCACAAAGCCAACACATCCACGGGCGTTGCCGGCAACGAGGAAGCGTCATGCATTGTAGGTCGCTGCCGCTCAGGTCCCATGAAGGCCGCCGCTCCTTCCTTCCGATCCTGCTGAAGCCATGCTTGATGGGCTGATCATCGTCAGCTGATTAGCCGCTCAGTCTACCGCGGCGGAGGCAGAGCTGGATAGCGTCGAAGCGGAACGGGAGAAGGCGAAGACAAGATCCGGAGGTTCGGTTCTTGAGGCTCATGGCCGGACATGAGGAACGGGTGTCGGCGATCATCTAGATTAGGTTTAGAATGGGGTTAAGTTAAAAACTCTCAAAAAATAACCATGTCTGGTTTATATGAAAAATGTTTGAAATGTAATGAATTTCATCAGATTTATATGATAATCTGCCATGTTTGATTGAATTTCGTCCGGTTAGTTGAAACCCGGCTTGGATTGTATGCAGGCAGCGTTGGATGGCCGCCTTTCGCATCTGTGTCCGTGGACTGATCCCCTTATCTACGGACGGATGCCGGAGCAAATTTACGAATCAGCATTGAAGATGCCCTAAATATACAAGAGTAGTATGAGGTTCAGCTGTTGTGCTCACACCACTGCTGTAACAGACAATGAAATACTCTATTTCTCTTCTTGACGCAAAGCTGGGCTACTGCTAGTTGGTAAAAAAATAGCTTCATGTAATTGACCTGCTGGTCTTCAGGCTCTCTGCCAGTATTGAAATACACTCCCTCTCTTTTGGTTTATAAGGCTTAATTCAAAAATCTCACAAATCAAGGCATATGGTGAGTGGTGGAATATTTTTTGTAGTTTGGAAAAGCACTCACATGATATTTAACGCACCTTGAAATCTGAACATATGATGTAAATCGATAAAAATGAGACTTATAAAATGGAAAGACTGAAATTTTGAGACGAGTCATATAGACTAGAAGAGAGGTACTTTTTTTCTTGAATACATAATATTACGTATCATTTCATTGATAGATAGAAGTTGAAGTTACAAGGGTGCAAGTCTTGTTACCGTACACACGGATGGCCGCAACAAGAGAGCAAAGGAGCAGAGGAGGGGGTTGTTCAGCCTCAAGTTAGACACACACTAGGTTACATGCAATAATCTATCTAGTCCTCTCGCGCCGGGGAAATACACTTTGGTTCCTGGTTGTATATGCACCCTATATGGGGATTTTTTTTAATATTTTAATAAAAAGTCAAAATAGGTAAGAACTATTTTGACAAAACACTTGACTTACTTTTGCACTGATATATAAATATTGACGAAAAAAAACAAAAATTGACCTCACAGCAAAAAGACAAAATTTATTTTGCTATTATAGGTCACTATTCACACTATTTTAGCCAAAAATTTATCTTTTTTGAAAAGAAGTCAAAAGGATATTTTTTTGTGAATTTTATTTCTCACGAGTACAATAGAAGGTCAAGTTTATTTTAAAAATATTTTCAGAATTTTTTGACTTTTTGTTGAATTACTAATTTTTTTCCCATATAGGGTGCATATGTCCCCATAGACCAAAAGTTCCCCTCCTCTCGCGCCGGCCCTAGCCTAGCGTGTTGCTTCCTGCTTCATGGCGTCGATGATCAGGTAGTGGGACGGTTGGGCGCCGTCGAAGATTACGGCATTCCAATACTTCCAGAGGGTCCAAGCTGCGAGGATGAAGAGAGAGTTTGTTCCCTTACGCATGCTGGTCGGGGTTGCAGTAGATACATCATCCCACCATGCAAAGAAGCTCATGACGCCCTCCGTCCTATAACATAAAAGCGTTTTTCACACTAGTAGTGTTAAAAACGCTTTTATATTATACTAGGACGGAGGGACTGGTATATAAGGTAGAGCACATGATATAACTTTTCATTTCAAAGGAAAAGAAAAAGAAAAAGAAAAAGAGAGACCTAAACGAGCGCGCGGGGGGAGGATCCTGATAGATGAACATGGATTCACGGTCCACGAGATGCAAGCAAAGTTGGCTCGCCGTCGGACCGATGCAAAGGGATGGGGACGAGACGCATTCAAGACAGCACACTCGCATGCAGTGGATGTGGATGGGCGCGCATACATGCAATAAGTTGGCGCGGCAGGACGAGATTCCCTTTGCATTAACCCCGGCCTGCCTCTGCCTGCGCCGCAGTGAAAGAGAGGTCCACCCGCACCGGCACCGGCACGGCCACTAGCACCGGCCGGCCCTCCCTGCCCCGTCCCTTTTGCCCTCCAACCCCGGAGCTCCCAGGCATCCCCTCTCGATCCAGGCAACGCGCGCGCGCGCACCACCGACGTATATCCTGGCAAAATCAGTCGCCAAGACTCGAGGGTTTCGTGCACGCACGTCACGTACGTGGTGCTCGATCAAGCGGTAGTAAAATTGAGAGGCACGCAGCACGCACGTCGTAGTATAAGCGTATAACTAGCTCGAATAGACGACCGGGCGTACGTACGTACGTATACGTGCATTCATCCATCGATCGCCCAACAGAAATCGAGGGAATCTCATTTATGTCTTTGCGCCAGAGAGAGAGAGAGAGAGAGAGAGAGAGAGAGAGAGAGAGAGAGAGAGAAATTTTCTATTAATGCTGCAGCCTGTCGATGTTGTACGCGTTTGGTAGCTTGGTAGCCGGGGGAATTCAATGGCCACCAACACAAGGAGAGTGAGGGCCGGGAAGGGGCCGGAAGGTCCATATAAGATGGCCGGCAGGGGGCGGTCTGCTTCGACCAAACGCACTTCCCTTCCCTTCCCTTCAAACCCTAGCTAGCTAGCTATCGCCTGCTGCTCTCCCTCACATACGCTTGCACTCCCAGAAACCCATTCCACGCCGATCGATCCAAGTTTTACCTCAAGCTGCACCCATCAACGGCTGTATGCGTCGATCTCTAGCTATATGTTGCTTTGCTTCAAGGCCATCTCTCGATCGTCTGTTAGGCGTTAGCTAGCTAGGCGAAGAAAGAAAACAGGGACCAAATGAAATCGCAGCTGCGGTATTGGCTCGGCTCACTCAGGTCATCGTGTTGCAGAAGCATATGCTTCTCGGTATAATCTGATTGAGCCGCGCCAATATCTCAGTGCCATTTCATCAGTACGTACACCGGTCGATCACCGTCATCACCGTCCATCTCCTACATCTCTCTCTCTCTCTCTCTCTCTCTCTCTCTCCCGTCATATGGATCGTAGTATATGCAGTTCAGTTGGTGTTTTACGGATATTTGTGGCTTTTCGAATTTTCGTGCGTCGAGTTTCTGTCAGCTGGGGAAATAATGAAGAAAGACGCCAGGGCTGAGGAGCTGGGATCAGTTAGAAACTTTGAAGGCACTGCATGCTTAATTTTCTTGACGTTTTCGGTGAATCAGGGACGAGCTAGCAGACATAAATATATAGAATCTTAATCGATCGGGGAAATCTCATAATATTTGAAATTTTGTTCAAGTCATTTAGATGGTGTACGTACAAGCAGATCATAATGTCAGCTGTGCTTGTGAGAGCCTGCCTTTCTTCCCATGTTTTTGACTGTAGCAATCGATTGTAGATGTATGTAGCAGGTGATGTCAAGCTGATACATCCAAAATGCAGATCCTATTTGCTGATGCCTATTTTTCTGTACCAGCTGCGCCCATGCATGTGACGTTGCCTAGCTAGTATACTGTACTTGTCAGTAGATTATGGTACAAAAACATGGATAGACCTAAGGTTAATTAGGGTGACGAAGAAATCAGGAGTTAAAAACTCGCTTGCTGGTCTATACTTCTTGTGGATATTCAGATGAAGGTAATTTTATGTACTTGCTGGTAATGGTATATCCTGAGAGAAAGTAACATGCGCATGCATGTGCCAATGCTTCACAAATCTGATGCATTTACAGAGGGGATCATCACCCATCATGGCGTGTATGCATACAAATATCCCCCACATCTATCATTACTAAGAAGTTGCTCCCCACTACTTTCTATTCTCTCATCATGCGCACTGTTCACATCAGCGATGTGCCACGTCATTATTCAGTTTGCACAAGCGGTCAAAAAAAGCCCACATATATTAATACCACGGCAATCCCATACCACGGTACTGATCACTGCAGCTTCCAGATTCCATAAATGCAACAGCCTTTATACACACAAACACACACATACACACACAGAGAGTAATGTCTCCGTGCTGTATTTAATTCATTTCAACCCAATAATTTGAAATGGAGTAAGCTCATCACTTCGGCTTCTATCTGCCATGACCGCTCATGCATATCCTCTCAGACTCAGTGCAATTTCTTCAGAAGACGGTAGCCTGAAGTCCAAAACCTTGCAAATTACGCAGATCAGGTACACTTTCAGAATGAAAAACGAACTTATTCCTGCGTTTGTATGTAGCAGAGCACTGGGCCTGGGGGTGAAATTTGCGAACCTTGAACACTTGCAGTTACGCTCTTGGCACATGTCAGAACAAATTAATTACCTTTACATAACAACAATCGTCAGATTGGACCCGCAAAAAATAAAACAATCGTCAGATTGAAATAATTAATTTACTGGCAGGATTGGAGAAGATTAAGGTAGAAGGTAACTCCGTCTTTGTAAACATTTTGATTTATAAAGTTACACAGTAGAATAATTTACTACTGTTTTCGCGTCAAAAAAGAAATTTTAAGGTCGAAGCAAGAATCTAATAGCTTGATTTTTCTTTTGGCCCAATCGACTATCTAACAATATCAAATGCATGTACTTAGTTAAGGAAGAAACTAGACTAGCCAATTAACCAACTCTAGTTCTAGTGAATCCCAAAATATTCATGATGGATTAGTTGAGGTGTTGTTCAATCCATCTGCAAAGTGTGCCTTCAAATTTCCTCTTATCCTAGCCTAACCTGCAAAAGGTCATTCCTGAGCAATCTTTTAAAGAGGTGATAGATGCAGGTTGAGCTGTAAAGATCTTGGAGTTTCTTTGCATCCAAATGTGCCAGCATCCCACGATGGCGATCTCAAGAGCAATTGTGGGTGGCAGAGCTTGGACTAGAAGCATGATCTCATCCATGGTTGATATGCCTCTGTTCTTGTGGGTGAGAATGGAGTCCCAACGACTCAAAGCAAAAGGGCAATCCCAAATAAATGAAGAGTTGTTTCTTCAGAACCTGGCTGACAAAGCTCTCAGTTACATAAGGGCAAAAAAAAAAGACTTCATATAGAGTAAATTCCTGGTATTGACTCTTTCATAAACAAGCAACCAAAAGGAAATTTTGTATTTGAGCATGGCGGCATTATTCTAAATTTTCTTGAAGATGGGGCCAGCAAGCTCTCCTGAGGTATCACCATTTATACGTCTTAATAGATGAGTAAGAAAAACTATCCCAAGGATATTTCCAATTGTCAGTAGCATCTAACAGCTGAATTGTCTGTATAGAATTTTGAAGATGTCGAAATTGCTGAAAAGCGTGGGTTGAAAGAGGTGTATGAAAAATGCTCAAAAGGGTGTGGTGTCATAATGAACTCTTTAAAAGATATTATTCTGAGTGAGTGTGAAAGAGTATAATCCAGGGAAGTGCCCTTTGAGATTGTCATTGCCCCAATTATCATGCCACAGCATGATGGTATTACCCCTGCCTATGATTCCTCTCGGCATCTTCTTGAATTCAAGGATTAACTTGGAGATTCTTTTCCACCAAAATGATCCCACTGGTATGTCAGTGACAAATCCTTCAAAGTAATAAGAATGCCATATAAATTTGACCAAAGAAAGATTCTCATAGTTTAAGCATTTGTGAAGATGTTTCACCAGGAGACACTTATTTTGCGTTGCTAAATCTATTACTCCCAAGCCCCCATGGTCTTTGGGGAGGCAAACTTTGTCCCAAACAATGAAAGAGGAACCTTTGTCCTCCAGTCCATACTTTCTCCAAAAGCAGTGCCTAAAATATTTATTGTTTTGCTCCAAAACCCCAGCAGAAATAGTTAATGTGCTCATGAAGAAAGTTGGAAGGCTAGAAAACACACATTTGATAAGGATAGTCCTATCTTCATAGTATAGCAAAGTGGAGCAGCCAGCCAACCTCCTGCGAATTCTTTTCCAACAAGAACAAAATCTTCCATTTTTGGTTTGGTCAGACAGGGGGAGGCCCATGTATGTAAAAGGGAAACTGTCAATTTGCAGCCCAAATTACCAGCCAAAACTTGCATCTTATCAGGGCCAGTATTGATTGAGACCATCACTGAGTTATCAAAGTTCACTCTCAAACAAGTGTACACATAGAAACGCATCACAAGATTTTTCACTTGCTGGAGTTGAGTTTCACAGGCATTCATTATCGGGACTGTATCATCAGCATATTGTATCGCTGGAAAATCAGGGCAAGGATGAGTAGCAATGTGTGTATTGTCGAGATCATTGTGCATTGCTTCATTCAAAATGATTGGTGTGTACTGTTGATTGGTGTGGACAATACTGAGAATAACCTTTTGCAACCTGTTTGTCAAATTTTTGGTGATTATCTTGATTGAACAGTTTAACAAAGAAATAGGCCTGAAATCATTGGCGGAAATATGGGAATCCTTCTTGGGGATGAGTGTGATGTAGGAACTATGCAGCCTGATTTTACCATGAAATATGTCCTCAATTAGAGCATGAAAAACAAGGGTAATAATATCCCAACCATGCTTAATTAACAAAGTGTGTGTTGAATCCATCTGGCCAGGGGCTTTGTCAAGAGGGTGCTCCATAATTACAGAGTCAATTTCATATTTAGGAAAAGGCGCTTACTCAGACAGATTTGTTCTTTTGTTTAGCAAAGCATCTAAGTTGAGGAGATTATGAATAGGAACAGATGTGCTGAGCCTTTGCTAAAAAGCTCTCCAGAGGATGGCAGCTTTGGTTCGATGTCCTTTGTGACTATTTCCTAACTCATCTTGCAGACTGTCTATATGATTAACCATGTACTTTAAAATAGCTTTAACCTAGAAGTATTTAGAATCGGCTTCACTGAATTTGACCCATCTTATGGTAGTCCTCTGCTGCCAACATATCTTCTGTAGGTTGAGCAAGTGAACCAAGGTTCTTTGAGAAAATCCATGCCATTCCACTCAATATCAGTTAGAGGTCTAAACTACTCCATAGAGTGGAAGAAAAATATTACTTTATTGGTAGCTTTAATGGGAATGCTTAGCTAAGAAATATTTTTAGCCAAATTCTTCAAACCTTGAGCCTGTTGAACTTAGCAATGATCCTTTTAGCACTATCATAAACCTGAATGTTTTGCTCTTGAATTTGTTTGACAGTGTCTTTAAATCCCCCAATTTGCATCCAGAAATTTTCAAACCTAAAAATAGTTGATTTAGGTACTACAGGAAAAACTTTCTTAAAGGTGATTGGGTCTTAGTACAATGGGGAACTAACTAGTGAAGTAATGAGACGATCGAGCTAGCATCCATCCATCCATCCATTATTGAATAAGATCGATCAGTGCATGCCAAGGAATGAAGGAAGCTAGAATGCATCTTTTCTGGGAATGAGACATGGCTCAAACTATTGGAATTTCATTCTTCCCAGCAAGTTGAAAGGAATTTCCATATATAATGAAGTGGTCCTAGCTTTCCAACTCATGCCTAAAGGAATTGCTCTTTGTCATTATTCTAGAAGTTGGGACATTTTGTCTCAGAGAAATGGCAAGATTTTTAAAACGGAATCGCTTGCTCTCAACACATGGAAACATCTTTTGAAGCAAGATCTGATCCTTATGGGGCATAGAGTGAAAAGAAAGAATGTTGATTGTCTTCAAAGTTGGATTGACACTCATCTATGATGTTTTTCACGATTGCAGACCCTTCTAATTTGTTTTTAAAGGACTCATACCCCGGCTCTGCATCATTTATATGCATGCAACCATTTATTAAAAAAAGTGCAAGTACCAAGTTCCAGAACGAAAGTAGTAACAACTAAAAGTTAAACAACTACAATTGTCTAAAATAGGGATACATACCTACACACATACCATACTATTGGACCGCCATCCAAACCGGTTATATGTATCACATGCTACCATCTACCAGTGGTTGCACCCAGATACCATAAACTCCCAAGCTTCTACATGTTGTAGTAAGGACCATGTATGGATCCATCATGTGGCTCTAAAGATGGCATGCAAAAAATTGTGAATTGTTTTATTGTTAAACATATGATCATGCTGACAGTTCCATACAACCCAAAGCAAGGGATAAACTCCCACTCGGATTCGTGCCCTATGATTAGGCTCCACCCCACCCAACCAGTTGCCAAATATATTTGATATACTTGTAGGTGGAGGTAGACAAAAAAGCCACATGAATCGTACGCCATATAGTAAAGTAGTCAAAGGGCATGCAAGAAACAAACGGTGAACTTTCCTCTTGATCACAGAAACAACATTGTTTACCACCTTGCCACATGCGCTTAGCTAGATTATCTTAGCCATATAATTTTTTATTTTCAAAGGCACTTTGGTTTGCCAGATATGCTTTAATCTAAAAATAACCCAGTATTATTAATCAAATCCATGTATATAGATTTAACAGAAAACTTCCCCAAAGGAGTTAACCTCCACTGGAACATGTCTAATTTATTAATCAAGGTAACATTTATTAACCTATAAAATAAATGCATCCAGGCGTTTCATTTACCCTCAGTCAGAGCTCTCCTGAATTGTATACTTAAAGGAGTCATCCTCAATATTGTACCAACATACGCCGCCTTACATTGTGCAATATTATAAAGAGACGGATATTGAAGGACTAAGGGTGTATTCCTAAGCTAGATATGCTCCCAAAATCCCGTGGACTAACAGTCTCCAATGATAAACTTACCCCTATTAGAGAGGGCCACATTTGTCCTCATCAAACCCTTCCGAAAGGGTGAGTCATTCTGTTGTGCCGTAACTTGGGCGGAACTTCTACTTCGTGAGTTCTAGTTTATAAATCTACCAATATTTTTCTAGCCTGAATTAATTCAAGTCATATATTGTAACACCATGTCCAAAATCACTCTATGCTTAGCGTTTCTCTTGCTGGGCAGACGACCCAAATTTCATAACATTCTCTCTTGCACTAGCGTTCTCGCTTCATGTAAAAAGGTTAACTGGTAGGTAATGTGTCTGGAACATAAAAGTGTATATGTGTGCTTGTCAGACTCTAACAACTAAACTCGCTATGTATGACTAATCACATTCGGGTCACATATATGAACATTCGCTAATGGATCAGGGTATTATTACATCTATGTTTCTAGCTCGGCGCAAAAAAGAAAAGTCCCACCGCCCCGCGTCCATCCTGCATCAGATCGGAGCTCTGCTCTGCATTCAACACCAAGACACACATAGCAGCAGATAGATGGATAGATCATATGGGCTTTTAATTCACAACTGTCAGACAAAGATTCCACCATTAAATTCGCTTTACTCCAGCTCTAGCTGCAGCTCCATCGATATCATCTCCTCACTGGCTGCTAGCAGCAACCAGCAATCTTGGTCGATCGTCTACTGTCTCGTCAGTGGTCACCCTGTAGCTCTAGCGCTAAGTTTAGGCTGCTTCTCATTGCATGCATCATGGTTTGTCGTCCTACGCCTCCTCTCATACCTACCACTTCATTAGGAATCCATGAACAGATTAATGTTGCAAATAAAATTAATTTAAACCGCATACAACAATTCAAATTGTTTGACGTTCAACCAATGCAACTTTTCGCCATGTATGGACATTTAGAACAGATTTGCAAGGCCAATCTTTCCGCTGAACGCCAAGGAACCTAGCCTACGCGACCTAACCTAGCAGCAGCGCCGCCGCCACCACACAGCAGCTTCCTCCCTTCCTCTCCCCTCCGTCACCCCCGTGCGGGCGGCTGAGGGGCCCCAACCTTAGCCACCGGTCACTCCTCCTCCCATCCCTGCCCTCCGCAGCCGCTAGAGGAAGCTGCCCGGCTAAGCCCAGGCGGCTGACAGCGGTGGCGGAGGAGCCTCTCCTTCTCACGCGTGAGGGTGGCGCGGCGCACCCGGGCGAGTGGAAGTGCGCCCCGGATCTGAGCCTCCGCGGCGGTGGCTCGTCTTGGCGGCGGATGGCGCGGCGTTACAGCACCTCGGATCGGCGGCCGCGTGGAGGGCTTTGGTGAACTAGTCGGTTGCGGACGTGGTTGGCCCTCCGGTCAGATCTGATCTCGCCAGAGTGGCTTGCTCACTCCGGGGCGGCGGAGATTGGTGGTGGTCCGTGCGCACGATGCGAGACGGAGGTTCGTCGAGCGGATCCAGGTGAAAACCTCGTTCTCGGCTTGCTGCCAAGACCGGCGATGGCGGCACTCTTTTTTGTGTCGTTACCTTCTTGAAGGCATCGCCGTGGAGAAGTTCCAGACCTCTGTCCGCTACCTCTAGGGGAAATCTTAGATCAGTAGATCAGATGACGGTGGCGCTCTGGTGTCGTTTCCCCTTGGGGCGTCATTCTTGGAGGTGTACACGGGCTCGACGGACCAGTGGTTGGCTTTTTTGGTGGAGTGGTGTTTCATCTTACTTATTGATGGCGTCGGATCTCGGCGGCATGGCACGGTGGAGACTCGGTGTCCCATGCGCGAAGATGGACTCGCACAGGAGGAGGACGCTGTCTAGCGTCATGATGGCGTCGATGGTAGAAAGGTCTGGCAAGGTCAGTGCGTTGGTTTCTGCTCTGAAGATGGATTGATGGAAGACGACGGCGACGACATATGAGAGTGTGTCGGACCGGTTTGTTCCCCAAACCCAGTATGTGGCTTGGTTAGGGCCTCCGGCTTTTGATATTAGACTTTGGTACGATATTTGTTTGGTATTAGACTCAGACTATCGGCACCCCTTTATCAAATGGATAGGAGTAGCGACAGTTGTTGCTAAGATGATGGCTTCAATCTATCTGATGTACTATTTTGTAAGATCTTTATAAATAATTAATAAAATAGATGCATATGTCGCAAAAGATGCAGAGGCCGGAGGTAATCTTTTTTTAAAACATCTAGATAAAAATAAATATGTCACATTTAAATCATCCACCACACATCTAATAGCTACTCCAGATACATTAGCTGTGAAGTAGCTCCAATATAAGTTTCGTGTCAGTTTAGCAATTGTCCATGTACACGTTGCTTTTTATTTTAACGCATTACAAATGCAAGCGTCCATATATACGCGTATATACTCGGAAAGTGCTATTCTGAGCTTGAGCTCAGATGCACTGGATATCTCAGTCGTCCTTTAAATTGAACTTTTAAGTTTTTATTTTGCTTCGTTCACACCACATTTAATCCAATTTTCTTCAGCAAAATTCAAACAGGGTCTCTTTTATTTGTTTTTATGAAACTCTTGTTTCCTCTGCACTTATCTAGCTTATGTATTTGAGCTTACATACTTATAAAACCTGAACTTCACATTTTTTTACTCGGAGGGCGTGCTGGAGGAGAGATTGCTGATAACTCACACGTATAGGGGATCGCAACAGTTTTCGAGGGTGGAGTATTCAACCCAAATTTATAGATTCGACACAAGGGGAACCAAAGAATATTTGTAAGCGTTAGCAACTGAGTTGTCAATTCAGTCATACCTGGAGATTAATTGTCTACAGCAAAGTGATCAGTAGCAAAGTAGTATGATAGTTTTGATAGTCATAGGAATAGCAATAGCAATAGCAACGGTAATAGTGATAGCAGTACTTTCGTAGCAAGTGCAACAGTAACGAAAGCAGTGGTAACTTAGCAAGAACAATATAAGGTAAATTCGTAGGCATTGGATCGGAAATTTGTTGGATGATATTCATCATGTGACAGTCATAATCTAGGGCGATACACACTAGCTCTAGTTCATAAATATAATGTAGGCATGTATTTCGTAAATAGTCATACGCGCTTATGGAAAGAACTTGCATGACATCTTTTGTCCTACCCTCTCGTGGCAGCGGGGACCAATTGGAAACTAAGGGATATTAAGGCCTCCTTTTAGTAGAGAACCAGAACAAAGCATTAACACACGGTGAATACATGAACTCCTCAAACTACGGTCATCACCGGGTGTGGTCCTGACTATTGTCACTCCGGGGTTGCCGGATCATAACACGTAGTAGGTGACTATAACTTGCAAGATCGGATCTAGAACATGGATATAATGGTGATAACATAAATGGTTCAGATCTGAAATCATGGCACCTGGACCCAAAGTGACAAGCATTAAGCATGGCAAAGTCATAGCAACATCAGTCTTAGAACATAGTGGATACTAGGGATCAGGCCCTAACAAAACTAACTTGATTATATGATGAATCTCATCCAACTCCTCACCGACCAGCGAGCCTACGAAGGAATTACTCACTCCCAGTGGGGAGCATCATGGAATTGGCGATGGAGAAGGGTTGGTGATGACGAAGAACGAAGATCCTCCTCTCCGGAGCCCCAAACGGACTCCAGATCTGGCCTCCCGATGAATAACATGAGGTGCCGGTGGCTCCATCTCGTGGATCGTGATAATTCTTTCTCCCTGATTTTTCTAGAAATATGTGATTTTATAGTACAGGGTCCACTAGTAGAAAACAGGGCTATGGTCCAGGCCGGCTCAGCCCATTAGTCCCGGTTCAGTGTAGAACCGGGACTAATGTGGGCATTGGTCCCGGTTCGTGAGCCCAGGGGGGCGGCCGTACCACATGGGCCATTGGTCCCGGTTCGTCTGGACCTTTTGGTCCCGATTGGTGGGACGAACCGGGACCAATGGGCCTCGCTCCTGGCCCACCACCATTGGTCCCGGTTGGTGGCCTGAACCGGGACCAAAGGCTCCCCTTTAGTCCCGGTTCTTGCCACAAACTGGGACCAATGAGGTGCCTATATATACCCTCGCCCGCGAGCAGAGCACTTCAGTGCTCTGTTTTTCTCTGGCCGGCGAGGGGAGGGGTTTGTGGTGCTCTAGCTCACCTCCTATGCACATGAGGTGTTCGATGGAATGCCCGAGCCACACTACTTAAACTTTCTCCTCTCAAAGCTCGACCTCCAAACTCCATTTTCCTCGAGATTTGTCTAGATTTAGCGGTCCGTCACACCCCGTCCCCGTCTTCACCGCCGTCGATCACCCGCGCTGATCTCATCACCGACACCACCGTGGTGAGCCTCTTGTTCTTATCTTCTTTCTAAAAGGAAAAATATTCTTACTTGTCTGTTTAGATAGATACTTGTATCATTTTCTTACATTTATTATTGCATCTTATATAGTGCGATGGTTTTGGTATCCGCCCCCGTCGGCCCTCGTCCTGTCTATGATTCGGATTTGGTATGTATATTATCTTCATAACTATTGGTTCATTTATTGTTTATGAAAATTATGCCGACCAACGTGACATAGATTTTATTTATCTAGGATGTATGTGAATCAGAAATGCCAACCGACCCTATTGTCGAGAGGTTAAATTTAGTTGAAGAAGAAAACAATTTGTTGAAGGAAAAAATAAAAAAAATTGAGGTGGAGAAGATGATATTGGAGTTGCATGTTGCGGATGTCGTCGATGATCACAAGATCAAGATGGATGCAATGCGCTTGAAGATTAGAAAGATTAGAAAATATGTCATTCATACCGAGGCTTGGTATCATTATGTCGTTGGATCAATTGTTACCTTGGTTGCGATTATGATCGCATTTGTTTTCGCATTGAAATGTTTTACATAGTTTCAATGTATGGTTTAATTAATTAGATGCTCTGGAGAGCTATATGTTGTTAGATGAGAACTATGTATGCACTTTGGTTTTAATGTGATGATGAACTTCTATTAATTTGGACACTTAATTATATATAATGCACGCAGATGAACCGGCAATGGATGTACGGTGACAGACACACCCGCGAGTACATTAAGGGCGTGCATGAGTTTCTCGATGCGGCTGAGGCAAACAAGCAGAATGGTTTTATGTGTTGTCCATGCACTGAATGTGGGAATACGAGGTCTTACTCTAACCGGAAAATCCTTCACTCCCACCTGCTTTACAAGGGTTTCATGCCACACTATAATGTTTGGACGAGGCACGGAGAAATAGGGGTTATGATGGAAGACGGCGAAGAAGAAGAGTACGATGACAACTATGTGCCCCCTGAATACGGTGATGCTGCAACGGGGGGAGCTGGTGAAGATCAAGAGGAACCAGACGATGTGCCCAATGATGCTGCCACGGGTGAAGCTGCTGAAGATAAAGAGGAACCAGACGATGTGCCCGATGATGATGATCTCCGCCGGGTCATTGTCGATGCAAGGACGCAATGCATTAGTCAAAAGGAGAAGCTGAAGTTCGATCGCATGTTAGAGGATCACAAAAAAGGGTTATACCCCAATTGCGAAGATGGCAACACAAAGCTCGGTACCGTACTGGAATTGCTGCAGTGGAAGGCAGAGAATGCTGTGGCTGACAAAGGATTTGAGAAGCTACTGAAAATATTGAAGAAGAAGCTTCCAAACGATAACGAATTGCCCGACAGTACATACGCAGCAAAGAAGGTCGTATGCCCTCTAGGATTGGAGGTGGAGAAGATACATGCATGCCCTAATGACTGCATCCTCTACCGCGGTGCCTACAAGGATCTGAACGAATGCCCGGTATGCGGTGCGTTGCGGTATAAGATCAGACGAGATGACCCTGGTGATGTTGACGGCGAGCCCCTCAGGAAGAGGGTTCCTGCGAAGGTGATGTGGTATGCTCCTATAATACCACGGTTGAAACGTCTGTTCAGAAACGAAGAGCATGCCAAGTTGATGCGATGGCACAGTGAGAACCGAAAGAAAGATGGGAAGTTGAGAGCACCCGCTGACGGGTCGCAGTGGAGAAAAATCGAGAGAAAGTACTGGGATGAGTTTGCAAAGGACCCAAGGAATGTATGGTTTGCTTTAAGCGCGGATGGCATTAATCCTTTCGGGGAGCAGAGCAGCAATCACAGCACCTGGCCCGTGACTCTATGTATGTATAACCTTCCTCCTTGGATGTGCATGAAGCGGAAGTTCATTATGATGCCAGTTCTCATCCAAGGCCCTAAGCAACCCGGCAACGAAATTGATGTGTACCTAAGGCCATTAGTTGAAGAACTTTTACAGCTGTGGAATGGAAACGGTGTACGTACGTGGGATGAGCACAGACAGGAGGAATTTAACCTTAAGGCGTTGCTGTTCGTGACCATCAACGATTGGCCCGCTCTCAGTAACTTTTCAGGATAGACAAACAAAGGATACCACGCATGCACGCACTGTTTAGATGACACTGAAAGTATATACCTGGACAAATGCAGGAAAAATGTGTACCTGGGCCATCGTCGATTTCTTCCGACCAACCATCAATGTCGAAAGAAAGGCAAGCATTTCAAAGGCGAGGCAGATCACTGGAAGAAGCCCGCCATGCGCACCGGTGATCACGTGCTTGCTATGGTCAATGATTTACACTACGTAATCTTTGGAAAGGGTCCCGGTGGACTAGCTGTTCCGAATGACGCTGAGGGACACGCACCCATGTGGAAGAAGAAATCTATATTTTGGGACCTACCCTACTGGAAAGACCTAGAGGTCCGCTCCTCAATCGACGTGATGCACGTGACGAAGAACCTTTGCGTGAACCTTCTAGGCTTCTTGGGCGTGTATGGGAAGACAAAAGATACACCTGAGGCACGAGAGGACCTGCAACGTTTGCACGAAAGAGACGGCATGCCTCCGAAGCAGTATAAAGGTCCTGCCAGCTACGCTCTTACGGAAGAAGAGAAAGAAATCTTCTTTGAATGCCTGCTCAGTATGAAGGTCACGACTGGCTTCTCGTCGAATATAAAGGGAATAATAAATATGCCAGAGAAAAAGTTTCAGAACCTAAAGTCTCATGACTGCCACGTGATTATGACGCAACTGCTTCCGGTTGCATTGAGGGGGCTTCTACCGGAAAACGTCCGATTAGCCATTGTGAAGCTATGTGCATTCCTCAATGCAATCTCTCATAAGGTGATCAATCCAGAAATCGTACCAAGGCTAAGGAGTGATGTGGCGCAATGTCTTGTCAGTTTCGAGCTGGTGTTCCCACCATCCTTCTTCAATATCATGACGCACGTCCTAGTTCATCTAGTCGACGAGATTGTCATCCTGGGGCCCGTATTTCTACACAATATGTTCCCCTTTGAGAGGTTCATGGGAGTCCTAAAGAAATATGTATATAACCGCGCTAGGCCAGAAGGAAGCATCTCCATGGGCCATCAAACAGAGGATGTTATCGGGTTTTGTGTTGACTTCATTCCTGGCCTTAACAAGATAGGTCTCCCTAAATCGCGGTATGAGGGGACACTGACTGGAAAAGGCACTCTGGGAAGAGACTCAATAATATGCAGGGACGGATATTCTTGGTCTCAAGCACACTACACAGTTCTACAGAACTCTACCTTGGTGACCCCGTATGTCGATGAACACAAGAACAGTCTGCGCTCCAAACACCCGGAGCAGTGCGACGACTGGATTACATGTGAACACATCACGACTTTCAGCAGTTGGTTGGAAACACGTCTCAGAGGTGACAACACTGTTTGTGATGAGTTGTACTTGTTGTCCAGGGGACCATCTTTGACTGTATTGACTTACAAAGGATACGAGATAAATGGGAATACATTTTACACGATCGCCCAAGATCAAAAGAGCACCAACCAAAACAGCGGTGTCCGCTTTGATGCAGCAACCGAGAGTGGAAAGGACACATATTATGGTTACATAGTGGACATATGGGAACTTGACTACGGACCTGATTTTAAGGTCCCTTTGTTTAAGTGCAAATGGGTCAATCTGTTAGGCGGCGGGGTACAGGTAGACCCACTGTACGGAATGACAACAGTGGATCTGAAAAATCTTGGGTACACTGACGAACCGTTCGTCCTAGCCAATGATGTGGCACAGGTTATCTATGTGAAGGACATGTCTACCAAACCGAGAAAAAGAAAAGATAAGGAAGCGAATACATCATACGATGAGCCAAAGCGCCACATAGTTCTTTCAGGAAAAAGGGACATCCTGGGAGTGGACGGCAAGACAGACATGTCTGAAGATTATAAAAAGTTTCATGAAATTCCTCCCTTCAATGTCAAGGCTGACCCAAGCATCCTGATAAACAATGAAGATTATCCATGGTTACGGCGCAATAAGCAAATGACACAAGCAAAGAAAAAGTGAAGACTTTCTCCCGCAATAAGCAAATGCTATGTGGGTGAAATTATGATACCATCCCAACTTTCAACTTTTTCAGAGTTCATTTGAAATGCTTTCATGTCTTATGGTTCGAAACTTTGATACTTCGAAAGTGATTGTCCATTTTGTACACGAAGTGCATCAAGTTTTTGTCGTAACCCTCTCTACTTTTTGGAACATGCTATGTGGGTGAAATGATGATACCATGCCAACTTTCAACCTTTTCAGAGTTCATTTTGAAATGCTTTCCAATTTCAGAGTCATTTAGCTCAAAGAATGAATTAATAGCAAACAGAATGAACTACAAAACTTTTATGAAAATAAAAACAATCAATTAAAATATTATGTTATGATCAACTAAATAAAACTATAATATTCTTCAATAGCAAAAAGAATATAATTTGTGTGACCTAAAATCAAACTATAAGTATTTAATTGTAAGTATAAATAAAAAATAAATAGCAAAGAAGAAAAAAATTCTAATTTTATAGTAAAGTTATTCATAAACTAGTGATTCACACAAATTTTTAAAAATTCAAATTTAAACTATTTAAAATTTAAAACTAATGGCACTAACAGAAAGTTTATAATTTTTGTGACCTAAAAGCAAAAAGAAATCACTAAAAAACTGTAAGTATTTAGTTGTAAGTAGAAATAAAAAATAAATAGAAAAAAATTCTAATTTTATAGTAAAGTTATTCATAAACTAGTGATTCACACAAATTTTTAAAAATTCAAATTTAAACTATTTAAAATTTAAAACTAATGGCACTAACAGAAAATTTATAATTTTTGTGACCTAAAAGCAAAAAGAAATCACTAAAAAACTGTAAGTATTTAGTTTTAAGTAGAAATAAAAAAATAAAAAACCAAAAAAATATAGAAATAAAAAAGAAAAAACCAAAAAAATGCCACCTACTGGGCCTCCACGGCCTGAATACGACTAGAAACCCTACATGGGCCAGGATTCAGGCCCGCAGAAGGCCCAATAGGCCCACAGGCAAAGCAGTGTCAAATTAGGCCCATAGGCCTGCTATTCAGAGGAGTTCGAGAGGGAGGAGGCAGCAGAGCTTATAAACCAGTGCCGGGCGCTCTCAACTAGCGATGTGGGACTAAACTTATGGGCGCGGGCAGCACAAGGGCATTGGTCCCGGTTGGTGGCACCAACCGGGACTAAAGGGGTGAATTGGTCACGGTTCGTGGCTCCAACCGCGACCAATGCCCCCCTTTAGTCCCGGTTGGTGCCACCAACCGGGACCAATGGGCTTCGCTTCCTGCCCTTTGGGCTGACGAAAAGAGGCCATTGGTCCCGGTTCGTGGCAGCAACCGGGACTAATGCCCACCTTTAGTCCCGGTTGCTGCCACGAACCGGGACTAAAGCCTCTGCTATATAAGGCCACACTTTGCAATTTTTCATTCTCATCTTGCAGTTGCAGTTGCCGACGCCGCCAGGCTGCCCCGACGCCGCCTGCCCCCATCGTCGCCGTCGCCCGCGACGCGCGCCGCCCCGGCCCGCCCCCGTCGCCGTCGCCCTCGTCCCTGCCCCCGTCGCCGCACCCCCGTCGCCCCCGTCGCCGTCGCCCTCGTCCCTGCCCCCGTCGCCGCGCCAGCCGGCCCCTTGCCCGACGCCCGCCGCCCCGGCCCGCCGTCGCCGTCGCCCGCGTCTCCTACCCCAAGCGCGCGCCCACTGCCCCGTCGCCATCCTCGCCGCCGACTCCGCGGTCCTCCTCTGGTCCGGCCGGCGCCCTAGATTTTTTTCATATATATATGCTTGTTTTTCATATATATATGCTTGTTTTATATATATATGTATACATATGTTCTCTGTGTATATATCTATGTTCATGTATATATGCAAAAGATTAGGATTAGAAGAGGGAGAAGAATATTAGGATTTTTTATATATATGTATACATATGTTCTCTGTGTATATATATATCTAGCTATGTTATATATGCAAAAGATTAGGATTAGAAAAATTAGGATTTTTTTCTGTTCATAGATTTTTTTTGGTGATATTAATTATTGTAAATATGAAAATGTTTGTATATTCATATGAACAAATGAATTAGAAGAGGGAGAAGAAGAGGGGGTCGAGGGTCGTCGAACATGAGAGGAGGAAGAGGATAAAAAATGAAGAGGAATAAGAAAAGAAAAAAGAGGAGAAGAAAGAATAGAGGAGAAGATCTTCTCCTCTATTCTTTCTTCTCCTCTTTTTTTCTTCTTCTTCCTCTTTTTTTTATCGGGAACGAGGGTCGTCGAGGGTCGCCGAGCGGTAGAGGAAGAAGAGGATAAAATAGAAGAGAAAGAAAAAAAAGAGAGGGGTCGACGGTCGCCTAGGGGTTGAGGGTCGAGAGGGGGTCTAGGGTCGCCGAGAGGGGAGAGGAAGACGAGGAGAAATAAATAAGAAGAAGAAAAAAGAAGAAAAAGAAGAGGAGAGGAAGAAAGGAATAGTGGAGAAGAAGAGAAAATAGAATATATTCTATTTTCTCTTCTTCTCCACTATTCCTTTCTTCTTCTCCTCTTTTTTTTCTTCTTTTTTTTCTTCGACACGTGGGGGGGGGGTCGAGAACGTCGGACATTCATGAGAGAGGCGAGGAAGAAGGGGAAGAAGAGGGAGAAGAAGAGGAGAGGAAGAAGAGGAAGTCTTCTCCTCTATTCTTTCTTTTCTTCTTTTTTCTTCTTCTTCTTCCTCTTTATTTTATCGGGAACGAGGGTCGTCGAGAGGTCGAGGAGCGGTAGAGGAGAAACCCTAAATAGAAAGTATCGTCGGTGTGAGATACATGTACCGTCGGTGTCGGACACTACACCCACATCCCACAAGTGGCGCGGGCTTCGACGCCCACGTCACTTGTGGGACGTGGATGTAGTGTCCGACACCGAAGGCCACATGTATCTCACACCCACGAAACTTGCTAGCTATTTAGGGTTTCCTCTACCGAAAAGAAGAGGAGAAATAAATAAGAAGAAAAAAAAGAAGAAAAAGAAGAGGAGAAGAAGAAAGGAATAGTGGAGAAGAAGAGAAAATAGAATATATTCTATTTTCTCTTTTCTCCACTATTCCTTTCTTCTTCTCCTCTTTTTTTTTCTTTTCTTCTTCTTCTTCTTCTTCTTCTTCTTATTAGCCGGAAGTAGAGAGAGGTTTCCTAGTGTCAAAGTATTGAAGAAATCCATGCCTTCATCATTAGCCGGAAGTAACCAGGGCATGTTGGTACGAAGTTCTGCAA
Source organism: Triticum urartu (assembly GCF_056163025.1). Taxonomy (NCBI): domain Eukaryota; kingdom Viridiplantae; phylum Streptophyta; class Magnoliopsida; order Poales; family Poaceae; genus Triticum; species Triticum urartu. Next base: position 371,435,338 of record NC_141873.1, read on the forward strand.
AGTTATTCTGGAATGGAGTCCCGGATAGAATAATCCGCTTTTTGGTACGAATTCAGCAAAGGCCTTCCAAATAGCGATATTCGGAAGGCTCTTGCTGAACTTTGTACCAAAAAGCGAATTATCCTATCTGGGACTCCGTTCCAGAACAACTTTGAAGAGCTTCGTACCATCATGCACATGTTACTTTCGCCTAATGATGAAGACATGGTTTTGTTGAATCCTTTGACACTAGGCAACCTCCCGACCCCTCGGCGATCCTCTCGAACATGAGAGGAAGAAGAGGGTCGTCTAGGGGTCGAGGGTTCCAGGGTCGTCGAGGGTTCGAGGGGTCGAGGATCGCCGAGGGGTCGAGAGAGGTTTCCTAGTGTCAAAGTATTGAAGAAATCCATGCCTTCATCATTAGCCGGAAGTAACCAGGGCATGTTGGTACAAAGTTCTGCAAAGTTGTTTTGGAATGGAGTCCCGGATAGAATAATCCGCCTTTTGGTACCAATTCAGCAAAGGCCTTCCAAATAGCGATATTCGGAAGGCTCTTACTGAACTTTGTACCAAAAGGCGGATTATCCTATCTGGGAGTCCGTTCCAGAACAACTTTGAAGAGCTTCGTACCATCATGCACATGTTACTTTCGCCTAATGATGAAGACATGGTTTTGTTGAATCCTGAGACACTACGCAACCTCCCGACCCCTCGGCGATCCTATCGAACATGAGAGGAAGAAGAGGATAAAAAAAGAAGAGGAAGAAGAAAAAAAGAGGAGAAGAAAGAATAGAGGAGATCTTCTCCTCTATTCTTTCTTCTCCTCTTATTTTTCTTCTTCTTCCTCTTTTTTTTATCGGGAACGAGGGTCGTCGAGGGACATAGATGTAGTGTCGTCGTTGTCGATATATACCCCCTCCCGATAGCTTACTATGATTAGGTAGCTAGTTCTACGTTTGGCACTAATATATCCATCTATCATGTTTGAATAATAATTGCCATGTTGTAAATATTTGTAGAAACTATGGACACCGCCCTAGACGAAGCAACAAAAGAAGCGTTGTTGAGGGACATAATCGCAGAAGGAAGTGATGCCATCTCGTTGTTTCTCAACGAAACCGATGGTCTGGAAGGACAGGGTGAACAAGCTGGCTACGGTGACCTAATGCCGGTGCAAGAAGAAGAACATGAGGACGGCTCCGGTGACCCAATGCCGGTGCAAGAAGGAGACCCTGATGACGGCTCCGGTGACCGAACCGAGTCCGGCCAGGTATATATATTAGTTAAGCCTATGCTGACTAGCTGATTGATGCATTCATTGTTTTGGTATGTACACATATTAATTAAGTCTTTGTTCTTTTTTCTAGCCCTCCGAATCGAGCACAACTTCGGTAAAGAGACGAGGCCCGAAGAAAAAGTTGAGCTCGTATGAAAAGTTTGAGATCATAGCAATCGCGCCCGACGGCCAACCTATTGAACCCCTCCAGACAAAGAGCGCATTTCTTGCTCAGTGCGGGGTTCTGGTTAGGGACAAGATCCCGATAAGCATCCAGCAATGGTTTAAGCCAGCTACAGAAGACCCTGAGGTGTCTTATGTCAATGATATGCAGAAAAATGATCTTTGGACTGAGCTGAAGTCAAATTTCACCCTACCGCCTGAGGATAATCCAGAGAACCCATTTAAAGAGAAATTAATCAAGTCTTTTGCTCTGAAGAGGATGGCAGAACTATTCAGGAGGTGGAAGAAAGAGCTGAATAAGTTTGTCGAAAAAAATGAGACACCAGAATTCAAGGGCAGATATGAGAAGATCAGAGATCACTAGCCCGCATTTGTGGCCCACAAGACATCAGAAAAGAGTAAGAAGATGTCGGCGACAAACAAGCAAAATGCTGCGAAGAAGAAGCTTCACCATCGCACGGGGTTAGGTGGCTACCTCGTAGCCCGGCCTAAGTGGTCCAAGAGTGAGAATGATCTGGTTCATAAAGGGATCGAACCAGAGACAAATAACTGGCCAGACCGTTGCCGGACTTGGTTCTTCGGGGCTGGCGGAACCCTGGATCCTGAAACAGGGAAGTGCATTTGGACGAACGATCAAATGGACATACCAGTCAGTAAGCTTAAGCAGTATATCGAAGCAGCGCAGGAAGGGACGTTCTTTCCAGACAGAGAGAACGACAAGCTCACAATGGCCCTCGGGAATCCTGAGCACCCTGGACGGACACGAGGCACGCCAGGCTCCGTTCCGTGGAAGGTTGGGTTTCCGGACGCAGGCGGTTACAAATCCCATGAGAGGAGGAAAAAAGTGCAGCAGACCCAAATGCAGGCGCTGCAAGCAAGGGTGGACGCGATAGAGGAACGAGAAGCAAATCGCAGCAAACGTACTGCCGAAGCCTCCCCCGAAGCTACCCCGCCATCTCGGCGCAGAAGCAGCGTGGCTTCCACCGAGCTGCTTCAGCTAGAGCATGCCTTGACGGCTCCTGCCAGCTATCCCGTGGATGCTATCACGGAGTCTCAAAATTGCCACCTTATGACGCAATGGATGAATTTGAAGGTCAGGGCGGCTGTTGGCTCTGTTTATCCTACTGAACCCGGCGCAACTTTTCACTGCCGGCCGATTCCAGAAGGATATGCTAGGATGATGGTGGATGAGATAACGGAGGGATTTGACGACCTCCAGCTTGACCACCCTACCGGTGAAGGGGAGACTCGGCTGGGGTCTGCTCTGAAGACTCCATGCCTATGGCGGAAGGACCTCATCAACCTTCCGAACTGGACGCCACCGCCTCCTCCTCCTCCTCCGGCGAGTCAGGGCACTCCGCCTCCACCGCCTCCTCCTCCTCCGGCGAGTGACGATCAGGGCCCTCGGCCGGCTCCTTCTCCGGCGCGCGGTGGCACTCCGCCTCCTTCTCCGCCTGCGCCGACGCGCCCGAGCAGCCCGCCTCCTCCTTCTCCGCCTCGTCAGCAAGGGCGGAAGAGACCTGCCGCCGCTCCAGCTGCTCCGGCGCGTCGTAGTCCTTCTCCTCCGCCGCTTAAGCAAGTAAAGAAGACAACCGCTACGTCTGCTCGGTCGGCGTCTAGCAGTACAACCAGAGGCGGGAGGACATACAGATTCGGTCCTTCTCTGAAGACTCCAGAGAAGTTACCATACGAGAGGACCCAGGAGGAGAACGCCGAGATCGCGCGAGAAGAAGTGAAGAAATTCTTTGAAGGGGTGAAAGCAAAGAAACATCCACCTCCGGAGGAGAAGGTAGATCGGGTGAAAGTGAAGCGCACTCTGGCTGCCCTGACAAAACCACCGAAGTCTGATTCACCGAAAGGAAACTATGACCGCATTATTGGAAAGGAATTTGCCGAAGCGGAGCGGTCGGGAAGTACTGTCAGTGATCAAAGGCTGAAACAACGACGAGCTGGGAAACAAATTGCCCAGCTCGGCGAACAAGCGAAGCAATCGTGCCCCCCCCCCCGCTCAAGGTGCCTAGCCACAACATCGATAATGATCCGAGGATGGTGCCCGGTTATAGCAATCCTGCAGATTACCTGCCCGACGAAGTACATTATGACCCCATGGACGTGCAGATACAAAGATACGAGTACGGGAAGCCTCTCGTCAAAGATGAAAGATCTCTATCAACGATGATGCGAAGATTGCATGATTGGTACTTGAAAATCTGCAGAGACTCTGGGGGGAGGAGTACTTTGTATGCGAGAGTTAAACCGGAGCATGACCTCGTTGGAATTGATCTGTTGCCTGTTCCATTTGAGGAGTTCTATCAGTTCTTCAATCAATTGGCCCTCGATAAAGCAACTGTCACCTGCTACTGTCTGTAAGTAGTACTACTTCTGTCATTAAGTTTCTCTATATAGCTTAGCTCTTTCATTGCATGTATTTATAATCATCCTCACTATATTATGCAGATTGAAGATCATCGAATTGAAGAAAAGACAAGTCGGTGATATTGGGTTCATTAACACAAATCTCATAGATGCAACTCAGGTTAAATTTCATGCCGCAGAAACCGAGGCCAGCATGCTAGAATCTTTGATAATAAATCAAAACAAAGATATAATACTCTTTCCTTACAACTTCAAGTGAGTGTTACTGTCTTGTGCGTATTTGGTTTCCCTTATATATTAGTCAAGGTTATAGTAATGTAATTGATGAGTTATGCATGCGTGTGCAGTTTCCACTATATTCTCCTACATATTAAGCTTGAGCAGGGACTAGTAACCGTCTTAGACTCAAGACGAAAAGATCCCAAGGACTATGCAGACATGACTCAAATACTCGAGAAGTAAGTTAAATCGATCATTATCCACCATATCAGCAACTTTGTTCATTTCCTGATATATCAAGTAATTGCTTTCTTTATCCGGCAGGGTTTGGAGAAAATTCACCAGAAAAGCTCCGGGACTGCCGAAGGAGCTGCAATTTAGACACCTGAAAGTAAGTACTAGCTATAGTAGCATTTTAAGCGCATCTACTAGTCATTCAAGCGCTAGTTTCATCAATACCATTTGGCATTCTTGCTTATCAGTTTGATTAACCTCTATTTCTTGTAAAGTGGTTGTGGCAGCAACAAGGGAATGATTTCTGTGGTTACTATGTTTGCGAGTCCATCCGCCACACGACCTGTGAGCGGGGCTACACTAACGAACAATATGAAGTACGTAAATAACAACATTCACAATTTTATTTTATTACCATCATTTGTGTTGAGTTTCATTCATTCATATATATATATGTATTGACCCCCTTCTTTAAATTAGATGTTTCGGAAGCGGGATGAACTCCTAGCACCAGCTCGCATGCGAGGAATTCAAGAGGAATTGGCGGCATTTTTTCTTGACCACGTGATCCCTGAAGACGGAGAATTCTATGTTAACCCTGAGTCCGTATGATTATATTTGTAAGAGATAATTACTGTATATATGTAGCCGGTAGTGTTAGATAGATATACGAGAACTTGTTGTTCGACCAATCTCTCGGAGAAGGAGAGGTGGTCGATATCACTTCTCTCTGTATATATGCATATATGTTCATGACGATCTTCTGTTTCCTTCGTTTGCTTACTAGCTAGCTAGCGTGTCTAGTCCTCTCTATATATGTATGTATAGTACGTAGCGTTGACCAAGCACAGACATAACAGAGGACACTTCTCTCTATTAATTATAACTAGCTAACACAATATATGAAACACCTAAATTAACCCCCTAAAACCCCCAACCCCCCCCCTTTCAAAAAAAAAACAAAAACCCCAGCCACAGAAGTGCTGACGCGTGGATGCCTATTGGTCCCGGTTGGTGCCACCAACCGGGACCAAAGGGTCTCCACGTGGGCAGTGCGCAGAGCCCAGTCAGGAGACCCTTTGGTCCCGGTTGGTGGCACCAACCGGGACCAAAGGGTCTCCTGACTGGGCTCTGCGCACTGCCCACATGGAGGGCCTTTAGTCCCGGTTCTGGATTGAACCGGGACTAAAGGGTGGAGGTATTAGTACCGACACTTTAGTCCCGGTTCCTGAACCGGGACTAAAGGCCCTTACGAACCGGGACTATAGGCCCTTTTTCTACCAGTGGTCGAGGTCTGCGGGGCCACCAGGTGGGGACAACCCACCTGGGCGCACTAGGAGGGGCCGCCCTGGTGGGTTGTGCCCACCCAGGTGCCCCCCCTCTGGTGGATCTTGGCTCCATAAATTCTCTTTATTTTTATAAAAAAATCCTCGCAAAGTTGCGTTTCATTCCGAGAACTTCTATTTCTACAAAAAAAACACCATAGTAGTTCTGCTGAAAACAGCGTCCGTCTGGGGTTAGTTTCGTTCAAATCATGCAAATTAGAGTCCAATACAAGAGGAAAAGCGTTAGGAAAAGTAGATACGTTGGAGACGTATCAATTGCTTATGGTCAGATGGGAGGACATGGGTGCGCTGGAGATGAGCGTGGCAGTTCGCGTCTGAAGGGAGGGAAGGTCGGGTCGGAAGGGAGGGCAGGTCGCATTGGAGTGGAGATTGGTGGCGGGTGGCTAAAGAGGTGGTTGGGGTAGGGGTGGCGACAAATGTGGTCGGCGCGGCGTCGTCGTGACTGTTGAGGAGGAGCTCTGTTGATTGTTGTCCTATGTCCCTAGGAGTGTCGTGGGGAGCTACTATGTACAACTAGTACTCTGCCTGCATCACACCTTACGGACACAAAACTGCATGCACTAATTCTCATTCTACAATACTGAGTCAGAGATCCATCAAGTAATTATGGCCAATTGAACGTCACCAATAAAAATGTCTGAACATGGTGTACACTATTTTTTGGTAGTCGCCTATGAACTTCGATACTAGTCCCCTATGACCCTCTATACCTATATGTTAGGAATGTTCACCAGGTTTTTTTAACTTTTTTTTGCTTATTTTTTTGAACTCTATGATTACTCTAGCACACCTAACATATGTTTTTATTTCAAAGTTCGTTGATGGTGTGTTCACTGGATGAACTGATGTACTTCTTCAGAATCTGTCCATCCTCTCACTACGCTCTAGTTACAAAAAATTGCTTCGAAAAAAACTAAAGTTACGAAAAAAATATAGTATAGAGTTTCAAAAGTTCAGCAACAAGGAATCATCTGCTTTAAGGAGCATAAACAAGGGACAAATCTAGCTGGATAAGTGCTCAATAATGTACTTTCCAAATTGATTTGATGTTGTGTCCACTGAATGAACATCTGTACTTTCTTAGTCTAAACCGTATGAAGATGTGTTGCCCACCTGAACTTCAGCAGAAGAATCAGCCACTGACCAAGGCAAGCAGGAGAAGCAGCTTGTGTTTTCGTCTCTACTGCCGCGGGGGAACCAAAGGAAAATTTTCCATCGTGTCCCTGACCTTTCATGCCGGCAACAACAGCGACCAATGGCAGCAGCAGCGAAACAAGTTTGTTGAGGCCAAAGCTCCCAAGAACCAGTCGATGCAAACACCCACAAATAGAAAAAAACTGTTTTGGAAAACGGATGTGGAGGCAGCTGCCGCTGGTGGAGGAGGTGAGCCGCAGATGCAGTGTGTGTGAAGTTCAACTACTAAGATTTGTATGGTGCCTCAGGCACAAGCGCGACATCAAGCAAGTGCTTGAGCTCCTCTGTGAAGCAGTCGCCGTCGCGTCCTGTCAGCCCAAGGTACTGTCCCTCCCTCATGCCTAACCTCCTCCCGTTTTTGCCTGGACCGATGCCTCAACCCAGGCACCACCCAGTTGGCGCGTGGGATGGCCGCATGGGGACGGCGGTGCACGGAGGCAGGCTGCGGCGCGCGGGAGGTAGGGCGGCAATGCGTAGAGCAGACGAGCACGTGGGAGGCTGGGCGTGGCGGCGGGGAAAGCTGGGGACCACAATGCCGGCGATGAGCGCAGGTGGTGGCGGCGATGGGATCTTGGGGCGGCGACGTCTCTGGTTGAAGCATGGCGGCGTCTCTGGTTGGCGGGTCGGGGTGGCGGTCTCACCTCTGGCTGGTTCCCGAACTCCCGAACCAGCAAGAACGCACAAAAAAACTTCCATCTCTCCCCACCTCCCGACCCATGCCTGCCGGCCTCCCCCCAGACCCCACGCACCGAGCTCGACCCACCCCATCGGCCTCCCCCCAGACCCGCGCACCCTGCCACCAACCACCTCCCACCGGCCCCAATGTGTCACCCGCCATCGCCACCCTGTCCCCCCGGCCCGACGCGCCTCCTTGCGCCGCCGAACCCCCGCACCACTGTGCACCGCCAGATCCCCGGAGTCCCGCGCGCCACTGAGACCCGACATCCTAGCGCGATGCGGCCGCCCCTAGATCCCCGTGTGTTGCCGCCGTTCGGGGATCCACCCAAGAAATCGATGACGGTAGCAACAGCGCGCTGGATTCCCACTTCACGCCGTCGCCGGAGCCCCACTTCACTCTGATGCCAAGTGCCTGCATCCCCGCGCGCCACAAACCTACGACGGGGCTCCCGCCTTTCGCCTCCTCCTGGCTATCCCCTCCTGCTCGCGCCTTCAGCCTTCTCTTGGTGGTGCTCCACCACTGCAGCACGGACAGCACTCGTCGCCGCCACACTCCGGTCGTCCAACTACACGGCCCTTGGAGGTTCACAACCGCGGCGCCCCCTGAATCTCGCTTCTTTAAGCATCTCACCCTGCTACCACATCCTCGCCCCCATGTACTGCATCTGCATCGTCTATGTTTTTATCTGAATGCGAACAGAAGGAGCTGGAATACGCGGAGCAGAATAGCCTCTTCTTCCTAGAGACGTCGGCAAAGACAAAGAAGACGTCAGAGGATCCCGGGCGCCGAGCCGGCGTCATTTTTCTGTGAAAATTGATATTAGTATGGCTCAGAAAGAAGGAGTATGTGTCAACTTCATTTAGCACTTTCAATTCTCGGTACAAAAGACCATTTAGAAAATAAGAAGAAATTGCCGGCTGCTCCTCTTGTTTGATGTTCAGGTGTTTAGTTGTTTGCTGCTTTTTCTCACTATTTTGCTCAAAAGTTTGTGTTTGCAGATACCTATGTGCTATCGGTGCTCGCTACCCGCATGAACATAGAAATGAAGAAGGTCACCATCAGGCAGGGGAGAAGATCACATGATGTGCAGAAAGAAGGTCACAGTTCAGAACAATGTGTGTGTTCTTTGTGCTTTTTTTTGGTGCATTTCCACATGGGTTTGTGATCTCACTTCTGGCTTATGTTTTCATGGCGTGTGTCCGACCACAGGTAAAACTACAGGGGACAACCGGTCCTCGGACATGCCATTGGTGTGGTTATCTCCTCTGAATGAGCAGTGGTGCTTGCATGTAGCTCTCCCTCTAAGGTTCTTTATCCCCTGTGTGTGTTTATGCTTAACCTTCATTGGTACGCGTCGGTGCTATACAAACGGTTTTTAACCCCTTTCCGCGACGGCATTTGGAACCGTCACCAAGTGAGTGTGGGCGATAGGAGGGGTCCTTCCCACACGATCCAGAAATCGTCGGGGATAGGCCCTCCTAGGACATAGGATGGGCCCGTGTGCAATCGGGCGAGGCATCGAAACCCAATCATTTCTGTAGGTATGTGCATCCCACACGGTAATCCGAGAAAATCATTTCCATAGGTATGTACATCCCACACGGTGAATCCTAGAAAAACATTTTTGTTCGTATGTATATCACACAGAGTCAATCCAAGGAATACGTTTCCGTTCTTATGTACATCCCACACAGTCAATCCAGGGAAAACGTTTCCGTTCGTACGTACATCCCACAGTTTTATGTGTAGGCTCGTGTGTGAAAGGTGTAACTATCACACACGGTCTGCATTGGTTAACTGTTTGCTTTTATCAACTATATCACACATGATTTGATGAAGAAAACTGTGTGGCATTGGGCTATCCATCGCAAGCGCTTTTACTGCTAGAACCGTTTGCAAAGGTACATGACACATTTAGCAGGTTTATTAGTATACAATTAATAATTCCAGTATTACGCAAATTCACATTTCATATCGAACAGCTGTTTGCCAATTTCATATCAGGCACATAAATATATTATAACATCACAGTACAACAGCTGCACGAAAAGAGCACAGTACAACATATAGCTAGCTTAACTTCATAAGAATAATATATTCATTTCCCTAATCGAGATCATCCAGGCTCGTCTTATCCACCTCTGCTTTCAGTTCAGTAAGAACCTGTTTTGCACCGGCCAACTGGGAAATGCTTCCTCCTTCGCCAACACCATCTTAGCAAAGTCTGATTTAAAAAATCTAAGCTCATTCTCCACCTTCAACCTTTTATACCGCATCTTCAAATATTCTTCGGCGTTGACAACAGTTTCTCTAAGCCTACGTCTATTCTCTTCCTCATACATGCTCCAGAGCTTCGCTAGGCACATCTTCAAAGACTGTGGCCACTCTTGATCAACCCACTTCAAGTAAGAACACTTTCGTTCATCCTATAATATTTAAAAGGGACATTTACATCTATGCCCTTAACTCGAACCCACTACTCAGTTTTGCCCCTAATTTTTAGGTATGCTCAGTTTTGCCCCTCCGTCGTTAGTTTCACTTATAGAAATGCCTTTCTCTGCCGTTACCGTCCGGTCAAAGGTCTTTGACCATCCTGAAAAAATAGCAAAAAAAATCAAAAATATATGAAATTTGGTGGGATCGAAGATAGTCATGTCCGCAAGGCGCGTGCACATTTTCATGCCGTTCGGACACTCCGGGAGCTCGTGTCAAAGGAAAACATACATTTTGTACGCATGCGAGCAGTAAATTCAAAAAAATAGAAACAAATCAAAAAATATGAAAGTTCGTGGGACTGAAGATATTCAGGTTCGCAAGATGTGTGCACGTTTTTGTTGTGTTTGGACATCGTAGGAGCTCGTGGAGAAAAAAACAAATTTTAGCTCAAAAAAATTTGAAAAAATGCAGTATTTTGTTTTTTTTCTCTAGAGCGCCTCGTACGTCATTTGATCACCAAAACTTGCAAGCACCTTGTGCACTCAAGCCTCTTTGATGCCAAATAAATTCAATTTTTTGAACTTTTTTGCTGTTGTTTTCGAATTTACTGTTCACAGGCATAAATTATTATTTTTTTCCTTTGCCACGAGCTCCCAGAGTGTCCAACCAACACAAAATTGTGCACGCGCCTTGCGGACATGACTATCTTTGATCCCACCAAATTTCATATTTTTTTGATTTTTTTTGCTATTTTTTCTGAATGGTCAAAGTACTTTGACCAGACAGTAACGGCGCAAAAGGGCATTTCTATAAGTGACACTAACGGCGGAGGGGCAAAACTGAGCATACCTGAAAATTAGGGGCAAAACTGAGTAGTGGGTTCGAGTTAGGGGCAGAACTGGAATTGGCCCTATTTAATACTAGATCAGTAACAATTGTAGGGGAAATGGGTTTATAGAAACATAGAAAATCACCAATGCTTATTTTGAAGAACTGAAGAAACATGTTAATTATGACATATCTTCTCAAAAAGATCAATGTGCAAATGAAATAATTGGTAATGAGACAACAACCAAATTTTGGAACATCAGAAGCTATAATTAACTACAACGACGCTACAAGTTCTTACTCATGTACAATAAATAACAAATTGAACATTTTATGAGGAAGGTAAATATAAATGCAACAGCATAGAGACAGTGTTTGGATGGCAGCAAATTGATACTAACAGGTGTGTACATGCACAAATTTAGTAACATAGAACTAATAGCACTAAGGCCGTCCACTATATATGCCAAAACTGGGGAAAAGACAACTATTGCTACATCTCGCACCGGTGCCCTGCACCGGCGAGCCGATGCAGTGGAAAAAAATCAGGGACCCGGACTCCCGAGCACGTAGTTGCTTCGATGCCCAGTTCCTTCGTGCCATAAAGATTTAGTATTTTACTGCTTAGCTGCTCGAATGTGTGGACCAAAGTTGGCTGCACAAACTACTGAAGCGGTGCCAAATAATTTTCTAATGGCACCGCTGATGAGATGGCAACAATTTAAGATACTAGGTACAAACTGTGACATTGTCTTAGGATGCGTTTGGTTGAAGGTGTGGTATGAATGGGTTGGGACCGTGACAGTGTCTGAATCACATCTAACAAATGATTTGTAACAACGAAAGAGGGTCTAACCTTCTCTGCACATGCCAGAAACTTCCTCCCACTGTCCACAGAATCAAACGCAACTAGCTTCACGCATGGAGATTGATGGTGACAACGAGCAGATAGATCTTCAGCCACCCCGCTCCATTCGTTGCCACTGATGGTCCTAGGGAGCTACAAGAGGAAGAAATGACTCAAATCGACCGTCAGGTAAAAAAGCCTTCATTCCAAGTCATAGCCCGAGAGAGAGAAGAGAGGCATACCCGGGTGGTGTGTTGGGGAATGCAGTATTTCAAAAAAATTCCTACGATCACGCAAGATCTATCTAGGAGATGCATAGTAATGAGAGGGGGAGAGTATGTCTACGTACCATCATAGACCGAAAGCGAAAGCGTTATGAAACGCGGTTGATGTAGTCAAACATCTTCGCGATCCAACCGATCAAGTACCGAATGCACGACACCTCCGCGATCTGCACATGTTCATCTCGGTGACGTCCCTCGTACTCTTGATCTAGTTGAGGCCGAGGGAGAGTTTCGTCAGCACGACGGCGTGATGATGGTGATGATGAAGTTACTGATGCAGGGCTTTGCCTAAGCACTACAACGATATGACCGAGGTGGAATTCTGTGGAGGGGGGCACCGCACATGGCTAAACAATGAACTTGTGTGTCTATGGGGTGCCCCCTCCCCTGTATATAAAGGAGGGGAGGGCCGGCCCTCTCTATGGCGCGCCCAAGGGGGAGTCCTACTCCCAGTAGGAGTAGGTCCCCCCCTTCCCTAGTTGGAGTAGGAAAAGAAGGAAGAGGGAGAAAGAGGGAAGGAAAGGGGGGCTGGCCCCCCACCCAATTCGGATTGGGCTTGGGGGGTGCGCCCTCCACCTGGCTTCCTCCTCCTCTCTCCCAATAAGGCCCAATAAGGCCCATTGACTCCCCGGGGGGTTCCGGTAACCCCCTCGGTACTCCAGTAAATGCCCGAACTCATACGGAACCATTCCGATGTCCAAACATAGCCTTCCAATATATTGATCTTTATGTCTCTACCATTTTAAGACTCCTCGTCATGTCCGTGATCACATCCGGGACTCCGAACTACCTTCGGTACATCAAAACACATAAACTCATAATACCGATCGTCAACGAACGTTAAGCGTGCGGACCCTACGGGTTCGAGAACTATGTAGACATGACAGAGACTCACTTCCAGTCAATAACCAATAGCGGAACCTGGATGCTCATATTGGTTCCTACATATTCTACGAAGATCTTTATCGGTCAAACCGCATAACAACATACATTGTTCCCTTTGTCATCGGTATGTTACTTGCCCGAGATTCGATCGTCGGTATCTCAATACCTAGTTCAATCTCGTTACCGGCAAGTCTCTTTACTCGTTCCGTAATGCATCATCCCGCAACTAACTCATTAGTCACATTGCTTACAAGGCTTATGGTGATGTGCATTACCGAGAGGGCCCAAAGATACCTCTCCGACAATCAGAGTGACAAATCCTAATCTCGATCTATGCCAACTCAACAAACACCATCGGAGACACCTGTAGAGCATATTTATAATCACCCAGTTACGTTGTGACGTTTGATAGCACACTAAGTGTTCCTCCGGTATTCGGGAGTTGCATAATCTCATACTCATAGGAACATGTATAAGTTATGGAGAAAGCAATAGCAATAAACTAAACGATCATAGTGCTAAGCTAACGGATGGGTCAAGTCAATCACATCATTCTCTAATGATGTGATCCCGTTCATCAAATGACAACTCTTGCACATGGCTAGGAAACTTAACCATCTTGGATTAACGAGCTAGTCAAGAAGAGGCATACTAGTGACACTCTATTTGTCTATGTATTCACACATGTACTAAGTTTCCGGTTAATACAATTCTAGCATGAATAATAAACATTTATCATGATATAAAAAAATATAAACAACAACTTTATTATTGCCTCTAGGGCATATTTCCTTCAGTCTCCCACTTGCACTAGAGTCAATAATCTAGATTTCATTGTTATGATTCTAACACCCATGGAGTCTTGGTGTTGATCATGTTTTGGTCGTGAGAGAGGCTTAGTTAACAGGTCTGTAACATTCAGATCCGTATGTATCTTGCAAATCTCTATGTCTCCCTCCTTTGACTTGATCGCGGATGGAATTGAAGCGTCTCTTGATGTTCTTGGTTCTCTTGTGAAATCTGGATTCCTTTGCCAAGGCAATTGCACCAGTATTGTCACAAAAGATTTTCATTGGACCTGATGCACTAGGTATGACACCTAGATCAGATATGAACTCCTTCATCCAGACTCCTTCATTTGCTGCTTCTGAAGCAGCTATGTACTCCACTTCGCACGTAGATCCTGCCACGACGCTCTGCTTGGAACTGCACCAACTGACAGCTCCACCATTCAATAAAAATATGTATCCGGTTTGTGACTTAGATTCGTCCGGATCAGTGTCAAAGCTTGCATCGACATAACCGTTTATGACGAGCTCTTTGTCATCTCCATAAACGAGAAACATATCCTTAGTCCTTTTCATGTATTTCAGGATGTTCTTGACCGCTTTCCAGTGATCCACTCCTGGATTACTTTGGTACCTCCCTGCTAAACTAATAGCAAGGCACACATCAGGTCTGGTACACAGCATTGCATACATGATAGAACCTATGGCTGAAGCATAGGGAATGAATTTCATTTTCTATCTATCTTCTGCAGTGGTCGGGCATTGAGTCTGACTCAACTTCATGCCACCTCTTGAGCATGCGTTGGTTTTCCCTTGAAGAGGAAAGAGTGATGCAGCAAAATAGCATAAGTATTTTCCTCAGTTTTTGAGAACCAAGGTATCAATCCAGTAGGAGGTAACATGCAACTCCCTAGTACCTGCACAAACAAACAAGAACATCGCAACCAACGCGATAAAGGGGTTGTCAATCCCATCACGGTCACTTACGAAAGTGAGATCTGATAGAGATAAAAATATAAATATTTTTGGTATTTTTATTGTATAGATTGGAAAAAAGATTGCAAAATAAACAACGATAGAATTAGCAAGTTGATAGGAAAATAATATGATGGAAGATAGATCCGGGGGCCATAGGTTTCACTAGTGGCTTCTCTCAAGATAGCAAATTCTCCGGTGGGTGAACAAATTACTGTTGAGCAATTGATAGAAAAGCGCATAGTTATGAGAACATCTAGGCATGATCATGTATATAGGCATCACGTCCGCGACAAGTAGACCGAAACGATTCTGGATCTACTACTATTACTCCACACATCGACCGCTATCCATCATGCATCTAGAGTATTAAGTTCATAAGAACAGAGTAATGCATTAGGCAAGATGACATGATGTAGAGGGATAAACTCAAGCAATATGATATAAACCCCATCTTTTTATCCTCGATGGCAACAATACAATACGTGCCTTACTGCCCCTGCTGTCTCTGGGAAAGGACACCGCAAGATTGAACCCAAAGCTAAGTACTTCTCCCATTGCAAGAAAGATCAATCTAGTAGGCCAAACCAAACTGATAATTCGAAGAGACTTGCAAATATATTAAACCATGCATAAAAGAATTCAGAGAAGAATCAAAAATTGTTCATAGATAATCCTGATCATAAACCCACAATTCACCGGATCTCGACAAACACACCGCAAAAAGAATTACATCGAATAGATCTCCAAGAGAATCGAGGAGAACTTTGTATTGGGATCCAAAGAGAGAGAAGAAGCCATCTAGCTAATAACTATGGACCCGAAGGTCTGCGGTAAACTACTCACACATCATCGGAGAGCCTATGGTGTTGATGTAGAAGCCCTCCATGATCGATTCCCCCTACGGCGGAGCACTGGAAAAGGCCCCAAGATGGGATCTCACGGGTACAGAAGGTTGCGGCGGTGGAAATAGGGTTTCGTGGTGCTCTCGGATGTTTTCGGGGTATATGAGTATATATAGGAGAAATAAGTAGGTCGGCGAAGCCACGAGGGCCCCATGAGGATGGGGACGTGCCTACCCCCACCCCCTGGGCGCGCCCTCCTACCTCGTGGTCACCTTGTTTCTTCCTTGACGTCCACTCCAAGTCTTCTGGATTGCGTTTGTTCCAAAAATAACTCTCCCGAAGGTTTCATTCCGTTTGGATTCCGTTTGATATTCCTTTTCTGCGAAACACTGAAATAGGCAAAAAAACAGCAATTTGCACTGGGCCTTTGGTTAGTAGGTTAGTCCCAAAAATAATATAAAAAGTTATATTAAAGCCCATTAAACATCCAAAATAGATAATATAATAGCATGGAACAATCAAAAAATATAGAGATTTTTGTAATACGATCCAGAGGTTCAAGAGATTTTTGTAAAATTGCCGTTACTTCGCAAGTCTTCTCAAAAACTTGTGTTTCTTCTTGGGTATTATGTGGACCCTTTTGTGAAGGTAGTGTTCCTACTATTCCCTCTAAAATTTCATGAGCAATACTGGGATCCGTTTCAGTAAAATTTCCTTTGGCAACGCAATCCAAGAGTTGTCTATGGGACATGTTTAATCCAACAGAAAAATTGCGAAGCAAAAGTCTAAAATTCACCTGTAGGGTGCGATTACAATAAGATTCCATTATCCTAAACCATGCATCTTTTAAATTTTCTCCTTGCCTTTGTTTGAAGTGAAGAAAATCAAACTCGGGAGACAAAGGGGCAGATAAAGGACTAGCCATAACGACGAAGCAAGCAGAAAAGAGGCAAATAGAGAAAGAGAAGGGGATCGGAGAGAGAGGGCGAATAAAATGGCAAGGGTGAAGTGGGGAGAGGAAAATGAGAGGCAAATGGCAAATAATGTAATGCGAGGGATAAGAGTTTGTGATGGGTACTTGGTATGTCTTGACTTGACTTGGCGCGAATCTCCCCGGCAACGGCGCCAGAAATCCTTCTTGCTACCTCTTGAGCACTGCGTTGGTTTTCCCTTGAAGAGGAAAGGGTGATGCAGCAAAGTAGCGTAATTATTTCCCTCAGTTTTTGAGAACCAAGGTATCAATCCAGTAGGAGATCACGCTCAAGTCCCACACACCTACACAAACAAATAAGAACCTCGCAACCAACGCGATAAAGGGGTTGTCAAGCCCTTCTAGGTCACTTACGAGAGTGAGATATGATAAATATGATAAGATAATATTTTTGGTATTTTTATGATAAAGAGAAATAAAGATGCAAAGTAAAATAAAAGGCAAAGGAAATAACTAAGTATTGGAAGATTAATATGATAGAAGATAGACCCGGGGGCCATAGGTTTCACTAGTGGCTTCTCTCAAGAGCATAAGTATTACGGTGGGTAAACGAATTAGTGTCGAGCAATTGATAGAATTGAGCATAGTTATGAGAATATCTAGGTATGATCATGTATATAGGAATCACGTCCGAGACAAGTAGACTGAAATGATTCTGCATCTACTACTATTACTCCACACATCGACCGCTATCCAGCATGCATCTAGAGTATTAAGTTCATAAGAACAAAGTAATGCTTTAAGGAAGATGACATGATGTAGAGGGATAAACTCATGCAATATGATATAAACCCCATATTTTTATCCTCGATGGCAACAATACAATACGTAGCAGTTCCCTTTCTGTCACTTGGATCGAACACCGCAAGATTGAACCCAAAGCTAAGCACTTCTCCCATTGCAACAAAGATCAATCTAGTAGGCCAAACCAAACTGATAATTCGAAGAGACTTGCAAAGATAAACCAATCATACATAAAATAATTCAGAGGAGAATCAAATATTTTTCATAGATAATCTGGATCATAAACCCACAATTTATCGGATCTCGACAAACACACCGCAAAAGAACATTACATCAAATAGATCTCCAAGGGAATCGAGGAGAACTTTGTATTGAGATCCAAAGAGGGAGAAGAAGCCATCTAGCTAATAACTATGGACTCGTAGGTCTGAAGTAAACTACTCACACATCACCGGAGAGGCCATGGAGTTGATGTAGAGGCCCTCCATGATCAATGCCCCCTCCGGCGGAGCTCCGGAAAAGGCCCCGAGATGGGATCTCTTGAGTACAGAAGGTTGCGGCGATGGAATTAGGTTTTCGTGGTGCTCCTGGATGTTTGGGGGGTACGTGGATATATATATAGGAGGAAGAAGTACGTCGGTGGAGCAACGGAGGGCCCACGAGGGTGGAGGGCGCGCCCCCTGCCTCGTGCCTTCCTCCCTTCTTTCTTGACGGCCACTCCAAGTCTCCTGGATCACGTTTGCTGAGAAAATCACGTTCCCGAAGGTTTCATGTCGTTTGGACTTCGTTTGATATTCCTTTTCTTCGAAACCCTAAAATAGGCAAAAAACAGCAATTTGGGTTGGGCCTCCAGTTAGTAGGTTAGTCCCAAAAATGATATAAAAGTGTAAAATAAAGCTCATTAACATCCAAAATAGATAATATAATAGCATGGAGCAATCAAAAATTATAGATACGTTGGAGACGTATCAGCAACATACAGAACTATGCTAGAGCCCATAATAGCTTGTGGTTGCACACGGAAGTTTCTAGCATGAATAATCGTATGATCCCTTTGAGTCTGGGTGGTGAACCAAAAAGGACAGCACTGGTATATCCCCAGGTTCCCGCAACCAATCCACCCAGATGTGTGTTTAAGTAGCCACCTTAAGTTAACCCTTAATTAACAATCTCACATCTGTCATGGATACACTCAAACCCAATCCATGTCTACGAGCATAGCATGGCAATATAAGCATCACGTAGAAGTAACTCCTAAGGGTTTGATAATAAAAGGGTGGTAGGTTCTACCTCATCATCTACTTCCCAATACCCACATGTCAAAAGATCCTACTCATGCAATGTTTGAGGATTGTAACTAATGCATAAAAAACTGGGTAATAAGGGGTATGATCAATGTGTTACTTGCCTTGCTGATGATCCGCAAAACCAGAGACTCGTAGTAGCATGCTGCGCACTCCGGGAATTCTATCACAAACAAACAATAGCATACATAAACAATCAAGAATTAATGCAAGGGGGAAAACTCAAATAAGAAGATCCAAATCTGAAAGTTCAACTGGAGAGATTCAATTTGCAAAAAGAAACGATCAAATCGGAGCTACGGAACTAAAACTATGATCAAAAGAACTTCGAATTCAAATCTGCTTGAAACCAAATTTTAAATTGGAGAAATCATGTTCAAGTTGATTAACTGGAAAGAGGGGCTCGAGACGAAGGTTTTGGCGTTGGTTTCACTGGATTTGGACGAACGGTTAAAAAGTTGCGAGGGTTTGAAGATCAGGGGCTAATCTGCGATAAAAATAATCACAGGTAAGTCCCTGGCTGAAAATAAAAGAAAAAGAAAAAGACTACGGCGCGAACGTTCATTAACAGAGATGAGCGGGCGAAAAGAGTTCGTTAAAATGAACTAATGAACGAACGTTCGTTAAATAACCTAAACCGAGAAAACCGGAGAAAAATCGAACCGGTCTACAAAACCTGATCTAGGGTTTTTTTAAAACGATGGCGGCTTTGTGGGTTTATTACCGGTTCTCAGGCGAAAACCGGTGACGGCGGCGGCGGCGAGATCCGGCGGCGACGCGGGTCAACGGGGCGGCGGGGGGAGGCGGCGGCGCAGCGCGGTGGGGTAGCAGGCGACGCAGTGGCGGCAGCAGGCAGCCCAGGGCGGCGGTGGTGGTTGCGGCGGCGGGCGGGACGAGGGCAGAGGAGGGGCGGGGCGGCGGCATTTATAGTGGGGGGCGGTTGACTTGGGGAAGGGGCCGGCCCGAGGTGGAGTTCGGCGCGGACTCTGCCTCGGCGTCTGTGCCAGCGACGGCGCGGCGCGAGGGAGGCGGTGGCGCGAGCGGGCCGGTTGGGCCTCGGTCGAGTTCGGTCCGGGAGTCTTCTTTTTTTTAACAATTCTGTCGAAAGGAAAACCCCTAAATAAATATAAAAAAAATCTAAAAATGCCAAAAATAATTTTCACCGTCTAAGTAAAATATTAAAATATAGTGAACATTTTCTTGGCCTAAAAATGCAATTTTGAAAAATGCATATTTTTCTAATTCAAATAAAATCCAAATAAAAAGTAATTATTTGATTTTAATATTTTCCTCCAATATTTATTTTATTTTTGAGAAGTCATATTATCTCCTCTCTTTTATTTTTAGTATTGGAAATATTTTCAGAGAGAAAAATAATTAAAACCAAATCGATCCTCTTTTCAATATTTGAGAAAAATTCAAATATGAAAATAGATGAAATCCCCAACTCTCTCTGTGGGTCCTTGAGTTGCTTAGAATTTCTAGGATCAAAAACCAAAATGCAATTAAAATATGATATGCATATGGGATGTTACAAACATACCCCCCTTAAGGTGAATCTCGCCCTCGAGATTCGGGTTGGCTAGAACATAGGTGTGGGTGGTCTTTCCATAGGTCTTCCTTTCGTTCCCATGTGGCTTCATCCTCGGTATGGTGGCTCCACTGAACTTTTCAAAACTTTATAACCTTGCTGCGGGTAACTCGGCTAGCAAACTCGAGAATCTTGACTGGTTTCTCCTCATAGGTCAGATCACTATCCAACTGAATTTCCTGCAGAGGCACTGTATCTCTTAGAGGAATATCGGCCATCTCAGCATGGCACTTCTTCAACTGGGAAACGTGAAACACATCATGAACTCCTGACAGTCCTTCGGGTAACTCCAACTTGTAGGCCACTTCTCCCATGCGTTCCAAAACTCGGTATGGTCCTACAAATCTCGGGGCTAACTTCCCCTTAACTCCAAAATGTTTAACTCCTCATAGAGGTGCCGCACAAAGATATGCTCTATCTTCGATTTCATAGACTACCTCCTTGCATTTTGAGTCTGCATAACTCTTCTGCCTGGACTGAGCTACCATCAGTCTGTCTCGAATCAACTTAACCTTCTCTTCAGACTCTTTGATCAAATCTGGTCCAAACAACTGACAGTCTCCAACTTCATCCCACATCAACGGTGTTCTGCATCTCCTTCTGTATAAAGCTTCAAAAGGTGCCATCTTCAAACTGGCTTGGTAGCTGTTGTTGTATGAGAACTCCGCGTAAGGTAAATTGTCATCCCAACTAGATCCATAATCTAGCGCACAAGCTCTCAACATGTCCTCCAAAAGCTGATTGACTCTCTCAGTCTGCCCATCTGTCTGTGGATGAAAGGCAGTACTAAACTCTAGCTTGGTACCCAAAGTCTGGTGCAGTTGATTCCAAAACTTTGAAGTAAACTGGATTCCTCTATCTGATATGATGGTCCTCGGAACTCCATGCAGACATACGATCCTGGTCATATATATCTTGGCCAACTTCGCACTCGTATATGTGGTTTTCACTGGGATAAAGTGAGCCACTTTGGTCAAATGATCCACTACTACCCAGATTGAATCATATCCTGATCGGGTCCTGGGCAATCCAGTGATGAAATCCATGCCAAGCTTATCCCACTTCCATTCGGGTATCGGCATCGGCTGCAGTAATCCTGCTGGCTTCTGATGTTCTGCCTTCACTCTCTGACATACATCACATACGGCTACATACTCGTCAATATCCTTCTTCATACCCGTCCACCAGAAATGCTCCTTCAAATCCAAATACATCTTGGTGTTTCTGGGGTGTATCGAGTATGGCGTGTCATGAGCTTCCTGAAGTATTAACTTCCTGATCTCTGCATTATTGGGTACATAAACACGGTCCTCAAACCACAAGGTGTCGTGCTCATCTTCATGAAAGCCTTTGGCTTTTACTTTGCTCATCCTCTCCTTTATCTCAGCAATTTCCTTATCATCCATCTGAGCTTCTCGAATCTTTCCCAATAATGTTGACTGAACTTCCAATGCTGCAACAAAACCTCTAGGGACTATCTCCAAACGTAGCTCCCTGAGATCTTCAGCCAACTCCTTTGGTAATCCTCCGCTTACGAGGGTATTGGCATAACTCTTCCGACTCAAAGCGTCTGCTATGACATTGGCCTTGCCTGGATGATAGTGCAACTTCATATCATAATCCTTTATAAGCTCCAACAATCTCCTTTGCCTGAGATTCAGCTCCTTATGTGTGAAAATGTACTTCAAACTCTTATGATCCATGTACACATCACAACGATTTCCAGTAAGAAAATGTCTCTAGGTCTTGAGTGCATGCACTACAGCTGCTAACTCCAAATCATGCGGTTGAAGCTGACATGAGGCATATGAAACAAATCTTTCATCCTGCATAAGTACACCTCCAAGTCCTAAGCGAGAAGCGTCGCAATACACTTGGAAATCTTCGCGTATATCCGGCAGAATAAGCACTGGGGCTGTAACCAAACGTTTCTTCATCTCCTGAAAACTTGCCTCACATTCTTCTGTCCATTTAAACTTAGTGTCTTTCTTCAGCAACTCCGGCATGGGCTTCGCAATCTTAGAGAAGTTCT
This sequence comes from Triticum urartu, assembly GCF_056163025.1. Lineage (NCBI taxonomy): Eukaryota > Viridiplantae > Streptophyta > Magnoliopsida > Poales > Poaceae > Triticum > Triticum urartu. Next base: position 371,457,374 of record NC_141873.1, read on the forward strand.
CTATGAATCTCCGATAGTATCCCGCGAGTCCAAGAAAACTGTGGATCTCTCCAACTGAGGTGGTGGCGATGGGTTGTTGTTGTTGTTGCCTTGGTTCTGGACTAGGAACTGCATCAGGATATTCTGCTATTGGATCAACTGAGTGAGCTCCAGTGGGAAGGCAAATCCGGGGTCACGTCTCGGAGGCATCTGATGGGTTTAGAGGGGAGAGATTAGAATAGAAATGAGGTCTAATGAGAAAGCACTACCCATATGCACATGAGACAAACACATTCATATCACACCAAATCAATTCAAGCAAGGGCATATAATCGATCTAACTCTCGTCACAGTGCTCCGACTACTACTATATACATGGGGGTATACTACTAATAATATGGTGGTCAACTAGAAATTTTGATCGGTGGAAGACTCCATGATATCCGCTCCAGCTTCGTCTTCATAATCATCATCACTACTGTCAGGGTCGGAGTCGGTGTCATTGATGATGATGTAGTCCTTGGGATGGTCGTCATCTCCTCCTGGCACGGGGTCTCCCATGAATACTCCTAGCTTCCTTGTCAGGTTGTCATTCTTCTCCACTAGTATTGCGATATCCTCCTCATATCCGTCGTGTGTAGACTTGAGTTCCTCTTCAATCTCCATGTTCCTAGTCATCAACTTCTTCGGATCTATCATGCTTGCGCACATCTGGTTCTCCTGGCGACGAATGTGTTGGTTTAACTCCTAGATGAAGGCTGCAATGGACCTGACCCTCCTGGTGCTGATCATCTCCCATTGCTCATCTCGGTGCCCAAATATCTGGTAGATGGTGTCCTTAAGATCCTTGTGATACACTTCGCCGATGCGTCCTATGGCGATGTGGGCTGCCATGCTCTTTCCTAGACTCCAGGTTGGTGCATCAAAGGAAAACTCTATGGGTTCAGTAACTGGCGTGAATGTCCTTCCTGGAACTTGAACTCGAAACATCCAACGTTCCTCTTCTGGTAAAGTGGCGGTGTAGGTCCCGGTGAAGCTTGGTATTCCGATGTTCAGGTACCTAGTGACTTCCTTCAAGTGCCGCCCAAAAGGTGTGTCTTCATCCGGTTGTGCAAAGTTATTCCTTGAGTCCGCCATCCTATAGAGTGGAAAATGGAGAGGAGTCAGAAATGAGTAGAGAAGAGTGACCCATGGTTCATCTTAGTGGTCGTGTCCTGCAATCAACGTGTGGTCTCATACCATCTTGTAGCGATCTGACCTCAGGCGGTCAAATCTCTCTGTATAAGTGTCATCCCTGGATCGGTAATGCTGACACACACAGTACTTGAAGAATTTATAACAGAGTGACAATCACACACTTATGACATCAAATGTCTTAAAAGGGAACTTATTACAATAAATATGGTTTAAGGCCATCTAAATGAGATAACAGCGGAAGGCTTGGAAGATAAAGTGAGTCCATCAACTCCAACGGCATAACTGAGTGCACGACAACAACCTAGCGCACCTTACTCTTCGTGTGAAAAGTCTGCAAGATGATATGTTGTAGCCCGAAACGGGTCAGCACATGAAATATGCTAGCAATGTAACACAATAGAGCAATGAACAAGTAAAAGCTGTCACTACATGCATATATGGCTGGTGGAGGCTCTATGGTTATAATGTTTAGAGAAAAGCCAATTTTTCCCTACAACAAAGGAATATATTTTATTTAACTATCATGGTAGTTGATAAACATTGAGAATGGTAAATCCCCATCTCAATCCCAATTAAAAAAGTAATTAATAACCCAACAAAATTAATTTAGAGTGATGAGATCAACATGATAATTCAAGAACCAGATACTCAAGATGTCCATAACCGGGGACACGGCTAACCATGATTAGTTTGTACACTCTGTAGAGGTTTGCGCACTTTTCCCCACAAGACTCGATCTCCTCCGTTGAATTTCTCGCACTACATGGTGTTTGAGAAACGGATGACTGAGACACAGTCTTTCAGAAGCACTAACTCTTTACTCTGGGTGGACAGTTACACCTACTTTCCCCTACATCTGCTAGCCCACCACTGAAAGAGGTCATGCAACATACTCAACTATGCTAGAGCCCATAATAGCTTGTGGCTGCACACGGAAGTTTCTAGCATGAATAATCTTATGATCCCTTTGAGCCTGGGTGGCGAACCAAAAAGGACAGCACTGGTATATCCCCAAGTGCCGGCAACCAATCCACCCAGATGTGTGTTTAAATAGCCACCTTAAGTTAACCATTAATTAACAATCTCACATCTGTCATGGATACACTCAAACCCAATCCACGTCTACGAGCATAGCATGGCAATATAAGCATCACGTAGAAGTAACTCCCAATGGTTTGATAAGAAAAGGGTGATAGGTTCTACCTCATCATCTACTTCCCAATACCCACATGTTAAAAGATCCTACTCATGCAATGTTTGAGGATAGTGACTAATGCATAAAAAACTGGGTAATAAGAGGTATGATCAATGTGTTACTTGCCTTGCTGATGATCCGCAAAACCTAGAGACTCGTAGTAGCACACTGCGCACTCCGGGAATTCTGTCGCAAACAAACAATAGCATACATAAGCAATCAAGAATTGATGCAATGGGAAAACTCAAATAAGAAGATCCAAATCTGAAAGTTCAACTGAAGAGATTCAATTTGCAAAAAGAAACGATAAAATCGGAGCTACGGAACTGAAACTACGATCAAAAGAACTTTGAATTCAAATCTGCTTGAAACCAAATTTTAAATTGGCGAAATCATGTTCAAGTTGATTAACTGGAAAGAGGGGCTCGAGATGAAGGTTTTGGCGTTGGTTTCACTGGATTTGGACGAACGGTTAAAAAGTTGCAAGGGTTTAAAGATCAGGGGCTAATCTGTGATAAAAATAATCATGGATAGGTCCCTGGCCGAAAATAAAATAAAAAGAAAAAGACTACAACGCGAACGTTCGTTAACAGAGATGAACGGGCAAAAAGTGTTCATTAAAATGAACTAATGAACGAATGTTCGTTAAATAACCTAAACCGAGAAAACCGGAGAAAAACTGAACCGATCTAAAAACCTGATCTAGGGTTTTTAAAAAACGGTGGCGGCTTCGCGGGTTTATTACCGGTTCTCGAGTGAAAACCGCTGACGGCGGCGGCGGCGCGGGTCAACGGGTCGGCGGGGCTAGGTGGAGGCGGGAAGCAAGGCGACAGCGCGGCGCGGCGGTGGTAGCAGGCGGCGCGGGGCGGCGGCTACAGCGGCGGTGGGCGGGACAAGGGCAGAGGAGGGGCGGGACGGCGGCATTTATAGTGGGGGCGGCGGTTGACTTGGGGAGGGGGCCAACCCAAGGTGGAGTCTGGCTCGGACTCTGCCTCGACGTCCGTGCCGGCGACGACGTGGCGGGAGGAAGGCGATGGCGCGAGCGGGCCGGCTGTGCCTCGGCCAAATTCGGTCCCGGAGTCTTCTTTTTTTAACAATTCTGCCGAAAGGAAAAATTCTTAATAAATATAAAAAATTTCTTAAAATGCCAAAAACAATTTTTACCGTCTAAATAAAATATTTAGAACATAGTGAACATTTTCTTGGCCTACAAATGCAATTTTGAAAAATGCATATTTTTCTAATTCAAATAAAATCCAAATAAAAAATAATTATTTGATTTTAATAATTTCCTCCAATATTTATTTTATTTTGTAGAAATCATATTATCTCCTCTCTTTTATTTTTAGTATTGGAAATATTTTAGGAGAGAAAAATAATTAAAACCAAATTGATCCTCCTTTCAATATTTGAGATAAATTCAAATATGAAAATAGATGAAATCCCCAACTCTCTCCGTGGGTCCTTGAGTTGCTTAGAGTTTCTAGGATCAAAAACCAAAATGCAATTAAAATATGATATGCATATGATGACCTATGTATAACATTCCAAGTTGAAAATTTGGGATGTTACATATGATATAAACCCCATCTTTTTATCCTCGATGGCAATAATACAATACGTGCCTTGCTGCCCGTGCTGTCTCTGGGAAATGACACCGCAAGATTGAACCCAAAGCTAAGCACTTCACCCATTGCAAGAAAGATCAATCTAGTAGGCCAAACAAAACTGATAATTCGAAGAGACTTGCAAAGGTATTAAATCATGCATAAAAGAAGTCAGAGAAGAATCAAATATTGTTCATAGATAATCTTTATCATAAACCCACAATTCATCGAATCTCGACAAACACACCGCAAAACGAATTACATCGAATAGATCTCCAAGAGAATCGAGGAGAACTTTGTATTGAGATCCAAAGAGAGAGAAGAAGCCATCTAGCTAATAACTATGGACCCGAAGGTCTGCGGTAAACTACTCACACATCATCGGAGAGGCTATGGTGTTGATGTAGAAGCCCTCCATGATCGATTCCCCCTCCGGTGGAGCGCCAGAAAAGGACCCAAGATGGGATCTCACGGGTACAGAAGGTTGCAGCGGTGGAAATAGGGTTTCGTGGTGCTCTCGGATGTTTTCAAGGTATATGAATATATATAGGCGAAAGAAGTAGGTCGGCGGAGCCACAAGGGGCCCACGAGGGTGGGGCGCGCCTACCCCCCTAGGCGCGCCCTCCTACCTCGTGGCCACCTCGTTTCTTCCTTGACGTCCACTCCAAGTCTGCTGGATTGTGTTTGTTCCAAAAATAACTCTCCCGAAGGTTTCATTCCGTTTGATATTCCTTTTATGCGAAACACTGAAATAGGAAAAAAAAATAGCAATTTGCATTGGGCCTTTGGTTAGTAGGTTAGTCCCAAAAATAATATAAAAAGGTATATTAAAGCCCATTAAACATCCAAAACAGATAATATAATAGCATGGAACAATCAAGAATTATAGATACGTTGGAGAGGTATCACTTCACACCTTGTAACACAGGCAAGAACCCTTTTTTGCTTGATCCATTTTGAACTTCTTCAAAACTTTATCAAGATATGTGCTTTGTGAAAGTCCAATTAAGTGTCTTGATCTATCTCTATAGATCTTGATGCCTAATATATAAGCAGCTTCACCGAGGTCTTTCATTGAATTTTTTATTCAAGTATCCTTTTATGCTATTCAGAAATTCAGTATCATTTTCGATCAACAATATGTCATCCACATATAATATCAGAAATGCTACAGAGCTCCCACTCACTTTATTGTAAATACAGGCTTCTCCAAAAGTCTGTATAAAACCATATGCTTTGATCACACTATCAAAGCGTATATTCCAACTCCAAGAGGCTTGCACCAGTCCATAAATGGATCGCTGGAGCTTGCACACTTTGTTAGCACCTTTTTGGATCGACAAAACCTTCTGGTTGCATCATATACAACTCTTCTTTAAGATATCCATTAAGGAATGCAGTTTTGACATCCATTTGCCAAATTTCATAATCATAAAATGCAACAATTGCTAACATGATTCGGACGGACTTAAGCATCGCTACGGGTGAGAAGGTCTGATCGTAGTCAACTCCTTGAACTTGTCGAAAACCTTTCGCAACAAGTCGAGTTGTGTAGACAGTAATATTACCGTCTGCGTCAGTCTTCTTCTTGAAGATCCATTTATTCTCTATTGCCTGCCGATCATCGAGGAAGTCAACCAAAGTCCACACTTTGTTCTCATACATGGATCCCATCTCAGATTTCATGGCCTCAAGCCATTTTACGGAACCTGGGCTCATCATCGCTTCCTCATAGTTCCTAGGTTCGTCATGGTCAAGTAACATGACCTCCAGAACAGGATTACCGTACCACTGTGGTGCGGATCTTACTCTGGTTGACGTACGAGGTTCAGTAGTAACTTGATCAGAAGTTTCATGATCCTCATCATTAGCTTCCTCACTGGTGTAGGAATCACTGGAACTGGTTTCTATGATGAACTACTTTCCAATAAGGGAGCAGGTACAATTACCTCATCAAATTCTACTTTCCTCCCACTCACTTCTTTCGAGAGTAACTCCTTCTCTAGAAAGGATCCATTCATAGCAACGAATATCTTGCCTTCGGATCTGTGATAGAAGGTGTACCCAACAGTCTCCTTTGGGTATCCTATGAAGACACATTTCTCCAATTTGGGTTCGAGTTTATCAGGTTGAATCTTTTTCACATAAGCATCGCAGCCCCAAACTTTAAGAAACGACAACTTGGGTTTCTTGCCAAACCGCAGTTCATAAGGTGTCGTCTCAACGGATTTCGATGGTGCCCTATTTAACATGAATGCAGCCGTCTCTAAAGCATAACCCCAAAATGATAGAGGTAAATCGGTAAGAGACATCATAGATCGCACCATATCTAATAAAGTGCGGTTACGACGTTCAGACACACCATTATGCTATGGTGTTCCAGGTGGCGTGAGTTGCGAAACTATTCCGCATTGTTTCAAATGAAGACCAAACTCATAACTCAAATATTCTCCTCCACGATCAGATTGTAGAAACTTTATTTTCTTGTTACGATGATTTTCCACTTCACTCTGAAATTCTTTGAACTTTTCAAATGTTTCAGACTTATGTTTCATCAAGTAGATATACCCATATCTGCTCAAATCATCTGTGAAGGTCAGAAAATAATGATACCCACCACGAGCATCAACACTCATCGGACCGCATACATTAGTATGTATTATTTCCAATAATTCTGTTGCTCGTTCCATTGTTCCGGAGAGCGGAGTCTTAGTCATCTTGCCCATGAGGCATGGTTCGCAAGCATCAAGTGATTCCAAAAGTCCATCAGCATGGAGTTTCTTTATGCACTTTACACCAATATGACCTAAACGGCAGTGCCACAAATAAGTTCCACTATCATTATTAAACTTATATCTTTTGGCTTCAATACTATGAAATATGTGTATCACTACTATCAGATTTAGTAAAAATAGACCACTCATTAAGGGTGCATGACCACAAAAGATATTACTCATATCAATAGAACAACCATTATTCTCTGATTTAAATGAATAACCGTCTCGCATCAAACAAGATCCAGATATAATGTCCATGCTTAATGCTGGCACCAAATAACAATTATTCAAGTCTAAGACTAATCCCAAAGGTAGATGTAGAGGTAGCGTGCCGACGGCGATCATATCGACTTTGGAACCATTTCCCACGCGCATCGTCACCTCGTCCTTAGCCAATCTTCGCTTAATCTGTAGCCCCTGTTTCAAGTTGCAAATATTAGCAATAGAACCAGTATCAAATACCCAGGCGCTACTGCGAGCATTAGTAAGGTACACATCAATAACATGTATATCAAATATACCTTTCACTTTGCCATCCTTCTTATCCGCCAAATACTTGGGGCAGTTCCGCTTCCAGTGACCAGTCCCTTTGTAGTAGAAGCACTCAGTCTTAGGCTTAGGTACAGACTTGGGCTTCTTAACTTGAGCAGCAACTTTCTTGCTGTTCATCTTGAAGTTCCCCTTCTTCCCTTTGCACTTCTTCTTGAAACTGGTGGTCTTGTTGACCATCAACACTTGATGCTCCTTCTTAATTTCTACCTCCGCAGCCTTTAGCATAGCGAAGAGCTCGGGAATTGTCTTATCCATCCCTTGCATATTATAGTTCATCACGAAGCTCTTGTAGCTTGGTGGCAGTGATTGATGAACTCTGTCAATCACACTACCATCAGGAAGATCAACTCCTAGTTGAGTCAAGTGGTTGTGGTACCCAGACATTCTGAGTATATGTTCACTGACAGAACTATTCTTCTCCAATTTATAGCTGTAGAACTTACTGGAGACTTCATATCTCTTAACCCGGACATTTTCTTGAAATATTAACTTCAACTCTTGGAACATCTCATATGCTCCATGACATTCAAAATGTCGTTGAAGTCCCGGTTCTAAGCCATAAAGCATGGCACACTGAACTATCGAGTAGTCATCAGCTTTGCTTTGCCAGACGTTCTTAACAACGTCAACAGCATCTGCAGCAGGCTTGTCACCCAGCGGTGCTTCCAGGATGCAATTCTTCTGTGCAGCAATGAGGATAATCCTTAAGTTACGGACCCAGTCTATGTAATTGCTACCATCATCTTTCAACTTAGATTTCTCTAGGAACGCATTAAAATTCAACGGAACAACAGCACGGGCCATTTATCTACAGCAACATAGACATGCAAAATACTATTAGGTACTAAGTTCATGATAAATTAAAGTTCAATTAATCATATTACTTAAGAACTCCCACTTAGATAGACATCCCTCTAATCATATAAGTGATCACGTGATCCATATCAACTAAACCATGTCTGATCATCACGTGAGATGGAGTAGTTTTCAATGGTGAACATCACTATGTTGATCATATCTACTATATGATTCACGCTTGACCTTTCGGTCTCAGTGTTCCGAGTCCATGTCTGCATATGCTAGGCTCGTCAAGTTTAACCCGAGTATTCTGCGTGTGCAAAACTGGCTTGCACCGGTTGTATGTGAACGTAGAGCTTATCACACCCGATCATCACGTGGTGTCTCGGCACGACGAACTGTAGCAACGGTGCATACTCAGGGAGAACACTTGTACCTTGAAATTTAGTGAGAGATCATCTTATAATGCTACCATCGTACTAAGCAAAATAAGATGCATAAAGGATAAACATCACATGCAATCAAATAAGTGATATGATATGGCCATCATCATCTTGTTCCTTTTGATCTCCATCTCCAAAGCACTGTCATGATCACCATCGGCACCGTCTTGACACCTTGATCTCCATCGAAGCATCATTGTCGTCTCGCCAACTATTGCTTATACGACTATCGCTACCGCTTAGTGATAAAGTAAAGCAATTACATGGAAATTGCATTTCATACAATAAAGCGACAACCATATGACTCCTGCCAGTTGCTGATAACTGTGTTACAAAACATGATCATATCATACAATAATTTATATAATCACGTCTTGACCATATCACATCACAACATGCCCCGCAAAAACATGTTAGACGTCCTCTAATTTGTTGTTGCAAGTTTTACGTGGTTGCTACGGGCTTAGCAACAACCGTTCTTACCTACGCATAAAAAACCACAACGCGGTATAGTGATTGCTTTTTGACCTTCAGAAACAACCATGTTCATTGAATCTGATTCAACTAAAGTTGGAGAAACAAACACTCACTAGCCACCTGTGTGCGAAGCACGTCGGTAGAACCAGTCTCGCATAAGCGTACGCGTAATGTCGGTCTCGCCGCTTCATCCAACAATACCGCTGAATCAAGAATCAACTAGTGACGGGAAGCAATATGTATATACCCACGCCCACAACTCCTTTGTGTTCTACACGTGCATATAACGTCTATGCATAGACCTGGCTCGGATGCCATTGTTGGGGAACGCAGTATTTCAAAAAAATTCCTACGATCACGCAAGATCTATCTAGGAGATGCATAGTAACGAGAGGTGGAGACTATGTCTACGTACCCTCGTAGACCGAAAGCGAAAGCGTTATGAAACACGGTTGATGTAGTCGAACGTCTTCGCGATCCAACCGATCAAGTACCGAGCGCACGACACCTCCACGATCTGCACACGTTCAGCTCGGTGACGTCCCTCATATTCTTGATCCAGTTGAGGCTGAGGGAGAGTTTCGTCAGCACGATGGCGTGATGACGGTGATGATGAAGTTACCGACGCAGGGCTTCGCCTAAGCACTACAATGATATGACCGAGGTGGAATTCTGTGGAGGGGGCACCACACACGGCTAAACAATCAACTTGTGTGTCTATGGGGTGCCCCCCTCCCCCGTATATAAAGGAGGGGAGGGCCGGCCTTCTCTATGGCACACCCAAGGGGGAGTCCTACTCCCAGTAGGCGTAGGTCCCCCCTTCCTAGTTGGAGTAGGAGAAGAAGGAAGAGGGAGAGAGAGGGAAGGAAAGGGCGCGGGCCCCCACCCAATTTGGATTGGGCTTGGGGGCGCACCCTCCACCTAGCCGCCTCCTCCTCTCTCCCACTAAGGCCCAATAAGGCCCATTGACTCCCCGAGCGGTTCCGGTAACCCCCCGGTACTCCGGTAAATGCCCGAACTGATCCGGAACCATTCCAATGTCCAAACATAGCCTTCCAATATATCGATCTTTATGTCTCGACCATTTTGAGACTCCTCGTCATGTCCGTGATCACATCCGGGACTCCAAACTACCTTCGGTACATCAAAACACATAAACTCATAATACCGATCATCATCGAACGTTAAGCGTGCGGACCGTACGGGTTCGAGAACTATGTAGACATGACCGAGACTCACTTTCGGTCAATAACCAATAGCGGAACATGGATGCTCATATTGGTTCCTACATATTCTATGAAGATCTTTATCGGTTAAACCGCATAACAACATACGTTGTTCCCTTTGTCATCGTATGTTACTTGCCCGAGATTCGATCGTTGGTATCTCAATACCTAGTTCAATCTCGTTACCGGCAAGTCTCTTTACTCATTCCGTAATGCATCATCCTACAACTAACTCATTAGGCACATTGCTTGCAAGGCTGATAGTGATGTGCATTACCGAGAGGGCCGGGAGATACCTCTCCGACAATCGGAGTGACAAATCCTAATCTCGATCTATGCCAACTCAACAAACACCATCGGAGACACCTGTAGAGCATCTTTATAATCACTCAGTTATGTTGTGACGTTTGATAGAACACTAAGTGTTCCTCCAGTATTCGGGAGTTGCATAATCTCATAGTCATAGGAACATGTATAAGTTATGGAGAAAGCAATAGCAATAAACTAAACGACCATAGTGCTAAGCTAACGGATGGGTCAAGTCAATCACATCATTCTCTAATGATGTGATCCCGTTCATCAAATGACAACTCTTGTCCATGGCTAGGAAACTTAACCATCTTTGATTAACGAGCTAGTCAAGAAGATGCATACTAGTGACACTCTGTTTGTCTATGTATTCACACATGTACTAAGTTTCCGGTTAATACAATTCTAGCATGAATAATAAAAATTTATCATGATATAAGGAAATATAAATAACAACTTTATTATTGCCTCTAGGGCATATTTCCTTCATGGTGAAGGGGTCATCTCCGGAGGAGGAACCGCTGGAGAGGTCTTTCAAGAAGACCATGGCGACCCCGGCTGTAGGATGCGAGACAGCGAGAGCAAGGAAGCGGATATAGCTTGGCAAGGAAGGAAAGAAAGAAGGAGGAAACAAGGGAAATGTGACTTGTGGTCGGGGAAAAAAGGGGGTGGGGAAGGGGGCGGGGGTAGATATTTTGGCAGTAGGCCAAAATTTTGGAAATGTGGAGGGAAACTTTGCGCGCGGCGCCGCCGGTCCATTCACTTTGAACGATTGTGTGCATCGCAAATGATTCTTCTGCTTTATGCACATGGGATGAGTTTGATAATTCAAATTTTGGTGGAAATTTCTCCAGGTACGTCATTGTATAATTTAACATCGCTTGCTAATTTGGGCACACAAAAGAGCGTACAGCAGACAGACCACACTTACTGAATCGAGCAATTTTAGTACTTAAACAGAGCCAGTTGACCTAAACATTGCTCTAACAAAAGACCAGCATTAAAAACAAAGCCTAAGTACGCATAATTTTAACAAATCCGCTGCCGCGCCGGCCTATGCTTCGCGGATGTGAGATGATACGTCGATGACTTGTCCTGGCGACATGCCGCCATTGGACTCCGCGTCCCCCCTGCTAAAGTCGACCACGTCCTCGTCCTCATCCTCGTCCTCGACGCCGCCCTCAAGGTTGTAGTACTCGTAGTAGTGGCTGCGCCCGAGCTTGCATTGGTACTCCACCGCCGATTCCTCAACGGACAGACTCTTCTCTATCTCGACCTCGGCCACGCGCAACTCCTCCTCCCGGCGCTCCTCGATCTCCGCCGCCTCCTGCATCTCCAGCTCCCGCTTGGCGACCTCATGAGGAAGCAGGTGCTCCATGGCCACCGCCGCCTTTTCAGGCATGGGTTGCATGTTGGAGTCTGAGGTGGCCTGGAATATCTTGGCGTGTGCATCCTCGATCTTGGCATGGATGGCCTCAACCCGGGTCGGGCAACATCGGCGGCACGGACGGCAACTCGAGCGCTCTCGGCATTTGCAGCCACCGTCGCAGCAGTAGCTGCAGCCGTCTCGGCTGCTGCAGCTACCCTATCGGCTGCCACAGACACCCTCTCGGCGGAAGAGGAAGCGGTCGCGCTCAATGCGGATGCGGCGGCACTCTCGGCGTAGGCGGCCACGCTCTCGGCACAGGCGGCAGTGAGGGAGTCCTGAATTAGGGGGTCCTCGGACTGCCGGACTATATACTTTGGTTGGACTATTGGGCTATGAAGATACAAGATTGAAGACTTCGTCCGGTGTCCGGGTGGGACTCTCCTTTGCATGGAAGGCAAGCTTGGCAATTCGGATATGTAGATCTCCTCCCTTGTAACCGACTCTGTGTAACCCTAGCCCCCTTCGGTGTCTATATAAACCGGAGGGTTTAGTCCATAGGACAACAACAATCATAATCATAGGCTAGCTTCTAGGGCTTAGCATCTACGATCTCATGGTAGATCAACTCTTGTAATACTCATATCATCAAGATCAATCAAGCGGGAAGTAGGGTATTACCTCCATCGAGAGGGCCCGAACCTGGGTAAACATTGTGTCCCTCGCCTCCTGTTACCATCCGCCTTAGACGCACAGTTCGGGACCCCCTACCCGAGATCCGCCGGTTTTGACACCGACATTGGTGCTTTCATTGAGAGTTCCACTATGCCATCACCATAAGGCTTGATGGCTCCTTCGATCATCGGCAACGATGCGATCCAGGGTGAGGTTTTTTCCCCCGGACAGATCTTTGTATTCGGCGACTTCGCACTGCGGGCCAACTCGCTTGGCCATCTGGAGCAGATCGAGAGCTATGCCCCTGGCCGTCAGGTCAGGTTTGGAAACTTAAGGTATACTGCCGACATCCGCGGAGACTTGGTATTCGACGGATTCGAGCCCGTGTCAGGTGCGCCGCACAGTCACGACGAGCATGACTTAGCTCTGTCGCCGGACAGTGTTCGGGAGATCATCCCTGTGGCAACTCCGGCCCTCGATCCGGAGCAGATCACGCCGTCCGAGGACGGGTGGATGGACCCCGCCACGGAGGCCGCACACTCAGCAGCGATAGAGCCGAATACTGACTTCACCTCCTACGAGACCTGTGTTGCCGGACCCTTGGATTCGTCCCCGGCCACGGGCTCCGAACCGCCTGTGTCCGTGCCTATCGAATCTGATTGGGTGCCGATTATGGAGTTTTCCTCCGCGGATATCTTTCAGCACTCGCCCCTGGGCGACGTGCTGAATTCATTAAGGTCTCTCTCCTTGTCGGAAGGCCCTTGGCCGAGCTATGTCCGGCTTGAGTGGGAAGTGGACGACGAAGAAATTCGTTCCCCGCCCACCACCCACTTAATAGACACTGTCGATGACTTAACCGACATGCTTGATTTCGGCTCCGAAGACATCGACGGTATGGACGACGATGTAGGAGAAGAACAGGAACCACCGCCCATAGGGTGCTGGACTGCCACCTCATCATATGATATATACATGGTGGACACTCCCAAACAAAGCGATGGCAATAAGGCAACAGAGGATAATCCCCTCGAGAAGCAATCTAAGCACCGGCGTCAACAGCGTCGCTCTAAGCCCCGCCATAGCAAAAATGGCGATACCGGCACAAGAGACAATAATGTTGCGGATAGCGCCGAAGACGAAGACAATCCCCTCCAACCAGGCCTCGAGCGGGAGGATGGGGAAGCTAGCCCTAAGGAACAGGCAGCAGACGGAGAATCAGAGGATGACAATTACATGCCTCTCTCCGAAGGCGAGGTGAGCCTCGGCGACGAAGAATTTATCGTGCCTGAGGATCCCGTCGAACAGGAGCGCTTCAAGCGCCGGCTTATAGCCACAGCAAAACGCCTGAAGAAAAAGCAACAGCAGCTTCAAGCTGACCAATATCTGCTAGCGGATAGATGGACTAAGGTCCTGGCAGCCGAGGAATACGAACTCGAGCGCCCAACCAAAAGTTACCCAAAGCGCAAGTTGCTACCCCAACTCGAGGAAGAAGCATTAAAGCCTACACTTCCAGCATATGATGCGGCTGACCGGCCACCTCATGGCCGAGACAAAGCGGCATGTCAGGCCGAAGTCCAGCCCGCACCCCGTCGCTAGTTAAACAAAAAAACCAAGACCCGGGGTAACATGCAGGACATGCGAGACGTATTGGAAAACAAGGCAGGACATGCAAGATCGATCTACGGATCACGGGGGCGCGCCCGAACATGTGACGACGACTGACATGCCGGATATACTAAAAGCAAATCCAGCCGGGCCGAATACAGCAGACAAGACTCGTATGAACTGCGTCGTGATATAGCCCGGCACAGAGGCGCCGGACACCCCCTATGCTTCACTGATGAAGTAATGGATCATGAATTCCCAGAAGGTTTTAAACCCGTGAACATTGAATCATATGATGGTACAACAGACCCCGCGGTATGGATCGAAGATTTCCTCCACATCCACATGGCCCGCGGTGATGATCTACATGCCATCAAGTACCTCCCATTAAAACTCAAAGGACCTGCTCGGCATTGGCTCAATAGCCTGCCTGGCAAACTCCATTGGCAGTTGGGAGAATTTGGAGGACACATTCCTTGACAACTTCCAGGACACTTATGTGCGACCACCGGATGTCGATGACTTGAGTCACATAACCCAACAGCCAGGGGAATCAGCCAGGAAATTCTGGACTCGGTTCCTAACTAAAAAGAACCAAATTGTCGACTGTCCGGATGCCAAGGCCTTAGCGGCATTTAAGCATAACATCCGCGACGAGTGGCTCGCCCGACACCTCGGCCAAGAAAAGCCGAAATCCATGGCAGCCCTCACGACACTCATGACCCGCTTTTGTGCGGGCGAGGATAGCTGGCTGGCTCGTAGCAACAACACATCAAGAAACCATGTCAATTCAAATGCTAAAGATAGCAACGATGGGCCACGTCGCAACAGACACAAGCTCCGCAACAACGGCGACAACACCGAAGACACGGCAGTTAATGCCAGATTTAGTGGCTCTAAATCAGGTCAGCGGAAAAAGTCGTTCAAAAGAAGCAATCCGGGCCCGTCCAGCTTGGACCGCATACTCGATCGTTCGTGTCAAATTCACGGCACCCCCGATAAACCAGCCAACCACACCAACAGAGAATGCTGGGTGTTCAAACAGGCCGGCAAGTTGAATGCCGAAAACAAGGAAAAGGGGCTGCATAGCGACAATGAGGAGGAGCCCCAGCCGCCGAACACAGGAGGACAGAAGAAATTTCCTCCCCAAGTGAAAACGGTAAACATGATATACGCAACCCATATTCCCAAGCGGGAACGGAAGCGTGCACTGAGGGACGTCTATGCGATGGAGCCAGTCGCCCCAGAGTTCAACCCATGGTCTTCTTGTCCGATTACCTTTGATCGCAGGGACCACCCCACTAGTATCTGTCATGATGGTTCTACCGCATTGGTCCTTGACCCCATCATTGATGGATTTCACCTCACTCGAGTCCTTATGGATGGTGGCAGCAGCCTGAACCTGCTCTATCAAGATACAGTGTGCAAAATGGGTATAGACCCCTCGAGGATCAAACCCACCAAAACCACCTTTAAAGGTGTCATCCCAGGTGTAGAGGCCTGTTGCACGGGCTCAATCACATTGGAAGTGGTCTTCGGATCTCCGGACAACTTCCGAAGTGAGGAGTTAATCTTCGATATTGTCCCCTTCCGCAGTGGCTATCACGCACTGCTCGCATGAACCGCATTTGCCAGATTCAATGCGGTATCGCATTATGCATACCCCAAGCTGAAAATGCCAGGACCTCGCTGTAACACCCTCGATGCGACTATATCTCCCACGTGTCGAGGCACGACTTAGAGGCATAATCGCATTGAAGGCATATGTCGCAAGTTAGGCAATCTTCACAACATCCCATGTAATATAAATACTAAAGGGGAGATAACATAGTTGGCTTACACTCGCCACGTCAATCAAGTACATAAATAACATTACATCATCCAAACACTCATGGCCCGACTACGGCGCCAAAAATAAAAGATAACCCAACATGCGACAACAGTCCCGTTAACCCCAACTGGGCACCACTACTGATCATCTGGAAAGGAAACATAGTAACGTTGAGAGTCCTCGTCGAACTCCCACTTGAGCTCATACGCGTCTCCTAGAGCGGAATCATCAGGCCCTGCATCTGGTGTAATAGTAATCTGTGAGCCACAGGGGCTCAGCAATCTCGCACCCTCGCGATCAAGACTATTTAAGCTTATAGGTCAGGCAAGGTAAAAAAATATGTGGAGCTGCAGCAAGCGACTAGCAAATATGGTGGCTATCCTGTTCGCAAAAGAGAGCGAGAAGATGAGGCAAAGCGCGAGTGAGAATCTAGAGAACAACCTGCGCAAACATTACTCCAACACCGTGTCCGCTTCCCGGACTCCGCCGAGAAGAGGCCATCATGGTAACACACTCAGTTGATTCATTTTAATTAATTAAGGTTCAAGTTATCTACAACCGGACATTAACAAATTCACATCTGCCCATAACCGCGGGCACGGCTTTCGAAAGTTCAAATCCCTGCAGGGGAGTCCCAACTTAGCCCATGACAAGCTCTCACGGTCAACGAAGGAATAGACCTCCTCCCAAGACGTTCCGATCAGACTCGGTATCTCGGTTATTCAAGACACTTCGACAGGTTAAAACAAGACCAGCAACACCGCCCGAATGTGCCGACAAATCCCGATGGGAGCTGCACATATCTCGTTCTCAGGGCACACTCAGATGAGACATCCTAAAAGTAAAACCAACCCTCAAGTTGCCCCGAGGTGGCCCCGCTGTCTACTCGGTCGGACCAACACTCAGAGGAGCACTGGCCCGGGGGGGTTAAAATAAGATGACCCTCGGGCTCCGGAAACGCAGGGGAAAAGAGGCTAGGTGGCAAATGGTAAAACCAAGGTTGGGCATTGCTGGAAAAGCTTTAATCAAGGAGAACTATCAAGGGGTTCCCATTATAACCCAACCGCGTAAGGAACGCAAAAAAATCCGGGAACATAACACCGATATGACGGAAACTAGAGCGGCAAGAGTGGAACAAAACACTAGGCGAGAGGCCGAGCCTTCCACCCTTTACCAAGTATATAGATGCATTAAGATAACAAGATAATATAATGATATCCCAACAAGTAAATAAATGTTCCAACAAGGAACGGCCTCCAATCTTCACCTGCAACTAGCAACGCTATAAGAGGGGTTGAGCAAAGCGGTAACATAGCCAATCAACGGTTTGCTAGGACATGGTGGGTTAGAGGTTTGACATGGCAATTTGGGAGGCTTGAAAGCAAGTGGTAGGCATCGTAGTAATGGCATAGCAAAAGAGCGAGCAAACTAGCATAGCAAAGATAGTAGTGATTTCGAGGGTATGATCATCTTGCCTGCACAGTTGTCAGAGTTGACTGGATCCTCGAAAGCAAACTCAACAGGCTCCTCGTTAGCGAACTCGTCTCCCGGCTCTACCCTAACAAGACAAACAAGCAACAAGGACACAATCAATCACGTGCAAGGAACAAACAATACGAAGCAATGATGATATGCTATGCGGGATGCGATGCGGAATGCATATGCAAGATGTGACAGGAAAAGCAAGAATCTGGACTCAACATGGAAATCCAAGTATATCACTGGAAAGATGAGATGAAATCGCTTGAAAACGATATAAAGAACGTCGGAATCGGAGTTACGGTTTGGAAATGGCAAGCGATTCAAAAATGGCATCGGTCTGCGATTTACAGCAAGTAGGCATCTAAATGCAACTAAATGAACATGCTACAGCAACCAAACAAGACAACAAAATACATGGCAGGGATGCATTCAAGATTCTTAACAAAAGTCTAGCACTGAGCTACGGCCAATTCATCCATTAACAGGTTCAAACAAGCATGGCAAAAATGCATATGACAAACAGATCTCAGACTTAGTGAAATTAACACTTGTCTGGAATTTCAGATCAGGTAGCACTCTTTGGAACAACAAAACTACATGCTACAGGACCTGAACATGGTAAAGTAAAGCATGGCATGGAGCTACTCAAAGAGCTTAACAAAAGTCCCTTAGTGACCTTGAGCCAAAAGGGATCAGAAAATACAATTGCAAGCATGTGAACATAGCAAAAACATAATCAGTTTTCAGACTTAGTGAAAACTGGCATATGCTGAAATATAACTCAAGTAGGCATGTTTACGAGCTCGATGCACTCACCACAGGGCAAGTCATGACAAACTAAGCACACACCCATCAAGAATACACAAAATGCAAGCTAGACATGTCAAGAACAATAGCATAGCATGCACAGATCAACTACAACATCATCGGCAAAATTTGCAAACAAGTTGACAATCTGCCCAGATTCACAAAGTAGCAAAAGTAGAGCTCGATTAACTCAAGCTAGGGTGATCCATAATTGCAAACAAAGACATGGACGGATAGAGCACTACAATATTAACAAAACACCCTTACTGATCATCGTCAAAAGAGGCACGGATCACTAGGAAACAACATGAACATATGGCCATATGAGATAAACAGCTCAAGGACTTAGTGGAATTGCTAAGTCCCTGAAAATAGAATTACTAAGTGCACCACTTTGCAAGCTTGTGCTAGTCACCACACACATCAAAAAAATACATGGGTTGCACCTCTGGAAAGATGGCAAAACCCTTAACAAAACATATGTAGAGCATCAGGGCATATCATGCACACATTAATCATGGCAAAAATGACAAAAGGCTAAATGGAGCAGCAGATCTGACAATTAACTCAAGTAGCCCTCTTCTAACAACATTTCGGGCATCAAGATGAACTCAAATGAAAATGATGCAATGGAATAAAATGATGTACTCTCTGACATGAACATTTTGATATGCTATATGCATGAATCGGAGCTACGGATACAAAGTTACGGAGCTATGAACAGGGGCACTTGAACTGAAAATTTAGGGACTTCGAGGGAAAAACAACCCCGAGATCTAGGGTTCCGGTGGCACGCGGCCCGAGGCTGGATCCGAGCTCTCCGGCGTCGATGGCCGGTGCGGCGGCCAGAGCGGGAGGAAGAGGCCGGGCGGCGGAGAGGAGGCGAGGCGGTGGCCGGACGACGGCGTCGGCGGCGGCGGCGGCTTGCGCGGCGGCGCGGCGCGAGGCAGGGAGGAGCGGCGACCGAGTGGCAGCGGCGGCGTTCGCCGGCGTCGAGGCGGGCGAGGCGAGGAGGCGCCGGCGCGGGCGAAGGAGAGCGGGGCGGCGCTGCGAGCCGGGCGCAGGGAGGCGGCGACTGGGCCCGGGGGCCCGCTACGGGCCTCGGCGGAGAGGACGGCGGCGGGACACGTGGCAGCGTGGGAGTGGCGGCGGCGACTTTGTCTGGCGCGGCCGGACGTGTCCGGGCGCGCGAGGGGTGGATCTAGGGTTTCATGGGGAGAAGAAGAAGAAAACGGAGGGGGGTCTTTAAATAGACATAGGAGGAGCTAGGAGAGTCCAAATGAGGTGCGGTTTTCGGCCACGCGATCGTGATCGAACGCTCTAGATGATGGAGAGGGTTTAGGTGGGTTTTGGGCCAAAGTGGAGGGGTGTTGGGCTGCAACACACACGAGGCCTTTTTGGTCCCTCGGTTAACCGTTGGAGTATCAAACGAAGTCCAAATGATACGAAACTTGACAGGCGGTCTACCGGTAGTAAACCAAGGCCGCTTGGCAAGTCTCGGTCCAATCCGGAAATGTTTAATCCCCACACACGAAAGAAAGGTAGAAATGACCACCGGAGGAGAACGAAGCGCCGGAATGCAAAACGGACAACGGGGAAAATGCTCGAATGCATGAGACGAACACGTATGCAAATGCAATGCACATGATGACATGATATGAGATGCATGACAACGATAACAACACACGGAGACAAAAACCCGAACCCGAGGAAATAAATTAACTTAACGCCGGAAACGGCAAGAGTTGGAGTACAAATTGGGAAAGTTACATCCGGGGTGTTACACTCGCGGGGTTATAACAGTTAATGGAAACACAGAACGCTCGCTCCGCACAGAGGAGCACATTGCGGCCCTCGCAGCAGAAGCGCAAAGCAGCCTTATGAGGCAAACCACCAATTCGGCGAAAAAGACCCCGGACACCTTCAAGCGAGTTCGGAGTACCCTACAAGAGGATTGCCAGGCACATTTAGAGCTCGCCTAGCAATTTGGCCTCCGTCCTAGTCCCAGTCAAACGGTGAAATGTGCGCCGCATGTACATAATTATGCACTCAAGATACCATGGGCATAGGCGGAGGCACAGCCATGGCACGGTCCACAATGCGGCTCAACCGCTTCAGGACCCGTATACCTTTAACATTTTCTTCCTTACAGGCCCCTATTCTCTAAAGGTCCTCTCCGATCGTCTGATTATCGGACCTGTCACGGGAAGGAAACACCAAGGAAGCAAGAAGATTTGACGTACAAGGGAATCCTCAGGTGGTCTCTAATAATGATCGATATACCTGTTTTGCATACCCACACACAGCTTGACCTTGGATAGGACATGTCAAATAGTCCTATCTTTTACTTATTGAACTACATGTATGCATACGCTTTGACGTATCATCTAAATAGCAATGTACAACATTAGCTCATTATTGCATTACTTTATCTTTTTTCCCTGTCTGCTTATTTGCAACAAATCGCACCCATACATTCTGATACGACCAGTGTGCCAGGGGCTTCAGTGTACCCCATAACATGGCATGAAAAGTCCAAACACTTTCGACAGTGTGGCACCCCGAACTTATAGCATTATATGCATCAGCTCTGAATCATGTCTTGGGTCAATAGTTGGGTTTGCCCAGCTCCCATGTTTTGGTACCTTACGTTCCGCTATATCGGCTAAGGTAGCACTGGGAGAACTACTACGATTGTGTCCCGGTTCTTCCGGGCGAGCACCTCAGTAGAGAAAGCCGAAAACTGATTATCATGATGCGGCGAGAGCTGGTCGCTGTTCGAGAGGTCTCAAATCCTTAAAGATTTTTTCCTCTTCGGGCGAGGAGTCGGCCTTGTCCGATTTAGGCGTACATAGCACCCCAAGTTCGGCCTTCCGAATACTAGGGGCTTCGTCGAAATTTAAAATTGTAGACTTCTATGGCTAAGTGAGAGTGATAAAGCTTTATAGTCCGATTGCCTGGTTCGTTGTGCTGAACACCTCCTTCGAAGGACCCAAAACTGGGATAAAGAGTGGTCAGGTTTATCCCAAACACCTCAGTACTAGTGACATGGGGGCAGAAGCCGAGGACTGGCCAACTCTCAAATTTTATAAACAGTCGCACAGAAGGTAATATTTTAAATTAACAAGCGTTACATAGCGCACATGAACTCGTTCCACATTACAGGATCACATGAGTACATTCATTCAAATATTACATCCTTAGCACATTCCTCTTCCACAAGGCGAGCACCCTTCAGGACACTGTCATAATACTTTTCAGGGTGGCGATGCTCCTTGCCCTCCAGCGGCCCCTCCTTCACCAGCTTTTCGGCGTCCATCTTCACCCAGTGCACTTTCGCCCGGGTAAAAGCCCTGCGCGCACCCTCAATGCAGATGGACCGCTTTATGACTTAAAAGCGTGGGCAGGTGTTCACAAGCCGCCTTACCAGGCCGAAATAGCTGCCAGGCAGGGGCTCGCCAGGCCACATCCGGACTATGAGGCCCTTCATGGCCAGTTCGGCCGCCTTGTGAAGCTCGACCAGTTGCTTCAACTAGTCGCTCAAGGGCATCGGATGTTCGGTCCCAGTATACTGAGACCAGAACAACTTCTCCGTCGAGTTCCTTTCCTCGGCCGGTAGAACTCCACGGCATTTGACACACTGCTGGGTAGATCTGCGAACGCTCCTGGAGAGCTCCAAATTTGGGTAAGTAAAAGGAAAGTTTCCTTCACATGCTTGCTTTGCATAATGAATGCCTTACCCGCCGCTATCTTCTTAACCGCCTCAATTTCCTAGAGAGCCTTTTGGGCTTCGTCCTTGGCATTTTGTGCGTTCCCGAGGGCCTTCGCAAGCTCGGACCCTTGCGTCTTAGAGTCACGCTCCAAGGACTCGTACTTCTTGACAAACTCCTGGAGCTCTTGCTGAACCTCGCCGACTCGGGCCTCTTGCTTCTCGCGCTCGGCGTGCTCCTTGGCCGCTTTGCCTTCGGCCTCAGACAGTGCCTTTTTCAGGTCCGCCACTTCGGTCGTGGCCCCTAGAAAAATTCATGACGATCATGTGATCTAACAACCGCTTTCCTTTTTCTTTATCCATAAACAGACGAGGTATTACTTACCTTTGTTATCTGCGAGCTGCCTCTTGGTAAGGCCGAGCTCTTCCTCGGACCGCTCAAGGTCCCGCTTCAGTGCGGAGACCTCCGCCGTGCGAGCGGCAGCGGCCAGCAGTGAAGCATGCTTATTCACATAGACATATTCTGATTAGACTCATGTGATTATTATTTGATCCTCTGTTCGGCCTTTCTTTGCGAACACCAAACCGAGCATCAGGGGCTACTGTCTATGCTGTAACATTTTCTCATAATTTGATTACTTACCTCAAAGCGACAAAGCCTGTTAGGAGGCTGGCACAGGCTTCAGTCAGTCTGCTTTTGGCAGACCGAACCTTCTTGACCACCGCACTCATGATAGTGCGGTGCTCTTCGTCAATGGAAGCGTCGCGAAGTGCTTCCAGCAAATTGCCCGATGCCTCTAGATGGATAGAGTCCATCGGCACAGACGGCTTGCCCTCCTTGGCGAGGGGTCGCCTCACAGAATCCCGAACCACTGGAGGTTCCGGCGCAGTATTCCGCTGGGGGCTAGACTTGCTGCCCCGGCATTAGAGCCCATGGGAGTCTTGCCCCTCGTGCGTCCAGCGTCTGGAATGTCGCCTTGGGGCGCCTCCGGAACTGTCTCCCCTTGGTTCAGTACCCTTTGAGACAACACCTCGACGTCGTTCGTAGGGCGGGGGGAGGAGGCGGTCGGGAGTGAATCACTGTTCATCTTCGATGGGCCCAAAGACTCATCTGAAGAGGATACGTCGATATGGGCTTTGGACTGCATGATCATGTTTGGCATGATAAGAAGCAATAAAATAAAACATACCAAGAACTATTATGGTATCCAGATACTTACGACTTCGCCAGGGGCTTGTCCCTGGGTAACCACTCCTCATCACTAAAAGCGGCCGCTGTGGAGCAGTCCGGAAGGAGAGTCCTTCCCTTCTTGGACCCTTCGGCCTCACTTGACGGGGCGGCCTTCCTTTTCTTGTCTCCCCCGGCTGGGGGGAGAACTTTCCTCTTCCTCCTCCTCGTTTTCATGGGAGGAGGGTACCTCGGTGTTATCGGACGATGAGTCCGATATGACCTTGCACCGAAGACCTTTCCTGGTCCCCGTGGCCTTCTTCTTGGCCTTCTTCTCTGGCGCCTCATAGGGTGCCGGAACCAGCATCTCCGTTAAGAGAGCCCTTGCTGGATCTTCGGGCAGTGGGGCCGGACAATCGATCCGCTCCGCTGTCACGACCCAGTCCTGTTAAATGGTGTGGAGGCTTAGATCCCCCACATGATTATACTGGGGAAAGAAACATCTTACGAGATATAAGGAGCTCACCGGATTTGCAGGGCGCTTTGCGCTGAGTCCGCGATCCTCGGTAAGGGGAGGAGGTACCTCGGCGGACTTGAACAGCACCTTCCAGATGTCCTGGTGCGTCGTGTCGAAGAGCTCTCGCAGCGTCCGGTGCTTAGCCGGGTCGAACTCCCACATATTGAATGCCCGTCTTTGACACGGGAGGATCCGGCGGAAGAGCATGACCTGGACCACATTGACAAGCTTGATTTTCTTGCTTATCATGTTTTTAACACGGTTCTGGAGTCCGGTCAGCTCCACCGATGAACCCCAGGATAGGCCCTTCTCTTTCCAGGAGGTGAGTCGCATGGGGATGCTGGATCGAAATTCAGGGGCCGCCACCCAGTTGGTGTCATGCGGCTCGGTTATTTAGAACCACCCCGATTGCCACCCCTTCATGGTCTCCACATAGGAGCCTTCGAGCCAGGTGATGTTGGGCATTTTGCCCACCATGGCGCCTCCGCACTCCGCTTGTTGGCCGACCACCACCTTCGGTTTAACGTTGAAGGTCTTCAGCCACAAGCCGAAGTGGGGCTTGATGCGGAGGAAGGCCTCGCACACGACAATAAACGCCGAGATGTTGAGGATGAAATTGGGGGCCAGATAGTGGAAGTCCAGCCCGTAGTAGAACATGAGCCCACGGACAAATGGGTGGAGGGGAAATCCCATCCCACGGACGAAATGGGTAAGGAATACAACCCTTTCATGGGGTTCAGGGGTAGGGACGATCTGCCCCGTGTCTGGGAGTCGGTGCACGATATCTGCGGCCAGGTATCCGGCTTCCCGGAGCTTCGTAATGTTCTCCTCCGTAACAGAGGAGACCATCCACTTGCCTCCCGCTCCGGACATGTTTGGAGTGGTTTTGCGGAGAAAATGCGAACTTGGGCGCTTGAGCTCGAGTGCGCGAGAATGGATGAAGGCGTGGGTGAAAAGGAGGAGTCCTTGTCCCTTTATAAGGGCGGAAGAAACTATGCGCCTCCCCACCTGCCTGGTAAACTCGCTTATTCCCCAAGCACCGTGATTGATGGCGCGGTTGGGTTACCCACACCCGTATTGATGAGAATCCCGTGATAAGGGGACACGATCTCTGCTTCGACAAGACGTGCCAAGAGAACCGCCTCGCAATATGTGCAGTACCTGGTTGATAAAAACGGTTCGAATAATGACCGGGCCATGGCGTGATGGCACGTTGTGAAAAGTTGTCAACAGATTAGATTTGTGGAAATATTATGCTCTCTACGGTGGTATGTGGAATTTGTTTTGCAGAGCCGGACACTATCCTTGTGTTCGAAATCTTCTATGGTGTATTCGGAGGAGGAACCCACCTTGCAATGCCGAAGACAATCTGCACGTCGGACCCATCGTCATTGAAGTCTGGTTCAGGGGCTACTGAGGGAGTCCTGGATTAGGGGGTCCTCGGACTACCGGACTATATACTTTGGTCGGACTGTTGGACTATGAAGATACAAGATTGAAGACTTCACCCCGTGTCGGGTGGGACTCTCCTTTGCGTGGAAGGCAAGCTTGGCAATTCGGATATGTAGATCTCATCCCTTGTAACCGACCCTGTGTAACCGTAGCCCCCTCCGGTGTCTATATAAACCGGAGGGTTTAGTCCGTAGGACAACAACAATCATAATCATAGGCTAGCTTCTAGGGTTTAGCCTCTACGATCTCGTGGTAGATCAACTCTTGTAATACTCATATCATCAAGATCAATCAAGCAGGAAGTAGGGTATTACCTCCATCGAGAGGGCCCGAACCTGGGTAAACATTGTGTCCCCTGCCTCCTGTTACCATCCGCCTTAGACGCACAGTTTGGGACCCCCTACCCGAGATCCGCCGGTTTTGACACCGACAGGCTGCGCTCGGGGGGGGGGGGGGGGACGCGGCCATCGTACGGGCCTTCATGAAGCATTTCCACGGTGTCATCTTTGCAAGAAGGGGGTGCGGGAATGGGGATCGGGATTCGTGGATTCGGGGGTTGCCGGCACTAGAGCAGACGAGCCGGCGAAGCTTAAGGAGGGAGACTTAAATAGACCCAGATATTTTCATCGCAAACGGTTCCTAGAAAACAACTATGTGTGATGCTGTAGATATTTTTGATTAGCTGTAAAAGACGAATTTGGAGTAAAGTGGCAATGGATGGTGTTTTAAATGAACGAGTAATTTTGTAGTACTAATACAACTGGCATGTCAAATTTTGGAAAATTTCAGGGGTCATTTGACCTTTTAAGACATATAAGTGATTTTCTAGCCATTTAATGACCGTAATTGAAATTTGAACTACATGTACATGGAATAGCTAACCATAACGGTTTGAAAACTCATATTTCGTGTACTTGTGTGTGATTTAATTCCATGTGCAGTAAATTGGAAGGAATTTTCAAACATATTGCTCTAACGACTATGAAACAATTAAGCATGGAGTGACATGGCATTTTAATTTCAAAGAATAAAAAAAATCAGAAACACATGAAACCTTGGTTGATGTAATGTCATGCCACCAAGATGATGTGGTAAAAAAATTGGCATGTTTGAGGAAAGTTTGGACACACACCCCTCATAAACCGGAGCAACTCACTAGAAGGCTCGTGGTTCCAAGAGAGAACAATGCATGTTTGATGACGAACGGGAGATAGCTTCCTCTTGCGGCCTTCAATTTTTTTCTACGTCTAACATGCACTACTATAATGGTAATGTGAAATTTTTGTAAATTCTAGGGGACATTTGACCTTTTAAAGACATTTAAGTGATTTTCTAGCCATTTAATGGTCGTAATTCAAATTTGAACTACATCTACATGCAACACCAAACCAAAACGATTTGAAAAATCATATTTGTGTACTTGTGTGTGAGTTAATTAAATGTGTAGTAAACTAGAAGGAATTTTCAAACATATTTGTCTCACGACATGGACACGTCCATACGTATGCATGGAGTGACATGGCATTTTAATTCCAAAAAAAATCTGAAACACATGAAACCTTGGTTGATGTAATGTCATGCCACCAAGATGATGTGGTAAAGAAATTGGCATGTTTGACGAAAGTTTGGACACACCCCCCTCACAAACCGAAGCAACTCACTAGAAAGCTCGTGGTTCCAAGAGGGAACAATGCATGTTTGATGACGAACAGGAGATAGCTTCCTCTTACGGCCTTCAATTTTTTTCTGTGTCTAACATGCACTACTACAACTGTAATATAAAATTTTGGAAAATTCTAGGGGTCATTTGACCTTTTAAAGACATTTAAGTGATTTTCTAACCATTTAATGACCGTAATTCAAATTTGAACTACATCTACATGCAACGCCTAACCAAAACAGTTTGCAAAATCATATATGTGTACTTGTGTGCGAGTTAATTCCATGTGCAGTAAATTAGAAAGAATTTTCAAACATATTGGTCTCACGACATGGACACATACATACGTATGCATGGAGTGACATGGCATTTTAATTCCAAAAAATAAAAGAATGATCAGAAAAACATGAAACCTTGGTTGATGTAATGCCATGCCACCAAGATGACGTGGTAAAGAAATTGACATGTTTGACGAAATTTGGACACACACCCCTCACAAACCGGAGCAACTCACTAGAAGGTTCGTGGTTCCGAGAGGGAACAATGCATGTTTGATGATGAACGGGAGGTAGCTTCCTCTACAGCCTTCAAATATTTTTTCTACGTTTAACGTGCACTAATACAACTGTCATGTAAAAATTTGGAAAATTTCAGGGGTCATTTGACCTTTTAAAGACATTTAAGTGATTTTCTAACCATTTAATGACCATAATTCAAATTTGAACTACATCTACATGCAACGCCTAACCAAAACGGTTTGAAAAATCATATTTTTGTGTACTTGTGTGCGAGTTAATTCCATGTGCAGTAAATTAGAAGGAATTTTCAAACATATTGGTCTCAAGGCATGGGCACATGCATGGAGTGCCATGGCATTTTAATTCCAAAAAATTAAAAAATGATCAGAAAAACATGAAACCTTGCTTGATTTAATGTCATGCCACCAAGATGATGTGGGAAAAAATTGGCCTGTTTGACAAAAGTTTGGACACACACCCCTCACAAACCGGAGCAACTCACTAGAAGGCTCATGGTTCCGAGAGGGAACAATGCATGTTTCATGACGAACAGGAGATAGCTTGCTCTTACGGCCTTCAATATTCTTTATACGTCTAACGTGCACTACTACAATTGTAATGTGAAATTTTTGAAAATTCTAGGGGTCATTTGACCTTTTAAAGATATTTAAGTGATTTTCTAGCCATTTAATGATCATAATTCAAATTTGAACTACATCTACATGCAACGCCTAACCAAAATGGTTTGAAAAATCATATTTTTGTGTACTTGTGTGTGAGTTAATTCCATGTGCAGTAAATTAGAAGGAATTTTCAAACATATTGGTCTCAAGGCATGGGCACATGCATGGAGTGCCATGTAATTTTAATTCCAAAAAATTATAAAATGATCAGAAAAACATGAAACCTTGCTTGATTTAATGTCATGCCACCAAGATAATGTGGTAAAAATATTGGCCTGTTTGACGAAAGTTTGGACACACACCCGTCACAAATCGGAGCAACTCACCAGAAGGTTCGTGGTTCCGAGAGGGAACAATGCATGTTTGATGACGAACGGGAGATAGCTTCCTCTTACGGCCTTCAATTTTTTTTCTACGCTTAACGTGCACTAATACAACTATCATGTGAAAATTTGGAAAATTTCAAGGGTCATTTGACCTTCTAAAGACATTTAAGTGATTTTCTAACCATTTAATGACCGTAATTCAGATTGGAACTACATCTACATGCAACGCCTAACCAAAACGGTTTGAAAAATCATATTTTTGTGCACTTGAGTGCGAGTTAATTCCATGTGTAGTAAATTAGAAGGAATTTTCAAACATATTGGTCTCAAGGCATGGGCACATGCATGGAGTGCCATGGCATTTTAATTCCAAAAAAATAAAAAATGATCAGAAAAAATGAAACCTTGCTTGATTTAATGTCATGCCACCAAGATGATGGGTAAAAAATTAGCATGTTTGAAGAAAGTTTGGACACACACCCCTCACCAACCGGAGCAACTCACTAGAAGGTTCGTGGTTCCGAGAGGGAACAATGCATCTTCGATGATGAACGGGAGATAGCTTCCTCTTACGGCCTTCAATTTTTTTTACGTTTAACATGCGCTAATACAATTGTCATGTGAAAATTTGGAAAATTCCAAGGGTCATTTGACCTTTTAAAGACATTTAAGTGATTTTCTAACCATTTAACGACCATAATTCAAATTTGAACTATGATACGTCTCCAACGTATCTATAAATTTTGATTGTTCCATGCTATTATATTATCTGTTTTGGATGTTTAATGGGCTTTAATACACTCTTTTATATTATTTTTGGGACTAACCTATTAACCGGAGGCCTAGTGCCAGTTTTTGATTTTTGCCTATTTTAGAGTTTCACGGAAAGGGAATACCAAACGGAGTCGAAATGGAATGAAACCTTCACGATGATCTTTCTTGGACCGAAAGAAAACCAGAAGACTTGGAGTTGAAGTCTGGAATGCCGCAAGGCAGGAGGGCGCGCCCCCCACCCTTGTGGGCCCCTCGTAGCTCCACCGACGTACTTCTTTCGCCTATATATACTCTTATACCCTAGATCAACCGCAGAGAGCCAGGAAACCACTTTTCCACCGCCGCAACCTTCTGTACCCGTGAAATCCCATCTTGGAGCCTTTTCCGACGATCTGCCGGAGGGGGAATCGATCACGGAGGGCTTCTACATCAACACCATAGCCTCTCTGATGAAGCGTGAGTAGTTTACCACAGACCTTCGGGTCCATAGTTATTAGCTAGATGGCTTCTTCTCTCTCTTTGATTCTCAATACAAAATTCTCGTCGATGTTCTTGGAGATCTATTCGATGTAATACTCTTTTGCGGTGTGTTTGCCGAGATCCGGTGAATTGTGGGTTTATGAACAAGATTATCTATGAATATTATTTGGTTCTTCTCTGAATTCTTATATGCATGATTTGATATCTTTGCAAATCTCTTCGAATTATCGGTTTAGTTTGGCCTACTAGATTGATCTTTCTTGCAATGGGAGAAATGCTTAGCTTTGGGTTCAATCTTGCGGTGTCCTTTCCCAGTTATAGTAGGGGCAGCAAGGCACGTATTTTATTTTTGCCATCGAGGATAAAAATATGGGGTTTATATCATATTGTTTGAGTTTATCCCTCTACATCATGTCATCTTGCTTAAAGCGTTACTCTGTTCTTATGAACTTAAGACTCTAGATGCATGCTGGATAGCGGTCAATGTGTGGAGTAATAGTAGTAGATGTAGAATCGTTTCGATCTACTTGACATGGACGTGATGCCTATATTCATGATCATTGCCTTAGATATTCTCATAACTATGCACTTCTCTATCAATTGCTCGACAATAATTTGTTCACCCACCGTAATACATGTTATCTTGAGAGAAGCCACTAGTGAAACCTATGGCCCCCGGGTCTCTTTCTTATTATATTGCATCTCTTTTATTTCACATCTTGTTTACTATTTTGCAATCTTTACTTTCCAATCTATACAACAAAAATACCAAAAATATTTACTTTACTATCTTTATCATATCTCACTTTTGCGAGTGACCGTGAAGGGATTGACAAGCCCTTTATCGCGTTGGTTGCAAGGTTCTTGATTGTTTGTTCAGGTACTAGGTGACTTGTGCGTTGTCTCCTACTGGATTGATACCTTGGTTCTCAAAAACTGAGGGAAATACTTACGCTACTTTGTTGTATCAACCTTTCCTCTTCAAGGGAAAACCAACGCATGCTCAAGAGATAGCAAGAAGGATTTCTGGCGATGTTGCTAGGGAGATCTACGCCAAGTCAAGACATACCAAGTACCCATCATAAACTCTTCTCCCTCGCATTACATTATTTACCATTCGCCTCTAGTTTTCCTCTCCCCCACTTCTAAAATGATTTTCGAAAACTTTTGCCTTTTCCTCGCCCCTCTTCCGTTCGCCTCTTTCCGCTTGCATCTTGTGTGTCCGTTCTTAGTGCGGTTTGTTGCCATCATGTCTGAAACTGGGGAGGTTATCATTGAAAAAGATAGTAGTAACGATGGGGGGAAATTTGATGCTTTTGATTATCCTCATGAAGAACCTACTATCTTACACACTAACAAGTTCTGGATTGGTAGTGGTAATATTATTGGAAAAGGAGTTATTCAAGATTTCTTTACTTGTGCCGGTGCTTTGCCCACTATGAGTGGGTCTATTCTTCATAAAACTAGTAGTCTTGCGGATGCTATATCTTTGCTCATCGTTGAACTTGAAAGACAATTTATTCACATGCATTCTTGCATACAAAGGATTTTTCTAGAATTTTCAAATATTGAGCATTCCTCTGTTAAGCGAGCGGCTACCATCTTTTTAGCACATGAGTTCAGATTTATAATAAAAGAGGCCAATGAAATCTTTGCACATTATAGGGTGGATGCTGGCCGTCCTCCCATAGAAGCAATCCTTTTTAATCAAGAATACATAATGTGTTTACGATCTTTAGATCATGTTGCTTATAATGAAAACCTTAGAAGAAAGGTTCCTATCGATGTTCTAGTTGATAGGATTTCTGAACTTAATGATAATTTTGCTATTCAGAACAATGGGTTAGGTTTTTCTCTTGAACAAAGGCTCGTGAATTTTTGCCAAAAGAATGCTTATAATGATGAATTGGTTGTGCAATATGAGGGGCAAAAGGAGGAACCAATACCTTCCGAGCTTGATCTTGGGGGCTTTTGTCCCATTAAATTTAGCCCTTTTGATTACTTTTGCCTGCCGCAAAGAAAACTTTTTGCTGGACGTAGGGAGTATGAGATGAGTTTTCTTGATTTGCCTTATCATTATTATGGCAATACCTAGATCTATTCTTGTTTTTATGCCTAGTTGGAGGCGTTAAACGATAGCGCTTGTTGGGAGGCAACCCAATTTTATTTTTGTTCTTTGCTTTTTGTTCCTATTTAGTAATAAATAATTCATCTAGCCTCTGTTATGATTGTGTTTTTATGTTTCAATTAGTGTTTGTGCCAAGTAAATCCTTTAGGATCTTCTTGGGTGATTGTTGTTTAATCTTGCTGATAAAAACAGAAAGTATGCGCTCACGAAAATAATTTTCATTTTCTACCAGAGAGCGATAAATTACCAATTTCCACTGCAATAGATCAATATACAAATTTTACTAGTCATCCTAATTTTTCAGAATTTTTGGAGTTACAGAAGTATTCGAAACCTACAGATTGCTATAGACTGTTTTGTTTTTGACAGATTCTGTTTTTCGCGTGTTGTTTGCTTATTTTGATGCATCTATGGCTAGTATCGGGGGGTATGAACCATAGAGAAGTTGGAATACAGTAGGTTTAACACCAATATATATATATATATATAATGAGTTCATTACAGTACCTTAAAGTGGTGGTTTATTTTCTTATACTAACGGAGCTCATGAGACTTTCTGTTGAGTTTTGTGTTGTGAAGTTTTCAAGTTTTTGGGTAAAGATTTGATGGATTTTGAAATAAGGAGTGGCAAGAGCCTAAGCTTGGGGATGCTCAAGGCACCCCAAGGTAAAATTCAAGGACAACCAAAAGCCTAAGCTTGGGGATGCCCCGGAAGGCATCCCCTCTTTCGTCTTCGTCTATTGGTAACTTTACTTGAGGCTATATTTTTATTCACCACATGATATGTGTTTTGCTTGAAGAGTCTTGTATGATTAGAGTCTTTGCTTTTTAGTTTACCACAATCATCCTTGCTGTATACACCTTTTGGGAGAGACACGCATGAACCGGAATTTATTAGAATACACTATGTGCTTCACTTATATCTTTTGAGCTAGATAATTTTGCTCTAGTGCTTCACTTATATCTTTTTAGAGCATGGTGGTGGTTTTATTTTATAGAAATTATTGATCTCTCATGCTTCACTTATATTATTTTGAAAGTCCTTTAGAACAGCACGGTAATTTGCTTTGGCTATAAAATTAGTCCTAATATGATGGGCATCCAAGATGGGTATAATAAAAACTTTCATATAAAGTGCATTGAATACTATGAGAAGTTTGATCCCTTATGATTGTTTTGAGATATGAAGGTGGTGATATTAGAGTCATGCTAGTTGAGTAGTTGTGAATTTGAGAGATACTTGTGCTAAAGTTGGTGATTCCCGTAGCATGCACGTATGGTGAACTGTTATGTGATGAAGTCGGAGCATGATTTATTTTTTGATTGTCTTCCTTATGAGTGGCCGCTGAGGATGAGCGATGGTCTTTTCCTACCAATCTATCCCCCTAGGAGCATGCGCGTAGTATTCGTTTCGATAACTAATAGATTTTTGCAATAAGTATGTGAGTTCTTTATGACTAATGTTGAGTCCATGGATTATACGCACTCTCACCCTTCCACCATTGCTAGCCTCTCTAGTACCGCGCAATTTTCGCCGGTACCATAAACCCAGCATTTAGCTTCCTCAAAACAGCCACCATGCCTACCTATTATGGCATTTCCATAGCCATTCCGAGATATATTGCCATGCAACTTTCCACCATTCCGTTTATTATGACACGCTCCATCATTGTCATATTGCTTTGCATGATCATGTAGTTGACATCATATTTGTGGCAAAGCCACCGTTCATAATTTTTCATACATGTCACTCTTGATTCATTGCACATCCCGGTACACCTCCGGAGGCATTCACATAGAGTCATATTTTGTTCTAAGTATCGAGTTGTAACTCTTGAGTTGTAAGTAAATAAAAGTGTGATGATCATCATTATTAGAGCATTGTCCCATGTGAGGAAAGGATGATGGAGACTATGATTCCCCCACAAGTCGGGATGAGACTTCGGACGAAAAAAAGAGGAGAAAAAAAAGAGGCCAAAAAAAGAGAAAAGGCCCAAATAAAAAAATGAGATACAAAGAGAGAAGGGGCAATGCTACTATCCTTTTTACACACTTGTGCTTCAAAGTTGCACCATGATCTTTATGATAGAGAGTCTACTATTTTGTCATCCGTTGCATGGCAATCCCTACTCACTCACATTGACATCTATTGATGGGCATCTCCATAGCCCGTTGATACGCCTAGTTGATGTGAGACTATCTTCTCGTTTTTGTCTTCTCCACAACCACCATTCTATTCCACCTATATTCCTATGTCCATGGCTCATGCTCATGTATTGCATGAAGATTGAAAAAGTTTGAGAACATCAAAAGTATGAAACAATTGCTTGGATTGTCATCGGGGTTGTGCATGATTTAAATATTTTGTGTGATGAAGATAGAGCATAGCCAGATTATATGATTTAGTAGGGATAGCTTTCTTTGGCCAAGTTATTTTGAGAAGACATGATTACTTTATTAGTATGCTTGAAGTATTATTATTTTTATGTCAATATTAAACTTTTGTCTTGAATCTTTCGGATTTGAACATTCATGCCACAATAAAGAACATTACATTGATAATTATGATAGGTAGCATTCCATATAAAAATATATTTTTATCATTTACCTACTCGAGGACGAGCAGGAATTAAGCTTGGGGATGCTTGATACGTCTCCAATGTATCTATAACTTTTGATTGTTCCATGCTATTATATTATCTGTTTTGGATGTTTAATGGGCTTTAATATGCTCTTTTATATTATTTTTGGGACTAACCTATTAACCGGAGGTCCAGTGCCAGTTTCTGTTTTTTGCCTATTTTAGAGTTTCGCAGAAAAGGAATACCAAACGGAGTCCAAATGGAATGAAACCTTTGCGATGATCTTTCTTGGACCGAAAGCAAACCAGAAGACTTGGATTTGAAGTCTGGAACGCCACGAGGCGGCCATGAGGCAGGAGGGCGCGCCCAGGGGGGTAGGCGTGCCCCCACCCTCGTGGGCCCCTCGTAGCTCCACCGACGTACTTCTTTCGCCTATATATACTCTTATACCCTAGATCGATCATAGAGAGCCATGAAACTACTTTTCCACCGCCGCAACCTTCTATACCCGTGGGATCCCATCTTGGGGCCTTTTCCGGCGATCTGACGGATGGGGAATTGATCACGGAGGGCATCTACATCAACACCATAGCCTTTCCGATGAAGCGTGAGTATTTTACCACACACCTTTGGGTCCATAGTTATTAGCTAGGTGGCTTCTTCTCTCTCTTTGATTCTCAATACAAAGTTCTCCTTGATGTTCTTGGAGATCTATTCGATGTAATACTCTTTTGCGGTGTGTTTGCCGAGATCCGATGAATTGTGGGTTTATGAACAAGATTATCTATGAATATTATTTGGTTCTTCTCTGAATTCTTATATGCATGATTTGATATCTTTGCAAGTCTCTTTGAATTATCGATTTAGTTTGGCCTACTAGATTGATCTTTCTTGCAATGGGAGAAGTGCTTAGCTTTGGGTTCAATCTTGCGGTACCCTTTCCCAATGACAGTAGGGGAAGCAAGGCACGTATTGTATTGTTGCCATCAAGGATAAAAAGATGGGGTTTATATCATATTGTTTGAGTTTATCCCTCTAAATCATGTCATCTTGCTTAAAGCATTATTCTGTTCTTATGAACTTAATACTCTAGATGCATGCTGGATAGCGGTCGATGTGTGGAGTAATAGTAGTAGATGCAGAATCGTTTCGATCTACTTAACACGGACGTGATGCCTATATTCATGATCATTGTCTTAGATATTCTCATAACTATGCACTTTTCTATCAATTGCTCGGCAGTAATTTGTTCACCCACCATAATACATGTTATCTTGAGAGAAGGCACTAGTGAAACCTATGGCCCCCATGTCTCTTTCTTATTATATTGCATCTCTTTTATTTTGCATCTTGTTTACTATTTTTCAATCTTTACTTTCCAATCTATACAACAAAAATACCAAAAATATGTACTTTACTATCTTTATTAGATCTCACTTTTGCGAGTGACTGTGAAGGGATTGACAAGCCCTTTATTGCGTTGGTTGGAAGGTTCTTGATTGTTTGTGCAGGTACTAGGTGACTTGTGCGTTGTCTACTACTGGATTGATACTTTTGTTCTCAAAAATTGAGGGAAATACTTACGCTACTTTGTTGCATCACCCTTTCCTCTTCAAGGGAAAACCAACGCATGCTCAAGAGGTAGCAAACTACATCTACATGCAACGCCTAACCATAACGGTTTGAAAAATCATATTTTTGTGTACTTGTGTGGAAGTTAAAAAATCATCAGACGATGTAAATATCTGGTGTTCAAAAAAGAAAATGTAAAGATCTGGCAAGACAGCCGGCCCCCACACGATTGGCACTCTATCTCGCAGCTCGAGGTTTGTAGGTGAGTGGCGGAGATCATTAATCAGACACGGTTCTGTATTGGAAACCGTCAGCTATTATGTTCACACACAGATTTTGCTGCGGGAATTATTTGTAATTCAAACTACAGTACTC
Organism: Triticum urartu; assembly: GCF_056163025.1. Taxonomy (NCBI): domain Eukaryota; kingdom Viridiplantae; phylum Streptophyta; class Magnoliopsida; order Poales; family Poaceae; genus Triticum; species Triticum urartu. Next base: position 371,493,644 of record NC_141873.1, read on the forward strand.
GTAAATTCCGGTGACCAGCATGTGTACTATCCCCGTTGATCTAGATTCGGGCCGCCAATATATACTACCTTGCTCACGTCGTCCCGCCTGCATTATCATATACATCCTCCCCCTCGCTCGCCCTCTCTCTCTCTCTCAAATCTCTGCCATGGCGCCGCCGGTCTGCCCACACGCCAACGAGGAGTCGTCGCCCCCCGAGGACGCTCACTTGATTAGCAGCGATGAGGACCCCTACACGCCGCCTGACGAGGTTGCGCCGGACCCCCCTCCCAACTTTGGATTAGTTTTGGGGCCAGTACAATCTTTTTCTGTGGAAGTCACTGCCGCTGGCTGAGAAAGTCAGGCAAGTGGCGTTCAAGAAGGAGATGGCGGAGGAGGAAGCCAGGTACCATGTGGCCTGTGAAGCATGTGATGCCACCTGGAAAAAGGAGGCAGTGGAGCTTTGGGGGCAGGCGCGTCATCGTGCCGAGGAGGTGTACGAAGACGGGTACTTCACGAGGAAGGTCATACGCGCTGGGTGCCTCGTCGCTGTGTGGAGGTGGGCCGATAAGCTCTAGCATGCCACCGACTAGGAGCTCCGGTGGGCGCCCAACAAAATGGCAAGATCGGCCGCGCGCGTCCGCCAGCAAGAGGCAGATCAGTACGTCAAGCGCTGCGGGCGAAGGAGGCGGAGTACTGCCTCCGCACTGGGAAGACGACGCGCACTAGGGAGCTGCTGGCGAGGGGTTGCCGGAATACTGGTCCTAAGAGGGATTATTAGTTTTAGTATTGTTCGTTTTCAATTTTATGCATTGTACCTAGTAGTTAAGTATCATCACGTATATGTGATGATATTATATATATTCTGTGATGAACTAATGAACAATTAATATATATATATTATGAATTCCATTTTCCATCTATTTTTGTATACTAATTTGAATCTAGCTGTTATCTTCCACATATACAAAATGGAAAGTGTATGTACACACATTGAAACAGAGGAATAAATAGAGCAATACTATGATTGCTATGAATACATAGCTATCCACGTCGAAACGACTCAACAAAATAAAACACGTCCATGAGACCATGACCAGCAGCCCTTGCCTACGGTAGCTCTTGGCTCTGCCTGAACTCGAGCAGGCGTTCGTCCAAGCGGTTGACACGCTCGCGGTACATCTGGAGCGCGATCTTGAGCTCCAAGCTGGCTATTTTATCGGCGATCACCAGCTCGAGGATGCGACGGCCATGTTCCTCTACTGCGCCCAGGTGGACACCTGGGCCAAGGAGGTGGTCAAGCCTACAGACCAGCGCGTTGGCATCCAGCGGGCCGCGAACAAGGCGAATGGTGGCACCCATGCGAACGGCGCGGCGGGCGTCCGGTGCAAGTACGGCGCGGCCGGCCTCTAGTGCAAGTACGGTGCTGAGGGCCTCTTCCCACTCCTGGCGAGGAATGGGGGTACTAGCGGGACGTGTACCCAGCTGCGATGCCGTGTCGACAGCAGGCAAGCGCCAATGGATCTGCTCTTGCTCTGCAGCGCGCCACTTGCTCTGCGGCGTTCCAACAGTCTCGCCGTGCGGCGGGCCGCGGCCTATCGGCGCGGACGCGCCTAGCTTGCTCTGCGGTGCACCATCGATCATGTTGTGCGGCAAGCTGCAGCCTGTCAGTGCTGACATGCATATCTTGTTCCGCGGCGCTCAAGCGCCATGCACCAAAAGTTTGCTCAACCCTGGCGATGACGCGCATCACGGCGTCGTCCATCGTGTTGCCGGGGAGCGCCTCGGCCTCGACGGGCCATGGCGCCTGCTCGTTTTCCTCGTCGACGAGATTGATGGCAGAGGCGGTGCTTTGGTGGGTTTGCATGCTTGGAAAAGGTGGATGTGCTACAGGCTGCGCTTGTCGCCTCCGTGCGTTGCGCGCCACCTATGCGCAATATCGCTGGGTGGCGGGAAACAGGTGAGGAAATGGCAGGAAACGGTGGCGTGTTCGTAAAACGCCATCAACTAATGGAAACTTAGCATAAAAGGAACATCGAGCTAGCACATGAAGTAGATGATGATCAGATGAACACGGACCACACTAGGGAACCCGTCGGTGATGAATTCATCAATCCCAAACGGTTAAATACTAGCAAGCATTTGCCCACAACACACACGGCCTATTCCATCACAAACAGGTCAGATGGATCAACTGTATGCCACGTATCGCATATTATCAAAAACTAATGCAGTAGACCTTCTTTAACATGTGTTAAAAATAAAATAAAAAATAAAAAACAAGGACCTCGAGGTTAAATTAACTCATGGGATGGGTCATATCAGTCATTTAATTTGACAGATATGACTCATCCTATCAGTTAATTTAACATCAACACAACTTCCCATCCAGTCACCCATCTGATGGCTGCTCCAGCCTGAGCACACTTAACTTGAGAGTTTTCGTACATGAGCTACTGGTGGAACAGCTAGTCCTTGCTGATAGGATGCCTCTTCACATCCTTATGGCGTATCCGGATGACCGCCCGTCCCCCAATGGCCAATATATGTTGTGTAGACAGAGCATATCACATACGTCTTATTAGAAGCAATCATCTGTGTTATTATCGGTCTTCACACACATTTCTGATTACAGACCTATTTGCCACGTATCACACACATCTTGTTATATTGAACCGTTTATGTTCTCTTGCCTCAACGCAAACAGTTCATCCGAGTGAACCGCATGCCGTATATCGCACACACCTTCGTCTGGCTGTCCGTTTCTTCTGTGTTGCCTAATCACAAATAGTTCATCTGAGTGAACCGTATGCTGTATATCGCACACACCTTCATCTGGCTGCCTGTTTCTTTTGTTCCTCCTCATCGCAAACAGTTAATTGAGCTGAACCGTATGCCCTGCATGGCAGACGCAACTAAAATCTGAATCGTGTTTGATGCATCCTCCATCGCAAACGTTTTGCACCTTTTTTATGGTTATTTACTTATTTTACACCACTGTTTGCGATTATGGCATCGCACACAGTTTTGTCTAAGGGTCTCTGATCGTAGTGTCACGTTAGCAGCAACCTACAGTAGTGCTTGTAAACAATTCAATGTATGAACTGCACCTCGATCGCTCATGCGTGTACAACGCCTTCTAGATGAAGCTCAATGTGCAAAAAAATATGGTTTTTGTTTTTGTGGACCTCATCCGTTTTGGTTTTGTGCATGAGACCTGATTTTTATTGTCTGTGTTAAATTTACTAGAACACTTATCCGAGAAAAAAAGGACTCTTCTCTCTTGTTATTATAGAGTATGCAAACATATGCGCTTAATGTTAGAAGTTCCAGTTCATCGCGTGCCATAGTTTGGAAAACATGTTTTTTCAGGGAGCTAAAAACCTATGTTTTTTCTAATAAAAATTCCCAAGTAATTCACATGTGAAAACCTCAACAATTTTGAAGGAGAAAAAATGGTAGCACAAATAAAACATAACATTTTATAAGAAAAACAATTAAATTCACGCGAGAAGTTCGTCTTTCAAAAAGGAAAAAGTTCACGATGAGAACAAAAGAAAGAAAAGTATAACGACACAAAAAACTAAAGAGGTTGACCGCATGAAACGTAGTAAGCTCGGAGAATAAAACAACATAATATTTTCTTTTGAGTAAGATTAACCGTTGAACCCAAAAAAGGTTTAATGAAAATAAAAGTACACATAAGAAAGGGATTATGTGCTTCTAAACAAAAAACCCAAGAAGATCACATTTAAATAACAGACTGGTTCCATGTTTATTACAAAGTAAGGATTTCTTCCGTTACTAAAAATAAGCAAACCTTATTTTTCTCGTTAGTAAAGAATAAAAGAAGTTCAAATTAAAATAATCAAACAATTGAAAAAAAGATTATAGAAATGATTTTCCCTGTTTTTATTAAAAACCTAAAGTTTAAACTAAAATAACAAAACAGTTCGATGTTTATTAAAAATAGAATTTTATTAATGAACACAACCATGAAGTTCAAAACTAAAAAATAGGTCAATTCGATGATTATTTTTAATCAAAGAAAATCTTTACATACAAAATAAAAATAAGAAGTTCAAATTAAAAAGAAAGAAAAATTCAAAGTTTAGTAATCCCAAGAAGTTTGAATTGAAAAGAAAATAACAATTCAAAAATGGAATTTCCCCTCTTCAAAAAGTAAATACAAGTTCAAATTTAATATAATGGAAAGGTTCGATGTTTATTACAAAATAAGGATTTTCCCGTTACTAAAGAATAAACCAAGAAGTGCAAATTCAAAAAATATAACAGTACAAAATTTATAGTGAAGATCAATTTTCACGGTTTCGAAAAACTTAGAGGTTCAAATTTAAATAACAGAGAAGTTCAATCTTTAAAGAAACTAAGAAGGTCAAATTTGAAAATTGAATAGTTCAGAAAGTTTATAAAAAACCTAGAAGTTCAAATTTAAATAATGGAACGATTCAAGTTTTATTACAAACTTGGTTTTTTCCGGTTACTTAAGAATAAAACAAATAAGTTCAATTCGAAATAACGAAGAAGTTCAGTGTTTCTAACAAAAATCCAAATTTCACATTTCTAAAAATACACAAAGAAGTTCAAATAAAAAAGTTAAAGCGGTTTGATGTGTGTTTCCGTTGCTAAAGCGAAACAGAGAGAAGTTCAAATTGACAACATGCAGAAGTTCACGTATTGCATGGTGTGTGTTTCATACGAGAAAAAAAGTAAAAAGGCGAAGTCTAATTTTTTTGTTGCTAGAAGTTCAACTGCTCTTCCCTCAGAAGTTCAAAAATTCTTGTTAGAGAGGCTCATCGTGTGTTTACATGTTCAAAAACACAAAAAAGAAGTTGTGTATCATGTTTCAAAATAAATGGTTAAAATAAATTGGTGTGTGTTGTTTTACAATAAAAGTTTAACCGTATTAAAAAAGTTAGAGCGGTTCGATGTCTATAAAAAACTCAGATTTTTTTCGTTACTAAAGTGAAATAGAGAGAAGTCCAAATTGACAACAGAAGCAAGTTCACGTACTGCATGGTGTGTGTTTCGTATGAGAAAAAAGGAGTAAAAAGGCGAAGTTCAAAAATTTTGTTGCTAGAAGTTCAAGTGCACGGACCGGGAAAATTCAAAAAATTCCTCTTTTTCAACAAGTTTCCACAGCGGAAACTCAAATTAAAATAACAAAAAAAGTTTCGAAAATTTAATTAGTAAATGGATTTCCTCGTTTCTAAAAGAAACCTAGAAGTTCAAATTAAAGTAATGGAGTGGTTCAATGTTTATTGAAAACTCAGATTCTAACCGCTAATAGAAAATAAAACCAATGTGAGGTTCGGATTAAACTAACATGGAAGTTTGGAGTTTATTAAAACCTAAGGTTTGCATGTTCGGAAAACAAAAACAAAAACCAATGCCATTTTGGCATTTTGGAATTTTTAAAACTAACTCATAAAATTGAAAAACATTTCTTGCTAGAAGTTTAAGTGCTCGATGAGGGAAAGTTGGAAATTGCTACCCACTTTATGCACACATAATTCTCTCTCCCATTTGTGTCTATGTTTTTTCAAATAAATCAAAATTTTAAAAAATGTGGAGGAGGTCCAATATTTATGACAAAACTAGGATATTTTGATGCTAAAGGAAATAAACCAAGAAGTACAAATTAAAAAATAGAGAAGTTTGATATTTATAAAGAAACTCTGATTTTCCTTGTTAGTGAAGAATAAAAATAACGGAGTTCAAAATAAAATAGAGGAGTAGTTTGACGTATACAGGAAACTCAAATTATTACCGTCTCTAAAGAAAAAAAAGATATGAAGTGCAATTTACAAAAAAAATGTTTGATGCTTATTTAAAAACATATTTCCTTCCTAAGAATATGACTAAGAAGATGAAATAAAAATAACAGAGAAGTTCGAAGTATATAAAAAACTCAGATTTGTTGCAAGAAGTTCACGTGCACCTCCATTCACGGTTCAGAATTTATATTGTGGGACGTCCGACCTCCAATTTCATATTTTAAAATAGCAAAACATGACGTCCGACCTTCAATTGCGTGTACACGAAAATGTGACAGAAGTTCATAGTGAAAACAACGAGAAGTTCAAGTACTGCAAGGAATGCATTTCAGGTGAGAATAAAAGTATAGAAAAATAAAAATTTAAAAGGTTTGTCGAAAGAAGTTCAAGTGCTCTGTCTGGGGAAATTCAAAATTCTTGCGGGAGACGTTCACCTTGTATATCCATGTTCGAAAACACAAAAAGAAATTGTTTTTTACATTTTAAAATAATTCTCTAAATCCAAAAAGAAGTTCAGTTATTATTTGCGAGCAATTTGATTTCAAAAAGAAAAATAAAAAATCAAATTACAAAAATGTAAAAGGTTCATGTACTACATGGTGTGTTTAATATGAGAAAAATGAATTAAAAAGCAAGGTCCAATTTTGTTGTTGTTATAAGTTCAAGTCCTTCGTCTGAGAAAGTTAAAAAAATATTGTGAAAGACGTTTGTACAAAAAGAATATCATTTGCGTAACACTAACGAATGGATAAGAAAATTACAAACGAAAATACGTCACAGAAGTTCAATGTGAAAACAGCAGGAAGTTCAAGTACTATAGTGAATGAATTTCAGATGAAAAAGTTTTAAAATCGTCGCGAGTATGAAAAAATGATCAACACAGGAAAGTTGCGTGTTTACAACAGCTTTCCATCGGTATATCACTTGCTCAATTCCTGTGAGTGGATGGAGAGCTACGGGAAAAAAAGTGCATGAAAAATAGAGTGAAGTTAAAGTAGACATGCCGAGAAGTTCAAGTTCTTCACGCGGTGCATTTTCGAAGAATCTGTTTCGCGATAAAGGCAGAATGAATGATCCGGCCATTTTTGAAATTACTTGAAAACGGCTAGGAATCAGAGAAAACCACCAACATGAAAAAATTTCGCATTTTCCGTAGCTTTTCAATGACATATTATTTGCCACATTCTGATAAAGTTTGTAGAAATTATGGTCAAAATATGTTTTTAGCCATTTTCAAATTTGTATTAAAACCGTAAAGAATTAGGAGAAATAATATATACCAAAAAGTTTTGCATTTCCTCAAGCTTTCTAACGACATATCATTTGCTACATTCGGATGTACGGTTAAAATATTAGCTCAGAAATACGATCTCGGTGGAACTTGTACCGTTTTCTAAATTACTTTTAAACTGTTCAAAATTAGAAAAAAAAACTTTCAACATGAGAAAGTAGCGCATTTTCATAAGCTTTCCAAATCCATATCATTTGCCTCAATTGGATTGGCCGTTTAAAATTGACATTGAAAATACGAACTCGGCTGTTCGGTTTACGAAATTTTACGATTTTCCAAATTACTCTTTAACCATAGGCAATTAGAGAAAACTATCAACATGTGGAAAGAGCGCTTTTGTAGAAGCTTTCCAATGCCATATTATTTGCCTCATTCCAATAAACGATTTAGAAATGCGATCGAAAATATGATTCATGTTTTTTGTATGAAGAAAAAATGTTTTCTAAAACTGCTCTTAAACCGCTTACATTTTGCCAAAAAATTAACTTGGATCATGATACTCGTGTCCATAGCTTTCCAACGGTATATCGCACGCCTCATTTGGGCAATGTTGACGGAAGTTCAACTTAGCACCGGGGGAAGTTCAGGTCGAATAACTCAGTCAGTAAAATTGCAAAAGACACAAGTTCATCACGACCCGAGAGCAAAATCCGCTAACAAGCGAGATTCCTATTTAAAACGGGCATTTAGTTGCTAAAAACTGTTTCTAGATTACACTTACATCATATAGAACACGACTGACCTGAATAATTCGCGTGGGGAGACACGGTTGCGAAGATAGCCCGAAGATCAGGTTCCTATATAGAAAAGTTCAGGCTGTATAACTCAGAAAGTTCTGTTGTGATTAGAATATTATTCTAATCCTATGGTCAGAATATATATATGTGTGTGTGTGTGTGTGTGTAAATTGTTTGGGACACCTAGGTGCCTGGACACCTAGGGCTATTATGGTAAGTCATATTCATTAGTGCATGACATACAAATGACAAAATAATGGCTTTCCATATTTTGTTTGCATGCACTAGTATCCTAAATGGTATATTTGGGTGTGTGTGTGTGTGTATGTGTACATGTACCAAAGATATAACCACATGTACATATGATTTGACCATGTTACGAGTTAGTGGGTATTATACCTAACGAAAATATGTACGCATTGTTTTATACTCAATGAAAATATACACATAAACGTCACAGCTTTTAATAAGTACGTGTTGGTGTTATATTCAATACAAATATACACATACATATATATACCTCGATGTGAATATACACATGAATATACATACCTTAATGTTAGTATACCCATGAAGATGTACGCATTTGTGTTATACCCAAAAAAATATTCGCATAAATATATATAAGTTGATGCAAATTTTATTTATATATATATCAATAAATTTCACACATTTTAATAAGTGGTATATTTACGCGAGATGCCCACATGTACATTTTATTAGACCATGATACAAGTTAGTGAGTATTATATACCTAATAAAAAATGCATGTATTGGTATTATACCTAAAAAAATGTATGTGTTGGTGTTATACCCAATAAAAATATGTACGTATTGATGTTATACCCGATGAAAATGTCTAAGTGTCGATGTACATGCTAAAAATGTTGCCTATTATTTTTCTAATTAATTATCTTGCATCTCCCGTACGTGCTAAAAATTACAATAAATAATTAATTATAATTTCCTATCAAGAAGGACAAATAATGACACATATTAATTAGACAACCATCATAACTTTTCATAGCAGTAACGCCATGCAATCAAATTGGAAAGTAATAATGCAGGTATGCATGCAAAATTTAAACACATCTTATTAACAAAAACTAGTATGATCCAACGGCATCTAGGCAAAGAGCCTGGGCACCTAGGTGTCCCAAACTGTCATCCTATATATATATTTTGAAACATTTTTCACGTTCACTAACGGGTTAAGCTGAAGTGCCTTGACCCATTGAAAGTGCAACTATCCCTAGGTGGTTTTGGTAATTCATAACAACATATAGCTCATTGAGCTAATGCTATTCCAAGATGATTATTTCAGGAAAGCTCAATGATTGGCATGACATGGATGTGAAAGTGGAACCCTCAAAATGCAAAGGACAAAGGATTGGCTCAAGCTCAAAAGCTCAAGACTCTTCATTTTATATTTTAGTGATCTAAGATCACATTGAGTCTTTAGGAAAATCCAATACTATCAAGGAGGGATGAGGTGTTGCTTAATGAGCCTCTTGCTTCATGTGCTTAGTGATATGCTCCAAAACCCTCAACTACTTTCCCATATCCACATATGACCTAAACCCTAAGCCAAACTCGGTCCTACCGATTCTTCCTATCCGGCGCCACCGAGTTTCACTTGTCATTAGTCACTGCCAAACCCTAGCAATTCGGTTCTACCGATAAGGATCTCGGTCTCACCGAGATGGGGTTGCAAACTCTCTGTTTCCCTTTCGTAACTTTTCGGTCTCATCGAAAGAGCGAATCGGTCCCACCGAGATTGCAATGTAAACTCAGTGTTTCTCCTTTGTAACTTTTCGATCTCACCGAGTTCCACTCGGTCTCACCGAAAGAGCAAATCGGTCCCACCGAGTTTGCCTGACCAACTCTCTGGTTAGCTAATTACCAAATTCGATCTCACCGAGTTTGTGTAATCGGTCTCACCGAGATTACGTTATGCCCAAACCCTAACCATATCGGTCCTACCGAGTTGCATGTCAGTCCCACCGAAAATCACTAACGGTCACTAGGTTTACATTTTCGGTCCGACCGAGTTTATTGATTTGGTCCCATCGAGATTGGAAAACTGTGTAACGGTTGGATTTTGTGTGGAGGCTATATATACCCCTCCATCTCCTCCTCATTCGATGAGAGAGCCATCAGAACACACACACCATTCCAACTCATATGTTCTGAGAAAGAACCACCTACTCATGTGTTGAGACCAAGATATTCCATTCCTACCATATGAATCTTGATCTCTAGCCTTCCCAAGTTGCTTTCCACTCAAATCTTCTTTCCACCAAATCCAAATCCTATGAGAGAGAGTTGAGTGTTGGGGAGACTATCATTTGAAGCACAAGAGCAAGGAGTTCATTACCTACACACCATTTGTTACTTCTTGGAGAGTGGTGTCTCCTAGATTGGCTAGGTGTCACTTGGGAGCCTCCGACAAGATTGTGGAGTTGAACCAAGGAGTTTGTAAGGGCAAGGAGATCGCCTACTTCGTGAAGATCTACCGCTAGTGAGGCAAGTCCTGTGTGGGCGATGGCCATGGTGGGATAGACAAGGTTGCTTCTTCGTGGACCCTTTGTGGGTGGTTGCTTCTTCGTGGACCCTTCGTGGGTGGAGCCCTGTGTGGACTCGCGCAACCGTTACCCTTGGGTGGAGCCCTGTGTGGACTCGCGCAACCGTTACCCTTCGTGGGTTGAAGTCTCCATCAACATGGATGTAGGATAGCACCACCTATCCGAACCACGGGAAAAACATTCGTGTCTCCAATTGCGTTTGAATTCTCCAAAACCTTCCCTTTACATTCTTACAAGTTGCATGCTTTACTTTCCGCTGCCTATATACTCTTTGCATGCTTGCTTGAATTATGTGATGATTGCTTGACTTGTCCTAAATTAGCTAAAATCTGCCAAGAACTAAAATTGGGAAAAGGTTAAGTTTTTATTTGGTCAAGTAGTCTAATCACCCCCCCCCCTCTAGACATACTTTCGATCCTGCACCCATATTGGTAAAGTCTAAAGGAGTGTGCATGGTGCATGCACCACGAGTCTTTCATTTTTTATTTTATTTTGAGACAACTGCAAGTCTGTCATTTACTGGGTGCAAACTTGTATACTACTTCCTCCGTCTCAAAATAAATGACTACATTTTATATTAAATTTAGTCTAAAGTTGATACAAAATTGCGTCACTTATTTTAGGATGAAGGGAGTACTAATCAAGTTAACCGCAGCATACTAACCGAGCTTTATCGGAGGTTGGGAGCTCCTATCCGCCGCTCTCTGCATCAGGTTGTCGCCTGTACGCACAGGGGGTCTACAACTGGGCCAGCCAGATCGCCAACTGTAGCTAAAAAAGGATGTCCTTGCGGGGATTGAACCCCGGATCTGGTCCTAGCGACAACGGCGCTGCTACCGGTTGAGCTAGCCAGATTTACTGCCGATAATCCACTTCTGAACTTAGGCTTATCTGCAGTAATTTCATCTAAAAACAAATACTAGAAATTTCAAACGCATTTTTTAAACCTGGATGTTTTGTGGAATGCAATTACTTTCCTATACCATGAACAAATATTTAAAACACTGCAACATTTTGGAAAATCATGAACAATTTTTTGTAATGTGAACATTTTTGTAATTCTATAAAAAAATTTGGAAAGGTGGCATTTTTTAAAACCCCTGATTTTTTTTGAAAACAATAAGATTTTTGAAATTTTGCAAACAATTTTTCAAACAAGAACATTATTTGAAAATCCTGAAAAAATGGAAACGTGAACCTTTTTAAAAATTGTGAAACAATTTTTTTAAATAGGGACATTTTCTGATAAGTTGTTATAATTTTGAACAAAAACATTCTGAACATTTTTCTGATATTTGCTAACAATTTTTAATACTGGAATGTTTTTTGAAACACCGTAAAAATTAAACATGAACAGTTTTAAAAATTTTGTGAACAGTTTTCGGAAACGGAAACATTTTTTGAAATTCCAAACTTTTTTGAAATGTTCTAAAAATTTTGAACCAAAACATTCCAAACAATTTTTGAAAATCATGAACATTTTTTGTATTTAAGAACAAATTTTGAAAACATGATCTTTTTATAAAATTTGAACATTGTATATAAACACGGATAGTTTTTGAAATTTCCGTTTTAAAAAATATGAACATATAAAAAAATAAAAAGAAACTTTAAAAATAAAAAGGAACAGAAAAATAAAAGAAACAGAAAAACAAAGAAGAAATAAAACCAAAAGGAAAACTGGTAAAAGAAACTAAAAACCGTTCAAAAAACCTACTAGAAGGTTAACAAAACCAAATGCGGTTGTACGTGCACTTCCTACGGAAACAGGCCGGCTCATCCCGCCGCTCGGTCGCTCTCTCCTGTGCGAAGCGCCAGCAGTTTGATGCAACGCGCATCAAATAGGATTTGCGGTGGGGGCGCTCTTGCATTTTCCGCTATTGTTAACATTCATGTCAAAGGCCCAGCCCAAAGTGACAACAAACAACTGCAAGAGGTGGAACAGGATTTAGAAATGTTAGATCCCCTCAAAAGAATAGAAACGTTGGATGTTTTTCTAAAGAAAAGAAAGTTAGATGTGACATAACTATGTGTGCCCTAGACGGACCCTATTTAGAAAAGCCATCATCATCTTTTTATTTTGCGCCATAGTGAGGAAGAAAGAAAAGTGATCTCGCGGTCGCCGCCAGAGAGCTCCGCTCCGCCGCTGTCCTCAGACGGCTCCCCTCGGCCGATGACTGCGGTCATCGGTGGTGAGGGGGGGGGGGGTCGCCGGATCTATGCGTATGGATCGTTTAGGCATTAGTAGTTTAGGGTTTTTGGTTGTTCATGGTCTTCGCTTTGGCGTTGGTGATGGCGCGCTGAATAAAGAATCTTCATATCCTTTTCCGATGAGGTGATCTAGCCTTTGTTTGGGGATGGATTTAGAAACCAGTTTATTCAAGTTAGGATGGCGCGATGGCGGCATCCTTATGATGGACTTGTATCCTTGAGCTTCACCCTTGCGACGGCGTTTGCTTCAACGTCGGCGTGGAGCTTTGGGAGGTAGGTCAGAAGCGGATGTAGATTGTGATCTGCATTGACGGCATCTAAAAGACTTTTCTAGGGGGTTGTACCGAATGTTTAACCGCAATATGAACCTCTCTTTTTTTTGTTGAACATGGGTGTTTTGATTCGGTACAACCCCTTAGAAAAGTTTACAGACTTCAACATGGATTTTATTAGCTAGCAACAACAGTTATATCATCCACCAAAACCTTTACACAGGTGATCATCGAGCCAACAAGATTGTTGAATTCTCCATTCACCAGCTCTAACGCCAGTCATATTTGCTTTGCACAAACCCAAGGACAGTGCTCAAATAAAATCTTGCTAACTCGCCAGCCACATGATAACAATCCTCGTGCATCCCACCCCTTCCACTGGACCGCCGTCTTCATTGGTTGACAGGATCTCCTTTAAACACTATTGCAGGATCCCCTTGTTTGCTACGTGCAAAACTAGCTACTAGCGACGTTCGACATCCACGCCACTAGTACGGTGCCGCTGGTAAATTGTTATTAGCGGTGTGCTCGCGGAACACCGTCAGTAACTAAAATACAATGGTGTTTTTTATTTTAGAAATGGAGGAGGACCTTCGGTCTCTGCATCTGAATGATGCATGTAGCCACTTTATTAATTATTCACACAAGACCTTATAAATTTATACAACAGTAAAACTGAAGCCACCATTTAGGCAACAAAAGTGTCGCTACTCGTAACCAATTGATGAAGGCATGCTAATAGTCTGGGCCTAGTACCAAACAGACCTTGCAGCCAAACCTAACATCTAAGACCTGAGGTCCCAATCAGGACGTCTGTCGGATATGGGCACCCACCAGTCCGGCGTGCTCCTCAACCAGGACGCCTGCCGGGTATGAGGCCGCCGCAACCACTTGTCACCAATCCATCTTCAGAGCTGTACTGCTGCATGAACCTTGCCCGGTCTAGCTGCCGCCGACGCCACCATGACGCCAGACATCGTCGACCTCCTGCGCGAGTTCATCATCGCACATCAAATGCCTAATCTCCAGAGCGCCATGCCATCGAAATCTGACACCATCAATGTGTGTGATGAAGCGTCGCTCCTCCTCTTGTCACCTCCAGCCATCACTTGCTCCAAAACGATGCCCCCATGAGGGAAAGCGCTACTAAGAACGCCATCATCGTCCGATCCGGGAGACCCAGATTTAGGGTTTCCCCCAGAGCATCCCGAGCCTGATGACGCCAACTGCAACAACGATGCCTCGACAAGGAAACGACATCAAAGACGCCGCCATCGTCCGACATGACCATAGTCGGCGCGATTTTCATCGGCAGTTGTGCCACCGGGCGTACACCGCCGGCCTCGCTGGTTCCTTCGACCGTAGCAAACTCCAAAACGATGCCCTGAAGAGGGACTACGGCGCAAAAGCACCGCCATCGTTTAATACCATGGAGATCTAGGGTTTCCCCCAGAGTTGCCCGGGTTGTTAAGGACCAGACAAAGCTGGAGTCCCGTAGATCCGTCCGGCTGCCGACGTGTCGCACTCGCCATCGCGCCGGCCGTGACCCGGAGACCAAGCTCACACATGGGCCCAGATCCGACCGCGCCGCTGCCGATCTGGTCACGCCGCCGCCGATCTGGTCACGCTGTCGCCGTCCCTGGCGACCGTGGCGCCCCAGATCTTGAAGCAGCCTACCATGGGTAATGGGATCGCTGGAGCGCCGCCCGCCCCCGTCGTGACGTCCGGCCGCACGCCACGCTCCGACCCGGGGGCGCCGGCCCGCGCCAGCTCCTCACGAGCGGGAGGGCACCTAGTCCCCGCCGCCGCCGGCAACGGCAAGGCTTTTCCTGGCTACGCCTTCGGGCGGCGGCGAGGGAGGAGGAGGGCGAGAGGGGGAGTCGGGGGCGACGGGATCCGGGGCCTCCCTACCGCCACACGGGGGCCAATACAACGGTGTGTATGTAAAACCCAGCTAATAACAGATAGACCAGCCACGTGTACAAAAAGGTCGCTATGAGTTAGTCCAACATTGTGCAAGGCAACTTGAATGCCACTAATAACATACTGAACTAGTTGCATTTGACTGTTGTGCGGCATTTTGTACTCTATTTTGTAGCCCACTAGTAGAAATGAAATGCTACCCTGCAAAACATTTGTAGCCCACGATGGTGCCATGGCAGCATTTTGAGCCAAAATGGCTCATTATGCTTCCATGGTATCATAATGAGCAAACGGGCCATTGTTCATTTTCGGTCTGCTTTCAACCTATTCCTAGCCCAACTTTGGGTCGTGTTTGCAGCCGAACGGACAGCGGGCGGGCGGACGGGATGCGCGTCCTTGTCCTCCCCTGGCCCGCCCGTCGGGGACACACTCGCCCACATTTCCCTTCATTATCGCGACCAAAAAGGATCCGTCTTTTGGATAAGAGTTCACAAGAATTTTCATGAGCGAAGGAAGTTTGCCCCCTACCAATTTGCGAGCACCCGCGGTATCAATTTAATCCAAAAGAGATGGGGGTTCATCCAACAAGAGTGCAACAAATATTGTGTCGCGCTTGAGAGCGTTCAAGCCCGTCCCGTGAGTGGCCTAGGCATTGGTGACTTGGTATGAATCCCTCATTTTTCTCATCGTGTATCCTTTCATGTTGGCATGCCATTTATGTTTCATGCATTGTGTGTCCTTTCATGTTACAATTGTGGCCCCATGTTTGATTGTGTAGCCATTCCAATCTTTGGAAGCCTTCAAGACCCGACACAAGAATATGTCGTTTACTCTCACGCATTGTTGGTCGCTCATCAAAGATTGTCCCAAGTTCAAAGACCAATATGCCGCTCGTAAGAAGAAGGGAGGGAAGGCGGTCGTGGCTGGTGAGGGAGACTTGCTCAAGAGGCCGAGGGGCAAGACAAGATCGAAGGCCGGCGAGAAGCGTGATGCGTCTTCCATAGCCTTGCAAGGAACTTTGGAGGAAATGATGAGAAAAAATGAAGTGAGGGAGGAGGAGGAGCAAAGGGAAGAAGGTGCAAATGAAGATATACCTAAATCTCCAAACGAAGAAGCTTGACATGGAGGAGGCTGCTACCTCTTGAGCTTGCGTTGGTTTTCCCCGAAGAGTAAGGGATGATGCAGCAAAGTAGCGTAAGTATTTCCCTCAGTTTTAAGAACCAAGGTATCAATCCAGTAGGAGGCCACGCTCAAGTCCCTCGTACCTGCACAAAATGATAGCTACTCGCAACTAACGCGATTAGGGGTTGTCAATCCCTTCACGGTCACTTACGAGAGTGAGATCTGATAGATATAATATTTTTGGTATTTTTGGTATAGATATGCAAAGTGAAAAGTAAAGGCAAAGTAAAAAAGCAAAACAAGATTAAAGTGATGGAGATTGATATGATGAGAATAGACCCGGGGGCCATAGGTTTCACTAGTGGCTTCTCTCAAGAGCATAAGTATTCTACGGTGGGTGAACAAATTACTGTTGACTAATTGACAGAATTGAGCATAGTTATGAGAATATCTAGGCATGATCATGTATATAGGCATCACGTCCGTGACAAGTAGACCAAAACGATTCTGCATCTACTACTATTACTCCACTCATCGACCGCTATCCAGCATGCATCTAGAGTATTAAGTTAAAAATAGGGTAACGCCTTAAGCAAGATGACATGATGTAGAGAGATAAATTCATGCAATATGAAATAAACCCCATCTTGTTATCCTCGATGGCAACGATGCAATACGTGCCTTGCTGCCCCTTCTGTCACTGGGAAAGGACACCGCAAAATCGAACCCAAAGCTAAGCACTTCTCCCATGGCAAGAACTACCAATCTAGTTGGCCAAACCAAACGGATAATTCGAAGAGACTTGCAAAGATAACCAATCATACATAAAAGAATTCAGAGAAGATTCAAATATTATTCATAGATAGACTTGATCATAAACCCACAATTCATCGGTCTCAACAAACATACCGCAAAAAGAAGAAGATTACATCGAATAGATCTCCACGAAGAGGGGAAGAACTTTGTATTGAGATCCAAAAAGATAGAAGAAGCCATCTAGCTACTAACTATGGACCCGAAGGTCTGAGGTAAACTACTCACACTTCATCGGAGAGGCTATGATGATGTAGAAACCCTCTGTGATGACGGCCCTCTCCGGCGGAGCTCTGAAACAGGCCCCAAGATGGGATCTCGTGGATACAGAAAGTTGCGGCGGTGGAATTAGGTTTTTGGCTCCTCTTCTGATCGTTTGGGGGTACGTAGGTATATATAGGAGGAAGGAGTACGTCGGTGGAGCTCCGAGGGGCCCACGAGGCACGGGGGCACGCCCTAGGGAGGGGGGTGCCCCCACCCTCGTGACCGCCTCTCTGATGCCTTGGCGTAGGGTCGAAGTCTCCTGGATCACGTTTGGTGAGAAAATCACGTTCCTGAAGGTTTCATTCCGTTTGGACTCCGTTTGATATTCCGTTTCTTCAAAACACTAAAATAGGCAAAAAAACAGCAATTTTGGGCTGGGCCTCCAGTTAATAGGTTAGTCCCAAAAATAATATAAAAGTGGAAAATAAAGCCCAATATAGTCCAAAACAGTAGATAATATAGCATGGAGCAATCAAAAATTATAGATACGTTGGAGACGTATCAGGCATCCCCAAGCTTAATTCCTGCTCGTCCTCGAGTAGGTAAATGATAAAAAGAGAATTTTTGATGCGGAGTGCTACTTGGCATAATTTCAATGCAAATCTACTTAATTGTGATATGAATATTCAGATTCGAAAGATTCAAGACAAAAGTTTATATTGACATAAAAATAATAATACTTCAAGCATACTAACAAAGCAATTATGTCTTCTCAAAATAACATGGCCAAAGAAAGTTATCCCTACAAAATCATATAGTCTGGCTATGCTCTATCTTCACCACACAAAGTATTTAAATCATGCACAACCCCGATGACAAGCCAAGCAATTGTTTCATACTCTAACTTTTTCAAAACTTTTTCAATCTTCACGCAATACATGAGCGTGAGCCATGGATATAGCACTATATGTGGAATAGAATGGTGGTTGTGGAGAAGACAAAAAGGAGAAGATATTCTCACATCAACTTGGCGTATCAACGGGCTATGGAGATGCCCATTAATAGATATCAATGTGAGTGAGTAGGGATTGCCATGCAACGAAATCACTGGAGCTATAAGTATATGAAAGCTCACAAAGAAACTAAGTGGGTGTGCATCCAACTTGCTTGCTCATGAAGACCTAGGGCAATTTGAGGAAGCCCATCATTAGAATATACAGGCCAAATTCTATAATGAAAAATTCCCACTAGTATATGAAAGTGATAACATGAGAGACTCTCTACTATGAAGATCATGGTGCTACTTTGAAGCACAAGTGTGGTAAAAGGATAGTAACATTGTCCCTTCTCTCTTTTTCTCTCATTTTTTTATTTGGGCCTTTTCTCCTTTTTTATGGCCTCTTTTTTTGGGCTTCTTTGGCCTCTTTTATTTATTTATTTATTTTTCGTCCAGGGTCTCATCCCGACTTATGGGGGAATCATAGTCTCCATCATTCTTTCCTCACTTGGGACAATGCTCTAAAAATGATGATCATCACACTTTTATTTTTCTTACAACTCAACAATTACAACTCGATACTTAGAACAAAATATGACTCTATATGAGTGCCTCCGGTGGTGTACCGGGATATGCAATATGACAATGATGAAGTGTGTCATAATAAACGGAACGGTGGAAAGTTGCATGGCAATATATCTCGGAATGGCTATGGAAATGCCATAATAGGTAGGTATGGTGGCTGTTTTGAGGAAGGTATATGGTGGGTGTATGATACCGGCGAAAGGTGCGCGGTATTAGAGAGGCTAGCAAAGGTGGAAGGGTGAGAGTGCGTATAATCCATGGACTCAACATTAGTCATAAAGAACTCATATACTTATTGCAAAAATCTAGAAGTTATCAAAGCAAAGTATTACGCGCATGCTCCTAGGGGGATAGATTGGTAGGAAAAGACCATCGCTCGTCCCCGACCGCCACTCATAAGGAAGACAATCAATAAATAAATCATGCTCCGACTTCATCACATAACGGTTCACCATACGTGCATGCTATGGGAATCACAAACTTTAACACAAGTATTCTTTAAATTCACAACTACTCAACTAGCATGACTTTAATATTATCATCTACATATCTCAAAACAATTATCATGCTTCAATCTTTTCTTAGTATTCAACACACTCAAAAGAAAGTTTCACAAATCTTGAATACCAAGCATATTATTATTAAGCAAATTACCATGCTATTAAGAGACTCTCAAAATAATTTAAGTGAAGCAAGAGAGATCAATAGTTTCTTTAAAACAAATCCACCACCGTGCTCTAAAAGATCTAAGTGAAGCACATAGAGCAAAATTATAACGCTCAAAAGATATAAGTGAAGCACATAGAGCAAAAGTACATAGCTCAAAAAGATATAAGTTAAGCACATAGAGCAAAACTACTTAGCTCAAAAAGATATAAGTGAAGCACATAGAGCAAAACTACTTAGCTCAAAAAGATATAAGTGAAGCACATAGAGTATTCTATCAAATTTTAATTCATGTATGGCTCTCTCAAAAGGTGTGTACAGCAAGGATGATTGTGGCATACTAAGACACAAAGACAAAAATAATACAAGACGCTCCAAGCAAAACACATATCATGTTGGTGAATAAAAATATAGCTCCAAGTAAATTGCCGATGGAAGTGGACGAAAGAGGGGATGCCTTCCGGGGCATCCCCAAGCTTTGACTTTTTGGTGTCCTTGGATTATATTGGGGGTGCCATGGGCATCCCCAAGCTTAGGCTCTTGCCACTCCTTGTTCCATAATCCATCAAAAGAATTCACCCAAAACTTGAAAACTTCACAACACAAAACTTAAAGTAGAAAACTCGTGAGCTCCGTTAGCGAAAGAAGACAAAAGACCACTTCAAGGTACTGTAATGAACTCATTCTTTATTTATATTGGTGTTAAACCTACTGTATTCCAACTTCTCTATGGATTATAAACTATTTTACTAGCCATAGATTCATCAAAATAAGCAAACAACACACGAAAAACAGAATCTGTCAAAAACAGAACAGTCTGTGGTGATCTGTAGCTAGCGCAAGATCTGGAACCCCCAAAATTCTAAAATAAATTGTTGGACGTGAGGAATTTATCTATTAATCATCTGAAAAAATAATTAACTAAACAGCACTCTTCAAATAAAAATTACAGCAGTTCTCGTGAGCGCTAAAGTTTCTGTTTTTTACAGCAAGTTCAACAAGACTTTCCCCAAGTCTTCCCAACGGTTCTACTTGGCACAAACACTAATTAAACACAAAAAACACAACCAAAACAGAGGCTAAATAATTTATTAATTAAATAACAGCAAGGAAAAATATTGGGTTGTCTCCCAACAAGCGCTTTTCTTTAAAGCCTTATAGCTAGGCATTGATAATTTTAATGATGCTCACATGAAAGACAAGAATTGAAGCACAAAAGGAGCATCATAAAGCATGTGACAAACACATCTAAGTATAACATACTTCCTATGCATAGGCATCTTATAGGCAAACAAATTATCAAGGCAAGCAAAAACTAGCATTTGCAAGGAACAGGAAAGAAACAATAACAATCTCAACATAATGAGAGGTAATTTAGTAACATGAAAATTTCTACAACCATATTTTCCTCTCTCATAGTAATTACATGTAGGATAAGCAAATTCAACAATGTAGCTATCACATAAAATATTCTCAACATGATCCACATGCATGCAAAGTTGGCACTTTTCCGAAATAGTGGGATTAACATTAACTAAAGTCATGACCTTCCCAAACGCACTTTTATCAAAAACTTCATAAGATGGAACATTCTCTAAATATGTGGGATCTAAAGTTGACATTCTTCCAAACCCACTTTCAATATTATTGCAAACATTATAATCAATCTCATATTCATCATGGGGTTTAAATAAATTTTTAAGATCAAAAGAAGAATCACCCCAATCATGATTATTGCAACAAGTAGAGGACATAACAAAACTAGCATCCCCAAGCTTAGGGTTTTGCATATTATTAGCACAATTGTCATTAATAGAATTTATAATAACATCATTGCCATCATGCTTTTTATTCAAAGATCTATCGTGAATCACTTCATAACATACTTCATTGCAATTTTCAGATTCACGAATTTCAAGCGAAACTTCATAAAGATAATCTAGTGCAGAAAACTCACTAGCAATTGGTTCAACATAACTGGATCTCTTAAAAAGATTAGCAAGCGGATGAGGATCAATAAATCTTAGGTTCTCTGTTTAGTAATAAATAAATGACTATTCCAACCATACGAGCAAACAAGAAACGGGCAAAAGAGGCGAATAGAGAAAGAGAGGGAGGACGAATAAAACGGCAAGGGTGAAGTGGGGGAGAGGAAAACGAGAGGCAAATGGCAACTAATGTAATGCGAGAGATAGGGATTGTGATGGGTACTTGGTATGTTGACTTTTTGCGTAGACTCCCCGGCAACGGCGCCAGAAATCCTTCTTGCTACCTCTTGAGCTTGCGTTGGTTTTCCCCGAAGAGGAAGGGATGATGCAGCAAAGTAGCGTAAGTATTTCCCTCAGTTTTTGAGAACCAAGGTATCAATCCAGTAGGAGGCCATGCTCAAGTCCCTCGTACCTGCACAAAACGATAGCTACTCGCAACCAATGCGATTAGGGGCTGTCAATCCCTTCACGGTCACTTATGAGAGTGAGATCTGATAGATATAATATTTTTGGTATTTTTGGTATAGAGATGCAAAGTGAAAAGTAAAGGCAAAGTAAAAAAGCAAAACAAGATTAAAGTGATGGAGATTGATATGATGAGAATAGACCCGGGGGCCATAGGTTTCACTAGTGGCTTCTCTCAAGAGCATAAGTATTCTACGGTGGGTGAACAAATTACTGTTGAGCAATTGACAGAATTGAGCATAGTTATGAGAATATCTAGGCATGATCATGTATATAGGCATCACGTCCGTGACAAGTAGACCGAAACGATTCTGCGTCTACTACTATTACTCCACTCATCGACCGCTATCCAGCATGCATCTAGAGTATTAAGTTAAAAATAGAGTAATGCCTTAAGCAAGATGACATGATGTAGAGAGATAAATTCATGCAATATGAAATAAACCCCATCTTGTTATCCTCGATGGCAACGATGCAATACGTGCCTTGCTGCCCCTTCTGTCACTGGGAAAGGACACCGCAAGATCGAACCCAAAGCTAAGCACTTCTCCCATGGCAAGAACTACCAATCTAGTTGGCCAAACCAAACGGATAATTCGAAGAGACTTGCAAATATAACCAATCATACATAAAAGAATTCAGAGAAGATTCAAATATTATTCATAGATAGACTTGATCATAAACCCACAATTCATCGGTCTCAACAAACACACCGCAAAAAGAAGATTACATCGAATAGATCTCCACAAGAGAGGGGGAGAACTTTGTATTGAGATCCAAAAAGAGAGAAGAAGCCATCTAGCTACTAACTATGGACCCGAAGGTCTGAGGTAACTACTCACACTTCATCGGAGAGGCTATGATGATGTAGAAGCCCTCCGTGATGACGGCCCTCTCCGGCGGAGCTCCGGAACAGGCCCCAAGATGGGATCTCGTGGATACAGAAAGTTGCGGCGGTGGAATTAGGTTTTTGGCTCATGTTCTGATTGTTTGGGGGTACGTAGGTATATATAGGAGGAAGGAGTACGTCGGTGGAGCTCCGAGGGGCCCACGAGGCAGGGGGCGCGCCCCCCACCCTCGTGACCGTCTCTCTGATGCCTTGGCGTAGGGTCCAAGTCTCCTCGATCATGTTCGGTGAGAAAATCACGTTCCCGAAGGTTTCATTCCGTTTGGACTCCGTTTGATATTCCGTTTCTTCAAAACACTGAAATAGGCAAAAAAAGCAATTCTGGGCTGGGCCTCCGGTTAATAGGTTAGTCCCAAAAATAATATAAAAGTGGAAAATAAAGCCCAATATAGTCCAAAATAGTAGATAATATAGCATGGAGCAATCGAAAATTATAGATACGTTGGAGACGTATCAGAGGCCGTGAAGAGGAGGAAGCTTGACATCGAGGAGGCTGCTCAACTCAAGAAGCTCAAGATCGAGGCCACCAATGCCGAGACCAAAGCAAAAGAGGTGGCACTCATGTTCATGAGCGTCGACAAGAACAACATGTCACTGGAGAGGAAGGCTTGTTTTGCGAACCGTCAGAAGGAGATGTTCGCCCGTGACAGCCTGAACTAGGTGAGACCTCGGCCGTGTTGGCCGTTCATGTTAAAGGCTAGTGCTACTTCTTGAGTTTGCATTGGTTTTCCCTTGAAGAGAAAAGGGTGATGCAACACAGTAGAGATAAGTATTTTCCTCAGTTAAGAACCAAGGTATCAATCCAGTAGGAGAAGAACGCACAAATCAGCAATACCTGCACAAACAATCAAACACTTGCACCCAACGCGATAAAGGGGTTGTCAATCCCTTCACGTTCTCTTGTAAAGTTGAGATCTGATAGAGATAGATAAATAAAACTAAACGAAAAATAAAATATTTTTGGGTTTTTGGTTTATAGATATGAAAATAAAAGATTGCAAAATAGTAGATCGAAAACTAATATGATGTAAAATAGACCCTGGGGCCATAGGTTTCACTATAGGCTTCTCTCTTGAAGGAAAATAATACGGTGGGTGAACAAATTACTGTTGAGCAATTGATAGAAAAGCGCAAAGTTATGATGATATCCAAGGCAATCATTATGTAATATAGGCATCACGTCCATGTCAAGTAGACCGGCTCCTGCCTGCATCTACTACTATTACTCCACACATCGACCAACTCCTGCATGCATCTAGAGTATTAAGTTCATGAAGAACAGAGTAACGCTTTAAGTAAGATGACATGATGTAGAGGAATAAACTCAAGCAATACGATGTAAACCCCATCTTTTTATCCTCGATGGCAACAATACAATACATGCCTCGCTACCCCTACTTTGTCACTGGGTGAGGACACCGCAAGATTGAACCCAAAGTTAAGCACTTCTCCCATTGTAAGAAAAACCAATCTAGTTGGCCAAACCAAACCGATAGTTCGAAGATAATTACAAAGATATCAAATCATGCATATAAGAATTCAGAGAAGATCCAAATAGTATTCATAGATAATCTGATCATAAATCTACAATTCATCGGATCTCGACAAACACACCGCAAAAGAAGATTACATCTGATAGATCTCCAAGAACATCGAAGAGAACATGGTATTGAGAATCAAAGAGAGAGAAGAAGCCATCTAGCTACTAGCTATGGTTAGGTCTGAGGTAAACTACTCACGCTTCATCGAAGGGCAATAGAGTTGATGTAGATGCCCTCCGTGACCGAATCCCCCTCCGGCAGGATGCCGAAAAAGGCTCCAAGATGGATCTCATGGGAACAGGAGGTTGCGGCAGTGGAAAAGTGTTTCCATGGATGCTTCTGGTGTTTCTGGAATATATGTGAATATATAGGGCCAAGGCTAGGTCAGAGGAGTCCCAAGGGGGTAGCAAGGTAGCCCCCCCTAGGGCGTGCCCTCCACCTTTGCCCTTGCCTCGCGGCTCTTCTGACTTGCACTCCAAGTCTCCTGGGTGTCTTTTGGTCCAAGAAAAATTATCGCAAAAGTTTTATTCTGTTTGGACTCCATTTGATATTCCTTTTATGCGAAGCTCAAAAACAAGGAAAAAACATAAACTGGCACTGGGCTCTAGGTTAATAGGTTAGTCCCAAAAATAATATAAAAGCATATTAATGCATATAAAACATCCAAAACAAATAATATAATAGCATGGAACAATCAAAAATTATAGATACGTTGGAGACGTATCAGCTAGCTGGCGTGTCGGCCGCTGGCTTTGTGGTCGGCCCCAAAACTTGTTCATTTTGAAGGCAGGCTCATGTGTCGGCAGCTGGCTTTGTTGTCAGCGTAAAAAACATGTCCATTTTGAAGGCTGACTAGTGTGCCGGCCGCTGACTTTGTTATGAGCGTGAAACTCGAGGGTGACCATTCTGTAGGCCACTGGCTTTATTGCCGGCCGGCATGAACTAGCGTGAACGCGGCCGCAGGCGTGAACTATGGCCGCTGCCATTTAGCTGCATCCTTTCTATCTTTTCATATTTGCATGCACAGCGGACGAGATGTGGCCACAGGTTGGGCGGACGGCTTGTGACGCCTGGATAAATAGGCTACAGTAATCCCTCGTTAATGATGCCACGTCGCCGCAGTTACTGTTGATAATCCCGTGTTAGTTCAAAAACCAATTCAAATTCAAAATCGAATAAAAGGCAAACATCAAAATTTTCAAAACTTTAAAAATAAAATGTTCCAATGGTGTCAGGTAAATCATTGTTAATTGTGGTGGAGAAACCAAACTTTGATAAAGTGTTTAAAGGCTCTAAAATAAATGAAACAGTAGCTTAAACAAATAAATAAATGTCTTTTATAATGTATAAAATATTAAACTATTTTAATTAGGTGTGAACTTTTTGTGGCAGTGGTAAAACCAGTCACACTAATTTAGGTGCTTTTGTATATATTTTGTAAAACAAAATTAAATGAGAATAAAGATAAAATAATAAAGCAAAATTAAAAAAATAAAAAAGGGAAAAAAGAAAACAATGTCACCCCCCCCCCCCGACTGGGCCTTGGCCCAGTTGGCCGTGTGGCCGAGTGGCCTGCCGGCCCACCCCCGCACCCCCTGGCCTACTAGCCCCCCACCAGTAACCGTAACCCCCTCTCGGTCCACCCCTCCCCCCACCCGCATGATCTCCTCGCTCCTCCGCCCCCCCACGAACGGATCTAGATCGAGGGCAACCGTCGCCCGATCCCGTCGCCCCCGACCCGAGCCGCCACGACGCCGCCGGACTTCGCCGGATCGCTTCCCCGGCCTCAACCGCCCCGACCCCATCGTCCCTGGTGCCCTCGCCTCGCCCTGCGCCCCGCCGCCGCCCTGGCTCCGCAGGGCACCGTGCTCGAGCCCCGCACCGTCCGGCGACCCTGCTGCGGTGGACGAGCCGCCCGCCGGTGACGACCCCCCTCCCTCGCGCCCATGCCACGGCCACCTTCTCACCAGACCTCGCCACCGCCCTTCGCCTCGTCCTCCTCGTCTCCTCCTTGCCGACGACGCATCCCCGTCCTCCTCCCCGAAGGCTTCACCGCGCCTCGACGCCCCCTTCCCTCCAACGGACGGTGAGGACCCCGGTCCTCCTTCCCCCGCCTAGTGCCTTACCGCGGCGGCCCTCGCCTCTGCCGCCCCTGTGCGTCGCCCGCCGCCCGCGTCGACTGCGCGCGTGACGGCGCTCCCGCCTTTGCTCGCCCCTCCTCGTGAACGCGCCCGCCACCCCCGCGCTCGGCTACGCCGCACGCTGACGGCTGCACCCTGCCGTCCTCGCCACACGCGCTGCGAGGCCGAGCCCCGACGCTGCTCCACTCGACGCTGGCGCCTCTGCAGCCCACCTCCGCGACCCCACGGCCATCCTCCGGAGCGCCTCGTCGCGTTGCGTCTGCCGAACCCACCCATAGATCCAGCTGTCGCCGGAGATGGCCGGCAAGCGAGCACCTCCTCTCTCTGTTCGCATCGCCGGCGTTCGAACCACCAGGTGTGGCACCGACGCGTGGGCCCATGCTGCGTATCAGTTTGGGCCTAAACTTGTTTAGTGCTAAATCATAACCTTAAGCACCCACTGACCTCTGGGCCTTCTAGTTAACAAATTTAACTAAAACTATTAAAAAACTGTTAACATGTGTACCTATGACACATGGGACACACTAGCCCCATTGACCAGTCAAACCGCTGACTGAGATAACCCAGTCAATGACATGCGGGTCCCACAAACACTCTTCACTATTTGACCAAGTCAACAGTCAATGCTGAGTCAGCAGTTGACCAGGCCCACTGTCTGCCTCACTAGGACATCCCTGGGTACACTTCTCTATGTATCCATGGCAATTAAGTATTTATTATTTTTCGAATTAAATTAAATCCAGAAATTAGAAAATCATTTAAAACTTTGAAAATTATATAAAATAATCCATAGCTCGGTTGAAAATACCTTGTACATGAAAGTTGCTCAGAACAACGAGGCAAATCCGAATACGCAGTCCGTTCGTCCGCCACACTTCCCTAGCATAGCAAACATGCAACAATCCCCCTCCGTTTCATCTGTCCGAAAATGTCAAACACCGGGAATACTTTCCCGGATGTTTCTCCCACTTCACCAATATCACCTATTACTGCGTTAGGTCACCTCTAGACCGCGTATTGCCATGTTACGCTTTGTGATGCTTTGATTGCTCTATTATTTATTGTGTTCCCCCTCCGTTACTTCTTTTCGATAGACCTCGAGACTGCCGGCGACCCCCAGTTCGACTATGGTGTTGACGACTCCTCTCTCTTGCCAGAGCAACCAGGCAAGCCCCCCCTTTGATCACCAGATATCGCCTATTCTTCTCTCTATTGCTTCCATTAGAGTAGTCTAGCATGTTACTGCTTTCCGTTATCCTATCCTGATGCATAGCCTATCCTTGCTACTACTGTTGATACCTTTACCTGCAATCCTAAATACTTAGTATAGGATGCTAGTGTTCCATCAGTGGCCCTACACTCTTGTCTGTCTGCCATGCTATACTACTGGGCCGTGATCACTTCGGGAGGTGATCACGGGAATATACTATATACTTTACACTGTTACATTACCCGTGGTACTGTTCGGAGTTGGGGGCTGAAGGGGCAGGTGGCTCCATCCCGGTAGAGGTGGGCCTGGGTTCCCGACGGCCCCCGACTGATACTTTGTGGCGGAGCGACAGGGCAGGTTGAGACCACCTAGGAGAGAGGTGGGCCTGGCCCTGGTCGGCGTTCGTGGATACTTAACACGTTTAACGAGATCTTGGTATTTGATCTGAGTCTGGCCACTGGCCTATACGCACTAACCATCTACGCGGGGACAGTTATGGGCACTCGACGTTGTGGTATCAGCCGAAGCCTTCGTGACGTCAGCGACTGAGCGGCACGCGCCGGATTGGAACGTAAGCCTGCTCTTGTATTAAGGGGGCTAGTTCTGCTTTCGGCCGCCCTCGCAACGTGCAGGTGTGCAATGGGCCCAGACCCCTGCGCCATAGGATTTAGACTGGCGTGCTGACCTCTCTGTTGTGCCTAGGTAGGGCTGCGACGTGTTGATCTTCCGAGGCCGGGCATGACCAAGGAAAGTGTGTCCGCCAAATGGGATCGAGCGTGTTGGGTTATGTGGTGCACCCCTTCAGGGAAGTTAATCTATTCGAATAGCCGTGATCTTCGGTAACAGGACGACTTGGAGTTGTACCTTGACCTTATGACAACAAGAACCAGTTACTTAATAAAACACACCCTTCCAAGTGCCAGATACAACCCGGTGGTCACTCTCTAACAGGGCAACGAGGAGAGGATCATCGGTTAGGATTATGCTATGCGATGTTACTTGGTGAACTTTGTTGGGGAACGTAGCAGAAATTCAAAATTTTCCTACGTATCACCAAGATCTATCTATGGAGAAACCAGCAATGAGGGGAAGGAGAGTGCATCTACATACCTTTGTAGATCGCTAAGCGGAAGCGTTCAAGTGAACGGGGTTGATGGAGTCATACTCATCGTGATTCAAATCACCGATGATCCTAGTGCCGAACGGACGGCACCTCCGCGTTCAACACACGTACAGCCCGGTGATGTCTCCCATGCCTTGATCCAGCAAGGGGAGAGGGAGAGGTTGATGAAGATTCAGCAGCACGACGGCGTGGTGGTGGATGCAGGGCGTCACAGTAGCAGGGCTTCGCCTATACTACGAGAGAGAGACGTAACGGGGAGAGAGGGAGGCGCCAGGGGCTGGTCTATGAAATCCCTCCTCTCCCCCACTATATATAGGAGGGCCAAGGGGGGTGGTGCGCAGCCTAGGAGATCCAATCTCCTAGGTGCGGCGGCCAGGGGAGGTTTCCCTCCCCCCCAAGGCACTTAGGGGTGCCTTCCACTAGTGGGACTCCTCCCCCATGGAAACCCTAGGCGCATGGGCCTAGTAGGGCTGGTGCCCTTGGCCTATGTAGGCCAAGGCGCACCCCCTACAGCCCATGTGGCCCCCCGGGACAGGTGGCCCCACCCGGTGGACCCCCGGGACCCCTCCGGTGGTCCCGGTACAATACCGATAACCCCGAAACTTGTCCCGACGGCCGAAACAGCACTTCCTATATATAATTCTTTACCTCCGGACCATTCCGGAACTCCTCCTGACGTCCGGGATCTCATCCGGGACTCCGAACAATATTCGGGTTACTGCATACACATATCTTCATAACCCTAGCGTCACCGAACCTTAAGTGTGTAGACCCTACGGGTTCGGGAGACATGCAGACATGATCGAGACGTTCTCCGGTCAATAACCAACAGCGGGATCTGGATACCCATGATGGCTCCCACATGTTCCACGATGATCTCATCGGATGAACCACGATGTCAAGGACTTAATCAATCCCGTATACAATTCCCTTTGTCTATCGGTATGTTACTTGCCCGAGATTCGATCGTCGGTATCCAATACCTAGTTCAATCTCGTTACCGGCAAGTCTCTTTACTCGTTCCGTAACACATCATCCCGTGATCAACTCCTTGGTCACATTGCGCATATGATGATGTCCTACCGAGTGGGCCCAGAGATACCTCTCCGTTTACACGGAGTGACAAATCCCAGTCTCGATTCGTGCCAACCCAACAGACACTTTCGGAGATACCTGTAATGCACCTTTATAGTCACCCAGTTACGTTGTGACGTTTGATACACCCAAAGTATTCCTACGGTATCCGGGAGTTGCACAATCTCATGGTCTAAGGAAATGATACTTGACATTAGAAAAGCTTTAGCATACGAACTACACGATCTTTGTGCTAGGCTTAGGATTGGGTCTTGTCCATCACATCATTCTCCTAATGATGTGATCCCGTTATCAACGACATCCAATGTCCATGGTTAGGAAACCGTAACCATCTATTGATCAACGAGCTAGTCAACTAGAGGCTTACTAGGGACATGGTGTTGTCTATGTATCCACACATGTATCTGAGTTTCCTATCAATACAATTATAGCATGGATAATAAACGATTATCATGAACAAGGAAATATAATAATAACTAATTTATTATTGCCTCTAGGGCATATTTCCAACAGTCTCCCACTTGCACTAGAGTCAATAATCTAGTTCACATCGCCATGTGATTAACACTCACAGGTCACATCGCCATGTGACTATCACCCAAGAGTTTACTAGAGTCAGTAGTCTAGTTCACATCACTATGTGATTAACACTCAATGAGTTTTAGGTTTGATCATGTTGCTTGTGAGAGAGGTTTTAGTCAACGGGTCCGAACCTTTCAGATCCGTGTGTGCTTTACAAATCTCTATGTCATCTCCTAGATGTAGCTACCACGCTCTATTTGGAGCTATTCCAAATAACTGTTCTACTTGGAGTTATTCTAAATTGTTGCTCCATTATACGTATCCGGTATCTCTATCGGAGCTATCCGGATAGGTGTTAAGCTTGCATCGACGTAACCCTTTACGACGAACTCTTTCACCACCTCCATAATCGAGAAAAATTCCTTAGTCCACTAGTTACTAAGGATAATTTTGACCGCTGTCCTGTGATCCATTCTTGGATCACTCTTGTACCCCTTGACTGACTCACGGCAAGGCACACTTCAGGTGCGGTACACAGCATAGCATACTGTAGAGCCTATGTCTTAAGCATAGGGGACGACCTTCGTCCTTTCTCTCTATTCTGCCGTGGTCGAGCTTTAAGTCTTAACTTCATACCTTACAACTCAGGCAAGAACTCCTTCTTTGACTGATCCATCTTGAACACCTTCAAGATCATGTCAAGGTATGTGCTCATTTGAAAGTACCATTAAGCGTTTTGATCTATCCTTTTAGATCTCAATGCTCAATATTCAAGTAGCTTAATCCAGGCTTTCCATTGAAAAACACTTTCCAAATAACCCTATATGCTTTCCAGAAATTCTACATCATCTCTGATCAACAATATGTCAACATATACTTATCAGAAATTCTATAGTGCTCCCACTCACTTCTTTGGAAATACCAGTTTCTCATAAACTTTGTATAAACCCAAAATCTTTGATCATCTTATCAAAGCATACATTCCAACTCCGAGATGCTTACTCCAGTCCTCAGAAGGATTGCTGGAGCTTTGCATACTTATTAGCATCTTTCAGGATTGACAAAACCTTCCGGTTGTATCACATACAACCTTTCCTCAAGAAAATCGTCGAGGAAACAATGTTTTGACATCCTATCTGGAAGATTTCATAAATAATGCAGTGATCGCTAACATAATTCTAACAGACTCTTAGCATCGCTACGAGTGAGAAAGTCTCACCGTAGTCAACTCCTTGAACTTGTCGGAAAACATCTTAACGACAAGTCGAGCTTTCTTAATGGTGACATTTACCATCATTGTCCGTCTTCCTTTTAAAATCCATCTACACTCAACAGCCTTACGACCATCAAGTAGTTCTGCCAAAGTCTACACTTTGTTTTCATACATGGATCCTCTCTCGGATTATATGGCCTCAAGCCATTTATCGGAATCCGGGCCCACCATCGCTTCTCCATAGCTCGTAGGTTCATTGTTGTCTAGCAACATGACTTCTAAGACAGGATTATGTACCACTCTAAAGTAGTACGCATCCTTGTCATCCTACGAGGTTTGGTAGTGACTTGATCTGAAGTCTCATGATCAATATCATAAGCTTCCACTTCAATTGGTGTAGGTGCCACAAGAACAACTCTTTGTGCCCTGCTATACACTAGTTGAAGTAACGGTTCAATAACCTCATCAAGTCTCCACCATCCTCCCACTCAATTCTTTCGAGAGAAACTTTTCCTCGAGAAAGGACCCGATTCTAGAAACAATCCTTTATTGCTTTCGGATCTGAGACAGGAGGTATATCCAACTGTTTTTGGGTTGTCCTATGAAGATGCATTTATCCGCTTTGGGTTCGAGCTTATCGGCCTGAAACTTTTCCACATAAGCGTCGCAGTCCCAAACTTTTAAGAAATGACAGCTTAGGTTTCTCTAAACCATAGTTCATACGGTGTCATCTCATCGGAATCACGTGGTGCCCTATTTAAAGTGAATGTGGTTGTCTCTAATGCCTAACCCATAAACTATTGTGGTAATTTGATAAGAGACATCATGGTATGCATCATATCCAATAGGGTACAGTTATGATGTTCGGACACACCATCACACTATGGTGTTCCAGGCTGTATTAGTTGTGAAACAATTTCCACAATGTCTTAATTCCGTGCCAAACTCGTAATTCA
The DNA here is from genome assembly GCF_056163025.1 of Triticum urartu. Classification (NCBI taxonomy): domain Eukaryota; kingdom Viridiplantae; phylum Streptophyta; class Magnoliopsida; order Poales; family Poaceae; genus Triticum; species Triticum urartu. The sequence goes on from NC_141873.1 coordinate 371,525,988, forward strand.
GATATTCATCTCTATGATCATATCATAGATATTTTATCCTCTTGTCACGACGATCTTTCAACTTCACCCTGAAATTACTTGAACCTTTCAATAATTCAGACTCGTGATTCATCAAGTAAATATACTCAACATCTACTCAAATCATCTGTGAAGTAAGAACATAACGATATCCACTACATGCCTCAGCACTCATTGGACTGCACACATCAAAAATGTATTACTTCCAACAAGTTGCTTTCTAGTTCCATTTTACTGAAACCGAGGCTTTCAGTCATCTTGCCCATGTGGTATGATTTGCATGTCTCAAGTGATTCAAAAATCAAGTGATTCCAAACGGTCCATTTGCATGGAGTTTCTTCATGCATAAACACCAATAGACATGGTTCGCATGTCTCAAACTTTTAAAAAATGAGTGAGCCCAAAGATCCATCAACATGGAGCTTCTTCATGCGTTTTATACCGATATGACTTACGTGGCAGTGCCACAAGTAGGTGGTACTATCATTACTATCTTTTGGCATGAACATGTGTGTCACTACGATCGAGATTCAATAAACCATTCAGTTTAGGTGTAAGACCATTGAAGGTATTATTCAAATAAACAGAGTAACCATTATTCTCCTTAAATGAATAACCATATTGCGATAGACATAATTCAATCATGTCTATGCTCAACGCAAACACCAATCTCGATGGTAGAGGGAGCGTGCGATGCTTGATCATATCAACATTGGAAACACTTCCAACACATATCGTCAGCTCACCTTTAGCTAGTCTCCGATTATTTCGTAGCTTTTATTTCGAGTTACTAACACTTAGCAACCGAACCGGTATCTAATACCCTGGTGCTACTAGGAGTACTAGTAAAGTACACATCAACACAATGTATATCCAATATACTTCTATCGACCTTGCCAGCCTTCTTATCTACCAAGTATCTAGGGTAATCCTGCTCCAGTGGCTGTTCCCTTTATTACAGAAGCACTTAGTCTCGGGTTTGGGTTCAACCTTGGGTTTCTTCACTAGAGCAGCAGCTGAATTGCCGTTTCATGAAGTATTCCTTCTTGCCCTTGCCCTTCTTGAAACTAGTGGTTTCACCAACCATCAACAATTGATGCTCCTTCTTGATTTCTACTTTCGTGGTGTCAAACATCACGAACATCTCAAGGATCATCATACATGTCCCCGATATATTATAGTTCATCACGAAGCTCTAGCAGCTTGGTGGTAATGACTTCGGAGAAACATCACTATCTTATCTGGAAGATCAACTCCCACTTGATTCAAGCGATTGTTGTACTCCGACAATCTAAGCACAAGCTCAACAATTGAGCTTTTCTCCTTAGTTTGCAGGTTAAGAAAATCGTCGGAGGTCTTATACCTCTTGACGTGGGCACGAGCCTGAAATTCCAATTTCAGCCCTCAAAACATCTCATATGTTTCGTGACGTTTCAAAAAACATCTTTGGTGCCTCAACTCTAAACCGTTTAACTGAACTATCACGTAGTTATCAAAACGTGTATGTCAGATGTTCGCAACATCCATAGACAACGTTCGAGGTTCAACACACTGAGCGGTGCATTAAGGACATAAGCCTTCTATGAAGCAATGAGGACAATCCTCAGTCTACGGACCTAGTCCGCATAATTGCTACTATCAACTTTCAACTAATTTTTCTCTAGGAACATATCTAAACAGTAGAACTAAAGCGTGAGCTACGACATAATTTGCAAAGATCTTTTGACTATGTTCAGGATAATTAAGTTCATCTTATGAACTCCCACTTAGATAGACATCCCTCTAGTCATCTAAGTGATTACATGATCCGAGTGAACTAGGCCGTGTCCGATCAACACGTGAGACGGACTAGTCAACGTCGGTGAACATCTTCATGTTGATCGTATCTTCTATACGACTCATGCTCGACCTTTCGGTCTCTGTGTTCCGAGGCCATGTCTGTACATGCTAGGCTCGTCAAGTTAACCCTAAGTGTTTTTGCTGTGTAAAACTGTCTTACACCCGTTGTATGTGAACGTAAGGATCTATCACACCCGATTAACACGTGATGCTTCGAAACGACGAACTGTAGCAACGGTGCACAGTTAGGGGAGAGCACTTCTTGAAATTTTAATGAGGGATCATCTTATTTACTACCGTCGTTCTAAGTAAACAAGATGCATAACATGATAAACATCATATGCAATCAAATAGTGACATGATATGGCCAATATCATGTAGCTCCTTTGATCTCCATCTTGGGGCTCCATGATCATCTATTACAAGAACATGATCAATCTCATACATTACATATATCATTCATCACATCCTTTTGGCCATATCACATCACATAGCATACCCTGCAAAAACAAGTTAGACGTCCTCTAATTGTTGTTTGCATGTTTTACGTGGCTGCTATGGGTTTCTAGCAAGAACGTTTCTTACCTACGCAAAACCACAACGTGATATGCCAATTGCTATTTACCCTTCATAAGGACCCTTTTCATCGAATCCGATCCGACTAAAGTAGGAGAGACAGACACCCGCTAGCCACCTTATGCAACTAGTGCATGTTTGTCGGTGGAACCGGTCTCACGTAAGAGTACGTGTAAGGTTGGTCCGGGCCGCTTCATCCCACGATGCTGCCGAATCAAGATAAGACTAGTAACGGCAAGCATATTGAACAAAATCAACGCCCACAACTACTTTGTGTTCTACTCGTGCATAGAATCTACGCAATAGACCTAGCTCATGATGCCACTGTTGGGGAACGTAGCAGAAATTCAAAATTTTCCTACGTATCACCAAGATCTATCTATGGAGAAACCAGCAACGAGGGGAAGGAGAGTGCATCTACATACCTTTGTAGATCGCTAAGCGGAAGCGTTCAAGTGAACGGGGTTGATGGAGTCGTACTCGTCGTGATTCAAATCACCGATGATCCTAGTGCCGAACGGACGGCACCTCCGCGTTCAACACACGTACAGCCCGGTGATGTCTCCCATGCCTTGATCCAGCAAGGGGAGAGGGAGAGGTTGATGAAGATTCAGCAGCACGACGGCGTGGTGGTGGATGCAGGGCGTCACAGTAGCAGGGCTTCGCCTATACTACGAGAGAGAGACGTAACGGGGAGAGAGGGAGGCGCCAGGGGCTGGTCTATGAAATCCCTCCTCTCCCCCACTATATATAGGAGGGCCAAGGGGGGGTGGTGCGCAGCCTAGGAGATCCAATCTCCTAGGTGCGGCGGCCAGGGGAGGTTTCCCTCCCCCCCAAGGCACTTAGGGGTGCCTTCCACTAGTGGGACTCCTCCCCCATGGAAACCCTAGGCGCATGGGCCTAGTAGGGCTGGTGCCCTTGGCCTATGTAGGCCAAGGCGCACCCCCTACAGCCCATGTGGCCCCCTGGGACAGGTGGCCCCACCCGGTGGACCCCCGGGACCCCTCCGGTGGTCCCGGTACAATACCGATAACCCCGAAACTTGTCCCGACGGCCGAAACAGCACTTCCTATATATAATTCTTTACCTCCGGACCATTCCGGAACTCCTCGTGACATCCGGGATCTCATCCGGGACTCCGAACAATATTCGGGTTACTGCATACACATATCTTCATAACCCTAGCGTCACCGAACCTTAAGTGTGTAGACCCTACGGGTTCGGGAGACATGCAGACATGATCGAGACGTTCTCCGGTCAATAACCAACAGCGGGATCTGGATACCCATGATGGCTCCCACATGTTCCACGATGATCTCATCGGATGAACCACGATGTCAAGGACTTAATCAATCCCGTATACAATTCCCTTTGTCTATCGGTATGTTACTTGCCCGAGATTCGATCGTCGGTATCCAATACCTAGTTCAATCTCGTTACCGGCAAGTCTCTTTACTCGTTCCGTAACACATCATCCCGTGATCAACTCCTTGGTCACATTGCGCATATGATGATGTCCTACCGAGTGGGCCCAGAGATACCTCTCCGTTTACACGGAGTGACAAATCCCAGTCTCGATTCGTGCCAACCCAACAGACACTTTCGGAGATACCTGTAATGCACCTTTATAGTCACCCAGTTACGTTGTGACGTTTGATACACCCAAAGTATTCCTACGGTATCCGGGAGTTGCACAATCTCATGGTCTAAGGAAATGATACTTGACATTAGAAAAGCTTTAGCATACGAACTACACGATCTTTGTGCTAGGCTTAGGATTGGGTCTTGTCCATCACATCATTCTCCTAATGATGTGATCCCGTTATCAACGACATCCAATGTCCATGGTTAGGAAACCGTAACCATCTATTGATCAACGAGCTAGTCAACTAGAGGCTTACTAGGGACATGGTGTTGTCTATGTATCCACACATGTATCTGAGTTTCCTATCAATACAATTATAGCATGGATAATAAACGATTATCATGAACAAGGAAATATAATAATAACTAATTTATTATTGCCTCTAGGGCATATTTCCAACAAACTTACCATCTACTCTCTTCTTCTGCTGCAAGATGGAGGTTACCAGAAGCGTAGTCTTCGAAAGGACTAGCTATCCCCCTCTTATTTCGGCATTCTGCAGTCCAGTCCACATATGATACGCGTATTCCATTTGATACCAATGCATACATATGTAGTGTAGCTCCTTGCTTGTGAGTACTTTGGATGAGTACTCATGGTTGCTTTACTCCCCCTTTTCCCCCTTCCTATACCCGATTGCCGCGACCAGACGTTGGAGCCCAGGAGCCAGACGCCACCGTCGATGACTACTACTACTACTCGGGAGGTGCCTACTACTATGTGCAGCCCACTGACGACGACCAGGAGTAGATTAGGAGGATCCCAGGCAGGAGGCCCGCGCCTCTTTCGATCTGTATCCTAGTTTGTGCTAGCCTTCTTAAGGCAAACTTGTTTAACTTATGTTTGTACTCAGATATTGTTGCTTCCGCTGTCTCGTCTATGATCGAGCTCTTGTATTCGAGCCCTCGAGGCCCCTGTCTTGTAATATGATGCTTGTATGACTTATTTTATTTGTAGAGTTGTGTTTTGATATCTTCCCGTGAGTTCCTGATCTTGATCGTACACATTTGCGTGTATGATTAGTGTACGGTCAAATCGGGGGCGTCACAAGTTGGTATCAGAGCCGACTGCCTGTAGGAATTCCCCCTTCCACACTCCTTGGCCGAAGTTGAGTCTAGTCGATGAAAATTGTTTTACTAACTTGGCTGTGCGGCCCCTGGGCCCACGTCGCCATTGGGTGGTATTAGGATCTTTTATTCCTCGACCTTTACTCTGGGATTCTGAACTCTCTTCTATTCGGGTTTAATGAGTTTACTAAAATCTAACTTTAGGTTCTCGAAAATACTTCCTCCCGGAGAGCCCCTTCAGGCCAGATGATCGCCTGTTGCACCAGAAGATTCTGAAGACACTCTCTGATGCTTTCCCGAGACCCTTGTGCCCTTCGTCGTTGCAATTCCATACCACCGATAATCCCTATGGAAAGCTACATACACTTGTCGTCCATAACTTCATTCCCAGTTGATCTTGTTATTACAAGATACCTCGGAAATTCTCTCTATTGTTTCGAGAATACTTTGTACCTACTGCCTTGCAGTTCATTATCCACATATACACCCCTACGGATAATTTCTCACACTTAACGAGTATCCGCCCATCCCTAGTTGTTCATGTGTTTCACTAAGTTCTTCAAAATAATATTCGATCTTCCGAAAATCCTTAGCAGCTTATTGCTTTTGAAATTCTTGCTTGCTTGCATTATGGTTAATCCCATAAGTATAGTAATCCTATTGGCATCCCTTGTCACCATCATTTTTCAGTCCATTGATTCAATAAGTTGTGAATGTTCACAATCATCAGTCGAATCCTAAGATTATCCTTTCGGCTCACACGTCATTTGGATATGAGCTGGATCTAGACCAATCAAATTGCCAGCGATTGAACCCCTAAGCCTACTCAACATATTCATCCTTAATCAGAGCGTTTGCTTCTGATCCCTTGAATTGGAAATCATAATTCCTTTACATTTGAGCTTTGAATAGTCAGTTGTTCCTATACCCCATTGCCTTTGCATTGCTTCTTCTTCTGATTGTGTGCCGATGCTCACATCAGCTACGTTGTGGACCGTCAGATCCTTTGTTGAATTATCAATCCAACAATGTCCTTTATATACAAAAACCTCGAGAAGTTATTTCCCTAATACATAATGCCATTGGTAAATTCTATTCTCTGATATGGCCAACGACGCTCTGCTTTCGAGCTTGAGTTATTTACTTATGAACTTTGTAGTATATGTTCCTAAGATACCCGATGGGTTGGACCAATGCCTTCCCTAATCTGTGCAAACCCGAGAGTTTTCACGGGTCATATTCTCCTGGTGATTTATCAGATAAAATTTCAACACCACATCTCCATCGAAAATGAGGAGTGAATGAAAGGTTATGCATTGAAGAAGTGGGAGTCGGCCTTGAGCCTTGTGTTCATGCCCATGGACACGATGTAGATCTTATCATTTATGCTTCTCTTAAATTAATTACTCCCTTGGTATAATTTCTTATATCTAGGATCTGGCCTTTTACAATCGTGGTTCCGACCATGTTCTCCTTTAAATACCATTTCTCGTGCAAGTTTAAGCACTTGTCTTCTGCAAAGCAATACCCTAGTCCAACCTCTACTTTGATCTGTCGTCGAGAATTACCCCGGGTATCTCGAGGATATCATGCCATTGCACTACATCTTATGAACTTTTGATGGAGTACTACCTTACCATGTCTTTGTCACTTCAAGGGTTCTGGGTTGTTTGTCAATCGAGAACACCGATAAGTGAATCAGTTTCGCACTTTGATTCAATAACTTTAAGTAATTATCGTTTCTTACGAGTTTAATAATCCTTCGAATCATTCCTAGCCTGATCGCCTACACCATTATCTTGCCAAATTTTAACTGGGCTACCTGGTTCTTCTTCCCGGGGCACATTTTTCGGTGATGGGCTAAGCTTACGTCGATCTTCCTCGTCATATCATTTCGCCTTGAACAACAAGCTTGATTTAAAGTTTGTGTCATACTCATGGTTCCGATAACCTTTCGCTTCATCATTTCTTTGACTTAATGTCATCGTCGATCGAGTACATCTTCATGAAATCTCTTGACAAATTGTCGTGATCATCATCAACATTTTGAGCTCTTCCAAGATATCAATCAAATTCATGATGGGAAATGCCATCCTTGCCCCTCGATGATTGTGTTATCATCAATAACATTCTTGCCTTCCCCCAACACAAACTTATACATGCTATGGATGCAACTTGCAATCCATCTCGTATTATGCTCTACCTTGAAGTATCACCATCTTTTATGTCAAGAATGTCGTGAGAATTTCACCACCTCTTAAGAATTCTTGATACATGTGTTACCTTTTGCCATATCCGTTCATTCCTTGGTCTCCGTGTTATTTCTAACCGGAAAACCGACAATCGAACTATGATGTGCGACTTCAAAACTTCTAGCAACCCTATTGCTTCGACGTTAATGGTCGATATTTCATTCTTAGACCATTGGTTATCGAACCACCATTCTAACAGCAATCATGCTACTTAAGCCCATATTTTGGGTGCACCTTTCAACCAATGTTTAACTGTGTATGTTTTCCTCGAGCATACATCATTATATCATTGATCTGACTAATGTTATCTCCTTGTTCACATAATTGTGGAAACCCATCTTTCGGAAGTCTCGATGAATTGTCGCTGAGTTCATCAGCTACCACCTTATCCCTTCATTGATTTAATGATGAGCTGTTATTTCGAAACTCGCTTCCATAGTAAATTTCCCGAGAATCTTACAATGTCGTCTCGTCAATTTGTTTTGCACCTTTTCTTCTCAGGCATCCTGAGTCTGAGGTATCCTAACACTGATCAGATCTGAATCTTGGTCAGATATGATGGTTGGAACATTTTCCCAAGAGTTATAGCATTGGTCTATATAAGACTCGATAAGATGATGTCATGCCTAGCACACATGGCCGGAGGACCTATTGTTATAGTTATAGTTTCCTTTTTGGCAAGGTTAGTCATTCTTCCGTGAGGAAATTGTAAGGCTTATTCTATAAGTTGTTCCTAATGGATCCTTTTTATTTCCAAAGTCCAATCTTCGCCCGTTGACCATGTCAATGCTATCTCGAAGCATGTCTATGGTACTCCAATTTTCAACAAGAACATTTGAAGCCCAATGTTAAATGTTTCCTGTTCAATTATCCAAATATCGTTGTATGGGTAATGTCCTTAAAATTCTCTCCCCTTACCTAAAGGGTTTTCTACATTATATCCTGTCATGGATATCGTGCTCTGCTTGTCCTTGGGAAGGATATACTCTTGAAATATGTGTTTAAACACATTTTCCTTTCCATTGTTCTGTTTAATCTGATAACCATATTTTCCTTTCTGTTGTTTGGTTTAACCTTTCTTGTGATCTATATGATCTAAGCAGTAATAATTCACTGCTTATGTAAACACCTCGGTGTACAACTCTGTCAGTAAGACCGTGTTACTATTGTTGATGACATTCTGGTAGCCATCGATGGACGAGAACTTTGCCTAACGGTCCGCCTCGTTCAATGAGCAGGAAAATGGTTCTCTTCGTCCCTCGCCCTTGGTACCAACGATGCAGTCAACATAACTGACCAGTTATTCTCTGACATGCCTTGCTATCATCACCGTGCCAGATGTCAACGCCCTTCCTACTTTTAATCCACATGGTGGGCCCATAACCCACAGTTCCACAGGATCAAAACCTGGCTCTCATGTACACCCCCTGTTCCCAAAGTTATTCCTCGCGCGTGGCCTCGTGTGTAATTCACGAGCCACCTTCCGATGAGATCATCAAATCTGGTATCAGACGCAATACTTATTCCCATTGCTCTGAACCCCTTTCACACTTCGTTTCAGACAACGAACGATCGCCTATGCGCTTGAAACTTCTATTTTGCACCTTCTTACTTTGCTCTCGATATTGTCTTAAATTTCAATTCGAGAGTTACTTTCCGCCACCTTCCTCGTTGTTGTCTACCAGATAGTCTACCCTGTAGAGGTCCATTCTTTCGGTATACCCCCTTATTCTTTCATTAGTATGATGAAGACTCCGGAGGAAGGATGGCCACTTCATCATGATGACCTGGAGCAGAGAAATGAAGACATCACCAAAAGGGATCAACTACTTCGGGAAGAGCAACCAAGACCGAGAAGACTCGATAGATTTTTGTAACCAGAACTTCCCCCTTACTTCACCTCTTAAATCTCGGGACGAGATTTCTTGTAGTAGAGGAGAATTGTGACGCCCTGATAATTAGGCTACAGTAATCCCTCGTTAATGATGCCACGTCGCCGCAGTTACTGTTGATAATCCCACGTTAGTTCAAAAACCAATTCAAATTCAAAATTGAATAAAAGGCAAACATCAAAATTTTCAAAACTTTAAAACTAAAATGTTCCAATGGTGTCAGGTAAATCATTGTTAATTGTGGTGGAGAAACCAAACTTTGATAAAGTGTTTAAAGGCTCTAAAATAAATGAAACACTAGCTTAAACAAATAAATAAATGCCTTTTATAATGTATAAAATATTAAACTATTTTAGTTAGGTGTGAACTTTTTGTGGCAGTGGTAAAACCAGTCACACTAATTTAGGTGCTTTTGTATATATTTTGTAAAACAAAATTAAATGATCATAAAGATAAAACAATAAAGCAAAATTAAAAAAAATAAAAAGGAAAAAAAGAAAACAACGTCACCCCCCCCCCCCGACTGGGCCTTGGCCCAGTTGGCCGTGTGGCCGAGTGGCCTGCCGGCCCACCCCCGCACCCCCTGGCCTACTAGCCCCCCACCAGTAACCGTAACCCCCTCTCGGTCCACTCCTCCCCCACCCGCATGATCTCCTCGCTCCTCCGCCCCCCCACGAACGGATCTGGATCGAGGGCAACCGTCGCCCGATCCCGTCGCCCCCGACCCGAGCCGCCATGACGCCGCCGGACTTCGCCGGATCGCTTCCCCGGCCTCAACCGCCCCGACCCCATCATCCCTGGTGCCCGCGCCTCGCCCTGCGCCCCGCCGCCGCCCTGGCTCCGCAGGGCGCCGTGCTCGAGCCCCGCACTGCCCGGCGACCCTGATGCGGTGGACGAGCCGCCCGCCGGTGACGACCCCCCTCCCTCGCGCCCGTGCCACGGCCTCCTTCTCACCGGACCTCGCCATCGCCCTTCGCCTCGTCCTCCTCGTCTCCTCCTCGCCGACGACGCATCCCCGTCCTCCTTCCCAAAGGCTTCACCGCGCCTTGACGCCCCCTTCCCTCCAACGGATGGTGAGGACCCCGGTCCTCCTTCCCCCGCCTAGTGCCTTACCGCGGCGGCCCTCGCCTCTGCCGCCCCTGTGCGTCGCCCGCCGCCCGCGTCGACTGCGCGCGTGACGGCGCTCCCGCCTTTGCTCGCCCCTCCTCGTGAATGCGCCCGCCACCCCCGCGCTCGGCTACGCCGCATGCTGACGGCCGCACCCTGCCATCCTCGCCGCACGCGCTGCGAGGCCGAGCCCCGACGCTGCTCCACTCGACGCCGACGCCTCTGCAGCCTACCTCCGACAACCCCACGGCCATCCTCCGGAGCGCCTCGTCGCATTGCGTCTGCCGAACCCACCCATAGATCCAGCCGTCGCCGAAGATGGCCGGCAGGCGAGCACCTCCGCTATCTGTTCGCATCGCCGGCGTTCGAGCCACCAGGTGTGGCACCGACGCGTGGGCCCATGCTGCGTATTAGTTTGGGCCTAAACTTGTTTAGTGCTAAATCATAACCTTAAGCACTCACCGACCTCTGGGCCTGCTAGTTAACAAATTTAACTAAAACTATTAAAAAACCTGTTAACATGTGTACCTATAACACATGGGTCCCACTGGCCCCTTTGACCAGTCAAACCGCTGACTGTGATAACCCAGTCAATGACTTGCGGGTCCCACAAACACTGTTCACTATTTGACCAAGTCAACAGTCAATGCTGAGTCAGCAGTTGACCAGGCCCACTGTCTGCCTCACTAGGACATCCCTGGGTACACTTCTCTATGTATCCATGGCAATTAAGTATTTATTATTTTTCGAATTAAATTAAATCCAGAAATTAGAAAATCATTCAAAATTTTGGAAATTAATATAAAATAATCCGTAGCTCGGTTGAAAATACCTTGTACATGAAAGTTGCTCAGAACAACGAGGCGAATCCGGATACGCAGTTCGTTCGTCCGCCACACTTCCCTAGCATAGCAAACATGCAACAATCCCCCTCCGTTTCATCTGTCCGAAAATGTCAAACACCGAGAATACTTTCCCGGATGTTTTTCCCACTTCACCAGTATCACCTATTACTGCGTTAGGTCACCTCTAGACCGCGCATTGCCATGTTACGCTTTGTGATGCTTTGATTGCTCTATTATTTATTGTGTTCCCCCTCCGTTACTTCTTTTCGATAGACCCTGAGACTGCCGGCGACCCCCAGTTCGACTACGGTGTTGACGACTCCTCTCTCTTGCCAGAGCAACCAGGCAAGCCCCCCCTTTGATCACCAGATATCGCCTATTCTTCTCTCTACTGCTTGTATTAGAGTAGTGTAGCATGTTACTGCTTTCCGTTATCCTATCCTGATGCATAGCCTGTCCTTGCTACTACTGTTGATACCTTTACCTGCAATCCTAAATACTTAGTATAGGATGCTAGTGTTCCATCAGTGGCCCTACACTCTTGTCTGTCTGCCATGCTATACTACTGGGCCGTGATCACTTCGGGAGGTGATCACGGGCATATACTATATACTTTACACTGTTACATTACCTGTGGTACTGTTCGGAGTTGGGGGCTGAAGGGGCAGGTGGCTCCATCCCGGTAGAGGTGGGCCTGGGTTCCCGACGGCCCCCGACTGTTACTTTGTGGCAGAGCGACAGGGCAGGTTGAGACCACCTAGGAGAGAGGTGGGCCTGGCCCTGGTCGGCGTTCGCGGATACTTAACACGTTTAACAAGATCTTGGTATTTGATCTGAGTCTGGCCACTGGCCTATACGCACTAACCATCTACGCGAGGACAGTTATGGGCACTCGACGTCATATGGTATCAGCCGAAGCCTTCGTGACATCAGTGACTGAGCGGCACGCGCTGGATTAGAACGTAAGCCTACTCTTGTATTAAGGGGGCTAGTTCTGCTTCCGGCCGCCCTTGCAACATGCAGGTGTGCAATGGGCGATGGGCCCAGACCCCTGCGCCATAGGATTTAGACCGGCGTGCTGACCTCTCTGTTGTGCCTAGGTAGGGCTGCGACATGTTGATCTTCCGAGGCCGTGCATGACCCAGGAAAGTGTGTCCGGCCAAATGGGATCGAGCATGTTGGGTTATGTGGTGCACCCCTGCAGGGAAGTTAATCTATTCGAATAGCCGTGATCTTCGGTAACATGACAACTTGGAGTTGTACCTTGACCTTATGACAACTAGAACCGGTTACGTAATAAAACACACCCTTCCAAGTGCCAGATACAACCCGGTGGTCGCTCTCTAACAGGGCGACGAGGAGAGGATCATCGGTTAGGATTATGCTATGTGATGTTACTTGGTGAACTTACCATCTACTCTCTTCTTCTGCTGCAAGATGGAGGTTACCAGAAGCGTAGTCTTCGAAAGGACTAGCTATCTCCCTCTTATTCCGGCATTCTGCAGTCCAATCCACATATGATACGCTTATTCCATTTGATAGCAATGCATACATATGTAGTGTAGCTCCTTGCGTGCGAGTACTTTGGATGAGTACTCACGGTTTCTTTACTCCCCCTTTTCCCCCCTTCCTATACCCGATTGCTGCGACCAGACGTTGGAGCCTAGGAGCCAGACGCCACCGTCGACGACGACGACTACTACTCGGGAGGTGCCTACTACTACGTGCAGCCCGCTGACGACGACCAGGAGTAGATTAGGAGGATCCCAGGAAGGAGGCCCGCGCCTCTTTCGATCTGTATCCTAGTTTGTGCTAGCCTTTTTAAGCCAAACTTGTTTAACTTATGTCTGTACTCAGATATTGTTGCTTCCGCTGTCTCGTCTATGATCGAGCTCTTGTATTCGAGCCCTCGAGGCCCCTGGCTTGTAATATGATGCTTGTATGACTTATTTTATTTGTAGAGTTGTGTTGTGATATCTTCCCGTGAGTCCCTGATCTTGATCGTGCACATTTGCGTGTATGATTAGTGTACAGTCGAATCGGTGGCGTCACACGGCCGACGCATCTACAAATCCGGGCGGACGCAGCCGCATTGCCCCCCCAATGGACAAAAAGCGAAAAAATGAACGTCCGTTTGGGGTCGTGCGTTGGAGTTGGCCTAACCATTGCAAACATGGTACTTCACAACAATTCCAAACAAGGCCACTTAACAGTGTACTTAAGTGGTCAACATTGTAAAACGATCCAAGCCTCTCACCGAGGAGCAAATTAAGGGGACCCAACCCTAGCTGTCGCCACCAGAACTTTCCTACTTGGCGCTACCTCGATCTCCCTTATATTTCTCGACCAGTGGCCTCACCGGTGACAAGAGGAGTGGGGAACCATCCATCTTGTTTTCTGTTTCTTAGGTTTTTGCTTCCCTGGCGACATCAGGTGGAGGCCGTGATGGAGTGCTGAAATAAGGTCTCTTCGGTCTCTCCCTGCCTCGACGATGTTCGACCCAACGTCAATGAAGGCCTGTGAGAGTTTGTGTCCCTAAATCTATTGGTTCCCTTCTGATCTTGGTAGATGGTGTGTCTTTCAAGGAGAGCTATTGACTGATTATTGGTGTGATGACTTTGACATCTTCTTCCATATTGTTCTATGGCATGGTCAGCTTTCTTCAACCTCTGATCTAGTGCTGATGGATAGCAAGCATGTTCTGCATGAGGTGATGCTCCAGCTCTGTTGCTTCAATGATTTATAGATTTTGTCTCAAGTGACGAGTGACTATTGCGTCTTCAAAGCCTGGTATGGAGAGAGCGTTTGCAGGTGTTACTTTTCTTTATTGTTGGTCAGTGCAATTTTTAATCTTCGAACGATGGCATGCAATCAAGGAAGAAGAAGACTTGTATGACTTAATTTTTGTTTTTCTTGATTTAAGATACCCTTTGGGTGTCTTTACTTTAAAAAATATAATGTACTTGAAAGACTTTCAAACACCTACTCCTCACCCCCTACTGATGATGGTATGTAGGAAGAGGACCAGTCCTGCATGTCCATGGTGGAGCCTGGCGATGATCTTGTCTCTATAGCGTAAATGTCAAAGAGATCTTTCCACCCATTTACAATGAGGTGTGCATCTTCTGGCGACGTCGAGTAGGCAGATGATATGTCCGTCTTGTCGTATACAATGCTCTCATGTCACCAACTACGTTTAGCTTGCATTTGCTCGGGGTACCACATGTCCTGAGAGCTGCAGTTGCAAAACATAATTGGTAATAACATATAAGTATATTTATAGTAAGCACTCTATTAAATGGCCAGTGCTAGCCGTAAGCCGGCTGATTCAATGCGGGGATCAGCCGCCTCGCCAGCCGCCCGATTGGCCTGCTCAGGACCGTTAGATACTTAAAGATGAAAATCCCAAGTCGTCCTTCTGTTTTCACACCTCACGGGTGCACGCACGCGTTCGCATCTTCATCCTCACAACGTCATGCTCACAGCTCACTATACCAATCTGACCACCTTCAGGGCTCGTCAAGAAGCCATCTCATGTTCATTGTGCCGCGCATCCCACGCAACTAGCTGCTATTGCAGGCTCGCAGCAACCTCACTTGGCCTCCCATGCCGCAATGCAACATAACCCGCATCGTCAGTCGTTGGAAGCACCGTCCTTGCATCAGGCCATGGTCACGTACCAGGTGCTTGCAGCGGACATCAGTGCAAGGCTACGATCAGTGTTGGTCTGACGGCGGCTTGACTACTTCAATGATGTTGTGACACCATGGTTCGACGGCCACGATAATCGGCGTGCTTCAATTGGTCGTGGTGTGCTTCAATGGTGACATTGATGGTGCAATGGCTGGCTGCTTCGATGATGCTGCAAACTCGTGCTTCGACAGCTGTGGAGACGACGTGCTTCGACGATCGCAGCGACACTGCGACGGAGGTCCGACTGTTTCAATGATGTTACGACGCCGTGCTTCGATGACCATGGCGACGCTGCGACGAAGGCTCGGCTGCTTCGATGATGCTGCCACGTCATGCTTCATGACCATGGCAACGCTGACATGGCGGCTTGGCTGCTTCGACGCTGCGATGGAGGCCCGGTTGCTTTAATGATGTTCTGGCGGCGTGCTTCACGGCCACGACAATGTTGCGACGACGACACGACTGCTTCGAGGACCATGGCGTGTGCCATGACGATGGGTTGTCTTCTTCAATGATGTTGCAATGACAAATGCTTCGATGGCCACGGCGTTGGCGTTGTCAAAGACGCTACTCCAAGCATTGCTATAGGGGGGTGTTTTGCACGTGTTGCATGGGAGAAGATGAGTGTGATGTGCTCGGAAGGGAAGGACAAGTGGCAGTGTCAGGTGCATTGAACCAGCAACGATAGTATGATGTACTCCTATGTAATTCAGCTTTCATCATGTGAAGCTTCACGCGAGCGGCTAACATCAGTACTACCATGGCTACGCAGTCTTTGACGACGCCACACGATTTGCTACGCGCCACACGATTCCGAGGATCGGACGACGCTGGACGCGACCGAATATGCCAAGAAATCATACGGATGTTTTAAAGTGTTTTCCTTATTAAATTTACAAATAATACATATGAACAATAAGACATTGGATACAACACATATAGTGCATTCGATGGCGCGTGGCCCACGCAGTATCTGACACGTGTGCCTGCGGCGCAAAGGATCCGCTCTCCGCGACACGTGTGCCTGTGTACAGCGGTTAACCTCTGGTAGCATCCACCAATCTGTTCGCCGTGTGTCTCTCCCCCTCTCTTCTCTCTTGCTCGCCCGCTCGCGTTCACCACGAAGCCCAATCGCAGCACTCTGCCTCGTCGCTCGGAGCACCGCGCCATGCGCCACCCGTGGAAGCACCCCACCGCGCGCCACGGCGCCGCCGAGCTCTGCTTCCGCGAGGTCGGCGACCTCCTCCCCCGCCGCTTCGCTCGCCGCGCCGCCGCCTCCGAGGTTCCCCTCCCTCCCCCATCCACTCTCCGCTTCCCTCCCCCCAATCGTGCTTCGATCGATCCATCAGGGGTGCGGATCAGCATAGGCACTAGCCAGCCATGTGCCATCGGCCAGCTGCGGATCGTGCTGCGCAGTGTTCGGGCCGTGGTCTTCTTGCCGTTTTAACTGAGATTTAGTGTTGGGTGAGATTGGACCACTGCTGATGTTAGCACACGCAAATTGGCTTCTCGAATTGGTGCTTGGGGATCACAGTCATGTAGGAGCATTATTTTGGCCATTGATTGCTCCTTACATTGGGCTATATGACATGGGTTGTGATGATCGGGGAATGAGTTAATAATGGTATTTTAATACTATGTGACAGAATCTTCTAAATGCAGAGCGGTATCTTGACCTCGTGATTTGGCAATCAAAAGGATCTGATTGAATAGCTTGATCTGAATCCTGAGCCGCTCATTAGCTTCTTCCTTATAAAGTACTAGCAAATAGACTGAATGTGTAATGTGTGCATTTATTTTATGCGGTTACTTGCTGATGTAAGTGCTGTCATACAGGATCTTGTAATGCGCCTCCAGATTCATAGGAAGCTCAACAAGCACACAGGATGCGTGAACACGGTGGGCTTCAATGCCGCTGGTGACACCCTCATATCTGGGTCAGATGATCAGAGGGTAATGCTGTGGGATTGGGACACTGGTGCAGTTAAAATGCAGTTCCATTCGGGCCATGGCGATAATGTATTCCAAGCACGGTTCATGCCTTACACGAATGATCGCACCATTGTCACCTGCGCTGCTGATGGCGAGGTAGATGTGTTAATTTCTCTTTCATATACTCCCTCTGTTCCTAAATGTAAGTCTTTTTACAGATTCCAACAAGGGACTACATACGGAACAAAATGAGTGAATCTACACTCTAAAATATGTCTATATACATCCGTATGTTGTAGTCCATTGAAATCTCTAAAAAGACTCATATTTAGGAACGGAGGGAGTACTTCACATGATGTTCAGATGGTGATAGTAAGTTCAGAGGTTACAATCTGTTAATTCAATCAGGTGAGAGTTGCCAAGATCCAGGATGGCCGGGATGTGCTTACTTCATTGCTTGGTGACCATGATGGAAGGGCTCACAAGTTGGCTTTAGAGCCTGGAAGCCCTTATATTTTCTATAGTTGTGGCGAAGATGGTCATGTCCAACATGTAAGGTCCCAATCCCCAAAACATGCCCTTTCTCACTCACATGTGTGCACATGCAACATTTTATCTTTGTATCTGACTGCTTGTAGTTAACCATTTTCACTTCTGTGCAGTTTGATTTGAGGACAGATACAGCCACAGAGTTATTCATTTGCAGAAAGTTTGTGGCTAAATCAGGATACTCCTCTCATGTCCATCTTAATGCAATCACAATTGATCCACGGAATCCAAATCTTCTTGCAGTTGCGGGAAACAATTCTTATGCTCGTGTCTACGACATCCGTAAATGCAAGTCGGGTGGATCATCTGATTTCGCTCAGCCATCTGACTGTTATTGTCCACCACATCTTATTGGCAATAAGAATGTTGGAATAACAGGGTTAGCATTCTCTCACCAGAGTGAGTTGCTTGTATCTTACAATGATGAGAATATTTACCTCTTCCCTAAAAATGGAGGGCTGGGACCCGACCCAAAATCATCCGTCAAAATTGGAGGCGGTGAAGGGTCCAACTCAACAGTGTTTGCATCTGGTGAAGATGTTGATCGACCTGCGCCTCAGGTTTATGTTGGGCATCGCAATTGTGAGACTGTGAAGGGTGTGACTTTTATTGGGCCAAATCATGAATATGTTGCCAGTGGGTCAGACTGTGGTCGGTTGTTTATTTGGAGGAAGAGAGATGGGAAATTTTTACGGGCAATGGAGGGTGATGAATGCATAGTCAATTGTATTGAGCCCCATCCTCATGCTATGACAATTGCAAGCAGTGGAATTGATAATGATGTGAAGCTATGGACTCCCTCCGCCGTTGAACGAGCACGAGTTGTTAATGTTGAGGAGGTAAATCTCCTGGCATTTTATACGGCTCTTATCGTCTCAACTTCTAGTGGCCTATTATTTTCTATCCTACATGTAACATTAACTTCATAATTTATAATAAACAAATTCAAGAGCTGACTGATAATTAGTTCTTTACCAAGAAAGAAACATTTTGTTTAATCTGTAGAAAGAATTTACAAGACTATATATTCATTCCTCTTGAAAATTCAGCACCCTTCTTTAGCCTTTGAGATGTAAATTCTAGGGTAAATTTGATATATGCCACCACAAACTTTCTAGTTTTGAAATATGCCATTACTATTCTTTGATTTTGAAGTATGTCACTATATCAAAGTTCACAGGCTTTGAAATATGCCAGACAACAATTTACCTTTTCATTCTCATTCGTCTTGGGAAGAAATTTAATTTGTTGGTGTAGATTTTAAGTTGGAACCTTTTGCTTTTATCTTATCATCACATGTATGTTCCAGTTGAAGCCCCGAAAGAGGAAAGCAAAGCTCTGGCAATTTGCCTTGCCGGAGGAATTGGTCTGGCATGTGCTGGCATCACGACGTAGGCAACCAGCAGCTGGAGAAGATTCATCTGAGGATCTTGAAGACAACACAGAATTGCTTAGTCTTGTACTGCGAGCTGCAAACAGAGATAACTTGTCTGATGAGAGTGATGAGGATGAAAAAACCTCGGATGGCTCTGGAGAATAGAGGCCAATGATCAATTGTCCTTGGGGGATATTGCAAAATTGTGTATATACGATAATAATTACTCCATTTTCATGGATGATAATAGTATTAGTGTGCCTATGTAACTTGTGATTCTCATCTATGTTACAGATTTGTGTGTTTCCGAAAAGGGTATTTTGTTGAGAAATTTGAAATGTGGATATAGCGTGCGAGTATCTTCTGAAAATGTGCAACCGAGCAGCTTTGGCGGCACTACTTTTTTAACAGAAAGAAGCAAATACTTCGCAATTAGATTTTTTTTTTTAGAAAATTGCACCTGTGTTCTTCAATGTCGCGCACTTGCACGAGTAACCTTGTTTGGTTTGTTTCCACTTTGCTTGCTAAGCATTTGTTTGATTCATATCCGTTGCGTGTTAAGCTATAATGGTCTGATGAAGAGGATGTTGAAAATTGATATTGATATAAGTTCATCTGTGTTATTTGGTCCAATTTGGAATAATTGCTAGATGTATAATTTGAAGTTGTTTGTTTCTTTCGAACTTACTTAATATTTCACTGTGATCACCTTGGGTTTACAGAATTGGATGTTAATGGAGCTGTGGAGAAGAAAAAAGACAAGAAATCCTGCACTAACAGGTCAGTGACCCACATAACTTTATTCCTCTAATTTGAATGTTATGTTTGTTAGGACATAACGTGTGACAGAAAAATTAATGTTAAACATTTAGTACCATCAATATGCATTCCGTGCAAAAGGTCTGTTTTTTGCACAACGATTGTGCTAACTATGCATACTTGGTTTACTCCAGCCTTACACTCGCAACTAATTAGCTATGTCGAATCAACCTTGTACTTGTAGTGTCAGTTATTGAGTGGTACAATTTACAAACTGAAACCTGTGGATCTGCTTCTACTTTTGATACTTTACACCACTATTTGCTGCCCTATTGTCAACTGCACGGAATGGAACAGCTACCTTTAATTGACCTTGTACTTGTAGTGTCAGTTACCGAATACAATTTAGAAACACAACCTGTGGATCTGCTTCTACTTTTGATAGTTTACACCACTATTTGCTGTCCCTATTTGTCTACTGCAGAGGATGGAACAGCTACCTTAATTGACCACGGCTATTGATACTGAGTAAGAGTATTAGCATTATAGGCATCTACCATCTGTACATCGACATGTATTCAGTAGTTCTTCTATCTGGTATCTGGCTGAACCTCTGCTGGCCTCATATTAATGCTCATTGTGAGTGCCACCAACTGCAAGAATGTACAATAGAAAATAGAAGTCAATATCAACTACTTAGAAGTTCATATATATAAATCAAGAAATATATACTAAACAAAAAGTGTGCAGTAAGGTTTAAATTCCAGAGCACAATATTTTAACCATATTCATAGCAATGTTCAATTAGGGAGCCTACCATAGCAAATCCAGCACAAGCCAGGCTGAAACCTTTGAAGTTGAAAGGTGCCGTCTCTGATAGGAACCATGCTGTCAAACCAATGGGAAAAAACGTTATAGCTAATGACATCTTTGGCTAAGCTCGTGGGCAGTGGCATAGGGATGAAAGAAGTAAGAAGGACATACAAGACATAATCTGTTGTGAGTTTAGATGTGCTAAGCAAAGATAATGACAGATGCTTACCTGTGAGCGGAGTAAAAACTAGAGGAGATATGACACTTGCAGTTGAGCTGATTCCTGTAATACAGCCTTGAACCATTCCCTAAAATAAAAATTGGAAAAGAGAAACTGATTCACAAAAGGTATCTAATATCTTAGTGGAAATAAGCAGCTTCATTTAGTCATGGATTAAATTAATACATTTAGATTAGTACCTGCTCAGAAGGCCCTACTTTTTTTGATACAATGCTCCTTATCTGTTAAAGAATATAGTCAATAAAGATAAACTATTGACATGGTTACATGAACAGAAAATAAAAGCAAAAGAGGCAATCGCTGATAGATATTACTCACACAAGGGCCGACCAAAATGCTTAGAATCACACAGCTTGCAGCAAGATAAGGAACCTTCAACAAAACATGAAATTTAGCACGACTAATACCAAAAAATAGCCATCATTCACAATACCACCATTTGATCAGTTGCATACCCAGAATGACCATGCAATGCTGTATAGGAATCCCTGCAAGATACATGCTAGATCAAATCACATTGGCAAGTTGTTCTTGCAGGAGAATTATATAAGAAAAAATAACAGGACTATGCCATAACAATGCCCTTACATGCACGCAGCTCCCTGTAAGTGCCACGACAAGTAGCTTCTGCTCACCCAGCCTCGGCGCTAAGAGAGGCATCACGGTCAGCTGCATAGATCATAAATCGTAAACTGCTTTTGCCGCACCAAGTGAAATCAAGTACATAATCGATCATAAATTGAAGACGTAGTAGGTAAATATTGCTAAATGAACTCATACCTGTGAGAAACTTCCTGTAATGCCAATAATAAGCAACAAATTAGCGTACTGGTTCTTGGTATAGTGGAATTGGGCCTTCAGGAAATACTGCATTTGTAATTGTATCACAAAAGACAAAACAGTTAGAAGCTAATTTGTTGATATCCATGAAGTGTAGTTGAAAACATGCAAGAGATAGATTGTTCATGCTCTCAGCTTATCGAGTTCTTCAAAGAGGAACGTTCGTGTAGAATTTACAACATTGCAGTTTACGTGTATGCTGAAAAGTATGTTGGTGGATAAAATGGAGTACCAGTAATGCAGTTTGCAGGCCTGTTTCGCCAAGGCCGTGGAAAAATGTGACGACCGCTGCTCTCGTGAAAGTTGAGCTGCAAGTGGTTTGCAGGCATTCAGCAGGTAATCCGAGGTTAATATCTTGGTACATTTTCTTTTCTAAGAATATTGATAGGAGGAACTAAGCTATCCTTTTTCTTCACAGAAGAGTACTCCCTCCGTTCCGAATTACTCGTCGTAGAAATGAATGTATCTAGATGTATTTTAGTTCTAGATACATCCATTTCTGCGACGAGTAATTTGGAACGGAGGGAGTATATATCAGTGTATTTTTCACTGATAGGTCTGTGGCTTCCACAGCAAGATAATGCACATCATCATGTTGGATGAAAGCTAAAGAAACTCAATTCATTGCTAATCCGTTACACACCAAGCGGAAGGAGTTGGTGATGACAGAACTGATGAACTGGGAGTCTTATAGCCTGTTTAACAGAAAGAGAAACCCTGTTCGCTTACTTGAGCTGTCAAAGGTTAGTACAGTTTCTACTCTCTCCGTTGAGCCAATGAGCAGGCTAATTTTGCAATCTTTCAAGCTGAGAAAGGCATGCATGTCACCTGCTGGTAAGAAGGGTGGCCATCTCCGACAGCGACGGCACCTTCCGGAGAGGCGGGAGCCTCGGCGACGCCTCCTCGGGGCTAGAGGAGGGAGGGAAGAGCAGGCGCGAGGCCTCCTCGTCACGCAGCAGCGAGGCTCCGCGGTCCGTCTCCTGGACGAAGGCCCTCAGGTATACCGCCGCAGCAACCGACGCCAACGTCGCCACCTGCAGAGCACAACAGATGAAGAAACAACCTATGTGCCGGATGCAAACGCACGAGGCGCGCACTTAACATACCTGGAATGTAGAGGACACGGAGAGGAAGCGGGCCGCGATGGTGCCGCCTACGAAGCCGGCGGTGCAGACGCCGGAGAACACCCCGAAGGCCGCCGCTCGCCGCCCCTCCGGCACCTTGTCGGCCTGCACGCCACGCAGAGAAAGAGCAACCCGTGCATTGCATTGCATTGCATCCAGCTGAGCTCCAGCCATCCATGGAAATATTGGAAAAACTTGAAAGTTGGCGAGAGAGGGGATGGAGCTGGTTACCACGTAGGCGAGGGAGAGGCACATCATGGCGCCCTCGGAGACCATCGCCGTCAGCGTCTTGGCGACGTAGAAGGCGTAGAAGTACGGCCTCGTCTGGTTAAAAGCCATGATGGCTAGCCGACACGAAAGGAAACCAAAAGGTGATCAGTAGTAATTCCACCTGCAACCTGTGGCTGTGGCTGTGGCTGACGTGAAAGATTAACTCGTGAGTTTACCCAGTGGAACGATGGACAAGGTCGCCGGGAGAGCGAGCAGCGCCTTGCGGCCGTATCTATCGGAGAGGTTGCCGATGACCGGCGTCACCACGAGCGCCCCCAGCCCGGTGATCTGCATCAGGTGAGAATGAATTGTCACGGGCTCACCCTCACAGTGTCGCTTGTACCACTGCCTTTAGCACGCTGGCTTCTGCTTGTCCCGTGGCGCTCACTCACATATTCTGCTGCTGCTAGAGCGACCCGTCATCGGTGCAAGTTAACGTCATAAAAAAAAGGATAAGGGGCACGCGTCGCTGATGGACACTATTACCACATAGCACGACACAGTCTAGCAAGTTGTCTGGTGCTGGCAACTGCGGAGTGCGGGCCACAGTAGCCACTCACATTTTCAGTGCCGTCACACGCACCACATTCGCAAGTTGTGCGACCTGCAGCCCCGTGTCTCGTTTTCTCCCTCCGCTTTCGGGGCAAAGCCTTCACGAAGACGAAAAATGAGAAAAAAGGGCTAAAGAATGAGGTCTGCTTGGGGTTAGTTTCCCTGTCTATTTATTTATGAGATGACACTGGTAGTAGTCACTAGTCAGTACCAACGACTTTTCTTGTGTCTCAACTCTCAACCATACTAGTACCACTACTACTTGGGAAGCAATGCTCCTAGCTTTTGACCATACTACTACTACCACTACATGGGAAGAGATGCAAGATCTACTAACAAAAGTGTATCGTCGGGTTCCCTCAAGAAAAGGAGGGCGTGGTCGGTGCGAGCGCGCGACATTTACGACGGTTGGCCGCGGACAAAAGCGAGATCTCGCGGGTGCGTAGTCGTATCGCCGTGTGACGCACCGGCCACACCGATCGATCGCACCCAAGACGACTGCTGCTAGCTCAAAGTCAGGGCGACCGCCCGACGCGACGGCGAGGGACCCGTCACCGTTCGCCGGGTCGACGGACGGACGGTGCGCATATGACGAGAGCAAACTTGTTGTTACATTCAATGGCTCACGGAAATTCTAGGCCGGTTTTCCCAGGAACCGGGGAGGTTTCCTGAGTTCCAGACGGTGGGCAGAAGCGACTATTCCACACACACGGGAGATGGGACTGTGGTG
Organism: Triticum urartu; assembly: GCF_056163025.1. Classification (NCBI taxonomy): domain Eukaryota; kingdom Viridiplantae; phylum Streptophyta; class Magnoliopsida; order Poales; family Poaceae; genus Triticum; species Triticum urartu. Next base: position 371,550,107 of record NC_141873.1, read on the forward strand.
GAGGCTAGCTTCATCTGATGGTGGAGGCTTGCCAGAAGCAAAGGCAGGAAGCGTGCGCAGTGGGGCTTCCGCTTCCACTCTCCTCTCCCTGCCCCTTCATGCCATCCCCGTGTGGCCCTGGCCGCGCTCCTTCCTACAGTCTCACCGGCCTCACGTACTGCTCAAGCGATCACAGGAAGAAGAAGCTAACGAGTATAGCAAACATGCAGGATACGGCCACACCACATTGATCCGATATTTTTCCTAGAAAAAGGGAGGTACCGGCCAAGCAGCAGCCCGGCGCCTGGCAAGCACGCGGCTGGATCACCTGGACTCGGCCGAAGCCTGGCTCAAAAAGCTGCGTGCACGCGTACACGAAGAACCAAGAAACGGACGCGGAGAGGTGCACGCATGGGATGGGGGCACGTACGGCTTGCTGCAGGCCGGTGAGGTAGATGGCGAGGGAGCACTGGTCTTGGCCGGGGCAGAGCGCCGCCATGGTCACGTCGGTGATCACCGGCGCCACCATGAAGGCGCCCACGCAGAAGAGGAAGGCGAACACCAGCAGGTGCCCCAGATCCGCCGCGGCCTCCTTCATCTTCACTTTTACCAGTCGACGATGAACCCCTCTCCCTCTTCCCCTCCTATTTTTTTCTTTCTGTTTGAGCACTCTTGCTCTCCTATATGTGTGCTGCGTGACGTGCCTTTGGGCCTTTCCCCCCACTCACACTCCTCCCTCTTTATATGCTCCTCCTGGCCGGCTACATGACAGGACATGCACAAAGTACTTACTGTTAACTTGCTAGATAATTAACTGTAATTAAGCACCAGTGACTTCTCGGGCCTTACAAAGACCGACGTGGTTAAACCGACAAGGCAGGAAAAGAAGCAAAGGCGGAGCAATTTATTTCTGATCAACACAGATATATGGAGCATATTGGAATATGATTTCCTTCAAGTTTAGTCTAAAGAAATTGTGACAAAGTGGAGAAGCTGGTAAAGCATGTAGTACGTAACAAGATGAAAGGCGGTTTGGTTGGCTGTGAAGGAAAGAGATGTGTCTGGTGCCTCCGCTTTCGCTTTCATACGCTTCAATGGTACACAGAGAAAACTCTTGACTCTTTTCGTTTTACATGACCACCAAAGTCCTAAAACGCTACAAATATATGTTCCTCCAGCAAAAAGCACGCACCCACAGCGTGTTGGGTTCAGGAGAATTAGAGACGGGGAATGGGAGTTGAGGGGTAAGGAGATTAAAAATCCACTGTTTGATTAGAGGGAATGGGAGTTTAAGTGGGAAGGGGACTGGGAGTTGAGAAAACCAATTCCCACCGATTTCTTCCCAGGGGGTATCCTGTTAATTCGTGAGCAGAGTTCTATCCCACGTCAATTCTCATCATATGCCAAACAAGGGAATGGGAGTAAAAATCTACTTCCCATACCTAATCCCTTCATAAACAACCTTGGGCAAACTCCCATTCCTTGCCCAAATGTTTACCAAACAGGCTGCCAGTTGATGCAACTCCAGTTATCGCGCGGATCGTTCATTACTGCATCCAAGATCTTTGCGGGTTTTAAAAAAATACTACTCCTTCCGTCCGGAAATACTTGTCATCAAAATGGATACAAGGAGATGTATCTAGATGTATTTTAGATTTAGATACTCTTTTTAGCCATTGTGATGACAAGTATTTTCGGATGAAGGGAGCACTTCTAAGAGATAATTAATACTCCCTCCGTCTCAAAATAAGTGTAGCTGATCTAGTACTCCCTTTATAAAGAAATATAAAAGTGTTTAGATTAGTGGTCTAAACGCTGTTATATTTTTCTACGGAGGAAGTACAAAGTTAGTCCAACTTTATACCAAATCAACGACGCTTATTTTGGGAAGGAGGGAGTATTATCCTTATTTATCCTTATGAAACGCAACAGATATCTACTACTCCAGTGAAAAATTGAGCAGCGGCATGGCATAACTTCATCTCAGATCTTTGGAAGTTTTTTTTTAAAGTATATTGATACTTCTAATAGAAGATAATTAATTCCACTTCTGGCCCAAGTCTAGCATGTTGTAGCCATAACTTGCAATTCCACTTCTAGCCCAGTCAAGCTATGATGCATGAAAGAACTTGGAACAGACTTTCTTCTTCTACGCCTCAGGGAGCATATGAATGGTGCAGCGCAGCAACGAGTACATGTTGCTTCAGTAGTTTCATCAAGCTATGTGGCATCAAAGAACTTGTACAGATGTTCCTTTTTCTGTGTGCGTATGAATGATGCAGCGCACTGAGCACATGTCGCTTCAGTAGTTTCTGGTGGGCTGCAAAAATAAATAAAAATAAAAAAATCATGCAATCAGCTACCCCGGATAAGCTGGTTTTGCAGAATTCTAAAAACAAGATTAACATGGAATTTAACTTTCTTCTGGCAATCCATATGACAGCACTAGTTATAAGTTACCACCCTGCATGCTTTTTTGCTTTATCATCACAAGTCAAAATCTGGATCGCTTCTAGAGATTGTTATGCCCGCATGTACAATGTACCAGTCCCAATATCCCAACTGCCAATCATAGAGAGGATGAATTTCTAACTGCGCGTACTTATAAAAGTAATGGAACACAAACTCTAGCAAATTAATTAATTTCATTCATGTCAATTTTACGTTTGATGTATAATCAGGGTCAGCATGCCGCTTAATATTTATACGATAAACCATTTAATAGTACATGAATACATATTATGAGAGGAAGGTAAATAATGATAGTCTTTCGAAGCTCACTAGAAACAAACAATTTATAAATGTTGCTGATCCCTATTGAATACTTTCCGATGCATGGAAGTAAGCTCAAATTTGTTTCTAGTTTTCATAAATATACTACCATGTCAGCTCTCCATGAGATATAAGGGTGCAATAAAAGTAGGAAATGTTGTATTTCTGCAGAAGACAACCTGTCAAGGACCTTGATTCAAGGACTCACCTCGTTGAGCAGCAGAGAAGGAGGCCACGCCATGATGTAGGGATACAAACTTTCAGGGTAAATGATGGTGCAGAGCTTATTCAGCTTTGCTGTTTCTAGGCAGAAGGACAGGAACAAACCAGGGAAATCGCGATCCGGCTCACAGCAAGTAGACAAGTACACAAAGCCATTGACGATCGCCAGAACCTTCAGCGCGATATGATCATTGTCGAAACAGTGATCGTGCGCATGGATGTCCTGCTCTAACGGAAATGTCTTGTGCTGTGTCCATCTCTCGACACCATCATCGTCGGTTCTCCGGAACCAAACAACAAGTGTGAGCTTGACAGTGCTGATGATGCAGAGCCTCCCGTCCTTGGTCTCGCCAGCCGTGAACGCTCCTTGCCCTTCGATGTGCGGAGGCAGGTCGATTCGGGAGAACTGCACTGTCGAGGTGTTCAGCACGCGGGCAAGGGCTCGGCTCCCGTCTGTCCAATAGATACACCCATTCACCAGCGTCCCGTTGCCAGAGCACTTCTCGTTGTCGTCCCCAGGCTGCAAGGCAGGCTGCATGGCTGCGGCCTCCAGAAACGGGAAGATCTGCCACTCCCCGGTCTCTGATGAGAGGACGGCGGCTTGCGCCCCGCAAGCTTCGTGGCAGACGCAGATGACGCGGAACGGGCCTCGGTCTTCGTCGGAGGGGAGGACGTGGTACTCGACGTACATGTCTTCGCAGATCTCGCCGGGCGGCCTGGGGAAGAGATCCAGGGCTCGTGCGAGGGGGTCGTAGACGGCCATGTGCCCGGTGCTGTAGCTGACGAGGACGACGCGCCCGTCGTGGCAGCCCTGGATTACCCACTCGGGGGCGACGCCGTCGATCTCGTCGGGGAGGCGGGTGAGGAGGAAATCGCCGCCGCGGACGGCTGCGGCAAGGTCCGGGTCGGAGTGCAGGCGGAGCGGGCGGAAAGCGGGCGTGTCGGACTCGAAGACGTCGAGGAACACGCCGAGGAGCGGGGCCGAGTGGAGCTCACGGAAGCGGCGGCGGAAGGCGGGGGATGAGCGGACGGCGCCGAGAGAGGCCCGGCTGGTGAGGGCGGCGCGGACGAGGGTGGGGAGGGACGGCAGGCGGAGGAATATCTCCCGCAGCAGGTCGTCGCCGAGGGCGCATATGGTGGTCGGAGCGGCCGCTGGGGATTTCTGCTTCTTCGGAAGCGGCGGCGGCGGTGGCGACGGCTCGCATGCCATGGCGCGCGACACAGCAAAAGTGAAGGACGGCTGTGATCTCGTTTCAAGCCAGAAGCTAGGAGAGCGAGGGCCGTGGGCCCAGGAAAGCCCGTCGAAACGCGAGTGACCGGGTCATGGGCCCAGTTGCTACAAAGGATTAGTCGAGTAGAATGCTTGTCAATCCTAAAAAAAACTAAATTCTAAAAAGTGCAGCTGCACTTTTTAGAGTTTCCGAGCACACACCCTTCCGCGCCGTTCGATCGAAATCGCGGCCTCAGGTGCTGGGCGGTCGGGCCGAAACACTTACCCGGTCTCTCTCCCCCGTGCAACCTGCGGCCGTTCCCCACGAGGCCACGACCCACTCCTCTGCCACGAACTCACCTTCTCCCTCCCCCTGCGCACACCTTCCTCCACGGCCGGCCAGATCTGCTGCATTCACCTCCATTGACCTGGCCCTCGCGTTGGCCCGTCTCCATCGAGCCAAATCCTACGCCGGAGCTCCTCCTTCCTCGGCCTTCTTCTCCGCCAAACCGGCAGCGAAGCACCCCGCCAGAGCAGACGCGTTCCCCAGCCCCGGACCGGCGGCGACGCGACCCCGCGCCCTGCTTCTCCCTCTCGGCGTCATCCTGCACCCTGCAGCGTCGATCCCTTGCCAGGTCTTGGCATCCCGTGACTAGGAGTTCGATTCCTGTTGGATCCAGGCCCTTCGCGTCCAACAACGACAACAAAAGAAGGCAGCAGCTGCTCCGGCCGCCCCCGCAGATTCCAACCGGAGACGGCCCCCTCTACTCATGCGCCCCTCGAAGATCCCCTACAGTTCAACTCCCTGGCCGCGAAGTACAGGGAGGATTCTCTCAAAGCCTTGCCTCAAACTCTCCGTCCAAAGCCATGACTGCAGGGGTCATGTGGACGACGGCGAGAAGCACGGCGAGGTGGATGCGGCGTAGTACCTCACTAGATTCCCCTCGTGCTCTTCGTCCACAGGGTGAGCCATTCTGAACCAGTTTTTGGATTTGCCAAAGCGCGCGTGTTGAGTTGCACTGGGCGTGAGCGCGACTTGCACGGAGATGTGGTGCGTGCTAGAGTTTGTAGTATGAGTGCTTGCCAGATTCTTTCCCACAGAACATGTCTTTTTTTGTTCTACAAAACTTGCTTAGCTATTTATTTGTAGTTGCCTCAAATGTTCGTCAATTTTGCCATCTCATTGAGGTGCTACAAAAACTTGATGGAAATTTTGATTACACAGGACTTGGAAATTGTGGTGCACGCCAATGTGCTCATGGAGATAGAACTAGCCTAGTTACCTATCTGTAACTTGCCTAATGTTTTTTGTATCTGCCCAAAGCTTGCCAAATGATTTTGTTAGTTGGTTGCCTGATAAGTCTGAACTAGCAAGTAAAATACTGAAATGTCGTCCGCTTGGATGGTTAAACTGTTGGTTTTTGACTGCTAGATCAATTCACCGAAGCAACATCAGCAACAATATGTGCAAGCAAACAAGCAAGCAGGCAAGCTGGTTGATTGATGAACAGTAGCTGCAGCCTCTTCATAGGTAACCTTCGATCAAGCCATCGATTCGATCTGAACATAACTAGCTCTCGACGGACGGAATTCACGTGAGCTTGTGAAAGAAAACCGTTTCACGTGCTGGAGTATACGAGCTAGCACTCTAAAACCCAACATAAACATTTTTGTTGATTATGGTATCCATATCAGCCTAACTATTTGCTTGCCTAATGATTTTGTTAGTTGGTTGCCTTTGCATGATATGTCTATCTGCCTAGTTAAACATTTCTATTAAATATGGTATCCATACAGCTAGACTGAAACTTGTATAGGAACACATTAATTCAATAATCAAAAAGGCCTGCTTGGATGGTTTATACAATTACAGCTCCGTCAGTTCTAAACTTCTAATACTACAAGATATGTGTACAAGTAGAAGCACATCAGTGCTTGCTGAATAATGCCGCCAAAATCACATTGATTTTACAAAGGATTAGCACATAGCATTACTGTTATGCTATTTTTAGTACACATAAAAGTAAACTCTCTTAGGGGAAAGCAACACTGCATCTGAATGAAAGATTCTCTGTCTTTCAGTGGTCATTGATGCCGCACACAAGATGTAGTTAACAACAGGATATTGCTTTGATATGTGCACTGATAGTTCCATCTGTTTGATCAATTCATCAATTCTCCTCCCTCAGTTGGAGCTGCTTACAATTCCCCTGTATATCATTAAGCAAATAAAAGTAAGAAGCTGCGGACTGTACTTTAGACCAATAAAGTTAGCAGCAAAAGACATGCTTTCTTTTAGTCAATCTATAACCTTTTTGGCATTGAGTTCTAGTAAAAAAAGCATGCTTTCTTCTAGTCAATGATTTCTACACTAACTAGCCTAATAATGACAGAAAGTTGCCTATAATATTTTTTTGGCATATGATTTACGGCAACTAGCAAGCGGAGGGGATGAGAGAGGTGTCGGAGTACCAGCGACCAGCAAGAGAAACAAGAGGAAGAGCCAAGGAGACAACACCATCCGTGCGCCACGACCATCTAGCGGGTGGAGCTAGATCCGGGAAAGCATTGTCTCGAGTGGTCGAGAAACTGGTCCGTAAATCACCGGTAAGTATCTCAAAATCGCCCTCTAAGCATGTGTTTTTCTACTCACGTCTACAATTCTATGTGATAGAGGCGGAGTAGGGAGGTTGAAGAGGGGTGTAAGGGGTCCCATGTTTATGGGTGAATTGATGATTTTGAGCTCGGGGGTGTGATGTCTACTACACAACCTTCTTCTTGTAGACGTTGTTGGGCCTCCAAGTGCAGAGGTTTGTAAGACAGTAGCAAATTTCCCTCAAGTGGATGACCTAAGGTTTATCAATCCATAGGAGGCGTATGATGAAGATAGTCTCTCTCAAGCAACCCTGCAACCAAATAACAAAAAGTCTCTTGTGTCCCCAACACACCCAATACAATGGTAAATTGTATAGGTGCACTAGTCCGGTGAAGAGATGGTGATACAAGTGGTATATGGATGGTAGATAAAAGTTTTTGTAATTTGAAAATATAAAAACAGCAAGGTAACCAATGATAAAAGTGCGTACAAACGGTATTGCAATGCGTTGAAACAAGGCCTAGGGTTCATACTTTCACTAGTGCAAATTCCCTCAACAATAATAACATAATTGGATCACATAACTATCCCTCAACAGGCAACAAAGAGTCACTCCAAAGTCACTAATAGAGGAGAACAAACAAAGAGATTATGGTAGGGTACGAAACCACCTCAAAGTTATCCTTTCTGATCAATCTATTCAAGAGTCCGTAGTAAAATAACACGAAGCTATTCTTTCCGTTCAATCTATCATAGAGTTCATACTAGAATAACACCTTAAGACACAAATCAACCAAAACCCTAATGTCACGTAGATACTCCAATGTCACCTCAAGTATCCGTGGGTATGATTATACGATATGCATCACACAATCTCAGATTCATCTATTCAAACCAACACAAAGTACTTCAAAGAGTGCCCCAAAGTTTTTATCGGAGAGTCAAGACGAAAACGTGTGCCAACCCCTATGCATAGGTTCCCAAGGTCACGGAACCCGCAAGTTGATCACCAAAACATACATCAAGTGGATCAATAGAATACCCCATTGTCACCACGGGTATCCCATGCAATACATACATCAAGTGTTCTCAAATCCTTAAAGACTCAATCCGATAAGATAAGTTCAAAGGGAAAACTCAATCCATTACAAAAGAGTAGAGGGGGGAGAAATATCATAAGATCCAACTATAATAGCAAAGCTCATGATACATTAATATCGTACCACCTCAAGAACACGAGAGAGAGAGAGAGATCAAACACATAGCTACTGGTACATACCCTCAGCCTCGAGGGAGAACTACTCCCTCCTCGTCATGCAAAGCACCGGGATGATGAAGATGGCCACCGGAGAGGGATTGCCCCCTCCGGCAGGGTGCCGGAACGGGTCTAGATTGGTTTTCGGTGGCTACGGAGGCTTCTGGCGGCGGAACTCCCGATTTATTGTGCTCCCCGAAGCTTTTAGGGTATATGGGTATATATAGGAGGAAGAAGTACGTCGGTGGACCTCCGGGCTGTCCACGAGGCAGGGGGGTGGGCGCGCCCCCCACCCTCGTGGGCAGCCCGGGACTCTCCTGGTCCAACTTCGATACTCCGTGGGCTTCTTCTGGTCCAAAAATAAGTTCCGTGAAGTTTTAGATCAATTGGACTTCGTTTGATTTTCCTTTTCTACGACACTCTAAAACAAGAGAAAAAAAAGAAACTGGCACTGGGCTCTAGGTTAATAGGTTAGTCCCAAAAATCATATAAAATAGCATATAAATGCATATAAAACATCCAAGGTTGATAATATAATAGCATGGAACAATCAAAAATTATAGATACGTTGGAGACGTATCAGCATCCCCAAGCTTAATTCCTGCTCGTCCTCGAGTAGGTAAATGATAAAAACAGAATTTTTGATGTGGAATGCTACCTAACATATTTATCCATGTAGTTCTGTTTATTATGGCAAGAATATCCAGATCCATAAGATTCAAGACAAAAGTTTAATATTGACATAAAAACAATAATACTTCAAGCATACTTACTAAGCAATCATGTCTTCTCAAAATATCATGGCCAAAGAAAGATATCCCTACAAAATCATATAGTTTGGCTATACTCCATCTTCACCACACAAAGTATTTAAATCATGCACAACTCCGATGACAAGCCAAGCAATTGTTTCATACTTTTGATGTTCTCAAACCTTTTCAATTTTCACGCAATACATGAGCGTGAGCCATGGATATAGCACTATAGGTGGAATAGAATGGTGGTTGTGGAGAAGACAAAAAGGAGAAGATAGTCTCACATCAACTAGGCATATCAACAGGCTATGGAGATGCCCATTAATAGATATCAATGTGAGTGAGTAGGGATTGCCATGCAACGGATGCACTAGAGCTATAAGTGTATGAAAGCTCAACAAAAGAAACTAGTGGGTGTGCATCCAATTCGCTTGCTCACGAAGACCTAGGGCATTTTGAAGAAGTCCATCATTGGAATATACAAGCCAAGTTCTATAATGAAAAATTCTCACTAGTATATGAAAGTGACAACATAGGAGACTCTCTGTCATGAAGATCATGGTGCTACTTTGAAGCACAAGTGTAGTAAGAGGATAGTAGCATTGCCCTTTCTCTCTTTTTCTCTCATTTTTTTGGGCCTTCTCTTTTTTATGGCCTCTTTTTTTTATTTGGGCTTCTTTGGCCTCTTTTTTTCGTCCAGAGTCTCATCCCGACTTGTGGGGGAATCATAGTCTCCATCATCCTTTCCTCACTGGGACAATGCTCTAATAATGATGATCATCACACTTTTATTTACTTACAACTCAAGAATTACAACTCGATACTTAGAACAAAATATGACTCTATATGAATGCCTCCGGCGGTGTACCGGGATGTGCAATGACTGATGAGTGACATGTATGAAAGAATTATGAACGGTGGCTTTGCCACAAATATGATGTCAACTACATGATCATGCAAAGCAATATGACAATGATGGAGCGTGTCATAATAAATGGAACGGTGGTAAGTTGCATGGCAATATATCTTGGAATGGCTATGGAAATGCCATAATAGGTAGGTATGGTGGCTGTTTTGAGGAAGCTATATGGTGGTTTTATGGTACCGGCAAAAGTTGCGTGGTATTAGAGAGGCTAACAATGGTGGAAGGGTGAGAGTGCGTATAACCCATGGACTCAACATTAGTCATAAAGAGCTCACATACTTATTGCAAAAATCTATTAGTTATCGAAACAAAGTACTACACGCATGCTCCTAGGGGGATAGATTGGTAGGAAAAGACCATCGCTCGTCCCCAACCGCCACTCTTAAGGAAGACAATTAATAAATAAATCATGATCCGACTTCGTCACATAACGGTTCACCATACGTGCATGCTACGGGAATCACAAACTTCAACACAAGTATTTCTCAAATTCACAACTACTCAACTATCATGACTCTAATATCACCGTCTCCATATCTCAAAACAATCATCAAGTATAAAACTTTTCATAGTATTCAATGCACTCTATATGAAAGTTTTTATTATATCCCTCTTGGATGCCCATCATATTAGGACTAGTTTCATAACCAAAGCAAACTACCATGTTGTTGTAAAGACTCTCAAAATAATATAAGTGAAGCACGAGAGTTCATCTAATTCTTAAAAATAAAAACACCACCGTGCTCTAAAAAGATATAAGTGAAGCACTAGAGCAAACGACAAACTACTCCGAAAGATATAAGCGAAGACCAATGAGTAGTCGAATAATCAAGCAACTATATGAAGACTCTCTAACATTTAAGAATTTCATATCTTGGTATTTTATTAAAATAGCAAGCAAAACAAAAGTAGATAAAATGACGCTTCAAGCAAAACACATATCATGTGGCGAATAAAAATATAGCTCCAAGTAAAGTTACCGATGAACGAAGACGAAAGAGGGGATGCCTTCCAGGGCATACCCAAGCTTAGGCTCTTGGTTGTCCTTGAATATTAACTTGGGGTGCCTTTGGAATCCCTAAGCTTAGGCTCTTGCCACTCCTTATTCCATAGTCCATCAAATCTTTACCCAAAACTTGAAAACTTCACAACACAAAACTTAACAGAAAACTCGTAAGCTCCGTTAGCGAAAGAAAACAAAACACCACTTGAAGATACTGTAATGAACTCATTATTTATTTATATTGGTGTTAAACCTAATTTATTCCAACTTCTCTATGGTTTATAAACTCTTTTACCAGCCATAGATCAATCAAAATAAGTAAACAACACACGAAAAACAGAATCTGTCAAAAATAGAATACTCTGTAGTATTCTGTAGCTAATGAAAACTTCTGGAACCCCAAAAATTCTAAAATAAATTTCTGGACGTGAGGAATTCATATATTAATCATCTGCAAAAAGAATTAACTAAGTAGCACTCTTCAATAAAAAATGGCAGCAAATCTCGTGAGCGCTAAAGTTTCTGTTTTTTTACAGCATGATCGCAAAGACTTTTCCCAAGTCTTCCCAAAGGTTCTACTTGGCACAAACACTAATTAAAACATAAAAAACACAATTATAACAGAGGATAGATGAATTATTTATTAATAAACAGGAACAAAAGGCAAGGAACAAAAATAAAATTGGGTTGTCTCCCAATAAGCGCTATCGTTTAACGCCCCTAGCTAGGCATGATGATTTCAATGATGCTCACATAAAAGATAAGAACTGTAACATAAAGAGAGAATCATGAATAATATGACTAGCAAATTTAAGTCTAACCCACTTCTTATGCATAGGGATTTTGTGAGCAAACAACTTGTGGGAACAAGAATCAACTTGCATAGGAAGGTAAAACAAGCATAACTTCAAAACTTTAAGCACATAGAGAGGAAACTTGATATTATTGCAATTCCTACAAGCATATATTCCTCCCTCATAATAATTTTTAGTAGCATCATGAATGAATTCAAAAATATAACCAGCACCTAAAGCATTCTTTTCATGATCTACAAGCATAGAAATTTTATTACTCTCCACACAAGCAAAATTCTTCTCATGAATAATAGTGGGAGCAAACTCAACAAAATAATTATCATGTGAGGCATAATCCAATTGAAAACTAAAATCATGATGACAAGTTTCATGGATATCATTATTCTTTATAGCATACATGTCATCACAATAATCATCATAGATAGCAACTTTGTTCTCATAATCAATTGGAACCTCTTCCAAGATAGTGGAATCATCACCAAATAAAGTCATGACCTCTCCAAATCTACTTTCATCAATATAATCATCATAAATAGGAGGCATGCTTTCATCATAATAAATTTGCTCATCAAAACTTGGGGGACAAAAAATATCATCTTCATCAAACATAGCTTCCCCAAGCTTGTGGCTTTGCATATCATTAGCATCATGGATATTCAAGAAATTCATACTAACAACATTGCAATCATGCTCATCATTCAAGTATTTAGTGCCAAACATTCTAATGCATTCTTCTTCTAACACTTTGGCACAATTTTCCTTCCCATCATACTCACGAAAGATATTAAAAAGATGAAGCGTATGAGGTAAACTCAATTCCATTTTCTATAGTTTTATTTTATAAACTAAACTAGTGCTAAAATAAGAAATAAAAAGATTCGATTGCAATATCTAAAGATATACCTTCAAGCGCTAACCTCCCCGGCAACGGCGCCAGAAAAGAGCTTGATGTCTACTACACAACCTTCTTCTTGTAGACGTTGTTGGGCCTCCAAGTGCGGAGGTTTGTAGGAAAGTAGCAAATTTCCCTCAAGTGGATGACCTAAGATTTATCAATCCGTTGGAGGCGTAGGATGAAGATGGTCTCTCTCTCAAGCAACCCCGCAACCAAATAACAAAAAGTCTCTTGTGTCCCCAACAACCCAATACAATGGTAAATTGTATAGGTGCACTAGTTCGATGAAGAGATGGTGATACAAGTGGTATATGGATGGTAGATAAATGTTTTTGTAATCTGAAAATATAAAAACAGCAAGGTAACCAATGATAAAAGTGAGCACAAACGGTATTGCAATGCGTTGAAATAAGGCCTAGGGTTCATACTTTCACTAGTGCAAATTCCCTCAACAATAATAACATAATTGATCACTTAACTATCCCTCAACATGCAACAAAGAGTCACTCCAAAGTCACTAATAGCGGAGAACAAACGAAGAGATTATGGTAGGGTACGAAACCACCTCAAAGTTATCCTTTCTGATCAATCTATTCAAGAGTCCGTAGTAAAATAATACGAAGCTATTCTTTCCGTTCAATCTATCATAGAGTTCGTACTAGAATAACACCTTAAGACACAAATCAACCAAAACCCTAATGTCACCTAGATACTCCAATGTCACCTCAAGTATCCGTGGGTATGATTATACGATATGCATCACACAATCTCAGATTCGTCTATTCAAACCAACACAAAGTACTTCAAAGAGTGCCTCAAAGTTTCTACCGGAGAGTCAAGACGAAAACGTGTGCCAACCCCTATTCATAGGTTACTAAGGTCACGGAACCCGCAAGTTGATTACCAAAACATACATCAAGTGGATCAATAGAATACCCCATTGTCACCACGGGTATCCCACGCAAGACATACATCAAGTGTTCTCAAATCCTTAAAGACTTAATCCGATAAGATAACTTCAAAGGAAAAACTCAATCCATTACAAGAGAGTAGAGGGGGGAGAAACATCATAAGATCCAACTATAATAGCAAAGCTCGCGATACATCAAGATCATACCACCTCAAGAACACGAGAGAGAGAGAGAGAGATCAAACACATAGCTACTGGTACATACCCTCAGCCTCGAGGGAGAACTACTCCCTCCTCGTGATGTAGAGCACCGGGATGATGAAGATGGCCACCAGAGAGGGATTGCCCCTTCTGGCAGGGTGCCGAAACGGGTCTAGATTGGTTTTTGGTGGCTACGGAGGCTTCTGGCGGCGGAACTCCCGATCTATTGTGCTCCCCGAAGTTTTTAGGGTATATGGGTATATATAGGAGGAAGAAGTACATCGGTGGACCTCCGGGCTGTCCACGAGGCGGGGGGCGCGCCCAGGGGGTGGGCGCGCCCCCCACCCTCGTGGGCAGCCCGGGATTCTCTTGGTCCAACTCCGATACTCCGTGGGCTTCTTCTGGTCCAAAAATAAGTTCCATGAAGTTTCAGGTCAATTGGACTCCGTTTGATTTTCCATTTATGCGATACTCTAAAATAAAGAAAAAATAGAAACTGGCAGTGGGCTCTAGGTTAATAGGTTAGTCCCAAAAATCATATAAAATAGCATATAAATGCATATAAAACATCCAAGGTTGATAATATAATAGCATGGAACAATAAAAAATTATAGATACGTTGGAGACGTATCAGGGGTTTACGACTTGGGGATGTGGGGGCTGGAATCATCTATGATTTCCGTCGAAAGTTTTAAAAACATGCCCAACGCATGCTACTTAGTTGCTAGAGATGATGCCATAAGTTGCCCAAAGACCCGCTCCCGAGATGGGGGCCTGGAATCGTTGATGATTTGAACCAAAAGTGTCCAAAACATGCCCAACGCATGGCAGATTGCTAGGTAGTTGTGTTAAAGATGACGACATAAGTTTCCCATAGATCTTCTCCTGATATACGGGGGCCGGAATCGTCTATGACTTGAGCCAAAAGTATCCAAAACTTGCCCAAACGCATGATAGTTGGTTGCTAGAGATGCTGACGTAAGTTGCCCAAAGATTTGCTCACGAGATGCGAGCGCTAGAATCTTCTATGATTTGAGCCAAAAGTGTCTAAATCTTGCCCAACACATGACAATTAGTTGCTAGAGATGCTGCCGTGAGTTTCCTAAAGATCTGCTGCCCAAATGCGGGGGCTGAAATCGTCAATGATTTGAGGCAAAAGTGTCCAAAACTTGCCCAACGCATGATAGGTAGTTGCTAGAGATGCTGGCGTGAGTTGCCCAAATATCCGCTCCTGAGTGCGCCGGAATCGTCTATGATTTGAGCCAAAAGTGTATAAAACTTCCCTAACACATGATAGTTAGTTGCTAGAGATGCTGATGTGAGTTGCCCAAAGATCCGCTGTCAAGATGCAGGGGCTTATCGTCAATGATTTGAGCCGAGAACTTGCCCAATGCATGATAGTTAGTTGCTATAGATGATGACATGAATTGCCCAAATATCCGCTCCCAAGAGCGCTGGGTTTTTTTTTTGCCGAAAACTTGACCAACACATGATAGTTAGTTTGGTAGAGTGGCTGGCGTGAGTTGCCCAAAGATATTTTTTAGTGAAAAACTGGTTTTATTTGCACAAAAGTATTATTTCCAATAAGATAAGTTGTCTACATATAAATAGTACTCCCTCTGTAAACTAATATAAGAGCGTTTAGAATACTAAAGTAGTGATCTAAACGCTCTTATATTAGTTTACGGAGGGAGTACTTGCTAAATCACCTAAGTTTCATAAATATGGGTTCGTAGATATTCTTGCGTAAAGAAAGTGTTTGTTTTGTTTGCAGGGCCTCACTAAATTCTAAAACAGTGTCAAGGCAACATGGTTTTATGCACACGCCCACGCAAGAAGCTTCAAAATCCACTTCGAGGTAAGCTCGCAAAAGGCTATCCAACTTCTTTGTTTCGGCAAAAAAATGAGGAGTTGCCTCAAACACACAAGAGTTGCTTACTGCCAACAGTGGTTTGGCTTAAATAAACCCTAGAACTTGCCTGCTCTTTTTTTCTCAACACATTCCTAGTACAAAAGGAAAAGCCTCAAGGGGTTTCTCCGGATTGCATGTACAACAACCAGTAGTTGGAGAAAGAAAAACGAAACAGTTTTCATGTACTCACAAGACTAGCTTTTCATCAATACTTGATTTGCTTAAAAGTTCGCTATAGTTGCTCACTAATTCTTTTTTACCGTTTTCTTGCAATAGGTGTAGTATAAATCAAATATTATCTACTCATGCTTGAAGAAACAAGGGGAAAACAATGGAAAAAGTGTTGCAATTAGGATGACCAAGGCAAGGAAAAATCAAACCTTCTCTTTCTTTTCCTCCTCTGCACCCTGGTTCATTTTTAGCAAGCAAGATTTTTGCTACACACTTCAAGGTAAACTTCACACAGCCCCCAATAGCTTGCTCTATTCCCTGATTCGATATGTGGGCTGGTTAGTTAAATATTGCACGAGCAAAATATGGATCAATTTTGCCTGAATTTTTATATGCAAGTTTTGATTAGAAGAAACCCATATAAAGGTGCAAACATTTTTATCTGTATTTTTTCTTCTTGGGGTTTTGAGCATGGGTGGCCAATAAATCAATCTCTTTTTTCACCTGCATACACACCATCTCCCAGGAGATACTTGTCCAAAATCCAAAGCAAAAGCTAAAACCAGAACTTCAAGAGGGTTATGTTTCTTTTCTTCACACAACCAAATAAACATGAGTTGCCCCTAAACCATTCCCTACTTGCCCAAACATTATAGAAACTTGCCTAGATATGTGAACAGCTAGAAGCACAACCAATACATCAGCTGCAGTTATAGCAAAGCCCCAGACAGATACATTGCCCAAAATCCAGGAGCAAAATTTCACAACGAGACACATCAGCTACTGTTGCAATTGCGCAACCTGTACAAGGAGATATTTGCCCCAAAAATTCACTAGTAACAGCCAAACCCTGTAACTTTCAAGACCTCATTTTTCCTTAATGTATTTTTCTACCACACAAGAAGCATGAATTGCCTGCATTTTTTCCACCCTGATTGCTTACACATATACCCGACTTACCCAAAAGCTTCAACAAGCTTGAAGATCAACCCAAAAACAACAGCCTCACGCAACCTACAACACTCTGCATATACTTGCAAAAAATCCAAGCATAAACTAGAATAGTACTTTTCAAGAGAGGGTTTTCCTGTGTTTTTAGCACGAGTTGCGTGGAAATCATTCAAGACTTGCCTGCACATCATACCAACTTGCCCAAAAAACACATTATTTTGCATGCATAATGTCTCGATAGTTCTTTTTTGCAGTTCCACAAACATTAACTACCAGGTTGTATATTCCTTCACTGATAAACCCTTTTTTCCACAGAGTTTTGTAAAACAGGAGGCGTCTGAGAGGGCACATCAAGATGGAAGCTCACCTTTTAGGTCCATGGCCATCAAAACGAGGGGCAGCAGTTGTGGCAATGGAGGAGAGGACAGATGGAGAAGGGGAGGTCAAGCGGGGGTGTTTGGGGAGGTAGCGACTGGGAAGGAGGGAAGGAGGGTTTGGTGCGTCGGCGCTAATGTCGAGAACGGAGCAGCAGTTGCTATCATGACAGATTCTCCCCTGGGGGCCATGGGCGTGAGGCGGCCGTTTGTTTCCTTTTTTGGTTTGCCAGCTGGATCCGGGGAGAGGCCCACTACTAATTTTGGGGTGTGTGCCCTGGGCCGCTAGCCAGCCGTTGCTGGCTAATCACGTCCAAAAAAAGTAGAATGCTTGTCTTGCCTAAAAAAGAGTAAAATGCTTGCCTATATATATAGTGTTACTATTCATCACCCAGTGTGCAGAATAAGTTATTCTTCACCCGAGGTAATCTTACGATCATTTCATAGTTAAATTACGTTTGGAATTCAAATAGTTACATTTCTATTGATTCACTACGTAAAATTTGACATAAGAAAATTAAAATATAGGTCATAAGACAAGAAAATTTGCAGTTTATATGTATTTTAGACTATGTTTTTACGTTTGTAATTTTACATAATATAAAGTATTTTTACGGCGATTATATATTTTCTTACGGGCTCTTTTTGCGTCAAAAATAAGACAAAACTTACGAAACACAAAATTACGGTGCATTGATGGTAAAATAGAGGGGGTAAAGAATAACTATTCCTCACCCAGGGTGACGAATAGCGCGACCATATATACATATATATATATATATATATAGGTAAAACTGTGTCTACCATAGCTTGTCATAGAACTAGTTAAGTGTCCCTAAACTTTTAACGGTTCAAAAGTTATCAAAAAATATGAAATAAATATGGGAGCATCTCTCTAATGTAATAAGATGATCCAACGGAGGGATTGTCAAAATATGCATCTATGTGTCCTCGGCAAAAATAATAAGCATTTCAGCTCACTGCGACATAAATATATACTGAACTATTTGTTTTTTTGTCCAGGACACATACAGTCGTATTTTTTTAATCCCTCCATTGGATCATGTTATATTATAGATGTGTTGGTTCAGTATTTTTTTCAGAATTTTTGAGAACTTTTGCACCGTTGAAACCCTTAACTAGTTCTGTGGCAAGCACTTGTAGAAAATCCTACTCCTATATATATATATATATATATATATATATATATATATATATATATATATATATATATATATTGTAGGTGGCCTGCACCCTCCTCTTGCATATCAGTGGAAGGACCTCGTTAAGGCGGTGAACTCCTGGCCCTTGTCTAATGAACCTGATCAGGTTGTTTGGGCCTTGGGAAAAAAGAAACGATTCTCGACCAAATCAGTTTACACCTATTTAGAAAGACACCTGGCAGGATGTGATTATAGGTGGATTTGGAAAGCCAAGATCCCCTTTAAAATTCAAATTTTTCTATGGCAGCTTTTTCAAGACGCTATCCTGACTAGAGAAGTAGTGAAGAAGCGGAATTGGGCTGGTAATCCCAGGTGCTCATTTTGCAAAGAGGTTGAAACTTCGCAACATCTCTTTTTCACATGCCATGTTGCTCGTGTAGCCTGGAGGACGGTTGGGTGTGTACTGGGCACGGATCTATGCCCGAACAACATTTGGCAATACTTTTCCTGGTGCTATGTTTTCCTCTGTGATGGGGCTAGGTTCTATACCTTTGGCTTGGCAGCGGTTTGCTGGGCGATTTGGAGCTGCCGTAACCAAGCCACGTTCGAGCAGAAAAAACTTAAGACTTTGTTTAATGTGATATATTTTGCTTGTGGTTTTTTTTGACATACTGGGCAGGTTTGATGGCTGGCGAGGACCGTGAAGGCATGGAGCGGGGAGCCAAGATGCTCAGGGCTAATGCTTCGACGATGATGCGAATCTGTGCGGCTCTAGCAGAAGCAGCTGTGGAGTGAGGGCGCTTTGACAGGGTTGTGGTGTGGGGGTGCTTCTCTTCCTCCCGGATGGTTTTGGTGTTATATTACTGCTGGTCTTTGCTCCTGCGTGAGCGTCTATCTGCTCAATATGTGAGCCTTTTGGGGTCGTTAGCTGTTGTTGGCTTCCTTTATGTAGGGTCAAAACTGTTTTAGTTTGATAGGTGTAGCTTGATCTTTGGTGTCACTGGGTTTTCGTCCCACAGTGGGCTGCTCGATGATGAGTGTTCGCGGTGGGTTTCCCAGTGGTGCTTTGAACTCACTCTCCCCTTTCTAGCCTCCTTAAGTCAGTCGGTATCCTGGGTGGTTTTGGTGACACTGAACTTTGTATATTTTCGTTATGATAAGTAGTGGAAAGGGGTTAAGAATGCTTGTCTAAAAAAAGATACACATGTAGAATGCCACTCTACGTAGAAGTACTTGTTGACATTTCAAAAAAAAAATGCAAATGAAACATGAGTTCTCGCTTGACAGATTAGAAATCTCGTCTTCTTGGGGGAGGGGGCACCAAAGCAAAGCTCAGCTTTTCTTGAATCTTCATAAACACTATCATTAGCAATACGAAGCAATAAGCTTGTGCGGCAGGGCAGCTGCATCTTGAATTTTCACAAACACTATCATGAGCAATATGAATCAGTAAGCTTGTGCGGCAGGGCAGCTGACTCACGGCAGTACTTTGGATCCATATATGAGGCTAGCTATGAGTGGCAGAATAAAGTGATATTTCTCACAGAGATGGCACAAAGAATAATCAAGGCAATATAGCTCAAGCTCGATGTATGTATCTTCCCAATATCACCGAATGCAATGTGTGTGAAAGTGTCTGCACTTTTTTTTATGTATGAAAGTGTTTGTACTTGATTAGTCCATGAAATTGAGTTTTCTATGCCTGAAGTTAATCTCAAAAGGCTGTGAGTTCCTGCATTTTATTGGAGAAGAAGAGAGCTACCCGATTAATTAGAGAAAAGTGGGGAAAACCAGATACAAAGGGAGCAAACTCCTCATTGGCCGACCTAGCGGTGGAAACTTGAAACAAAAATGCACAACTCCAACATGCCCAACCATCAACTGTTGTCATCGAAGGAGAACCGCTCCACATTGCGACCTCCTAGTGCCCTCCAGCAATCAAGCGATGCAGCATGACCCATCCAATGAGGGGTGAAAGAATCCCGACTAGCTTCAAGGGAGCACGGAAGACGCCAAGCCAGAAGCACCACACCATCACATCGCAAAACACCGTGTCGGTGGAAGGGAAGAGAAAACCACAGTTATGGGAAGAGCTGACTATGTTTGAATTATAGTTTGAAAAGAAGAAAATGTCCAACCGAGGAACGCCACAATCTTTGTGGTGGTGAAAATAATTGGTCATATATTTCATAGTGCATATCTTTGGTTATGCAGCAATGTGATCAAACATTTCTGCTGAGAAATCACAAATATCAGAGTGCATACAGCACTTCCAGTACACAGGGAGGAGTCCGGAGACCTGGGCTTGTTTATCAACGAAACCGAAGTCCACATGTAGCATACGGTGTCAGCAGTGCGATAACACGGTAGTTTCAAAAACCAAAATAACAGAACATGCCATCAATCGTGCACTGATAGCAGAGGGGGTGTTGACTTATTGTTCTATACTAAATGAGTAAATCTAACAAGGATTGC
This sequence comes from Triticum urartu, assembly GCF_056163025.1. Classification (NCBI taxonomy): domain Eukaryota; kingdom Viridiplantae; phylum Streptophyta; class Magnoliopsida; order Poales; family Poaceae; genus Triticum; species Triticum urartu. Next base: position 371,570,691 of record NC_141873.1, read on the forward strand.
ATCTACAGAATCAAAAGACATCAGTAAAAACCGTAGGATAAAGTTATAGGAACGAACAAGATAAACTACGATCCTTCTCACGGCAAGTGGACAAGTGCACAAATCCATCAATAATTGTCAGTCTTCAATGCAAAATGATCCACTACCAGCACTGAACACTGAATATTCACATGATTAACTGGCCCAAAACAGTGGAAATGTCTTGTCCAGCATTCATCTCCACAAATCGTCATCGCCAGGTCTCCCCAAACCCCGACATCAAGCATGAGTTGAAAAACACAAACGTTACAGAGCTTCTCACCCTTCCGGGTGCAGCAGCAGCTGCGAAAGCCTATTTCGAGAGGTGCAGCGGCAGCTCAATTTTGAGATAATTACAACATTCAGAGTGCAGTCTATCAATAGTCTACAACACACGGGGAACATTAGAAAAAGACGAGTACCATTGACCTGAAAGATCAATCAACTATGGTCAACCATGTGATGAGTTCTACAAGTTCTTGAAATTAGGCCAAGATAAAAGTGGCATACAGCAAAACCGTTCAGCTTTTAGCAGAGCAGGCACTGCGGTTGGCATGAAAACTATAGCGTTGCATGTAATTGGATGCAAAATGGGGAATTAGCGCTCTAATTAGGAATCCCACTGTCACAACATTCTACATGAACTCCATCTATACAGCATAACGCAGTTGCATACCAAGTGATTCAAGGTCTGGAGGCAGCGGTATCTTCAGGAGGTGGGCAGCAGAGTCCTTGGGGTTGATTGGGTAACAGTAGCTTGAGAAAATTTCAAGTGTGTGTTTCAAGCTGCAATATCAGTCCTCGTGGAGCATGGCGTGCTTAGAAGACGCTTAAACTCGCCCTTGATCATCAGAACCGCAAGCCTGGACCTGCTCCAAATAGCTAGGCCGACACAATATTTCCAAATGACCAGTTACGAGTTATTTACCCAAAACCACCACACTTGTGGCTAGGATAACAACTTAGTACCACATTTAAACCAGGGCACAAAAAACCACCGGTTATGTGCCTAATGCGTAACACCAAGCACTGATTGTCTGATAAGCTCACGAAAACAGTGAAACTGACAAGTTGGCCGCACTGGTCGGGCTGACATGGCGACGACAAAAAACTTTGACCGAGTGATGTGGCAAATGAGACGTGGGTCCCACCTGTCAATGACTAGAGGGTCATCTTCTTCACAACATTCTATCTATGGGCATTCCGTCGAGCACCTTCCCTGCGTTCATCCTGTGGTAACTGAACACATCGCGGCACGCCGTGGCACGGGGAATGCGAGGGGGGCTCACCTTGAGCACGTATGCGTGCTTGGACGCGGTGAGGTAGCACTGGAGCAACGTCCTCGTCAGCGGCAACGGCCGACGGAGCATGGTGAGGCGGGGAAGACGGCTTGGTGACCCATAGCTTGTCGAAGCTGGCGGCGGAGGCATTAGGAGGACGTATCGAAGCCTAGGGACTAGATGCGAGGCGCGGAGATTCATCGGAGCGGGATATCAAGGCGCGGTGGTGTGTGGTCGGAGGTGGAGAAGACGACCGCAGCGCCGCCGATTCTGGACGTCCGGGTCCAAGTACTCCGATAGGATTGCTCGAGGAGGCATTCCAGAGCTCCCAGACAAGGTGCTAGGGCTTGGGGTGGTCTCTGGCCACGAGACTGATGGCCGACGACGACCGCAGATCGGGGAGGAGATGACGCCGTGGGGTGCGGACGCCGGCGGCCGTTGCAGACGACAGCGGGCTCCTGGGCGCCAGATCCGAGGTGGCGGGGTCGCGAGCGCCACATCCGGAGCGGGCCGCGGCCGGCAAGCAAGCGGCTCGAGTGGTGCTGCTCGGGGCAAGGCACGCATCACCAAAGCCCTGGACGAGAGGAGGAGGTTGATGTTCGGGGAAGAGCGGCTCGTCAGGCGCCGACTACCGACGGGGATGGCCGTGGTGGCCGACCATGCGGTGGAGGCAGCATGGGTCCGGCCTGAGTGTGGCCACCGGCGGCGTCTTCTGTGTGGCTGATTAGAGAGGGAGAGAAAGATAGAGATGAGGAAGGAGGTGTGTGAGTATGACAGATGGGACCTACGTCCACCTCAACGAATTGTCCAGATTGACATGCCACGTCGTCCCGACGGGCGGACCCCACCTGTCGGTTCCGCTGTTTCCACGATCAAATTTGAGCATCAGTGCTCCGCGTTACACATTAGGCACAAAACCGGTGGTTTTTTGTGCCCTGGTTCAATTGTGGTACCAAGTCGTTACCCTAGCTCCAAGTGTGGTGGTTTTGGGTAAATAACTCACCAGTTACACTGATAGGATCCAACTAGGATCCAACTATGTATACTTGAGCAAAATAATGCAAAATAAAATCTAGCTTCATTTATGCCAATTATAAACTGATCTTGCAAGTTGTATCTTTGCCTAATTCTATTGATACAGTGAAGGTTACAAATACATAGTTAGGTCAACACGTTGCTTAACATTTACATTATTAGCATTCTACAAAGGACAGAGAGCCAATTGAAGATGTTTTTTCATGTATATGCACACAAGAGAATTTAAGAATCTAGCTAAAAAGTAACCGAGAACCATCTGAGTTCCCATTTGGCATTAAGGAAACATTGTTAATCCCCATAGAATACTTCTTCCAAGCATAGAAGTAAGCTTCAGCTACTTTCTAGTTACAAAAGCAATATCATGTCAGCTACAATGACATATGATTGGGTTACACAAATGACCAACAATTCCCAACAACAATGGGGCATCTTGGTTTTACTCTAGCGAGAAAGTAACATTCTCTGGTCCAGTTTTCTTCTTCGGCCTAGTCAAGCCTCTTCAGATTGAGGGCTCACCTTATTGCATACCAATGAAGGAGGGAACCCCATGATGTAGGGATAGGAATGGTAAGAGTGAGTGACAGGGCACAGCTTATTCAGCTTTTCTGTTTCAAAGCAGTAGGACATGAACAAGCAAGAATCCTGATTCATCTCAGAAAAAGTAGAAAAATACACAAAGCCACTGATAATCGCCACAATATTGAGAGCAACATCACCACCCAAACCGTCCTGCAGCGAAATTGTTTTGTCCAGGATCCATCTATCAACACCGTCATCGTCGGGTCTCCAGATCCAAACAACAAGCGTGAGCTTAACTGCGCAGACCAAACAGACCTTCCCATCCTTGGTCTCACCAGGCTTAAATTCCCCTTGCCCTTCCATGTGCAGCGGCGGATTGATTTCCGAGAATTGCAGTGTGGCAGTGTTCAGCACACGGATATTGGATCCGCTTGCAAATGTCCAATAAACAGACCCATTCACCATTGTACCACCCAAACCATCGTCCGGCGGGCTGGCATCCTCCGAAAACGGGAAAACCTGCCACTCCCTGGTATCTGATGAGAACAAGGCAGCTTGCGCCCCCCGCCTTTCATGAGCGACAGAGACGATGCGGTACTGCCTGTGGCATTCAGAGGCGAGCATGTGGAACTCAACGTACATGTCGCTGCAGACCTCCTCCGGTGGCACGGCGAAGAGATCCAGAGCCCGTGTGAGGGGATCGTAGACGGCCATTTTCTTGATTTGCCAGTTGACGAGAATGACATATCCATCGCGGCAGTCTTCTATTGTCCACTCCGGATCGGAGTCGTTATCGTCTTCAGGGAGTAGGGTAAAAAAGACATCGGCGCCGCGGATGGCGGCGGCGTGGTCCACGTCGGAGCGGCGGCGGGTGGGCGCAAAGGCTGGCAAGGCGGGGTCGTGGATGTTGAGGAAGATTCCTAGGAGCTGGGGTGGGTGGAGGTCGCGGAACCGGCGGCGGAATGCAGGCGACGAGCGGACGGCGCGGAGGAAGGGACTGCAGGTGAGGGAGGCGCGGACGAGGCTCGGGAGGGAGGGGAGGCAGAGGAATACCTCGCGCAGAAGGTCGTCGCCGAGGGCGCATATGGTGGTGGGAGCGGGTGGCGGGGATTTCTTCTTCTTCGGCGGCGGCGGCGGCGGCGGCGGCAAGGATTGCTGAGAGGCCATGTCGCGCACTGGAAATGAGTGAAGGAGGCGGCGGCGCTCCGTTTTATTTCAACACCTAGGAAAGCAAGGGCCAAAAAATAGAGGACGGGGGCCGTAAGCCCATTAAGGGCATCTCCAGCCGTTGGCCTTTCAGGGACGCCTAAAATCGCTGTCAAGGGTGAGCCGGCGTAAAAATTAGGCCTGAGGCGAGTTGGTCCTTAGTCGTCGACCTCAGAGCCGCCCCAAGCACGTTTTAAAATAAAAGAAGTTCGGCGAAGTTCGGCTTAAACACGATAAAATTCGGCCAAATACCATAAATTTCGGCCAAACACGTAAAATTCGGCATATTTCGGTGAAGTTCGCGGATTTTCATTACATAGCACATATACATAAACTAATCTAAAGGAAAAACTGACTGAAGTCGCCGCCGTCATCGTCATCGTCGTCGTCGGTCTTCTCCTCCTTGACGCGGGCGCCCCTGCTGGACCCCTGCCCGGCGTCGCCATGGCGGACTGGTGGCGGCGCATCGTCGTCGTCGTCGTCACTGTCGCAGATGACGACGACTCCGCCTTCGTCGCGGCCGCGTCGACGCTCCGTGAAGCGAAGCAGGGCGGCGCACTGGCGCTCCTTCGCCTTCTCCAGGCGCTCCTTCTCCATCGCTATGGAGTCCCTGCGCGCCCATTCCAGGGCCGCGTCGTCGTCGTCGAGCTCCGTCGTCACCGGCGCGGCCGGCTCCTTCTTCACCGGCGCGAGCCCCGGCTCCGTCTTCACCGGCGCGAGCCCCAGCTCCGTTTTTGGCTTGACGAAGCGCGGAGGAGGAGCCGACGAGTAGGCGCGCCGGCCGCCCTCGTTGATGACGATGCCGGCGCTGCGAGTGCACCGGCCGAGCGGCGTCTCCGCCGCGGGCTCGGCCTTGACGCCGAGCAAGGCCGGAGTGCCGGAGGAGTGCGATGAAGATCGGGAGGAGGAAGAAGAGGAGGAGGACCCGAATCTCCTTGGCGCCCATGGCCCGGCGCGTCGGTGCTGCGCCGGGGCGGCCGCCCTCGCTGGGTACGCCAACGGCGGGTCGTTGCCGCCCTCGAGGTACGTCAGCACGCCCTCGAGTGTGCGGCCGGGGACGCCCCACCACAGGTGGCGCCCCTCGTTGTTCTGCCGGCCACCAACCACCGGCGCGCCGTTGATGGACGCCAAGCGCTGCTGCTGGCGGCGCTCGAAATACGCCGCCCAAGCCGCGTGGTTGTCGGCGGCGTACTTGCGGAGGGAGAGTTGGGCGTCGGTGAGGGAGGCGCGCACGACCTCGACTTCCTCGGCGAAGTACTTCGGCTTCGCCACGGCATCGGGCAACGGGGGAATGGGCACTCCCCCAGCGCTGCGCCTCCACCCCGTCGGCCCGGCGCGCATGTCCGGCGGCGCCGGGATATTCGCCTGGAACAGGAGCCAGGACTCCTGTTCGCGGAGCGAACGGCGGCCGGAGCCGTTGGCCGCCGCCTCGTCTCCGGGGAAGCGTTCCGCCATGGCGACGGGCTCGGGAGAGGTAGAGAGATAGAGGGAGGGGCTGGGCGGCAGCGCTCGGGAGAGGTAGGGAGAGGAAGGAGCTGGGCGGCGGCGGGGGGCGGGGCTGGTGTGGGCACAGGCGAGTGCAGGCCACCGGCTATATAGCCGCGCCGCACCCGTGTGTACGCGTGCGAGGGAGGGGAGGCGTCGGCGCGTCGTCCCGTGACGCGCCGCCCGTGAGGAATCAATGGCAAGGCTGACCGATGGCAGCCTTGGCATTGATTCCCCGCGGGAACCGAGGCCGCTGGGGGAAGACGAGGCGCCGTGTCGCTGACGCGGCGGGCCCGCGGCTGTTTCGCGCCAAAACAGTTCGCCCTGACGCCCCCGGGCGCCCCCCAGCGCGCCGGGTTCGGCCTGGGTCCGCCGACGCTGTTTTCGGCCCAGGCCGGCGAAAATCGGGCTCCTGGGGCGCGACTGGGCCGTTTTTTTTACGCCGGCGCGAAAAAATCGCCTGGGAAGGCCTTCCTGGGGGCGCGGCTGGAGATGCCCTAAGCCCATAACCGCATAGGCGTGACTGGTTCGGGGATAAGAGCATCAGAGCCGACCCTCAAAAAAAATCTAGAGCCATGTCGCGCACTGGAAATGAGTAAGAGCATCTCTAGGAGAGCCCTTATATCACCCCGACCGGAAAAACAGTTTATGGTTTGACGCGGAAAAAGTTATTCGAACAAAAACCGTAAACGCGTCTGACCCTTCAAAAAAATTGAGGGGCGCAGTAAATTGCCCCCTTCGACCCCCGAAAACCCAGGTTTTCCCCCGCCTCGTCGGTGCCTTGTATTTCGTGAAAGCGGTTTGGGAGGGGGGGGACATTCCTGAAGGAAATATGCCCTAGAGGCAATAATAAAGTTATTATTTATTTCCTTATTTCATGATGAATGTTTATTATTCATGCTAGAATTGTATTAACCGGAAACATAATACATGTGTGAATACATAGACAAACAGAGTGTCACTAGTATGCCTCTACTTGACTAGCTCCTTAATCAAAGATGGTTATGTTTCCTAACCATGAACAAAGTGTTGTTATTTGATTAACGAGGTCACATCATTAGTTGAATCATCTGATTGACATGACCCATTCCATTAGCTTAGCACCCGATCGTTTAGTATGTTGCTATTGCTTTCTTCATGACTTATACATGTTCCTATGACTATGAGATTATGCAACTCCCGTTTGCCGGAGGAACACTTTGGGTGCTACCAAACGTCACAACGTAACTGGGTGATTATAAAGGAGCATTACAGGTGTCTCCAAAGGGAGATGTTGGGTTGGCGTATTTCGAGATTAGGATTTGTCACTCCGATTGTCGGAGAGGTATCTCTGGGCCCTCTCGGTAATGCACATCACATAAGCCTTGCAAGCATTACAACTAATATGTTAGTTGTGAGATGATGTATTACGGAACGAGTAAAGAGACTTGCCGGTAACGAGATTGAACTAGGTATTGGATAACGACGATTGAATCTCGGGCAAGTAGCATACCGATGACAAAGGGAACAACGTATGTTGTTATGCGGTCTGACCAATAAAGATCTTCATAGAATATGTAGGAGCCAATATGGGCATCCAGGTCCCGCTATTGGTTATTGACCGGAGACGTGTCTCGGTCATGTCTACATTGTTCTCGAACCCGTAGGGTCCGCACGCTTAAGGTTACGATGATAGTTATGTTATGAGTTTTATGCATTTTGATGTACCGAATGTTGTTTGGAGTCCGAGATGAGATCACGGACATGACGAGGAACTCCAGAATGGTCCGGAGATAAAGTTTGATATGTATGATAATAGTGTTTGGTCACCGGAAGGGTTCCGGAAATCACCGGAAGGGGTTCCGGATGTTTCCCGAAATGTTTGGGTACGAGAACACTTTATTTGGGCCAAAGGGGAAAGCCCACAAGGTTTTTGGAAAGCGTAAAAGGAAGTTTTGCGGAGTCCAGGGGCCAGACGCCGGGATCCCTGGCGTCTGGCCCTGGCGTCCGAGAAGGACTCTTGCCTATCGGGTGAAACCGACTTTGTGAAGGCTTTAACTCCAAGTTTCGACCCCAGGGCTCAAGATATAAATAGAGGGGCAGGGCTAGCACCAAGGATAGATCAAGAAACACAAGTTGATCCACGTGATCTATTCCTTAGCCGTGTGCGGTGCCCCCAGCCACCATAGTCCTCGATAATACTGTAGCGGAGTTTAGGCGAAGCCCTGCTGCTGTAGTGCATCAAGATCGTCACCACGCCGTCGTGCTGACGGAACTCTTCCCCGACACTTTGCTGGATCGGAGTCCGGGGATCGTCATCGAGCTGAACGTGTGCTCGAACTCGGAGGTGCCGTAGTTTCGGTGCTTGATCGGTTGGATTGTGAAGACGTACGACTACTTCCTCTACGTTGCGTCAACGCTTCCGCAGTCGGTCTGCGTGGGTACGTAGACAACACTCTCCCCTCTCGTTGCTATGCATCACATGATCTTGCGTGTGCGTAGGAATTTTTTTGAAATTACTACGTTCCCCAACAGTGGCATCAGAGCCTAGGTTATTTATGTTGATGTTATATGCACGAGTAGAACACAAGTGAGTTGTGGGCGATATAAGTCATACTGCCTACCAGCATGTCATACTTTGGTTCGGCGGTATTGTTAGATGAAGCGGCCCAGACCGACATTACGCGTACGCTTACGCGAGACCGGTTCTCCCGACGTGCTTTGCACATAGGTGGCTTGTGGGTGACAGTTTCTCTAACTTTAGTTGAACCGAGTATGGCTATGCCCGGTCCTTGCGAAGGTTAAAAGGAGTCTATTTGACAAACTATCGTTGTGGTTTTGATGCGTAGGTGAGATTGGTTCTTGCTTAAGCCCGTAGCAGCCACGTAAAACTTACAACAACAAAGTAGAGGACATCTAACTTGTTTTTGCAGGGCATGTTGTGATGTGATATGGTCAAAACGTGATGAGATATAAGTTGTTGTATGAGATGATCATGTTTTGTTAAAGTTATCGGCAACTGGCAAAAGCCTTATGGTTGTCTCTATATTGCATAAGATGCAAGCGCCAAATAATTGCTTTACTTTATCGCTATGCGATAGCAATAGTTGCAAGAGCAATAGTTGGCGAGACGACCGTGTGACGACACATTGATATAGATCAAGATGATGGAGATCATGGTGTCTTGCCGGTGACGATAGAGATCATGACAGTACTTTGGAGATGGAGATCAAAGGCGCAAGATGATGATGGCCATATCATGTCACATATTTTGATTGCATATGATGTTTATCTTTTATACATCTTATTTTGCTTAGTTTGACGGTAGCATTTTAAGATGGTCTCTCACTAATTATCAAGAAGTGTTCTCCCTGAGTATGCACCGTTGCCAAAGTTTGTCGTGCCCAGACACCACGTGATGATCGGGTGTGATAAGCTCTACGTCCATCTACAACGGGTGCAAGCCAGTTTTGCACACGCGGAATACTCAGGTTAAACTTGACGAGCCTAGCATATGCAGATATGGCCTCGGAACACGGAGACCGAAAGGTCGAGCGTGAATCATATAGTAGATATGATCAGCATAGTGATGTTCACCATTGAAAACTACTCCATCTCACGTGATGATCGGTTATGGTTTAGTTGATATGGATCACGTAATCACTTAGAAGATTAGAGGGATGTCTATCTAAGTGGGAGTTCTTAAGTAATATGATTAATTGAACTTAAATTTATCATGAACTTAGTCCTGGTAGTATTTTGCAAATTATGTTGTAGATCAATAGCTTGCGTTGTTGCTTTCATATGTTTATTTTGATATGTTCCTAGAGAAAAATTGTGTTGAAAGATGTTAGTAGCAATGATGCGGATTGGATCCGTGATCTGAGGTTTATCCTCATTGCTGCACAGAAGAATTATGTCCTTGATGCACCGCTAGGTGACAGACCTATTGCAGGAGCAGATGCAGACGTTATGAACATTTGGCTAGCTCAATATGATGACTACTTGATAGTTTAGTGCACCATGCTTAACGGCTTAGAATCGGGACTTCAAAGACGTTTTGAACGTCATGGACCATATGAGATGTTCCAGGAATTGAAGTTAATATTTCAAGCAAATACCCGAGTTGAGAGATATGAAGTCTCCAACAAGTTCTATAGCTAAAAGATGGAGGAGAATCGCTCAACTAGTGAGCATGTGCTCAGATTGTCTGGGTACTACAATCGCTTGAATCAAGTGGGAGTTAATCTTCCAGATAAAATAGTGATTGACAGAATTCTCTAGTCACCATCACCAAGTTAGTAGAACTTTGTGATGAACTATAATATGCAAGGGATGACTAAAGTGATTCCCAAGCTCTTCGTGATGTTGAAATTGACGAAGGTAGAAATCAAGAAAGAGCATCAAGTGTTGATGGTAGACAAGACCACTAGTTTCAATAAAAGGGCAAAGGGAAGAAGGGGAACTTCAAGAAGAACGGCAAGAAAGTTGCTGCTCAAGTGAAGAAGCCCAAGTCTGGTCCTAAGCCTGAGACTAAGTGTTTCTACTGCAAAGGGACTGGTCACTGGAAGCGGAACTACCCCAAGTGATTGGCAGATAAGAAGGATGGCAAAGTGAACATAAGTATATTTGATATACATGTCATTGATGTGTACTTTACTAGTGTTTATAGCGACCCCTCAGTATTTGATACTAGTTTAGTTGCTAAGATTAGTAACTCGAAACGGGAGTTGCAGAATAAACAAAGACTAGTTAAGGGTAAAGTGACGACGTGTGTTGGAAGTGGTTCCAAGATTGATATGATCATCATCGCACACTCCCTATACTTTCGGGATTAGTGTTGAATCTGAATAAGTGTTATTTGGTGTTTGCGTTAAGCATGAATATGATTTGATCATGTTTATTGTGATACGGTTATTCATTTAAGTAAGAGAATAAATTGTTGTTCTGTTTACATGAATAAAACCTTATATGGTTACACACCCAATGAAAATAGTTCGTTGGATCTCGATCGTAGTGATACACATAATCATAATATTGAAACCAAAAGATGCAAAGTTAATAATGATAGTGCAACTTATTTGTAGCACTGCTGTTTAGGTCATATTGGTGTAAAGCGCATGAAGAAACTCCATGCTGATGGGATTTTGGAATCACTTGATTATGAATCACTTGATGCTTGCGAACCATGCCTCTTGGGCAAGATGACTAAGACTCCGTTCTCCGGAGCGAGCAACTGACTTATTGGAAATAATACATACTGATGTATGCGGTCCGATGAGTGTTAAAGCTCACGGCAAGTATCGTTATTTTCTGAACTTCACAGATGATTTGAGCATATATGGGTATATCTACTTGATGAAACATAAGTCTGAAACATTTGAAAAGTTCAAAGAATTTCAGAGTGAAGTGGAAAATCATCGTGACAAGAAAATAAAAGTTTCTACGATCTGATCGTAGAGAAGAGTATTTGAGTTACGAGTTTGGCCCTCAGTTAAAAACAATGTGAAATAGTTTCACTACTCATGCCACCTGGAACACCACAATGTAATGGTGTGTCCGAACGTCATAACCGTACTTTATTGGATATAGTGCAATCTATGATGTCTCTTACCGATCTACCACTATTGTTTTGGGGTTATGCATTAGAGACAACTGCATTCACGTTAAATAGGGCACCATCTAAATCCGTTGAGACGACACCATGTGAACTATGGTTTGGCAAGAAACCTAAGCTGTCATTTCTTAAAGTTTGGGACTGCGATGATTATGTGAAAAAAGTTTCAACATGATAAGCTCGAACCCAAATCGGAGAAGTAAATCTTCATAGGATATCCAAAGGAAACTATTGGATACACCTTCTATCACAGATCCGAAAGCAAGACTTTTGTTGCTAAATTCGGAGTTTTTCTAGAGAAGGAGTTTCTCTCGAAAGAAGTGAGTGGGAGGAAAGTAGAACTTGATGAGGTAACTGTACCTGCTCCCTTATTGGAAAGTAGTTCATCACAGAAATCTGTTCCTGTGACTACTACACCAATTAGTGAGGAAGCTAATGATGATGATCATGTAACTTCAGATCAAGTTACTACCAAATCTCGTAGGTAAACCAGAGTGAGATCCGCACCAGAGTGGTACGATAATCCTGTTCTGGAAGTCATGCTACTAGATCATGATGAACCTACGAACTATGAAGAAGCGATGGTGAGCCCAGATTCCGCAAAGTGGCTTGAAGCCATGAAATCTGAGATATGATCCATGTATGAGAACAAAGTATGGACTTTGGTTGACTTGCCCGATGATCGGCAAGCCATAGAAAATAAATGGATCTTTAAGAGGAAGACGGACGCTGATAGTAGTGTTACTATCTACAAAGCTAGAATTGTCGCAAAAGGTTTTTGACAAGTTCAAGGTGTTGACTACAATGAGATTTTCTCACTCGTATCTATGCTTAAGTCTGTCCGAATCATGTTAGCAATTGCCGCATTTTATGAAATCTGGCAAATGGATAAACAAAACTGCATTCCTTAATGGATTTACTAAAGAAGAGTTGTATACGATGCAACTAGAAGGTTTTGTCGATCCTAAAGGTGTTAACTAAATATGCAAGCTCCAGCGATCCATCTATGGACTGGTGCAAGAATCTCGGAGTTGGAATATACGCTTTGATAAGTTGATCAAAGCATATAGTTTTATACAGACTTGCGGTGAAGCCTGTATTTACAAGAAAGTGAGTGGGAGCACTACATCATTTCTGATAAGTATATGTGTTTGACATATTGTTGATCGGAAATAATGTAGAATTATTCTGTAAAGGATAAAAGGAGTGTTTGAAAGGATTTTTTCAAAGAAAGACTTCGGTGAAGCTGCTTACATATTGAGCTTCAAGATCTATAGAGATAGGTCAAGACGCTTGATAAGTTTTTTCAATGAGTACATACCTTGACAAGATTTTAAAGTAGTTCAAAATGGAACAGTCAAAGAAAAAGTTTCTTGCCTGTGTTACAAGGTGTGAAGTTGAGTAAGACTCAAAGCCCGACCACGGCAGAAGATAGAAAGAGAATGAAAGTCATTCCCTATGCCTTGGCCATAGGTTCTATAAAGTATGTCATGCTGTATACCAGATCTATTGTATCCCCTGCACTGATTTGGCAAAGGAGTACAATAGTGATCTAGGAGTAGATCACTGGACAGCGGTCAAAATTATCCTTAGTGGAATAAGGATATATTTCTCAATTATGGAGGTGACAAAAAGGTTCGTCGTAAAAAGTTACGTCGATGCAAGTTTTGACACAGATCTGGATGACTCTAAGTCTCGATCTAGATACATATTGAAAGTGGGAGCAATAAGCTAGAGTAGCTCCGTGCAGAGCATTGTTGACATAGAAATTCGCAAAATACTTACGGATCTGAATGTGGCAGACACGTTGACTAAAATTATCTCACAAGCAAAACATGATCACACCTTAGTACTCTTTGCGTGTTAATCACATAGCGATGTGAACTAGATTACCGAATCTAGTAAACCCTTTGGGTGTTGGTCACATGACGATGTGAACTATGGGTGTTAATCACATGATGATGTGAACTATCGATGTTAATCACATGGTGATGTGATCTAGATTATTGACTCTAGTGCAAGTGGGAGACTGAAGGAAATATGCCCTGGAGGCAATAATAAAGTTATTATTTATTTCCTTATTTCATGATGAATGTTTATTATTCATGCTAGAATTGTATTAACCGGAAACATAATACATGTGTGAATACATAGACAACCAGAGTGTCACTAGTATGCCTCTACTTGACTAGCTCGTTAATCAAAGATGGTTATGTTTCCTAACCATGAACAAAGTGTTGTTATTTGATTAACGAGGTCACATCATTAGTTGAATGATCTGATTGACATGACCCATTCCATTAGCTTAGCACCCGATCGTTTAGTATGTTGCTATTGCTTTCTTCATGACTTATACATGTTCCTATGACTATGAGATTATGCAACTCCCGTTTGCCGGAGGAACACTTTGGGTGCTACCAAACGTCACAACGTAACTGGGTGATTATAAAGGAGCATTACAGGTGTCTCCAAAGGGAGATGTTGGGTTGGCGTATTTCGAGATTAGGATTTGTCACTCCGATTGTCGGAGAGGTATCTCTGGGCCCTCTCGGTAATGCACATCACATAAGCCTTGCAAGCATTACAACTAATATGTTAGTTGTGAGATGATGTATTACGGAACGAGTAAAGAGACTTGCCGGTAACGAGATTGAACTAGGTATTGGATAACGACGATTGAATCTCGGGCAAGTAACATACCGATGACAAAGGGAACAACGTATGTTGTTATGCGGTCTGACCGATAAAGATCTTCGTAGAATATGTAGGAGCCAATATGGGCATCCAGGTCCCGCTATTGGTTATTGACCGGAGACGTGTCTCGGTCATGTCTACATTGTTCTTGAACCCGTAGGGTCCGCACGCTTAAGGTTACGATGACAGTTATGTTATGAGTTTTATGCATTTTGATGTACCGAATGTTATTCGGAGTCCGAGATGAGATCACGGACATGACGAGGAACTCCAGAATGGTCCGGAGATAAAGTTTGATATATATGATAATAGTGTTTGGTCACCGGAAGGGTTCCGGAAATCACCGGAAGGGGTTCCGGATGTTTCCCGAAATGTTTGGGTACGAGAACACTTTATTTGGGCCAAAGGGGAAAGCCCACAAGGTTTTTGGAAAGCGCAAAAGGAAGTTTTGCGGAGTCCAGGGGCCAGACGCCAGGGTCCCTGGCGTCTGGGTCCAGACGCCGGGATCCCTGGTGTCTGGCCCTGGAGTTCGAGAAGGACTCTTGCCTATCGGGTGAAACCGACTTTGTGAAGGCTTTAACTCCAAGTTTCGACCCCAGGGCTCAAGATATAAATAGAGGGGCAGGGCTAGCACCAAAGATAGATCAAGAAACACAAGTTGATCCACGTGATCTATTCCTTAGCCGTGTGCGGTGCCCCCAGCCACCATAGTCCTCGATAATACTGTAGCAGAGTTTAGGCGAAGCCCTGCTGCTGTAGTGCATCAAGATCGTCACCACGCCGTCGTGCTGACGGAACTCTTCCCCGACACTTTGCTGGATCGGAGTCCGGGGATCGTCATCGAGCTGAACATGTGCTCGAACTCGGAGGTGCCGTAGTTTCGGTGCTTGATCGGTTGGATCGTGAAGACGTACGACTACTTCCTCTACGTTGCGTCAACGCTTCCGCAGTCGGTCTGTGTGGGTATGTAGACAACACTCTCCCCTCTCGTTGCTATGCATCACATGATCTTGCGTGTGCGTAGGAAATTTTTTGAAATTACTATGTTCCCCAACAATTCCAGCGCGCGCGTTCCCCACATCCTCTCCCGCAGCCACCCGCCACCATCGCGCCTGCCCGCTGCCTGCGTTTCCGGCCATTTCCGCCTGCGGAATCGCGCTGCCGAGCCGCACTACACCTGGGACCACTCACCAGCGCCCCGGGTCCTCTAAGCCGCCCAGGGTAGACCGCCGCTGAGTCACCGCCCGCCCAGGATTCTCCAAGCCGTCGAGTCGTCGTCGATGAGCCCCTTTTCTGCCCCCTCGACCGCACATGTTGAAATTTCGTTGATGCGAGCTCGGATGCGGTTTTGTAGATGGATTTGAGTCCATGCGAGCAGTTTTTGCTAGAGGATTCGTCCTCGTTCGATGACTTGGACATGGAGTCCATGCTCTAGCGCCATCGGCAGCAGATGGTGGTGGCGGTCCTAGCCGTGAAGGAGGTCGAGGATCGAAACCGCAAGAGACGATGAGGATCAACCGTCAGACATCTTTGCATCCCTCACAACTGTCATCTCGGGAATATGAAGTTGATGCAAGACTACTTCGCGGGCAATCCTACCTATCTGCCTCACCTCTTCCGGAGAAGGTATCGGATGCGCCGATCCCTCTTCGTAAAAATTGTGCAAGCTTGCGAGGGCAATTCTTGTTTTTTACTCAAAGGAGAAACGCCACGGGCTTGTTGGGTTTTAGCGCATATCAAAAAATCACGGCAGCTATGCGGGTGACTGCATATGGCATTCCGGCTTACTATGCCGACGGGTATCTTTGCATTGGCGAATATACTACAATTAAGTCAGTGCGTAGGTTCGCCAAAATGATCATCCACGTCTTTGGTCATGTCTATCTTTGTGCACCCAACAAGGAAGACACTAAAAAGTTGATGACAACAAATGAGAAGTGAGGTTGGCCCGACATGCTAGGAAGTGTTGATTGCATGCATTGGACTTTGAAAAACTGCCCGAAGACATGGCATAGACAATATTGTGGCAAGTCTCGCGATGCAACAATTGTACTAGAGGTCGTAGCATCCGAGGATTTATGGATTTGGCATTGTTTTTTTTGTATGTCGGGTATTCTCAATGATATCAATGCGTTGCAACGGTTTCATTTGTTTGCTAGACTTGCTAGTGGTGATGCTCATACTTGCAACTTCACGGTGAATGGGCATGAGTACACAAAGGGGTACTATCTTGCAGATGGTATTTACCCTTCTTGGTGTACATTTGTCAAGAGCATCAAAAAGCCCAAACCTAGGAATCATATTGAATTTGCAAAGTGTAACGCCCCATATGTAACTTGCCATATTTGTATTCCAACTCTTGCCATTTTCGGCACTAAGTTATGATGTTTCCTCGTTGGTGGGTTTTGTCTTTGTCATGCATATCATATCATGTCATCATGTGCATCACATTTGCATACGTGTTCGTCTCATGCATCCGAGCATTTTCACCGTTGTCTGTTTTGCATTCCGGCGCTCCTATGTCCTCCGGCGTCCCCTTTTGCCTCTTTTCGTGTGCGGGTGTTAAACGTTCTCGGATTGGACCGAGACTTGCCAAGCGGCCTTGGGTTAATACCGGTAGACCGTCTGTCAAGTTTCATGCCATTTGAACTTCGTTTGATACTCCAACGGTTAACCGAGGAGCCGTAAAGGCCTCGTGTGTATTGCAGCCCAACACCTCTTCAAAGTGGCCCAAAACCCACCAAAACCCCCTCCATCATCTAGGTTGTTCGATCACGATCGCGTGGCCGAAAACCGTGCTCAATTTGGAGCCTCCTAGCTCCCTCTATGTATAAATAGGCATCTCCCCCGAAATTCCGAATCAACCCTAACCCTAGCCCTGCTCCCTCCGCGTGGCCGGACGTGTTCGGGCGCCGCCGGACAGAAATCGCGCCCGCCGCCGCCACGTGTCGATCGCCGGTTCGCTCGCGCCTGTGCCCATTTCGCCGGCCCGCAGAGCCCGCAGAAGGCCCCCAAGGCCCAAGTCGGCCACCGCCACCCGCTGCCCGCGCGTGCCTCCGCCGCCTCCGCCTCGCCGGCGCAGCTCCGCCGCCCTGCGCCAGCGACCTTCTCTGGCCGCGCCGCCCCATCAACTCCGCCGCCTCGTCCTCCTCGCCGCCGCCGGATCCCGCGCCGACCCCGCGGCCCCGCGCCCCTCGCCGGCAAGCCCCGGCCGGCCTCTCCCTCCTACTCCGGCGAGCTCCCCATCCACCTCGGTTCGCGTGCGCGCTCGATCTAGATCCGCCGCTACAGTAAACCCTAGGTTGACTTTTGTCTCAGTTTTTAGTATTTTTAGCATATTTCATCATGCCATAACTTTGCACCCGTGGCTCCGTTTTGGGCGTGTAACATATCAAATTGTTCGTCTGGATGAGCACTTCATTTCATTCCATTGCACCATGTTCATTTGAGTTCATTTTGATGCCCTAAATGCTGTTGCAAGAGTGCTATGTAATGTTAGTTTCAGATTCTTATCCGATTATGGACATTTGTCATTTTTGCCATGTTAAATGTGTACCTCCTATGATCTTGAGCCCTACATGTGTTTTGTTGTATGCCATGCCATCTTTACAGGGGTGTATGCCATGTATTTTTGTGATCATTGTGGTGACTAGCACAAGCATGCAAAGTAGCTCTCGTGATGTTGCTGATTTCAGGGACTTAGAATTCTTCTAAGTCTTTTCCCTGATAATATTTTTATGACATGTATTCTTGTTGCTACAGAGTGGTCCATGCCTCTTTTGATCATGTTCAATAAGATGATTTTGAGATATTGTTATTCTCTATCTATCCATGTCTTTGTTTGCAATTATGGAGCATCCTAGCATGACTCAATCTTGCTCTACTTTTGCTATAAAATGTTCCTGGCAGATTGTTTACGTGTTAAGCAATTTTGCCGAGGTTGTTGTAGTTTATCCTTGCATGCTATGAGAGTGTTCTTCTCATGGTTAGCTTATTTATCATGTCTTCTTGCTGGGTGTATGCTTAGTTTGCCATGCAATGCCTTGTGGTGAGTGCATTGAGCTCGTAAACATGCCTACGTAATTCTGTTTTGCCATGTTCCAGTTTTCTGCTAAGTCTGAATCTATTAACTAAACTTGCTATGTTTACATGGTTTCCATTGTATTTTCTGATCCCTTTTGGCTTATGGTCAGTAAGGGACTTTTGTTATATGCCTTGTGTAGTTTCATGCCATGCCTTGCTTTGCCATGATATGTTCCTGTAGCATGTTGTTATCTTGCTCTAAATATTGCTTCCTGATGTTAAATCCTGGCATGTTGTTATTTTCACTAAGTCTGTGAACCTGATATCTTTTGCACTTTTGCCATGCTTGTTTGAACCTGCTATTGTGTGATTTAGCCGTAGCTCCGTGTTCATCTTTTGTTAAGCATCTTGAGTGGATCACTGCCATGTGCTTTGTTGTTATTTTAGAGTGTAGTAGCTTGTTGTTCTTGATGCATCTAGATGGCCTCGCGCTGTTAATCGCAGATCGGTGCCATATTTGTTTTGTTGTCATTTGCAAACCGTGCATCCGATTCTGGTGATCTTTATATCGATTTCAACCGAAATCAACTCATCTTTCCAGTGGCACTCTTGGTTTTCCAAGTTGAGGCATGTTTCAATCTTTTCCTTCTAGAGCATGCATATGCAATGCATATCACATCCCGCATATCATGCCATGTTCTGCATCATGTTGCTTGCGCATTGCACCGTGGTTGATTGTGTCTCCCTTTGCTTGTGTCTTGTGCTACCTCTTGAGCTTGCGTTGGATTTCCCCGAAGAGGAAGGGATGATGCAATAGAGTAGCGTAAGTATTTCCCTCAGTTTTTGAGAACCATGGTATCAATCCAGTAGGAGGCCACGCTCAAGTCCCTCGTACCTGCACAAAACGATAGCTACTCGCAACCAACGCGATTAGGGGTTGCCAATCCCTTCACGGTCACTTATGAGAGTGAGATCTGATAGATATAATATTTTTTTGGTATTTTTGGTATAAAGATGCAAAGTAAAAAGTAAAGGCAAAGTAAAAAAGCAAAGCAAGATTGAAGTGATGGAGATTAATATGATGAGAATAGACCCGGGGGCCATAGGTTTCACTAGTGGCTTCTCTCAAGAGCATAACTATTCTACGGTGGGTGAACAAATTACTGTTGATCAATTGACAGAATTGAGCATAGTTATGAGAATATCTAGGCATGATCATGTATATAGGCATCACGTCCGTGACAAGTAGACCAAAACGATTCTGCATCTACTACTATTACTCCACTCATCGACCGCTATCCAACATGCATCTCGAGTATTAAGTTAAAAACAGAGTAACGCCTTAAGCAAGATGACATGATGTAGAGAGATAAATTCATGCAATATGAAATAAACCCCATCTTGTTATCCTCGATGGCAACGATGCAATACGTGCCTTGCTGCCCCTTCTTTCACTGGGAAAGGACACCGCAAGATCGAACCCAAAGCTAAGCACTTCTCCCCTGGCAAGAACTACCAATCTAGTTGGCCAAACCAAACGGATAATTCAAAGAGACTTGCAAAGATAACCAATCATACATAAAAGAATTCAGAGAAGATTCAAATATTATTCATAGATAGACTTGATCATAAACCCACAATTCATCGGTCTCAACAAACACACCACAAAAAGAAGAAGATTACATCGAATAGATCTCCACGAGAGAGGGGGAGAACTTTGTATTGAGATCCAAAAAGATAGAAGAAGCCATCTAGCTACTAACTATGGACCCGAAGGTCTGAGGTAAACTACTCACACTTCATCGGAGAGGCTATGATGATGTAGAAGCCCTCCGTGATGACGGCCCTCTCCGGCGTAGCTCCGGAACAAGCCCCAAGATGCGATCTCGTGGATACAGAAAGTTGCGGCGGTGGAATTAGGTTTTTGGCTCCTCTTCTGATCGTTTGGGGGTACGTAGGTATATATAGGAGGAAGGAGTACTAATGTCTACTACACAACCTTCTTCTTGTAGACGTTGTTGGGCCTCCAAGTGCAGAGGTTTGTAGGACAGTAGCAAATTTTCCTCAAGTGGATGACCTAAGGTTTATCAATCCGTAGGAGGTGTAGGATGAAGATGGTCTCTCTCAAGCAACCCTGCAACCAAATAACAAAGAGTCTCTTGTGTCCCCAACACACCCAATACAATGGTAAATTGTATAGGTGCACTAGTTCGGCGAAGAGATGGTGATACAAGTGGTATATGGATAGTAGATAATAGTTTTTGTAATCTGAAAATATAAAAACAGCAAGGTAACTAATGATAAAAGTGAGCGTAAACGGTATTGCAATGATAGGAAATAAGGCCTAGGGTTCATACTTTCACTAGTGTAAGTTCCCTCAACAATGATAACATAATTGGATCACATAACTATCCCTTAACATGCAACAAATTGTCACTCCAAAGTCACTAATAGCGAAGAACGAACGAAGAGATTATGGTAGGGTACGAAACCACCTCAAAGTTATTCTTTCCAATCAATCCGTTGGGCTATTCCTATAAGTGTCACAAACAGCCCTAGAGTTCGTAGTAGAATAACACCTTAAGACACAAATCAACCAAAACCCTAATGTCACCTAGATACTCCAATGTCACCTCAAGTATCCGTGGGTATGATTATACGATACGCGTCACACAATCTCAGATTCATCTATTCAACCAACACAAAGGACCTCAAAGATTGCCCCAAAGTTTCTACCGGAGAATCACAACGAAAACGTGTGCCAACCCCAATGCATAGGTTCCCAAGGTCACGGAACCCGCAAGTTGATCACCAAACCACACATCACGTGGATCATAGAATACCCCATTGTCACCACAGGTATCCCACGCAAGACATACATCAAGTGTTCTCAAATCTTTAAAGACTCAATCCGATAAGATAACTCCAAAGGGGAAACTCAATTCATTACAAGAGAGTAGAGGGGGGAGAAAACATCATAGGATCCAACTATAATAGCAAAGCTCGCGATACATCAAGATCGTATCATCTCAAGAACACGAGAGAGAGAGAGATCAAACACATAGCTACTGGTACATACCCTCAGCCCCGAGGGAGAACTACTCCCTCCTCGTCATGGAGAGCACCGGGATGATGAAGATGGCCACCGGAGAAGGATTGCCCCCTCCGGCAGGGTGCCGGAACGGGTCTAGATTGGTTTTCGGTGGCTACGGAGGCTTCTGGCGGCGGAACTCCCGATCTATTGTGCTCACGGATGTTTTTAGGGTATATGGAGATATATAGGCGGAAGAAGTACGTTAGGGGGGCCACGAGGGTGGAGGGCGCGCCCCCTGCGTCGTGACCTCCTCATAGGTTCCCGGACGTGCACTCCAAGTCTTCTGGGCTTCTTTCCTTCCAAAAATGAGTTCCGTGAAGTTTCAGGTCAATTGGACTCTGTTTGATTTTCCTTTTCTTCGAAACCCTAAAACAGGGTAAAAACAGAAACTGGCACTGGGCTTTGGGTTAATAGGTTAGTCCCAAAAATGATATAAAAGTGTATAATAAAGCCCATAAACATTCAAAACAGTAGATAATATAGCATGGAGCAATCAAAAATTATAGATATGTTGGAGACGTATCAGCATCCCCAAGCTTAATTCCTGCTCGTCCTCGAGTAGGTAAATGATAAAAACAGAATTTTTTATGCGGAGTGCTACTTGGCATAATTTCAATGTGATTCTTCTTAATTGTGGTATGAATATTCAGATCCGAAAGATTCAAGACAAAAGTTCATATTGACATAAAAATGATAATACTTCAAGCATACTAACTAAGCAATTATGTCTTCTCAAAATAACATGGCCAAAGAAAGTTCATCCCTACAAAATCATATAGTTTAGTCATGTTTCATTTTCGTCACACAAGAATGCTCTCATCATGCACAACCCCGATGACAAGTCAAGCAATTGTTTCATACTTTAGTAATCTCAAACTTATAAACTTTCACGCAATATATGAGCGTGAGCCATGGACATAGCACTATGGGTGGAATAGAATATGATGATGGGGGTTATGTGGAGAAGACAAAAAGGAGAAAGTCTCACATCAACGAGGCTAATCAATGGGCTATGGAGATGCCCATCGATTGATGTTAATGCAAGGAGTAGGGATTGACATGCAACGGATGCACTAGAGCTATAAATGTATGAAAGCTGAACAAAAGAAACTAAGTGGGTGTGCATCCAACTTGCTTGCTCACGAAGACCTAGGGCACTTGAGGAGGCCCATTGTTGGAATATACAAGCCAAGTTCTATAATGAAAATTCCCACTAGTATATGAAAGTGATAACTCAAGAGACTCTCTATATGAAGAACATGGTTCTACTTTGAAGCACAAGTGTGGAAAAAAGGATAGTAGCATTGCCCCTTTTTATTTACTTTCTCTCTTTTTGGGCCTTCTTTTTTTTGGCCTTTCTCTTTTTTTGGGACAATGCTCTATTGAATGATGATCATCACACTTCTATTTATTTACAACTCAATGATTATAACTCGATACTAGAACAAAGTATGACTCTATATGGATGCCTCCGGCGGTGTACCGGGATATGCAATGAATCAAGAGTGACAAGTATGAAAAAATTATGAATGGTGGCTTTGCCACAAATACTATGTCAACTACATGATCATGCTAAGCAATATGACAATGATGAATGTGTCATGATAAACTGGATGGTGGAAAGTTGCATGGCAATATATCTCGGAATGGCTATGGAAATGCCATAATAGGTAGGTATGGTGGCTGTTTTGAGGAAGATATAAGGAGGTTTATGTGTGAAAGAGCGTATCATATCACGGGGTTTGGATGCACCTAGGACGTTTGCACCAACTCTCGATGTGAGAAAGGGCAATGCACGGTACCGTAGAGGCTAGCAATGATGGAAGGGTGAGAGTGCGTATAATCCGACTCAACATTAGTCATAAAGAACTCATATACTTATTGCAAAAATCTACAAGCCATCAAAAACCAAAGTATTACGCGCATGCTCCTAGGGGGATATATTGGTAGGAAAAGACCATCGCTCGTCCCCGACCGCCACTCATAAGGAGGACAATCAAATAACACCTCATGTTTCAAATTTGTTGCATAACGTTTACCATACGTGCATGCTACGGGACTTGCAAACCTCAACACAAGTATTTCTCAATTTCACAACTACTCAACTAGCACGACTCTGATATTATTACCTCCATATCTCAAAACAATCATCAAGTATCAAACTTCTCTTAGTATTCAATACACTCATAAGAGAATTTTATTAATCTTGAATACCTAGCATATTAGGATTATTTAAGCAAATTACCATGCTATTTAAGA
The DNA here is from genome assembly GCF_056163025.1 of Triticum urartu. Taxonomy (NCBI): domain Eukaryota; kingdom Viridiplantae; phylum Streptophyta; class Magnoliopsida; order Poales; family Poaceae; genus Triticum; species Triticum urartu. The sequence continues at coordinate 371,593,903 of NC_141873.1, forward strand.
CTCTCAAAATAATATAAGTGAAGCATGAGAGTTCATCTATTTCTATAATACCACCACCGTGCTCTAAAAATATATAAGTGAAGCACTAGAGCAAATGACAAACTACTCCTAAAGATTTAAGTGAAGATCAATGAGTAGTCGAATAATTATGCAACTATGTGAAGACTCTCTAACATTTAATAATTTCATATCTTGGTATTCTATTCAAACAGAAAGCAAAGCAAAATAAAATGACATTCTAAGAATGGCAAACATCATGTGAAGAAGCAAAAACTTAGGATCAACCGATACTACCCGATAGTTGTTGAAGAAGAAAGGTGGGATGCCAACCGGGCATCCCCAAGCTTAGACGCTTGAGAATTCTTGAAATATTATCTTGGGGTGCCTTGGGCATCCCCAATCTTGAGATTTTGTGTCTCCTTAATTCCTCTCATATCACGGTCTCCCTAAATCTCAAAAGCTTCATCCACACAAAACTCAACCAGGACTCGTGAGATAAGTTAGTATAAACCATTGCCAAAACCTTATAATACTCTACTGTAGAAAATCACTAAAATTATTATTAAACATTTCATACTAAATTCCTCTGCATATTTAATAGTCCCATCCTCAAATAGAATCATTAAATAAGCAAACATATGCAAACAATGCAAACATAACAGCAATCTGCTTAAACAGGATAGTCTGTAAAGAATGCTGCAACATCCATACTTCCATAGCTCCAAAAATTATGAAAGAAAATTTTCACTGTATTAAATTTATCAGAGCTTAATATGCAAAAGGTTTCAACATTTTATCACATTCTGACTTTTCTAGGGAATTATTGCAACAGCGGTAAACTTTCTGTTTTCAAACAGCAACATGTGGACTTCTAAAATAGACTTAGTAAAGGCTATCAATGCTACTTTTATTGAAATAAAAGATGCAAAACATTGTTCTAAATAACAGCAAGCAAATTCTAACAAAATAAATTGACGCTCCAAGCAAAACACATATCATGTGGCGAATAAAAATATAGCTCCAAGTAAAGTTACCGATGAACGAAGACGAAAGAGGGGATGCCTTCCGGGGCATCCCCAAGCTTAGGCTCTTGGCTATCCTTGAATATTACCTTGGGGTGACTTGGGAATCCCAAACTTAGGATCTTGGCACTCCTTATTCCATAGTCCATCGAATCCTTACCCAAAACTTGAAAACTTCACAACACAAAACTTAACAGAAAACTTGTAAGCTTCGTTAGTATAAGAAAATAAATCACCACTTCAAGGTACTGTAATGAACTCATTATTTATTTATATTGGTGTTAAACCTACTGTATTCCAACTTCTCTTTGGTTTATAAATTCTTTTACTAGCCATAGATTCATTAAAATAAGCAAACAACACATGAAAAACAGAATCTGTCAAAAACAGAACAGTCTGTAGTAATCTGGATCAAACGTATACTTCTGGAACTCATAAAATTCTGAAAAACATTGCTGGACCTGAGGAATTTATCTATTAATCATCTTCAAAAATAATTAACTCAATATCACTCTCCAATAAAAACTGGCAGCAATCTTCGTGAGCGCTAAAGTTTCTGTTTTTTACATCATGATCAAAAAGACTCTCCCCAAGTCATCCCAAAGGTTCTACTTGGCAAAAACACTAATTAAAAGCATAAAACCACATCTAAACAGAGGCTAGATGAATTATTTATTACTAAACAGGAACAAAAAGCATGGAATAAAAATAAAATTGGGTTGCCTCCCAACAAGCGCTATCGTTTGACGCCCCTAGCTAGGCATGATGATTTCAATGATGCTCACATAAGGGATAAGAATTGTAAAATAAAGAGATCATCATGAAGAATATGACTAGCACATTTAAGTCTAACCCTCTTCCTATGAATAGGGATTTTGTGAGCAAACAACTCGTGGGAACAATAATCAACTAGCATAGGGAAGCAAAACAAGCATAACTTCATAACTCATAATAATTTTTAGGCATATATTCCTCCCTCATAATAATTTTCAGTAGCATCATGAATGAATTCAACAATATAACCAGAACCTAAAGCATTCTTTTCATGATCTACAAGCATAGAAAATTTACTACTCTCCACATAAGCAAATTTCTTCTCATGAAAAGTAGTGGGAGTAAACTCAACAAAATAACTATCATGTGAGGCATAATCCAATTGAAAGTTAAAATCATGAAGACAAGTTTCATGGATATCATTAATCTTTATAGCATACAAGTCATCACAATAATCATCATAAATAGGGGGCATGCTCTCATCATAATAAATTTGCTCATCAAAACTTGGGGGACAAAAAATATCATCTTCATCAAACATAGCTTCCCCAAGCTTGTGGCTTTGCATATCATTAGCATCATGGATATTCAAGGAATTTATACTAACGACATTGCAATCATGCTCATCATTCGAAGATTTAGTTCCAAACATTTTATATATTTCTTCTTCTAACATTTGAGCACAATTATCCTTTCCATCATACTCACGAAAGATATTAAAAAGATGAAGCGTATGAGGCAAATTTAATTCCATTTTTTGTAATTTTCTTTTATAAACGTGATAAAACAAGAAACTAAAAGACTCGATTGAAAGATCTAAAGATATACCTTCAAGTGCTAACCTCCCCGGCAACGGCGCCAGAAAAGAGCTTGATGTCTACTACACAACCTTCTTCTTGTAGACGTTGTTGGGCCTCCAAGTGCAGAGGTTTGTAGGACAGTAGAAAATTTCCCTCAAGTGGATGACCTAAGGTTTATCAATCCGTAGGAGGCATAGGATGAAGATGGTCTCTCTCAAGCAACCCTTCAACCAAATAACAAAGATTCTCTTGTGTCCCCAACACACCCAATACAATGGTAAATTGTATAGGTGCACTAGTTCGGCGAAGAGATGGTGATACAAGTGGTATATGGATAGTAGATAATAGTTTTTGTAATATGAAAATATAAAAACAGCAAGGTAACTGATGATAAAAATGAGCGTAAATGGTATTGCAATGATAGGAAATAAGGCCTAGGGTTCATACTTTCACTAGTGTAAGTTCCCGCAACAATGATAACATAATTGGATCACATAACTATCCCTCAACATGCAACAAAGAGTCACTCCAAGGTCACTAATAATGGAGAACGAATGAAGAGATTATGGTAGGGTATGAAACCACCTCAAAGTTATTCTTTCCAATCAATCTGTTGGGCTATTCCTATAAGTGTCACAAACATCCCTAGAGTTCGTACTAGAATAACACCTTAAGACACAAATCAACCAAAAACCTAATGTCACCTAGATACTCCAATGTCACCTCAAGTATCCGTGGGTATGATTATACGAATGCGTCACACAATCTCAGATTCATCTATTCAACCAACACAAAGGACCTCAAAGAGTGCCCCAAAGTTTCTACCGGAGAATCACGACGAAAACGTGTGCCAACCCCAATGCATAGGTTCCCAAGGTCACGGAACCCGCAAGTTGATCACCAAAACATACATCAAGTGGATCATAGAATACCCCATTGTCACCACAGGTATCCCACGCAAGACATACATCAAGTGTTCTCAAATCTTTAAAGACTCAATCCGATAAGATAACTCCAAAGGGGAAACTCAATTCATTACAAGAGAGTAGAGGGGGGGAGAAAACATCATAGGATCCAACTATAATAGCAAAGCTCGCGATACATCAAGATCGTATCATCTCAAGAACACGAGAGAGAGAGAGAGATCAAACACATAGCTACTGGTACATACCCTCAGCCCCGAGGGAGAACTACTCCCTCCTCATCATGGAGAGCACCGGGATGATGAAGATGGCCACCGGAGAAGGATTGCCCCCTCCGGCAGGGTGCCGGAACGGGTCTAGATTGGTTTTCGGTGGCTACGGAGGCTTCTGGCGGCGGAACTCTCGATCTATTGTGCTCACGGATGTTTTTAGGGTATATGGAGATATATAGGCGGAAGAAGTACGTCAGGGGGGCCACGAGGGGCTCACGAGGGTGGAGGGCGCGCCCAGGGGGTGGGCGCGCCCCCTGCCTCGTGACCTCCTCGTAGGTTCCCCGACGTGCATTCCAAGTCTTCTGGGCTTCTTTCCTTCCAAAAATGAGTTCCGTGAAGTTTCAGGTCAATTGGACTCTGTTTGATTTTCCTTTTCTTCGAAACCCTAAAACAGGGTAAACACAGAAACTGGCACAGGGCTCTGGGTTAATAGGTTACTCCCAAAAATGATATAAAAGTGTATAATAAAGCCCATAAACATTCAAAACAATAGATCATAAAGCATGGAGCAATCAAAAATTATAGATACGTTGGAGACGTATCAAGTACGTCGGTGGAGCACCGAGGGGCCCACGAGGCAGGGGGCGCGCCCTAGGGGGGGGCGCCCCCCACCCTCGTGACCGCCTCTCTGATGCCTTGGCGTAGGGTCCAAGTCTCCTGGATCACGTTCGGTGAGAAAATCACATTCGCGAAGGTTTTATTCCGTTTGGACTCCGTTTGATATTCTGTTTCTTCGAAATACTGAAATAGGCAAAAAATAGCAATTCTGGGCTGGGCCTCCGGTTAATAGGTTAGTCCCAAAAATAATATAAAAGTGGAAAATAAAGCCCAATATAGTCCAAAATAGTAGATAATATAGCATGGAGCAATCAAAAATTATAGATACGTTGGAGACGTATCAGGCATCCCCAAGCTTAATTCCAGCTCGTCCTCGAGTAGGTAAATGATAAAAAGAGAATTTTTGATGCGGAGTGCTACTTGGCATAATTTCAATGCAAATATTCTTAATTGTGATATGAATATTCAGATTCGAAAGATTCAAGACAAAAGTTTATACTGACATAAAAATAATAATATTTCAAGCATACTAACAAAGCAATTATGTCTTCTCAAAATATCATGTCCAAAGAAAGTTATCCCTACAAAATCATATAGTCTGGCTATGCTCTATCTTCACCACACAAAGTATTTAAATCATGCACAACCCCGATGACAAGCCAAGCAATTGTTTCATACTCTAACTTTTTCAAAACTTTTTCAATCTTTACACAATACATGAGCGTGAGCCATGGATATAGCACTATAGGTGGAATAGAATGGTGGTTGTGGAGAATACAAAAAGGAGAAGATAGTCTCACATCAACTAGGCGTATCAACGGGCTATGGAGATGCCCATCAATAGATATCAATGTGAGTGAGTAGGGATTGCCATGCAACGGATGCACTAGAGCTATAAGTATATGAAAGCTCAAAAAGAAACTAAGTGGATGTGCATCCAAATTGCTTGCTCATGAAGACCTAGGGCAATTTGAGGAAGCCCATCATTGGAATATACAAGCCAAGTTCTATAATGAAAGATTCCTACTAGTATATGAAAGTGATAACATGAGAGACTCTCTACTATGAAGATCATGGTGCTACTTTGAAGCACAAGTGTGGTAAAAGGATAGTAACATTGTCCCTTCTCTATTTTTCTCTCATTTTTTTATTTGGGCCTTTTCTCTTTTTTTATGGCCTCTTTTTTTTCTCTTTTTTGGGCTTCTTTGGCCTCTTTTATTTTTTGTCCGGAGTCTCGTCCCGACTTGTGGGGGAATCATAGTCTCCATCATCCTTTCCTCACTTGGGACAATGCTCTAATAATGATGATCATCATACTTTTATTTTTCTTACAACTCAACAATTACAACTCGATACTTAGAACAAAATATGACTCTATATGAACGCCTCCGGCGATGTACCAGGATATGCAATATGACAATGATGGAGTGTGTCATAATAAACGGAACGGTGGAAAGTTGCATGGCAATATATCTTGGAATGGCTATGGAAATGCCATAATAGGTAGGTATGGTGGCTGTTTTGAGGAAGGTATATGGTAGGTGTATGATACCGGCGAAAGGTGCACGGTATTAGAGAGGCTAGCAAAGGTGGAAGGGTGAGAGTGCGTATAATCCATGGACTCAACATTAGTCATAAAGAACTCATATACATATTGCAAAAATCTAGAAGTTATCAAAGCAAAGTATTACGCGCATGCTCCTAGGGGGATAGATTGGTAGGAAAAGACCATCGCTCGTCCTCGACCGCCACTCATAAGGAAGACAATCAATAAGTAAATCATGCTCCGACTTCATCACATAACGGTTCACCATACGTGCATGCTACGGGAATCACAAACTTTAACACAAGTATTCTTTAAATTCACAACTACTCAACTAGAATGACTCTAATATTAGCACCTCCATATCTCAAAACAATTATCATGCTTCAATCTTTTCTTAGTATTCAACACACTCAAAAGAAAGTTTCACAAATCTTGAATACCAAGCATATTACTATTAAGCAAATTACCATGCTATTAAGAGACTCTCAAAATAATTTAAGTAAAGCATGAGAGATCAATAGTTTCTTTAAAACAAATCCACCACCATGCTCTAAAAGATCTAAGTGAAGCACATAGAGCAAAATTATAATGATCAAAAGATATAAGTGAAGCACACAGAGCAAAACTACTTAGCTCAAAAAGATATAAGTGAAGCACATAGAGCAAAACTACATAGCTCAATAGATATAAGTGAAGCACATAGAGTATTCTATCAAATTTTAATTCATGTATGGATCTCTCAAAAGGTGTGTACAGCAAGGATGATTGTGGCATACTAAAACACAAAGACACAAATAATACAAGACGCTCCAAGCAAAACACATATCATGTTGGTGAATAAAAATATAGCTCCAAGTAAATTACCGATGGAAGTGGACGAAAGAGGGGATGCCTTCCGGGGCATCCCCAAGCTTTGACTTTTTGGTGTCCTTGGATTATCTTGGGGGTGCCATGGTAATCCCCAATCTTAGGCTCTTTCCACTCCTTGTTCCATAATCCATCAAAAGAATTCACCCAAAACTTGAAAACTTCACAACACAAAACTTAAAATAGAAAACTTGTGAGCTCCGTTAGCGAAAGAAAACAAAAAACCACGTCAAGGTACTGTAATGAACTCATTCTTTATTTATATTGGTTTTAAACCTACTGTATTCCAACTTATCTATGGATTATAAACTATTTTACTAACCATAGATTCATCAAAATAAGCAAACAACACACGAAAAACAGAATCTGTCAAAAACAGAACAGTCTGTAGTAATCTGTAGCTAGCGCAAGATCTGGAACCCCAAAAATTCTAAAATAAATTGCTGGACGTGAGGAATTTATCTATTAATCATATTCAAAAATAATTAACTAAATATCACTCTTCAATAAAAATTACAGCAGTTCTCGTGAGCGCTAAAGTTTCTGTTTTTTACAGAAAGTTCAACAAGACTTTCCCCAAGTCTTCCCAACGGTTCTACTTGGCACAAACACTAATTAAACACAAAAAACACAAACAAAACAGAGGTAAATAAATTATTTATTACTTAACAGGAGCAAAAAGCAAGGAATAAAAATAAAATTGGGTTGCCTCCCAACAAGCGCTATCGTTTAACGCCCCTAGCTAGGCATAAAAGCGAGGATCGATCTAGGTATTGCCATCTTTGGCAGGCAATCCATAAGTGGCTCTCATGATAGTTTCATATGGCAATTTTATTTTCTTTCTAGGAAAGTGTTCCATGCCCTTTTTTAATGGAAATTTAAATCTAATATTCCCTTCCTTCATATCAATAATCACACCAACCGTTCTAAGGAAAGGTCTGCCAAGAATAATAGGGCAAGAAGGATTGCAATCTATATCAAGAACAATGAAATCTACGGGCACATAATTCCTATTTGCAACAATAAGAACATCATTAATCCTTCCCATAGGTTTCTTAACAGTAGAATCCGCAAGATGCAAGTTTAGAGAGCAATCATCAAAATTACGGAAATCTAGCAAATCACACAAAGTCTTGGGAATAGTGGAGACACTAGCACCCAAATCACACAAAGCATAAAACTCATGATCTTTAATTTTAATTTTAATAGTTGGTTCCCACTCATCATAGAGTTTTCTATGGATATAAACTTTCAACTCAAGTTTTTCTTCATAAGATTGCATCAAGGCATCAACAATATGTTCGGTGAAGGCTTTCTTTTGACTATAAGCATGTGGAGAATTTAGCACGGATTGCAACAAGGAAATACAATCAATTAAAGAGCAACTTTAATAATTAAATTCCTTGAAATCCAATATAGTGGGTTTAGCAACATCTAGATTTTTATTTCTTTCAATCCCACTTTCATCAATTTCATCGTAAAGATCTAAATACTCCGAATTTTTAGAACGCCTTCTAGGTAAAGGAAGATCATATTCAGTTTCATCAAGATTCATATTGCAAAAAAAAGATTTAATAGGAGACACATCAATAACTTTTAGATCTTCATCTTGATTTTCATAGGAATTGGAAGAACACACTTTAATAAAGGCATCTTTGGAAGCACGCATCCTAGCGGTTCTTTCCTTGCACTCATCAATGGAAATTCTCATGGCTTTGAGAGACTCATTGATATCATGCTTAGGAGGAATAGATCTAAGCTTTAAAGAATCAACCTCAAGAGAAATTCTATCAACGTTCCTAGCCAAATCATCAACTTTAAGAAATTTCTCTTCAAGCAAAGTATTAAAATTCTTTTGTGAATTCATAAACTCTTTGACACTATTCTCAAATTCAGAGGGCATCTTATTATAATTTCCATAAGAGTTGTTGTAGGAATTCCCATAATTATTAGAAGGATTACTAGGATATAGCCTAGGATTAAAATTCCCTCTATAAGCGTTGTTACCAAAATTATTCCTACCAACAAAATTCACATCCATAGATTCATTGTTATTCTCAATCAAGGTAGACAAAGGCATATCATTAGGATCAGAAGAACACTCTTAGTAGCAAATAATTTCATAAGTTCATCCATCTTTCCACTCAAAATATTGATTTATTCTATCGCACGCACTTTTTTATTAGAAGATCTTTCAGTATGCCATTGAGAATAATTAACCATAATATTATCTAGGAGTTTAGTAGCATCTCCTAAAGTGATTTCCATAAAAGTGCCTCCCACGGCCGAATCTAAAAGATTTCTAGAAGCAAAATTCAATCCGGCATAAATTTTTTGTATAATCATCCACAAATTCAAACCATGAGTAGGGCAATTACGTATCATTAATTTCATTCTCTCCCAAGCTTGTGCAACATGTTCATGATCAAGTTGCTTAAAGTTCATAATATCGTTTCTAAGAGAGATGATCTTAGAGGGAGGGAAATACTTAGAGATAAAAGCATCTTTGCACTTGTTCCAAGAATCAATACTATTTTTAGGAAAAGACGAAAACCAAGCTTTAGCACGATCTCTAAGAGAAAAAGGAAATAGCTTCAATTTAACGACATCATTATCGACATCTTTTTTCTTTTGCATATCACATAAATCAACGAAGCTATTCAGATGAGTAGCGGCATCTTCACTAGGAAGGCCGGCGAATTGATCTTTCATAACAAGATTCAACAAAGCAGTATTGATTTCACAAGATTCAGTATTAGCAAGAGGAGCAATCGGAGTGCTAAGGAAATCATTATTATTGGTATTGGTGAAGTCACACAATTTGGTAGTATCTTGAGCCATCGCGACAAACAAGCAAACTAGCACACGAGCAAGCAAGAGCAAACGGGCAAAAGAGGCAAATAGAGAGGGAGGATAGAGAGAGAGAAGGCGAATAAAACGGCAAGGGTGAAGTGGGGGAGAGGAAAACGAGAGGCAAATGGCAAATGATGTAATGCGAGAGATAGGGATTGTGATGGGTACTTGGTATGTTGACTTTTTGCGTAGACTCCCCGGCAATGGCGCCAGAAATCCTTCTTGCTACCTCTTGAGCTTGCATTGGATTTCCCCGAAGAGGAAGGGATGATGCAGCAGAGTAGCGTACGTATTTCCCCTCAGTTTTTGAGAACCAAGGTATCAATCCAGTAGGAGGCCATGCTCAAGTCCCTCGTACCCGCACAAAACGATAGCTACTCGCAACCAACGCGATTAGGGGTTGTCAATCCCTTCACGGTCACTTACGAGAGTGAGATCTGATAGATATAATATTTTTTGGTATTTTTGGCATAAAGATGCAAAGTACAAAGTAAAGGCAAAGTAAAAAAGAAAAGCAAGATTAAAGTGATGGAGATTAATATGATGAGAATAGACCCGGGGGCCATAGGTTTCACTAGTGGCTTCTCTCAACAGCATAAGTATTCTATGGTGGGTGAACAAATTACTGTTGAGCAATTGACAGAATTGAGCATAGTTATGAGAATATCTAGGTATGATCATGTATATAGGCATCACGTCCGTGACAAGTAGACCGAAACGATTCTGCATCCACTACTATTACTCCACTCATCGACCGCTATCCACCATGCATCTAGAGTATTAAGTTAAAAACAGAGTAACGCCTTAAGCAAGATGACATGATGTAGAGAGATAAATTCATGCAATATGAAATAAACCCCATCTTGTTATCCTCGATGGCAACGATGCAATACGTGCCTTGCTGCCCCTTCTGTCACTGGGAAAGGACACCGCAAGATCGAACCCAAAGCTAAGTGATGAAGCTATGTACCTAGGGTAGGGTCATGGACCTGTTCGACATACCTTCCCCAAGGACATCTCTACAAAGAATCAGAAGCAGTCGAAGAGAAACCATCGTCCACTCGACTACGAAGATGTGCTCACTCGACCACCTTGAAGACACTCGACCGCCAGAAGATGAGAAACTCTCCACTCTGCAACGGTCAAGACTTAAGCCATAGCTTTATGGGCATTTATAACACTTTACTGCAGACGTTACCAGTAACGCCCCTCCTTTATGAACATTGACCTCTGTGTAACGGAGGGGAGCTGGGGTCCTAGCGCACTCTATATAAGCCACCCCCCTCCTCTGGGACAGGGGTTCACACTTTCTATAATTCACACACATATATTTAGTCGATCGCCTCAGGGCTCCGAGACGTAGGGCTGTTACTTCCTCCGAGAAGGGCCTGAACTCGTAAACTCATGTGTACAACTCCTCCATAGCTAGGATCTTGCCTCTACATTCCTACCCCCCTATTCTACTATCAGTCTTAGGACCACGACAGTTGGCGCCCACCTTGGGGCAGGTGTCTTAGCGACTTATTGGAGAAGTTGCAATTTTTCCGATCCCCTTCATCATGGTTTCAGGCGGAGGTTTGGCTGAGGGCCGCGAGATTCGTCTCGGCGCGCTCGTGTTTGTCGCCGACGACTCCGCTTGGCTCCAGGAGGCACCACTTGACGCCGACGCGCTCCCCGCCCGCGGGGTGGTGCACTTTCGCGCGTGCGTCTGTGGCGTCCTCCTGCGGCAACCATCGACCTAGTACCAGTCGAATCCAGCGGCTTTCCCCCTCCCTGCGACCCGCCGGAGCAAGCACACCGGTCGGTCGAGGCTTCAGCGGTGGGTGAAGCATGCGGTGGCCCGCCAATGGGCCACCCCTCAAGTTGCAGCGATCGAGCCCGACAAATCTCTCTATGGCCTGTTCAATCTGTCGACTGGCTCCGTAGAGACCACATCCGAGTGTGGCAGCAGTGACTCGGCGGCGGAAGTCCTGATGGTCAATGGACCACGCAGTCCTCCTGGCTTCAATCGTGAAGACGGAGGTGACGGGAACGGTGATCCGTTGCGCGTTCACGAGGAGTACCGCCCCGAACCTCTCTCCTCGCAGCAGAGGGAAGAACTTTGTCGCCGGAACATGGATGCCTTGCACACTCCTATAGTTGGAGAAACCCCCGAGGCCTAGGCCTTGGAGCATGCGCGCTTGGCCAATCTGGCTGAGCACACTCGACTGGAGAACCTCCAGCGCGCACTCGACGATCGCGCTTGACAACGTGCTCCTGAGTCCAGTCGACGCCAACTTTTTCCACCTCCAACTCAGGTATACCGAACCCCGATGCAGAATCTAGCTGCTGCTGCCCGGATAGCGGAGTCGATCCAACCCTCCCAGTCAGAAGCTGGTCGAGGTCTGGTGCAGATCCGAGCCTTGCTCCGGGCGGCGGGAGAGCAGCATACAGTTGTATCTCAGTCGCGGGATAGGATCCACAGCAGATCCGTGATGGCAGACACAGTTCAGTCGGCCCATAGCCCAAGATCACCTCCGAGGCGTGAGGGACGTGGGGATCGACGAGATCAATATAGAAACCGAGAGCAGTATGATCGCCGAGTCGATCGTGATGATCGCCGTCGAGTGCCCACGCCTCCCTCGAGGAGCGGGTCGTACGTGCCTCGACAGCATGAAGACAGACGCCCTCACAGTGTTGGGCGAGGTATTCCAATTGACCCCTGGGAGCCAGGCTTTGATGCGAGATCTATTCTCGTGCAGGGCTTGGTCGACAGGAACAGAGCTCACCGGGAGGGCCATGATGGAGGTCCACAAACCAGCAACAGGGTGCATGTCTCTGGTCCAGAGTGCTTCAGCAGAGCTATCAGAGCTGCGGTGATTCCCCCCAACTTCAGGTTGGCGTCTGGAGTTAGTAAGTTCACTGGGGAGTCCAAGCCTGACACTTGGCTTGAAGACTACCAAGTGGCTGTCCAGGTTGGTGGCGGCAATGATGAAGTGGCCATGAAACACCTTCCTCTGATGTTGGAGGGCTCAGCTAGAGCATGGCTGAATCAGTTAGCGCCTGACAGCATCTATACATGGGAAGATCTCGCCCGAGTGTTTGTCAGAACATTCGAGGGCACTTGCAAACGACCGGCAGGTTTGACAGAGTTACAGTGTTGTGTTCAGAAGCCGAATGAAACTTTGAGGGATTATATCCAGAGATGGATCACCCTACACCACACGGTAGAAGATGTGTCAGATCATCAGGCAATTTGTGCCTTTAAGGAAGGCGTCAGGTATCGAGAGTTGAATATGAAATTCGGCCGGACATGAAATATGACTCTGGCTCGGATGATGGAAATTGCCACTAAGTATGCCAATGGTGAAGAAGAAGAGTGGCTCCGGAGTGGCAAGCACAAAGCAGTCACCCATGAAGCCGGAGGAGGAAACTCCGGTCGGAAACAGAAACGCAAGGCCGAGCCAGCTGCTCCAGGTGAAGCTTTGGCTGTGGTTCAAGGAAAGTTCAAGGGGAAGCCCAAAGGGCCGTGGAACCCCAAGAAAGTAAAAGATCAAGATGGAAATGACGTGTTGGATTTGCCGTGCCATATCCACACCAAAAAGGATGAAGAAGGCAACTTCATTTATCCGAAGCACACCACTCGGCAGTGTCGCCTCCTAATCCAGCAGTTCCGAGAGAAACAGCCCAAGGAAAAGGAGAAAGAAGCAGGCAAGGCTGAGGATGAGGGTGAGGATGATGATGGTTATCCCCACGTGAATTCCATTCTGATGATTTTTGCTGATGTTGAGAGCAAAAGTCGATTGAAAGTTATCAACAGGGAAGTGAACATGGTCGCTCCTGCGACACCCAGTTACTTGAAGTGGTCACAGACTACCATTACATTCGACCAGTCTGATCATCCAGCGCACATCGCCACCCCTGGGAGGCAAGCCCTGGTAGTCGACCCGGTGGTCGAAGGCACTCGACTGACAAAGGTCCTGATGGACGGTGGCAGTGGTCTGAACATACTGTATGCAGAAACATTGAAAGGAATGGGCATTCCGATGTCCAGACTCAGTGAAAGCCATATGAGTTTCCATGGGGTCATTCCAGGCAAGAAGGCTGCATCCCTCGGTCAGATTACACTCGACGTGGTTTTCGGTGATTCCAAAAATTACCACAAAGAAAAGTTGACGTTTGAAGTTGTGGATTTCCAGAGTGCTTATCATGCAATTCTGGGCAGGCCAGCTTATGCACGATTTATGGCTCGACCATGTTATGTGTACCTCAAACTGAAGATGCCTAGTCCCGGAGGAGTGATCACTATCTCTGGTAATCGAAAGAAGGCAGAAGAGTGCTTCTAGAAGGGCTCAAAGATCGCCGATGCCCAGATGGCCGTGGTAGAATTGCAAGAATACCAGAAAAATGTAGATCCGAGTGACTTGCTGCGAGCCAAGAAGCCAGCCACATATTCAGCATTCCAGTCGTCTGGTGAAACGAAGTCGATTCACATTCACCCTACAGATCCCAATGCTGCTCCGACTCACATTTCAACCTCACTCGACTCCAAATAGGAAGAAGCGCTCATCTAGTTCCTCCTTGAGAACTGGGACATCTTTGCATGGAAGCCTTCTGACATGCCGGGTGTTCCCAGGGGACTGGCTGAGCATCGTTTGAGAGTCGACCCGAAGGTGAAACCAGTTAAAGAGCATCTTCGATTGTCCGCCGTCCAGAAAAGAAAGGCAATTGGTGAAGAGGTGGCTCGGCTTTTGGCAGCTGAGTTTATCCGAGAGATTTATCACTCCGAGTGGTTAGCCAATGTTGTCATGGTCCCAAAGAAAGACGACTCACTTCGTATGTGTATTGATTTCAAGCATATCAATCGGGCCTGCCCGAAAGATCACTTCCCTCTCCCTCGCATCGATCAGATAGTCGACTCGACTACAGGGTGCGAGCGTTTGTCCTTTTTGGACGCCTACTCCGGGTACCACCAGATCCGTCTGTATGAACCCGAGGAAATAAAGACAACTTTTATCACTCCGTTTGGGTGCTTCTGTTATGTCACAATGCCATTCGGTTTGAAGAACACCGGAGCCACATTCATGCGGATGATTCAGAAGTGCCTGCTCACTCAGATCAGTCGGAATGCGGAAGCATACATGGATGACATTGTGGTCAAGTCACGTAAAGGTTCCGACCTACTGACTGACCTTGCTGAAACCTTTGCCAACCTCAGAAGGTATGATATCAAGCTCAATCCATCAAAGTGCACGTTTGGAGTTCCAAGCGGAAAGTTACTCGGTTTTCTTGTTTCCGAACGAGGAATCGATGCTAACCTAGAGAAAGTAGGCGCTATACTCCGAATGAAGCGCCCTGTGCGTGTGCATGATGTCCAGAAGCTTACTGGTTGCTTGGCCGCCCTAAGTCGATTCATTTCTCGCCTCGGTGAAAAGGCGCTGCCTCTTTACCAACTGATGAAGAAATCAGACAAGTTCGAGTGGACCCCAGAAGCTGATGCAGCGTTTGCAGAGCTAAAAGCCCTGCTTTCCACCTAGCCGGTGCTTGCTGCTCCAATCAGCAAAGAGCCACTACTACTTTATATAGCAGCCACTGGACAAGTTGTCAGTACAGTACTTATGGTCGAGCGGGAAGAGGAAGGAAAAGCTTATAAGGTTCAACACCCAGTTTATTATATTTCTGAAGTCTTGACCCCGTCAAAGCAGAGATATCCTCATTATCAGAAGCTTGTCTATGGGATTTACATGACCATGAAGAAGGTTGCACACTATTTCTCAGATCACTCTGTTACAGTCGTCAGCGACGCTCCATTGTCAGAGATTCTGCACAACAGAGATGCAACTGGTCGAGTGGCCAAATGGGCGATCGAACTCCTTCGGGGACCTGTGGTCATCATGCGTCCTCTCGGGCCATCGTGGCTAAAGCATACCGAGCTGGATTCTATTGGCCACGAGCAAATGAAATGGCGAAAGATATAGTCGACAGATGTGAAGGCTGCCAGTTTTACTCCGACATGTCTCACAAACCGGCGTCAGCCTTGAAGACCATCCCCCTCATCTGGCCCTTTGCTGTTTGGGGTCTGGATATGATTGGACCACTGAGAACTGGCAGGAGCGGCTTCACTCATGTGCTCGTTGCGGTCGACAAGTTTACCAAATGGATCGAAGCTAAACCTATCAAGAACCTTGATGCAAGCACCGCTGTCAGTATTATCAGAGAATTGACATTCAGATATGGAGTTCCACACAGCATCACCATGGACAACGGGTCGAACTTCGATTCTGATGAGTTCAGAGCTTTCTGCGCCTCTTAGGGCACTCGAGTCGACTATGCTTCGGTCGCTCACCCACAATCGAACGGACAAGCAGAAAGAGCCAATGGCCTAATTCTCAAAGGACTGAAAACCCGACTGATGCGTGATCTCAAACACGCAGCAGGCGCTTGGGTTGATGAACTTCCATCAGTTCTGTGGGGCTTGAGGACAACCCCTAATCGGTCGATCGGACGAACCCCTTTCTTCTTGGTTTACGGAGCCGAAGCTGTTCTGCCAAGTGACCTGCTCCACAACGCACCCCGAGTCAAGCTCTTCTCCGAAGAGGAAGCAGAACAGGCCCGACAAGACTCAGTCGATCTCTTGGAGGAGGAAAGAGAGATGGACTTGATCCGGTCGACCATCTATCAGCAAGACTTGCGTCGATTCCATGCCAGAAATGTGAGGGGTCGAGCCTTTCGAGAAGGAGACCTAGTTTTTCGAGTGGATCAACAGAAACCACACAAGCTTGCCCCGACTTGGGAAGGCCCCTTCATCATCACCAAAGTTCTCCACAACGGAGCATACCATCTTTACAGTATTAAGCATCAGAAAGACGAGCCACAGGCTTGGAACGCGGAGCTGCTCCGCCCCTTTTATACTTAAGTACTCGTTCGAATAAAATGTAATAAGAAACACCTTTGTAACTTGTTTATCAAAGACAAGAGCTTATGGTCCTATCATTCGATTGTTGTGTTTTTATTTACTTCTGAAATCCCCCAGTGGGTGGCTTAGTCGCGAATCCGTTTCGCCTACGTTCAAAAAAAAATCCTACCGAGTGGAGAGCAACCCTCCCACTCAGGGGCTTAGCTGCAGTCCAGTACTCGCCTAAGTTCTCTCACTAGGAGGCTTAGCTGCAGTCCGGTACTCGCCTAAGTTTCAAAAAATCCTACCGAGTGGAGAGCAATCCTCCCACTCGGGGGCTTAGCTGCAGTCCAGTACTCGCCTAAGTTCTCTCACTAGGAGGCTTAGCTGCAGTCCGGTACTCGCCTAAGTTTGAAAAAATCCTACCGAGTGGAGAGCAATCCTCCCGCTCGGGGGCTTAGCTGTAGTCCAGTGCTCGCCTAAGTTCTCTCACTAGGAGGCTTAGCTGCAGTCTGGTACTCGCATAAGTTTGAAAAAAATCCTACCGAGTGGAGAGCAACCCTCCCACTCGGGGGCTTAGCTGCAGTCCAGCACTCGCCTAAGTTCTCCCACTAGGAGACTTAGCTGCTGTCCAGTACTTGCCTAAGTTTGAAAAAATCCTACCGAGTGGAGAGCAATCGTCCCACTCGGGGGCTTAGCTGCAGTCCAGTACTCGCCTAAGTTCTCCCACTAGGAGGCTTAGCTGCAGTTCGGTACTCGCCTAAGTTTGAAAAAATCCTACCGAGTGGAGAGCAATCCTCCCACTCGGGGGCTTAGCTGCAGTCCAGTACTCGCCTAAGTTCTCTCACTAGGAGGCTTAGCTGCAGTCCGGTACTCGCCTAAGTTTGAAAAAATCCTACCGAGTGGAGAGCAATCCTCCCACTCGGGGACTTAGCTGCAGTCCAGCACTCGCCTAAGTTCTCTCACTAGGAGGCTTAGCTGCAGTCCGGCACTCGCCTAAGTTTGAAAAAAATCCTACCGAGTGGAGAGCAACCCTCCCACTCGGGGGCTTAGCTGCAGTCCAGCACTCGCCTAAGTTCTCCCACTAGGAGACTTAGCTGCAGTCCAGTACTCGCCTAAGTTTGAAGAAATCCTACCGAGTGGAGAGCAACCCTCCCACTCGGGGGCTTAGCTGCAGTCCAGCACTCGCCTAGGTTCTCCCACTAGGAGATTTAGCTGCAGTCCAGTACTCGCCTAAGTTTGAAAAAATCCTACCGAGTGGAGAGCAACCCTCCCACTCGGGGGCTTAGCTGCAGTCCAGCACTCGCCTATGTTCTCTCACTAGGAGACTTAGTTGCAGTCCAGTACTCGCCTAAGTTTGAAACATATCCCTATCCGCAAGGATGACGACGTGCAGGTCGACCGCAACCTTTTTCTTCGGAGCTGCGACACAAGTACAACGTCCGCTCCATCCCTATCCGCAAGGATGACGAGGTGCAGGTCGACTGCAACCTTCTCCTTCAGAGCTGCGGCACAAGTACAACGTCCGCTCCATCCCTATCCGCAAGGATGACGAGGTGCAGGTTGACTGCAACCTTCTCCTTCGGAGCTGTGGCACAAGTACAACGTCCGGTCCATCCCTACCCGCAAGGACGACGAGGTGCAGGTCGACTGCAACCTTCTCCTTCGGAGCTGCGGCACAAATACAACGTCCGGTCCATCCCTATCCGCAAGGACAACGAGGTGCAGGTCGACTGCAACCTTCTCCTTCGGAGCTGCGGCACAAATACAATGTCCGGTCCATCCCTATCCGCAAGGACGACGAGGTGTAGGTCGACTGCAACCTTCTCCTTCGGAGCTGCTGCGTCTCCAGCGCAAAGACTATTCAAAGCAGTGAGTAAAGTCCATTCGAGGACAAACACAAGCACATTCAGAAATAAACCAAATTCAGATAAATCCTAAAGGTTCCGAGCGGCAAATCAAAAGTACTCGGGCATCAAGCCCGAAGGAGTTCAACGGTTATAGCAATCACTCGGCATTCTGAGGCAAATTAAAAGCGTATTCAGGTTTCATGAGTCTGTTCACTCGGCCGGAGGAGGGCTGGCAGGCTACACGAATGAATCCAAGTCGATCCCATCAGCAATCCGAGTGGTGGCAGCGATGAAAGTCTCCATGAAGGACTGCAAGTCGTGCTTTTTGGTGTTAGCGACTTTGATCGCAGCAATCCAGCAGTCGACCGTGGTCTCGGGGACTACACCCAGTGGGTGCACTTAGCGTGCCCCCACCGGTTCTGATCCCACTCGCCCAGACCGAGTGGAAGAGCGAAACTACTAAAAACAACAAAACACCCAGTGGGTGCTCTAATTCGACACAAACAACAGGAGATTGTGCAGAAGAAGATTTTTCGAGAACAAAAACAGTCGGAAAGTCTACTCACCTGGACATTGGCCCGAAGGGCGGCACTAGCGTCGTAGGCAGCCTGGCTGTTCTCGTGCATCATCTTCACCTGCTCCATCATCATGTCAGCCTGTCGGATGGCTTCCGCAGCCGCTTCTGACTGGTTGTCCGGGACGGGGTAGCTGGTGAAAAAGTGTGCAGACGATCCAGGTGCAGCGGCTTGGAGCTCCGTGGCGTGGAGTTGGACAGTTGAAGGAATCACATGTGCAGTCGACGGTGTGGGATGCCCACTCGACAAGGGTGCAGCGAACATCACAGAGGCCCTGCCCGCATCTTCAGCTTGACGGACGGGAGGTGTTGTAGTTGGTTCTTGCCGAGTCACCCTGCCAGCTGCTACCTTCTTGCTCTTCCTAGGCTTGAGAGCCACATCTTCATCGTCATCTGGAAGATCAATGATGTTGGGTGGAGCTGCAAGGCAGATCATTCGACCCCAAGTGAACCACTCGAACGCAGTCGACCAAAGAATCAAGAACAAAATTACAAGAGTTTTTACCTGGGTTGGAGGTTACCGCATCTTCCATTTCCTCGTCCCGGTACTGGAAAGAAGAGGTTCCTAACGTAGCAGCACTGCAAAGACCCGTATTCAATCGGTTACGTATGGTTAATCGAGTCGACAAAAAAGACAAGTCAGATGGTTACCCAGAGATAGTAGGAACGGTCACATTGATCCTGGGCAAAGCTTTTGGTAGTTTGTAAGAGGTGGCTTTCGGCGCTTTCGGCGCTGGAGGCGGCACAACTTTGGATTGCTTTGGAGCCTTCTCGGTCGGCGTTGGGGAGGACGTCCTGGGGTGTTTCGATGACTGCCCAATCGGCGCGGCCACCAAGTCTGGAGCGCTTGCCGGGTCGTGAGCGTGCTTGGATCTCCTCTCTCTGTGAGGAGGCGAGTCGACTTCTTCGTCATCATTCGATTCATCGCTCTGCTCGTCCTCCTCGGCTTCCGAATGCTCCTCGCCGCTCTCGCCACCGCTCCCTTCTTCCTTAGCCTCTTGGTCCTGCACTCCATTGGGCATTGAGTACATGTTGATGAGGGCCTGAAAGGACAACAATCAAAGCAAATTCAATCGACCATAAACAAGATGTCACTCGGTGAATCAAAAAGATACTTGATAAGACAGAATTATACCTGCTCCGGCTGGTGCGAGTTGTCGAATGGAATCACCCTCCTAGACCCCCGAGGGTTGTCTTTGTTGCTGGTGATCCCCATCAACCACTTCTCCAAGGTATCCTCGCTGACGTCCTCCGGGTGGATCCGAGTGGAATCCTAGAGCCCAGAGTACATCCACATCGGATGATCGCGCGCCTGAAGAGGTTGGATGCGTCGACCGAGAAAGACCTCCAGCAGGTCCATCCCGGTCACCCCATCGCGGACAAGCTGGACGACCCGCTCGACCAGCACCTTGACCCACGCCTTCTCTTATGGAACTACCTTCAGGGGGGCAGGCTTCTCCACTCGAGCCAAAGAAAAAGGAGGAAGTCCAGTCGACTGGCCCGGGGTCGGCTGATCCTTGCAGTAGAACCAAGTCGACTGCCAGCCCCGGACCGAGTCGGGAAGAATCATGGCTGAGTACTCTGGCTCCTCATCTGGATCCCCAGACCCCCGCACATCTGGATCACTTGTGTCTTCTCATCACTCGACTTGGCCTTTTTGACCGACTGGGATCGGCAGGTGAAGATGTGTTTGAAAAGGCCCCAGTGCGGTCGACAACCCAAAAAGTTTTCGCACATCGACACAAAAGCGGCCAGATAGACTATGGTATTTGGGGTGAAGTGGTGGAGTTGAGCCCCAAATAAGTTCAAAAAACCCTGGAAGAAAGGATGGGGAGGCAGTGAGAATCCGCGATCTACGTGGGTGGCGAGGAGAACACACTCACCCTCCCTCGGCTGCGGCTCGGTTTCGTTCCCCGGGAGCCGTGCTGACTTGTGGGGGATCAGTCCCCCCTCCACCAGGTCGTCGAGGTCGTCCTGGGTGATTGTCGAGCGGATCCAGTCGCCCTGGATCCAGCCCGCCGGCAGGCCGGATCTTGACGAGGATCCGCCCCGGCTGGTCCGCTTGCCCTTCGCCTTCGCCGTCGCCTTCTTCGCACGTTCCAGCGCCGCCTTCCTCTCCTTCCCCATGGCAGCAGGTCGAGCTCGAGTAAAGGTCCGGCGACAGGGGCGGAAGCGAGCGTGGCGGAGAGATTGAGAGAAGAAGAAGAGAGAATGGGAGCGCATGGGGCAGAGGCCTGGTTCGAGGCCTTTTATAAGGTCGTCATCCGAGTGACTGACTGGTGGACCCAGGCAATCTAAACAAATCCTGCAACAGTCGCGCACGCAATACGTGGCGAAAAAGGTGGCGCGGGGATCAAGGAGACATGCCTAATTCATCCCGATAACCTCGGTTCCGTCCGTCGGGCGCGCTTCCCAAAATTCGAATCCCGCGAGATCCGCGAAGAGCAGAACAACCTGTCAGACTAAAGACAAACATCCTCCGCATCGTCATTCAGAATTCTACCATGAAAATTCACTCGACAAAAACCAAGAATGGACCACGGCGATTGAGAAAGGAGTCGACGTCGTCACCTCAACTCATTGTTCCAGAACAGGATATACTCATAACACAAAGAATGGGTCGGAAGTGTTCCCAACTCCTTCCCCACTCAAACCCTGATCCATTCAGGGGCTAATGATGAAGCTATGTACCTAGGGTAGGGTCATGGACCTGTTCGACATACCTTCCCCAAGGACATCTCTACAAAGAATCAGAAGCAGTCGAAGAGAAACCATCGTCCACTCGACTACGAAGATGTGCTCACTCGACCACCTTGAAGACACTCGACCGCCAGAAGATGAGAAACTCTCCACTCTGCAATGGTCAAGACTTAAGCCATAACTTTATGGGCATTTATAACACTTTACTGCAGACGTTACCAGTAATGCCCCTCCTTTATGAACATTGAACTCTGTGTAACGGAGGGGAGCTGGGGTCCTGGCGCACTCTATATAAGCCACCCCCTCCTCTGGGACAAGGGTTCACACTTTCTGTAATTCACACACATATATCCAGTCGACCGCCTCAGGGCTCCGAGACGTAGGGCTGTTACTTCCTCCGAGAAGGGCCTGAACTCGTAAACTCATGTGTACAACTCCTCCATAGCTAGGATCTTGCCTCTACATTCCTACCCCCCCTATTCTACTATCAGTCTTAGGACCACGACACTAAGCACTTCTCCCATGGCAAGAACTACCAATCTAGTTGGCCAAACCAAATGGATAATTCGAAGAGACTTGCAAAGATAACCAATCATAGATAAAAGAATTCAGAGAAGATTCAAATATTATTCATAGATAGACTTGATCATAAACCCACAATTCATCGGTCTCAACAAACACACTGCAAAAAGAAGAAGATTACATCGAATAGATCTCCATGAGAGAAGGGGAGAACTTTGTATTAAGATCCAAAAAGAGAGAAGAAGCCATCTAGCTACTAACTATGGACCTGAAGGTCTGAGGTAAACTACTCACACTTCACCAGAGAGGCTATAATGATGTAGAAGCCCTCCGTGATGACGGCCCTCTCCGGCGGAGCTCCGGAACAGGCCCATGATGGGATCTCATGGATACAGAAAGTTGCGGCGGTGGAATTAGGTTTTTGGCTCCTCTTCTGATCGTTTAGGGGTACATAGGTATATATAGGAGGAAGGAGTACGTCGGTGGAGCACCGAGGGGCCCACGAGGCAGGGGGGCGCGCCCTAGGGGGGGCGCACCCCCCACCCTCGTGACCCCCTCTCTGATTCCTTGGCGTAGGGTCCAAGTCTCCTAGATCACGTTCGGTGAGAAAATCACGTTCCCGAAGGTTTTATTCCGTTTGGACTCCGTTTGATATTCTGTTTCTCCGAAATACTGAAATAGGCAAAAAACAACAATTCTGGGTTGGGCCTCCGGTTAATAGGTTAGTCCCAAAAATAATATAAAAGTGGAAAATAAAGCCCAATATAGTCCAAAATAGTAGATAATATAGCATGGAGCAATCAAAAATTATAGATACGTTGGAGACGTATCATCTTGCTTTGGGTAGAGCCGGGAGACGAGTACATGATCGAGGAACCTGTTGAGAACATTTACGAGGATCAAGCTTACGTCAACTCGGAGAACTTTGCAGGCAAGACGACCATACCCTCGAAATCACTTCTATCTTTGCTTGCTAGTTGCTCGCTCTATTGCTATGCCTATGCTACGATACCTACCACTTGCTTTATCATTCCTCCCATATTGCCATGCCAAACCTCTAACCCACCTTGTCCTAGCAAACCATTGTTTGGCTATGTTACCGCTTTGCTCAGCCCCTCTTATAGCGTTGTTAGTTGCAGGTGAAGATTGGAGTTTGTTCCTTGTTGGAACATGTTTATTGTTGGGATATCACTATTATATCTTGTCTACTTTAATGCACCTATATACTTGGTAAAGGGTGGAAGGCTCGGCCTTATGCCTGGTGTTTTGTTCCACTCTTGCCGCCCTAGTTTCCGTCATACTGGTGTTATGTTCCTTGATTTTGCGTTCCTTCCACGGTTGAGTTATAATGGTAACCCCTTGACAGTTCGCCTTGAATAAAACTCCTCCAGCAAGGCCCAACCTTCGTTTTACCATTCGCCACCTAACCATTTTCCCTTGGGTTTCGCGGACTCAAGGGTCATCTTTATTTTAACCCCCCCCCCCCCCGAGCCAGTGCTTCTCCAAGTGTTGGTCCAACCTGAGCGATGTCCGGTGCCCCCTGGGCAACCATGGTCTATGCCAACCCGACGTCTGGCTCATTCGGTGTGCCCTAAGAACGAGATATGTGCAGCTCCTATCGGGATTTGTCGGCACATTCGGGCGGCTTTGCTGGTTTAGTTTTACCATTGTCGAGATGTCTTGTAACCAGGATTCCGAGTCTGACCGGGTCGTCCTGGGAGAAGGAATATCCTTCGTTGACCGTGAGAGCTTGTGATGGGCTAAGTTGGGACACCCCTGCAGGGATTTGAACTTTCGAAAGCCGTGCCCGTGGTTATGCACAGATGGGAATTTGTTAATGTCCGGTTGTAGAAAACCTGAAACTTAACTTAATTAAAATGGATCAACAGCGTGTGTGGCCGTGATGGTCTCTTTTCGGCCGAGTCCGGGAATAGAACACGGTCTCGGGTTATGCTTGAACGTAAGTAGTCTAGGATCACTTCTTGATCATAGATTCTCGAACATGCTTTGCCTTCTCTTCTCGCTCTCATTTGCGTATGTTAGCCACCATATATGCTAGTGCTTGCTGCAGCTCCACCTCATACCTTTTCCCTACCTATAAGCTTAAATAGTCTTGATCGCGAGGGTGTGAGATTGCTGAGTCCCCGTGACTCACAGATTACTTCCAAAACCAGATGCAGGGACCGATGATACCATTCCAGGAGGTGTGACTGAGCTCAAGTGGGAGTTCTATGAGGACTCAGGACGATACTATGTTTCCTTTCCAGACGATCAGTAGTGGAGCCCAGTTGGGGCGATCGGGGACATTATGCATTTGCGGTTGTCTTTATTTTGGTTCCGTAGTCAGACCTTGAGTGTATCTGGATGATTGTAATGCTATATTTATGTATTGCTTGAAGTGGCGATTGTAAGCCAACTATGTATCTCTTTTCTTATTCAGTACATGGGATGTGTTAAGATTACCCCTCTTGCGACATTGCCTACAGTGCGGTTATGCCTCTAAGTCGTGCTCCGACAAGTGGGAGATATAGCCGCATCGTGGGTGTTACAAGTTGGTATCAGAGCCTTCCCCGACTTAGGAGCCCCCTGCTTGATCGAATCACTGGCGTTGTTGAGTCTAAAAAATGTTTTGAGTCTTTTAGGATTATATATATCGGAGAGTAGGATTCTTTTTACTCCTTAGTCCCTTTATCGCTCTGGTGAGGCATCCTGACGTAGAGTTTTGACTCTTCTCTTCTCAAATTTCACTAAAAAGAAAATTTTAGGATCACACGGGTATCTTGGAATCGTTTCGATGGTTTTGTGACGAGAACATTGTTCTTGGTGCCTCCTGACATTTAGGGGTTGTGGTAGTGTCCCGGGGAGTTGAGCTTCGAGGTGTTGTCGTCACAATTTTATCATTGTAGTTCTGGAATACCTGAGTTTCGCCGACATCGAAAATCTTTTTTATGCAGTTGTTGGTGAGATAACCTCGACGCCACCCAGTACTAGGACGGGAGTTCGGGAGTATTGCCATAAATCGTATAACGGATGCTTTTCGAAGGTTGAGGTAAATGATTTCCGAAGGTTTCTTGGTTATGTGTTGAAGGATGGATACAGCTGGATGTAGGATTTGCTAGTTTTGGGTGAGATATTATGCTTCCCCTGTATCCCCAACACCTGATTGCATAACCGGGAAAATTTCGGGAGTTTCATAGGTGGGAATTCATGTAGCCCTAGTATTTCTTCCGCAGATATTTGGTTTGTGATTGGGTAATCCTCACCAAGTATTTGTTCATATCCGTACCTTGTTGTTTTATTCATCTACCTCTATCTAAGTGGCTTTTCAATTTATGGAAGTGTGACCATTTAGTTTGGAATGCATTCGTTCATTCTTGTTCGAATGTTAAGGCTATATGTTGCAATTTCGATCCATTTGATTCAGCTTGAATATATGTCTTTCAAGATGCTAACGGATGTCACCCTCTTCAGGATGGCTCCCCCAACGCGTCAGAATCCTGAACCGCCGCCACCACCTCCACCTTCGGAGGCATGTCAAGCTGTGATGGCCGCTACCAATGCCAACACGTAGATGCTTATGCAACTCTTGCAAGAGCGCAACCAAGGAAATCAAGGCCATGGCAACAATCAGAATCAGTTTGCTACACTCAACCAGTTCCTCCCAAACCAGCCAAAGACCTTCAGTAACTGTGTCGAGGCCACAGACACTGATGATTGGCTCATGGATATCTGCAAGCATTTCGAGTGCAGCAATGTCAGGTCTGAGGACTTTGTCAAGTTTGCTTCGTTCCAACTCAAAGACCAAGCTGCAGAGTGGTATCAGCAATACAAAGATTCCAGAGGAGGTCGTGTGATTACCTGGGATGAATTCCGCCAAGACTTCAAAGCTCACCACATTCCTCAGAGTGTTGTTGAGAGCAAGCGTGAGGAGTTCCGCAACCTGAAGCAAGGCAGCTTGTCTATTTACCAGTACAACACCATGTTCTAGAAGCTTGCTCATTTCGCTAAGCAAGACGTCCCTGACGAGAAGAGCATGATTTATCAGTTCAGAGGTGGCCTCAGAGAAGATCTGCAACTAGCTCTCGTGCTTTTTGAGCCAAAGAAGTACGATGAGTTCTACAACATGGCACTGAAGCAAGAGACTGCTCAGCTCAAGTGCGATGCTTCCAAGAAACGATTCAGGGATGCAACTCCTTCTTCCTCAACTCAAGTGATAACTAAGCAGCAAAAGTATTGGTTGCCTCCTCCTCCTCCGTTCCGTCAGCCTTATCAGCAGAAGAGCAAAGGTGGCAATGGATCTTCCCACCCACCCAACCCAGGCTTTCAGAACAAGACTTCGTCTCATGCTCCAAGATCAAGTGATCCATATCACCGTCCGCTTTCAGAGGTCACGTGCAACAAGTGTCAGCAGAAGGGTCACTATGCAAACAAATGCTTCAACCAGAGGCGTCTTCCTCCTCCTCCTCCTGTGAGATCTGCCAGCACCGCAGTGGTCAAGCATAATCCCAAGTCTGCAAAGGTCAACTTGATGAACGCAGCTTAGGCAGAGGACTCATCAGAAGTGATCATGGGTAACCTTCCTATTAACAATGTACCTGCAAAAGTCCTTTTTGATACTAGTGCATCGCATTGTTTCATTTCAAGACCATTTGCATCTAAGCATGAGTTACCTTTCCAAGATTTACCTAGGCAGTTATCAGTTGTCTCTTCGGGTAAATTCATGAATGCAAGCTCTATGGTCCCGAATGTTTCTATCACGTTGGGCGACTATAAGTTTCTGTCTTCTCCAATTGTTCTTGGTAACTCAGATATTGATCTTATTCTCGGAATGGACTGGCTTTCTAAGCACAAGGCTCAGCTTGATTGTGCTGCCAGGCAGATTCAATTGACACATTTGTCTGAGGATGTGATCGTCTTTGTCGCTCGTGATGATACCATTCGACTATTTTCTCTCAATGAGAAGGGTGAGCTGGATGCCATCTCTCAGATTCCAGTCGTTTGTGAATATCAAGACGTCTTTCCAGAAGAGCTTCCAGGAATGCCTCCTCACCGGCCAGTTGAATTCGTCATCGATCTTGAGCCTGGCACGGAACCTGTTTGCAAACGTCCTTACAAGCTTGGACCAGAAGAGTTGAAGGAGCTGAAGAAACAACTCGATATTCAAGAGCGTATGGGTCTCATCCGACCAAGTTCTTCTCCATGGGGTTGTGGTGTTCTTTTTGTCAAGAAGAAGGATGGACCGGACCGACTTTGTGTCTACTACCGTCCATTGAACAAGAAGACCATAAAGAACAAGTACCCACTTCCCAACATCAACGAGCTTTTCGAACAACTCAAAGATGCTCAAGTTTTCTCCAAGCTTGACCTCCGTATGGGCTATCATCAAATTCACATTCGTGAAGAAGATATCCCCAAGACAGCATTCAGAACAAGCTATGGTTCATATGAATACACTGTCATGTCTTTCGGCCTTGTCAACGCTCCTCCAACATTCTCTCGCATGATGAACTTCATCTTCAACCCATACACAAATGACTTCGTCTTGGTCTACCTCGATGACATTTTGGTCTTTTCCAAGAACAAGGAGGATCATGCCAAGCACTTGAGATTGGTGCTGGATAAACTCAGAGAACATCAGTTCTATGCGAAGTTTTCAAAGTGCGAGTTTTGGATCGATGAGGTTCTCTGCCTTGGGCATATCATTTCCGCCAAGGGCATAGCTGTTAATCCTGAGAAGGTGTCTGCAATTGTGAATTGGGAACCGCCTCAGAATGTGAAGCAACTCCGCAGCTTCCTTGGGCTCGCAAGCTATCGTCGAAGGTTCGTTGAGAATTTCTCAAAGATCGCGAAGCCTCTTTCCAACCTCCTTCAGAAGCATGTGAAGTATGTCTGGTCGCCTGAATGTGACATCGCTTTCAACACCCTCAAAGAGAAGTTAGTCACTGCTCCAGTTCTGACTCCTCCTGATGAATCCAAACCATTCGAGGTTTTCTGTGATGCTTCCCTTCAAGGTCTCGGTGCTATGTTAATGCAAGAGAAGAAAGTTGTGGCCTATACCTCTCGCCAGTTGAAGCCCAACGAAAAGAACTACCCCACTCATGACCTCGATTTGGCGGCAGTCGTACATGCTCTTTTAACATGGAGACATCTCTTGTTGGAAAGGAAAGTGGGCATCTTCACTGATCATAAGAGTCTCAAGTATATCTTCACTCAGCCCAACCTCAACCTCAGGCAGACTCGTTGGGTCGAAATGATTCAAGAGGATAATCCGAGTATTGAATATACTCCAGGTAAGGCCAATGTTATTGCTGACGCATTGAGCAGGAAGGCTTACTACAACAATTTGATTCTCAAGCCCTACCAACCAGAGCTTTGTGAAGCTTTCCGCAAACTTAATCTCCAAGTTGTTCCTCAAGGATTCCTTGCCAACCTCCAAGTCTCTCCCACTTTGGAAGATCAGATTCGTGAGGCTCAACTTCTTGATGCTATGGTGAAGAAGGTAAAGATTGGGATTGCCAAGAGCCAACCCAAGTACAAGTGCTATCGTCTCGATGACAAGGATACTCTATTCTTCGAGGATCGCATTGTTGTTCCTAAGGGTGACCTTCGTAAAGTCATTATGAACGAGGCTCACAATTCACTCCTGTCTATTCACCCTGGAAGTACAAAGATGTACCATGACCTCAAGCAGTCGTATTGGTGGACTCGAATGAAGCGCGAGATTGCTCAGTTCGTGAATGAATGTGATGTCTGCAGAAGAGTGAAAGCAGAACACCAACGACCAGCTGGTCTCCTCCAACCTCTTGCCATTCCAGAATGGAAGTTTGACCATATTGAGATGGACTTCGTGACTGGATTTCCAAAGTCCAAGCGTGGCAATGATGCTATCTTTGTTGTCATCGACAAGCTCACTAAAGTGGCTCATTTTCTTCCTATCAAAGAATCTATCACAACAGCTCAGTTGGCAGAGCTATATACCTCCAGGATTGTCTCCTTGCACGGCATTCCGCAGTTGATATCTTCAGATCGTGGTAGCATCTTCACCTCTAAGTTTTGGGATTCCTTTCAGAAGGCTATGGGCACCAACATTCGCTTCAGCAAAGCTTTTCATCCTCAAACTAGTGGCCAAGTCGAGCGAGTCAATCAAATTCTTGAAGATATGCTCAGGGCATGTGTCATTTCTTTCATTATGAAGTGGGAAGATTGTCTTCCATATGCCGAGTTCTCCTACAACAACAACTTCCAAGCGAGTTCAGGAAAGGCCCCATTCGAGATTCTTTATGGCGGGAAGTGTCGTACTCCTCTTAACTGGTCAGAGACTGGTGAGCGTCAACTTCTTGGCAATGACTTGATCACAGAGGCTGAAGAAATGTGCAAAGTCATTCATGAAAATCTCAAACCGCGCAATCGTGCCAGAAGAGTTACTATTATAGCAAGCATAGTGACTTGGCTTTTGAGATCGGAGACCATGTCTACCTCCGCGTCTCTCCAACGCAAGGTACTCGTCGCTTCGGTATCAAAGGGAAGCTTGCCCCTAGATACGTGGGTCCTTTCAAGATCATTGGCAAAAGAGGCGATCTCGCCTATCAACTTGAGCTTCCATCAAACTTTGCAAACGTGCACGACGTGTTTCACGTGTCTCAGCTCCGCAAGTGTTTCAAGACTCCTGACCGCACCATCAACTTTGAAGAGATTGATCTCCAAGAAGACTTGTCTTATCATGAGCATCCCGTTGCTATTCTTGAAGAAACTGAGCGCAAGACTCGCAACAAGTCTATCAAATTCCTGAAAGTGAAGTGGTCACATCATTCCAACCATGAAGGCACCTGGGAACGCGAGGACCACCTCCGTTCCGAATATCCGGAGTTTTTCCAGTCCTAGATCTCGGGACGAGATCCTTTTGTAGTGGTGGAGTGTTGTAACGCCCCATATGTAACTTGCCATATTTGTATTCCAACTCTTGCCATTTTCGACACTAAGTTATGATGTTTCCTCGTTGTTGGGTTTTGTCTCCATGTTGCTTTTGTCTTTGTCATGCATCTCATATCATGTCATCATGTGCATCGCATTTGCATACGTGTTCGTCTCATGCATCCGAGCATTTTCCCCGTTGTCCGTTTTGCATCCCGGCGCTCCTATGTCCTCCGGCGTCCCCTTTTGCCTCTTTTTGTGTGCGGGTGTTAAACGTTCTTGGATTGGACCGAGACTTGCCAAGCAGCCTTGGGTTACTACCGGTAGACCACCTGTCAAGTTTCGTGTCATTTGGACTTCGTTTGATACTCCAACGGTTAACCGAGGAGCCGTAAAGGCCTCGTGTGTGTTGCAGCCCAACACCTCTTCAAAGTGGCCCAAAACCCCCTCCATCATCTCTGTCGTTCGATCACGATCACGTGGCCGAAAACCGTGCTCAATTTGGAGCCTCCTAGCTCCCTCTATGTATAAATAGGCATCTCCCCCGAAATTCCGGATCAACCCTAACCCTAGCCCCGCTCCCTCCGCGCGGCCGGACGTGTCCGGGCGCCGCCGGACAGAAATCGCGCCCGCCGCCACCACATGTCGATCGCCGGTTCGCCCGCGCCTGTGCCCACTTCGCCGGCACGCAGAGCCCGCGGAAGGCCCCCGAGGCCCAAGTCGGCCGCCGCCACCCGCCGACATCGCCGCGCCACCGCCTCCGCCTCGCGGGCGCAGCTCCGTTGCCCCGCGCCGGCGACCTTCTCCGGCCGCGCTGCCCCATCAACTCCGCCGCCTCGTCCTCCTCGTCGCCGGCGGATCCCGCGCCGACCCCGCGGCCCCGCGCCCCTCGCCGGCAAGCCCTGGCCGGCCTCTCCCTCCTACTTCGGCGAGAAGCTCCAGCGAGCTCCCTGTCCACCTCAGTTCGCGTGCGCGCTCGATCTAGATCCGCCGCTACAGTAAACTCTAGGTTGACTTTTGTCCCAGTTTTCAGTATTTTTAGCATATTTCATCATGCCATAACTATGCATCTGTGACTCCGTTTTGGGCGTGTAGCATATCAAATTGTTCGTCTGGATGAGCACTTCATTTCATTCCATTGCACCATGTTCATTTGAGTTCATCTTGATGCCCTAAATGCTGTTGCAAGAGTGCTATGTAATGTTAGTTTCAGATTCTTATCAGATTATGGACATTTGTCATTTTTGCCATGTTAAATGTGTGCCTCCTATGATCTTGAGCCCTACATGTGTTTTGTTGTATGTCATGCCATCTTTACAGGGGTGTGTGCCATGTATTTTTGTGATCATTGTGGTGACTATCATAAGCATGCAAAGTAGCTCTCGTGATGTTGCTGATTTCAGGGACTTAGAATTCTTCTAAGTCTTTTCCCTGATAATATTTATATGCCATGTATTCTTGTTGCTACAGAGTGATCCATGCCTCTTTTGAGCATGTTCAGTAAGATGATTTTGAGATATTGTTATTCTCTATCTATCCATGTCTTTGTTTGCAATTATGGAGCATCCTAGCATGACTCAATCTTGCTCTACTTTTGCTATAAAATGTTCCTGGCAGATTGTTTACGTGTTAAGCAATTTTACCGAGGTTGTTGTAGTTTATCCTTGCATGCTATGAGAGTGTTCTTGCCATGGTTAGCTTATTTATCATGTTTTCTTGCTGCGTGTATGCTTAGTTTGTCATGCAATGCCTTGTGGTGAGTGCATCGAGCTCGTAAACATGCCCACGTAATTCTGTTTTGCCATTTTCCAGTTTTCTGCTAAGTCTGAATCTGTTAACGAAACTTGCTATGTTTACATGGTTGCCATTGTATTTTCTGATCCCTTTTGGCTTATGGTCAGTAAGGGACTTTTGTTATATGCCTTGTTTAGTTTCATGCCATGCCTTGCTTTGCCATGATATCTTCCTGTAGCATGCTGTTATCTTGCTCTAAACATTGCTTCCTGATGTTAAATCCTGGCATGTTATTTACACCAAGTCTGTGAACCTGATATCTTTTGCACTTTTGCCATGCTTGTTTGAACCTGCTATTGTGTGATTTAGCCATAGCTCAGTGTTCAACTTTTGTTAAGCATCTTGAGTGGATCACTGCCATGTGCTTTATTGTTATGTTAGAGTGCAGTAGCTTATTGTTCTTGATGCATCTAGATGGCCTCGCGCTGTTAATTGCAGATCGGTGCCATATTTGTTTTGCTTGTCATTTGCAAACCGTGCATCCGATTCCGGTGATCTTTATATCGATTTCGACCGAAATCAACTCATCTTTCCAGCGGCACTCTTGGTTTTCCAAGTTGAGGCCTGTTTCAATCTTTTCCTTCCGGAGCATGCATATGCATTGCATATCACATCCCTCATATCATGTCATGTTCTGCATCAGGTTGCTTGCGCATTGCACCGTGGTTGATTGTGTCTCCCTTTGCTTGTGTCTTGCTTTGGGTAGAGCCGGGAGAGGAGTACGTGATCGAGGAACCCGTTGAGAACGTTTACGAGGATCAAGCTTACGTCAACTCGGAGAACTTTGCAGGCAAGATGACCATACCCTCGAAATCACTTCTATCTTTGCTTGCTAGTTGCTCGCTCTATTGCTATGCCTATGCTATGATACCTACCACTTGCTTTATCATGCCTCCCATATTGCCATGTAAAACCTCTAACCCATCTTGTCCTAGCAAACCATTGTTTGGCTATGTTACCGCTTTGCTCAGCCCCTCTTATAGCGTTGTTAGTTGCAGGTGAAGATTGGAGTTTGTTCCCTGTTGTAACATGTTTATTGTTGGGATATCACTATTATATCTTGTCTACTTTAATGCACCTATATACTTGGTAAAGGGTGGTAGGCTCGGCCTTATGCCTGGTGTTTTGTTCCACTCTTGCCGCCCTAGTTTCCGTCATACCGGTGTTATGTTCCTTGATTTTGCGTTCCTTACACGGTTGGGTTATGATGGGAACCCCTTGACAGTTCGCCTTGAATAAGACTCCTCCAGCAAGGCCCAACCTTGGTTTTACCATTCGCCACCTGTCGGGTGGTAGGTGCGACATATGCCAACGGGTGGCTTATCTTTGTGGGAACCAATAAGACGTCGTCGGTGTCTGGAAGCGGGATGAGGCGAAGACATGCACGCCGGCGGATCTTACCCAGCTTCGGGGCTCTCTGAGGAGATAACACCCCTACTGCTGCTCTGCGGGGTCTCCGCATGCTCACTAGATGAATCGAGTAGCTACACAACGCTCCTTGAGCTGTTTTGGGGGAGGAGGAGGAAGAAAGGGCACGGCTAGCCTGCTTCTCCTCCTTGTATGGTATCTAGAACTAGCGGGGGGTCCAACCCTTTGCATGGGTGCCCCGGGGGGTTTATATAGGCCTACCCCCCGGGGGTACAATGGTAATCCGGCTGGGCGCGGGGCCCAGCCGTCTGTGACTGCACTCGCCGGCTTCTGCGCCGACTGCTGGGGCCCGCTGGCTGGTGGGTCCCGCCGGTTGTCAACTCCTTGGTCACTGTGGCTTCATCTTGCTGACGTGAGCTTCATCGTGGTAAGCGCGGCTACAGTACCGCCGCCTGCCGGGTGATCGCTGTAGCCTTACCGCGTCTTGTCTCCTTAATGGGGCGTCCTCTTCGAGGGAAGCGGCGGGCCGGCTGGCGGAGCCGGCTCCGTCTTGGGCCGGCTGGTTGGAAGCGCGGCCGCCTTCGGCCGTCTCCCTGTTCTAAGGGGCCCACCGCCTGTGGGCCACGCTGGCGGCCCGTCGTGGGTGACGCCAGGGTCAACATGGCAACAGTGCTGCGCCGGACGGGTCATGCCTACCTCGTACGGCGCACTGTGCCAGGCGTGCTCCGGGATTCGGGGGTGGCAGGCTCTTCTGTAGCCATGCCCCGTCGCACCGCCGTTAGGTGGGTGCAAACTTTGTGGGTACGGTCTTGACTACTTTATGGGGAGCCGGCTTGAAGGAGTCGGCTTTCTCGTAGCCGGCTTCTTGGAGTCGGCCCTCTCATGAAGGTTGAAGTCGGACCGCCTTCCCAAAGCCGGCCTAGATCGCAGCCGGCGGGGGGGAAGGTGGCCCCGTGTCTTGGATTCTTGAGAGCCGGGCGGGCTCGTAATTTTTGCAGAAGTGCCAGGGGAAGCCGGCTAGGCTACCCATGGCCATTTACTCCAACAGTAGTCCCCGAAGCTGATCGAGCTCCGAGGTGAACAAGGGGACGAGAAGCTTGGTCAGCTTCCTATCCCGGAGAGCCGGCTTCACGGGCGTACGCCGACTTCTGATAACCCGCGTAAGCGGGAGGAGAGGGGGCCTGCATGCTGACCACGGGCCCTCTTGCGGCCACGTGGCGGCAGGATTCTGCGAGCGCACGCGCCCGATGGGACGCCGTCGCAGGCCCGGGCCCGCCACTCGCAAGCCTCGGTCCGGGCGCGGATCTCCCGTGGCCCACAGGGCCGCTCGCCTTCTCAAGGCAGTTTCGCCTCGCCATTAAGGATCGGTAATCGTGGGGCGTGGGAAGTGGGCACGATCGACCCCCACGCTTCCCCATGCCCCGCCTCCTCGACTCCGTCAGGTGAGCCTATAAGTAGGGGGAGGAGAGGGAGCGACAGAGGTTCGCGCGCTCCCTCCCACTCCGTCCCTCCTTGCCCTCGTCTCCTTACTCTCGCTGCCGCCGCAGCCTCCTCCTCAATGCCGTCGCGTCTCCATGCCACCTCGCCGCCATGGCACTGTCAAGCTCCTGGGACGGCTCCAACGTCCACGAGGATCACGTGGAGTTCCTTCGCCAGACCCGGCGCCTGCCCGGCGCCGATCGCGTTCAGGTCCGTCTGGCGCCCGAGAGGGAGATCTCGCCGGCGCCGGAGGAGGGCGAGCGGGTCGTCTTCCGCTCGCACTGCCTGCGCGGCTTCGGCCTCCCGGCGAGCGGGTTTCTTCGTTCCTTCCTCGACTTCTACAACCTCCAGCCGCATCACCTCACGCCCAATGCGGTGATGCTGCTGTCGGCCTTCGTCTCCCTCTGCGAAGGCTTCTTGGGGCTGCTCCCCACCCTGGAGCTCTAGGGAGAATTCTTCCAGAGCAAGCTCGGCATGGTCGTCGCCGGCGTGCCCGCCCCCTGCGGGGCCTTCATCGCCATGAGGAGGGCGAGCGAGAACAATCCGTTCCCGCCCATCCCCCTGATCCAGTCGGTGAAGGTCTGGCAGAGATCTTACTTCTATGTGAAGAACATCGCCGAGCAAGAAGACTACATCAACTTGCCGGCTTACGTAGCCGGCCTGCCGGCTGGGAGGCAGCCCTCGTGGAGCTTCCGATCCCGGTCGTTGTCTCCGGCCGGGAACGCCGCCATCTCCCGGCTTCGGGTGCTCATTCAATCGGAAGGCCTGCGCGGAGCCGACTTGGTGGCCGCCTTCGTGGAGCGCCGGATCCTTCCTCTCCAGAGCCGGCCCCACATGATGTGTCAGATGAGCGGCCGGTTCGACCCAAGCCGGCTCAGCACATGGGAGATGCCCCACGCGGAGGTGGCGCTTATGGTTAATTACATCGCCAATTGCAAGCTCAGCGGGGACTGGCAGTACGGCAAGGCGCCGTACTCTCGCGCGAATCCTCCACCCGTGGTAAGCTTCTCTCTTTATCCTATTTTTCGTCGTCAGCCGGCTTCGCGACGGCCGGCTTCTGACCTTCCGGCTCTCTGTGCAGAACCCTCTTCTCCCGCCGCCGGCTGGGGCGGCAGGGATCGAGCGCCAGTACGTCCCCGACCGCACGGTGGATGATGTTGACGACCCAGACTTGGGGGCGGCCGCCATGGAGGACGCCGTCGTGGGGGACAGCGCCGAGCCCGGAGGCTCGAAGTTCACCGCGAGCTTCGAGGACTGGCCGGACGACTTCAAAGCCGAAGTCGTTCCGCGCCGCCAGCCGGCGGCCGACCAACAGGGCGCCGGCTCGTCCGTCGTGCCGGCTGCCGGCGGCGCGCAGAAACGTCGGGCCGCTCTAGGCCTCTTCGGCAGCCGGCCGAAGAAGTCCAAGCCCTCCGCCGCGGCGACGAAGCGAGAAGAGGCGGCCGCGAAGGCGGCCCGCTTCCGCAAAGCCGTGAAACAGCCCCAGGCGGTCTCGGCGTAAGTTTTTAACCGCTTGCCGTAGTCTCGACGTTGTTCTTTTTTCTTCAAATGCACTCTTAGCTTTCTTCATTTGCTGGACAGGGCGCCGCTTTCTCTCGAGCGGGGCCCAGGCGGCTCCGTCGTGGGGCCGGCTGTAGGTTCTTCGAGCTCCCGCCGCGTGGACCCCCGCGCCGATCTTAGGGAGGCCATAGAGCGGAACGCCCGCGAAGCGCGGGAGGAGCGCGAGGCGGCGGAGAAGGCGGCCGCCCAGGCGGCAAAGGGGCAGGCTGAAGCCGTAGCCAAGGCTCAGAAGGAGGCGGCTCCTGCAGAGACGGAGGCGGAAAGCTCGCGCAGCCAGCCTCCGCTGCTCGCCGTTCCCCTCCGAGCCGTGGCCCCCAACACCCCGTTGCCCATGGCGGAGGAGATCATCCAAGACCCGCTGCTGTTGGAGAGGGAGGAGGAGCCCGTGGTCTTGGCCGGGAGAACGCCGCCTGCGGCGCCAACCGGGGCGGGCCAAGGCAGTCGATCGCCAGCGGCGCCGGAGGAGCCGGCGGAGGTGAGCCAGGGAGCCGGGCCGGCCTCAAGGTGCAGCTGGCGATGGGCCGGCGTGCTGAAGGAGGCGCCGCTCCGCCGGAGTCGCGCCGAGCCGCGGGCGCCGGCCAGCCGGCAGGAGATCTGGAGGTGGCCAGCTCCGCCGTGTCCGACTGGACTCCCATCGGGGGACCGGCGAGCTAGAAGCAGTGGCTCAAGGGGTCCGGAGCCGGCTACGAGCTCAAGCCGCCCTGCTGCAGTAGCTCAACCAAGAGTTCTCGTCGACACGAACCTCTATCTGGGTAAGTCCTTCGCTCTTGGCTGCTTTGCTTTCTTGATTTCTTCCGTGGGGGCACGTCAGCGCACCCACTGGGTGTAGTCCCCGAGATTCGGGCCGACTGCTGCGCAGTCGGGTCGGATCTTTCTCGACGGCCACCTCACTTTGCTTTCTTTCTAAACTTTCAGGAATACCACAACCTTCGTGTTGCCGCCTTCAACTCCCAGGCTCGAGAGCTGAGCCGGCGGACCAACGACCTGGCCGACAGCCGAAGTAAGTACTTGGTTTGTTTGTCTCCTGTGGGGGCGCGCCAGCGCACCCACTGGGTGTAGTCCCCGAGATTCGGGCCGACTGCCGCGCAGTTGGGTCGAATATTTCTTGACGACTCCTTTCTTATTGATTTTTCTTCTTCTTTGTCTTCAGGGGCCAACGCCGACTTGAGGAAGGAGCTTGGCGAAGCGAAGGCCGCCCTTTTCGCCAAAGAGGCCGAGTGCACTGCCTTGGCTCAGGAACGGGATGCCTGGCCAAGAAGCTGGCCGACCAAGAGGAGAGCCACAAAACGGCCCTTCAGGCGGCGAAGGAGAGCGAAGCCGCCGTGCTGGCGGAGTATGAGATAGCGGCGGCGACTTGGTCCGAGACCCGGCGAGGCCTGGAGGAAGGCTACGGCCGGATTGAAGACTTGATCGACGGTAAGCTGCTTTCCACGGCCTTCCCCCGTCCCTTGCCGTCTGGGTTTTTTTTTGACTTATCTTGGACTGCTGCTTGTTGTTTCTTGCAGATTACTTCCCGGGCTACTCCGTCTTCGCTGCCCAAACCATCGAGGCTCATCGCGAAGCGCGCCGTCAAGCGGGGGCCGACATTGCGCCAGACGCAAACCAGACCCTTGAGGAGCAGCTTCTGGCTGTCCAGGCGCGGCTGCAGCCGGCCCACCGGATGCTCCGCCGGCTCCAACGTGCCGGGGCGCAAGTGCTGGCCGCCCTCTGGCCTGGCGAGATGATCCCCCGCACCCCGAGCCGAACTGCCGACTGGCTGGAAGTCGCAGTCGGACGCTTCGAGGCTTGGAAGGCGTCAGCGGCCCGCCTCGGAGCCAGGCGGGCGTTGGAATTCGTACGGGCTTGGTACCCAGGACTGAGCCTGGACCAGCTGCGTACTTGGCGGATGGAGGCCGACGCGGAGCTGGAGGAGGTGAGGCCGGCTATCGCCCAGCGAGCTTCAACGATCGCCGAGTGCACCGACATCAGCGTTTTCGCACCCGAAATCGATGATGACGGTGTCGCGCAGCCAGAGGAGTGGTTCGGGCTGAACCCGGCGGTGGGCGAGGACTCGGCGGAGGAGATCGCCTCCAGCGACGAGGGCGAAGAGGACGAAAACGACGACGACGGAGACGTCGAGCCGGCTGGTGGAACAACCAGCCGACCTCAGGCCGACCGTGCCTCCAGCAACGAGGCGCGTGGAAGCGCGCCCTCTGCGGGAGGCGGCGACCAAGCCGAAGTTCGTCAGCCGGCCGCTCCTTCAGCCGGCGCGACCGTCTCCGCCAACCAATCGGCCGCTCCGCCAGCCTGACCTGCCGTCTTTAGATTTCCTGCTTTGTTGTCTTTGAACAATTTTTGTTAAGTTTCGCAGTTCCACCCACTGGGGGTGTATCCAAACTATGTTGAATGCTGGCCTCTTGGAGGTCTTTTTATGTAAATATTATCACGTGCATGTTTGGTTTCCATTCACGTATGCTTGTTTGTCCTTAGGATTTTCCTTTGCCGCCTTCCCTCTTTGGGGAGGCAAGTACTTGAGCTTTCTTGGATTTAAAGTAGAGTGAATGGAAACCGGCCGGCCGGCTGCTCTGGTAGCCGGTCGACGGTGTGGGAGAAACCGGCTTTGTTATATTAATCCGTTAGTCCCTAGCCGTTTTTCGTGTGGGCGGTCGTTTCTACCTTTGACCCTTGCCAGTCGGACAGCCGATTCTTCGAACTGCGACTTTGGAAAGGGAAGGCTTGAGAGCCGGCACACTACTTGTATGACTGCAGGTAGGACTTCTAATATAACTTCAGTCGGCCAGTCCCCGAGCCGACTAGTCGGACTCGGTGCCGGACAGAATAAGTAAATGATGCGGCAAGCATGATATTTTCATTCATAAATAAGGGATGGCAGTCCCCGAGCCCTCCTCGGGGAGCCTATTGTCTTGTACTTAATACAAAAGTTAGCGTGATACATACTGCCTTTCAACTGTAAAATCTTCGAAGGAGGTTGGCGTTCCATGGCCGTTCCGACTCCTTGCCGGAGTCGTCTCTTTTGCGTGCCTTCGGCTTCTGTGCGTCGATCAGGTAGTAGGAGTCGTTGCCTAGAGCTCTGGTGATGACGAAAGGGCCTTCCCAAGGGGCTGAGAGCTTGTGCTGGCCGGCTGTTCGCTGAATCAGCCGGAGCACAAGGTCGCCCTCTTGGAAAGATCTTGGCCTGACCTTCCGGCTGTGGTAGCGGCGCAAACCCTGCTGGTAAATTGCGGACCAGCTGAGAGCTAACAGCCGGCTTTCTTCCAGCAGGTCAACGCCGTCTTCTCGTGCTTCCTTGGCCTCCGCTTCCGTGTACATGGTTACTCGAGGCGAGTCGAATTCGATGTCAGTTGGGATGACCGCCTCGGCACCGTACACAAGGAAGAAGGGGGTGAAGCCGGTTGACTTGTTGGGTGTAGTGCGCAGACTCCAAAGGACAGCCGGCAGCTCATCGAGCCAACAGCCGGCCGAGCGCTCCAGGGGTACAACCAATCGGGGCTTGATGCCGGAGAGGATGAGGCCGTTGGCTCGCTCGACCTGGCCGTTTGACTGCGGATGGGCGACGGACGCTAAGTCCAGCCGGATGCCTTGGGCTGCACAGAAACGTGCCAAGGCTCCTTTGGTGAAATTCGTGCCATTGTCGGTGATGATGCTGTGCGGCACGCCATACCGAGTTGTTATGTCTGCGATGAAGGTCACGGCAGTCGGCCCATTCAGCTTCTTGATCGGCTTTGCTTCAATCCACTTGGTGAACTTGTCCACGGCCACGAGCAGATGCGTCATGCCGCCGCGCGCCGTCTTGAATGGGCCCACCATGTCCAGTCCCCAAACGGCAAAGGGCCAAGTGAGGGGAATGGTCTTGAGTGCCGAGGCCGGCATGTGTTGCTTGGAGCTGAAGAGCTGGCATCCCTTGCAATGCTTGACTAGTTCTTTGGCGTCGTCCAAAGCAGTCGGCCAGAAGAAACCATGGCAGAAGGCTTTGGCGACAAGTGATCTTGAGGCCGCATGGTGACCGCACTCTCCTTGGTGAATGTCTGCAAGGATTGCAATGCCCTTCTCTTGCTCGACGCATCGCTGGAGGACTCCGGTGACGCTGCGCTTGAGTAGTTCTCTGTTGACGATTGTGTACGCTCCGGCTCGACGCTGGACTTGTCTTGCTTCTGTTTCGTCGGCCGGCAGGTCTTGGTTCACTAAGAAGTTGAGGATGGACTGAGCCCAAGATGGAGCCGCGATTTCTTCTACTGCCAAAGTGGCTACTGCCACTAGGGTGGGCGGGCTGGGCGGTGAGGTGCTGGAGTCGGCCGCCGGCTGTAGTGCTGGTGCAGTCCCCGGGCCGGCTACCGCAGTCCCCGAGTCGGCTACCGCAGTCCCCGGGCCGGCTACGGGGGTCTTGAGGTCGGCTACTTGATTCTTCGAGCCGGACCTGGCCGCATCGGGGTCAGGCGACACGAAGATGGAATCGGATTCCGGAGACGGCTTGATAGACGGCTTGAATAGGCGTTGTAGAGCGACGCCGGTTGGAATTGCTTGCCGGGTGGAGCCTATTCGGGCCAAGGCATCGGCTGGCTCGTTGTCGGCTCGAGGTACGTGGAGGAACTCGCACCCTTCAAAGTATCCGCTGAGTTGTTGGACCAGGAAACGGTAGCTCGCCATGTTCGCGTCCTTGGCGTCCCAGTCACCGGATGACTGCTGGACTACCAGGTCCGAGTCGCCATAACATAGGATCCGGCGGATGCCAAGCTCTTTGGCAAGCCGGAGCCCGTGTATGAGCGCCTCGTACTCGGCCACATTGTTGGAGGGGGCGAAGTGGATCTGTAGCGCGTATTTGAGCTTGTCGCCTTTGGGAGAGGTAAGGACGATGCCGGCTCCCAAGCCGGTGCGCATCTTGGACCCGTCGAAGTGCATGTGCCAATGGGTGGAGTCCGGAGCCGGTGGCAGGTACTGGGTCTCGGCCCAGTCGATGAGGAAGTCGGCCAGCGCTTGGGACTTGATGGTGGTGCGGGGTTGGTAGAAGATTGTGTAAGGGGCCAGCTCGATTGCCCATTTCGCGACCCGGCCGGACGCATCCCGGCTGCCTATGATCTCGGCTAGCGGGGCAGTGCATACGACCGTGACGGGATGCTCTTGAAAGTAGGGCTTCAGCTTCTTGGCGGTGAAGTACACGCCGTAACACATCTTTTGGTAGTGCGGGTAGTTCTGCTTTGAGGCGGACAGCACCTCGCTCAAATAATACACCGGCCTCTGGACCGGCTAGGCTCGGCCTTCTTCCGGGCGCTGGACTACGATGACGGTGCTGACCACCCGGCTGGTTGCAGCGATGTAAAGGAGCATGGGCTCTTTCTCAGTCGGTGCTGCGAGGACAGGTGGCGTGGCCAGCATCTTCTTCAATTCATGGAAAGCTTGGTCGGCCTGGTCGTTCCACTCGAAGTGAGTGCTCTTCTTCATGAGGCGGTAGAGGGGGAGGGCCTTTTCTCGGAGCCGGCTCATGAAGCGGTTCAAGGAGGCTAGGCACCCGGTGAACTTCTGAATGTCTCGAAGCTTGGTGGGGATCGCCATTCTCTCGATGGCCTTGATCTTCGCTGGGTTGCATTCGATGCCGCGTTCGGAGACCAGGAAGCCTAGGAGCTGGCCGGCTGGCACCCCGAACACGCATTTCTCGGGGTTGAGCTTGATTTGGAACCGGCGCAGGTTCTCAAATGTTTCCGTGAGGTCTTCTAGCAAGGTGCCACGCTTCTCCGTCTTCACCACGATGTCGTCCACATAAACGTGGGCATTCCTGCCGAGCTGCTTGAGGAGACACTTCTGCATGCAACGCTGAAAGGTGGCACCGGCATTTCTCAAGCCGAATGTCATAGTCAGGTAGCAGAAGGCTCCGAACGACGTGATGAAGGCGGTCTTCAGGCGGTCATCCGGGTCTAGCTTTATCTGGTGATATCCAGAGTAAGCATCCAAAAAACTCAACAGCTCGCATCCGGCTGTGGAGTCTATCACTTGGTCTATCCTTGGCAGGGCGAAAGGATCTTTGGGGCAGGCCTTGTTGAGGCTTGTGTAGTCTATACACATGCGCCACTTGTTATTCTTCTTCAACACGAGGACCGGGTTGGCGAGCCACTCTGGAAAGAAAACTTCCATGATGAAGCCGGCCGCTAAGAGCCGGGCTATCTCCTCCCCTACAATCCTGCGCTTCTCCTCTGACAGCCGGCGAAGGGGTTGTCTGACCGGCTTCGCGCCTTCTCGAACATGCAGTTTGTGCTCGGCGAATTTCCTCGGAACACCCGGCATGTCCTTGGGGGACCATGCGAAGATGTCCCGATTCTCACGGAGGAAATCGGCGAGCTCGCCTTCCTATTTGCTGTTCAGGTTTGCCCCGATGATGGCAAACCTCTCTGGATGCTCGGGGTCAAGGGGTATCTTCTTCGTCTCCTTGGCCGGCTGGAAAGATCCTTGATCATCCTGCTCCTTGGGGTCGGGGGACACGGCCGACTGCTTGCCGGCCATGGCCACGACTCGGTCCAGCATCTTCTTCTCTTCAGCGATCACGAGGAACTCGGCCAGCCGGCTGCTGGCCGCGGCGCACTCGGAGGACTTCTTGTAGTCGCCGGCTACGGTGATGACGCCTTTGGTGCTTGGTATCTTCATCTTGAGGTATGCATAGTGGGGAACCGCCATGAACTTGGCCAAGGCAGGTCGGCCCAGCAATGCATGGTAAGGGCTCTCCAGGTCCACCACCTCAAACCAGATCGCTTCCCGGCGGAAATGCTCCTTGTCCCCAAAAAGTACATCAATCTTGATTTTGCCAATGGGGGCGCAGGACAGGCCGGGTACGATGCCGTGGAACACTGTCCGAGTGGGCGTGAGCTGTTTTGTCTTGACGTTCAACTTCTCCAGGGTGTCACGATACAA
This sequence comes from Triticum urartu, assembly GCF_056163025.1. Classification (NCBI taxonomy): domain Eukaryota; kingdom Viridiplantae; phylum Streptophyta; class Magnoliopsida; order Poales; family Poaceae; genus Triticum; species Triticum urartu. Next base: position 371,637,044 of record NC_141873.1, read on the forward strand.
GATGTTGATGCTGCTCCCGCCGTCTATCAATACACGAGAGAAGCGGGCGGCGCGTCTGTCCGTTGCAAGGGTGGCTTCCAGGACCAGAGCATAAGAGCCGGGAGACGGCATCACCTCCGGGTGGTCGGCCCGGCTCCAGCTGATGGGCTTTTCTGACCAATGCATGTGCTCAGCGGGGTTGGCAGCGACCACGCTGACTTCCTGGTGCTCTCGGCGTTTGCTGCGCCGGTCTTCGGGCTGGCTGGTGAAGACGACGTAGGTTGCTTTCTCATCAGGGAACTCGTCATGCACGGCTCCGACTGCGGGCCGAGCGGCTGGAGGCGGAGGCGGCGGGCCGGCAGGCGGAGGCGGCAAGAGCCCCTCGCCTTTAGAGATTCGGGTGAGCCAGTTGAACTTCCGGGTCGTGTGGTTGGACGGCTTCGCGTCGCTGTGGAACTTGCAAGGGGCGTCGAGGGTTTGCTCGTAGGAGAAGGCGGGCTGCCAAGCCGGCCTGCCGCCCTTGGGCTTCTTGGGCGCCGGTCGTTCTTCAGGCGGCGCATCTTCGACCGTGGCCACCTGCCGGCTAGCGGGAGGCGGTGCAGGGCCCTTGCGCTTGTTGTCGTTCGAGTTGGGGTGTCGGCCGGGCTCTCCAGCCGGCGTCTTGGGCGCCGGGTTGAGCACCTTCCCGGACGCGTCTACCCGAAGCTCGGTCTTCATCAAGGAGTCGGCGGTGGCGTACTTGTCCGCTATGTCCAGAAGCTCGTCGAGAGTAGCCGGCTCGTCGCAGAGGAGCTTGTGCTTGAGGAGGGTGCCTTCTCGGCATCCGGCTGTGAAGTACTCTATGGCTTGTACCTCGTGCACCCCTTCACAGGAGTTGCGGAGCTCGGCCCAACGCGTGAGGTAATCGCGAGTGGACTCGGCGGGGCCTTGCACGCACAAGGAGAGCTGCCTGGGCTTGGGAGCCCGCTTGTAGGTGCTGGTGAAGTTGCGGATGAAGGCTTCTGTGAAGTCTAGCCAGCTGTTGATGCTACGCGGCTTGAGGCTGTTGAGCCAAGTCCGCGCCGTGCCTTGCAGCATGAGGGGCACGTACTTCACGGCGACTCGCCGGTTGCCGTTGGCTATGCTAATTGCGGTGGAGTAGTCGATCAACCAATCTTCCGGCTTCACGGAGCTGTTGTACTTGGGCGTGTCTCTTGGGAGCGAGAACCCTTTGGGAAAGGGCTCGTCGCGGATGCGGGGGCCAAAGCAAGGCGGGCCGACATCGTCTTCTTCTTCCAATGCCAGGGATCGTGCCAGGCGGTCGAGCCGATGGTGGGCGTCGTTCTCGCTGATTCCTTCGCGGCGGCCCAGTCGGCCGCTGAGAGTCGGGTGCACCACTGGCGGTGAGGCGGGATATCTCTCTCCACGGGGGGGGGGGGGGCGGAGGCGGGTCGCCCCGCCACTCCATGGCTCGGGGATAACCGTCCGCGTCCCGCTCGATGGGGATCCGGGTCCGGCCGTGGCTGGTAGCCGGCTCCTTCTCGCGTCGTGCGCGGGTATTGCTCGGAGTCGGCGTCCGGGACGTCGCGCCCTACTCTCGGCGCGGGGGAAGGCTTTCCGCGCGAGCGTCGGCTTCGTGCCGCTGCGTGGCGGCGTCGATCAACTGCTGGATGCGCCGGGTCATGTGGGGAAGGTCTTCGGGCTCCAGGCCGTCCAGCTCGTCTACGGCCGCCTGGGCGGCACGCAAGTTCTCGAGCGGAGTGGCATAGACCGGGCGGTCGACTCCCAGCGCGTCGGCGATGACGGCGCTGCGTTGCTTGACAAGGCCGGCCCGGCTTGGCCCGCTCGGGGCCGGCGTGCCGAAGGCGGCGCGGTCAGCCTCGCGCTGGTAGGCCTCAGTGAGGCGTCTTACGGAGGCCAGCCTCCGGCCCTCTGCGAGGAGGGCGAGGCGGCGTGCTTCCAGGGCTTCGTCGTCGACGTCGGCCGGGAGAGGAGCGGACGGGTCGTGGGCCGCCGCGCGCGAGGCGTCGCGGGCGCTCTCGTCGGCCGGGCCGCTGTGGCCGACAACCATCACTTCGGCGGTGACAGCATCGTGGCCGTCGGCTCGGGGAAGCGGGTCGTTGTAGATCGCGACGTTGGCGGGGAAGGCGCCGTAGGAGGCCGTGTCGGAGTCGACAGGCATCGGGTCGATGGAACCAACCGACTCCAGGTCCGCAGCGGGCTCGCTGGAGACATGGAGTTGGCCGAGAAAGTTGGCGAGGCGGTCAGCGCCCGCATCGAAGGCGAGCTCGTCGGGGAGATCGGTGAGGCTGCTTGCCGCGCAGATGCTGGTGACGCCTTGCAGCGCGTCGTGGCAAGCGCCATCGGGCGTGCCGGGCTGGCTACGCTCGCTGGGGAGGAAGAGAGTTCCCATCCAGAACAGGTCTCCGGACGACGGTGCGCCTGGCCCCACGGTGGGCGCCAAATGTCGGGTGGTAGGTGCGACATATGCCAACGGGTGGCTTATCTTTGTGGGAACCAATAAGACGTCGCCGGTGTCTGGAAGCGGGATGAGGCGAAGACATGCACGCCGGCGGATCTTACCCAGCTTCGGGGCTCTCTGAGGAGATAACACCCCTACTGCTGCTCTGCGGGGTCTCCGCATGCTCACTAGATGAATCGAGTAGCTACACAACGCTCCTTGAGCTGTTTTGGGGGAGGAGGAGGAAGAAAGGGCACGGCTAGCCTGCTTCTCCTCCTTGTATGGTATCTAGAACTAGCGGGGGGTCCAACCCTTTGCATGGGTGCCCCGGGGGGTTTATATAGGCCTACCCCCCGGGGGTACAATGGTAATCCGGCTGGGCGCGGGGCCCAGCCGTCTGTGACTGCACTCACCGGCTTCTGCGCCGACTGCTGGGGCCCGCCGGCTGGTGGGTCCCGTCGGTTGTCAACTCCTTGGTCACTGTGGCTTCATCTTGCTGACGTGAGCTTCATCGTGGTAAGCGCGGCTACAGTACCGCCGCCTGCCGGGTGATCGCTGTAGCCTTACCAAGTCTTGTCTCCTTAATGGGGCGTCCTCTTCGAGGGAAGCGGCGGGCCGGCTGGCGGAGCCGGCTCCGTCTTGGGCCGGCTGGTTGGAAGCGCGGCCGCCTTCGGCCGTCTCCCTGTTCTAAGGGGCCCACCGCCTGTGGGCCATGCTGGCGGCCCGTCGTGGGTGACGCCAGGGTCAACATGGCAACAGTGCTGCGCCGGACGGGTCATGCCTACCTCGTACGGCGCACTGTGCCAGGCGTGCTCCGGGATTCGGGGGTGGCAGGCTCTTCTGTAGCCATGCCCCGTCGCACCGCCGTTAGGTGGGTGCAAACTTTGTGGGTACGGTCTTGACTACTTTATGGGGAGCCGGCTTGAAGGAGTCGGCTTTCTCGTAGCCGGCTTCTTAGAGTCGGCCCTCTCATGAAGGTTGAAGTCGGACCGCCTTCCCAAAGCCGGCCTAGATTGCAGCCGACGGGGGGGGGGGGGGGGGGAAGGTGGCCCCGTGTCTTGGATTCTTGAGAGCCGGGCGGGCTCGTAATTTTTGCAGAAGTGCCAGGGGAAGCCGGCTAGGCTACCCATGGCCATTTACTCCGACACCACCTAGCCTTTTTCCCTTGGGTTTCACGGACTGAAGGGTCATCTTTATTTTAACCCCCTCGGGCCAGTGCTTCTCTAAGTGTTGGTCCAACCTGAGTGATGTCCGGCGCCCCCTGGGCAACCAGGGTCTATGCCAACCCGACGTCTGGCTCATCCGGTGTGCCCTGAGAACGAGATATGTGCAGCTCCTATCGGAATTTGTTGGCACATTTGGGTGGCTTTGCTGGTTTAGTTTTACCATTGTCGAGATGTCTTGTAACCAGGATTCCGAGTCTGATCGGGTCGTCCTGGGAGAAGGAATATCCTTCATTGACCGTGAGAGCTTGTGATGGGCTAAGTTGGGACACCCCTGCAGGGATTTGAACTCTCGAAAGTCGTGCCCGCGGTTATGGGCAGATGGGAATTTATTAATGTCCGGTTGTAGAAAACATGAAACTTAACTTAATTAAAATGGATCAACAGCGTGTGTGGCCGTGATGGTCTCTTTTCGGCGGAGTCCGGGAATAGAACACGGTTTTGGGTTATGCTTGAACGTAAGTAGTCTAGGATCACTCCTTGATCATAGATTCTTGAATGTGCTTTGCCTTCTCTTCTCGCTCTCATTTGCGTATGTTAGCCACCATATATGCTAGTGCTTGCTGCAGCTTCACCTCATACCTTTTCCCTACCTATAAGCTTAAATAGTCTTGATCGCGAGGGTGTGAGATTGCTGAGTCCCCGTGACTCACAGATTACTTCCAAAACCAGATGCAGGGACCGATGATACCATTCCAGGAGGTGCGACTGAGCTCAAGTGGGAGTTCGATGAGGACTCGGGACGATACTACGTTTTGTTTCCAGACGATCAGTAGTGGAGCCCAGTTGGGGCGATCGGGGACATTATGCATTTGGGGTTGTCTTTATTTTGGTTCCGTAGTCGGACCTTGAGTGTATCTGGATGATTGTAATGCTATATTTATGTATTGCTTGAAGTGGCGATTGTAAGCCAACTATGTATCTCTTTTCTTATTCAGTACATGGGATGTGTTAAGATTACCCCTCTTGCGACATTGCCTACAATGCGGTTATGCCTCTAAGTCGTGCTCCGACACGTGGGAGATATAGCCGCATCGTGGGTGTTACACAAAGGTACAAGAGACTGCCTGAAAAGATATTAAAGAGCCTTTGGGGTTTTGCAATCTAGATTTGCCATTGTTCGTGGTCCTACTCGTTTTGGGGACAAGCAAACCCTGAACAACATCATGACATGTTGTGTGATTCTTCACAACATGATCATCAAAGATGAGAGGAACATGAATTTTGAGTTCTTCTATGACAATGTCGGTAGCCATGTGAAGCCAGCTAGAGACCCTGAACGCATACAAATTCCTTCAGACATGCCAGGAGATTGAAAACGCAAACACCCACCAGCAGCTTTAGGAGGATCTCATTGAGCACCATTGGCAAAGGCATGGGCAAAGACATTGAGCACCATTGGCAAAGGCACCGGCCAATTTTACATTCATTTCATTTAATTCATGTGTGATCGGTATCATTGTTGTATTCGGGACAATTGTTGTATTGAATTACTCCCTCCGTTTCCAAATATTTGTCTTTCTAGACATTTCAAATGGTTACAATATACAGATGTATGCAGACATATTTCAGAGTGTAGATTCACTCATTTTGCCTCGTATGTAGTCATTTGTTGAAATCTCTAGAAAGACAAGTATTTTGGAACGGAGGGAGTATTAGTTTAATTTGATGATTTGAATAATTATTGTAATTTGGATTTATAATATTCACATTTTATGTTATTTGAATTCATATTTTTTCTGTAATATGTGAGATATGTGTCAAATTCAGAAAACATGTTTCACGGGCTCACGCGGGCTCGCAAAACAAGTGCAAGCTCGCAAAACACGTTTTCCGTGAACTGTAAATGTGTTATAAGGGTCGACGATATAAGGGGTCTACTAGAGATGCTCGAAAGGAGGCGCCAACGTTCTGTTTTATCGGCGTACCCTCCCACATGCCTCGTCTTTTGTATGGGCTGGCCCATTGTCGTTTTTTCTCCCCCACCGGTTTTGGAAAGGTTCTAGGTCGTTTTTCCTTTGCCTTTTCTTTTGGGTTTTCTTTCTTTTCTTCTTTTTTGTTTTCACTTTTGTTTTATTTTTTTCCTTTCTTTGTTTTACAAATATGTGATCTTTTTTCCAAACTCGTGAACATTTTCATATTCGTGAAGTTTTTCAAATTCATGTCTTTTTTAGTCATGCATAATTTTCAACTTCGTGAACATTTTTTGAAATACATGAACACCTTTTGAAATACAGAAACAATTTTCAAATTCATGAATATTTTTTGAATTCATGAACACTTTTGTATTTCATGGACATTCAAAGTCATGATTTTTTTGAATTCGTGAACATTTTTCAAAACTATGAACTTTTTTCAAAATAGCGAACATTTTTTCATTTCATGATTTTTTTATGAATTCATGAATATTTTTTGAATTCAGAACATGCCATCACTCGTGTATCAATAGCAGAGTGGGTGTTGATTTATTGTTCTATACTTAAATAAGTAAATCTAACAAGGATTGCATCTACATAACCAAAAGACGTTCAGGACTTGACCATGGCAAATCTAATGTTTTCGATGGTAGTTTTAGCGACGCGACGATGGGAAGTTTAGTTGCCAAGCATGGCAAATCTGCGTGTGGTGTATTTTTTGCCAGAAAATCGCCATGTGTGTCGACTAAACTTGCCATTCTCGCGTCACTAAAATTGCCATCGAAAACGTTTGATTTGCCATGGTCAAGTCCAGAATGTTCGGGATTTATCATTTTTGATAATCACAGGATAAAGTTAAAAGAATAGCAAGGTAAACTACGATCCTTCTCACGGCAAGTAGACAAATGCACAAATCCATCAATAATTGTCAGTCTTCAGTGCAAAATGATCCACCACCAGCACTGAACACTGAATAATCACGTCGTTATTTGGCCCACAATAGTGCATATGTCTTGTCCAGTATTCATCTCTACAAATCGTCATCGCGGCTCTCCAAACCCAGATATCAAGCATGAGTCGAACAACACAAAGGTTACAGAGCTAAGCTTCCTACCCGGCTCACCAGAAATAAATTTCACTAGCCCTTACAGGTACAGCGGCAGTTAGGTCGACACCATACTTCCAGATGACTACCAACTATGTATACTTGAGAAAAATATTGCAAAATAAAATCTAGCTTCATTTATGTCAGTTACTGATCTTGCAAGTTGTACCTTTGCCTAACTTTATTGATACAGCAAAGGTTATGAATACATAGTTAGGACAACATGTAGCTTAACATTTACACTAGTATTAGCAATCTTCTACAAAGGACAGAGAGCTAACTGAAGATATTTGTTCATGTATATCCATGCGAGTGAACTTGAAATCTGGCTATTAAGTAATTGAGAACTATGTGAATTCCCATTGCATTTACGAAATATTGTTAATCCCCGAGAATGCTTCTTCCAAAACATAGAAGTAAGCTTCAGCCACTTGAAGTCTGAAGACCTGGGCTTGTTGATCAACGAAGCCGAAGTTCGCATGTAGCATACAGGTGTCAGCAGTGCGATAACACCAGCTAGTTTCATAAACCAAAATATCAGAACATGCCATCAATCGCAGCTGATAGCAGGGGGGGGGGGGGGGGGGGGTGATTTATTGTTCTATACAAAATGAGTAAATCTAACAGAACCAAAAGACTTCAGTAAAAATCATAGGATAAAGTTAAAGAAATAGCAAGGTAAACTATGATCCTTCTCATGATAATTAGACAAGTGCACAAATCTATCAATAATTGTCAGTCTTCGGTGCAAAATGATCCACTACCAGCACTGAACACTGAATAATCACGTCGTTATTTGGCCCACAATAGTGGAAATGTCTTGTCCAGCATTCATCTCTACAAATCGTCATCGTCGGCTCTCCAAACCCAGACATCAAGCATGAGTAGAAAAACACAAAGGTTACAGAGCGGCAGCGGCCCAAAGGTAAACACAAAGGCTCACCAGAAATAAAACTCACTTGCCCTTCCAGGTGCAGCGGCAGATACATTTGAGATAATTACAGCATTCACATTGCAGTCTATCAATAGTCTACACCTCACGGAAAATGTTTTGATAAAATAAAATGTGTACTATTGACCCTGAAAGATCAATCAACTATAGTCAATCATACGAAGAGTTCTGCAGGTGCTTAGTAGACAATTGGGCGCTAAGTTTCTCAAAGTATCTGCTTAACTCCAAACCTGGACTTCCAAATGACCAGTTGCACAGATGAAATACCTATGTATAATTGACAAAGATATTGGAAAATAAAATCTACTACCATTGTACCGAAATACTTGTAGGTGGGGGAACTAGTACAAGTTCCCCCAACTACAAGTACTTTGATACAGAGGGAGTAGCTTCATTTATGTCAATTATAAACTGATCCTGCAAGTTGTACCTTTGCCTAACTTTATTGATACGGTGAAGGCTACAAATTCATAGTTAGGTCAACACGTAGCTTACCATTTACACCATTAGCAAGTTTCTACAAAGGACAGAGAGCTAACTGAAGATATTTGCTCATGTATATGCATGCAAGAGACCTTAAGCAATCTGGCTAGAAAGTAACTTAGAACCATGTGAGTTTCTCGATGCATTTAGGAAATATCGGAGATCCCCATAGAATGCTTCTTCTAAACATAGAAGTGAGCTTCAGCCACTTTTGAGTAACAAAAACACTATCATGTCAGCTATTAATGATATTGATACATGATAAGGTTACACAAATGACGGACAATTCCCAACAACACTCGGACATCTTGGTTTACTCTATAGCGAGAAAGTAACATTATCTGGTTCCAGTTTTTGTTCTTCCGCTTAGTCAAGCTCCTTCAGGTTGAGGGTTCACCTTATTACATATCAATGAAGGAGGGAACGCCATGATGTACGGATAGGAACGAATAGGGTAGGGAGTGACAGGGCAGAGCTTATTCAGCTCCTCTGTTTCAAGGCAGAAGGACATGAAAAAGCAAGAATTCAAATGCGTCTCACAAGAAGTAGAAAAATACACCAAACCACCGATAATCGCCACAACATTGAGAGCACAATCATCGTGCAGAGTGATCGCATCCTGCATCGGTAATGTCTTATCCAGGATCCATCTATCAACGTCGTCGTCATCCGGTCCCCAGACCCAGACAACAAGCGTGAATTTAACCGTGCAAACCAAGCAGAGCCTCCCATCCTTGGTCTCACCAGGCTTAAATTCCCCTTGCCCTTCCATATGCAGCGGCGGATTGATTTGCGAGAATTGCAGTGTAGCGGTGTTCAGCACAAGGATATTGGCTCCGCTTGTGTCCAATAAAGAAACCCATTCACCATTGTACCATCATGATTGCAGTGACCATCCTCTGAAAACGGGAAAACCTGCCACTCTCTGCTATCTGATGAGAACACGGCAGCTTGCGCCCCCCACTCGTCATGACAGACAGAGGCAACGCGGAACTCCCCGTGGCATTCTTCAGAGCCGAGCATGTGGAACTCAACGTGCATGCCGCTGCAGATCTTGTCCGGTGGCGCGGAGAAGAGATCCAGGGCCCGTGTGAGGGGATCGTAGACAGCCATTTGCTTGATTCCCCAGTTGACGAGAACGACATATCCGTCGCGGCAGTCTTCCATTGCCCACTCGCGATCGGCGTCCTTATCGTCTTCGGGGAGCAGGGTAAGGAAGACATCGGCGCCGCGGATGGCGGCGGCGTGGTCCACGTCGGAGAGGCGGCGGGTGGGCGCAAAGGCTGGCAAGGCGGGGTCGTGGATGCTGAGGAAGATTCCTAGGAGCGGGGGCGAGTGGAGGTCGCTGAACCGGCGGCGGAATGCAGGCGACGAACGGACGGCGCCGAGAAAAGGGCGGCAGGTGAGGGAGGCGCGAACGAGGCTCGGGAGGGAGGGGAGGCAGAGGAATACCTCGCGCAGAAGGTCGTCGCCGAGGGCGCATATGGTGGTGGGAGCGGGTGACGGGGATTTCTTCTTCTTCTTCGGAGTCGGCGGCGGCGGCGGCGGTGGCTGGGAGGCCATGTCGCGCACTGGAAAGAGTAAAGGAGGCGGCGGCGTTCCGTTTTATCGGCGTACCCTCCCGCGCGCTTCGTCCTCTGTATGGGCCGGCCCATTGTTGGTTTTTCTAGTGAGAAAACTTTTGGATGGATTTTTAAAAAAAGGTTTCTCAATATACGACCTCTCCTCAAACAAAATTTAAATATACGACTTATAAAATAGCACAATAAATCGAGTCAATGTCAACTTTTCGAAACCTAATATGACACGAATTCAAAATAATTACCCATATGCATGGACTCAGTTCAAATTTTACAATGTACACTGAATTGAAATATCGATATTAAGTCTCGTACTATCTACATTCAAATATTGTTTTTAGCCCCCACACACACGCTACATACTTCCAGGATCGGTCAATCTTCCTCTCTTAACCACCTTAGGAAGCTATCGGTTTCCAACACACAACCATTCTTTCTCTTCATATTTCGATCTCTAACTCTCTCAACTACACAATCTCTTTTTACTATGTTACGAAATGTATTTACCTCACACACCCGCCATTGCACTCCATGTCGAGCTCTCTCTCCCTCTCCCTCTCACCCTCTCGTGCTAAATACATGCATTGCCTATCTAGCCCCCCAACCTCTCGTGCGCACGCACGCACGTTGTCTATCTAGGTCACTCCCTCGAGACTGTCCCACTCTTTCTTCCGCACAGCGGGCCACACTCGCTCAATCTCGCTCTCTTTATCTGAGTCTCGTTTAACCTCGTTTTCTTTCACACACAAATGATAAATCTCCATGTTCGGGCCTCGATCGACACACTCTATACTCTCTCACACAGATTGTCTATCTAGGTCAGTCCATCGAAGCCGGCCCCACTCTTTCGACCTCATGGCGGGCAACGCTCGCTCTCTCTCTCTCCCTCTCTCTCTTTGTATGTCTCGATTGACCTCGCTCTTTCTCGGAAAAAATGATATATCACCATGTTTGAGGCTAATTCGACTTATTCACATTGTATACTCTCTCACGCACATTGTCTATCTTGGTCACTCTCTCCAACCCGTCTCACTCTTTCGATCGCACGACGACCCTATGTGATCGATCGACCTTGCTTCCTCCCATGCACAAAATATATCTACACATCTGTGACTGGATCATCTCTCAAGCTCTATCTTACAACCCTCACCCTTGCCAAAATCTCAATCGGAAAATATCTCTCCAGAGCATATATATTTGTTCCATGAATGTCGGATCACACTCACTTTGTCTCTCTATCTATATGTCTCTCGATTGACCTTACTTTCTCATGCCGTATCTTCCACACATTGAAGCTACCTCTTCATCTCTCGCAAAGCCGGAGCTATTTACATTGCGAGGAGCACTCCAACCTTGGATTAATTTGTGTAGGCATTTATTCCGGTCGGTTTAGATTATATTTTCGTAGCATTCGGCCCACAACTACTCGAAACACCGTTGCAACCCCCGCAACTCCCCTAGTTGATTTCCCTCTGGCTCGGTCATCGCTCTCTCGCACGCCCTTTCTCGCCTTCAACGTCGCACCATGGTATTATTGCAAAAAACTCTGCTATTCTCTTTAATTATTATAAATAAGCTAGAAAACTACACACCGATAGTCCATTTGGAATGGAACAAATTTGGACCCACAAATTAAAGTGCTACAAACTACACACCGAGGGGCCCACATGTCATAAAACAAATTTGGACCCATATACAAATTAAAAAAATAAAGGACGAGGATCGAACATGCGACCAGGGCCTTCAAGCCGCACGTTAATAGGCAACATACGTAGAACAACAATGTTTGTTGTACCTCCCTTTGTTCACATAATGTTTTTATATTATCACAACATATTTAATTGATAACATGTAATATTATTTTTAGTACTATTCGCCTTCACTTACTGGTGGGTTCCACGTGTGCTCTCTCTCTCCTCCCCTTCCGCGTTTAGACGCATGGGCAAACACGAGGAACTTGTGGGCGATGTTGCCGTTGACCATATCTGGACGCATTCATAAGTTACAGCACCAGTTTCACGTGCTAGTAGCACTAGTCAGTGTGTACGTGCAATGCACGTTAATTTCGAAGTATATTAAGTGCATGCAGATATTAAGTTGGATATTATTTGCGTGTTATTATATGTGATTAGCACTATTTTTGGCATGAAATTAACTGCACGCTAAACGTGTTGAGCACTCGACATTGAAGCAGTCTAGGTCGTTGGATGACTAGGAATACATGTGGCTTGATGACGTTTTATATTTAATTTGATACGGCTCTAGCAGAACATTGAATCGATCAAACCATAGATTTCATTCAGTCTGACTCCAACTTTAAATTATATGATGATCGGTCTAAAATAAACGGAAATGATAGACGTTCGGATTTTAAGCATGGCAATCCGAACGTTTTTCATGGAAAATTTAGATTATGCGGCGACGGCGGGTTCGTCTTGCGGTGGGAAGCAGCTCCTCTGCCGTGCTCTATGTGTCGTCGGGCCACTGACCGATGGCGACGACGGCGTCTTGCGCCGTTGTTGCGTACTCCTGGACGTTGGCCCTAGCTTCAAGGAAGGCCACAATGTTCTGGACTTCGGTCTCCAAGAGCAAGTCAACTGGCGGGAGGAGGCGACTGGCGTTGGTGCAAGGAAGCGGTCGACGGCGGCCATCCATGCTGCTGAGGGGGGCACTGGCACCCGCGCGGGGACAGGCGCTGTCAACGGCGCGGCGGAGACATTCGTGTGCACGGGCACCGGCACGGGCACGCACGTCAGTGCACGCGCAGGCACATGCGCTGGCACGGGCGTGCGCGTCAGGGCACGCGCAGGCACTGGCAGGTGCACGGGCGCGTGAAAGTTGATGGGGACCTCGTGGAACCCCGTGGCATCAAGCTCGGCGCCAATGTGCGGCTCCCAGCCCATCAATGCCACGGGGATGGACGTTGGCGCAGTCGGGGCGACGGGAGCCGGAACGGGAGCGGGGACAGGCGCGCCGTCTTCTCGCAAGGCCAGTTCAAGCTCGTCCCAAAGCGCCTTATGTTCTTGAGACTCCGGCTGGGTGTCTTCCTCGGGAAACTGGAAGACTAAGGGCAGACCATCGTGATGCGGCATGACGTACGTTTAGGTCAGGCTAGTTGGAGGTAGACGACAGGAGAATCGGAGAGGAAGAGAGAAGATTGTAGCGATACCGGGTAGTGTGGGGTTGATTTTAAACTGCGGTGTCGGCGACATTAAAAGTGGGAGCAGTTGGGACGAAGTTGGGCGGCGGAGCCTGGTCAAAGGGCTCGCCTCCCGGTGAGCCTGCACAACGGTCTGCTCGCACGCCTCCCTGTCAGCTGGCGCAGCAGTCTGCTTGCATGCCTCCCGTCGACTCACACGCTTGCTCGGACGGCACATGCCGATGAGAAGCGGGACTCGTGGCGGCACGTAAACACCCACGGTTTCAATAGTGAAAGCGTTCTCCTTAAAGTGACAGGTCTTTGTTCCAAAATACCTTGGCTCTTTATTTGTGCAACTTGCCATAAGCAGCTTGTTTCAAATTGAAGAAAAAAATTACAAAGTAATATTTGTGCCATATGACGTGACCATGCTCAGTTTCAAGAATTTATGGTCACTTTTGGATTTTCTAAAATTAAAGATTCAGGATTCGAAACAATATCATAACCTGCATCATGCAATAAATTTTCAAACCATACATTTGTCCTGTTGTATTTCTTAAGAAAGGATTTGGTCAAACATTTTTGCTTAGTTAGACTTCAGACAAGTTATATATGCAGGGCAAAAGGATAATCCCTCCGTACCCATGCATTGCCTCATATATTAACTCAAGTACTAGGCACAAACAAACGGGAAAAAAGGGGCTCAATTCTGTGCTCATCCTGGTGTAGTAGTAGTAGTAGTAGTAGTAGTAGGCAATGTAGTTGACGGGTGACCTTGGCAAGCGGCGACCGAGGGAATTGAACCGTGCTCGGCACAGTAGGTAACGTTGTCTAGTTACTTTTTTTAACACAATGTTGTCTAGTTACTAAAGCATCCCTCCGTTGTTCATCGGTAGTCATTATGGACCGGGGACATGAGGGGAATTTCCTAGGGCTGGAATTCTGGCCGCCAGATATTTCGACTCGAAACGCGGGGGCTCGACTAGTTGGGGTTGCCTAATGTGCGTACCACGCACGCCACCAGAAGGACACGAGCCTGGTTGTATTTTTTATTTTTTTAGAATCAACACGGGCCAAGGTATGGCTGGTATGCCGTTGGGTCCTACCATTCGATAATACGAAAGGAACCTTTTAAGTTGCTGAACAAATCTATGTGTATTACAATGCCCGTATTTTTCTTGCAAATACTAATCTCAACATGGTCATTGATTTATGACGAGTTGTTGAATTAGAGTGAGTTTGTGATATAGTGATCTCAATGTGGATTTCATATTTCATGGCATCCCTGCTAAGTTTTTAAATGCAAATTCAAATTTAAAAGATGAACAATATGGAGGTGAGAAAACTTTGTATGTATCAAGCATATGACCACACACACAGACACCCACACACGAACACAACAACAATCCAATAAGTATAGTGCATCTATTTTTCCAAACCATGCATGCATGACACGAATTCAAAAATACTCCTTCTGTTCCTAAATATTAGTCTTTTAGAGATTTCAACAAGCGACTACATACGGAGCAAAATAAATGAATCTACACTCTAAAATATGTCTATATACATCTGTATGTGCCAGTCCACTTGAAATCTCTGAAAAGACTAATATTTAGGAACGAAGGGAGTAAAATGTAAGACATGCATGGTCCTCAATTCAGTATTTAAAACGAACATGAAACTGAAACATGAATATTAAGTCTAGTACTACAGTACATGCAAATGTTGTGTTTAATTAGGCGGAGCTATGATTGTCGGGGTCACCCCCTCGACCTTAGATAAAGTTGTGAAGCTCTGTTTAGGGTTGTTAAGATTATATTTGTCCCCACCCTCCCAACCACCGACTGGTTGTGCACCCCACCCCTCCTCCCCGGGAGAATATCATGTGCCCCATACCTTCTATGCTATATGCTGATACGAGTTGCTTGGAGCTTGTAGATCTGAGATATAGCAGCTCACATGATGTCTTAATATTTTTACAGGAAACCTTGATGAGTTTGAGAATTGCACACAATTTGTACAAAAACTATTGGGGAACGTAGCAGAATTTTAAAATTTTCTACGCATCACCAAGATCAATCTATGGAGTCATCTAGCAACGAGGGAAAGAGGAGTGCATCTACATACCCTTGTAGATCGCGCGCGGAAGCGTTCAAGAGAACAGAGTTGATGGAGTCGTACTCGTCGTGATCCAAATCACCGATGACCAAGTGCCGAACGGACAGCACCTCCGTGTTCAACACACGTACGGTTGGGAAGACGTCTCCTCCTTCTTGATCCAGCAAGGGGGAAGGAGAGATTGATGAAGATCCAGCAGCACGACGGCGTGGTGGTGGATGCAGCACGATCCCGGCAGGGCTTCGCCAAGCGCATGCGGGAAGGAGAGGTGTTACGGAGGGAGAGGGAGGCGCCAAGAACAAGGGTGTGCGGCTGCCCTCCCTCCCCCCTTCTTTATATAGGGGCCTTGGGGGGGCGCCGGCCCTAGGAGATGGATCTCCAAGGGGGCAACAGCCAAGGGGTGGCTTCCCCCCCAAGCCAAGTGGGGGGCGCCCCCACCCCTAGGGTTTCCCAACCCTAGGCGCAGGGGAGGCCCAAGGGGGGCGCACCAGCCCACTAGGGGCTGGTTCCCCTCCCAATTCAGCCCATGGGGCCCTCCGGGATAGGTGGCCCCACCCAGTGGACCCCCGGGACCCTTTCGGTGGTCCCGGTACAATACCGGCGACCCCCGAAACCTTCCTGATGGCCAAAACTGGACTTCCTATATATAAATCTTTACCTCCGGACCATTCCAGAACTCCTCGTGAAGTCCGAGATCTCATCCGGGACTCCGAACAACTTTCGGGTTACTGCATACTAATATCTCTACAACTCTAGTGTCACCGAACCTTAAGTGTGTAGACCCTACAGGTTCGGGAGACTTGCAGACATGACCGAGACGCCTCTCCGGTCAATAACCAACAGCGGGATCTGGATGCCCATGTTGGCTCCCACATGCTCCATGATGATCTCATCGGATCAACCACGATGTCGAGGATTCAATCAATCCGTATACAATTCCCTTTGTCAATCGTACGTTACTTGCCCGAGACTCGATCGTCGGTATCCCAATACCTCATTCAATCTCGTTACCGGCAAGTCACTTTACTCGTGCCATAATGCATGATCCCGTGATCAACCACTTGGTCACATTGAGCTCATTATGATGATGCATTACTGAGTGGGCCCAGAGATACCTCTCCGTCATACGGAGTGACAAATCCCAGTCTCGATTCGTGCCAACCCAACAGACACTTTCGGAAATACCTGTAGTGTACCTTTATAGTCACCCAGTTACGTTGTGACGTTTGGCACACCCAAGGCACTCCTACGGTAGCCGGGAGTTGCACAATCTCATGGTCTAAGGAAATGATACTTGACATTCGGAAAAGCTACAACAAACGAACTACACGATCTTTGAGCTATGCTTAGGATTGGGTCTTGTCCATCACATCATTCTCCTAATGATGTGATCCCGTTATCAATGACATGCAATGTCCATAGTCAGGAAACCATGACTATCTTTTGATCAACGAGCTAGTCAACTAGAGGCTCACTAGGGACGTGTTGTGGTCTATGTATTCACACATGTATTACGATTTCCGGATAACACAATTATAGCATGAATAATAGACAATTATCATGAACAAAGAAATATAATAATAACAATTTTATTATTGCCTCTAGGGCATATTTCCAACAGTCACCCACTTGCACTAGAGTCAATAGTCTAGTTACATTGTGATGAATCGAACACCCATGCTGTTCTGGTGTTGATCATGTTTTGCTCTTGGGAGAGGTTTAGTCAACGGATCTGCCACATTCAAGTCTGTATGTACTTTACAAATCTCTATGTCTCCATTTTGAACACTTTCACGAATGGAGTTGAAGCGACGCTTGATATTCCTGGTCTTCCTGTGAAACCTGGGCTCCTTGGCAAGGGCAATAGCTCCAGTGTTGTCACAGAAGAGAGTCATCGGGCCCGATGCATTGGGTATGACTCCTAGGTCGGTGATGAACTCCTTCACCTAGACTGCTTCTTGTGCTGCCTCCGAGGCTGCCATGTACTCCGCTTCACATGTAGATCCCGCCACAACACTTTGCTTGCAACTGCACCAGCTTACTGCCCCACCATTCAAAATATACACGTATCCGGTTTGTGACTTAGAGTCATCCAGATCTGTGTCGAAGCTAGCATCGACGTAACCCTTTACGACAAGCTCTTCGTCACCTCCATAAACGAGAAACATATGCTTAGTCCTTTTTAGGTACTTCAGGATATTCTTGACCGCCGTCCAGTGTTCCATGCCGGGATTACTTTGGTACCTTCCTACCAAACTTACGGCAAGGTTTACATCAGTTCTGGTACACAGCATAGCATACATGATAGACCCTATGGCCGAGGCATAGGGGACGACACTCATCTTTTCTCTATCTTCTGGCATGGTCGGGCATTGAGCCATGCTCAATCTCGTACCTTGCAATACAGGCAAGAACCCCTTCTTTGACTAATCCATTTTGAACTTCCTCAATATCTTGTCAAGGTACGTACTCTGTGAAGGACCAATGAGGTGTCTCGATCTATCTCTATAGATCTTGATGCCTAATATATAAGCAGCTTCTCCAAGGCCCTTCATTGAAAAACACTTGTTCAAGTACGCCTTTATGCTTTCCAAGAATTCTATATCATTTCCCATCAACAGTATGTCATCCACATACAATATGAGAAATGCTACAGAGCTCCCACTCACTTTCTTGTAAATGCAAGCTTCTCCATAAGTTTGCATAAACCCAAACGCTTTGATCATCTCATCAAAGCGAATGTTCCAACTCCGAGATGCTTGCACTAGCCCATAAATCGAGCGTTGGAGCTTGCACACCTTGTCAGCATTCTTAGGATCGACAAAACCTTCCGGCTGCATCATATACAATTCTTCCTTAAGGAAACCATTAAGGAATGCCGTTTTGACGTCCATTTGCCATATCTCATAATCATAGAATGCGGCAATTGCTAACATGATTTGGACGGACTTCAGCTTCGCTACGGGTGAGAAAGTCTCATCGTAGTCAACCCCTTGAACTTGTCGATAACCCTTAGCGACAAGCCGAGCTTTATAGATGGTCACATTACCATCCGCGTCTGTCTTCTTCTTAAAGATCCATTTATTTTCTATGGCTCGTCGATCATCGGGCAAGTCAGTCAAAGTCCATACTTCATTTTCATACATGGATCCTATCTCGGATTTCATGGCTTCTAGCCATTTGTCGGAATCCGGGCCCGCCATCGCTTCTTCATAGTTCGAAGGTTCACCGTTGTCTAACAACATGATTTCCAAGACAGGGTTGTCGTACCACTATGGTGCGGAACGTGTCCTTGTGGACCTACGAAGTTCAGTAGCAACTTGATCTGAAGTTTCATGATAATCATCATCAACTTCCTCTCTAGTCGGTGCAGGCACCTGAGGAACATTTTCTTGAGCTGCGCCACTTACCGGTTCAAGAGGTAATACTTCATCAAGTTCTACTTTCCTCCCACTTATTTCTTTCGAGAGAAACTCTTTCTCTAGAAAGGACCCATTCTTGGCAACAAAGATCTTGCCTTCAGATCTGAGGTAGAAGGTATACCCAATAGTTTCTTTAGGGTATCCTATGAAGATGCATTTTTCCGATTTGGGTTCGAGCTTTTCAGGTTGAAGTTTCTTGACATAAGCATCGCATCCCCAAACTTTTAGAAACGACGCTTAGGTTTCTTCCCAAACCATAATTCATACCGTGTCGTCTCAACGGATTTCGACGGAGCCCTATTTAAAGTGAATGCGGCAGTCTCTAAAGCATAACCCCAAAATGATAGCGGTAGATCGGTAAGAGACATCATAGATCGCACCATATCCAATAGAGTGCGATTACGATGTTCGGACACACCATTACGCTGAGGTGTTCCAGGCGGCGTGAGTTGTGAAACTATTCCACATTTTCTTAAGTGTGTGCCAAATTCGTGACTCAAGTATTCTCCCCCACGATCTGATCGCAAGAACTTGATTTTTCTGTCACGTTGATTCTCAACCTCGCTTTGAAATTCCTTGAACTTTTCAAAGGTCTCAGACTTGTGTTTCATTAAGTAGACATACCCATATCTACTCAAGTCATCAGTGAGGGTGAGAACATAACGATAGCCACCGCGAGCCTCAACACTCATTGGACCGCACACATCAGTATGTATGATTTCCAATAAGTTGGTTGCTCGCTCCATTGTTCCTGAGAACGGAGTCTTGGTCATTTTACCCATGAGGCATGGTTCGCACGTGTCAAATGATTCGTAATCAAGAGACTCCAAAAGTCCATCTGCATGGAGCTTCTTCATGCGTTTGACACCTATGTGACCAAGGCGGCAGTGCCACAAGTATGTGGGACTATCATTATCAAACTTACATCTTTTGGTATTCACACTATGAATATGTGTAACATTACGCTCGAGATTCATTAAGAATAAACCATTCACCAATGGAGCATGACCATAAAACATATCTCTCATATAAATAGAACAACCATTATTCTCTGATTTAAATGAGTAGCCATCTCGAATTAAACGAGATCCTGATATAATGTTCATGCTCAAAGCTGGCACTAAATAACAATTATTGAGGTTTAAAACTAATCCCGTAGGTAAATGTAGAGGCAGCGTGCCGACGGCGATCACATCGACCTTGGAACCATTCCCGACGCGCATTGTCACCTCGTCCTTCGCCAGTCTCCGTTTATTCCGCAGCTCCTGCTTTGAGTTACAAATGTGAGCAACTACACCGGTATCAAATACCCAGGAGCTACTACGAGTACTGGTAAGGTACACATCAATTACATGTATATCACATATACATTTAGTGTTGCCGGCCTTCTTGTCTGCTAAGTATTTGGGGCAGTTTCGCTTCCAGTGACCACTTCCCTTGCAATAAAAACACTCAGTCTCGGGCTTGGGTCCATTCTTTGGCTTCTTCCCGGCAGCTTGCTTACCGGGCGCGGCAACTCCCTTGCCGTCCTTCTTGAAGTTCTTCTTACCCTTGCCTTTCTTGAACTTAGTGGTTTTATTCACCATCAACACTTGATGTTCCTTTTTGATTTCCACCTCTGCTGATTTCAGCATTGAATATACCTCAGGAATGGTCTTTTCCATCCCCTGCATATTGAAGTTCATCACAAAGCTCTTGTAGCTCGGTGGAAGCGACTGAAGGATTCTGTCAATGACCACGTCATCCGGGAGATTAACTCCCAGCTGAGTCAAGCGGTTATGCAACCCAGACATTTTGAGTATGTGCTCACTGATAGAACTATTTTCCTCCATCTTACAGCTAAAGAACTTGTCGGAGACTTCATATCTCTCGACCCGGGCATGAGCTTGGAAAACCATTTTCAGCTCTTCGAACATCTCATATGCTCCTTGTCTCTCAAAACGCTTTTGGAGCCCCGGTTCTAAGCTGTAAAGCATGCCGCACTGAACGAGGGAGTAATCATCAGCACGTGACTGCCAAGCGTTCATAACGTCTTGGTTCTCTGGGACAGGTGCTTTACCTAGCGGTTCTTCTAGGACATAATCTTTCTTGGTAGCTATGAGGATGATCCTCAGGTTCCGGACCCAGTCCGTATAGTTGCTGCCATCATCTTTCAGCTTGGTTTTCTCTAGGAACGCGTTGAAGTTGAGGACAACGTGGGCCATTTGATCTACAAGACATATTGTAAAGATTTTAGACTAAGTTCATGATAATTAAGTTCATCTAATCAAATTACTCAATGAACTCCCACTCAGATAGACATCCCTCTAGTCATCTAAGTGAAACATGATCCGAGTCAACTAGGCCGTGTCCGATCATCACGTGAGACGGACTAGTCAACATCGGTGAACATCTTCATGTTGATCGTATCTTCTATACGACTCATGCTTGACCTTTTGGTCTTCTGTGTTCCGAGGCCATGTCTGTACATGCTAGGCTCGTCAAGTCAACCTAAGTGTATTGCGTGTGTAAATCTGGCTTACACCCGTTGTATTCGAACATTAGAATCTATCACACCCGATCATCACGTGGTGCTTCGAAACAATGAACCTTCGCAACGGTGCACAGTTAGGGGGAACACTTTCTTGAAATTATTACGAGGGATCATCTTATTTAAGCTACCGTCGTTCTAAGCAAATAAGATGTAAAACATGATAAACATCACATGCAATCAAATAGTGACATGATATGGCCAATATCATTTGCTCCTTCTGATCTCCATCTTCGGGGCTCCATGATCATCGTTGTCACTGGAATGACACCATGATCTCCATCATCATGATCTCCATCATTGTGTCTTCTTGAAGTTGTCCCGTCATCTATTACTTCTACTACTATGGCTAACGCTTTAGCAATAAAGTAAAGTAATTACATGACGTTTATGTTGACACGCAGGTCATAAATAAATAAAGACAACTCCTATGGCTCCTGCCGGTTGTCATACTCATCGACATGTAAGTCGTGATTCCTATTACAAGAACATGATCATCTCATACATCACATATATCATTCATCACATCCTTTGGCCATATCACATCACAAAACACTTGCTGCAAAAACAAGTTAGACGTCCTCTAATTGTTGTTGCAACTTTTTACGTGGCTGCTATAGGTTTCTAGCAAGAATGTTTCTTACCTACGCCAAAACCACAACATGAATTGCCAATTTCTATTTACCCTTCATAAGGACCCTGTTCATCGAATACGATCCGACTAAAGTGGGAGAGACAGACGCCCGCCAGCCACCTTATGCAACTAGTGCATGTCAGTCGGTGGAACTAGTCTCACGTAAGCGTACGTGTAAGGTCGGTCCGGGCCGCTTCATCCCACAATGCTGCCGAATCAAGATAAGACTAGTAACGGCAAGATAATTGACAATATCGACGCCCACAACTGCTTTGTGTTCTACTCGTGCATAGAAACTACGCATAGACCTAGCTCATGATGCCACTGTTGGGGAACATAGCAGAATTTAAAAAATTTCTACGCATCACCAAGATCAATCTATGGAGTCATCTAGCAACGAGGGAAAGAGGAGTGCATCTACATACCCTTGTAGATCGCGCGCGGAAGCGTTCGAGAGAACGGAGTTGATGGAGTCGTACTCATCGTGATCCAAATCACCGATGACCAAGTGCCGAACGGACAGCACCTCCGCGTTCAGCACACGTACGGTTGGGAAGACGTCTCCTCCTTCTTGATCCAGAAAGGGGGAAGGAGAGGTTGATGAAGATCCAGCAGCACGACGGCATGGTGGTGGATGCAGCAGGATCCCGGCAGGGCTTCGCCAAGCGCATGCGGGGAGGAGAGGTGTTACGGAGGGAGAGGGAGGCGCCAAGAGCTAGGGTGTGCGGCTGCCCTCCCTCCCCCCTTCTTTATATAGGGGCCTTGGGGGGGCACCGGCCCTAGGAGATGGATCTCCAAGGGGGCGGCGGCCAAGGGGTGGCTTCCCCCCCAAGCCAAGTGGGGGGCGCCCCCACCCCTAGGGTTTCCCAACCCTAGGCGCAGGGGAGGCCCAAGGGGGGCGCACCAGCCCACTCGGGGCTGGTTCCCCTCCTAATTCAGCCCATGGGGCCCTCCGGGATAGGTGGCCCCACTCGGTGGACCCCCGGGACCCTTCCGGTGGTCCCAGTACAATACCGGCGACCCCTGAAACCTTCCCGATGGCCAAAACTGGACTTCCTATATATAAATCTTTACCTCCGGACCATTCCGAAACTCCTCATGATGTCCGAGATCTCATCCGGGACTTCGAACAACTTTCGGGTTACTGCATACTAATATCTCTACAACCCTAGCGTCACCGAACCTTAAGTGTGTGGACCCTACGGGTTCGGGAGACATGCAGACATGACCGAGATGCCTCTCCGGTCAATAACCAACAGTGGGATCTGGATGCCCATGTTGGCTCCCACATGCTCCACGATGATCTCATCGGATGAACCACGATGTCGAGGATTCAATCAATCCGTATACAATTCCCTTTGTCAATCGGTACATTACTTGCCCGAGACTCGATCGTCGGTATCCCAATACCTCGTTCAATCTCGTTACCGGCAAGTCACTTTACTCGTGCCGTAATGCATGATCCCGTGATCAACCACTTGGTCACATTGAGCTCATTATGATGATGCATTACCGAGTGGGCCCAGAGATACCTCTCCGTCATACGGAGTGACAAATCCCAGTCTCGATTCGTGCCAACCCAACAGACACTTTCGGAAATACCTGTAGTGTACCTTTATAGTCATCCAGTTACGTTGTGACGTTTGGCACACCCAAGGCACTCCTACAGTATCCGGAAGTTGCACAATCTCATGGTCTAAGGAAATGATACTTGACATTCGGAAAAGCTACAACAAACGAACTACACAATCTTTGAGCTATGCTTAGGATTGGGTCTTGTCCATCACATCATTCTCCTAATGATGTGATCCCGTTATCAATGACATCCAATGTCCATTGTCAGGAAACCATGACTATCGTTTGATCAACGAGCTAGTCAACTAGAGGCTCACTAGGGACGTGTTGTGGTCTATGTATTCACACATGTATTACGATTTCCGGATAACACAATTATAGCATGAATAATAGACAATTATCATGAACAAAGAAATATAATAATAACCATTTTATTATTGCCTCTAGGGCATATTTCCAACAAAAACTACTTAGGTGCCCTTGGATCCCATATCCAACGACCTCGAAGCTCGTATCACTGTAGCATCTAAGATGAAGGAGGACATCATATTATCCTGTATGTAAGAATATCATGTGCTACCACACCTTAGATGCTTTGGTGATACAAGCTCTTCGGACCGTTGGATTTGTGACCCAACACCTCCTTGTTGGTTCGAATGTTTTTTGCAAAAAAGCCCCCAAAGAGTTCGGCCACTGCTTACAAGCACAAAGACTGCTCAGGCCATTGGATCTAAGATCAAACGACCTTGAAGCTTGTATCACCGTAGCATCCAAGCTGCGAGAGCACCTTATGTTTTCTCGCACGGGAGAATATGAGGTGCTCCCGCACCGTAGATTCTATGGTGATACGAGTTCACGGAGATCTAACGGCCCACAATACGAGGTTTGAATGTTTTTGCAATATACGGCTGAGAGAGTTTGGGAATTGCGCAGAAAGTACAAGTACTACACATGTGCCATCTGATCACTGATCATACGACCTAGATGCTCATATCACCGTAGCGGGTAATTAAGCTATGGAGAGCACCTAATATGAGCTACGAGGAGCCGTTGGATCCAAGATGTAGCAGCACACACGAGGCCTGAATGTTTTATTTGCAAAAAAAACCTATGGAGAGTTTGGAAATTGCGCATAATTACAAAGACTACTCCCAAGCCATTGGATCTCACTTCCAACGGTGTAAAAACTCATATCACTATAGCATCTAAGCTGCGGGGTGGATGTGATATTCTATGCCGCTATCATTTTGGTTCGTAAACTTGCAAAATATGTGTAACTTGTGCCGTTACTTGTCTAACCACGCAAAGTGTTTGTTCAAAAAAACCATCCTACACTGAAATATCGGAACAACACACGGGGGTCCCACTTGTCATTAATCAAATTTGGACCTAAAACTAACAAATCTGAAAGACGAGATTCGAACTGGCAACATGGACTACAAAGCGTAAGTCGATAGCCTGAAACAACAACGGTTGTTGGCTTTGTCCCATAACTTGATTTTATACAGTATTACGTTGAATAGAGTAGAGGGAGTGCCTCATCTACACGTGCATGACCGTTGACTCACTTACTGGTGGGTCCCTGGTCTGCGATCTCTCTCTTCTCTCCATTGTCTAACCTTTGCACGGGCACACACGAAGAGCGGCGCTAGCTTGCCGTGGTGTCACTACAACTAAAAAAGCTTGGAAATAGAAGAATTGCCTAGAACAAGAGACGTTGTGGTTGATCGAGACGGAGCTAACCACATCTATCCTCCGTGCCATGTTAGCATGATGAAGCTATGTGGCTAATGGGGTGTTTTTGACCGACTGGCTGGGTCTCGAGGTCGAACCATAGGTACTACGTTTGATACAGTAAATTTTTACATGCACATTTTCCTCCGTGCCGAGACATGGCACACCCTACCGTGCGGTTTTGGGGTCCTCCCGGGTGGTGCATGCATATATTCTTCCTAACGTGGGACGCCCTACCGCGCGTTTTCGCCGAAGCAAGTAAATAAATGAGTCATCAAATCACGAAAGACCACTTTTCCCGCCGAGTACATCAGTGAAGCACGGTGGCTAGCTAGTTGGGCTAGTTCGACCGATTAGCTAGGCCGCCGCCACATTTGTTTTTTCACTCCTTTTTTATCTACTTGCCGGCAGGTAAATTTAAACGTCCACCGCAGCGTTGCTCTGGTGTTTGAGTGCGGCAGTATTTTTAATTTTTTTTGATTGACGGGAGCAGGCGCGACAGGATTTTTAATTTTTTTGATTGACGGGAGCAGGCGTGGCAGCAATTAGTCACGATGACTCCGCCTGTAAAACCCACTGCTCCCTGATGTGAGAAGTCGTCGACTGGTGTTTTACCATGGTGAAAACCAAAAGATTCACCGCTCCTCGGCTGGCTCCCTCCGCCTTCCCGTAGATTGCATTGCCTTTCAGTCGTTTTGCCCCCTGCATCACCAACGTCGTGCGCCTCGAGAAGCAGAGGGACTTCGGTGGTGTTTAGGTGCCCTCTGCATGGGCATGTCCATGTCTCGGCGCAACATGACCGTTGGATCAAACTCAGATGGTGCAGATCAGTCACTGTAGCACAAAGCATGTGGGTGTGTTTGGTTGCATTCTCATATCAATATAGTGTGTAAGTCACCTTACGAAAACCAAATAATCCCAAAACACTTAGGCACGACACATTAACTCCCTCCCCGTTTCTTGTTTTGTGACATATCAACCAATAAGAGACGTGGGCCATGCATGCTTTCAATGACTTGAGACTAATAAACATGACATGCAGTGGTTAGTTCATTGCATGCAATGCTATTAATTAGCAAAAAGACATTAAGTTTTCTTGTTTTCCTCTCTACCTTGGTCGCAGTGCACAACGTAATATGACTTACACACCTAGATGTAGTAGTTTTTTCCTCTTCATGTATTTGTGTTAACCTACTAGTGTGGACTCATGCACCCTTCATGCACTCTGCCAAACACCCAAAAGTGGGTCGAGAAGGGAACTTTTGCTCCCATCCCGTGCACCCTTCATACACCCTGCCTAACACTATTCGTGCTTCATATGGTTCATGTTTCGTGGATTACTGTAGCACCGTACTCTCAGTGCGCTGTAGACCTAGTTCTGTTAACATTGATCTCACCGTTCATTCTCGACCGGACAGTCGAGAAAGCGGTACTATGTTACTACATTACTGTTCATATAGTTGACATGCGCACAACATCATTTGTTGTCGTCATATCTTACTACACTAGGAACAAGATTATGTAGTACTGACATATGAACCACTTCACATGCCTAGTAGTAGGAGCACTGTGTATGTTCAAGTGGCTGCCGTGTTTTGCACTCCTCCGTCGTAAGAGTGGAAACGCTTGCTGTAATCATTTTTTTCTTCAGAAAAACAGTGAACACTCTCTACCGTGCGGATCCTCCTCCAGCCATGCACTAAATTACTCACTTTTACCGACGTGTGGGACGGCTAGCATCGGGGTCCACTAGCCATGCACTAAATTACTCCGTAGTAGAGTGACGGTACACTACCCCGATCGAAGCGCCGCAGTAATGCCCAATGAGCCGTCAAATCACAAAACCCCCTCCTTTCCAGTAGTAAGTTGGACGAACGAAGCAACCATCATCTCACTCTTCTCTCTCAGCTTCCTCTCTACCCAACCCTCGCTTCTCCCTCATCTTGTTCCTCATTTCTTCAAGAAAACCCCGACCTGCATCTGCCATTGTTCTTCTCTCCCAAAGAAGGAAAGGTGAGCGCATCAATGGTGTTGATTCTGGCCAAGGCCCGGTCTTGCAACCCCGAGACTGATCCTATAACTCCCTCTCTTTTCTTCTTTTGGGTTTGTGATTATGGTTTCTTTTCTTTTATTTCTATTTGACAGTTTCTTGATGGACGCTGGAGCACCGGCCGAAGTGATATCTACGGCTCTGGTCAAAACCGTCGAGGCTCATGGTACGAAGAAGCACAAGCACCCCGCCGAGACTACCACAGACAAGCTCAAAGCCATCGCCTTGTCCAAGACCCCCTCCCCAGGATCCCTCATTAAGCAAGTCTAGGTAATATCTCTTCTTGACGATCTTTTTCTCGATCTTTATCGTGTCTTTTCATCTAACACGCAGTACTAGTACTAGCAGTACAACTTTCTGGGTGATCTTGCATATGATTTTTGTGTGCCAAATGACGGTTCTAAATTCCTCTTCTGACCAAAACACGCGAGAGGTTGACACTGATTTCTTATAGATTACTTTCAATTACTCCCTCTGTCCCAAATTTCTTATCTTACATTTGTCTAGATACGGATGTATCTAATACTAAAATGTGACTTGATGCATCCGTATCTAGACAAATCTAAGACAAGAATTTTGGGACGGAGGGAGTACTTTATGAACATCAGTGCTACCTTTGAAGAGGGTATATTTGCCTCGGTAACTTGTGTTATGGATATTGCAAGTAATCCCTCTGCTCTCATGCCTTTGAAGACATGTTCTAGTGTCTCTGTTCACTCATTTCTGTGTGTATATGTAGTCATATATGGAGTATAATATCGAAAATCATCTTATATTTCTGAACGGAGGTAGTAATAAAATATGGTTTCTGTTTGAATTAGAACCAGGTCTGCGGTGGAGACGAAGTTCTCAAAGCCATGTCGTATGAACTGGAAGACCTGAGGATGAGTTCTACTGCTAAACTATCCAGCTATTGTGTCCTTGTCGCCACGTGTCCTGAACTAGTGTTTTCCTATAGCATTGTTGTCAGGCATGTTCTCGAGGCTGTACTTGACCACAACAATTTCCTGGCTGTGCTTTCGATTACGAAGGGTGTGGTTCTTGTAAAGCTTCCCAACAAATCTGATGCGGCCTGTCTTCATGATCATGTTTATGAGTGGAAAGACCACTCTGTTAGGATCTCCAAGGTTGACAAGATGGTGATGGTGCATGTAGACATCTCTCACGAAGTCCATGGCCTAGTCAGTTATGCGGGGTTCATCCCGTAGGTCGGTGGCAAGAAATAGTCTGCAGACTTTAATTAGTGCAACTTTGCTTGTCTGTAGTAAGTACTATTGTTCAATACTTGATTTGTCTTTGTGAACCCTGTATTGTTTATTAGTACTGCCGCTTTTGGTGTGTGGTCAGTCCTGAGAACGGTCTATGTTAATGTCTGTCCACTCAATTCAGTCTGTATATTTTGAAGTATCTAGATAATCTTTTTTGTGAGGACAGTTTATCAATTATGGTTACACTCCAATATCTGTATGCATTGCAGGGTTTATCGCACCCACCAGGATTTCCAGTCCCATGGATGTTTAGTCCATACGATTTGTCGCGACCTTTGGACTGTCCTGCTTGTGGGAGTAGGCGGGGCCCCTGCATGCCACCCGTAGTTGGACGATCAATCTTCTGTTTAGTACTTCAACATAGTGATTTCCTGGTAAGGATTCACTCGTGTCACATCAAGTAAATCTTATTGATTTACTGTCTAAATCTTATTGATTTAATGCCATGTTTTCTTTCTTTTCCTGCAATTTTAAGATGCATTTTAAACATAGAATAAACCGTTTGGTTTGCTCTACAATGGCTATTTTTGCAGGTTTCACTTCTTATGTTGTGTCAGTAAAGAAGGCACTGTCCATCACTTATATTACTGGAAAAAATTGGATCAGTCTGTTGTCTAAGTACAAGCTGAATCCCTATGATGAACTGTAGTTTGGTTTAACAAAAACACCACAATTAGTCCTTCTCGCGTTTAAAAGAAATGAATAAAAAACTGGATCACGGTCACGAAGCCTAGTCATGTTAAAAAGTTGATAATAGCAGACCAGACACGATCGCCGCTGTCTCGCACATCGGTACCACCTTCAGCAATGGATCGAGCACCGGTAGTTGCTCTAGCACTGATAGCGGCAGCAACTCAGTCTAATCCAGCTGAGGACTGGGCACCGACCGCGTCAGCGGATCGGGCATCGACACCGGCACCTGCTCCGACACCGGCACCAGCTCTACAAGGAGCACCATCTCCGGCAGCAGCAGTGGCTTCGGCATCCGCACCAACACTTGCACTTGCATCTGCTCCGGCCCATGCAGCGGCAACCGAACGAGCAGTTGCACCGGCAACAGACTGGGCTATAGTTCGCACTTTATATACCAAAGTCCTTACAAAAACCGACATGTCCACCTTCTTGGTAAGCATTGGCCGCCCAACTGTTTCGTTCTTTTTTATTTCTATGTTGTTTCGCATGATTCACTGTGTTGATCTAACTGTTTGGGTATGTCTTCTTGTTTGAAAACAGAGAATTCCTAGAGCAACGAGGGAGTCGTTCAACAATCCGGGCGACAGCGGCCAAGTTTCTCTTACCATGCACAACCTTGGTGTGAATGAACCTGCTCAATATACCGTAAGTACAAAGGATGGTCGCATGATGATTAATGCTAAAGGATGGTCAAGGTTCAAATCTAAAACATATCTTGTGGTAGGGGATGATGTCAAAATCGAACTTTCTCGGCAAGGAGAGCTGGTCCAAATCAACTTTGAAATTCTTCAGTACTGCCGAACTGATCTATCCGCCGAGAGATTTTGATGTAATACTCTGGCATGGTGAAACAAGTGTCCTCTGTGTATAAGTAGTGCGACAGTATCATTGATAGAATTGCAACTCTGATTGCTGGTTAGGAACTGTCGTTTGATTTAATTCCAACATCTGCTGTGCTTTATTCAATTTTGTGTATTCGCCTTGCGACAGCATCTAAAACCAGTGTCGTACCGACCACTTGCAATATGAAAAACGCTGAGGTAGAACACATGGGCCCCGAAACATGTAGGCCCACCGGCCTGTGGCCCAAAGTCCAGAACCGTGAGCCTGTCTGAGTATTTCTCGGCTGAACCCCCATAATGCCCGTGCGTTGCACGTAACATCAAGATGCATTTGTATGAGTATTTTATCTTGTGAGAGAAAAGGATGAACGAGGGAAGGCCTTATTTGCAAATGCGGAAAGGTGTGTGGGTACCTTTTTGCAAAATGGCCATAGTTTCCTTCCTATCCGTCAGATATAAATCGGACGGCCTATATTGCAGGATGACAGGCACACCATCATCACCAACTCGTCTATACCGTGTTAAAAAAACTCTTTTTTTATAATTATATATGTTATATATATTCCCCTTGATTTTTATTATGTATAAAGTTGTGATATAAAAGATCTTTGCATTTCTTTACAGAGGGAATATCTCTTTGTCAAAAATATATTTATGTGTAATAACTAGTTACTCCTGTCTTTCTACTTCCTTGCGCTAATATGTGGGGCATCCGGCAACGGGGTCCACATGCCATATGCACCAAATTAGAGTGCACAACTACACGGTAGACACACCCCGGCCGTAGCGCTGCATTAATGCCCAATGAGCTGTCAAATCACAAAAAACCACCTTTCCAGCTTTAGCAGTAAGCTGGACGGACGAAGCGGCAATATTTCACTCGGCCTGAATACCTTCTCCCTTGTCTGCTTGTTCAGAGAAAACCCCCGCTCGGCGATTGCATAGGGTTTTCTCATGGAGAACCCGGTACGAATTCTTCATCCATCCCCGATAAATCCAAGTCCCTTGGTCGCGGGTACTACTAGGATGGCAACCGCCGCCGTTGATGCATTTTTCTTCCTACTGAATCTAGTGTGTTTCATTTGCAGTGCCCAAAGTGCGAGGACCCTACAGGTTTCTGTGCCCTCGGCGAGATACCACACTTGTTCCTTCTCATCATAACATAGGATTTTAAAACACGCACAGTATGTTCCTAGAATCGTCTTTTCTATCCAGGAGGGTGGGGTTTTTTGAACATGATGTCGACTAATTTGGAAATTTGGATTGCTATATTTGGATAAAAGGTACTAGTACCATGGTCAACACTGACGTGAAGGAGGAAAGTATTTCTAGATTTGGATATAGGGAATACATTGTGTTCTCATATTATTTTTCCTGCAGTGCATTCCTTGCTCTGCCAGAACACATGTACTCAAGATGCTCGGCCTTGCCATAACTGAATACACCAGTTTAATGGTAACAGTGAAGACAAGCCATGGATATAAGTTTCGAGTTGGGTTCATGAACCAAGAAGATCGCTGCTTTTTTATGGCCGAACTTGGATAAACTTTCTCAAGTGTTACGGACTGAAAGTTGGCGCACGAATGTTGATGGAAATAGCAGAATCTGGTCTCATCTTCACTGCGATCTTCCACCCCGACGTTGTTCCAATTGTTCATCCATGTTAGTTTTGTATCTGGTTCTTGCTTGTTGCCTCGATTACTTCTTAATACACCTATTCTGTCTAACTGATCACAATTTAACTTTAGAAGTAGCAACGAATCTCTCACGAAGATGCTACTTCTAACTAATATTTTCTTATAGTTGGTGGCACGTGTAGGTTTTTTCAGAGTTAAGCAGGCTGCTCGTTTGTTATTCTGTAACAACTCAGCTGTTACTAATGGCACTGAAGTTGACTGGGACGACATCCACAAGTTCCTACACTTTATTGATCGTCTTGAGGTCCTTGTGGGGCGTTTCAATGGTGGAAGGCCACGTGGGATATGTGTGCCACTGCTGCACTCGTTGAACAGGTCCAACTGTGTCGAGAAACTTGTGGTACGAGCTATTTTCTGTTATATATGTTGTTCATAAACTATTGCTTATACACAGTTTTACAGCTGTGATCTTCTTGAAACAGAAACTGCCCAGTTCTATTGTTCCTATATAGATGCCTGACCATGGTCGGGTCAGACTTGCGCTTGGTCACAACATGATGTTTATATCAACCTACTCCATTCCCCTTGGAGGTGAAAAGATACTTATTCATGGGTGGTCTCAAATAATGAAGGCCTGTCCATCTTGGAGAATAGGACAGAAGATTATGTTCCTGCTTTTCCATGGATCTAAAGTGAATATATTGTTTATTGACCACCTTGCGAGATGAAGCCGCTTTCAGAAGGTTGTGGATGCGCGGGGTGGCGCCTGGGCCTTGTCCTGGGGCTTGGCAGCCTCACCCTTGGTTAACTTTAGGCAAAGTAGCACTGTTTGAGG
Organism: Triticum urartu; assembly: GCF_056163025.1. Classification (NCBI taxonomy): domain Eukaryota; kingdom Viridiplantae; phylum Streptophyta; class Magnoliopsida; order Poales; family Poaceae; genus Triticum; species Triticum urartu. The sequence continues at coordinate 371,669,199 of NC_141873.1, forward strand.
CGTGCTTTGTATGGTTGATGGTTGTTAAGTGCCCCTGCTGGTTTCAGTTAAGGTTGTTAAGTACTCCTGCTGCTTTTATAGTATGTCATGTTTCTTCAGTCTTGTCTTCCTCCAGCAGCCAAAACCAAACCAGCACCGGCGGGGCCACCTGCTTTCGCCTCCCACGGCTGGTTACGCCTCAGTGCACGCATCACCGCCCCATCATCTCCTAAATCGTTAACACCGACGCCCGAGGCCTCGCCGTCTTCCTCCGCGCGCTTTGGTGCGCTCGCCGCGGCGCCGCCCTCTCGCGTTGTCAACATGGTCAAAAAATAATAGGAATCGGTAGAAGTACGTGGAGAGGATGACATTAGGGCCCACCATGTCAGTGTATGGAAAAATAAAATGCTTCCTCCTAGTGTTTTCGTGACATCTGGGACCCACGACATTGTGAGCGTATATAGTCAATAGACAAGAGAACATCACAAGATCGGCTGACACCTAGGACGTAGCAGCTCGAGCAGTATTTTTTCTTGTTATTGTTGAGACAGAGCAGGGTTTGAACTGGGCTGTGGCCTGTCTAGCCCAGGTTTATACTTTATGTTCACCATGTGACCAACCCAGCTATTTTTTTTGTGAAAATGAGCTCAGTTTATTTTTTCTGAAAAATACCCAATACAGGCCTACTTATTTTTCTACGCCCTGATGGGCTGCAACTCTTTCAAGACGCCTGCAAATCTTGAAAGTAATATGAAATGGGTTGTAAATATAAAAACAGATGACAAATTGGCAATTACTTTATAATTTCTGATTTTTTTTTCACATTTTCAGATTCCTATTTCACTAGGCATTAACGTAATTTAAATATATCTTCAAAGTACTTTAAATCTGGCTTGACATTTCGGTATTAAAAATAATTTGGAACCCACAGAAATATGCGAAATTGGCCCTGGACCACCAAAAAACGGACTGCAATAAATTGCATAAAAAGTCGCAATAAGCTATATATAAATTACTAAAAAAGAGGGAATGGTCTGACTTATGGGCCTATTAAGTTAACGCATATGCAAAAAATTTTTAGTTATTATATACGTCAACAAACGATTCTAGCAGACGTAATCGTTGGATGTCAATCCAACGGCTGTCGTGTTTCTTCAATCTCTGATCTTCTTGCTCCAGCCGCCAAATCCAGCGCCGGCGGGACCGCCTGCTCCCACCTCCCGTGCAGGCCTCACCGCCCCTACTACTCCCACCGCTGGCCAGGGCATCCCTCTACTCACCCACACCCCCTGTCATTCTGCGGCGACAGCAGCCTCACACCGCAGCCGAACTAGTGAACCCTCATACTCCTCTCCGCGTGGGCATCCATTGTCGCGTCTTCCCCAGCTCCGCGTCATCCCCTTCCTAGGCCTCGCCGTCGTCCACCGCCCTGGTGCTCTCGGCGCGGCGTGGTCAACGTGGTCAAGGAACGACTTCCATCAGAAGAGTACTATCATGGAGAGGCTGACCGCTGGGTCCACGACAGTCGCAAGGAAGTGCCTCCTTATTACACGGAAAATAATTATTCCTCCACCTGACAGCAGGGACCCACCGGACGGGCCACCATATTTGCTGAAAAAATATTTCTCCCCTGACTGTTGGGACCCACCGGACAGGCCACCGTATTTCCTGAAAAAAACGTTCCGCCCGCTGTCAGCTCGGACCCACCGGAAGTGCCTCCTTATTACGCACAAAAAAATGAATACTCCCCCTGCTAGTTGGGACCCACCATGGTGGGAGGCTGACTTGTGGGCCTACTAAGTTGACGGGGACGGCGTGCTTTGTCAACTTAGTCAATATGAACGATTCTATGATCCAGTGACCATACGATGTCAATCCAACGGCCGTAGTGCTTCTTCAACCTCTGGTCTTCTTGCTCCAGCCGCCCAAACCAGCGCCGGTCGTGCCTCGTGCTCCTGCCTCCCGTGGCCGGCTGCGATGCGGCAGAGGCCTCACCGCCCCCTACTACTCCCACCGCGGGCCAGGCCATCCCTCTACTCACCCACACCCCCTGTTATTCTGCGGCGACGGCAGCCTAACACCGCAGCGAACCAGTGAACCCTCGTACTCCTCTACGCGTGGGCATCCACTGCCGCGTCTTCCCCGGCTTCGCGTCGTCCCCTTCCTAGGCCTCGCCGTCGTCCACCGCCCTGGTGCTCTTGGCGCGGCGTGGTCAACATGGTCAAGGAACGGCTTCCATCGGACGTGGACTGTACGTGGAGAGGCTGACAACTGGGTCCACGGTCGCAGCAAGGAAGTGCCTCCTTATTATGCACAAAATAATTATTCCTCCACTTGACAGCGGGGACCCACCGGACGGGCCATCGTATTTCACGAAAAAAACGCCCCCCTGACTGCTGGGACCCACCAGCTACATCTTCGCACGCAAGGAAGTGCGTCCGGGCAAAAAAAATGATTCGCCCCCCTGAGTGCTGGGACCCACCACCTACATCTTCGCAAGCAAGGAAGTGCCTGACAGTCGGGACCCACCTGGTCAAAGCGTACATAGCGTTGTCATTCTGGTCGCGAACGTGTACATACATATTGGTCGATGTGGAGGCATGCATGTGTCGTAGTAGAGGCACGCACATAGCATGTACACGTATGTACAACGGCCAGTGTGCAAGAAAGAAAATACAGCCACGTAGGTACATACGGGCAGGGTCTCGAACACCTACTCGCGCATACGTACGGCTAGGGCTCGTGTACATGGCTGGGTCAGAACGGAGAAACAGCGTCGTCGTCGTGTTCATGGGGAGCCAACCGGCTGGGTCGGAACGGAATGCATCGTCGTGTTCATCAGGAGGGCTTGGACGGAACAGCCGATGGAAACGAGGCCTGGCGTACCACAGAACGGAGGAAACGGCCTTGTGTTCGACCGAACACGTTCGAAATGGGATCCTGCTCATCGGGAGGGGTCTGGTGTACCGCAAAACGGAGGAAACGAACCTCCTACGGTCGAAACGGGGGTCCTGTTGATCGGGAGGGGTGTGGCGTACCACAAAACGGAGGAAACGGACTTGTGTTGGAGCATTATGGTCGAAATGGGGGTCCTGTTCATCTCCACCGTCGACCCCCTCCAGCCTCCACGGGCTACTGTTCATCCACCGTCGACCTCCTCCAGCCTCCACCTGCGACTGTTCATCCACGGGCTCCTGTTCATCCAACCTCCACCGCGCGCTACTCCATCGGCTACTGTTCAACCAGCCCTCTCCACGGGCTCCTGTTCAACCACCCCTCCACGGGCTACTGTTCGTCCTGCCCTCCACCGTCTACTGTTCATCCTGCCCTCCACGGGGTGGTCCTGTTCATCCCGCCCTCCACGGGGTCCTGTTCATCCAGCCCCAATCGGCTCGATCGATTGGGGTACTGTTCATCCAGAGGCAACACCACGGGGTCCTGTTCATCCACCCCACCGGGAACTGTTCATCCAAACCCCCCAAGCTACGCTCACTGTTCATCCAGAGGCAGCATCGATCGGCTTCAGTTAGCAGCAGTAGCGAAGGAATCGCTCGATCGGGTTCAGTTAACAGCCATCGATCGATCGCTCGGGTTCAGTAACGCGTAGCCTACAGTGCAATCGCTTGGGTTCAGTTAACAGCCATCGATCGATCGCTCGCATTCAGTAACACGTAGCCTGCAGTGCAATCGCTCGGGTTCAGTTAGAGCCCAACGCCTCGCACACCCGCACGTACGTACGAGAGAAACGCGCATCGCTCGACCCCGACCACCCACTGATACGTCTCCAACGTATCTATAATTTCTTATTGTTCCATGCTATATTATATCCTGTTTTGCACATTATTGGGATTTATAATACACTTTTAAATTATTTTTGGGACTAACCTATTAACTGGAGGCCCAGCCCAGAATTGCTGTTTTTCCCTATTTTAGGGTTTCGCAGAAAAAGAATATTAAACAGAGTCCAAACGGAATGAAACCTCCGGGAACGTGATTTTTGGAACAAACATTATCCAAAGTACTTGGACCCTACGTCAAGCAATCAACAAGGAATGCACGAGGTAGGGGGCGCGCCTACCCCCCCAGGCGCGCCCTCCACCCTTGTGGGCCCCTGTTGCTCCACCGACGTACTCCTTCCTCCTATATATACATACGTACCCCCAAACTACCAGATACGGAGCCAAAACCCTAATTCCATCGCCGTAACATTCTGTATCCACGAGATCCCATCTTGGGGCCTTTTCTGGAGCTCCGCCGGAGGGGGTATCAATCACGGAGGGCTTCTACATCCATAGCCTCTCCGATGAAGTGTGAGTAGTTTACTTTAGACCTACGGGTCCATAGTTATTAGCTAGATGGCTTCTTCTATATTTTTGGATCTCAATACAAAGTTCTCCCCCTCTCTTATGGAGATCTATTCGATGTAATCTTCTTTTGTGGTGTGTTTGTTGAGATCGATGAATTGTGGGCTTATGATCAATTTTATCTATGAAGAATATTTGAATCTTCTCTGAATTATTTTATGTATGATTGGTTATCTTTGCAAGTCTCTTCGAATTATTAGTTTGGTTTGGCCTACTAGATTGATATTTCTTGCAATGGGAGAAGTGCTTAGCTTTGGGTTCAATCTTGTGGTGTCCTTTCCCAGTGACAGTAGGGGCAGCAAGGCACGTAGTGTATTGTTGCCATCGAGGATAACAAGATGGGGTTTATATCATATTGCATGAGTTTATCCCTCTACATCATGTCATCTTGCTTAAAGTGTTACTCTGTTCTCTTGAACTTAATACTCTAGATGCATGCTAGATAGCGGTCGATGTGTGGAGTAATAGTAGTAGATGTAGGCAGGAGTCGGTCTAGTTGTCTTGGACGTGATGCCTATATACATGATCATACCTAGATATTCTCATAACTATGCTCAATTCTGTCAATTGCTCAACAGTAATTTGTTCACCCACCGTAATACTTATGCTCTTGAGAGAAGCCTCTAGTGAAACATATGGCCCCGGGTCTATTTTCCATCATATTAATCTTCCAATACTTAGTAATTTCCTTTGACATTTATTTTACTTACATCTTTATTTCTCTTTCTCATAAAAATACCAAAAATATTATCTTACCATATCTATCAGATCTCACTCTCATAGGTGACCGTGAAGGGATTGACAACCCCTTTATCGCGTTGGTTGCGAGGAGTTTATTTGTTTGTGTAGGTGCGAGGGACTTGTGCGTGGCCTCCTACTGGATTGATACCTTGGTTCTCAGAAACTAAGGGAAATACTTACGCTACTCTGCTGCATCACCCTTTCCTCTTCAAGGGAAAACCAACGCAGTGCTCAAGAGGTAGCAAGAAGGATTTCTGGCGCCATTGCCGGGGAGTCTACGCAAAAGTCAACATACCAAGTACCCATCACAAACCCTTATCTCCCGCGTTACATTATTTGCCATTTGCCTCTCATTTTCCTCTCCCCCACTTCACCCTTGCCGTTTTATTCGCCCTCTCTCTCTCTCCGTCCTCCCTCTCTTTCTCTATTCGCCTCTTTTTGCTCGTTTCTTGTTTGCTTGTGTGTCGGATTGCTTGCTTGTCACGATGGCTCTATCTAGATTTGGTGATCTTCACCTTAAATGGTTAGAAGAGATCGAAAGCAATGTCAGGTGTTTTATGGTCTTACAATTTGAGCATAATAATTTCTTTAGAAATGAGCTTAAAGAACAAAAAAGCTTTATGGGTTATATGAATAAAGAGCTCGATGATATGTCTAAAGAATTTGATGGTTTGAAATCTCATATTGCTCATCTTGAGAAGTTAATAGCTGAAGTTTCGGATAAGCAAGCCACCTTAGTTAATAAGATGGCCGCTAAACCAGAAAAAATTGGAACAAAAAGATGAAGATCTAAAAGTTATTAATGTGTCCCCTATTAAATCTTTCTTTTGTAATATGAATCTTGATAATGATGGGACTGAATATGATCCACCTTTACCTAGAAAGTGTTCCAAAAATTCGGAGTCTTTAGATCTTGATGCTAAAATTGTTAAAAGTGGGATTGAAGAAGTCAAAACTTTAAATATTAATGAACCCACTATTTTGGATTTCAAGGAATTTCATTATGATAATTTCTCTTTGATAGATTTTATTTCCTTGTTGCAATCCGTGCTAAATTCTCCTCATGCTTATAGTCAAAATAAAGCCTTTACCAAACATATCGTTGATGCTTTGATGCAATCTTATGAAGAAAAACTTGAGTTGGAAGTTTATATCCCTAGAAAACTTTATGATGAGTGGGAACCTACTATTAAAATTAAGATTAAAGATCATGAATGCTATGTTTGTGTGATTTGGGTGCTAGTGTTTCCATGATTCCAAAGACTTTGTGTGATTTGCTAGGTTTCCGTGATTTTGATGATTGCTCTTTAAACTTGCACCTTGCCGATTCTACTATTAAGAAACTTATGGGAAGAATTAATGATGTTCTTATTGTTGCAAATAGGAATTATGTGCCCGTGGATTTTATTGTTCTTGACATAGATTGCAATCCTTCATGTCCTATTATTCTTGGTAGACCTTTCCTTAGAACGATTGGTGCAATTATTGATATGAAGGAAGGGAATATTAGATTCCAATTTCCGTTAAGGAAAGGCATGGAACAATTCCCTAGAAATAAAATTAAATTACCTTATGAATCTATTATGAGAGCCACTTATGGATTGCCTTCCAAAGATGGCAATACCTAGATCTATCTTCGCTTTTATGCCTAGCTAAGGGTGTTAAACGATAGCGCTTGTTGGGAGGCAACCCAATTTTATTTTTATCCCTTGCTTTTTGCTACTGTTTAGTAATAAATAATTATCTAGCCTCTGTTTTGGTTGTGTTTTTTGTGTTTAAATTAGTGTTTGTGCCAAGGAGAACCGTTGGGAAGACTTGGGGAAAGTCTTTTTTATCTTGCTGTAAAAAACAGAAACTTTAGCGCTCACGAGAAATGCTGCCATTTTTATTTGGAAAGTGCTATTTAGTTAATTCTTTTTGCAGATTATTAATAGATAAATTCCTCACGTCCAGAAATTTATTTTAGAATTTTTGGGTTACCAGATATTGCGTTAGCTACAGATTACTACAGACTGTTCTGTTTTTTGACAGATTCTGTTTTCCATGTGTTGTTTGCTTATTTTGATGAGTCTATGGCTACTAAAAGAGTTTATAAACCATAGAGAAGTTGGAATAAAGTAGGTTTAACACCAATATAAATAAATAATGAGTTAATTACAGTACCTTGAAGTGGTGTTTTGTTTTCTTTCGCTAATGGAGCTCACGAGATTTTCTACTTTAAGTTTTGTGTTGTGAAGTTTTCAAGTTTTGGGTAAAGATTTGATGGATTATGGAACAAGGAGGGCAAGAGCCTAAGCTTGGGGATGCCCATGGCACCCCAATATAATCTAAGGACACCTAAAAGCCAAAGCTTGGGGATGCCCCGGAAGGCATCCCCTCTTTCGTCTACTTCTATCGGTAACTTTACTTGGAGCTATACTTTTATTTACCACATGATATGTGTTTTGCTTGGAGCGTCTTGTATTATTTGAGTCTTTATTTGATAGTTTTCCACAATCATCCTTGCTGCACACACATTTTCGAGAGAGACACTCATGATTCAGAAATTGTTAGAATACTCTATGTGCTTCACTTATATCTTTTGAGTTATATAGTTTTTGCTCTAAGTGTTTCACTTATATCTTTTAGAGAACGTTGGTAGATTTGTTTTATAGAAACCATTGTTCTCTCATGATTCACTTATATTATTTTGAGAGTCCTAAAAACAGCATGGTAATTTTCTTTAATTATGTTAAGTCATTCAAGATTAATAATAAAATTTTCTTATGAGTGTGTTGAATACTATGAGAAGTTTGAAACTTGATAATTGTTTTGAGATATGGAGATGGTGATATTAGAGTCGTGCTAGTTGAGTAGTTGTGAATTTGAGAAATTCTTGTGTTGAAGTTTGTGATTCCCGTAGCATGCACGTATGGTGAACCGTTATGTTAAGAAGTCGGAGCATGATGTATTTATTGATTGTCCTCCTTATGAGTGGCGGTCGGGGACGAGCGATGGTCTTTTCCTACCAATCTATCCCCCTAGAAGCATGCGCATAGTACTTTGCTTCGATAACTAATAGATTTTTGCAATAAGTATGTGAGTTCTTTATGACTAATGTTGAGTCCATGGATTATACGCACTCTCACCCTTCCACCATTGCTAGCCTCTCTAATACCGCGCACCTTTCGCCGGTATCATACACCCACCATATACCTTCCTCAAAACAGCCACCATACCTACCTATCATGGCATTTCCATAGCCATTCCAAGATATATTGCCATGCAACTTTCCACCATTCCGTTTACTATGACACGCTCCATCATTGTCATATTGCTTCGCATGATCATGTATTTGACATTTTAGTTGTGGCAAGGCCACCGTTCATAATTATTTCATATAAGTCACTCATGAATCATTGCTATCCCGGTACACCGCCGGAGGCATTCATATAGAGTCATACTTTGTTCTAGTGTCGAGTTGTAATCATTGAGTTGTAAATAAATAGAAGTGTGGTGATCATCATTCATAGAGTATTGTCCCAATAAAAAACGAGAAAGGCCAAATAAAAAAAGGCCCAAAAAAGAATAAATAAAAAGGGGCAATACTACTATCTTTTTTCCACACTTGTGCTTCAAAGTAGCACCATGATCTTCATGAAAGAGAGTCTCTTATGTTATCACTTTCATATACTAGTGGGAATTTTTCATTATAGAACTTGGCTTGTATATTCCAACGATGGTATTCCACAAAATTCTCTAGGTCTTCGTGAGCAAGCAAGTTGGATGCACACCCACTTAGTTTCTTTTTGTTGAGCTTTCATATACTTATAGCTCTAGTGCATCCGTTGCATGGAAATCCCTACTCACTCACATTGATATCTATTGATGGGCATCTCCATAGCCCGTTGATACGCCTAGTTGATGTGAGACTATCTTCTCCATTTTTGTCTTCTCCACAACCACCATTCTATTCCACCTATAGTGCTATGTCCATGGCCCACGCTCATGTATTGTGTGAAGATTGAAAAAGTTTGAGAACACCAAAAGTATGAAACAATTGCTTGGCTTGTAATCGGGGTTGTGCATGATTTGAATACTTTGTGTGGTGAAGATGGAGCATAGCCAGACTATATGATTTTGTAGGGATAACTTTCTTTAGCCATGTTATTTTGAAGAGACATAATTGCTTAGTTAGTATGCTTGAAGTATTATTATTTCTATGTCAATATTAAACTTTTGTCTTGAATCTTTCGGATCTGAATATTCATACCACAATTAAGAGAATTACATTGAAATCATGCCAAGTAGCATTCCACATCAAAAATTCTGTTTTTATCATTTACCTACTCGAGGACGAGCAGGAATTAAGCTTGGGGATGCTTGATACGTCTCCAACGTATCTATAATTTTTGATTTTTCCATGCTATATTATATCCTGTTTTGGACATTATTGGGCTTTATTATACACTTTTATATTATTTTTGGGACTAACCTATTAACCGGAGGCCCAGCCCAGAATTGTTGTTCTTTTTGCCTATTTTAGGGTTTCGCAGAAAAAGAATATCAAACGGAGTCCAAACGGAATGAAACCTTCGGGAACGTGATTTTTGGAACGAACATGATCCAGAGGACTTGGACCCTACGTCAAGCAATCAACGAGGAAGGCACGAGGTAGGGGCGCGCCTACCCCCCCAGGCACGCCCTCCACCCTCGTGGGGCCCATGTTGCTCCACCGACGTACTCCTTCCTCCTATATATACCTACGTACCCCAAAACTACCAGATACGGAGCCAAAACCCTAATTCCACCACCGTAACTTTCTGTATCCACGAGATCCCATCTTGGGGCCTTTTCCGGAGCTCCGCCGGAGGGGGTATCGATCACGGAGGGCTTCTACATCAACACCATAGCCTCTTTGATGAAGTGTTAGTAGTTTACTTCAGACCTACGGGTCCATAGTTATTAGCTAGATGGCTTCTTCTCTCTTTTTGGATCTCAATACAAAGTTCTCCCCCTCTCTTGTGGAGATCTATTCGATGTAATCTTCTTTTGCGGCATGTTTGTTGAGATCGATGAATTGTGGGTTTATGATCAAGTTTATCTATGAATAATATTTGAATCTTCTCTGAATTCTTTTATGTATGATTGGTTATCTTTGCAAGTCTTTTCGAATTATCAGTTTGGTTTGGCCTACTAGATTGATCTTTCTTGCAATGGGAGAAGTGCTTAGCTTTGGGTTCAATCTTGTGGTGTCCTTTCCCAATGACAGTAGGGGCATCAAGGCACGAATTGTATTGTTGCCATCGAGGATAACAAGATGGGGTTTATATCATATTGCATGAGTTTATCCCTCTACATCATGTCATCTTGCTTAAAGCTTTACTCTATTCTCTTGAACTTAATACTCTAGATGCATGCTAGATAGCGGTCGATGTGTGGAGTAATAGTAGTAGATGCAGGCAGGAGTCGGTCTACTTGTCTTGGACGTGATGCCTATATACATGATCATACCTAGATATTCTCAGAATTATGCTCAATTCTGTCAATTGCTCAACAGTAATTTGTTCACCCATCATAATACTTACGCTCTCGAGAGAAGCCTCTAGTGAAACCTATGGCCGCGGGGTCTATTTTCCATCATATTAATCTTCTAATACTTAGTTATTTCCTTTGCCATTTATTTTACTTGCATCTTTATTTCTCTTTATCATAAAAATACCAAAAATATTATCTTATCATATCTATCAGATCTCACTCTCGTAGGTGACCGTGAAGGGATTGACAACCCCTTTATCGCGTTGGTTACGAGGAGTTTATTTGTTTGTGTAGGTGCAAGGGACTCGTGCGTGGCCTCCTACTGGATTGATACCTTGGTTCTCAAAAACTGAGGGAAATACTTACGCTGATCTGCTGCATCACCCTTTCCTCTTCAAGGGAAAATCAACACAGTGCTCAAGAGGTAGTACCCACCGTAATCGGGGACTCCCCGATATTTTCCACGCCCTGGCTTCTACCACGGTTTTTTCCGTCATGGACGGCCCAAATAATGTCATGCAGCTGCGTCTCCGTCCCGCCCAGGATGAAAAGCCCATTTTCTGTCATAGAAGTAGGACCCCACCACATCTATGATGATACCGGGTTTTGTCACAATTATCGTCATAGAAGTGTCATAGGTATGACAGGAAAAAATTTCGTTCGGCCCAAAATGTCACGGATGTGTCTTTTTTTGTAGTGAGAGTTGCTCCTTGAGCTATATCGGGGAGGAAGGAAGGCAGGCCAAGGCTTAGGCTGCTCCCTCTCCGTGTGTGTGTATTCTACCGATCGGATCTCTTCACCCCCGTGCATGGAGGCTTCCTGGGGGGTTTTATAGGTCAACCCCCCAGGGGTACCATGGTAATGTTACAAGGCCGTGGGTCAGGTTGTCATTGTCCGGGAAGCCGGTGCTCAGACCCGCCGGGTGACAGGGCTCGCTGGTTCTCCGGGCATGGGACCCGCCGGGTGTAGGGGCACTGTTTGTCGTCTTGTCGATCGTCAAGGAGTGGCCGCGTCGAGTCCGCTACAGTGGTGCTCCATCAGGTCGCCGCTCCCTGGCGTCAGCAGTGATGACGGGTGTACTATAGCCACGCTGGCCCTAGTCAGCTGGTAGGTGAGGCACTGTTGCCACGCCTCGGCTGACCAGAGGCATGGGAGGGGCACTGTTGCCTTACTCATCTCTTGATTGAAGACTCGTCCCATTGTACGACCAGGATGGGACAGGAGTTGACCCGTGGCCGGGGTTAGAGAACACGCTAAGGGGAAGCTGGCTTGTAGAAGACGTCTTGGTGCGCCGGGTTCGGCTGCCTTGCGCCGGCCGTCGGGGCCGGGTTGAGGAATTTGGACGGGTCGAGGGGCTCGGCCGAGTCGAGCGACCCGGCCAGGCGTGAGCCGTCTTGAGGGGCGTTGCTTGCCCCGTTGTTTTTGAAAAGGATCCGGGTTCCGTTGCTTGCCTGGGGTTCATCCCCCCGACATCAAGCTGATGAAGAAGAATGGGCCATTCAAGTGGACTCCGGAGGCTGATGCGGCGTTCCAAGACCTCAAGAAGTACCTCACCAGCCCACCAGTGATGGTAGCACCACGTACCCTTGAGCCCTTGGTGCTCTACCTGGCCGCCACGCCTCACTCTGCCAGCGTAGCGCTGGTGGCTGTCCGGGAGGAGCGCCTGGCCAAGGGCTCGTGGAGCAGCACCCCACACCTGGTCGAGACACAGCGGCTTCAGGACGGTACTCCTGAGGCCTCGACTGCCCCAATAGATGACCAAGCTCCTCAGGACGGTGTTCCTGAGGCCTCGGCTGCCTCAACGAGCGACCAAGCTCCTGAGGCCACCCAGTCTCAGGAGGTGCAAGACCCCACCGACACTTCCGCCCTCGTCGAGCACCCAGTGTACTTTGTCAGCACGGTGCTACGCGATGCACGAGCATGATACCCTATACAGCAAAAGCTCTTGCTCGCGCTCCTCGTCACCTCCTGCAAGTTGCGCCACTACTTCCAGGGCCACCCCATCAAGGTAGTCTCAGCTTACCCCCTGGAGAGGGTGCTCCGGAGCCCCAATGCTGCGGGGAGAGTCGCTGAATGGAACATAGAATTGCGGGCGTTCCAATTGGAATTCAGCACCACCAGAGTCATCAAGGGCGCAACACTCGCTGACTTCGTGGAGGAATGGACCGACATTCCCATCCCCAAAGTAGGCGAGGACCGACCCCTCTCACCTGGAAGCGAGGCTCCAGACGGTTGGGTCATGTACTTCGATAGCGCATTCGCGCGTCAGGGCGCGGGGGCTGGAGCCGTGCTCACCTCGCCCACCCAGGACAAGCTCTACTACATTGTGCAGCTCCGCTTCCAGCAGGGCGAGAAGGTCTCCAACAACATTGCGGAGTACGAAGTCCTGATCGCCTGTCTCAAGGCTGCGGCAGCCTTGGGAGTGAAGCACCTCACCATCAAGGGCGACTCCTAGCTCCTCGTCAACTTCTCCAAGAAAGTATATGAGCCGAAGGACGAGCACATGGAGGCATACCTTGAGGAGATACGTAGAATTGAGAAACAGTTCTTGGGCATGGAATTGCAGCACGTTCCGCGTGGCATGAACAAGGAGGAAGACGACATCACCAAGAGGGTGTCCCGGCGCCTGCCCCAGGAGCCTGGCGTTTTCGAGGAGCGGCTCTTCAAGCCGTCGGCAGCCCCCTCCACCGTGGAACCAGCATCGCCTCAGGAGGAGCTCCCCCCAACATCGCTCTCGGGCGCACCTGCTTGCGGCCCGACCACAGGAGCCCGTCTTCTCCTCGTGCTCGAGCCCCAGGAGGGGTGCTGGACCGAGGAGTTCAAGGCGTACCTGCTCCAGGGGACCCTGCCGGAGAAGGAGGAAGACGCAGAGCGTGTGGCTCGCCGGGCCACAGCCTACTGCATTCAGGACGGTGAGATTTACCGAAAATGGCCGAACGATGTCTCTCTGCAGTGCATCTCTAGGGAGCAAGGACACGAACTGCTGGACGACATACATGGTGGGGATTGCGGGCATCATTCTTCGTCACGCACCCTCGTGGGCAAGGCGTTCTGCAGTTGACTCTACTGGCCAACGACACTCAATGATGCCACCGAGCTGGTGAGATCCTATGAAGCCTGTCAATTCCACGCCAAGCAGATCCACCAGCCCGCTCAGGGTCTCTAGACCATCCCTCTCTCTTGGCCGTTCGTAGTCTAGGGGCTGGACATCTTAGGCCCGTTCCCTCGAGCGTCCGGGGGCTACTGCTACCTCTACGTCGCCATCAACAAGTTCACCATGTGGGAGGAGGTGGAGGCTGTCCGCACCATCCCAGCCGACTCGGTAGTCAAGTTCATCAAGGGCCTCGCGAGCCAGTTTAGGGTCCAATTGCGTCATCATCGACAACGGCTCACAGTTCACTAACAACCTTTTCAAAACATATTGTGCTAACCTTGGAACGCACATATGCTACGCCTCAGTGGCACACCCCAGGAGCAATGGCCAGGCCAAGCATGCCAACGCAAAGATCCTGAGAGGCCTCAAGGCAAGAACCTTCAAGAAGAAGCTCGAGGCCTATGGCAGGGGCTGGCTTGACGAGCTCCAGTCTGTGCTGTGGTCCATCCGCACTACTGCGACCAATCCAATGGGCGAAACTCCATTATTCCTCATCTACGGAGCTGAAGCGGTTCTCCCTCACGAGGTCAGGCATTGCTCCGTGTGGGTCTTGGCGTTCGACGAGCCATGCCAGGACACCTTGCGGGGGATGGACCTCGTGCTAGGGGAGGAACGCCACTGCCAAGCCTCGCTCCGGGCAGCAAGGTACCAGCAGGCGCTGCGGCGGTACCATTGCTGTAGCGTCCGCTCTAGGACGCTCGAGGTGGGTGATCTCGTCTTGAGGCGGGTGCTCTCGAGGGAGGGGATGCATAAGCTCTCACCCATGTGGGAGGGCCCGTTCAAGATCGCCCGCATCTCCAGGCCTGGCGCCACGCGCCTGGAGACACATGACAGGATCCCCATCCAGAACACCTCGAACATCCAACACCTCCGAAAGTTCTACCCATGAAGCAAGGCCCGTGCCTATGAAGGTCTCCACTCGTGACACTCTCACATAATAATGAGTGGGGTTGTACACGCCCCGGAGTCTTCCGAGCGCCACCCGCGGGCCTCACCGGGGCTCCCTCCCACGTCCTAGTGGCAGCACTTAGCTCTGCACTGGTGAGAAGACTAGACTAGGTGCCAGACATGGCTGTTCTTTTGCTTGCTTTCTATAGTTGGTTTGCAACTTTTTAATGAAATTCAGAGTTTTCGCGTTTTTCCGTTAGCATGAGTTGGATTTTTCTCCTCTTACTTCGCTCGCCTCTCAGTATTGACCCAGGAAGAGCGGCAGTTGCCCGTCGCTCCTCCTCGCGCATCCCGCGCTCGGGGGCTAGGCAGGTGTGCACGTTTGGGTTCGCTCGCACGCAAGCACACCTCGCCGAAACCCCATTTCCCTAGTGCTTCGGCTTAATTCTCGTGAGACTCTCTCGCATGAGCTCATGGACATGTGCACCCTCTAAAGTCCGTGCCCCCGGGCAGCGCGACGCGGTGCACTAACCACAACCAACCCACGCCTGGGGGCTCGCGCGAGGAAGAACAAGGCGACCTGTCAAGCTTTCTAATAACTCTGCGGCTCTACAATGTCTCCTGAGGCCGACGGCTCCTGAGTCATCAGGAAGGGGGCTTCGCCAGATGCCGTTGGAAGGGCGTGCCCTCGCCAGGTGGGAAACTACCGCAAGCACATCGAGCTAAGTTACCCTAACCGCACCTACTCGGGACATAGATATCACGGCATAACATCAGAATAATAAACAAAGCATAGTGGCATAAGTGTCAGGGTTAATCACACACCCTAGCAGGGCCCTCTACTTTTCAAAATGTAGGAGAAAGGAAAGGTTAAACAAAGGAGCCGCACACCTGCAGCAGCTCCCAAGACCAGGCTCCAGCAACGCCCGAAGCTTAGTCCGAGCCTTCCTCCCGCTTCACCGACGGCGAGATGGCCCATCGCCTTACTCGATCCGAGCCCGATGGTAGGGTGGCTGATCATAGCCACCACTGCTGGTGCTCTCGCCGGAGGAGGAGCTGCCACCGCTGGGGCTGGCGCGGCTGTCACCAAGGGCAAGCTCACCCTCGTCGTCATCATGGCCGTCGTCAAGGCCAAGCTCATCATTGCTGCTGCCGTCTTCGGGGCAGCATCCTGCGCGGCGGCCGTCTTCCCCAAACACCCTCACATAGAGGGTTGCAAGGCCGTCGTACTTGAAGTGGAGGGTGCACCTCCTGCTCAGGCCGTGCGCGCGGGTAAACGCCTGCCAGCCGCGGGTCAAGGACACGTTGCCGGCAGCGGTGACCTCGACCCCAACCCATGAGGCCCTGCTACAGCAGCCATCCACCTGCAGCCAGAGGCCGTCGAGCCCTGTGCTACCTCTTGAGCATGTGTTGGTTTTCCCTTGAAGAGGAAAGGGTGATGTAGCAAAGTAGCGTAAGTATTTCCCACAGTTTTGAGAACCAAGGTATCAATCCAGTAGGAGACAACACACAAGTCACCTAGTACATGCACAAACAATCAAGAACCTTGCAACCAACGCGATAAAGGGGTTGTCAATCCCTTCACGGTCACTCACAAAAGTGAGATCTGATAAAGATAGTAAAGTAAATATTTTTGGTATTTTTGTTGTATAGATTGGAAAGTAAAGATTGCAAAATAGTAAACGAGATGCGATGTAAATAAAAGAGATGCAATATAATAAGAAAGAGACCCAGGGACCATAGGTTTCACTAGTGGCTTCTCTCAAGATAGCATGTATTACGGTGGGTGAACAAATTACTGCCGAGCAATTGATAGAAAGCGCATAGTTATGAAGATATCTAAGGCAATAATCATGAATATAGGCATCACGTCCGTGTCAAGTAGATCAAAACGATTATGCATCTACTACTATTACTCCACACATCGACCGCTATCCAACATGCATCTAGAGTATTAAGTTCATAAGAACAGAGTAACGCATTAAGCAAGATGACATGATGTAGAGGGATAAACTCAAGCAATATGATATAAACCCCATCTTTTTATCCTCGATGGCAACAATACAATACGTGCCTTGCTGCCCCTACTGTCACTGGGAAAGGACACTGCAAGATTGAACCCAAAGCTAAGCACTTCTCCCATTGCAAGAAAGATCAATCTAGTAGGCCAAACTAAACCGATAATTTGAAGAGACTTGCAAAGATATCAAATCATGCATATAAGAATTCAGAGAATAACCAAATAATATTCATAGATAATCTTGTTCATAAGCCCACAATTCATCTGATCTCGGCAAACACACCACAAAAGAGTATTACATCGAATAGATCTCCAAGAACATCGAGGAGAACTTTGTATTGAGAATTAAAGAGAGAGAAGAAGCCATCTAGCTGACAACTATGGACCCGAAGGACTGTGGTAAACAACTCACGCTTCATCAGAGAGGCAACGGTGTTGATGTAGAAGCCCTCCGTGATCAATTCCCCCACTGGCAGATCGCCGAAAGAGGCCCCAAGATGGGATCTCACGGGTACAGAAGGTTGTGGCGGTGGAAAAGTGGTTTCGTGGCTCTCTGCGATCAATCTAGGGTATAAGAGTATATATAGGCGAAAGAAGTACGCCAGTGGAGCTACGAGGGGCCCACGAGGGTGGGGGCGTGCCTACCCCCCTGGGCGCCCCCTCCTGCCTCGTGGCCGCCTCGTGGAGTTCTAGACTTCGACTCCAACTCTTCTAGATTGCTTTCGATCCAAGAAAGATCATCGCGAAGGTTTCATTCTGTTTGGACTCCGTTTGGTATTCCTTTTCTGCGAAACTCTAAAATAGGCGAAAAAACAGAAACTGGCACCGGGCCTCCGGTTAATTGGTTAGTCCCAAAAATAATATAAAAGAGCATATTAAAGCCCATTGAACATCCAAAACAGATAATATAATAGCATGGAACAATCAAAAATTATAGATACGTTGGAGACGTATCACCCCGCAGTCAGAAGCGCACCCGCAAAGAAGTGCAGGAGCGGGATCCAGGTGCCTGCGGGCCTCTCCGACCACACGACAAACTCCGGGAACGCGTCCACCGAGTAGAAGTACGACCGAGGAGGTCGGGCAACCATGGAGCGCCTTCCCTCATCGCAGGAGCTGCCTCGGCCACGACGCCTACCACTGCAAGAAGAAGCACTGATGCGGCCGCCGAAGGCAGCGCCCGCTCTTGGAGGAGTGCGCCTGCGCCCCTGAGGGACCACCGACGGGGTCACAATGTACTTGCGGGGGCGTCCACGGCCCGTCTTGGGCAGTGGCGAACCCGACCCCTCCGTGGGGGCCTTCCCCTTCTCAGCGGCGGAGAACTTCCTCGTCAGCGCCATGAGAACTTCGGCAAGACGGAGAGACAAATAAGAAGAAGAAGAAGGAGCGGGCGGCGAGAAGATGGAGATGAGCGAAGGGGGCTCTACTTGTCCCCTCATTTATAGCCGGAGGGAGTCCAACCGCTGGCCTCCATGATCCCACGAGATGATGGTTTTTCTCTGCATGCAGTAGGGTCTCGTCAAGTCGAACAGTTGCCGAGGCAGCGTGGGGAAGCGGAGACACCCACGTCCCATCAATCGCCACGCATTGATACATCTCTAATGTATCTATAATTTTTGATTGTTCCATTTTGTTTTATTATCAATCTTGGATGTTTTATAATCATTTTGTAGTCATTTTATATCATTTTTTGGTACTAACCTATTGACATAGTGCCCAGTGCCAGTTGATGTTTTCCCATGTTTTTTACATCGCAGAAAATCAATATCAAACAGAGTCCAAATGCCATGAAACTTAACAGCGAATTTTTTTATGGACCAGAAGGAAGATGTTGGGCCCTTGTTGCACCTGGGGGGAGTCCCGAGGAGGGGACAACACACTAGGGCGCGCTAGAAGGCCCAAGCGCGCCCTGGTGGGTTGTGCCCACCTCGGGTGCCCCCAGGACCGCCTCTTTGCTCTATAAATACCCCAGTATTCCAAAAATCCTAGGGGAGTCGACTAAATATTCATCCAGCCACCGCAGAGTCCAGAACCACCAGATCCAATCTCGACACCATCACGGAGGGGTTCACCACTTCCATTGGTGCCTCTCGGATGATGCATGAGTAGTTCTTTCTAGACCTTCAGGTCCATAGTTAGTAGCTAGATGGCTTCATCTCTCTCTCTCTCTCTCTTGATTCTCAATACAATGGTCTCTTGGAGATCCGTATGATGTAACTCTTTTGCGGTGTGTTTGTTGGGATCGATGAACTTTGAGTTTATGATCAGATCTATCTTTTTATATCCATGAAAGTATTTGAGTTTCTTTGATCTCTTTTATGCATTATCTCTTATAGCCTCGTATTTCTTCTCCAATATTTGGGTTTTGATTGGCCAACTTGATCTATTTATCTTGCAATGGGAAGAGGTGCCCGGTAGTGGGTTCGATCTTACGGTGCTTGATCCCAGTGACAAAAAGGGAACTGACACATATGTATCGTTGCTACTAAGGATAAAAAGATGGGATCTGTATCTACCGCCATAGATAAATGGATCTCGTCTACATCATGTCATCGTTCTTATTGCATTACTCTGTTTTTCCATGAACTTAATACACTAGATGCATGCTGGATAGCAGTCGATGTGTGGAGAATAGTAGTAGATGCAGGCATGAGTCGGTCTACTAATCTTGGACGTGATGCCTATGTAATGATCATTGCCTGGATATCGTCATATTTGAGGTTTTATCAATTGCCCAACAGTAATTTGTTCACCCACCGCTTTGCTATTTTTCTCGAGAGAAGCCACTAGTGAAACCTACGGCCCCCGGGTCTTCTTTCTCATATATTTGCCTTTGCGATCTATTTTTATTAGCTTTTATTTTCAGATCTATTAAACCAAAAACCCATGTAGCGACCCGACCTCAAACGGTCAAGTCTCTGTGCTTCAGTGTCATCGCTGGATCGGTAATGCTGACACACACAGTACTCGAGGATTTATAACAGAGTAGCAATCACACACTTATTACATCGAATGTCTCCAAAGAGAACTTATTACAATAAATATGGCTTAAGGCCATCTAATACGATAACAGCAGAAGGCTTGGAAGATAAAGTGAGTCCATCAACTCCAACGACATAGCTGAGCTGCACGGCAACGACCTAACGAACCTTACTCCTCGTCTGAAAAGTCTGCAACATAATACATTGCAACCTGAAAACGGGTCAGCACATGGAATATGCTGGCAAAGTGACACAGGAGAGCAAGAACAGAATAATGCTAACACTACATGCATATTTGGCTGGTGGAAAGCTCTATGGTTTAGTTTTTGCGTAAAGCCATTTTTTCCCTACAACAAAGGAATAGATTTTAATTTAACTATCATGGTAGTTGAAACATCATTGAGAAGGTTCCTCCAACTCAATCCCAATTAAGGTAATTATCAACCCAACAATATTAATTTTAGAGTGATGAGATACTTAAGATACTCCAAGTACTAGATACTCAAGATTGTCCATAACCGGGGACACGGCTAACCATGATTAGTTTATACACTCTACAGAGGTTTGCGCACTTTTCCCCACAAGACTCGATCGCCTCCGTTGGATTTCTCGCACTACATGGTGTTTGAGAAACGGGTGACTGAGACACAGTCTTTCAGAAACATTAACTCTCTACTCCGGGCAGACCATACCAAACCTACAACCCACTACCTGCTGATCCACCTCTTCAAGAGCTTCACGTAACTTACTCAACTATGCTAGAGCCCATAATAGCTTGTGGCTACACACAGAAGTTTCTAGCATGAATCATCTCAGTTCCCTTTGAGCCAGGGTGGTGGTCCATAGGAAGATCACACGGGTACTCCGGGATTTCCAAATATACAGGCAACACTGGGTACTCCAGGTGCCTCAATCCACCCAGATGTGTATTTAAGTTGCCACCTTAAGTTGAACCATTAATTAACAATCTCACATCTGTCATGGATTTCACTCACCCAAACCTCATCTACGAGCATAGCATAGCAATATAAGCAACGCGTATAAGTAACTCCTAGGGGTTTGAATGTAATAGGGTAATAGGTTCTACCTCATCAACTACTTCCCAACCCACATGTTAATGACATCCTAACCATGCAATGTTTGGAGATTGGAACTAATGCATAAAAACTGGGTGATAAAGGGGTATGATCAAAGTGTTACTTGCCTTGCTGACGATCCGTGTAACCTAGAGACTCCAAATAACACACTTCACACTCCGGGAATTCTATCGCAAACAAACAATAGCATACATAAGCAATCAAGCAAAGAAGCATGGGTAAAACTTCAAATAAGAAGATCTAACCAGAAAGTTCAACTTAAGAACTCTGGTTTGCAAAAAGAATCAAATCGAACGGAGCAACGAAACTCAAACGGCGAAAGAAACAAGATCCATTTACTAATCTGGACCTAGGTAAAATTTTACAGTGGCAAAAACTTGTGCAAGTTGGTTAAGTGGAAAGAGGGTCTCGAGATGAAAATCTAGGCGCTTGAATCACCTGATTCCGACTAACGAGCGAAAAGATAAACTAGAACGAAAATTGGATCAGAAATAACTGCGGATAAATCCGATAAAAGAAAACTGACGAACAGGCTAACGAACGAGCGTTCGTTATCTGTAACTAATGAGCGAAAACCGTTCGTTAAAATGAACGTACGGACGAACACCCGCTAAAAAGAAAAACCGAGAAAACCGGCGAACCGAAAAAAAACTAGGGTTAGGGTTTTCTTCAAAATAAAAACCGGATCGGTTTTATTTTAGAAAAACCGACGGTTACCTCATCGGTCTGGTGAGGCGGAGGCGGTGACACGATGCGGCAGCGGCAGGCGGCGGCGGCGCGGCCAAGCGGCGGCTTGGGCGGCGCTGGCGGGCGGTGGTGGGTGGTGGTGGCGGCGGGGGGGGGGGGGGGCTATTTAAAGGGGCGAGGGGCGGCGTGGCTTGGGCGAGGGGGCGCCCGGGGAGGAGTCCGGCTCGGACTCCCCTGGGCGTCCGTGCTGCGCATGGCGGCACGCGCGTGGGAGACGGCGGCCGAACGGGCCGGCTGGGCTTCGGCCCAGCTTGGTCCGAAAACCTTTTTTAAATAATTCTGCCGAAACTAAGAAAAATACTAGAAAATAAAATAAAAATCTAAAAATGTCAAAACAAATTTTCTTCGTCTAAATAAAATATTTAGAACGAGATGAACATTTTCTTGGCCCTAAAATGCAATTTTGAAAACGTGCAATTTTTCTAATGCAAACAAAATTACAAATAAAATGCAAATAAAACAAATATTGATTTTAATATTTTTCCTCCAATATTTAAATTATTTTGGAGAAGTCATATTATCTCCTCTCATATATTTTAATATGAAATATTTTCGGAGAGAAAAATAATTAAAACCAAAATCCTCGTTTCAAAATTTGATAAAATCAAATTTGAAAACCGGGGAAATCCCCAACTCTCTCCGAGGGTCATTGAGTTGCATAGGATTTCGAGGATCACGAGACGAAATGCAATAAAATATGATATGCAAGAATGACCTATGTATAACATTCCAAATTGAAGATTTGGGATGTTACAAACCTACCCCCCTTAAGATGAATCTCGCCCTCGAGATTCGGGTTGGATAGAAAATAGGTGTGGGTGGTCTTTGCGAAGATCATCCTCTCGTTCCTAGGTGGCTTCATCCTCCGTATGGTGGCTCCACTGAACTTTGCAAAACTTAATAACCTTGCTGCGTGTGACGTGACTGGCAAACTCCAAAATCTTGATTGGCTTCTCCTCATAAGTCAAGTCATTGTCCAACTGAATCGCCTCCAAGGGTACGGTATCTCTTAGCGGTATGTCGGCCATCTCAGCATGGCACTTCTTCAACTGGGAAACGTGAAACACATCGTGAACTCCTGACAGTCCCTCAGGTAACTCCAACTTGTAGGAAACTTCTCCCATCCGTTCCAAAACACGATACGGTCCTACAAATCTCGGGGCTAACTTTCCCTTAACTCCAAAATGTTTCACTCCTCGCAATGGTGATACTCGCAGATATGCTCTATCTCCAATTTCATAGGTTACCTCCTTGCCTTTCGAATCTTCATAACTCTTCTGTCTGGACTGAGCTATCCTCAATCTATCCCGAATCAGTTTAACCTTCTCCTCAGACTCTTTGATCAAGTCTGGTCCAAACAACTGTCGGTCTACAACTTCATCCCACATCAACGGTGTTCTGCACCTTCGGCCGTACAGGGCTTAAAACGGTGCCATTTTCAAACTGGTTGGTAACTATTGTTGTATGAGAACTCTGCGTAAGGTAGATTGTCATCCCAACTAGACCATAATCTAGCGCATAGGCTCTCAACATGTAGCGACCCGACCTCAGACGGTCAAATCTCTGTGCTTCATGTCATCCCTGGATCGGTAATGCTGACACACACAGTACCCGAGGATTTATAATAGAGTAGAAATCACACACTTATTACATCGAATGTCTCCAAAGAGAACTTATTACAATAAATATGGCTTAAGGCAATCTAATACGATAACAGCGGAAGGCTTGGAAGATAAAGTGAGTCCATCAACTCCAACGGCATAGGTGAGTTGCACGGCGACGACCGAACGAACCTTACTCCTCGTCTGAAAAGTCTGCAACATAATACATTGCAGCCCGAAAACGGGTGAGCACATGGAATATGATGTCAATATAACACACTAGAGCAAGAATAAAATAATGCTATCACTACATGCATATTTGGCTGGTGGAAAGCTCTATGGTTATAGTTTTTGCGAAAAGCCAATTTTTCCCTACAACAAAGGAATAGATTTTAATTTAACTATCATGGTGGTTGAAACATCATTGAGAAGGTTCCTCCAACTCAATCCCAATTAAAGTAATTAACAACCCAACATTATTAATTTAGAGTGATGAGATACTTAAGATACTCCAAGTACTAGATACTCAAGATTGTCCATAACCGGGGACACGGCTAACCATGATTAGTTTATACACTCTGCAGAGGTTTGCGCACTTTTCCCCACAAGACTCGATCTCCTCCATAGGTTTTCTCGCACTACAGGATGTTTGAGAAACGGATGACCGAGACACAGTCTTTCAGAAACATTAACTCCCTACTCCGGGCAGACCATACCAAACCTACAAACCCACTACCAGCTGATCCACCTCTTCAAGAGCTTCACGTAACTTACTCAACTATGCTAGAGCCCATAATAGCTTGTGGCTGCACACGGAAGTTTCTAGCATGAATAATCTCAGTTCCCTTTGAGCCTGGGTGGCGGTCCATAGGAAGATCACATGGGTACTCCTGTATTTCCAAAAATACAGGCAACACTAGGTACTCCAGGTGCCTCAATCCACCCAGATGTGTATTTAAGTTGCCACCTTAAGTTAAACAATTAATCATCAATCTCACATCTATCATGGATTTCACTCACCCAAACCACGTCTATGAGCATAGCGTAGCAATATAAGCAATACATAGAAGTAACTCCCAAGGGTTTGATAGTAACAGGGCAATAGGTTCCTACCTCAACAACTACTTCCCAACCCACAAGTTAATGACATCCTAATCATGCAATGTTTGAGGATTGAAACTAATGCATAAAACTGGGTATGGAAAGAGTATGATCAATGTGTTACTTGCCTTGCTGACGATTCGCGTAACCTAGAGACTCCAAATAACACGCTTCGCACTCCGGGAATTATATCGCAAACAAACAATAGCATACATAAGCAATCAAGCAAAGAAAATATGGGTAAACCTCAAATAAGAATATCTAACTAGAAAGTTCAACTTAAGAACTCCGGTTTGCAAAAGAATCAAATCATACGGAGCAACGAAACTCAAACGGCGAAAGAAACAAGATCCGTTTACTAATCTGGACCTAGGTCAAATTTTGCAGTAGCAAAAACTTGTGCAAGTTGGTTAAACAAAAAGAGGGTCTCGAGACAAAGATCTAGGCGCTTGAATCGCCTGATTCCGACTAACGAGCGAAAAGATAAACTAGAACAAAAATCGAATCAGAAATAATCGCGGATTAATCTGATAAAATAATACTGACGAGCAGCCTAACGAACGAGCGTTCGTTATCTGTAACTAACGGGCAAAAACCATTCGTTAAAACAAATGTCCGGACGAACGTCCGCTAAAAAGAAAACCGAAAAGAAAAACCGGCGAACCAAAAAAACGACTAGGGTTTTCAAAAAAACCGAATCGATTTTCTTTGAAAAAAACCGGGCGGCGACGGATCGGGGCGTTACCTCTCCGGCGAGGCAACTCCGGCGAGGCGGGGCTCGGGCGGCGGGCTTGCGAGGCGGCGAGGCGGCGTGGGGCAGCAGCGGCGCGGGCGGCGGCAGACGGCGGTAGGCGGCGGCGCGGGCTGCGGCGGCGGCGACTTGGGGCTCCAGGGGGGCCCAGGGTGGGTTTTTAAAGGGGGAGGCGGCGGCGGCTTCGACTTGGGGAGGGGGTCGAGGCGGCGGCGGCTCGGACTCCTCCGAGTCCTGCGGCGGCACGGGACGGGGAAGGCGGTGGCGCGGGGTTGGGCCGGCCTGGCTCGGCTGGGCTTCGGCCCGGTCGGGCGCTCGAAGTTTTTTTAAATAATTCCGCTGAACAGAAAATAAATCCTAGAAAATAAAATAAAAATCTAAAAATGCCAAAATAAATTTTCACCGTCTAAATAAAATATTTAGAACAATATGAACATTTTCTTGGCCCTAAAATGCAATTTTGAAAACGTGCAATTTTTCTAATGCAAATAAAATCCAAATAAAATCAAATAAAATCAAATAAATGATTTTAATATTTTTCCTCCAATATTTCATTTATTTTGGAGAAGTCATATTATCTCCTCTCATATATTTTAACCTGAAATATTCTCGGAGAGAAAGATAATTAAAACCAAAAATCCTCGTTTCGATATTTGGTAAAACCCAAATATGAAAACAGGGAAATCCCCAACTCTCTCCGAGGGTCCTTGAGTTGCTTAGGATTTCGAGGATCGCGAAACGAAATGTAGTAAAATATGATATGCATGGTTGATCTATGTATACCATTCCAAATTGAAAATTTGGGATGTTACAAACCTACCCCCCTTAAGATGAATCTCGCCCTCGAGATTCGGGTTGGCTAGAAAATAGGTGTGGGTGGTCTTTGCGGAGATCATCCTCTCGTTCCCAGGTGGCTTCATCCTCGGTATGGTGGCTCCACTGAACTTTGCAAAACTTGATCACCTTGCTGCGGGTGACTCGGCTGGCAAACCAAAGAATCTTAACTGGCTTTTCCTCATAAGTCAAATCACTGTCCAACTGAATCGCCTCCAAGGGTATTGTATCTCTTAACGGTATATCGGCCATCTCAGCATGACACTTCTTCAACTGTGAAACGTGGAACACATCATGAACTCCTGACAGTCCTTCAGGTAACTCCAACTTGTTGGCAACTTCTCCCATACGTTCCATAATTCGATACGGTCCTACAAATCTCGGGGCTAACTTTCCCTTAACTCCAAAACGTTTCACTCCTTGCAAGGGTGATACTCGCAGATATTCTCTATCTCCAATTTCATAGGTTACTTCCTTGCGTTTTGAGTCTGCATAACTCTTCTGCCTAGACTGGGCTATCTTCACTCTATCACGAATCAGCTTAACCTTCTCTTCAGACTCCTTGATCAGGTCTGGTCCAAACAACTGTCGGTCTCCAACTTCATCCCACATCAATGGTGTTCTGCACCTTCGTCCATACAGGGCTTCGAACGGTGCCATCTTCAAACTGGCTTGGTAGCTATTGTTGTATGAGAACTCTGCGTAAGGAAAATTGTCATCCCAACTAGATCCATAATCTAGAGCACAGGCTCTCAACATGTCCTCCAGAATCTGGTTGACTCTCTCGGTCTGTCCATCCGTCTACGGGTGAAACGCTGTACTGAACTCCAATCTCGTTCCCAAAGTCTGGTGTAGCTAATGCCAAAACTTTGAGGTAAAGTGTGTTCCTCTGTCTGTTACGATGATCCTCGGAACTCCATGCAGACATACGATCCTGGACATATATATCTTGGCCAACTTCGAACTTGTATACGTGGTTTTCACTGGGATAAAGTGAGCCACTTTGGTCAAGCGATCAACTACTACCCATATAGAATCATATCCTGATTTGGTCCTGGGCAAACCGGTGATAAAATCCATACCAAGTTTATCCCACTTCCACTCGGGTATCATCATAGGCTGTAACAATCCTGCTGGCTTTTGATGCTCTGCCTTCACTCTCTGACATACATCACATACGGCTACATACTCGGCGATATCCTTCTTCATACCAGTCCACCAGAAATGTTCCTTCAAATCCAAATACATCTTGGTGTTTTTGGGGTGTATCGAGTAGGGTGAGTCATGAGCCTCCTGAAGTATTAACTTCCTGATCTCTGGGTCATTGGGCACGTATATCCGGTCCTCAAACCATAAGGTATCGTGCTCATCCTCACGAAAACCTTTGGCCTTTCCTTTGCCCATTCTCTCTTTTATCTCGGCAATCTCTTTGTCATCCTTCTGAGCTTCCCGAATCTTACCCAATAATGTTGACTGAACCTCCATTGTTGCAACAAAACCTCTAGGAACAATCTCTAATCGAAGTTCCATGATATCCTCTGCTAACTCCTTTGGCAATTCTGTACTTTCTAGGATATTAGCATAACTCTTTCGGCTCAAGGCGTCTGCTACGACATTGGCCTTTCCTGGATGATAGTGTAGCTTCATGTCATAATCCTTTATAAGCTCCAACCATCTCCTCTATCTAAGGTTCAGCTCCTTTTGTGTGAAAATGTACTTCAAACTCTTATGATCCATGTACACATCACAACGATTTCCAATAAGGTAATGCCTCCAAGTCTTCAATGCATGCACTACGGCTGCTAGCTCCAAATCATGTGTGGCATAATTCAACCCGTGAGGTTTTAGCTGTCGCGAGGCGTACGAAACAACTCTCCCGTCCCGCATAAGGACGCTTCCAAGTCCTAAGCGAGAGGCGTCGCAATACACTTGGAATTCCTTATGTATATCTGGCAGTGTCAGTACAGGGGCTGTAGTCAAACGTTTCTTCAACTCCTGGAAACTTGCCTCACAATCTTCCGTCCATTTAAACCTAGTATCCTTCTTCAATAGTTCAGTCATTGGCTTCGCAGTCTTGGAGAAATTCTCGATGAATCTCCTATAGTATCCCGTGAGTCCAAGAAAACTGCGGATCTCGCTAACTGAAGTGGGTGCCAACCATTCAATGACTGACTGAACCTTGCTGGGGTCTACTGCTATACCTTCTCCTGATATAACATGTCCAGGGAATCCGACTTCCTTCAACCAAAACTCACATTCACCGAACTTGGCATACAGGTGGTGTTCCCTGAGTTTCTCGAGAACTAAACGCAAATGCTCCTTGTGTTCCTCTTCATTCTTCGAATATACCATTATATCATCAATGAACACCACAACAAACATATCCAAATATTCCATGAACACCCTGTTCATCATGCTCATGAAATAGGCAGGGGCGTTAGTCAGTCCAAACGACATAACATTATATTCGTATTCCTCATACCGTGTGGTGAATGCTGTCTTTGGTATATCCTTCTCCCGTATCTTCAGCTGGTGATATCCTGATCGCAGATCGATCTTCGAAAACACCTTAGCTCCTTGCAGCTGATCAAACAGATCATTGATCATCGGCAGTTGGTACTTATTCTTAATCATCACTTCATTCAAGGCCCAATAATCAACAACCATTCTTAGGGATTTATCCTTCTTCTCAACCAAAAGCACTGGGGCTCCCCAAGGTGATGAACACCCTCAAATGTAACCTTTCTCCAATAACTCCTTGATCTGTTTCTTAATCTCCTCCAGATCATTCGCGGGCATCCGATATGGTTTCTTGGATATTGGCCCTATACCTGGCAATAGCTCTATCAAAAACTTGATATCTCGATCCGGTGGCATGCCTGGTAACTCCTCTGGAAAAACATCCGGGTAATCCTTCACTACAGGCACTTCCTCCTGAACAACTCCCATGAGGGTATTCACTTGGCTCCTCCTAGGCACATGCCTAGATACATACTTAATCCTTTTTCCCTCCGGGGTGGTGAGACAAATCGACTTACTAGCACAGTCAATACTTCCTCCATACTTTGACATCCAGTCCATGCCTAATATCACATCCAATCCTTGTTACTCCAAGATAATTAGGTCGGACGGAAAAACATGTGTGCCAATGGTTAGGGGTATCTAGTCGCACCATCGACTAGCCATATACTCTGCTCCAGGTGAACTTACTAACAGAGGGGTCCTAAGGGTTTGGGTCGGTAGTTTAAACTTATCCACGAATTCCCTTGATATGTATGAATGCGATGCACCAGTATCAAAAAGAACAAGAGCGGTAAATGACTTAACCAGAAACTTACCTATAACCGCGTCTGGCTGCTCTTCAACCTCCTCCACGTTAACGTGGTTCACTTGTCCCTTGTTGAATGGATTGGGCTTCTTCCCAGCGCTACCATTTCCGTTTCCATTCTTTCCTTCAGGGCACTCCGTGGCATAGTGTCCAGTCTTCCCGCACTTAAAGCAAGTAACGTGACTTAGGTCTCTTTTAGCGGGTGTGGCTGGATTTGGGCGGTTCTGATTGTTGTTGGCTCCATTCCCATTCCCATTCTTAGAACCATTGTGGTTATGCGATCCTCCTCCGGTGTGGTTATGACCTCCGTGGTTATGAACAAGTCCTCCCGAGTTCGGGGTTAGGCGAGGCTTCTGCTGAGCTCCTGAGTTATACCTCCCTTGTCCATACTTCCTCTTACGGCTCTCAATCTGCTGCTGCTTCCCTTCAATCATAAGAGCCTTATCTACCAACTCCTGGTAGTTGGTGAACGTTGCCACCATCAACTGCATACTCATCTCATCATTCAACCCTTCCATGAACTTCTCCTGCTTTGCAGCATCTGTGGCCACATCATCAAGGGCATAGTGAGATAACTTGCTAAACTCATCCACGTACTGAACCATAGTACGGTTCCCGTGGCGTAAGTTGCGAAACTCACGCTTCTTCATATTCATGGCTCCAGTTGAGACATGGGATGTGCGGAAAGCTTGTTGAAATTGGTCCCATGTCAATGTGGCTATATGGTAGGTGACAGTGTAATTCTCCCACCATGATGCTGCTGGTCCATCCAACTGATGTGTGGCAAAATGCACCTTCTCGGCATGAGTACATCCTGCAGTGGTTAACTCCCTTCCAATCCTGTGGAGCCAATCATCTTCTACTATAGGCTTGGTGCTACTGGAATACATCGGCGGCTGCAACCTCAGAAATCGAGCTAAGTTGTCAACTGGTGGTGGTGGTGGATTGTTGTTGTTGTTGCCTTGGTTCTGAACTAACAACTGCATCAGGGTATTCTGCTGCTGGATCAACTGAGTGAGCTCCGGTGGGAAAGCAAAACCGGGGTCACGTCTCGGAGGCATCTAATGGTGTTTAGAGGGGAGAGATTAGAATAGAATGAGGTCTAATGAGAAAGCACTACCCATATGCACATGAGACAAACACAATCATTTCACTCACTCAATCAATCAAGTCATACAATCGGTCTAACTATCGCAAAAGTGCTCGGACTACTCTATTTACATGGTGGAATACTACTACTGATATGGTGGTCTACTAAAAATACTCCTCGGTTGCAGACTCCATGATATCTGCTCCAGCTTCGTCTTCAAAGTTATCATCGCTCAGGTCAGAGTTGGTGTCGTCGATGATGATGTAGTCTTCCGGGCGAATCTCCTTGGGTTCTTCGTCTTCTTCCACTGGTGTGGGGTCTCCCATGAATAT
Source organism: Triticum urartu (assembly GCF_056163025.1). Classification (NCBI taxonomy): domain Eukaryota; kingdom Viridiplantae; phylum Streptophyta; class Magnoliopsida; order Poales; family Poaceae; genus Triticum; species Triticum urartu. Next base: position 371,699,724 of record NC_141873.1, read on the forward strand.
TCCGATCTTCTTAATCAGGTCGTCATTCTTCTCCACTAGTACGACGCTTTCCTCCTCATAATCTTCACGTGTAGCCTTGAGTTCTTCCTCCAGTTCCGCGATCCTAGTCATTGCCTTTTTCAGATCTATCATGCCTGCGCACATCTGGTTCTCCTGGCGTCAAATGTGCTGGTTTAGTTCCTGGATTAAAGCTGCAATTGATATATCCTTTCTGGTGCTGATCATATCCCATTGTTCATCTCGGCGCCCACAAATCTGGTAGATAGTATCCTTAAGCTCCTTTTGGTAAACATCTCCAATGCGTCCCATGATGATGTGAGCTTCCATACTCTTTCCTAAACTCTAGGTTGGTGCGTCGAAGGAAAACTCGATGGGTTTGGTGACTGGCGTGAAGGTCCTTCCTGGAACTTGTACTTGAATCATACAGCGCTCCTCTTCTGGTAAAGTGGCGTTGTAGGTCCCGGTGAAGCTTGGTATTCCTATATTTAGGTACCTAGTGACTTCCTTCAAGTGTCGTCCAAAAGCTGCTTCTTCATCCGGTTGTGCAAACTTGTTCCTTGCATCCGCCATACTAAAGAGTATAAAATGGAGAGGAGTCGGAAATGAGGAGAGAATAGTGATCTATGGCTTTAGCTTAGTGGTCGTGTCCTACACTCAGCATGTGCTCTGATACCATCTTGTAGCGACCCGACCTCAAACGGTCAAATCTATGTGCTTCAGTGTTATCCTTGGATCGGTAATGCTGACACACACAATACTCAAGGATTTATAACAGAGTAGCAATCACACACTTATTACATCAAATGTCTCCAAAGAGAACTTATTACAATAAATATGGCTTAAGGCCATCTAATACGATAACAACGGAAGGCTTGGAAGATAAAGTGAGTCCATCAACTCCAACGGCATAGCTGAGCTGCATGGCAACGACCTAACGAACCTTACTCCTCGTCTGAAAAGTCTGCAACATAATACGTTGCAGCCCGAAAACGGGTCAGCACATGGAATATGCTGGCAATATAACACAGTAGAGCAAGAATAAAATAATGCTATCACTACATGCATATTTGGCTGGTGGAAAGCTCTATGGTTATAGTTTTTGCGAAAAGCCGATTTTTTCCTACAACAAAGGAATAGATTTTAATTTAACTATCATGGTGGTTGAAACATCATTGAGAAGGTTCCTCCAACTCAATCCCAATTAAAGTAATTAACAACCCAACAATATTAATTTAGAGTGATGAGATACTTAAGATACTCCAAGTACTAGATACTCAAGATTGTCCATAACCGGGGACACGGCTAACCATGATTAGTTTATACACTCTGCAGAGGTTTGCGCACTTTTTCCCACAAGACTCGATCTCCTCCGTAGGTTTTCTCACACTACAGGATGTTTGAGAAACGGATGACCGAGACACAATCTTTCAGAAACATTAACTCTCTACTCCGGGCAGACCATACCAAACCTACAAACCCGCTACTAGCTGATCCACCTCTTCAAGAGCTTCACGTAACTTACTCAACTATGCTAGGGCCCATAATAGCTTGTGGCTGCACACAGAAGTTTCTAGCATGAAAAATCTCAGTTCCCTTTGAGCCTGGGTGGCGGTCCATAGGAAGATCACATGGGTACTCCGGGATTTCCAAAAATACAGGCAACACTAGGTACTCCAGGTGCCTCAATCCACCCAGATGTGTATTTAAGTTGCCACCTTAAGTTGAACCATTAATCATCAATCTCACATCTGTCATGGATTTCACTCACCCAAACCACGTCTACGAGCATAGCATAGCAATATAAGAAATACGTAGAAGTAACTCCCAAGGGTTTGATAGTAACAGGGCAATAGGTTCCTACCTCAACAACTACTTCCCAACCCACAAGTTAATGACATCCTAATCATGCAATGTTTGAGGATTGAAACTAATGCATAAAACTGGGTATGGAAAGAGTATGGTCAATGTGTTACTTGCCTTGCTGACGATCCGCGTAACCTAGAGACTCCAAATAACACGCTTCGCACTCCGAGAATTCTATCGCAAACAAACAATAGCATACATAAGCAATCAAGCAAAGAAAACACGGGTAAACCTCAAATAAGAAGATCTAACCAGAAAGTTCAACTTAAGAACTCCGGTTTGCAAAAGAATCAAATCATATGGAGCAACGAAACTCAAACGGCGAAAGAAACAAGATCCGTTTACTAATCTGGACCTAGGTCAAATTGTACAGTAGCAAAAACTTGTGCAAGTTGGTTAAACGAAAAGAGAGTCTCGAGATGAAGATCTAGGCGCTTGAATCGCCTGATTCCGACTAACGAGCGAAAAGATAAACTAGAACGAAAATCGGATCAGAAATCACGATCAGAAATAATCACGGATTAATCCGATAAAAGAAAACTGACGAACAGCCTAACGAACGAGCGTTCGTTATTTGTAACTAACGGGCAAAAACCGTTCGTTAAAACGAACACCCGCTAAAAATAAAACCGAAAAGAAAAACCGACGAACCAAAAAACCGACTAGGGTTTAAAAAAAAACGAATCGATTTTCTTTGAAAAAAAACCGGGCGGCGGCGGATCGGCGCGTTACCTCTCTGGCGAGGCAACTCCGGCGAGGCGGGGCTCGGGCGGTGGGCTTGCGAGGAGGCTCGGCGGCGCGGGGCAGCAGCGGCCCAGGCGGCGGCAAGCGGCGTCGCAGGCTGCGGCGGCGGGGCTGGCGAGGGCTGTGGCGGCGGCGACTTGGGGCTCCAGGGGGCCCCAGGGTGGGTTTTTAAAGGGGGGGAGGCGGCGGCTCCGACTTGGGGAGGGGGTCGAGGTGGCGGCGGCGGCTCGAACTCCTCCGAGTCCGGCGACGGCACGGGACGGGGAAGGCGGTGGCGCAGGGTTGGGCCGGCCTGGCTCGGCTGGGCTTCGGCCCGGTCGAGCGCTAGAAGTTTTTTTTTAAATAATTCCGCCGAACAGAAAATAAATCCTAGAAAATAAAATAAAAATCTAAAAATGTCAAAATAAATTTTCACCGTCTAAATAAAATATTTAGAATAAGATGAACATTTTCTTGGCCCTAAAATGCAATTTTGAAAACGTGAAATTTTTCTAATGCAAATAAAATCAAATAAATGATTTTAATATTTTTCCTCCAATATTTCATTTATTTTGGAGAAGTCATATTATCTCCTCTCATATATTTTAACATGAAATATTCTTGGAGAGAAAGATAATTAAAACCAAAAAATCCTCGTTTCGATATTTGGTAAAACCCAAATATGAAAACAGGGAAATCCCCAACTCTCTCCGAGGCTCCTTGAGTTGCTTAGGATTTCAAGGATCGTGAAACGAAATGCAGTAAAATATGATATGCATGGATGATCTATGTATAACATTCCAAATTGAAAATTTGGGATGTTACACAACATATCCTCCAGAATCTGGTTGACTCTCTCGGTCTGTCCATCCGTCAGCAGGTGAAATGTTGTACTAAACTCCAATCTCGTTCCCAAAGTCTGGTGCAGCTAATGCCAAAACTTTGAGGTAAACTAGGTTCCCCTATCTGATACGATGGTCCTCGGAACTCCATGCAGACATACGATCCTGGTCATATATATCTTGGCAAACTTTGCACTGGTATAAGTTGTTTTCACTGGGATAAAGTGTGCTACTTTGGTCAAACGGTCAACTACTGCCCATATAGAATCATATCCTGATTTGGTCCTGGGCAATCCGGTGATAAAATCCATGCCAAGTTTATCCCACTTCCATTCGGGTATCGGCATAGGCTGTAGCAATCCCGATGGCTTTTGATGCTCTGCCTTCACTCTATGACATACATCACATACGGCCACATAGTCGGCGATATCCTTCTTCATCCCTGTCCACCAGAAACGTTACTTCAAATCCAAATACATCTTGGTGTTTTCGGGGTGTATCGAGTATGGTGAGTCATGAGTCTCCTGAAGTATTAACTTCCTGATCTCTGTGTTATTGGGCACATCAACACGGTCCTCAAACCATAAGGTGTCGTGTTCATCCTCACGAAAACCTTTGGCCTTTCCTTCGCTCATTTTCTCCTTTATCTCGGCAATCTCTTTGTCATCCTTCTGAGCTTCTTGAATTTTCCCCAACAATGTAGACTGTACCTCCATTGTTGCGAAAAAACCTCTAGGAACAATCTCCAATCGAAGTTCCCGGAGATCCTCTGCTAACTCCTTCGGCAATCCCGTGCTCTCTAGGGTATTAGCATAAATCTTCCGGCTCAAAGCGTCTGCTACGACATTGGCCTTTCTTGGATGATAGTGAAGCTTCATGTCATAATCCTTTATAAGCTCCAACCATCTTCTTTGCCTAAGGTTCAATTCCTTCTGGGTGAAAATGTACTTCAAACTCTTATGATCCGTGTACACATCACAATGATTTCCAATAAGGTAATGTCTCCAAGTCTTCAACGCATGAACTACGGCTGCTAGCTCGAAATCATGTGTGGCATAATTTAACTCGTGCGGTTTTAGTTGTCGCGAGGCATACGAAACAACTCTTCCGTCCTGCATAAGCACACTTCCAAGTCCTAAGCGAGAGGCGTTGCAATACACTTGGAAATCCTTATGTATATCTGGCAATGTCAGCACTGGGGCTGTAGTCAAACGTTTCTTCAGCTCCTGGAAACTTGCCTCACAATCTTCCGTCCATTTAAACTTGATATCCTTCTTCAATAACTCCGGCATTGGCTTCGCAATCTTGGAAAAATTCTCAATGAATCTCCGATAGTATCCTGCGAGTCCAAGAAAACTGTGGATCTCGCTAACTGAAGTGGGTGCCAACCATTTAGTGACTGACTAAACCTTGGTGGGGTCTACTGCTATACCTTCTCCTGATATATCGTGTCCAAGGAATCCGACTTCCTTCAACCAAAACTCGCATTTGCTGAACTTGGCATACAACTGATGTTCCCTGAGTTTCTCGAGAACTAAATGCAAATGCTCCTTGTGTTCCTCTTCATTCTTCGAATATACCATTATATCATCAATGAACACCACAACAAACTTATCCAAATATTCCATGAATACTTTGTTCATCATGCTCATGAAATAGGCAGGGGCGTTAGTCAGTCCAAATGACATGACCGTATATTCGTATAGCCCGTACCATGTGGTGAAGGCTGTCTTTGGTATATCCTTCTCTCGTATCTTCAACTGATGATATCCTGATCATAGATCGATCTTTGAAAACACCTTAGCTCCTTGCAGCTGGTCAAATAGATCATTGATCATCGGCAATGAGTACATGTTCTTAATCGTCACTTCATTCAAGGCTCGATAATTAACAACCATTCTTAGGGATTTATCTTTCTTCTCAACCAAAAGCACTGGGGCTCCCCATGGTGATGAACTCTGCCAAATGTAACCTTTCTCCAATAGCTCCTTGATCTGTTTCTTAATCTCCTCTAGATCATTCGCGGGCATCCTATAGGGTCTCTTGGATATCGGCCCTGTGCCTGGAAATAGCTCAATCAAAAACTCAATATCTCGATCCGGTGGCATGCCTGGCAACTCTTCTGGAAAAACATCCGGATAATCCTTTACTACAGGCACTTCTTCTTGAACAACTCCCATGAGGGTATTTACTTGGCTACTTCTTGGCACATGCCTAGATACATACTTGATCCTTTTTCCCTCCGGGGTGGTGAGACAAATTAACTTACTAACACAGTCAATGCTTCCTCCGTACTTTGACATCCAGTCCATTCCTAATATCACATCCAATCCTTGTGACTCCAAGATAATTAGGTCGGACGGAAAAACATGGTTGCCAATGGTTAAGGATATCTGGTCACACCATCGACTAGCCATATACTCTGCTCCGGGTGAGCTTACTAACAGAGGGGTCCTAAGGGTTTGGGTCGGTAGTTTAAACTTATCGACGAATTCCCTTGATATGTATGAATGCGATGCACCAGTATCAGAAAGAAGAAGAGCGGTAAATGACTTAACCAAAAACTTACCTATAACCGCGTCTGGCTGCTCTTCAACCTCCTCCACATTAACGTGGTTCACTTGTCCTTTGTTGAATGGATTGGGCTTCTTCCCAGCGCTCCCATTTTCGTTTCCATTCTTCCCTTCAGGGCACTCCGTGGCATAGTGTCCAGTCTTCCCGCACTTGAAACAAGTAACATGGCTTAGGTCTCTCTTGGTGGGTGTGGCTGGATTGGGGCGGTTTTGATTGTTGCTTGCTCCATTCCCATTCCTATTCCTAGGGCCGGTATGATTATGGTTACTTCCTCCATTATGGGTGAGGCCTCCATGGTTATGAACAAGTCCTCCCGAGTTCGGGGTTAGGCGAGGCTTCTGCTGAGCTCCTGAGTTATACCTCCCTTGTCCATACTTCCTCTTACGGCTCTCAATCTGCTGCTACTTCCCTTCAATCATAAGAGCCTTATCTACCAACTCTTGGTAGTTGGTGAACGTTGCCACCATCAACTGCATACTCATCTCATCATTCAGCCCTTCCATGAACTTCTCCTGCTTTGCAGCATCTGCGGCCACATCATCGGGGGCATAGCGAGATAACTTGCTAAACTCATCCACGTACTGAACCACAGTACGGTTCCCCTGGCGTAAGTTGCGAAACTCACGCTTCTTCATATTCATGGCTCCAGTTGAGACATGGGATGTGCGGAAAGCTTGTTGAAATTGGTCCCATGTCAATGTGGCTATATGGTAGGTGACAGTGTAATTCTCCCACCATGATGCTGCTGGCCCATCCAACTGATGTGCGGCAAAATGCACCTTCTCAGCATCAGTACATCCTGCAGTGGTTAACTCCCTTCCAATCCTGCGGAGCCAATCATCTGCTACTATAGGCTCAGTGCTACTGGAAAACATCAGCGGCTGCAACCTCAGAAATCGGGCTAAGTTGTCAACTGGTGGTGGTGGTGGTGGATTGTTGTTGTTGTTGCCTTGGTTCTGAACTAACAACTGCATCAGGGTATCCTGTTGCTGGATCAACTGAGTGAGCTCCGGTGGGAAAGCAAATCCGGGGTCACGTCTCAGAGGCATCTGATGGGTTTAGAGGGGAAATATTAGAATAGAATGAGGTCTAATGAGAAAGCACTACCCATATGCACATGAGACAAACACAAACATTTCACTCAATCAATCAAGCAAGGCATACAATCGGTCTAACTATCGCAAAAGTGCTCGGACTATGCTATTTACATGGTGGAATACTACTACTGATGTGGTGGTCTACTAAAAATATTCCTCGGTTGCAGACTCCATGATATCTGCTCCACCTTCGTCTTCAAAGTCATCATCGCTAAGGTCGGAGTCGGTGTCGTCGATGATGATGTAGTCCTTTGCCTTTGCGATCTATTTTTATTTGCTTTTATTTTCAGATCTATTAAACCAAAAACCCATGTAGCGACCCGACCTCAAACGGTCAAGTCTCTGTGCTTCAATGTCATCCCTAGATCGGTAATGCTGACACACACAGTATATCCTTCTCCCGTATCTTCAGCTGGTGATATCCTGATCGCAGATCGATCTTCGAAAACACCTTAGCTCCTTGCAGCTGATCAAACAGATCATTGATCATCGGCAGTTGGTACTTGTTCTTAATCATCACTTCATTCAAGGCCCAATAATCAACAACCATTCTTAGGGATTTATCCATCTTCTCAACCAAAAGCACTGGGGCTCCCCAAGGTGATGAACACCTTCAAATGTAACCTTTCTCCAATAACTCCTTGATCTGTTTCTTAATCTCCTCCAGATCATTCGCGGGCATCCGATATGGTTTCTAGGATATTGGCCCTATACCTGGCAATAGCTCTATCAAAAACTCGATATCTCGATCCGGTGGCATGCCTGGTAACTCCTTTGGAAAAACATCCGAGTAATCTGAAGGAAATATGCCCTAGAGGCAATAATAAAGTTATTATTTATTTCCTTATATCATGATAAATGTTTATTATTCATGCTAGAATTGTATTAACCGGAAACATAATACTTGTGTGAATACATAGACAAACAAAGTGTCACTAGTATGCCTCTACTTGACTAGCTCGTTAATCGAAGATGGTTATGTTTCCTAACCATAAACAAAAGAGTTGTTATTTGATTAACGGGATCACATCATTAGGAGAATGATGTGATTGACATGACCCATTCCATTAGCTTAGCACCCGATCGTTTAGTATGTTGCTATTGCTTTCTTCATGACTTAAACATGTTCCTATGACTATGAGATTATGCAACTCCCGTTTGCCGGAGGAACACTTTGTGTGCTACCAAACGTCACAACTTAAATGGGTGATTATAAAGGTGCTCTACAAGTGTCTCCAAAGGTACATGTTGGGTTGGCGTATTTCGAGATTAGGATTTGTCACTCCGATTGTCGGAGAGGTATCTTTGGGCCCTCTCAGTAATGCACATCACATAAGCCTTGCAAGCATTGCAACTAATGAGTTAGTTGAGAGATGATGTATTACGTAACGAGTAAAGAGACTTGCTGGTAACGAGATTGAACTAGTATTGAGATACCGACGATCGAATCTCGGGCAAGTAACATACCGATGACAAAGGGAACAATGTATGTTGTTATGCGGTCTGACCGATAAAGATCTTCGTAGAATATGTAGGAGCCAATATGGGCATCCAGGTCCCGCTATTGGTTATTGACTGGAGACATGTCTCGGTCATGTCTACATTGTTCTCGAACCCGTAGGGTCCGCACGCTTAAGGTTACGATGACAGTTATATTATGAGTTTATGCATTTTGATGTACCGAAGGTTGTTCGGAGTCCCGGATGTGATCATGGACATGACGAGGAGTCTCGAAATGGTCGAGACATAAAGATTGATATATTGGAAGCCTATGTTTGGATATCGGAAGTGTTCCGAGTGAAATCGGGATTTTACCGGAGTACCGGGAGGTTACCGGAACCCCCCGGGAGATATATGGGCCATAGTGGGCCTTAGTGGAAAAGAGAAGAGGCAGCCCAACATGGGCCGCGCGCCCCTCCCCTCCCTTGGTTCGAATAGGACAAGGAGAGGGGCCGGCCCCTCTCTCTCCTTTCCCCCCTCCGCGAATCCTATTCCAACTAGGATTGGGGGGGGGGGGGAATCCTACTCCCAGAGGGAGTAGGACTTTCCTGGCGCGCCTCTCTATGGCCGGCCGCACCCCCCTCCCTTAGTCCTTTATATACGGAGGCAGGGGCACCCCAGAAACACACAAGTTGATCCACGTGATCTTATTCTTAGCCGTGTGCGGCGCCCCCAGCCACCATAGTCCTCGATAATATTGTAGCGGTGCTTAGGCGAAGCCCTGAAGCAGTAGTACATCAAGATCGTCACCACGCCGTCGTGCTGACGGAACTCTTCCCCGACACTTTGCTAGATCGGAGTCCGGGGATCGTCATCGAGCTGAACGTGTGCTAAAACTCGGAGGTGCCGTAGTTTCGGTGCTTGATCGGTCGGGCCATGAAGACGTACGACTACATCAACCAAGTGCTTCCGTTGTCGATCTACAAAGGGTACGTAGATCACACTCTCCTCTTGTTGCTATGCATCACCATGATCTTGCGTGTGCGTAGGAAATTTTTTGAAATTACTACGTTCCCCATCAGTGGCATCCGAGCCTAGGTTTTATATGTTGATGTTATATGCACGAGTAGAACACAAGTGAGTTGTGGGCGATATAAGTCATACTGCTTACCAGCATGTCATACTTTGGTTCGGCGGTATTGTTGGACGAAGCGGCCCGGACCGACATTACATGTACGCTTACGCGAGACCGGTTCTCCCGACGTGCTTTGCACATAGGTGGCTTGCGGGTGACAGTTTCTCCAACTTTAGTTGAATCGAGTGTGGCTACGCCCGGTCCTTGCGAAGGTTAAAATAGCACCAACTTGACAAACTATCGTTGTGGTTTTGATGCGTAGGTAAGATTGGTTCTTGCTTAAGCCCGTAGCAGCCACGTAAAAACTTGCAACAACAAAGTAGAGGACGTCTAACTTGTTTTTGCAGGGCATGTTGTGATGTGATATGGTCAAGACATGATGCTAAATTTTGTTGTATGAGATGATCATGTTTTGTAACCGAGTTATCGGCAACTGGCAGGAGCCATATGGTTGTCGCTTTATTGTATGCAATGCAATCGCGCTGTAATGCTTTACTTTATCACTAAGCGGTAGCGATAGTCGTGGAAGCACAAGCTCGGCGAGACGACAACGATGCTACGATGGAGATCAAGGTGTCGCGCCGGTGACAATGGTGATCACGACGGTGCTTCGGAGATGGAGATCACAAGCACAAGATGATGATGGCCATATCATATCACTTATATTGATTGCATGTGATGTTTATCTTTTATGCATCTTATCTTGCTTTGATTGACGGTAGCATTATAAGATGATCTCTCACTAAATTAACAAGAAGTGTTCTCCCTGAGTATGCACCGTTGCGAAAGTTCTTCGTGCTGAGACACCACGTGATGATCGGGTGTGATAGGCTCTACGTTCAAATACAACGGGTGCAAAACAGTTGCACACGCGGAATACTCAGGTTATACTTGACGAGCCAAGCATATACAGATATGGCCTCGGAACACGGAGACCTAAAGGTCGAGCGTGAATCATATAGTAGATATGATCAACATAGTGATGTTCACCAATGAAACTACTCCATCTCACGTGATGATCGGACATGGTTTAGTTGATTTGGATCACGTAATCACTTAGAGGATTAGAGGGATGTCTATCTAAGTGGGAGTTCTTAAGTAATATGATTAATTGAACTTAAATTTATCATGAACTTAGTCCTGGTAGTATTTTGCAAATTATGTTGTAGATCAATAGCTCACGTTGTTGCTTCCCTGTCTTTATTTTGATATGTTCCTAGAGAAAATTGTGTTGAAAGATGTTAGTAGCAATGATGCAGATTGGATCCGTGATATGAGGTTTATCCTCATTGCTGCACAGAAGAATTATGTCCTTGATGCACCGCTAGGTGACGGACCTATTGCAGGAGCAGATGTAGACGTTATGAACGTTTGGCTAGCTCAATATGATGACTACTTGATAGTTTAGTGCACCATGCTTAATGGCTTAGAATCGGGACTTCAAAGACGTTTTGAACGTCATGGAGCATATGAGATGTTCCAGGAGTTGAAGTTAATATTTCAAGAAAATACCCGAGTTGAGAGATATGAAGTCTCCAACAAGTTCTATAGCTAAAATATGGAGGAGAATCGCTCAACTAGTGAGCATGTGCCCAGATTGTCTGAGTACAACAATCGCTTGAATCAAGTGGGAGTTAATCTTCCAAATAAGGTAGTGATTGACAGAATTCTCTAGTCACCATCACCAAGTTAGTAGAACTTTGTGATGAACTATGATATGCAAGGGATAACGGAAACGATTCCCAAGCTCTTCATAATGCGGAAATTGACGAAGGTAGAAATCGAGAAAAATATCAAGTGTTGATGGTAGACAAGACCAGTAGTTTCAAGAAAAGGGCAGAGGGAAGAAGGGGAACTTCAAGAAGAACAACAAGCAAGTTGCTGCTCAAGTGAAGAAGCCCAAGTCTGGTCCTAAGCCTGAGACCAAGTGTTTCTACTGCAAAGGGACTGGTCACTGGAAGCGGAACTACCCCAAGTGATTGGCAGATAAGAAGGATGGCAAAGTGAACATAAGTATATTTGATATACATGTTATTGACATGTACTTTACTAGTGTTTATAGCAATCCCTCAGTATTTGATACTAGTTCAGTTGCTAAGATTAGTAACTCGAAATGGGAGTTGCAGAATAAACAGAGACTAGTTGAGGGTGAAGTGACGATGTGTGTTGGAAGTGGTTCCAAGATTGATATGATCATCATCGCACACTCCCTATACTTTCGGGATTAGTGTTGAACCTGAATAAGTGTTATTTGGTGTTTGCGTTGAGCATGAATATGATTTGATCATGTTTATTGTAATACGGTTATTCATTTAAGTAAGAGAATAAATTGTTGTTCTGTTTACATGAATAAAACCTTATATGGTTACACACCCAATGAAAATAGTTCATTGGATCTCGATCGTAGTGATACACATAATCATAATATTGAAACCAAAAGATGCAAAGTTAATAGTGATAGTGCAACTTATTTGTAGCACTGCTGTTTAGGTCATATTGGTGTAAAGCGCATGAAGAAACTCCATGCTGATGGGATTTTGGAATCACTTGATTATGAATCACTTGATGCTTGCGAACCATGCCTCATGGGCAAGATGACTAAGACTCCGTTCTCCGGAGCGAGCAACTGACTTATTGGAAATAATACATACTGATGTATGCGGTCCGATGAGTGTTAAGGCTCACGGCAAGTATCGTTATTTTCTGAACTTCACAGATGATTTGAGCAGATATGGGTATATCTACTTGATGAAACATAAGTCTGAAACATTTGAAAAGTTCAAAGAATTTCAGAGTGAAGTGGAAAATCATCGTGACAAGAAAATAAAGTTTCTACGATCTGATCGCGGAGACAAATATTTGAGTTACAAGTTTGGTCTTCAATTAAAACAATGTAGAATAGTTTCACAAACTCATGCCACATGGAACACCACAGCATAATGGTGTGTCCGAACATCATAACCGTACTTTATTGGATATAGTGCAATCTATGATGTCTCTTACCGATCTACCACTATCATTTTGGGGTTATGCATTAGAGACAGCTGCATTCACGTTAAAAGGGCACCATCTAAATCTGTTGAGACGACACCGTATGAACTGTGGTTTGGCAAGAAACCAAAGTTGTCGTTTCTTAAAGTTTGGGATTGTGATGCTTATATGGAAAAGTTTCATCCTGATAAGCTCAAACCCAAATCGGAGAAATATGTCTTCATAGGATACCCAAAGGAGACGGTTGGGTACACCTTCTATCACAAATCTGAAGGCAAGACTTTTGTTGCTAAATTCAGAGTTTTTCTAGAGAAGGAGTTTCTCTCGAAAGAAGTGAGTGGGAGGAAAGTAGAACTTGATGAGGTAACTGTACCTGCTCCCTTATTGGAAAGTAGTTCATCACAGAAATCTGTTCCTGTGACTACTACACCAATTAGTAAGGAAGCTAATGATGATGATCATGTAAACTCAGATCAAGTTACTACCGAATCTCGTAGGTAAACCAGAGTGAGATCCGCACCAGAGTGGTACAGTAATCCTATTGTGGAAGTCATGTTACTAGACCATGACGAACTTGTGAACTATGAGGAAGCGATGATGAGCCCAGATTCTGCGAAATGGTTTGAGGCCATAAAATCTGAGATATGATCCATGTATGAGAACAAAGTATGGACTTTGATGGATTTGCCCGATGATCGGCAAGCCATAGAAAATAAATGGATCTTCAAGAGGAAGATGGACGCTGATAGTAGTGTTACTATCTACAAAGCTAGAATTGTCGCAAAAGGTTTTCGACAAGTTCAAGGTGTTGACTATGATGAGATTTTCTCACTCGTATATATGTTTAAGTTTGTCCGAATCATGTTAGCAATTGCCGCATTTTATGAAATCTGGCAAATGGATAAACAAAACTGCATTCCTTCATGGATTTCTTAAAGAAGAGTTGTATATGATGAAACCAGAAGGTTTTGTCAATCCTAAAGGTGTTAACAAAATATGCAAGCTCCAACGATCCATCTATGGACTGGTGCAAGCATCTCGGAGTTGGAATATACGCTTTGATAAATTGATCAAAGCATATAGTTTTATACAGACTTACGGTGAAGCCTGTATTTACAAGAAAGTGAGTGGGAGCACTACAACATTTTTGATAAGTATATGTGAACAACATATTGTTGATCGGAAATAATGTATAATTTTCTGGAAAGCGTAAAGGAATATTTGAAAGGAGTTTTTCAAAGAAAGACCTCGGTAAAGCTGCTTACATATTGAGCATCAAGATCTATAGAGATAGATCAAGACGCTTGATAAGTTTTTCAATGAGTACATACCTTGACAAGATTTTGAAGTAGTTCAAAATGGAACAGTCAAAGAAAGAGTTCTTGCCTGTGTTGCAAGGTGTGAAACTGAGTAAGACTCAAAGCCCGACCACGGTAGAAGATAGAAATAGAATGAAAGTCATTCCCTATGCCTCAGCCATAGGTTCTATAAAGTATGCCATGCTGTGTACCAGATCTATTGTATACCCTACACTGTGTTAAGCAAGGGAGTACAATAGTGCTCTAAGAGTAGATCACTGGACAGCGGTCAAAATTATCCTTAGTGGAATAAGGAAATATTTCTCAATTATGGAGGTGACAAAAAGGTTCGTCGTAAAAGTTACGTCGATGCAAGTTTTGACACAGATCTGGATGACTCTAAGTCTCGATCTAGATACATATTGAAAGTGGGAGCAATAAGCTAGAGTAGCTCCATGCAGAGCATTGTTGACATAGAAATTCGCAAAATACTTACGGATCTGAATGTGGCAGACCCGTTGACTAAAATTATCTCACAAGCAAAACATGATCACACCTTAGTACTCTTTGGGTGTTAATCACATAGCGATGTGAACTAGATTACTGACTCTAGTAAACCCTTTTGGGTGTTGATCACATATCGATGTGAACTATGGGTGTTAATCACATGGTGATGTGAACTATTGCTGTTAAATCACATGGCGATGTGAACTAGATTATTGACTCTAGTGCAAGTGGGAGACTGAAGGAAATATGCCCTAGAGGCAAAAATAAAGTTATTATTTATTTCCTTATATCATGATAAATGTTTATTATTCATGCTAGAATTGTATTAACCAGAAACATAATACTTGTGTGAATACATAGACAAACAAAGTGTCACTAGTATGCCTCTACTTGACTAGCTCGTTAATCGAAGATGGTTATGTTTCTTAACCATAAACAAAAGAGTTGTTATTTGATTAACGGGATCACATCATTAGGAGAATGATGTGATTGACATGACCCATTCCATTAGCTTAGCACCCGATCGTTTAGTATGTTGCTATTGCTTTCTTCATGACTTATACATGTTCCTATGACTATGAGATTATGCAACTCCCGTTTACCGGAGGAACACTTTGTGTGCTACCAAACGTCACAACGTAACTGGGTGATTATAAAGGAGCTCTAAAGGTGTCTCCAAAGGTGAATGTTGGGTTGGCGTATTTCGAGATTAGGATTTGTCACTCCGATTGTCGGAGAGGTATCTCTGGGCCCTCTCGGTAATGCACATCACATGCCGGTAAAGAGACTTGCCGGTAACGAGATTGAACTAGGTATTGAGATACCGACGATCGAATATCGGGCAAGTAACATACCGATGACAAAGGGAACAACGTATGTTGTTATGCGGTCTGACCGATAAAGATCTTCGTAGAATATGTAGGAGCCAATATGGGCATCCAGGTCCCGCTATTGGTTATTGGCCGGAGACATGTCTCGGTCATGTCTACATTGTTCTCGAACCCGTAGGGTCCGCGCGCTTAAGGTTACGATGACAGTTATATTATGAGTTTATGCATTTTGATGTACCGAAGGTTGTTCGGAGTCCCGGATGTGATCACGGACATGACGAGGAGTCTCGAAATGGTCGAGACATAAATATTGATATATTGGAAGCCTATGTTTGGATATCGGAAGTGTTCCGAGTGAAATCGGGATTTTACCGGAGTACCGGGAGGTTACCGGAACCCCCCGGGAGATATATGGGCCATAGTGGGCCTTAGTGGAAAAGAGAAGAGGCAGCCCAACATGGGCCGCGCGCCCCTCCCCTCCCTTGGTTCGAATAGGACAAGGAGAGGTGGCCGGCCCCTCTCTCTCCTTTCCCCCCTCCGCGAATCCTATTCCAACTAGGATTGGGGGGGGGGTATCCTACTCCCAGAGGGAGTAGGACTCTCCTGGCGCGCCTCTCTATGGCCGGCCGCACCCCCCTCCCTTAGTACTTTATATACGGAGGCAGGGGCACCCCAGAAACACACAAGTTGATCCACGTGATCTTATTCTTAGCCGTGTGCGGCGCCCCCAGCCACCATAGTCCTCGATAATATTGTAGCGGTGCTTAGGCGAAGCCCTGCAGCAGTAGTACATCAAGATCATCACCACACCGTCGTGCTGACAGAACTCTTCCCCGACACTTTGCTGGATCGGAGTCCGGGGATCGTCATCGAGCTGAACGTGTGCTAAAACTCGGAGGTGCCGTAGTTTCGGTGCTTGATCGGTCGGGCCGTGAAGGCGTACGACTACATCAACCAAACGCTTCCGTTGTTGATCTACAAAGGGTACGTAGATCACACTCTCCTCTCGTTGCTATGCATCACCATGATCTTGCGTGTGCGTAGGAATTTTTTTTGAAATTACTATGTTCCCCATCATAATCCTCCACTACAGACACTTCCTCCTGAACAACTCCCGTGAGGGTATTCACTTGGCTCCTCCTAGGCACATGCCTACATACATACTTAATCCTTTTTCCCTCCGGGGTGGTGAGACAAATCGACTTACTAGCACAGTCAATACTTCCTCCATACTTTGACATCCAGTCCATGCCTAATATCACATCCAATCCTTGTGACTCCAAGATAATTAGGTCAGATGGAAAAACATGTGTGCCAATGGTTAGGGGTATCTGGTCGCACCATCGACTAGCCATATACTCTGCTCCAGGTGAACTTACTAACAGAGGGGTCCTAAGGGTTTGGGTCGGTAGTTTAAACTTATCCACGAATTCCCTTGATATGTATGAATGCGATGCACCAGTATCAAAAAGAACAAGAGTGGTAAATGACTTAACCAGAAACTTACCTATAACCGCGTCTGGCTGCTCTTCAACCTCCTCCACGTTAACGTGGTTCACTTGTCCTTTGTTGAATGGATTGGGCTTCTTCCCAGCGCTACCATTTCCGTTTCCATTCTTTCCTTCAGGGCACTCCGTGGCATAGTGTCCAGTCTTCCCGCACTTAAAGCAAGTAACGTGACTTAGGTCTCTTTTAGCGGGTGTGGCTGGATTTGGGCGGTTCTGATTGTTGTTGGCTCCATTCCCATTCCCATTCTTAGAACCATTGTGGTTATGCGATCCTCCTCCGGTGTGGTTATGACCTCCATGGTTATGAACAAGTCCTCCCGAGTTTGGGGTTAGGCGAGGCTTCTGCTGAGCTCCTGAGTTATACCTCCCTTGTCCATACTTCCTCTTACGGCTCTCAATCTGCTGCTGCTTCCCTTCAATCATAAGAGCCTTATCTACCAACTCCTGGTAGTTGGTGAATGTTGCCACCATCAACTGCATACTCATATCATCATTCAGCCCTTCCACAAACTTCTCCCACTTTGCGGCATCTGTGGCCACATCATCTGGGGTATAGCGAGATAACTTGCTAAACTCATCTGCGTACTGAGCCACAGTACGGTTCCCCGGGCGTAAGTTGCGAAACTCACGCTTCTTTAAGTTCATGGCTCCAGTTGAGACATGGGCTGTACGGAAGGCTTGCCGAAATTGGTCCCATGTCACCGTGGCTATGGGGTAGGTGACAGTGTAATTCCCCCACCATGATGCTGCTGGTCCATCCAACTGATGTGCGGCAAAATGCACCTTCTCAGCATCAGTACATCCTGCAGTGGTTAACTCCCTTCCAATCCTGCGGAGCCAATCATCTGCTACTATAGGCTCGGTGCTACTGGAAAACACCGGCGGCTGCAACCTCAGAAAACGGGCTAAGTTGTCCACTGGTGGTGGTGGTGGTGATGGATTGTTGTTGTTGTTATTGCCTTGGTTCTGAACTAACAACTGCATCAGGGTATCCTGTTGCTGGATCAGCTGAGTGAGCTCTGGTGGGAAAGCAAATCCGGGGTCACGTCTCGGAGGCATCTGATGGGTTTAGGGGGGAAAGATTAGAATAGAATGAGGTCTAATGAGAAAGCACTACCCATATGCACATGAGACAAACACAAACATTTCACTCAATCAATCAAGCAAGGCATACAATCGGTCTAACTATCGCAAAAGTGCTCGGACTATGCTATTTACATGGTGGAATACTACGACTGATGTGGTGGTCTACTAAAAATATTCCTCGGTTGCAGACTCCATGATATCTGCTCCACCTTCGTCTTCAAAGTCATCATCGCTCAGGTCGGAGTCGGTGTCGTCGATGATGATGTAGTCCTTTGCCTTTGCGATCTATTTTTATTTGCTTTTATTTCCAGATCTATTAAACCAAAAACCCATGTAGCGACGCGACCTCAAACGGTCAAGTCTCTATGCTTCAGTGTCATCCCTGGATCGGTAATGCTGACACACACAGTACTCGAGGATTTATAACAGAGTAGCAATCACACACTTATTACATCGAATGTCTCCCAAGAGAACTTATTACAATAAATATGGCTTAAGGCCATCTAATACGATAATAGCGAAAGGCTTGGAAGATAAAGTGAATCCATCAACTCCAACGGCATACCTGAGCTGCACGGCAACGACCTAACGAACCTTACTCCTCGTCTGAAAGTCCGCAACATAATACGTTGCAGCCTGAAAATGGGTCAGCACATGGAATATGCTGGCAAATTAACACAGTAGAGCAAGAATAGAATAATGCTAACACTACATGCATATTTGGCTGGTGGAAAGCTCTATGGTTTAGTTTTTGTGTAAAGCCAATTTTTCCCTACAACAAAGGAATAGATTTTAATTTAACTATCATGGTAGTTGAAACATCATTGAGAAGGTTCCTCCAACTCAATCCCAATTAAGGTAATTATCAACCCAACAATATTAATTTTAGAGTGATGAGATACTTAAGATACTCCAAGTACTAGATACTCAAGATTGTCCATAACCGGGGACACGGCTAACCATGATTAGTTTTGTAAGTGCATCTAGTGCCACCCCTAGTTGGTTTTGGAGTATTGACGACAAACCTAGTTGAGGGACTAATGTGTTTGTGAGAATTGTAGGATAACACAGGTAGAAGTCCCTCATTGATTCGGTTTTCCTACCAGAGATGACCCCTAAAAATGTATGAAGACACTGAAGTCAAAGGTGGTATGTGAAGATGTTCACATTGAAGACTATGACAAGAGAAGACATCACGTGAAGACTATGGAGCGCGAAGACTTAGCAGTTTCGTCGTTCTGTGTTTTTCTTTGTTGAGTCATAGGAACCACCGCACTGTTAAGTGGGGTCCAAGTGAACCAGTCAGAATGACTGAAGTGATGCTTAACCAAAATCCTATGTCTTCGAGTGAGGACTATGAGAGCAAATCTTGTCCAGAGTTGGATAAGTCAGCTTTGCTTGTAGTCCAAGTAAAGTTGCCGTGTGTGTTTGAAATCTGACCGTTGGAACACGTGTCAGTTTCTTAGTGACCAAGGGTCATTTCGAACAAATCAGGTCGGGTTGCCTAGTGGCTATAAATAGTCCACCCCCTACAACCATAAACGGTTGGCTGCTCAGAGTTAGTGCACGGTTTTTGTCGTTTGAGAGCAACCCACCTCGAAGCCTTTGAGAGAGAATTCCTTGCGAGGATAAAGCCCTAAACACCCAGAGCCAAAGAGTGTTAGGCATCATTTAAGTCTTCTTGTCTGTGTGATCTAAAGACTTATTACACTTGAGGACTGTGAATCCTCCAGCCAGTTAGGCGTCGCGTTCTGAGCATCCAAGAGTCATTGTGGATCGCCGGTGAATGAAGTCTGTGAAGGTTTGGAAGTCTACCTTGAAGACTTGCCAGAGTGATTGGGCGAGGACTGGGTGTCCTTAGCTCAAGGGGAATAAGGTGAAGACGAGGTCTTCTAAGTTGAATCTCAGCCTCCCTAACCAGACGTACAGTTGTCACAGCAACTGGAACTGGTCCAACAAATCATTGTCTTCAACGAGTCACTGGTTTCATCCTTCCCTTCCCTTTACTTACTGTTGGTCCTTGTGAAGTCATTGTATGATTGCTTTATCTTTTGTCTTCACTGAGTGACTGCTTGTTCTGATTGGCTTCACAATATCTTCCTAGCTGATCTTTACTGCCTAGCTGCTATTAGTCATTGTGCTTTCACTCCATTGAATACTTGACTATGGTTTGCCTAGTGTAGTCTACCTTCCGCTGCATGGCAATAGGTTTGTTTCTATCGTTTGTCTTCGAAACTTCCATGTTTTGAAGACTTTCATAAAAATCGCCTATTCACCCCCCTCTAGTCGATCACTAGCACTTTCAATTGGTATCAAAGCAAGGTACTCCCTTGTTCTATGTGATTCGGTTTAACCACCTAGAGTTTTAGCTATGTCGACTGCAGGGATAATCAAAGTCTCCGTTGCATGCCCAGTCTTCGATGGAACTGAATATCCCTACTGGAAGAATAAGATGTGCATGCATCTTGAATCCATTGATGTTGACCTATGGTATGTTGTCAAGAATGGCGTTCCCAAGGCTGGTGAAGGTGTCACCGCTGCTGATGTCAAGAAGTTCGTTCAACTGGACTCCACTGCCAAGAACATCATATGTGGTCATCTGACCAAAGGACAGTATGGCCGCGTGAGTGCTTTGGAAACATCTAAGCTAGTCTGGGACTGGCTCTCCAAGGTCAACGAAGGCATCTCAACCCAGAGAGATCAGAGAATTAGTGTCCTTCGCAACCTCTTCAACCGCTTCAAGAGAAATGACAATGAGAATGTCCAGCTCATGTTTGATCGACTCACTGACATCACAAATGAGCTTCAAGCCCTAGGCGCCACTGAGATCACCAAGCATGAAGTCGTCAAGACACTCCTGAGATCACTTGACAGCTCGTTTGACACCCTAGCCCTGATGATTCAAGAACGTCCTGACTTCAAGACACTCGATCCGTCTGACCTACTTGAGAGGCTCAACACACACGAGTTTCAGCTTTCTGAGAAAAGAGACATCTATGGTCCCAACTATGGGCGAACTCGTGCCTTGAAGGCAAAAGCTATCTCCTCATCTGAAGAAGAATCTGACAGCAGTTCTGATGATCCTAAAGACATTGGAAAGGAGCTTGCTATGCTTGTGAAGAAGTTCCAAAAATTCACTAAGAAGAAAGGCTTCAAAAAGTCCTCACGATCAAGCTCAAGGAATGATGAAGCTTCTGCTCATGACTACAAGAAGAGAACATGCCACAAGTGCAAAAAACCTGGCCACTACATATCTGAGTGTCCGCAGTGGGACAATGAGAACCAGAAGAAAAAGAAGAGCAAGGAGTATGATTCTGATGACAAGAAGAAGAAGAAATACTCAAAGTCTTCTTCCAAGTCCTCCTCAAAGTCTTCATCACACAAGAAGAGCTCATATGGCAAGGCACGTGTGTTTGTTGGCAAGGAAATGGACTCAGAGGAAGAGTCCACTTCTGAGGAGGCAGAGGTGGAGTCTGAGGAGGAGTCCGATTCTGGCGTTGCGAGTCTGGCTACAGCATACGTTGCCAAGTCCATCTTCAACACTGAAGACAATGACTCCGCCACCGACACCGATGCAAATGACAAGGACTACTCCGCTCCTACCTACTGCTTCATGGCACGCGGTGCCAAGGTAAACACATGCACTACTCACTATCAAACTTCCAGTGAAGATGACTCTGATTGTGGTTCCAAACCTAGCTACAAAACACTTGCTAAAATTGCAACTGAACAACAGAAAGGTATGGAACATATTCAAAAACTGTTAGACAAAAGCGATGACCTGTTAGACGCTGAAATAACTCGATCTTAGTCCTTAATTTAAGACATAAAAAATCTTCACGTTAAGTATGAGGAACTTGAAAGTCGTCATGAAACGCTCTCAACAACTCATGAAAAGCTTTCCTATGATTATCTTCAAAGGAAACAAGATCTTGAGAAATTGAGAGCGGCTCATGAAGATCTTCAAAAGGAAAATGAGTCACTTCACGCCAAACAGATCAGTTCCGCTCAGGAAGGATTTGAACCACCATGTCTTAAATGTATTGAGCGTGACAACGCTACTTCTGTTGCTGGTTGTTCCACTGCTGCTACTATTGCAATATCTTCAACTGCTGATGTGCCAACTAACCCCTCTGCTGAGGATGCCACCGCTATTGCTGATGAGAATGCTAGGTTGAAGACAATGCTTGAAACAGGGATGTTCAAAAGTCTCAAAGGGCATCAGACACTATGTGATGTCCTCAAAAGGCAGATCCTGAACCGAAACCCTAGGAAAGAGGGTGTTGGGTTCGAAAGGAAAATGAATGCTGATGGCTCTTACTGGAAACCTGAGCAGTACCCCAAAACCACATGGGTTGCTGCAAAGGGACCTTTAGTGGATCCATCCACCCTATCTAGCTTCACTTGTGCTAATCCCATTGTTATTGATGAATCCTTTGATGCAAACTATAAACTGTTTAAGAATCAGAATGGTGAAGTGTTTGCCAGGTATATTGGTACTAACTACAGGAATGGACCGCCTATGAAGAAGGTCTGGGTGCCGAAAAGGTGTTTGGAGAATCTTCCTATGAATGTCGTCATGAAACCGCAAGTGAAGAAGACAAACCCCAGACCACAGGCTTCATACGGTCCAAAGGCTTCATATAGGCAGAGGACTCACCTGAGTCGCACTAACGCAAATGTTTTGCAGGGAAGCCATACTCAGGCCTATGAATATGAGCGTGTTTCATCAAACCGCCATGTTCATAAGACCAAGAACTATTCTGCTTATTCTTATGAGTACTATTGTCCACCTGCAAGATTTTTTGCTAGGGCTCCAAAGCCAAAGTTCTCAGATGTTGCACTTAGACTCATTGCTTCAAAGCCACCCTTGAAGATGTGGGTGGCTAAGAAAGCTTAACTCTCTTTTGCAGGGAAAGGTCTCCAGCCGAAAACCAAAATCGTCTGAAGCTATTGCTGGGGACCTTAAACATCTTGTAGGGCGCAAGATCAAATGCCAAAATGGTCTTATTATGTATTTTGTTCCTGAGTCGCTTGCTACTTGCCCTATCAGTCCTAACCTCGATCTAAGCTTTCATAATCCACTTGCCCATCAAATGTTTTTGCTTGACAATTCTCTTCGTGAAGCCTATCCCCCTAACTGCACTATAGGGTACGACACCAGCTGCTTCAGAATGGATTATTGATAGTGGGTGTACAAATCACATGACTGGCAAGCGAAGCCTTCTTAAAGACTCAATCTTACGTCCATCTGACAAAAGTCACATCACATTTGCTGACACTGGTAAAAGTAAGGTATTGGGTCTAGGTAGAGTTGCAATCTCAAAGGATCAACACATGGATAAAGTCATGCTTGTTGAATCCCTTGGTTTCAACTGTCTCAATGCTTTGCGATTTAAACATGATTGTGATGTTTGGAAAATATTGTTGCCTTGTTCTAATGGAATTTGACAAGTCTCTAGTGTTTGAAGGGTATCGGAAAGATGATTTGTACGTGGTAGATTTCTCAGCAGGACCACAGCTTGCCGTATGTCTTCTAGCAAAAGCTTCAGAATGCTGGCTCTGGCATCGGAGGCTAGGGCATGCTGGCATGAGGAACTTGCACAATCTTGCAAGAAAGAAGCATGTCATAGGAATCGAGGGCGTCAAGTTCAAGAAGGATCACTTATGCGGTGCCTGTGAAGCAGGAAAGATGACGAGGGCCAAGCATCCCTCGAAGACAATCATGACAATGACTCAACCCTTCGAACTGCTCCACATGGACCTTTTCGGTCCCACTCATTACTCAACTCTTACTACTACTACTACTTGTCTCTATGGCTTTGTCATTGTTGATGATTATTCAAGATATACTTGGGTGCATATAATACTCTACAAGACTGAAGTGCAGGATGTCTTCAGACGCTTCGCCAATCGAGCCATGAACAACTATGGCGTCAAGATAAAGTACATCAGAAGTGACAATGGCACTGAATTCAAGAACACTGGGCTAGATACATATCTTGATACTTTGGGCATCACACATGAATTCTCATCTCCGTACACGCCACAGCAGAATGGCGTCGTCGAACGCAAAAACAGAACACGTATTGAGATGGCCCGGACGATGCTTGATGAATACAAGACTCCAAGAAAATTCTGGCCTGAAGCCATTGATACTGCATGCCACATCATCAACCATGTTTATCTTCACATGCTTCTGAACAAGACATCCTATGAGCTCCGTACTGGCAAGAAGCCAAATGTCAGTTACTTCAGAGTATTTGGTGCCAGGTGCTGGATCAAGGATCCACATCACACTTCAAAATTTGCAACCAAAAGCACATGAAGGTTTTATGCTTGGATATGGAAAGGATTCGCACTCCTACAAAGTCTTCAACCTCTTTCACTACAAAGTAGTTGAAACTGTGGATGTGCGGTTCGATGAGACTGACGGCTCGCAAAGAGAGCACCTGCCAAATGTGCTAGATGAAGTTCCATCCAGTGAATCAATCAAACTTATGGGAACTGGAGAAATCATACCATCTGAAGCTTGGCCTGAAGAGGAACTTATCATCTCCGCACCTGATTAACCTGAAGACAATGCTCAGCCTGAAGAAAATCCTTCTAACGATGACAATGATCAGCAAGAGCAAAATCTTCGTCCTGTACATCCTCGTGTTGCAAATGAAGTACAGATTGAGAGAATAATTGATAGCATCAATGCACCAGGTCCACTCACTCGTTCAAGGGCAACACAGCTAGCAAATTTCTGTGGGCACTTCGCATATTTCTCAATATCTGAACCCAAGAAAGTTGATGAAGCCTTCATGGAACCTGAATGGATTCAAGCTATGCAAGAAGAGCTTCAACAGTTTGAGCTGAATAATGTATGGGAACCGGTTAAGCGTGCTGATCCTCGCAAGTACAATATAATAGGCACCAAATGGATATACCGCAACAAGCAAGATGAGCATGGTCAAGTTGTCAGAAACAAGGCTCGTCTCGTTGCTCAAGGATACACTCAAGTTGAAGGGATTGACTTCGATGAGATATTTGCTCCTCTGGCTAGACTTGAAGCCATACGCATACTGCTGGCCTATGCAAATCATCATAACATTCTTCTGCATCAAATGGATGTGAAAAGTGCTTTTCTCAATGGCAAGATTGACGAAGAAGTGTATGTTGCACAACCGCCTGGCTTTGAAGATCCAAAACATCCTGATATGGTGTACAAGCTCAACAAGGCACTGTATGGCCTCAAACAAGCCCCTAGGGCTTGGTATGACACACTCAAAGACTTCCTGAAGAGCAAAGGCTTCAAACCTGGTTCCCTCGACCCCACTCTCTTCACGAAGACATATGATGGTGAACTGTTTGTGTGCCAAATATATGTGGATGACATTATCTTCGGCTGCACCAATCAGAAATACACTAATGAGTTTGGATATATGATGCAAGAGCAATATCAGATGTCCATGATGGGTGAGCTGAAGTTCTTCCTTGGTCTTAAAATACATCAGCAACGCAACGGCATCTTTATATCTCAAGAGAAATACATCAAAGATTGCCTGAAGAAATTTGGGATGCAAGATTGCAAAGGCTTCACGACGCCAATGCCAGCCAAACATCATCTGGGTCCGGACGACAATGGTAAAGAGTTCGATCAAAAGGTATAGCGCTCCATGATTGGTTCCTTACTTTATTTATGTGCATCTAGGCCAGATATCATGCTTAGTGTTTGCATGTGTGCCTGATTCCAAGTGGCACCAAAGGAATCGCATCACTTAGCTGTGAAGCGAATTCTCAAATATTTGGCTCACACCCCAACACTAGGATTATGGTATCCAAAGGGCTCAGAGTTTGATCTAGTTGGATTCTCGGATGCTGATTATGCTGGTGATAAGGTGGATCGCAAGTCTACATCAGGCACATGTCATTTTCTCGGACGATCACTTGTATGTTGGTCTTCAAAGAAGCAGAACTGTGTATCTCTCTCCACTGCTGAATCTGAATACATTGCTGCTGGATCTTCCTACGCTCAGCTTCTATGGATGAAGCAAACACTCAAAGACTATGGCATTCACCTGAAGCAAGTGCCACTCTACTGCGACAACAAAAGCGCCATCAAGATTGCCAACAACCCAGTTCAGCACTCGAAGACAAAGCACATTGAAATTCATCATCACTTTCTCAGAGATCATGTTGTGAAGGAAGATATTGATATCATACACGTCAACACTGAAGAGCAATTGGCAGATATCTTCACCAAGCCCTTGGATGAGAAGAGGTTTTGCAAGTTACGGTGTGAGCTAAATATCTTGGAATCCTCAAATGTCCTGTGATCAGGCACACATCCTAACACTTATGCATGTTGATGACTTAGATGTGCAACACACGAAGTAAAGTATATCTTCAATCAATGAAGACTTACATTCTGAGTGTGAATACATTAACGTGGAATTTGACTTCGGAGCGCCACGATAATTGTGCGCCGTGTCTGGGTCTAATACTTCCTATACGGTGGGTAACGCCACCACCAAATTCTTCTGTTTGAAGTG
The DNA here is from genome assembly GCF_056163025.1 of Triticum urartu. NCBI lineage: Eukaryota > Viridiplantae > Streptophyta > Magnoliopsida > Poales > Poaceae > Triticum > Triticum urartu. The sequence goes on from NC_141873.1 coordinate 371,726,158, forward strand.
TTTTACCCATGGCGTTACATTTGCTATGTCTTCACATTTGGTTTGTCTTTGATTTCAACTTGTCTTCATGATTATCTTCACTATGTTGACTTGATTGTCTTCTGATATATACATACTAGTGTTCTATCCTCTACAGCATTCACTTATAGCTACGTCCTCCTTGTTGAATATTTTGAACTAAGTGAATGTGATCGGACCCTAGTCTCTCTATGCTTTCTATCTCAAACTCTATCTGTCCAAATCATATGCATTCTATTGAAACTGTCAAAATGTCTTCTCAGCGTCCATGTCAGTAGAAGACACAGAGACAAACATTAATCCGTTTTCAATGCTAAATCCTTTCACCTGAAACCCGGAGAAGTGGGAACGACCACCCGACAATCCGGGCATGCGTGGGAACGTGGAACAACCTCCGATATGTTGCATGATAGCCACGTGTCCTTCAGATGTGAATCGCCAGGGGCACTTGTGTAATAACACTGTGCCATCCCTATCCCTATAAATACACGCCTCACCACAGTCATTATCCCTTCTTCCACTCTCGCACAAACCCTAGCGCCACCGCTAGCCCTCGACGACGCCGACGACGAAGTGCTTAGCTGCCGCGACCTCACCGATGCCGTCTTCACGTCGGCCGCGGACATCGTCTTCTCCGCCGTCGCCGTAGGTGTCCTCCGTCGCCAAGTTAGGGCACGGACGATCGAACTGCTCGGCCTCCTCTCCCACTCCGTCTAGCAGTTCTTCGTGTGGTAAATAAAACTTCCTTTTTGCGGCCCCTTTGATCCTATAGATTTATCACTTTCTACCACAAGCAGTTTCTGTTCACACAAGTTGGATCTATTTCATACTGCATCTCATAATATGCCTAGTATGTTCACTTATGCTTCACAAAGTAGTTAGATTCCTCACTTGTACTTATTTGTGGATTCGTAAAAATCTGGAACCAACTCTCTATCTATGAGTGAATGTCTTCGCACTATGAGGTCAATGTCTTCTAAACTGTTTTTTCTTCAAAATCTTCTGAGAATGCATATGACCTCTTCCCCTTCCCTCGCACCTTAATGCTGTCACAGGTACATGTCCGTGGGAGAATCCCTTGGTTCTCATAGTCTGCATTCATTTGCAGAATTCTTACAGCATCATATAAATTCTCCCGAAGCCAGTTCCTGTTTGACCAGCAAGCGGAAGCCTTTGAAACCTTTGAACATGTTGAAGCCATTCAGTTTGAAGTTCATGGCACCAGAGAAACCTACAAGAAAGGGTGGCAGACAGTGTCGTGGCAAAACCTCAAGAGATTTGCCTCCTGACCTCTATGAGCTATACAAGACAGATCCAGAGGAGGACTACAATCAGCGAAAAACTCGAATCCAATGGATTCGAAGATATTGGGCAGAACAGTGGTTCAAGTACAAGTTCGTGACCCAGGAGTATGCTGAGAATAATGCCATCAAACGACCATGGGGAGACATTCTATACAGAAATCTTCAACCCAAGTCCAGAGCTGAAGCCATTGAACAAGGCTTCTATCCTTGCATGGTCCGTGGACCACAGCCTGCGGATGCAGACCCATCTTCATTACTGTGGTGCCGCGATGATAATCTGTTCAAGTGCAACCTTCAGTTTTCTAGGAACTCGGCCAAAGAAAACAAGAAGTCACGAGGCTTAGACTTCAATCCAGGCCCCTCTGCTCCTCGTGCTGATGGCACACGCGAAGCTGAACCCAATCTTGTTGGGCCCTTCTACAACCTGGAAGGTCTCATCACTCATATCATGGTTCAAGGGACAGCCATGGATGAGCCTGCAGATGACGCTGAATCTGATGAAGCGCCTGCACCGCCGAAGCCAAAGAAACTGAAGAAGTCTAAAGCTTCAAAGCCTGCTCCTGCACCAAAAGTCTTCCAGGCAAAGCCTTTGGCCACTGCACCTCCTGAACACAGTGTGCAGTCTGAAGATTTGTCACGCATCTCCAAGCCCTCGAGAGTGAATATGCCCTTGCAACCCACCAGCCAAGAACTGTCTGCTGCTGCTATTCTGCGCAATGACGCCATTGATCTGTCCAGCGATGAAGATCTTGCAGATGACACTCTTGAGCAACTGATTAAGAGCAAAGAAGAAGCAGAAATCTTCAATGATTTGCCTCTCTTTGACGTGGCAATCCTCCACAACTTCATTGATGAGTGGTTTGAAACCCCCAATCTCAGCTTTGATGATCTGCAACTTCCAATTGGCCTCAGCGTCGCTTTCACTGGCGCCATTGCTTCTGAGCTAGCTCTAGCTCAGCGCATCGTTGAACTGAAGCAAAAGATCGACTATGAGAAAGCTCAGTTCAAGAAGCACATGGCCAAGCTCAGCGTGCAAGATGTGAAAAACTTCAAGATTATGCTGCACAAGCTCAAGGAAGCCTTTCTCAAGAAACGTGAAGAAGCTAAAGGGTCTTGTGAGCGCATGAAGAGTCTGGCTGACAAATGCGTGCAAGCCTACAATGAAGCTGAGAAGCGCAAGGCTCTTGGGCATCCTGGCATCGATCCCAGGATGGCTGCAAAGAAGAAGAAGCCAGCTGTGGCCGAACCCGAAGCAACAAGGCAGGAAGTACATCCCATTGTCTTCCCTGCCAGTATGACAGGTTCGAAGCCTAAGGTCCCCACAGTGGCTTCAGAACTAAAGAAGACAAGGGCTGCCGAGGCTGAAGCCAGAAAGAGGAAACATCCTGAAGCTTCTGATGTCGCTCCCTCCAAGAAGAAGCGCAAAACCAAGAAAGATCGGGCTGCTCCCACAGAGCCCCTTATTGTTGAGCCCATCTCGGTTGCTCGTCCTGCCTCCTCGCATCAAGAACGACGGATGGTAATTCATGAGCCTGCTTCCACAGGGGCTCCTGAAGCTGAAGACATTCCAGCAGTTGACCCCCACCGCTGCTGAAGACATTGGTCACCATGACAATGTTGAAGATGATGAAGTCCTTCCTCAGATCGAGCACCAATTGGTATCATTGCCTATGCTTATGCACAGCGAACTCATCAGCATTGGTCGTCCTTTGACGCCAACTGCTCAGGATGCATCGTGGGCTGATCACCCACAGCGACAAGACACTCCAAGCTTTCCCCAACCGCAAGCTACCCCAACAGTGCAAACCGATGATGACTTTGAGGCCCCACATGCTCCATCTCCACAAGCGTCGCCCGCATTATGCAGGCTTCGCAAAGGACCAAGGCCCCAAGTCACTCCCACAATGCACGTGTCTGAATCTGAAGCCAAAATGGTTGAAGATGTTCCGGCCGCATCAGCCGATGAAGAAGAAGATGAAGAAGAAGCCCCAAGAGATTCAAGAGTTGCTACACCCCCGTCTCACCAAGATGTTGTTCTCGAGGAGAACATGACCGACCCTCCATCTTCTGAAGTGGAGGTTAACAACCCTGAAGTAGCCACCAACATCTCTGCTGACGCCAATGACGTTGTCATGGTTGACGCCAATACGGCGCCGGAAGCCAATGAGGCGCCAGAAGTCAATGCTGCAACACCTGAAGTCAATGTTGCAGCACCTGAGGTCCAAGTACCTGAAGCACATGTGGTCCCTGAAGCCCATGAAGACAATGCCAATGCCCCTGTTCCCCCTCCAAGACCTCACACAATGGAGCTGGCATTTGATCGTGGTCAGCCAGTTATGGTTCGATGGCCCATTCTGACTCCTCCGCCTGCTGCTGGTCCACAATTTGAGTACCACGTCGAGCACAGGCCTCAAGTTCAAAAGCCCAAGCCAACACTTCCACGATTCCCAGGCACTGCCACTTCACCTGGGGTCTTCAATGCAAATGGCTTCATGGCCCATAATACCTTCTTCAACAGCTCCAAGAACCCCTATACAAGACCGCTCATTTCCTCAGATCAGTTCTGGAGCTATCAGCAGCGCAGCTACTATTCTTGTGTCCTATATAATCAAGGGCGCATATTTCCACATATGTGCCTCGACTCTGAAGCTATAGCTGGTCTGCCCTGCCTCGAAGAAGCATTGGACTGTTTCAGAGATGTTGGTCCGTTGCAGTTCGTCACTGACAAGGAGCACTGGAACGAAGAATTGCTGCTTCAATTCTATGCCACTCTTCATATTCGAGGCTACAACAGGGAAATGAAGACTTGGGTCCTTGAGTGGATGACAGCAATGTCCATCATGAAGCTAAAGCTCATGATATCATTGAGCTCACAGGCCTATACAATCCTGGTGATACTATGAACCAGGTTGTCAACAACATCAAAATGCCTTGGAAAGCATCTTTCAGAAGCGAGAACCCAACATGAGTCAAATGCTGAGCATGATGAAGCCTCTGCCTCATGACGCTGAATACCCATCTGAGTTCTTTGTTGAAGACCTAGAGTACTTGCCTCGCACCATTTACCACATCATCAGGAAGACTCTATGGCCTGTCAAAGGACACTCATCTGCAGCGAAGCTTGAAGGAGCAATGAAGACTTTGGTTTTCTATATCTTCAATGGCATCAGCTTCAATGCTCAAGACTTCTTCATCAGGCAGTTGGTTGCGTCTGGCTCTGACATCTTTGGGTTGAAATTTTATGCTCCATGGGTCATGCGTCTGATAAAGCGTCACTCAGCTTTCAACTATCAGCCGTCTGCGCGCAATCATCTTATATTCTTGCCCGAGGTTGATATGTCAGTTGAAGCCATTTATCTAGAGCTTGCTAAGGATCCCATTTATCTTCACAATGCTGATCACCAAAGCTTCACCCAACCCATTGAAGGAATTCCAGCAGTGTCTCGTGTTTATCCCCTTTCTGGAAACACACGTGCCCCTCGTGCTCAAACTGATGCCACTGGTAGCACCATAGCGCAAAGGCCTCGACGACGATCTCATGTCCTAAATGACCAAGAACTTCTAGTCGCGCTGCATCAGAAACAGGACAAACATCACGACTGGCTTAAGCATCAGATGCAAAGCGTCTTGGTGGATGTCAACCGCATTCGCAATCTTGCCACCAAGAATGCCTTTGTCACTCATGAAACCTGCCAGAGGTCGTGGAAGAGCTTGATCGTACTCAGTGCTGAAGCTGATCTGCATGACGATGGCTTCACCGAATGCTTCAAGTTTGACTCAACTCCTCCCAGAAATGCTCACTTGCATCGGACTCCCTCACTTGAAGACTCTGAATACTCGTCCTCAGCTGCGACCGTAAATGCCAGAGTCATCGATGACCAAGATGATGCAACTTCACCTCCTCCAACTTCAGTGCGTGTCGACACTATACCAAGTTCCTCTGCACCACCGGATCTCAACGACGACCCTGCTGCCTCGCCTGCACCTCCTGGGAACGAGTAGGCGCTCTATGTCTTCAAACCTTTCTGGTCCTCACTGACAAAAGGGGGAGAAGCATATGAGTTGATAGTCTTCAAGCGGGTCTATATGGGTGGTTGATTTTTTTTGCTACTTTTGCCAAGTGCTTACAACTCTCATTTTCGATACATTTGGTTCTTTGAGTTGTAACACTTAAACTCGATGGTCGTCTGCTACTTATTTGCTATTCTGTGATGCGATGATAAATTCCGCATGTGCGACGATAAATTCCGCACTTAGATCATTTTGTAGACGTCCATTTTTCATTATGCATGTCATTATTTTCGTTACATCATATCTTGCATAATGACTTGTCATCATAAGTTGAAGAGGATCTCCACAAGTACAACCTGCCATGTGCATTTGCATACCAAAAGCAAATTACTTATATGCACATCTTCAGGGGGAGCCTTTGCCACTTATGAAGACAATACCCTATCCTTTACAATTTCACATATTTTATTCCCCGTTGAAAACTTCAACTAGTTTGTCATCAATCACCAAAAAGGGGGAGATTGTAAGTGCATCTAGTGCCACCCCTAGTTGGTTTTGGAGTATTGACGACAAACCTAGTTGAGGGACTAATGTGTTTGTGAGAATTGCAGGATAACATAGGTAGAAGTCCCTCATTGATTCGGTTTTCCTACCAGAGATGACCCCTAAAAATGTATGAAGACATTGAAGTCAAAGGTGGTATGTGAAGATGTTCACATTGAAGACTATGAAAAGAGAAGACATCACGTGAAGACTATGAAAAGAGAAGACATCACGTGAAGACTATGGAGCGCGAAGACTTAGCAGTTTCGTCGTTTTGTGTTTTTCTTTGTTGAGTCATAGGAACCACCGCACTGTTAAGTGGGGTCCAAGTGAACCAGTCAGAATGACTGAAGTGATGCTTAACCAAAATCCTATGTCTTCGAGTGAAGATTATGAGAGCAAATCTTGTCCAGAGTTGGATAAGTCAGCTTTGCTTGTAGCCCAAGTAAAGTTGACGTGTGTGTTTGAAATCTGACCGTTGGAACACGTGTCAGTTCCTAAGTGACCAAGGGTCATTTCGGACAAATCAGGTCGGGTTGCCTATTGGCTATTGAAAGTGCGTTATATCGACTAGGGGGGGGGGTGAATAGGAGATTTTTATTGAAGTCTTCAGAACATAGAAGTTTTGAAGACAAACGATAAAATTAAACCTATTACCATGCAGCGGAAGGTAGACTACACTAGGCAAACCGTAGTCAAGTATTCAATGAAGTGAAAGCACAAAGACTAATAGCAGCTAGGTAGTAAGGATCAGGTAGGAAGATATTGTGAAGCCAAACAGAACACGCAGTCACTCAGTGAAGACAAATGATAGTGCAAACATACAATGACTTCACAAGGAGTAACAGTAAGTAAAGTGAAGTGAAGATGAAACCAGTGACTCGTTGAAGACAATGATTTGTTGGACCAGTTCCAGTTGCTGTGACAACTGTACGTCTGGTTGGAGCGGCTAGGTATTTAAACCTTAGGACACACAGTCCCGGACACCCAGTCCTAAACACGCAGCTCAGGACACCCAGTCCTCACTGTATTCTCCTTGAGCTAAGGTCACATAGACCTCGCCCAATCACTCTGGTAAGTCTTCAAGGTAGACTCCCAAACCTTCACAGACTTCGTTCACCGGCAATCCACAATGTCTCTTGGATGCTCGGAACGCGACGCCTAACCAGCTGGAGGATGCACAGTCCTCAAGTGTAATAAGTCTTCAGATCACACAGACAAGAAGACTTAAGTGATGCCCAATTCTCTCTGGCTCTGGTGGTTAGGGCTTTATCCTCGCAAGGAATTCTCTCTCAAAGGCTTCGAGGTGGGTTGCTCTCAAACGACAAAAGCCGTACTTTCAATCTGAGCAGCCAACCGTTTATGGTTGTAGGGGGTGGGCTATTTATAGCCACTTGGCAACCCGACCTGATTTGTCTGAAATGACCCTGGGTCACTAAGGAACTGACACGTGTTCCAACGGTCAGATTTCAAACTCACACGACAACTTTACTTGGGCTACAAGCAAAGCTGACTTGTCCGACTCTGGACAAGATTCGCTCTCATAGTCTTCACTCGAAGACATAGGTTTTTGGTTTAGGCATCACTTCAGTCATTCTGACTGGTTCTCTTGGACCCCACTTAACAGTACGGTGGTTCCTATGACTCAACACAAAAGAAAAAGAACTATGAAAGATCTAAGTCTTCGAGCTCCATAGGCTTCATATAGTGTCTTCTCTTGCCATAGTCTTCAATGTGAATATCTTCATATACCACCTTTGACTTCAATGTCTTCATACATTTTTAAGGGTCATCTCTGGTAGTAAAACCGAATCAATGAGGGACTTCTACCTGTGTTATCCTGCAATTCTCACAAACACATTAGTCCCTCAACTAGGTTTGTCGTCAATACTCCAAAACCAACTAGGGGTGGCACTAGATGCACTTACAATCTCCCCCTTTTTGGTGATTGATGACAAACTAGTTGAAGTTTTCAACGGGGAATATAATTTGTGAAATTGTAAAGGATAAGGAATTGTCTTCATAAGTTGCAAGGGCTCCCCCTGAAGATGTGCATATAAGTTAATTTGCTTTTGGAATGCAAATGCACATGGCAGGTTGTACTTGTGGAGATCCACTTCAACTTATGATGACAATCCACTATGCATGTGAAAGTATATGAAGATAATGACATGCATAATGGAAAATGGACGTCTGTAGAATGAGCTAAGTGCGGAATTTATCGACGCATATGCGGAATTTATCTTCGCAAAACAAGGTGGCAAATAAGTAGCAGACGACCATCTAGTTTAAGTGTTACAACTCATAAGAACCAAATGTAGCAAAAACGAGAGTTGTAAGCACGAAGCAAAATATAAGGCACCCGTCCATATGGACCCGCTTGAAGACTATCAATCTCATATGCTTCTCCCCCTTTTGTCAGTAATGACCAAAAAGGTTTGAAGACATAGAGCCTCTACTCGTTCCCATGAGGAGTAGGTGAAGTAGCAGGGTTGTTGGTGTTGTTTGGCGGTGCAGAAGAGCTTGGAGGTGCTGAAGGAGGTGGCAGTGAAGTAGCATCGTCTTCTTCCTCAATAATTCTGGCAGTCACTGTGGCAGCAGAGGAAGAGAACTCAGAGTCTTCAAGGGATGGAGTTCCTAGCAGCACAACCCTTCGAGGAGGTGTGGAGTCAAACTTGAATCTCCCAGTGAAGCCATCCTCTTGAAGATCAGCTTCAGAACACATCATCGTGAGTCCTTTCCATGTGCGGCGACAGGTTTCATGGGCAACGAAAGCATTCTTGGTGGCAAGATTTCGAGTGTGATTAACATCCACCAAGAGGCTTTTCATCTGACGCTTCAGCCAGTCATGATGCCTATCCTGTTTCTGATGTAGAGCTACAAGAAGCTCTCGGTCGTTGAGAACACGAGCGCGCTTCTTGGGTCTTGGAGCAGTGGCACTGTCAGTGGCTTCAGTGGAAGCAGGGTGTGGTGCACATGTAGTGCCAGCCAAAGGATACACCTGAGAAACTGCTTCAACGCCTTCAACGTTCTGAGTAAAACTCTGATGTTCTGCATTCTGGAGACTTAGAGGTTGCTTGGCAGGCTCAGAATATATGGCTTCAGTAGACATGTCCACGTCAGGCAAGAAGATCCGATGGTTGCGGGCTGAGGGCTGATACGAGATGGCGGAGTGTAGCTTGATCAGCCGCATGACCCAAGGGGCGTAGAACTTCAAACCAAACAGATCAATGCCTGATGCAGCAAGTTGGCGTATGAAGAAGTCCTATGCATTGGAGCATTTTCCATGAAGTATATAGAAGACCAAAGTCTTCATTGCACCCTGGAGCTTGGCATTTGAAGAGTGCCCTTTGATAGGCTAGAGAGTTCGCCTGATGATGTGATAGATGGTTCTGGGCAGGTACTCAAGGTCTTCAACGAAGAACTCTGTGGGATAAGCAGCATCTTGGGGCAATGGCTTCATCATGCTGAGCATTTGACTCATATCAGGTTCTGGCCGCTGAAAGATGCTCTCAATAGCTTCAGCATGCAGCTGACAGCCTTGCTCGAAGAGATCGCCAGGAGTGGGCAAGCCAGTGAGCTCAATGATGTCAAATGCATTGGCTTCATGATGAACGTTGCCAGTCATCCACTCCAGGACCCAAGTCTTCGGATCTCTGCTGTACCCTCTGATGCGAAGTGTGGCATAGAATTGAAGCAGCAACTCTTCATTCCAATGCTCTTTGTCAGTAATGAACGGCAGTAGTCCAACTTCCTTGAAGCAATCTAAAGCTTCTTCCAGACAGGGCAGACCAGCTATAGCTTCAACGTCAAGGCGCTTGTGTGGGAAGATGCGACCTTGGTTGTACAGAATGCAAGAGTAATAGCTTCGCTGAGGATAGCTCTAGAACCGACCAGATGATATCCTTTCCCTTGAGTAGGGGTTCCTGGAGCTATTGAAGAACGTGTTGTCTGCCCTGAAGCTATTGATGTTGAAGGAGCCAGGTGCTGATGCAGGACCTGGAAACCTTGGCAGTCTTGGGATTGGCTTCTGGACCTGAGGCCTTGAAAGTGCGTTATATCAACTAGGGGGGGTGAATAGGCGATTTTTATGGAAGTCTTCAAAACATAGAAGTTTTGAAGACAAATGATAAAATTAAACCTATTACCATGCAGCGGAAGATAGACTACACTAGGCAAACCACAGTCAAGTATTCAATGAAGTGAAAGCACAAAGACTAATAGCAGCTAGGTAGTAAGGATCAGGTAGGAAGATATTGTGAAGCCAAACAGAACACATAATCACTCAGTGAAGACAAATGATAGTGCAAACATACAATGACTTCACAAGGAGTAACAGTAAGTAAAGTGAAGTGAAGATGAAACTGTTGGGGAACGTAGCAGAAATTCAAAATTTTCCTACGTGTCACCAAGATCTATCTATGGAGAGACCAGCAACGAGGGGAAGGAGAGTGCATCTACATACCCTTGTAGATCGCTAAGCGGAAGCGTTCAAGAGAACGGGGTTGATGGAGTCGTACTCGTCGTGATCCAAATCACCAGAGATCCTAGTGACGAACGGACGGCACCTCCGCGTTCAACACACGTACAGCCCGGTGACGTCTCCCATGCCTTGATCCAGCAAGGAGAGAGGGAGAGGTTGAGGAAGACTCCATCCAGCAGCAGCACAACGGCGTGGTGGTGATGGAGGAGCGTGGCAATCCTGCAGGGCTTCGCCAAGCACCACGGGAGAGGAGATAGAGAGGCAGGGCTGCACCAATGAGAGAGATCAAATCGCGTGTTATGAGTAGCCGCTATGCCTCACTATATATAGGGGAGAGGGAGGAGGGTGCGCCCCCTCTAGGGTTCCCACCCCTAGGGGGGTGGCAGCCCTAGATGGGAAAGGGGAGGCGGCCAAGAGGAGGTTTCCCTCCCCCCAAGGCACCTAGGAGGTGCCTTCCCCTTGTGGGACTCTTCCCTCATTAAAACCCTAGGTGCATGGGCCTCTTGGGGCTGGTGCCCTTGGCCCATGTAGGCCAAGGCGCACCTCCCACAGCCCATGTGGCCCCAGGGGCAGGTGGCCCCACCCGGTGGACCCCCGGGACCCTTCCGGTGGTCCCGGTACAATACCGATGACCCCGAAACTTGTCCCGATGGCCGAAACATGATTTCCTATATATAAATCTTTACCTCCGGAACTCCTCGTGACATCCGGGATCTCATCCGGGACTCCGAACAACATTCAGTAACCACATACAAACTTCCTTTATAACCCTAGCGTCATCGAACCTTAAGTGTGTAGACCCTACGGGTTCGGGAGACATGCAGACATGACCGAGACGTTCTCCGGTCAATAACCAACAGCGGGATCTGGATACCCATGTTGGTTCCCACATGTTCCACGATGATCTCATCGGATGAACCACGATTTCAAGGACTTAATCAATCCCGTATGCAATTCCCTTTGTCTATCGGTACGATACTTGCCTGAGATTCGATCGTCGGTATCCCGATACCTTGTTCAATCTCGTTACTGGCAAGTCTCTTTACTCGTTCCGTAACACATCATCCCGTGATCAACTCCTTGGTCACATTGTGCACATTATGATGATGTCCTACCGAGTGGGCCTAGAGATACCTCTCCGTCACACGGAGTGACAAATCCCAGTCTCGATTCGTGCCAACCCAACAGACACTTTCGGAGATACCCGTAGTGCACCTTTATAGTCACCCAGTTACGTTGTGACGTTTGGTACACCCAAAGCACTCCTACGGTATCCGGGAGTTGCACAATCTCATGGTCTAAGGAAATGATACTTGACATTAGAAAAGCTTTTGCATACGAACTACACGATCTTGTGCTATGCTTAGGATTGGGTCTTGTCCATCACATCATTCTCCTAATGATGTGATCCCGTTATCAATGACATCCAATGTCCATGGTCAGGAAACCGTAACCATCTATTGATCAACGAGCTAGTCAACTAGAGGCTTACTAGGGACATGGTGTTGTCTATGTATCCACACATGTATCTGAGTTTCCTATCAATACAATTCTAGCATGGATAATAAACGATTATCATGAACAAGGAAATATAATAATAATCAATTTATTATTGCCTCTAGGGCATATTTTCAACAGTCTCCCACTTGCACTAGAGTCAATAATCTAGTTCACATCGCCATGTGATTAACACTCAAGGTCACATCCCCATGTGACTAACACCCAAAGAGTTTACTAGAGTCAATAATCTAGTTCACATCACTATGTGATTAACACTCAATGAGTTCTGGGTTTGATCATGTTGCTTGTGAGAGAGGTTTTAGTCAACGGGTCTGAACCTTTCAGATCCGTGTGTGCTTTACAAATCTCTATGTCATCTCCTAGATGTAGCTACCACGTTCTATTTGGAGCTATTACAAATAACTGTTCCACTTGGAGCTATTCTAAATTGTTACTCCATTATACATATCCGGTATCTCTACTCAGAGCTATCCGGATAGGTGTTAAGCTTGCATGGACGTAACCCTTTACGACGAACTCTTTTACCACCTCCATAATCGCGAAAATTCCTTAGTCCACTAGTTACTAAGGATAACTTTGACCGTTGTCCTGTGATCCATTCTTGGATCACTCTTGTACCCCTTGACTGACTCATGGCAAGGCACACTTCAGGTGCGTTACTCAGCATGGCATACTGTAGAGAGCCTATGACAAAAGCATAGGGGACGACCTTCGTCCTTCCTCTTTCTTCTGCCGTGGTCGAGCTTTAAGTCTCAACTTCATACCTTACAACTCAGGCAAGAACTCCTTCTTTGACTGATCCATCTTGAACACCTTCAAGATCATGTCAAGGTATGTGCTCATTTGAAAGTACTATTAAGCATTTTGATCTATCCTTATAGATCTTGATGCTCAATGTTCAAGTAGCTTAATCCAGGTTTTTCATTGAAAAACACTTTTCAAATAACCCTATATGCTTTCCAGAAATTCTACATCATTTCCGATCAACAATATGTCAACAACATATACTTATCAGAAATTCTATAGTGCTCCCACTCACTTCTTTGGAAATACAAGTTTCTCATAAACTTTGTATAAACCCAAAATCTTTGATCATCATCAAAGCATACATTCCAACTCCGAGATGCTTACTCCAGTCCTCAGAAGGATTGCTGGAGCTTTGCATACTTATCAGCATCTTTCAGGATTGACAAAACCTTCCGGTTGTAACACATACAACCTTTCCTCAAGAAAATCATCGAGGAAACAATGTTTTGACATCCTATCTGCAAGATTTCATAAATAATGTAGTAATCGCTAATATAATTCCAACAGACTCTTAGCATCGCTACGAGTGAGAAAGTCTCACCGTAGTCAACTCCTTGAACTTGTCGGGAAACTTCTTAACGACAAGTCGAGCTTTCTTAATGGTGACATTTACCATCATTGTCCGTCTTCCTTTTAAATCCATCTGTACTCAACAGCCTCACGACCATCAAGTAGTTCTTCCAAAGTCTACACTTTGTTTTCATACATGGATCCTCTCTCGGATTTTCTGGCCTCGAGCCATTTATCGGAATCCAGGCCCACCATCGCTTCTCCATAGCTCGTAGGTTCATTGTTGTCTAGCAACATGACTTCCAAGACAGGATTACGTACCACCCTGAAGTAGTACGCATCCTTGTCATCCCACGAGGTTTGGTAGTGACTTGATCCGAAGTTTCATGATCACTATCATAAGCTTCCACTTCAATTGGTGTAGGTGCCACAGGAACAACTTCATGTGCCCTGCCACACACTAATTGAAGAGACGGTTCAATAACCTCATCAAGTCTCCACCATCCTCCCACTCAATTCTTTCAAGAGAAACTTTTCCTCGAGAAAGGACCCGATTCTAGAAACAATCCCTTATTGCTTTCGGATCTGAGACAGGAGGTATACCAAACTTTTTTGGGTGTCCTATGAAGATGCATTTATCCGCTTTGGGTTCGAGCTTATCAGCCTGAAACTTTTTTACATAAGCGTCGCATCCCCAAACTTTTAAGAAATGACAGCTTAGGTTTCTCTAAACCATAGTTCATACGGTGTCATATCATCGGAATTACGTGGTGCCCTATTTAAAGTGAATGTGGTTGTCTCTAATGCCTAACCCATAAACTATCGTGGTAATTCGATAAGAGACATCATGGTATGCATCATATCCAATAGGGTGCAGTTATGATGTTCGGACACACCATCACACTATGGTGTTCCAGGCTGTATTAGTTGTGAAACAATTTCCACAATGTCTTAATTTTGTGCCAAACTCGTAATTCAGATATTCATCTCTATGATCATATCATAGATATTTTATCCTCTTGTCACGACGATCTTTCAACTTCACCCTGAAATTACTTGAACCTTTCAATAATTCAGACTCATGATTCATCAAGTAAATATAGTCAACATCTACTCAAATCATCTGTGAAGTAAGAACATAACGATATCCACTACATGCCTCAGCACTCATTGGACTGCACACATCAAAATGTATTACTTCCAACAATTTGCTTTCTAGTTCCATTTTACTGAAACCGAGGCTTTCAGTCATCTTGCCCATGTGGTATGATTTGCATGTCTCAAGTGATTCAAAATCAAGTGAGTCTAAACGGTCCATTTGCATGGAGTTTCTTCATGCAAATACACCAATAGACATGGTTCGCATGTCTCAAACCTTTCAAAAATGAGTGAGCCCAAAGATCCATCAACATGGAGCTTCTTCATGCGTTTTATACCGATATGACTTACATGGCAGTGCCACAAGTAGGTGGTACTATCATTACTATCTTTTGGCATGAACGTGTGTATCACTATGATCGAGATTCAATAAACCATTCATTTCAGGTGTAAGACCATTTGAAGGTATTATTCAAATAAATAGAGTAACCATTATTCTTCTTAAATGAATAATCGTATTGCGATAGGCATAATCCAATCATGTCTATGCTCAACGCAAACACCAATCTCGATGGTAGAGGGAGCATGCGATGCTTGATCATATCAACATTGGAAACACTTCCAACACATATCGTCAGCTCACCTTTAGCTAGTCTCTGTTTATTCCGTAGCTTTTATTTCGAGTTACTAACACTTAGCAACCGAACCGGTATCTAATACCCTGGTGCTACTAGGAGTACTAGTAAAGTACACATCAACACAATGTATATCCAATATACTTCTATCGACCTTGCCAGCCTTCTAATCTACCAAGTATCTAGGGTAATTCTGCTCCAGTGGCTGTTCCCCTTATTACAGAAGCACTCAGTCTCGGGTTTGGGTTCAACCTTGGGTTTCTTCACTAGAGCAGCAGCTGAATTGCCGTTTCATGAAGTATCCCTTTCTTCCCTTGCCCTTCTTGAAACTAGTGGTTTCCCCAACCATCAACAATTGATGCTCCTTCTTGATTTCTACTTTCGCGGTGTCAAACATCGCGAATATCTCAAGGATCATCATATATGTCCCTGATATATTATAGTTCATCACAAAGCTCTAGCAACTTGGTGGTAATGACTTCGGAGAAACATCACTATCTCATCTGGAAGATCAACTCCCACTCGATTCAAGTGATTGTTGTACTCAGACAATCTGAGCACAAGCTCAACAATTGAGCTTTTCTCCCTTAGTTTGCAGGCTAAGAAAATCATCGGAGGTCTTATACCTCTTGACGTGGGCACGAGCCTGAAATCCCAATTTCAGCCCTCGAAACATCTCATATGTTTCGCGACGTTCCAAAACATCTTCGGTGCCTCAACTCTAAACCGTTTAACTGAACTATCACGTAGTTATCAAAATGTGTATGTCAGATGTTCGCAACATCCACAGACGACGTTCGAGGTTCAGCACACTGAGCGGTGCATTAAGGACATAAGCCTTCTATGAAGCAATGAGGACAATCCTCAGTTTACGGACCTAGTCCGCATAATTGCTACTATCAACTTTCAACTAAATTTTCTCTAGGAACATATCTAAACAGTAGAACTGAAGCGCAAGCTACGACATAATTTGCGAAGACCTTTTGACCATGTTCAGGATAATTAAGTTCATCTTATGAACTCCCACTCAGATAGACATCCCTCTAGGCATCTGAGCGATTACATGATCCGAGTCAACTAGGCCGTGTCCGATCATCACGTAAGACGGACTAGTCAACGTCGGTGAACATCTTCATGTTGATTGTATCTGCCATACGACTCATGCTCGACCTTTCGGTCTTCTGTGTTCCGAGGCCATGTCTATGCACATGCTAGGCTCGTCAAGTTAACCCTAAGTGTTTTGCATGTGTAAAACTGTCTTACACCCATTGTATGTGAACGTAAGGATCTATCACACCCGATCATCACGTGGTGCTTCAAAACGACGAACTTTAGCAATGGTGCACAGTTAGGGGAGAACACATTCTTGAAATTGTAATGAGGGATCATCTTATTTACTACCGTCGTTCTAAGCAAATAAGATGTATAAACATGATAAACATCACATGCAATCAAATAATAGTGACATGATATGGCCAATATCATATAGCTCCTTTTGATCTCCATCTTCGGGGCTCCATGATCATCATCGTCACCGGCATCGACATGCAAGTCGTGATTCCTATTACAAGAACATGATCAATCTCATACATCACATATATCATTCATCACATCCTTTTGGCCATATCACATCACATAGCATACCCTGCAAACACAAGTTAGACGTCCTCTAATTGTTGTTTGCATGTTTTACGTGGCTGCTATGGGTTTCTAGCAAGAACGTTTCTTACCTACGCAAAAAACGACAACGTGATATGCCAATTGCTATTTACCCTTCATAAGGACCCTTTTCATCGAATCCGATCCGACTAAAGTGGGAGAGACAGACACCCGCTAGCCACCTTTATGCAACTAGTGCATGTCAGTCGGTGGAACCAGTCTCACGTAAGAGTACGTGTAAGGTCGGTCCGGGCCGCTTCATCCCACGATGCCGCCGAATCAAGATAAGACTAGTAACATGAACAAAATCAACGCCCACAACTACTTTGTGTTCTACTCGTGCATAGTAACTACGCATAGACCTAGCTCATGATGCCACTGTTGGGGAACGTAGCAGAAATTCAAAATTTTCCTTCGTGTCACCAAGATCTATCTATGGAGAGACCAGCAACGAGGGGAAGGAGAGTGCATCTACATACCCTTGTAGATCGCTAAGCGGAAGCATTCAAGAGAACGGGGTTGATGGAGTCGTACTCGTCGTGATCCAAATCACCGGAGATCCTAGTGCCGAACGGACGGCACCTCCGCGTTCAACACACGTACAGCCCGGTGACGTCTCCCATGCCTTGATCCAGCAAGGAGAGAGGGAGAGGTTGAGGAAGACTCCATCCAGCAGCAGCACAACGGCGTGGTGGTGATGGAGGAGCGTGGCAATCCTGCAGGGCTTCGCCAAGCACCACGGGAGAGGAGATAGAGAGGGAGGGCTGCACCAATGAGAGAGATCAAATCGCGTGTTATGAGCAGCCCCTATGCCTCACTATATATAGGGGAGAGGGAGGAGGGTGCGCCCCCTCTAGGGTTCCCACCCCTAGGGGGGCGGCAGCCCTAGATGGGAAAGGGGAGGCGGCCAAGAGGAGGTTTCCCTCCCCCCCAAGGCACCTAGGAGGTGCCTTCCCCTTGTGGGACTCTTCCCTCCTTAAAACCCTAGGCGCATGGGCCTCTTGGGGCTGGTGCCCTTGGCCCATGTAGGCCAAGGCGCACCTCCCACAGCCCGTGTGGCCCCCCGGGGCAGGTGGCCCCACCCGGTGGTCCCGGTACAATACCGATGACCCCGAAACTTGTCCCGATGGCAGAAACATGATTTCCTATATATAAATCTTTACCTCCGGACCATTCCGGAACTCCTCGTGACATCCGGGATCTCATCCGGGACTCCGAACAACATTCGGTAACCACATACAAACTTCCTTTATAACCCTAGCGTCATCGAACCTTAAGTGTGTAGACCCTACGGGTTCGGGAGACATGCAGACATGACCGAGACGTTCTCCGGTCAATAACCAACAGCGGGATCTGGATACCCATGTTGGTTCCCACATGTTCCACGATGATCTCATCGGATGAACCACGATTTCAAGGACTTAATCAATCCCGTATGCAATTCCCTTTGTCTATCGGTACGATACTTGCCCGAGATTCGATCCTCGGTATCCCGATACCTTGTTCAATCTCGTTACTAGCAAGTCTCTTTACTCGTTCCGTAACACATCATCCCGTGATCAACTCCTTGGTCACATTGTGCACATTATGTTGATGTCCTACCGAGTGGGCCCAGAGATACCTCTCTGTCACACGGAGTGACAAATCCCAGTCTCGATTCGTGCCAACCCAACAGACACTTTCGGAGATACCCGTAGTGCACCTTTATAGTCACCCAGTTACGTTGTGATGTTTGGTACACCCAAAGCACTCCTACGGTATCCGGGAGTTGCACAATCTCATGGTCTAAGGAAATGATACTTGACATTAGAAAAGCTTTAGCATACGAACTACCGATCTTGTGCTATGCTTAGGATTGGGTCTTGTCCATCACATCATTCTCCTAATGATGTGATCCCATTATCAATGACATCCAATGTCCATGGTCAGGAAACCGTAACCATCTATTGATCAACGAGCTAGTCAACTAGAGGCTTACTAGGGACATGGTGTTGTCTATGTATCCACACATGTATTTGAGTTTCCTATCAATACAATTCTAGCATGGATAATAAACGATTATCATGAACAAGGAAATATAATAATAATCAATTTATTATTGCCTCTAGGGCATATTTCCAACAGAAACCAGTGACTCGTTGAAGACAATGATTTGTTGGACCAGTTCCAGTTGCTGTGACAACTGTACGTCTGGTTGGAGCGGCTAGGTATTTAAACCTTAGGACACACAGTCCCGGACACCCAGTCCTAAACACGCAGCTCAGGACATCCAGTCCTCACCGTATTCTCCTTGAGCTAAGGTCACATAGACCTCGCCCAATCACTCCGGTAAGTCTTCAAGGTAGACTCCCAAACCTTCCCAGACTTCGTTCACCGGCAATCCACAATGTCTCTTGGATGCTCAGAACGCGACGCCTAACCGCCTGGAGGATGCACAGTCCTCAAGTGTAATAAGTCTTCAGATCACACAGACAAGAAGACTTAAGTGATGCCCAATTCTCTCTGGCTCTACTCGTTCCCATGAGGAGTAGGTGAAGTAGCAGGGTTGTTGGTGTTGTTTGGCGGTGCAGAAGAGCTTGGAGGTGCTGAAGGAGGTGGCAGTGAAGTAGCATCGTCTTCTTCCTCAATAATTCTGGCAGTCACTGTGGCAGCAGAGGAAGAGAACTCAGAGTCTTCAAGGGATGGAGTTCCTAGCAGCACAGCCCTTCGAGGAGGTGTGGAGTCAAACTTAAATCTCCCAGTGAAGCCATCCTCTTGAAGATCAGCTTCAGAACACATCATCGTGAGCCCTTTCCATGTGCGGCGACAGGTTTCATGGGCAACGGAAGCATTCTTGGTGGCAAGATTTCGAGTGCGATTAACATCCACCAAGAGGCTTTTCATCTGACGCTTCATCCAGTCATGATGCCTATCTTGTTTCTGATGTAGAGCTACAAGAAGCTCTCGGTCGTTGAGAACACGAGCACGCTTCTTGGGTCTTGGAGCAGTGGCACTGTCAGTGGCTTCAGTGGAAGCAGGGTGTGGTGCACGTGTAGTGCCAGCCAAAGGATACACCCGAGAAACTGCTTCAACGCCTTCAACGTTCTGAGTAAAACTCTGATGTTCTGCATTCTGAAGACTTAGAGGTTGCTTGGTAGGCTCAGAATATATGTCAAATGCATTGGCTTCGTGATGAACGTTGCCAGTCATCCACTCCAGGACCCAAGTCTTCGGATCTCTATTGTACCCTCTGATGTGAAGTATGGCATATAATTGAAGCAGCAGCTCTTTATTCCAATGCTCTTCGTCAGTAATGAACGGCAGCAGTCCAACTTCCTTGAAGCAATCTAAAGCTTCTTCCAGACAGGGCAGACCAGCTATAGCTTCAACGTCAAGGCGCTTGTGTGGGAAGATGCGACCTTGGTTGTACAGAATGCAAGAGTAATAGCTTCGCTGAGGATAGCTCCAGAACTGATCGGATGATATCCTTTCCCTTGAGTAGGGGTTCCTGGAGCTATTGAAGAACGTGTTGTCTGCCCTGAAGCCATTGATGTTGAAGGAGCCAGGTGCTGATGCAGGACCTGGAAACCTTGGCAGTCTTGGGATTGGCTTCTGGACCTGAGGCCTGTGCTCAACATGATAGTTGAATTGGGGACCGGCAGCAGACTCAGGAACAGAAGTGGCGGGATCAGTGGCTTCGCTGTCTTCTGAAGCTTTTGCTGGGGAGGGCTCCACATTAGCTTCATTGGTGGTTGTGGCAGCCTCACGATTTTCATCCTCCACTTGACTAGCTGGAGGGTCGGTCACAAGCACATTCTCCTGGAGAACTGCTTCTTGGTGGGACAGGGGAGTGGGATCTTGTGGGACTCCTTCTTCTGCGGCTGATGCAGCCGGAATGTCTGCAGTAGAGACTTGAGGCCTTGGACCTTTGTGAAGCCTGCGGAACGCAGACGACGCCTGTGGAGTTGGAGTAGGCTGGGCCTCATAGTCTTCTTCCTCTTGTGGGTGATCCGCCCATGAAGCATCCTGTGCAATTGGCGTCAGTGGACGACCAATGCTGATGAGTTCACTGTTTTCATGTTGAGGAAGGACTGCACCATCTTCTACATTGTCATGTTGACCAATGTCTTCAACAGCGATGGGATCAGCTGATGGAATGTCTTCAGCTTCATGAGCCTCTGTGGAAGCAGGCTCATGAATTGTCAGTTGTCGTTTAGCTTCAGGATAGACCATAGAAATGGGTTCAACTATCAAGGGCTCTGTGGAAGCAGCCCGAGCTTTCTTGGTCTTCCTCTTCTTCTTGGAGGGGGCAGTAGGAGAGGCTTCAGAGTGTTTCCTCTTCCTGGCTTCAGCCTCAGCAGTCCTTGTCTTCTTGAGCTCTGAAGCTGTTGACCGGCTTTTTGGCTTCGAGCCAGTCAGTCTAGTTGGGAAGACAATCGGAACTGCTTCTTGCCTTGGTGCATCAGGTTCAGCCGTAGCAGGCTTCTTCTTCTTCTTCTTTGCGGCCATCCTGGGGTCGATGCCAGGACGCCCAAGTGCCTTGCGCTTCTCAGCCTCATTATAGGCTTGCACACATCTGTCAGCCAGAGTCTTCATGTGCTCACGCGAACCCTGAGCTTCTGCACGCTTCTTCACAAAGGCTTCCTTGAGCTCGTGCATCATTGTCTTGAAGTTCTTCACTTGTTGCACGCTGAGCTTGGCCATATGCTTCTTGAACTGAGCCTTTTCATAGTCAATCTTCTGCTTCAGTTCAACAATGCGCTGGGCAATAGCGAGTTCTGAAGCAATGGCGCCTTGGAAGGCGACACTGAGGCCAATGGGTAGCTGCAGATCTTCAAAGCTGATGTTTGGCATGTCAAACCACTCGTCAATGAAGTTGTGGATGATGGTGACATCAAAGAGAGGCAGATCATTGAAGATTTCTGCTTCTTCTTTGCTCTTGATGAGTTGCTCAAGAGCATCATCTGCAACATCTTCATCACTTGACAGATCAATGTCGTCGTTGCGCAGAATGGCAGCAGCTGTTAGCTCTTTGCCAGTGTGAGACAGAGGCATCTTGGCCTTCTGGGGCTTGGAGACGCGTGATAAGTCTTTAGACTGCACACTGTCTTCAGGAGGTGCAGTTGCCAATGGCTTCGCCCTTGAGATTTTTGGTGAAGGGCCGGCTTTGAAGCTTTTGGCTTCTTCAACTGCTTTGGCTTCGACACTGCAGGCGCGTCATCAGACTCAGTGTCAGCTGCAGGCTCATTCACTGCAGTCCCTTGAACCAAGATGTAGGTGATGAGGCCTTCAAGGTTGGCGAAAGGACCGTTGACATTGGGTTCTGCATGTCGTGTGCCATCTGCCCTTGGAGATGAGGGACCAGGGTTGAAGTCTAACCCAAAAGTCTTCTTGTTCTGCTTCGCTGAGTTCTGAGCAAACTGGAAGTTGTGCTTGAACAAATTGTCGTCACGACACCATAGCAGTGACGACGAGTGTGCATCAGCAGGCTGTGGTCCACGGACAATGCATGGATAGAAGCCTTGAGCAATGGCTTCATCTCTGGACCTGGGTAGAAGATTCTTGAATAGGATGTCTCCCCACGGTCTCTTGATGGCGTTTTTCTCAGCATACTCCTGGGTCACAAATCTGTATTTGAACCATTGTTCTGCCCAATATCTTCGAATCCATTGGATTCGGGTCTTGCGCTGACTGTAATCCTCTTCAGGATCTGTCTTGTACATTTCTGAGAGTTCATCTGGCAGATCTCTGGAGGTCTCACCAAGACGCTTTCTGCCACCCTTCCTTGCTGCTTCGGGAAAATTTATGAGATGTTGTAAGAATTCTGCAAATGAATGCAGACTATGAGAACCAAAGGATTCTCCCACGGACATGTACCTGTGACAGCATTAAGGTGCGAGGGAAGGGGAAGAGGTCATATGCATTCTAAGAAGATTTTGAAGATAAATCAGTTTAGAAGACATTGACCTCATCGTGTGAAGACATTCACTCATAGATAAGAAGTTGGTTCCAGATTTGTACGAATCCACAGATCAGTACAAGTGAGGAATCTAACTACTTTGTGAAGCACAAGTGAATATACTAGGCATGTTATGAGATGCAGTATGAGAGAGATCTAGCTTGTGTGAACAGAAACTGCTTGTGGTAGAAAGTGACAAATCCATAGGATCAATGGTGCTGTAAAAAGAGGAAGTTTTATTTACCACACTAAGAACTGCTAGACGGAGTGTAAGATGAGGCCGAGCAGTTCGATCTTCCATGCCCTAACTTGGCAACGGAGGACACCTACGGCGACGGCGGAGAGGACGATGTCCGCGGTCGGCGTGAAGACGGTGTCGGAGAGGTTGCGGCAGCGAAGCGCTTCATCACCGGCGTCGTCGAGGGCTAGCGGTGGCGCTAGGGTTCATGCGAGGGTGGAAGAAGAGATAATGACCGTTGTGAGTGTGTATTTATAGGCACAGGGGCGGCACTGTGCTATTACACAGGTGCCCCTGGCGATTCGCATCTGAGGAACACGTGGCCATTATGCGGAATTTTGGGGTTTGTTCCACGTCCCACGCACGCCTGGATTGTCGGGTGGTTGTTCCTACTTCTCCGGATTTCATGTGGAGGAATGAGCATTGAAAACGGACTTAATGGTTGTCTCTGTATCTTCTGCTGACAAGGACGCAGAGAAGACATTCGACAGTTTCAATAGAATGCATATGACTTGGGGAGATAGAGTTTGAGATAGAAAGCATAGAGAGGTTAGGGTCCGATCACATTCACTTAGTTCAAAAGATTCAACACGAAGACATAGCTATAAGTGAATGCTGTAGAGGACAGAACACTAGCATATATATATATATAATCAACATAGTGAAGATAATCATGAAAATATGTTGAGATCGAAGCCAAACCAAATGTGAAGACATTGCAAGGTAACGCCATGAGTGAAACACTTCAAAATAGAACGTTTGGTGGTGGCGTTACCCACCGTATAGGAAGTATTAGACCCAGACACGGCGCACAATTATCGTGGCGCTCCGAAGTCAAATTCAACATCAATGTATTCACACTTAGAATGTATGTCTTCATTGATTGAAGATATACTTTACTTCGTGTGTTGCACATCTAAGTCATCAATATGCATAAGGGTTAGGATGTGTGCCTGAGCACAGGACATTTGAGGATTCCAGGATATTTAGCTCACATCGTAACTTGCAAAACCTCTTCTCATCCAAGGGCTTGGTGAAGATATCTGCCAATTGCTCTTCAGTGTTGACGTGTATGATATCAATGTCTTCCTTCACAACATGATCTCTGAGAAAGTGATGATGAATTTCAATGTGCTTTGTCTTCGAGTGCTGAACTGGGTTGTTGGCAATCTTGATGGCGCTTTCGTTGTCGCAGTAAAGTGGCACTTGCTTCAGATGAATGCCATAGTCCTTGAGTGTTTGCTTCATCCACAGAAGCTGAGCGCAGCAAGATCCAGCAGCAATGTATTCAGATTCAGCAGTGGAGAGAGATACACAGTTCTACTTTTTTGAAGACCAACATACAAGTGATCGTCCCAGAAAGTGACATGTGCCTGATGTAGACTTGCGATCAACTTTGTCACCAGCATAATCAGCATCCGAGAATCCAACCAGATCAAACTCTGAGCCCTTTGGATATCATAATCCTAGAGTTGGGGTGTGAGCCAAATATCGAAGAATTCGCTTCACAGCTAAGTGATGCGACTCCTTTGGTGCCGCTTGAAATCGAGCACACATGCAAACACTAAGCATAATATCTGGCCTAGATGCACATAGATAAAGTAAAGAACCAATCATGGAGCGGTATACCTTTTGATCGAACTCTTTACCATTGTCGTCAGGACCCAGATGATGTTTGGCTGGCATTGGTGTTGTGAAGCCTTTGCAGTCTTGCATACCGAACTTCTTTAGGCAATCTTTGAGATACTTCTCTTGAGATATGAAGATGCCATTGCGTTGTTGTCATATTTGAAGACCGAGGAAGAACTTCAGCTCCCCCATCATGGACATCTGATATTTCTCTTGCATCATATATCCAAACTCTTCACTGTACTTCTGATTGGTGCAACCGAAGATAATGTCATCCACATATATTTGGCACACAAACAGTTCACCATCATATGTATTCGTGAAAAGAGTGGGATCTAGGGAACCAGGTATGAAGCCTTTGCTCTTCAGGAAGTATTTGAGTGTGTCATACCAGGCCCGAGGGGCTTGTTTGAGGCCATACAGTGCCTTGTTGAGCTTGTATACCATGTCAGGATGTTTTGGATCTTCAAAGCCAGGCGGTTGTGCAACATACACTTCTTCTTCAATCTTGCCATTGAGAAAGGCACTCTTCACATCCATTTGATATAGAAGTATGTTATGATGATTTGCATAGGCCAGCAGCATGCGTATGGCTTCAAGTCTAGCCACAGGAGCAAATGTTTCATCGAAGTCAATGCCTTCCACTTGAGTATATCCTTGAGCAACGAGACGAGCTTTGTTTCTGACAACTTGACCATGCTCATCTTGCTTGTTGCGATATATCCATTTGGTGCCTATTATATTGTGCTTCTGTGGATCAGAACGCTTAACCAGTTCCCATACATTATTCAGCTCAAACTGTTGAAGCTCTTCTTGCATAGCTTGAATCCATTCAGGTTCCATGAAGGCTTCTTCAACTTTCTTGGGTTCTGCTATTGAGACGAATGCGAAGTGCCCACAGAAATTTGCTAGCTGAGTTGCCCTTGAACGAGTGAGTGGACCAGGTGCATTGATGCTATCAATTATTCTTTCAATCTACACTTCATTGGCAACGCAAGGATGTACAGGGCGAAGACTTTGCTCTTTCTGTTCATTGTCGTTGTTGGAAGGAATGTCTTCAGGCTGAGCATTGTCTTCATGTTGATTAGGTGCTGAAATGATAAGTTCTTCTTCAGGATGAGCTTCAGAAGGTATAATTTCTCCAATTCCCCTTAGCTTGATTGATTCACTGGATGGAACTTCATCTAGCACATTTGGCAGCTGCTCTCTTTGTGAACCGTTGGTCTCATCGAACTGCACATCCACTGTTTCAACCACTTTGTAATGAAAGAGATTGAAGACTCTGTAGGAGTGCGAATCCTTTCCATATCCAAGCACAAAACCCTCATGTGCTTTTGGTGCAAATTTTGAGGTGTGATGTGGGTCCTTGATCCAGCACCTTGCGCCAAATACTCTGAAGTAACTGACATTTGGCTTCTTGCCAGTAAGGAGCTCATAAGATGTCTTGTTCAGTAGCTTGTGAAGATAAACACGATTGATTGTATGGCATGCAGTATCAATGGCTTCGGGCCAGAATTTTCTTGGGTTCTTGTATTCATCTAGCATCGTTCTGGCCATCTCAATTAGTGTTCTGTTCTTGCGTTCGACGACGCCATTCTGCTGTGGCGTGTACGGGGCTGAGAATTCATGTGTGATGCCCAAGGTATCAAGATATGTATCAAGGCCAGTGTTCTTGAATTCAGTGCCATTGTCACTTCTGATGTGC
This sequence comes from Triticum urartu, assembly GCF_056163025.1. Classification (NCBI taxonomy): domain Eukaryota; kingdom Viridiplantae; phylum Streptophyta; class Magnoliopsida; order Poales; family Poaceae; genus Triticum; species Triticum urartu. The sequence goes on from NC_141873.1 coordinate 371,752,257, forward strand.
TTTATCTTGGCGCCAAAATTGTTGATAGCTCGATTGGCGAAGCATCTGAAGACATCCTGCACTTCAAGGGCGGCTTAGAAGCAATAAGTCTAAGTGCAGCATCTGAATATTTTGGCTTTGAAGCCTTAGCAAACAGTCTTGTAGGCGGACAATAGTACTCATAAGAATAAGCAGAATAGTTCTTGGTCTTATGAACATGGCGGTTTGATGAACCGCTCTCATATTCATATGCCTGAGTATGGTTTCCCTGCAAAACATTTGCGTTAGTGCGAATCAGGTGAGTCCTCTGTCTGTATGAAGCCTTTGGACCGTATGAAGCCTTTGGTCTGAGGTTTGTCTTCTTCACGTGAGGTGTCATGATGACATTCACAGGAAGACTCTCCAGACACCTTTTCGGAACCCAGATCTTCTTCATAGGCGGTCCATTCCTGCAGTTAGTACCAATGTACCTGGCAAATACTTCACCATTCTTATTCTTAAACAGTATATAGTTTGCATCAAAGGATTCATCAATGATAATGGGGTTAGCACAAGTGAAGCCAGATAGATTGGATGGATCTGCTGAAGGTTCCTTTGCAGCAACCCACATGGTTTTGGGGTACTGCTCAGGTTTCCAGTAAGAGCCATCTGCATTCATTTTCCTTACGAACCCTACACCCTCTTTCCTAGGGTTTCGATTCAGAATCTGCTTTTTCAGGACATCACATAGCGTCTGATGCCCTTTAAGACTTTTGTACATCCCTGTTTCAAGCAATGTCTTCAACCTAGCATTCTCATCAGCAATAGCGGTGGTATCCTCAGCAGAGGGGTTAGTTACCACATCAACAGTTGAAGATATTGCAACAGCAGTAGCAGTAGAACATTCAGCAACAGAAATAGCATTATCACGCTCAATGCATTTAAGACATGGTGGTTCAAATCCTTCCTGAGCGGGACTGGTCTGTTTGGCGCGAACTGACTCGTTTTCCATTTGAAGATCTTCATGAACCGCTCTCAATTTCTCAAGATCTTGCTTCCTTTGAAGATAATCATAGGAAAGCTTTTCATGAGTTGTCGAGAGAGTTTCATGACGACTTTCAAGTTCCTGATACTTATCGTGAAGATTTTTTATGTCTTCAATTAAGAATTCAGATCGAGTCATTTCAGCACCTAACAGATCATTGCTTCTGTCTAATAGTTTTTGAATATGTTCCATAGCTTTCTGTTGTTCAGTTGCAATTTTAGCAAGTGTTTTGTAGCTAGGTTTTGAACCACAATCAGAGTCATCGTCACTAGATGTTTGATAGTGAGTAGTGCGTGTGTTTACCTTGTCACCGCGTGCCATGAAGCAGTAGGTAGAAGTGGAGTAGTCCTTGTCATTTGCATCGGTGTCAGTGATGAAGTCATTGTCTTCAGTGTTGAAGATGGACTTGGCAACGTATGCTGTAGCCAGACTTGCGACGCCTGAGTCGGATTCCTCCTCAGACTCCACCTCCGCCTCCTCAGAAGCAGACTCCTCCTCTGAATCCATTTCCTTGCCAACAAACGCACGTGCCTTACCAGATGAGCTCTTCTTGTGTGATGAAGACTTTGAGGAAGACTTGGAAGAAGACTTTGAGTATTTCGTCTTCTTCTTCTTGTCGTCAGAGTCATATTCCTTGCTCTTCTTCTTCTTTTTGTTCTCATTGTCCCACTATGGACACTCAGAGATGAAGTGGCAAAGTTTCTTGCACTTGTGACATGTTCTCTTCTTGTAGTCATGAGCAGGAGCTTCATCATTCCTTGAACTTGATCGGGAAGACTTTCTGAGGCCTTTCTTCTTGGTGAATTTTTGGAACTTCTTGACAAGCATAGCAAGTTCCCTTCCAATGTCTTCAGGATCATCGGAACTGCTGTCAGATTCTTCTTCAGATGAGGAGACAGCTTTTGCCTTCAAGGCACGAGTTCGCCCATAGTTTGGACCGTAGATATCTCTTTTCTCCAAAAGCTGAAACTCATGTGTGTTGAGCCTCTCAAGTATGTCAGACGGATCGTGTGTCTTGAAATCAGGACGTTCTTGAATCATCAGGGCCAGGATGTCAAATGAACTATCAAGTGATCTCAGCAGCGTCTTGACGACTTCGTATTTGGTAATCTCAGTGGCGCCGAGGGCTTGAAGCTCATTTGTGATGTCAGTGAGTCGGTCAAATGTGTGTTGGACATTCTCATTGTCATTTCGCTTGAAGCGGTTGAAGAGGATGCGAAGGACACTGATTCTCTGATCTCTCTGGGTTGAGATGCCTTCATTGACCTTGGAGAGCCAGTCCCAGACCAGCTTGGATGTCTTCAAAGCACTCACACGGCCATACTGTCCTTTGGTCAGATGACCACAGATGATATTCTTGGCAGTAGAGTCCAGTTGAACGAATTTCTTGACATCAGCAGCAGTGACAGCTTCTCCAGCCTTGGGAACGCCGTTCTCGACGACATACCATAGGTCGACGTCAATGGCTTCAAGATGCATGCGCATCTTATTCTTCCAGTAGGGATATTCAGTTCCATCGAAGACGAGGCACACAGCGGAGACTTTAATTATCCCTGCAGTCGACATAGCTAAAACTCCAGGTGGTTAAACCGAATCACACAGAACAAGGGAGCACCTTGCTCTGATACCAATTGAAAGTGCGTTATATCGACTAGGGGGGGTGAATAGGCGATTTTCATGAAAGTCTTCAGAACATAGAAGTTTTGAAGACAAACGATAAAATTAAACCTATTACCATGCAGCGGAAGGTAGACTACACTAGGCAAACCATAGTCAAGTATTCAATGAAGTGAAAGCACAAAGACTAATAGCAGCTAGGTAGTAAGGATCAGGTAGGAAGATATTGTGAAGCCAAACAGAACACGCAGTCACTCAGTGAAGACAAATGATAGTGCAAACATACAATGACTTCACAAGGAGTAACAGTAAGTAAAGTGAAGTGAAGATGAAACCAGTGACTCGTTGAAGACAATGATTTGTTGGACCAGTTCCAGTTGTTGTGACAACTGTACGTCTGGTTGGAGCGGCTAGGTATTTAAACCTTAGGACACACAGTCCCGGACACCCAGTCCTGAACACGCAGCTCAGGACACCCAGTCCTCACCGTATTCTCCTTGAGCTAAGGTCACATAGACCTCGCCCAATCACTCTGGTAAGTCTTCAAGGTAGACTCCCAAACCTTCACAGACTTCATTCACCGGCAATCCACAATGTCTCTTGGATGCTCAGAACGCGACGCCTAATCGGCTGGAGGATGCACAGTCCTCAAGTGTAATAAGTCTTCAGATCACACAGACAAGAAGACTTAAGTGATGCCCAATTCTCTCTGGCTCTGGTGGTTTGGGCTTTATCCTCGCAAGGAATTCTCTCTCAAAGGCTTCGAGGTGGGTTGCTCTCAAACGACAAAAGCCGTACTTTCAATCTGAGTAGCCAACCGTTTATGGTTGTAGGGGTGGGCTATTTATAGCCACTTGGCAACCCGACCTGATTTGTCCGAAATGACCCTGGGTCACTAAGGAACTGACACGTGTTCCAACGGTTAGATTTCAAACTCACACGGCAACTTTACTTGGGCTACAAGCAAAGCTGACTTGTCCGACTCTGGACAAGATTCGCTCTCATAGTCTTCACTCGAAGACATAGGTTTTTGGTTTAGGAATCACTTCAGTCATTCTGACTGGTTCTCTTGGACCCCAATTAACAGTACGGTGGTTCCTATGACTCAACACAAAATAAAAAGAACTACAAAAGATCTAAGTCTTCGAGCTCCATAGGCTTCATATAGTGTCTTCTCTTGTCATAGTCTTCAATGTGAATATCTTCATATACCACCTTTGACTTCAATGTCTTCATACATTTTTAGGGGTCATCTCTGGTAGTAAAACCAAATCAATGAGGGACTTCTACCTGTGTTATCCTGCAATTCTCACAAACACATTAGTCCCTCAACTAGGTTTGTCGTCAATACTCCAAAACCAACTAGGGGTGGCACTAGATGCACTTACAGCTATAAATAGTCCACCCCCTACAACCATAAACGGTTGGCTGCTCAGACTTAGTGCACGACTTTTGTCGTTTGAGAGCAACCCACCTAGAAGCCTTTGAGAGAGAATTCCTTGCGAGGATAAAGCCCAAAACACCCAGAGCCAAAGAGTGTTAGGCATCACTTAAGTCTTCCCGTCTGTGTGATCTGAAGACTTATTACACTTGAGGACTGTGAATCCTCCAGCCGGTTAGGCGTCGCGTTCTGAGCATCCAAGAATCATTGTGGATCGTCGGTGAACGAAGTCTGTGAAGGTTTGGAAGTCTACCTTGAAGACTTACCAGAGTGATTGGGCGAGGACTGGGTGTCCTTAGCTCAAGGGGAATAAGGTGAAGACGAGGTCTTCTGAGTTGAATCTCAGCCTCCCTAACCAGACGTACAGTTGTCACAGCAACTGGAACTGGTCCAACAAATCATTGTCTTCAACGAGTCACTGGTTTCATCCTTCCCGTCCCTTTACTTACTGTTGGTCCTTGTGAAGTCATTGTATGATTGCTTTATCTTTTGTCTTCACTTAGTGACTGCTTGTTCTGATTGGCTTCACAATAACTTCCTACCTGATCTTTACTGCCTAGCTGCTATTAGTCATTGTGCTTTCACTCCATTGAATACTTGACTATGGTTTGCCTAGTGTAGTCTACCTTCCGCTGCATGGTAATAGGTTTATTTCTACCGTTTGTCTTCGAAACTTCCATGTTTTGAAGACTTACATAAAAATCGCCTATTCACCCCCCCCCCCTCTAGTCGATCACTAGCACTTTCATGTTTGTACACTCTGCAGAGGTTTGCGCACTTTTCCCCACAAGACTCGATCGCCTCCGTTAGATTTCTCGCACTACATGGTGTTTGAGAAACGGGTGACCGAGACACGGTCTTTCAGAAACATTAACTCTCTACTCCGGGCAGACCATACCAAACCTACAACCCACTACGTGCTGATCCACCTCTTCAAGAGCTTCACGTAACTTACTCAACTATGCTAGAGACCATAATAGCTTGTGGATGCACACGGAAGTTTCTAGCATGAATCATCTTAGTTCCCTTTGAGCCTGGGTGGCGGTCCATAGGAAGATCACACGGGTACTCCGGGATTTCCAAAAATACAGGCAACACTGGGTATTCCAGGTGCCTCAATCCACCCAGATGTGTATTTAAGTTGCCACCTTAAGTTGAACCATTAATTAACAATCTCACATCTGTCATGGATTTCACTCACCCAAACCTCGTCTACGAGCATAGCAAGCAACGCGTATAAGTAACTCCCAGGGGTTTGAATGTAACAGGGTAATAGGTTCTACCTCATCAACTACTTCCCAACCCACATGTTAATGACATCCTAACCATGAAATGTTTGGGGATTGGAACTAATGTATAAAAACTGGGTGATAAAGGGGTATGATCAAAGTGTTACTTTCCTTGCTGACGATCCGCATAACCTAGAGACTCCAAATAACACGCTTCACACTCCGGGAATTCTATCACAAACAAACAATAGCATACATAAGCAATCAAGCAAAGAAGCACGGGTAAAACTTCAAATAAGAAGATCTAACCAGAAAGTTCAACTTAAGAACTCCGGTTTGCAAAAAGAATCAAATCGAATGGAGCAACGAAACTCAAACGGCGAAAGAAACAAGATCCGTTAACTAATCTGGACCTAGGTAAAATTTTACAGTGGAAAAAACTTGTGCAAGTTGGTTAAGCGGAAAGAGGGTCTCGAGACGAAGATCTAGGCGCTTGAATCGCCTGATTCCGACTAACGAGCGAAAAGATAAACTAGAACGAAAATCGGATCAGAAATCGCGATCAGAAATAACCGCGGAAAAATCCGATAAAAGAAAACTGACGAACAGGCTAACGAAGGAACGTTCGTTATCTGTAACTAACGAGCGAAAACCGTTCGTTAAAACGAACGTACGGACGAACGTCCGCTAAAATGAAAAACCGAGAAAACCGGTGAACCAAAAAAACTAGGGTTAGGGATTTCTTTAAAATAAAAACCGGATCGGTTTTCTTTCAAAAGAAACCGGCGGCTACCTCGTCGGTCCGGCGAGGTATGGCGGCGACAGCGAGGCGAGGCGCGGCAGCGGGCGAGATGGCGGCAGTGATAAGGTGCGGCAGCGGCAGGCGGCGGCGGGGCGGCGGCGTGGCGGCTTGGGCTGCGCTGGCGGGCGGTGGTGGGTGGTGGTCGCGGCGGGGGGGCGCTATTTAAAGGGGCGAGGGGGCGGCGTGGCTTGGGCGAGGGGGCGCCCGGGGAGGAGTCCGGTCGGACTTCCCTCGGTGTTCGAAACTAAGAAAAAACCTAGAAAATAAAATAAAAAATAAAAAATGCCAAAACAAATTTTCCCTGTCTAAATAAAATATTTAGAAGGAGATGAACATTTTCTTGGCCCTAAAATGCAATTTTGAAAACGTGCAATTTTTCTAATGCAAACAAAATTGCAAATAAAATCCAAATAAAAACAAATATTGATTTTAATATTTTTCCTCCAATATTTCAATTATTTTGGAGAAGTCATATTGTCTCCTCTCATATATTTTAATATGAAATATTTTCGGAGAGAAAAATAATTAAAACCAAAATCCACGTTTCAAAATTTGACAACAATCAAATTTGAAAACCGGGGAAATCCCCAACTCTCTCCGAGGGTCCTTGAGTTGCATAGGATTTCGAGGATTGCGAGACGAAATGCAATAAAATATGATATGCAAGAATGATCTATGTATAACATTCCAAATTGAAATTTTGGGATGTTACAACCCAAAAATACTTTGTTGCACTTTATTTTATTTGGCGTTCAATCTATCACAAATTTATCTCCCGTCCACCCACCGTTTCTGGCGCCGTTACCCAAAAGGGATTGACAACCCCTTTAACACGTCGGGTTGCGAGGATTTGTTATTTGTGTGCAGGGGCTGTTTACGTTGTGTTGCTTGGTTCTCCTACTTGTTCAATAACCTTGGTTTCATATCTCAGGGAAATACCAACCGCGGCTGTGCTGCATCATCCCTTCCTCTTTGGGGAAAAACTGACGTAGCTTCAAGCGACATCAAAAGGAATTTCTGGCGTCGTTGACGGGGAGGATCTTCATCATAACTAGGTACCTAATCACAAATCTCATCTCCTCGCAATTTTTTCCATTTGCTTCGCGTTTTCCTCTCCCTCACTTCACAAAAATTTGTTGTTTTATTTGCCTCTCTTTTCTGTTTGCCGTTTTCTTGCTTTCTAATCTCGATGGCTAGCGTCCCTACTCCTCCTTTGTCACTAGATTTTGAAGTCCTTTACTTCAAGCAAGGACAAGGAGAAAACTTGAAAGATGCCTGGTATAGGCTTATGGAATCGTATCGCATTTCCAACTTAAAGGGGGGTGCTAAAGTTTTGCTTCAAAATTTTTATATAGGATTGGCTTTGCATCATAGACAACTTCTCGATTTTACCGCTAAAGGAAACTTCATTGATCTTGATGCCAATGCTGCCTATGAAATCTTAGAGGGAATTTTGGGAATTCCACCTCAAAAGAAGGGGTTTCCTTTTACCCCCAAGGGAGCTCAAATATTGGACAAACTTGGTGATTTACATAAGCATATGGTTGAAATACAAAAATATAACGAACCCCTCAAACACCTCAATGGTAGTATCAATCACATGAATGCCTTGATTACTCTTGGTAATAAGCGATTGAATATTTTGGATCTTAAGATGGTTTCTTTTCCGGAGAATTTAGGGAAGCGTAAAGAGCCTCCCGGGTTTGAGAAAACCCTTACAAAAATTGCCAAAACTTCAGGAGCAAAAACTTAGATCCTTGCTTTATGCCTAGCTAAGGGCATAAAACTATAGCGCTTGTTGGGAGGCAACCCAATGAATAAAGTTTATTTTTGCTTATGCTTCCTGTTTTTGAGTGTTAGAACAATTATGCTATCGTTATGATTGTGTTTTTATGTTTTAATTAGTGTTTGTGCCAAGTAAAGCCTTTAGGATCTTCTTGGGTGATAGTTGTTTGATCTTGCTGAAAAATAGAAACTTTTACGCTCACGAAATTAATTTTCATTTTTTTACCAGAGAGCGATAAAATACCATTCCACTTCTAGTAGATCAATTTAAAATTTTCTCAGGTCGTACTTATTTTTTAGAGTTTTTGGAGTTACAGAAGTATTCGAAATTGGCAGATTGCTAGAGACTGTTCTGTTCTGACAGATTCTATTTTCTTTGTGTTGTGTGCTTATTTTGATGGCTCTATGGTTTTCTTTGATGAGTTTTTGCCATAGAAAAGTTGGAATACAGTAGATATAATACAAAAACAAAATATGAATTTGTTTGATACAACACTTATAGTAGTGATTTATTATTCTTATACTAACGGATCTCACAAAGGCTTTGTTGAGTTTTTTGTGATTGAAGTTCTCAAGTTTTGGGTTATCATACGATGGATGAAGGAAGGATGTAAGAGCCTAAGCTTGGGGATGCCCTGGCATCCCAAGCTACTATCCAAGAATGAGCAACCAACTAAGCTTGGGGATGCCCCCGAGTGGCATCTCCGCTTTCTTCCAACAACTATCGGTATTTTACTCGAGACTGTATTTTTACTTGTCACATGATATGTGTTTTTCTTGGAGCATCTTGTATGATATGTGTCTTTGCTTGTTTTATTTTGTGTTTTAAGTCATCAATCCTTGCTGGACACACCTATTTGAGAGAGCCAAAATTATGTCATGACTTGTTAGAATTGCTCTCTATGCTTCACTTAAATCTTTTATGAGCAATGGATTTGCTCTAATGCTTCACTTATATCTTTTTGAGCACGATGTGGTTTGTTATTTTTGAATAAATGCTCTCTTCCTGCACTTAGATTTATTTGAGAGTTAGTAAACTTTTGAAGAAATTCTCTCTTGCTTCACTTAAATTATTTTGAGAGAAAGAAAATTTGTTATGCTCATGATCTTCACTTATATTTGTGTGAGCTTTTGAAAAGCAACACATGAAAATTAGTCCCAAAGTGATAAATATCCAAGAAGGATAAAGAAAAGAAAAAATGTCATGAAGATCATGGGACAAAATAAACTTGATTCTTAGTAATAGTTTTGATATATGATGATGTGATTTGTGGGTCATCTTGATGAGTAATTACGCTTTAGTAAGAATATTGGTGTTGAGGTTTGTGATTCCCTATGCATGCATGAAAGTCAATAATCATGCAATGAAATTATATCCTACTTATGGTGAATTATTCAGTGTTAATTATGCTTAATGCTTGCTTATGAGATTATTTGTTTCTTGGTTGGTCGCTTCCCAATCTTTTGCTAGCCTTCATTTTGCACTAAGTATGATCACTACTTGTGCATCCAAAATCCTTTAAACCAGTTTTGCCATATGAGTCCACTCTATCTACCTATATGCAGTATTCTTTTACCGTTCTAAGCAAATTTGTATGTGCCATCTCTAATTTTCAAAATAAATTTCTCTTTTATGTGTTTGTTTCGCTCGCGGAGCGATGAGGGGTGGCTAATATTTGCCATGCTAGATGTCTTATTCTCAAGATGAGTGTTTATTCACTTGTCATTGCACGAGAGTGAGGCAAAGGTATTAGGGATGCCCAGTCCGGAAATGCAAAAACAAATGAATTTACTTTATGTTGTCAAACAATAAATTCCTTGGAAAGTGTTGGTATGGAGGGCACCCGTGGATACGGTTAGCCATGGAAAGTGAAAGTTATGGTGGAAAAAGGAATAAACTTTATTTTCTGTTTGGGAACCACCTATGATATATCTATGCATGGAAAGTATTGGGAACTCTAAGTCGTTTTCGTTGGTGGGATGGATACACCTCTCAAAATGTTTTTATCCCAAATTTTTTACTTTGAGCTCTGGCACCTCTACAAATCCCTACTTCCCTCTGCGAAGAGCCTTTCTTTTACTTTATGCAATTTTTATTCTGAGTCTCCATCTTCTCTTATAAAAGCACCAACTAGGAGGCAATATGACCATGCTTAAGTATTGGGTGTAGTTAATATTCAAGTGTGTTTCATGAATGGATCAATGTTTGAGCATGATGGGCTAGGGATAACTTATTTTAGCATTGATATTTTGAAAGACATGATTGCTTGTTGATATGCTTGAGTATCTAAATTATTATGTCAAAACTAGACTATTGCTTTGAATCACATAAAAGTCCAAATGTCCATGCTATAAAGAAAAAATATGATATGACATGATGAACATCACTCCACATCAAAAATTATGTTTTTATCACTTACCTACTCGAGGACAAGTAGGAGTTAAGCTTGGGGATGCTAATACGTCTCCATCGTATCTATAATTTTTGATTGTTCCATGTTGTTTTATTATCAATCTAGGATGTTTTATAATAATTTTATAGTCATTTTATATCATTTTTTGGTACTAACCTATTGACATAGTGCCAAGTGTCAGTTGCTATTTTTTTCCATGTTTTTTACATCACAGAAAATCAATATCAAATGGAGTCCAAATGCCACAAAACTTTACGGAGATTTTTGATGGACCAGAAGGAAGATGTTGGGCCCGGGTTGCACCTGGGGGGGTCCCGAGGAGGGGACAACTCACCAGGGCGCGCCAGGAGGCCCAGGCGCGCCCTGGTGGGTTGTTCCCACCTCAGGTGCCCCAGGACTGCCTCTTTGCTCTATAAATACCCCGATATTTCAGAAACCCTAGGGGATTCGACGAAATATTCATCCAGCCGCCGCAGAGTCCAAAACCACCAGATCCAATCTAGACATCATCACAGAGTGGTTCACCACTTCCATTAGTGCCTCTCTGATGATGCGTGAGTAGTTCTTTGTAGACCTTCGGGTCCGTAGTTAGTAGCGAGATGGCTTCATCTCTCTCTCTCTCTTGATTCTCAATACAATGGTCTCTTGGAGATCCATATGATGTAACTCTTTTGCGGTGTGTTTGTTGGGATCGATGAACTTTGAGTTTATGATCAGATCTATCTTTTAATAACCATGAAAGTATTTGAGTTTATTTGATCCCTTTAATGCATGGTCTCTTATATCCTCGTATTTCTTATCCGATATTTGGGTTTTGTTTGGCCAACTCGATCTATTTATCTTGCAATGGGAAGAGGTGCCCGGTAGTGGGTTCGATCTTACGGTGCTTGATCCCAGTGATAGAAAGGGAACCGACACGTATGTATCGTTGCTACTAAGGATAAAAATATGGGATCTATATCTACCGCCATAGATAAACGGATCTCGGTCTACTAATCTTGGACGTGATGCCTATGTAATGATCATTGCTTGGATATCATCATAATTATTTGAGGTTTTATCAATTTCCCAACAGTAATTTGTTCACCCACCGCTTTGCTATTTTTCTCGAGAGAAGCCACTAGTGAAACCTACGGCCCCTGGATCTTCTTTCTCATATATTTGCCTTTGCGATCTATTTTTATTTGCTTTTATTTTTAGATATATTAAACCAAAAACCGAAAAATACTTTGTTGCACTTTATTTTATTTGGCGTTCGATCTATCACAAATTTATCTCTCGTCCAAGCATCGTTTCTGGCGCCGTTACCCGAAAGGGATTGACAACCCCTTTAACACATCGGGCTGTGAGGATTTGTTATTTGTGTCTAGGGGTTGTTTAAATTGTGTTGTTGGTTCTCCTACTGGTTCGATATTGCCTGGCCCCCTACACTCAGCAATAAACATAAGGCCGAACTGGCCTAGGCCCATTACTCCATGGTGGAAATTTTGGATTTAGCGGCTAATTGGGCCTCGCTTTGCCCTAAATGTCTGCAATGGGATCACAAAAAATCCTCTTGTCAAGCCCATATCATCTGTATTAACTGCTCTACTCCTGACCACAAGGCAATTAATTGCCCCAATTTCATCGGACATGTACAGAACTTTGGTCAAGAAGATGCTCGTCCCGGGAATCAAATCATTCAAAATGATAATTCACTAGCCCGGGTTCCTCTCCCAAATAAGATGACTATGAGACACACCGTTAGATGCAGATCGTGTGGTTTCTACAGCCATGTGGAGCGTCAATGTTTCCATAGACGTAATGCACTGAAATGGAAGTCGGTCCCGAAATTAGCTTGCCCTGCCGATTCTACCCCTCATGCTCTAGCTTCCACCTCGATTTCCCAAACGCCTCGCCCCTGCCCCTCGCACACCTTCCCTGCCACCAATGCCATCACTCTGCCGCCCTTGCCATTGACGCCCTCTCCCACTCCTCCATAGACGCCCCACCCTCCTCGCTCTCTACCATGGCAAACTATCCTCTCAATCCAGTACCCTTCTTGCCTCCGGGCATTGCTGTCGAGCCAGGGCCTGCAGATCGCTTAGTACAGTCTGGGATGGTGGTCGTACCAATTGCATCGCTGAATCATGACTTCTTGGCGATTGCTAAAGCAAGCGCCTATGTTCCTGTGCACAGAAGGGCAGCCATCCACACTGCGATTGAAGGTTTGCTGCATGAAGCTCAGCTCTTTACTACTGAATCTAGTGACCACCCGCTTGGTATTGGGATTTTTGGCTTTGCGGACTCTTTTATGTGTGATACGGCAGTTGCCACCCCTCTAGAACTCGAGGAGGAAGATTTGCTGATCACCTTTGTCCCCCACAATGAGGCTCTGAATAGACGCACTACCTCTTTCAGTCCAGAGATTTGGGTTATGTTCTTTGGATTTCCCTACGATTACCAAACAGACTATTACATTACCAAGGCTTTAGGGGGGTATGGCTCTCTGGTTTCGTGGTATAATCCACGTCAAGACAGGAGGTATATGCTGATTAAAGCTCAAGTGATCCGTCTGAACCTTGTGCCCAAGAGTTTCATTGTATGGCAACTAGGAGACGCACGGGATTGCTGGACTGTTCAGGTCACAATCTTACGCGGCAACGACTGGAATGGCTTACTCCCTGAAGTGCTACCTGCCAATGAGGAACCACCACCTCCTGATGGCAATCCTCATCCGCTATTTGGCCCTGAGCTTACTGCCGAGCAACTATACCAGCAGCAAGTTCATAATTGGTTAGTTCAAAATGCTGCCCCACCCAATGGTGTTAATCCCAACCAAGCTCCTCCCAACAATGGTCATGCCCCACACCAGGAATGGCAGGAGTGGCAGGAGCCACCAGTGAAGGAAATATGCCCTAGAGGCAATAATAAAGTTATTATTTATTTCCTTATATCATGATAAATGTTTATTATTCATGCTAGAATTGTATTAACCGAAAACATAATACTTGTGTGAATACATAGACAAACTAAAAACGTCACTAGTATGCCTCTACTTGACTAGCTCGTTAATCGAAGATGGTTATGTTTCCTAACCATAGACATGTGTTGTCATTTGATTAACGGGATCACATTATTAGGAGAATGATGTGATTGACATGACCCATTCCATTAGCTTAGCACCCGATCGTTTAGTATGTTGCTATTGCTTTCTTCATGACTTATACATGTTCCTATGACTATGAGATTATGCAACTCCCGTTTGCCGGAGGAACACTTTGTGTGCTACCAAACGTCACAACGTAACTGGGTGATTATAAAGGAGCTCTACGGGTGTCTCCAAAGGTACATGTTGGGTTGGCGTATTTCGAGATTAGGATTTGTCACTCCGATTGTCGGAGAGGTATCTCTGGGCCCTCTTGGTAATGCACATCACATAAGCCTCGCAAGCATTTCAACTAATGAGTTAGTTGCGAGACGATGTATTACGAAACGAGTAAAGAGACTTGCCAGTAACGAGATTGAACTAGGTATTGAGATACCGATGATCGAATCTCGGGCAAGTAAAATACCGATGACAAAGGGAACAACGTATGTTGTTATGCGGTCTGACCGATAAAGATCTTTGTAGAATATGTAGGAGCCAATATGAGCATCCAGGTTCCGCTATTGGTTATTGACCGGAGACGTGTCTTGGTCATGTCTACATTGTTCTCGAACCCGTAGGGTCCGCACGCTTAAGGTTTCGATGATAGTTATATTATGAGTTTATGAGTTTTGATGTACTGAAGTTAGTTCGGAGTCCCGGATGTGATCACGGACATAATGAGGAGTCTCGAAATGGTCGAGAGATAAAGATTGATATATTAGACGGCTATATTCGGACACCGGAAGTGTTCCGGGTGATTTCGGAGAAAACTGGAGAGCCGGAGGGTTACCGGAACCCTACCGAGAGAAGTAATGGGCCATATGGGCCTTAGTGGAGAGAGAGAGGGGCAGCCAGGGTGGGCCGCGCGCCTCCTCCCCCCTGGTCCGAATTGGACTAGGAGGGGGGCGCCCCCCTTTCCTTCTCCCTCCCCACTTCCTTCCCCCTCCTAGTAGGAGTCCTACTCCTAATAGGAGGAGGACTCCTGGCGCGCCAATAGGGGTCGGCCGGCCTCCTTCCCTTGCTCCTTTATATACGGGGGCAGGGGGCACCCCTAGACACACAAGTTGATCCAGGTGATCATATTCTTAGCCGTGTGCGGTGCCCCCTTCCACCATAATCCTCGATAATATTGTAGCAGTGCTTAGACAAAGCCCTGCGACGGTAGTACATTAAGATCGTTACCACGCCGTTGTGCTGACGGAACTCTACCCCGACACTTTGCTGGATCGGAGTCCGGGGATCGTCATCGAGCTGAACGTGTGCTAAAACTCGGAGGTGCCGTAGTTTCGGTGCTTGATCGGTCGGGCCGTGAAGACGTATGACTACATCAACCGCGTTGTGCTAACGCTTCCGCTGTCGGTGTACAAGGGTACGTAGATCACACTCTCCCCTCTAGTTGCTATGCATCACCATGATCTTGCGTGTGCGTAGGAAAATTTTGAAATTACTACGTTACCCAAAAGTGGCATCCGAGCCTAGGTTTTATGTGTTGATGTTATTTGCACGAGTAGAACACAAGTGAGTTGTGGGCGATATAAGTCATACTGCTTACCAGCATGTCATACTTTGGTTCGGCGGTATTGTTGGACGAAGCGGCCCGGACCGACATTACGCGTACGCTTACGCGAGACCGGTTCTCCCGACGTGCTTTGCACAAAGGTGGCTAGCGGGTGACAGTTTCTCCAACTTTAGTTGAACCGAGTGTAGCTACGCCCGGTCCTTTCGAAGGTTAAAACAACACCAACTTGACAAACTATCGTTGTGGTTTTGATGCGTAGGTAAGATTGGTTCTTGCTTAAGCCCGTAGCAGCCACGTAAAACTTGCAACAACAAAGTAGAGGACGTCTAACTTGTTTTTGTAGGGCATGTTGTGATGTGATATGGTCAAGACATGATGCTAAATTTTGTTGTATGAGATGATCATGTTTTTTAACCGAGTTATCGGCAACTGGCAGGAGCCATATGGTTGTCGCTTTATTGTATGCAGTGCAATTGCGCTGTAATGCTTTACTTTATCACTAAGCGGTAGCGATAGTCGTGGAAGCATAAGATTGGCGAGACGACAACGATGCTACGATGGTGATCAAGGTGTCGCGCCGGTGACGATGGTGATCACGACGGTGCTTCGAAGATGGAGATCACAAGCACAAGATGATGATGGCCATATCATATCACTTATATTGATTGCATGTGATGTTTATCTTTTATGCATCTTATCTTGCTTTGATTGACGGTAGCATTTTAAGATGATCTCTCACTAATTATCAAGAAGTGTTCTCCCTGAGTATGCACCTTTGCGAAAGTTCTTCGTGCTGAGACACCACGTGATGATCGGGTGTGATAGGCTCTACGTTCAAATACAATGGGTGCAAAACAGTTGCACACGCGGAATACTCAGGTTATACTTGACGAGCCAAGCATATACAGATATGGCCTCGGAACACGGAGACCGAAAGGTCGAGCGTGAATCATATAGTATATATGATCAACATAGCGATGTTCACCAATGAAACTACTCCATCTCACGTGATGATCGGACATGGTTTAGTTGATTTGGATCACGTAATCACTTAGAGGATTAGAGGGATGTCTATCTAAGTGGGAGTTCTTTAGTAATATGATTAATTGAACCTAAATTTATCATGAACTTAGTCCTGGTAGTATTTTGCAAATCATGTTGTAGATCAATAGCTCGCGTTATTGCTTCCCTGTGTTTATTTTGAAATGTTCCTAGAGAAAATTGTGTTGAAAGATGTTAGTAGCAATGATGCGGATTGGATCCGTGATCTGAGGTTTATCCTCATTGCTGCACAGAAGAATTATGCCCTTGATGCACCGCTAGGTGACAGACCTATTACAGGAGTAGATGCAGACGTTATGAACGTTTGGCTAGCTCAATATGATGACTACTTGATAGTTTAGTGCACCATGCTTAACGGCTTAGAATCGGGACTTCAAAGACATTTTGAACGTCATGGACCATATGAGATGTTCCAGGAGTTGAAGTTAATATTTAAAGCAAATACCCAAGTTGAGAGATATGAAGTCTCCAACAAGTTCTATAGCTAAAAGATGGAGGAGAATCGCTCAACTAGTGAGCATGTGCTCAGATTGTCTAGGTACTACAATCGCTTGAATCAAGTGGGAGTTAATCTTCCAGATAAAATAGTGATTGACAGAATTCTCTAGTCACCATCACCAAGTTAGTAGAACTTCATGATGAACTATGATATGCAAGGGATAACAGAAACGATTCCCAAGCTCTTCGTGATGCTAAAATCGACGAAGGTAGAAATCAAGAAAAACATCAAGTGTTGATGGTAAACAAGACCACTAGTTTCAAGAAAAGGGCAAAAGGAAGAAGGGGAACTTCAAGAAGAACGGCAAGCAAGTTGCTGCTCAAGTGAAGAAACCCAAGTCTGGTCCTAAGCCTGAGACTAAGTGCTTATACTGCAAAGGGACTGGTCACTGGAAGCGGAACTACCCCAAGTGATTGGCGGATAAGAAGGATGGCAAAGTGAACATAAGTATATTTGATATACATGTTATTGATGTGTACTTTACTAGTGTTTATAGCAACCCCTCAGTATTTGATACTAGTTCAGTTGCTAAGATTAGTAACTCGAAACGGGAGTTGCAGAATAAACAGAGACTAGTTAAGGGTGAAGTGACGATGTGTGTTGGAAGTGGTTCCAAGATTGATATGATCATCATCACACACTCCCTATACTTTCAGGATTAATGTTGAACCTAAATAAGTGTTATTTGATGTTTGCATTGAGCATGAATATGATTTGATCATGTTTATTGTAATACGCATGTTATTGATGTGTACTTTACTAGTGTTTATAGCAACCCCTCAGTATTTGATACTAGTTCAGTTGCTAAGATTAGTAACTCGAAACGGGAGTTGCAGAATAAACAGAGACTAGTTAAGGGTGAAGTGATGATGTGTGTTGGAAGTGGTTCCAAGATTGATATGATCATCATCACACACTCCCTATACTTTCAGGATTAATGTTGAACCTAAATAAGTGTTATTTGATGTTTGCGTTGAGCATGAATATGATTTGATCATGTTTATTGTAATACGGTTATTCATTTAAGTAAGAGAATAAATTGTTGTTCTGTTTACATGAATAAAACCTTATATGGTTACACACCCAATGAAAATAGTTCATTGGATCTCGATCGTAGTGATACACATAATCATAATATTGAAACCAAAAGATGCAAAGTTAATAATGATAGTGTAACTTATTTGTGGCACTGCCGTTTAGGTCATATTGGTGTAAAGTGCATGAAGAAACTCCATGCTGATGGGCTTTTGGAATCACTTGATTATGAATCAGTTGATGCTTGCGAACCATGCCTCATGGTCAAGATGACTAAGACTCTGTTCTTCGGAACAATGGAGCGAGCAACAGATTTGATGGAAATCATACATACTGATGTATGTGGTCCGATGAATATTGAGGCTCGCGATAGGTATCATTATTTTCTGATCTTCACAGATGATTTGAGCAGATATGAGTATATCTACTTGATGAAACACAAGTCTGAAATATTTGAAAAGTTCAAAGAATTTCAGAGTGAAGTGGAGAATCATTGTAACAAAAATAAAAGTTTCTATGATATGATCGCGGAAATAAAATATTTGAGTTACGAGTTTGGCCTTCAGTTAAAACAATGTGAAATAGTTTCACTACTCACGTCACCTGGGACACCACAGTGTAATGATGTGTCCGAACGTCAAAAACCGTGCTTTATTAGATATAGTGCGATCTATGATGTCTCTTACCGATTACCACTATCGTTTTGGGATTATGCATTAGAGACAGCTACATTCACGTTAAATAGGGCACCATCTAAATCCGTTGAGACGACACCGTATGAACTACGGTTTGGCAAGAAACCTAAGCTGTCGTTTCTTAAAGTTTGAGGTTGCAATGCTTATGTGAAAAAGTTTCAAGTTGATAAGCTCAAACCTAAATAGGAGAAGTGCGTCTTCATAGGATACCCAAAAGAAAATGTTGGGTACACCTTCTATCACAGATCCGAAGGCAAGATATTCATTGCTGAGAATGGATCCTTTCTAGAGAAGGAGTTTCTCTTGAAAGAAGTGAGTGGGAGGAAAGTAGAACTTGATGAGGTAACTGTACCTGCTCCCTTATTGGAAAGTAGTTCATCACAGAAATCTGTTCCTGTGACTACTACACCAATTAGTGAGGAAGCTAATGATGATGATCATGTAACTTCAGATCAAGTTACTACCGAACCTCGTAGGTAAACCAGAGTGAGATCCGCACCAGATGGTACGGGAATCATGTTCTGGAGGTCATGTTACTTGACCATGATGAACCTACAAACTATGAGGAAGCGATGATGAGCCCAGATTCCGCGAAATGGCTTGAGGCCATGAAATCTGAGATGAGATCCATGTATGAGAACAAAGTATGGACTTTGATTGACTTGCCCAATGATCGGCGAGCCATTGAGATTAAATGGATCTTCAAGAGGAATACGGATGCTGATAGTGTTACTATCTACAAAGCTAGAATTGTCACAAAAAGATTTTCGACAAGTTCAAGGTGTTGACTACAATGAGAGTTTCTCACTCGTATCTATGCTTAAGTCTGTCCGAATCATGTTAGCAATTGCCGCATTTTATGAAATCCGGAAAATGGATAAACAAAACTGCATTCCTTAATGGATTTATTAAAGAAGAGTTGTATATGATACAACCAGAAGGTTTTGTCAATCCTAAAGGTGCTAACAAAATGTGCAAGCTCCAGCGATCCATCTATGGCCTGGTGCAAGCATCTCGGAGTTGGAATATGCGCTTTGATGATCAAAGCATATAGTTTTATACAGACTTGTGGTGAAGCCTGTATTTACAAGAGAGTGAGTGGGAGCACTACAGCATTTCTGATAAGTATATGTGAATGACATATTGTTGATCGGAAATAATGTAGAATTATTCTGCAAAGCATAAAGAAGTGTTTTGAAAGAAGTTTTTCAAAGAAAGACCTCGGTGAAGCTGCTTACATATTAAGCATCAAGATCTATAGAGATAGATCAAGACGCTTGATAAATTTTTTCAATGAGTACATACCTTGACAATATTTTGAAGTAGTTCAAAAATGGAACAGTCAAAGAAAGATTTCTTGGCTGTGTTACAAGGTGTGAAATTGAGTAAGACACAAAGCCCGACCACGACAGAAGATAGAAAGAGAATGAAAGTCATTCCCTATGCCTCAGCCATAGGTTCTATAAAGTATGTCATGCTGTGTACCAGATCTATTGTATACCCTACACTGTGTTAAGCAAGGGAGTACAATAGTGATCTAAGAGTAGATCACTGGACAGCGGTCAAAATTATCCTTAGTGGAATAAGGAAATATTTCTCAATTATGGAGGTGACAAAAAGGCTCGTCATAAAAAGTTACGTCGATGCAAGTTTTGACACAGATCTGGATGACTCTAAGTCTCGATCTAGATACATATTGAAAGTGGGAGCAATTAGCTAGAGTAGCTCCATGCATAGCATTGTAGACATAGAATTCGCAAAATACTTACGGATCTGTATGTGACAGACCCATTGACTAAAATTATCTCACAAGCAAAACATGATCACACCTCAGTACTCTTTGGGTGTTAATCACATAGCGATGTGAACTAGATTATTGACTCTAGTAAACCCTTTGGGTGTTGGTCACATGTCAATGTGAACTATGGGTGTTAATCACATGGTGATGCGAACTATTGATGTTAAATCACATGGCGATGTGAACTAGATTATTGACTCTAGTGCAAGTGGGAGACTGAAGGAAATATGCCCTAGAGGCAATAATAAAGTTATTATTTATTTCCTTATATCATGATAAATGTTTATTATTCATGCTAGAATTGTATTAACCGGAAACATAATACTTGTGTGAATACATAGACAAACTAAAAACGTCACTAGTATGCCTCTACTTGACTAGCTCGTTAATCGAAGATGGTTATGTTTCCTAACCATAGACATGTGTTGTCATTTGATTAACGGGATCACATTATTAGGAGAATGATGTGATTGGCATGACCCATTCCATTAGCTTAGCACCCGATCGTTTAGTATGTTGCTATTACTTTCTTCATGACTTATACATGTTCCTATGACTATGAGATTATGCAACTCCCGTTTGCCAGAGGAACACTTTGTGTGCTACCAAACGTCACAACGTAACTGGGTGATTATAAAGGAGCTCTACGGGTGTCTCCAAAGGTACATGTTGGGTTGGCGTATTTCGAGATTAGGATTTGTCACTCCGATTGTCGGAGAGGTATCTCTGGGCCCTCTCGGTAATGCACATCACATAAGCCTTGCAAGAATTTCAACTAATGAGTTAGTTGCGAGATGATGTATTACGAAACGAGTAAAGAGACTTGCCAGTAACGAGATTGAACTAGGTATTGAGATACCGACGATCGAATCTCGGGCAAGTAAAATACCGATGACAAAGGGAACAACGTATGTTGTTATGCGGTCTGACCGATAAAGATCTTCGTAGAATATGTAGGAGCCAATATGATCATCCAGGTTCCGCTATTGGTTATTGACCGGAGACGTGTCTCGGTCATGTCTACATTGTTCTCGAACCCGTAGGGTCCGCACGCTTAAGGTTTCGATGACAGTTATATTATGAGTTTATGAGTTTTGATGTACCGAAGTTAGTTCGGAGGCCCGGATGTGATCACGGACATAACGAGGAGTCTCAAAATGGTCGAGACATAAATATTGATATATTAGACGGCAATATTCGGACACCGGAAGTGTTCCGGGTGATTTCGGAGAAAACCGGAGAGCCGGAGGGTTACCGGAACCCCACCGGGAGAAGTAATGGGCCATATGGGCCTTAGTGGAGAGAGAGAGGGGCAGCCAGGGTGGGCCGCGCGCCTCCTCGCCCCTGGTCCGAATTGGACTAGGAGGGGGGCGCCCCCCTTTCCTTCTCCCTCCCCACTTCCTTCCCCCTCCTAGTAGGAGTCCTACTCCTAATAGGAGGAGGACTCCTCCTGGCGCGCCAATAGGGGTCGGCCGGCCTCCTTCCCTTGCTCCTTTATATACGGGGGCAGGGGGCACCCCTAGACACACAAGTTGATCCAGGTGATCATATTCTTAGCCGTGTGCGGTGCCCCCTTCCACCATAATCCTCGATAATATTGTAGCGGTGCTTAGACGAAACCCTGCGACGGTAGTACATTAAGATCGTCAGCACGCCATCGTGCTGACGGAACTCTAGCCCGACACTTTGCTGGATTGGAGTACGGGGATCGTCATCGAGCTGAACGTGTGCTAAAACTCGGAGGTGCCGTAGTTTCGGTGCTTGATCGGTCGGGCCGTGAAGACGTACGACTACATAAACCGCGTTGTGCTAACGCTTCCGCTGTCGGTCTACAAGGGTACGTAGATCACACTCTCCCCTCTCGTTGCTATGCATCACCATGATCTTGCGTGTGTGTAGGAAAATTTTGAAATTACTACGTTACCCAACAACCAGGCCCTCCTATGCCTCCTCATCTGATGAACTACCAAGCCTGGCTGGCCTCCCAAGGCCTTACCGTTATGCATGGGACCATACGTCATAACAATGTAACTGACAACCCAATGCAAGCTTGGTGTGAGGCTGTCACATCTTCTGATGATACTTCGTCAACTTAGTGAGACATGCTCATTGTACCTGCTATTGTTCATGGAAACAGTGATCTCACACAGCTCAATCAGATAGCTCAAGACTCTGAAGAAGTGTTAACCATTTCTGTAGATCTTCATCAACAAGGTATGCGTTTTGGATTATTTGCCCAGGGTGATTCCCTCCTTGCCATTATTTTGTCGGATACTGTTCCCAGACAGCAGCTCAACACTGCCCTTTTTCATGCCATCCGACCTATGATTGCTTCACGGGGGCCTTGGGCTGCTGGCTACGGATTCAGACAAGAAGTTGTGCACATTGAGGTTCAGGTTTCTGCTACTTCTGATGGCCTGCAATTCACACATACTGCTCCAATAGTTCATGACACAAATTCTGGAGTGGTCATTGAGGAGTTAAATGACAACACCTTGAATTCTGTTGAGGACGACCAGGATGGCAGGGTCTTGCCCCAGTCAGTGCTAGAGATCCCCGGGGCTATGGTCAATTATGTTGATAATGTGTTGGTGCCTGTCGGTGTCAAAACCGGCGGATCTCGGGTAGGGGGTCCCGAACTGTGCGTCTAAGGCGGATGGTAACAGGAGGCAGGGGACATGATGTTTACCCAGGTTCGGGCCCTCTTGATGGACGTAATACCCTACGTCCTGCTTGACTGTTCTTGATGATATGAGTATTACAAGAGTTGATCTACCACGAGATCATAGAGGCTAAACCCTAGAAGCTAGCCTATGGTATGATTGTATGTTGTCCTACGGACTAAGCCCTCTGGTTTATATAGACACCGGAGGGGGCTAGGGTTACACAGAGTCGGTTACAAGGGAGGAGATCTACATATCCGTATTGCCTAGCTAGCCTTTCACGCCAAGGAGAGTCCCATCCGGATACGGGACGAAGTCTTCAATCTTGTATCTTCATAGTCCAACAGTCCGGCCAAAAGGTATAGTCCGGATGTCCGGAGACCCCCTAATCCGGGACTCCCTCAGTGCCTGACAACATTGTTGAACCCTAGGACAATGCACACATGTCTACCATACCATTTGCTAATGGCACCGATTCCCCCTTTACTGGTTTGGTTGCTCGTCACTCTGAAACACAGTCTGGTCTGCTTCAGATAGCTTCGGGGATGATAACTGAACCTCTCTCTTCTGCTGGTTCTGCTGTTCGCAAACGCAAAAGGAAAGTGCCAGCCCCAGTTGACACCTCCACTCTTAGACGCGGCAACCGTTCCAACAAATATGATGGATTTCATACCAGTTCTCTTTTTGAAGCTCGCCCCTGCAAAACCAAAGTGAAGCCTCGCGTCATTCCTTCTGCTGCTTCCAATCACTCGACAGTTGAGCCAACCATGCAGGTACAGAATGATGATATTCCTCCACCAACTGCCATCGCCACACTGCAAGCTATTGTCACACACCTGTGTGCTATTCCCGAGGAAGAGCTTACTACCGCTGCCCTCTCTGAAGACAAGCCTGGTGCCTCTTCTTCGTCTTAAGCGCAGCGACTTCTATTTCCTTTCATTTTAATGGTACTTTTGCAGAACTGGAATGTCTTAAGCTGGAATATCTGTGGCCTTAACTCTGCTAAAAAACAATTAGCTCTTTCCAATGCTATCCAGTCTAGTGGGTATGTGATCATATGTTTGCAAGAAACTAAAATGACGACATTTGATGCTGCAACTCTCATCCCTCTGCCTCAAACGCTTCGATAGATACGCTTACATTCCATCCATTGGCACCTCGGGGGGTCTTATGACGATTTGGAATAGTAACATTTTCTTTGGTATTGTTACTATTGAGGAGCAATTTGCTTTAGGTATCAATTTCACTTCCACTCAAAATGCTCATAACTAGACTTTAGTCAACATATACAGTCCTTGCCAAGGGGAACAGCGTACCACGTTCACTCAATGGTTATTCGACATCAATATTCACTCTTCTCATGATTGGCTCTTACTTGGCGATTTTAATTATATTCGCTCTCCGGATAACCGCAACCTACCAGGAGGCAACGCTCAGGATATGTTCACTTTCAATGATTTCATACGAGAATAAGGGCTAATTGAACTTCCTATTAAAGGATGTGCCTACACGTGGTCTAATATGCAGCTAAATCCCCTCCTCGAACATCTAGACTAATTCTTCACTTCTCTCAACTAGACCACTTCCTTCCCCAACACTTTGGTAAACCCTTTGGGTCGCCCTGTTTCTGATCATATACCCTGCACAGCGGTAATTCAATCCAACATACCAAAGAGCAGAATATTCCAATTTGAATCATATTGGATTGCACATCCTGGCTTTATGGAAGTGGTACAATCGGGTTGGAATAGGCCAATCAAATTTGGTAAAACCAAAAACTCGGCTGCTATCCTCTGCCAAAAGCTCAAGGTTTTACGGTATGCGTTAAGTCGCTGGAGTAAAAAGATTTCTCACCTAAAAGTAGCTATTGACAACTCAAACAAAGCGCTACTGGAACTTGATGTTAT
The DNA here is from genome assembly GCF_056163025.1 of Triticum urartu. Classification (NCBI taxonomy): domain Eukaryota; kingdom Viridiplantae; phylum Streptophyta; class Magnoliopsida; order Poales; family Poaceae; genus Triticum; species Triticum urartu. The sequence continues at coordinate 371,776,856 of NC_141873.1, forward strand.
TGAAGAGCGTCGAGCCCTCACTATCCCAGAACGTAATTTCAGAAACATCCTCAAAAACCACCTCCTTAGACTGCTCACTTACCAGAGAGAGTATTGGAGGAAGAGATGCACCATCCGTTGGATTAAATTTGGGGACGAAAACTCGAAGTTCTTTCAAACTATGGCCACTGAAAGATTCAGATGAAACTCTATTGCTACCATAAAGTCTGATCAGGGGTGACTGTAGATGATCACACCGGCAAGGAATCCATTCTGTTTGAGGCCTTCAAACAAAGATTGGGCACATGTTCTAGGCCTAATATGAAATTTAACCTCTCGGCTCTTCTTAGGCAGCAGGTCGATTTTGATAGCCTCACAACTCCATTCACTCATGCTGAGATTGACGCAGTCATCAAGGACATGCCCCCTGACCGGGCACCTGGGCCTGACGGCTTCAATGGAGCTTTCCTGAAAGCATGCTGACCAATCATAAGAGAGGACTTCTATAATCTATGTGTTGAATTCCATAATGGGCACCTTGACCTGGAATGTCTAAACTACGGTTACATTACTCTGATCCCCAAGAACAACTCGCAAGAGACAGTCAACGACTTTCGCTCGATCACCCTGCTCAATTGCCGTCTCAAACTGATCACTAAGCTTTTGGCCAACCGTCTCTAGAAAATCATTCTACAAATCGTTCACCGTAACCAATACGGATTCCTACGTGGCCGATCGATACATGACTGTCTGGCATGGGCTTTTGAATACATTCACCAATGTCAAATGTCGAGGAAAGAGATAATTCTACTGAAATTAGACTTTGCCAAAGCCTTTGACACTATTCAACACTCGGCAATGTTGCAAATTATGAAAAATGTGGGATTTAATGATAAATGGATTCAATGGATCCAATGCCTTTTCAACTCTGGGAAATCTTCTGTCCTTCTTAATGGCACACCCGGACAAACCTTTTAGTGCAAATGTGGTGTGAGGCAGGGTGACCCACTGTCACCTCTTCTTTTTGTAATTGCTGCAGACTTGCTTTAGACAGCTATTAATGATGCTCTTCGTCGTAACCTCCTCGACTTCCCAATCCACCATAACAACAATGATGAATTCCCTGTCATACAGTATGCGGATGACACAATTATCGTTATGCCTGCGTGCATCCGACAAGCTTCCTTGATCAAAGAAATCCTAGAGGATTACGCCACGTCCATCGGCCTCAAGATCAACTTTCACAAACTACCATAATACCGATCAACACCCCGCCAGATAAGTGCAAGGATCTGGCTGACCTCTTTGGCTGTTCTGTGGGCTCCATGCCGTTCACGTACCTAGGGCTTCCTTTGGGCACCACTCGACCTTCAGTGCAAGATCTGACTCTGTTGATTTGCAAGGCTGAGAGGAATATCATGGCTGCTATGTCCTTAATGTCGTACGCTGGAAAACTCTCCCTCGTGAACTCATTGATAACATCTCTAATCATGTTCTCGATGGGCACCATTCGTGTCCCCCCAAAAATTGTGGCCCAACTTGACAAAATCAGTCGGCACTGCTTGTGGCAAAAAAAGACTGACAATGGCATTAAGAGCAATTCGCTAGCTGCTTGGGATATGGTGTGTAGACCCAAGAAAAGCGGGGCGTTTAGGTACCATTAACCTAAAAATACAGAATGATGCTCTGCTTCTAAAGTTTCTACAAAAGTTCTACAACAGACACGACATCCCTTGGGTTCGATTGATTTGAGAATCTTACTACGGCGATGTAGTTCCACATGCTCATGATACTTGTGGCTCATTCTGGTGGAAAGATTTAATCCAACTTATGCCTACCTATAGGGGCATTACCTGCGTCAAAATCAGGAATGAATCTTCTGCCCTCTTCTGGAAGGACAACTGGAATCAAACCATTTATGCTGATGAATATCCAAGAGCCTACTCTTACGCTATATCTGAAGACATCTCTGTGAAAGAGCTTTTGACGTCAGCAAACTTGGCTGAAACCTTTCATATCCCCCTTTCTATACAAGCCCGTGATGAGCTTAGACAACTACAAGCTGATGTGGCCACGATCGCTCTTGTGCATGCTCAAGATACATGGTAGTGCGTATGGGCGATCCACGCGTTCATTACCTCTACCTATTACAAATTCTACTTTAGGGACGTCAACGCCGATGAAGCCTTTGGATGGCTGTGGAAAGCCAAATGTATTCCCAAGATTAACGTCTTCGGTTGGTTTTTGCTTCCTGACCGCCTCAACACCAGGAACGTGCTCAAAAGGAGACATTACAACATTGGCACCAATTTTGATTGCCTTCTGTGTAGACAACACGTTGAAGAAACAGTTGAGCACCTATTCTTTCTCTGCACATTCAGTCAGGACTGCTGGCGATCCCTAGGCTTCCACTGGCACTTACATGATCACAAACTTGCAATGATAAGCCATCAGAAAAATACACAACCCCGCAAACTATGGATGGAAATTTTCCTGACGTCAGCTTGGAGTTTATGGAAGGAGCGGAACAATCACCATTTCAGAAAGATCAAGCCTATGGTAGAAGCCTGGAAACAAAGGTTAAAGTGGAACTTTCCAACCTTAGATATAGAGTGCATCCTTCCAAAGTGCAATTTATTACTGCACTTTTAGATTCCATTCAATAGTTGCTTTCCACTTTGTCATTCTACACTTTTGGGGGTGTACCCTCACCCCCACATGTATGTAACACCCTGATGTAATTTACTACAAAAAGTAATATATATATATATATATATGCAATAGGAGCCTTTCCATACTGTCTTCATAGTCAAAAAACCTTGGTTTCATATCTGAGGGAAATACCTACCGCCGTGTGCTGCATCATCCCTTCCTCTTTGGGGAAAAAACCAACATAGCTTCAAACGACATCAAAAGGAATTTCTGGCGCCGTTGCCGGGGAGGATCTTCATCATAACCAGGTTCCTAATCACAAATCTCATCTCCTCGCAATTTACATTATTTGCCATTTTCCTCTCGTTTTCCTCTCCCCCACTTCACAAAAATTTGTCGTTTTATTCGCCTCTCTTTTCTGTTTGTCGTTCCCTTGCTTTCTAGTCTCCATGGCTAGCGTACATACTCCTCCTTTGACACCAAATTTTGAAGTCCTTTACTTCAAGCAGGGACAAGGAGAAAACTTGAAAGATGCCTGCTATAGGCTTATGGAATCGTATCACATTTCCAACTTAAAGGGGGATGCTGAAGTTTTGCTTTGAATTTTTTACATAGGATTGGCTTTGCATCATGGACAACTTCTTGATTTTGCCGCTAAAGGAAACTTCATTGATCTTGATGCCAATGTTGCCTATGAAATCTTAGAAGGAATTTTGGGAATTCCACCTCAAAAGAAGGGGTTTCATTTTACCCCCGAGGGAGCTCAAATGTTGGACAAACTTGGTGATTTGCATAAGCATATGGTTGAAATACAAAAATATAACAAACCCCTCAAACACCTCAATGGTAGTATCAATCACATGAATGCCTTGATTGCTCTTTGTAATAAGCGATTGGATATTTTGGATCTTAAGATGGTTTCTTTTCCAGAGAATTTAGGGAAGCATAAAGAGCCTCCCAGGTTTGAGAAACCCTTACAAAAATTGCCAAAAATTCGGAAGACAAAACTTAGATCCTTGCTTTATGCCTAGCTAAGGGTGTAAAACTATAGCGTTTGTTGGGAGGCAACCCAATGAATAAAATTTATTTTTGCTTTTTGCTTCCTGTTTTTGAGTGTTAGCACAATTATGCTACTGTAATGATTGTGTTTTTATGTTTTAATTAGTGTTTGTGCCAAGTAAATCCTTTAGGATCTTCTTGGGTGATAGTTGTTTGATCTTGATGAAAAACAGAAACTTTTACGCTCACGAAATTAATTTTCATTTTTTTACCAGAGAGCGATAAAATACCCATTCCACTTGTAGTATATCAATATACAAATTTATCAGGTTGTCCTAATTTTTCAGAGTTTTTGGAGTTACAGAAGTATTCGAAATTGGCACATTACTACAGACTGTTCTGTTTTGACAGATTCTGTTTTCTTTGTGTTGTGTGCTTATTTTGATGGCTCTATGGTTTTCTTTGATGAGTTTTTGCCATAGAAAAGTTGGAATACAATAGATATAATACAAAAACAAAATATGAATTGGTTTGATACATCACTTATAGTAGTGTTTATTATTCTTATACTAACGGATCTCACGAAGACTTTGTTGAGTTTTGTGTGATTGGAGTTTTCAAGTTTTGGGTTATCTTACGATGGGTGAAGGAAGGATGTAAGAGGCTAAGCTTGGGGATGCCCCAACATCCCAAGCTATTATCCAAGAATGAGCAACTAACTAAGCTTGGGGATGCCCCCGAGTGGCATCCCCGCTTTCTTCCAACAACTATCGGTATTTTACTCGAGACTATATTTTTATTCGTCACACGATATGTGTTTGGCTTGGAGCGTCTTGTATGATATGTGTCTTTGCTTGTTTTATTTTTTGTTTTAAGTCATCAATCCTTGCTGGACACACCTATTTGAGAGAGCCAAAATTATGTCATGACTTGTTAGAATTGCTCTCTATGCTTCACTTAAATCTTTTGTGAGCAATGGACTTGCTCTCGTGCTTCACTTATACCATTTTGAGCATGGTGTGCTTTGTTATTTTTGAAGAAATTCTCTCTTGATTCACTTAGATTTATTTGAGAGTTAGTAAAATTTTGAAGAACTTCTCTCTTGCTTCACTTAAGTTATTTTGAGAGAAAGAAAATTTGTTATGCTCATGATCTTCACTTATATTTGTTTGAGCTTATGAAAAGCAACACATGAAAATTAGTCCCAAAGTGATAGATATCCAAGAAGGATAAAGAAAAGAAAAAATGTCATGAAGATCATTGGACAAAATAAACTTGATTCTTACTAATAGTTTTGATATATGATGATGTGATATGTGGGTCATCTTGATGAGTAATTACGCTTTGGTAAGAATATTGGTGTTAAAGTTTGTGATTCCCTATGCATGCACGAAAGTCAATAGTCATGCAATGAAATTATATCCTACTTATGGTGCATTATTCGGTGTTAATTATGCTTAATGCTTGCTTATGAGATTATTCGTTTCTTGGTTGGTCGCTTCCCAATCTTTTTCTAGCCTTCATTTTGCACTAAGTATGATCACTACTTGTGCATCCAAAATCCTTTAAACCAGTTTTGCCATATGAGTCCACTATATCTACCTATATGCAGTATTCTTTTGCCATTCTAAGCAAATTTGCATGTGCCATCTCTAATTATCAAAATAAACTTCTCTTTTGTGTGTTTGTTTCACTCGCGGAGCAGTGAGGGGTGGCTAATATTTGCCATGCTAGATGTCTTATTCTCAAGATGAGTGTTTATTCACTTGTCATTGCACGAGAGTAAGGCAAAGGTATTAGGGATGCCCAGTCCCGAAATGCAAAAACAAATGAATTTACTTTATGTTGTCAAATAATAAATTCCTTGGAAAGTGTTGGTATGGAGGGCACCCATGGATACGGTTAGCCATGGAAAGTGAAAGTTATGGTGGAAAAAGGAATAAACTTTATTTTCTGTTTGGGAACCACCTATGATATATCTATGCATGGAAAGTATTGGGAACTCTAAGTCATTTTTGTTGGTGGGATGGATACACCTCTCAAAATGTTTTTATCTCAAATTTTTCGCTTTGAGCTCTGGCACCTTTAGAAATCCCCACTTCCCTCTGCGAAGAGCCTTTCTTTACTTTATGCAATTTTTATTTTAAGTCTCCATCTTCTCTTATAAAAGCACCAACTAGGAGGCAATATGATCGTGCTTAAGTATTGGGTGTAGTTAATATTCGAGTGTGTTTCATGAATGGATCAATGTTTGAGCATGATGGCCTATGGATAACTTACTTTAGCGTTGATATTTTGAAAGACATTGTTGCTTGTTGATATGCTTGAGTATATAAATTCTTGTGTCAGAACTAGACTATTGCTTTGAATCACATAAAAGTCCAAATGTCCATGCTAGAAAGAAAAGAATATGATATGGCATGATGAATAGCACTCCACATCAAAAATTCTGTTTTTATCACTTACCTACTCGAGGACGAGTAGGAGTTAAGCTGGTGGATGCTGATACGTCTCCAACGTATCTATAATTTTTGATTGTTCCATGCTGTTTTATTTTCAATCTTGGATGTTTTATAATCATTTTATAGTCATTTTATATCATTTTTTGGTACTAACATATTGACATAGTGCTAGTTGCTGTTTTTCCAGGTTTTTTACAACGCAAAAAATTAATATCAGACGGAGTCCAAATGCCCCGAAACTTTACGGAGAATTTTTATGGGCCAGAAGGAACACAACAGACCCTGGGTGCGCTTGGGGGGTGCCCCGAGGGAGGCACAACCCACCAGGGTGTGCCAGGAGGCCTAGGCGCGCCCTGGTGGGTTGTGCCCACCTCGGGTGCCCCCCTCCGGACCGCCTCTTTGCTCTATAAATACCCCAATATTCTAGAAACCCCAGGGGAGTCGACGAAATACTCATCCAGCCACCGCAGAGTCCAGAACCACCAGATCTATTGGGGATATTATTACTGGACGTAAACCGGCTAGGAGTAGCCGGATTAACTCCAAGAAGATCAGAAGCTCATGAAGATGTAAGGATGGTGGCGCTTTACGAAGGCCTATGGCCCAAAGGCGAGTTAAGACCTGTAGATGTAAACCAACTTTATCATATACCTTACATTGTAAGATAGGAAGGATAGAGATCGAGCCGGACACGTTTATGATCCGGCCTCAGGACTCTGTAAACCGGCGGGCGTCAGTCTATGTATATAAAGGGACGACCCGGCAGCGGTTTAGGGACGACAGACAACAACTCGAGAGCCAGGCAAGCGGATTCTCTCCCTGGTCATCGAAACCCTAGCAATACCAACACAACTAGACGTGGGCTTTTACCTTCATCGAAGGGGCCGAACTGGTATAAAAACCCCTTGTGTCCCTTGTCCGGTTTAACCCCTTTAAGCTAACCCATAGCGATGGCTCCACGACTAAGTCCTTTCACGAGGACATCTGTCGTGACAAACCCACGACAGTTGGCGCCCACCATGGGGCTGTCGCACGATGGTTTGGACTTCTTGAAGGGCAGCTTCGAAGGACTCAAGGGATACGTTGTGGGACAGATGACGAAGAGTCGTCGCGGTAAGCTCTACATCAACGACGCAGGATGGAGTCCCGAGGCTGGTTCAATCGAATACGGGTATCGGATCCCCTTTGGTGGGATTCACGTCTTCATCGGCAAGATCGACGAACCGAGCCCTGAGCCGGATACCTGCACCAACATCATCGAGACGGCTCAGCGTGCAAGCCCTGCCCAGGTTCAGCCCGCGGCAAGGCATGTTTTCATAGGTGTCATCCATGGAGCGGAGTACGAAAGCGGTCCGGCATCTGATGGAGAAACTGTTGTCTGCTCTGATGATGAATATTCAACTAGAGAGACCGAGTCGCTGTATCAACTGCAGAACGGCCGGATTAGTGGAGGTTCCGATGGCAATAGCATTCTGGACCCCCTTGATCTGCCAAACCGGGTCGCTATCTTCATGGCCGGTACACAACCAGCGCAACACTCTTCTACTGCCACCGCGATGCTCTCCGGTTCAGCAATAGCAACGCCAACAGGGGCAGGGGGCTCTGCGTCGCCTCCCGTTCAGATTTTGTCTGATTTGTTCGACGCTTTAGCAGCATTGATGGCTGCAGAAGTGGATGAAGCCACCCGAGATCGGCATAATGCGGAGATTGCAAAGGTGAAGGATCAGATAATTCAGGCTAAAGCGGACCTGGTAGTTGAGAACGCCAGGATGGCTACAGAACGGGCCGAGTTGGAAGCTCAGGCCTGCCGGTTTAGGCTGGATCAGAGTGCCTCAGATGATGTCATGAGGAGGAGATACCGGTTGCAACTCCCGCCGAGTTATGAGCCGAGAAATCTCTTCAACACACCAGGAGCAGGAACCAGTAACCAACCGGTGGGAAACCGGACTGAGGCACCGGGAACAGGAGCGCCGGTTCAGCCGCGCACGATGAACCCCCCTCGCCAGAACAACATTGTGCCACAGTACGTTCCAACGCCTTTGGGGCATTACTCCAACCCGTTGGATAAAATTGTGGCCGCCGCTTCACGGTTGGCAACCCTCCCAACTGACGGTGAGTCACCAGTGGCCATTGAGACACGACGGGCTAGAGAGATCCTTCAAACAGCTTTAAACCAGCAGCATGCTTATTCACATAGTCGCGAGAGGATTCATTCCACCCCCCGTCCGAGTCGGAGCTACAACAGGCACGTTGAGGATGAACCGGCTGTATCAAGCAGTGCACGTCACCGTAACTCGCTGCGAGGACACAACCCGGCAGGTGGTGGTGCTAATGTGCAGGATGTGGTGGATCATGGTTGTGCACGTCAAGAAGCCGAGTTGGCAGCTCTGCACACCGCTCATCAACCTACTCCGGTTCGCCCTACCCCCTCAGTGGAACCCGGCGTGGTATTCCGTTCTTTAGGGGTGCCGTGTCTTACCCCCGCTTTACATAATGTACGACTACCCAAGGATTTTAAAGGCCCTCATAGGGTGCCCAATTACACTGCCGATTTACAACCAGAGTCATGGGTTGAAAGTTATGAGATGGCAATGGAGATGTTGGATGTAGATAAAGTGGTGTGTGCTAAATACTTCACCATGATGTTGGAGGGGACAGCTCGTACTTGGTTAGAGAGCTTACCAGCTAACTCTGTCGGGTCATGGGCCGAGTTAGAACACCGGTTTATCCAGAATTTTAAAGATACTTGTAAGCAGCCTATGTCGATTGTGGACCTGGCCGCTTGTGTTCAAGAGTATAGGGAGTCTACAACCCATTGGGTGAAGCGAGTCTCAGCTATTCTGCATTCGTCGGATCGCATTAATGCGGATACAGCAGTGTTAACGTTGGAGGGCAATTGCTGGTTTTTATCGCTAACACTGAAGTTAGGAAGGCTCAAACATCATTTCAATGACATGTCAACGCTTATGGCCGCTTTGGTTAAATATGCCGATTCAGATAATACCAAGGACCCTGACTCAGAGGAGGACAAACCGGGGAAGGGGAAGAAGAACGACAACACCAAGGGACAGCAGCATAACCTGGCAGGTCATGGGAACAACGGTAAGCGCAAAGCAGACAATAGTTTGGACTTTGTGGCCAACACCAATGCTCAGGATAACGTTCAGCGTCGTAAGGGCAAATAGCCCCAAAGGGGCGGAGGGTCAGGCCCCAATCTGGAGTGCCTGTTAAATCAACCTTGTCCAAAGCATGGATCGAAGGAGAGGCCAGGTTCACATCTTTGGAAGGATTGTTACATCATGCGAGAGTTCAATAACTCCAATATGTTTCAATACGACAATGGCCCGCCCGGCGGTTCAGGAGGTGGTTTTCATGGGCCGGGTTATGGCAGCATCAGCTCCGGTTCAGGATTTCAAGGCAATCAAACCGGACATAGCAATCAAGGGAACCAGGGAAATTAGGGAGGTTTAACCATCAGGGGAATCAGCAGCAGCAGCAGTCGGGTTATCAGAGCAATCCGAAGCAGTTGAATAGTGGGCAGTATCATGTCTTCGCCACTAGCCTGTGCAAGCGTGATCAAAAGCTTCACAAGAGGGCCGTAAACTCTGTTGAACCGGCAGTGCCTCAGTATTTGCGCTAGTCTGAGCAACCAATTTGATGGAGTCGAGAGGATCACCCACCCCGAGTTGATAATCCGGGTCATCTGGCCTTAGTGGTTGATACGTCTCCAACGTATCTATAATTTTTGATTGCTCCATGCTATATTATCTACTATTTTGGACTATATTGGGCTTTATTTTCCACTTTTATATTATTTTTGGGACTAACCTATTAACCGGAGGCCCAGCCCAGAATTGCTATTTTTTGCCTATTTCAGTGTTTCAGAGAAACAGAATATCAAACGGAGTCCAAACGGAATAAAATCTTCGAGAACGTGATTTTCTCACCGAACGTGATCCGGGAGACTTGGACCCTACTCCAGGGGGTCAAAGAGGAGGTCACAAGGGTGCGGGCGCCCCCCCCCCCTAGGGCGCGCTCCCTGCCTCATGGGCCCCTCGGTGCTCCACCGACGTACTCCTTCCTCTTATATATACACATGTACCCCGAAACGATTAGAACATGAGCCAAAAACCTAATTCCACCGCCGCAACTTTTTGTATACACGAGATCCCATCTTGGGGCCTGTTCTGGAGCTCCGCCGGAAGAGGGCCGTCATCACGGAGGGCTTCTACATCATCCTAGCCCCTCCGATGAAGTGTGAGTAGTTTACCTCAGACCTTCGGGTCCATAGTTAGTAGCTAGATGGCTTCTTCTCTATCTTTGAATCTCAATACAAAGTTCTCCCCCTCTCTTGTGGAGATATATTCGATGTAATCTTCTTTTTGCGGTGTGTTTGTTGAGACCGATGAATTGTGGGTTTATGATCAAGTCTATCTATGAATAATATTTGAATCTTCTCTGAATTCTTTTATGTATGATTGGTTATCTTTGCAAGTCTCTTTGAATTATCTGTTTGGTTTGGCCAACTAGATTGGTAGTTCTTGCCATGGGAGAAGTGCTTAGCTTTGGGTTCGATCTTGCGGTGTCCTTACCCAGTGACAGAAGGGGCAGCAAGGCACGCATTGTATCGTTGCCATCGAGGATAACAAGATGGGGTTTATTTCATATTGCATGAATTTATCTCTCTACATCATGTCATCTTGCTTAAGGCGTTACTCTGTTTTTAACTTAATACTCTAGATGCATGCTGGATAGCGGTCGATGAGTGGAGTAATAGTAGTAGATGCAGAATCTTTTCGATCTACTTGTTAGGGACGTGATGCCTATATACATGATCATGCCTAGATATTCTCATAACTATGCTCAATTTTGTCAATTGCTCAACAGTAATTTGTTCACCCACCGTAGAATACTTATGCTCTTGAGAGAAGCCACTAGTGAAACCTATGGCCCCCGGGTCTATTCTCATCATATTAATCTCCATCACTTCAAACTTGTGTGTTGTTTGCTTATTTTGATGAATCTATGGCTAGTAAAATAGTTTATAATCCATAGAGAAGTTGGAATACAGTAGGTTTAACACCAATATAAATAAATAATGAGTTCATTACAGTACCTTGAAGTGGTCTTTTGTTTTCTTTCGCTAACGGAGCTCACGAGTTTTCTATTTTGAGTTTTGTGTTGTGAAGTTTTCAAGTTTTGGGTGAATTCTGTTGATGGATCATGGAACAAGGAGTGGCAAGAGCCTAAGCTTGGGGATGCCCATGGCACCCCCAAGATAATCCAAGGACACCAAAAAGTCAAAGCTTGGGGATGCCCCGGAAGGCATCCCCTCTTTCGTCCACTTCCATCGGTAATTTACTTGGAGCTATATTTTTATTCACTAACATGATATGTGTTTTGCTTGGAGCATCTTGTATTATTTGTGTCTTTGTGTCTTAGTATGACACAATCATCCTTGCTGTACACACCTTTTGAGAGAGCCATACATGAATTAAAATTTGATAGAATACTCTATGTGCTTCACTTATATCTTTTGAGCTAAGTAGTTTTGCTCTATGTGCTTCACTTATATCTTTTGAGCTAAGTAGTTTTTCTATATGTGCTTCACTTATATCTTTTGAGCTAAGTAATTTTGCTCTATGTGCTTCACTTATATTTTTTGAGCTAAGTAGTTTTTCTCTATGTGCTTCACTTATATCTTTTGAGCTAAGTAATTTTGCTCTATGTGCTTCACTTATATCTTTTGAGCGTTATAATTTTGCTCTATGTGCTTCACTTAGATATTTTAGAGCATGGTGGTGGATTTGTTTTAAAGAAACTATTGATCTCTCATGCTTCACTTAAACTATTTTGAGAGTCTCTTAATAGCATGGTAATTTGCTTAATAATAATATGCTTGGTATTCAAGATGTGTGAAACTTTCTTTTGAGTGTGTTGAATACTAAGAAAAGATTGAAGCTTGATAATTGCTTTGAGATATGGAGGTGATAATATTAAAGTCATGCTAGTTGAGTAGTTGTGAATTTAAAGAATACTTGTGTTAAAGTTTGTGATTCCCGTAGCATGCACGTATGGTGAACCGTTATGTGATGAAGTCGGAGCATGATTTATTTATTGATTGTCTTCCTTATGAGTGGCGGTCGGGGACGAGCAATGGTCTTTTCCTACTAATCTATCCCCCTAGGAGCATCCGCGTAATACTTTGCTTTGATAACTTCTAGATTTTTGCAATAAGTATATGAGTTCTTTATGACTAATGTTGAGTCCATGGATTATACGCACTCTCACCCTTCCACCTTTGCTAGCCTCTCTAATACCGCGCACCTTTTGCCGGTATCATACACCTACCATATACATTCCTCAAAACAGCCACCATACATACCTATTATGGCATTTCCATAGCCATTCCGAGATATATTGCCATGCAACTTTCCACCATCTAGTTCATCATGACACATTCATCATTGTCATATTGCTTAGCATGATCATGTAGTTGACATAGTATTTGTGGCAAAGCCACCGTTCATAATTTTTTTCATACTTGTCACTCTTGATTCATTGCATATCCCGGTACACCGCCGGAGGCATCCATATAGAGTCATACTTTGTTTTAGAATCGAGTTGTAATCATTGAGTTGTAAATAAATAAAAGTGTGATGATCATCATTCAATAGAGCATTGTCCCAAAAAAAGGGCAATGCTACTATCCTTTTTTCCACACTTGTGCTTCAAAGTAGCACCATGATATAGCGAGTCTCATATATTGTGCTTCAAAGTAGCACCATGTTCTTCATATAGAGAGTCTCATATGTTGTCACTTTCATATACTAGTGGGAATTTTACATTATAGAACTTGGCTTGTATATTCCAATGGTGGGCTTCCTCAAAATTGCCCTAGGTCTTCGTGAGCAAGCAAGTTGGATGCACACCCACTTAGTGTCTTTTGTTGAGCTTTCATACATTTATAGCTCTAGTGCATCCGTTGCATGGCAATCCCTACTCACTCACATTGATATCTATTGATGGGCATCTCCATAGCCCATTGATACGCCTAGTTGATGTGAGACTATCTTCTCATTTTTTTTCTTCTCCACAACCACCATTCTATTCCACCTATAGTGCTATATCCATGGCTCACGCTCATGTATTGCGTGAAGATTGAAAAAGTTTTGAAAAAGTTTTGAAAAAGTTAGAGTATGAAACAATTGCTTGGCTTGTCATCGGGGTTGTGCATGATTTAAATACTTTGTGTGGTGAAGATGGAGCATAGCCAGACTATATGATTTTGTAGGGATAACTTTATTTGGCCATGTTATTTTGAGAAGACATAATTGCTTTGTTAGTATGCTTGAAGTATTATTATTTTTATGTCAATTTAAACTTTTGTCTTGAATCTTTCGAATCTGAATATTCATACTACAATTAAGAAGATTTGCATTGAAATTATGCCAAGTAGCACTCCGCATCAAAAATTCTCTTTTTATCATTTACCAGGAATTAAGCTTGGGGATGCCTGATACGTCTCCAACGTATCTATAATTTTTGATTGCTCCATGCTATTGTTGGGGATCGTAGCAGAAATTTAAAATTTTCTATGCATCACCAAGATCAATCTATGGAGTAATCTAGCAACGAGGGGAAGGAGAGTGCATCTACATACCCTTGTAGATCGCTAAGCGGAAGCGTTCAAGTGAACGGGGTTGATGGAGTCGTACTCGTCGTGATCCAAATCACCGATGATCCTAGCGCCGAACGGACGGCACCTCCGCGTTCAACACACATACGGAATGGAGATGTCTCCCACGCCTTGATCCAGCAAGGAGGAAGGATAGGTTGAGGAAGAGAGTCCAACAGCAGCACGACGCCATGGTGGTGATGGAGTGGCAGTTCTCTGGCAGGGCTTCGCCAAGCTCACGCGGAGGAGGAGAGGTATTGGAGGGGAGGGGCTGCGCCAGGTTCAAGGGTGTGGCCGCCATCCCACCCCTCCACTATTTATAGGTGGGGAGAGAGGGGGCCGGCCCCCCTAGATCTCATCTAGGGTTGGGGGCGGCGGCCAAGGGGGGGAGGAGTGCCTCCCAAGTCAAGTGGAGGCCCTCCCCTTTAGGGTTTCCCCTCTCCCATGCGCATGGGCCTTGGGGGGGCTGGTGCCCTTGGCCCATTAAGGTTAGGGCGCCCCCCTACAGCCCATGCTGCTGTATTGGACGTGGTGGAACATTTTCCGGACCTCCGGACCCCTCCGGAATCCTCCGGAACCTTCCGGAAGCTTCCCGGTACAATACCGGAAAAAACCGAACTTTTCCCGGAACCCGAACAACAACTTTCCATATATAAATCTTTACCTCCGGACCATTCCGGAACTCCTCGTGACGTCCGGGATCTCATCCGGGACTCCGAACTGTTGGAAATATGCCCTAGAGGCAATAATAAATTGATTATTATATTTCCTTGTTCATGATAATCGTTTATTATCCATGCTAGAATTGTATTGATAGGAAACTCAGATACATGTGTGGATACATAGACAACACCATGTCCCTAGTAAGCCTCTAGTTGACTAGCTCATTGCTCAATAGATGGTTACGGTTTCCTGACCATGGACATTGGATGTCATTGATAACGGGATCACATCATTAGGAGAATGATGTGATGGACAAGACCCAATCCTAAGCCTAGCACAAAGATCGTGTAGTTCGTATGCTAAAGCTTTTCTAATGTCAAGTATCATTTCCTTAGACAATGAGATTGTGCAACTCCCGGATACCGTAGGAGTGATTTGGGTGTGCCAAATGTCACAACGTAACTGGGTGTCTATAAAGGTACATTACAGGTATCTCCGAAAGTATCTGTTGGGTTGGCACGAATCGAGACTGGGATTTGTCACTCCATGTGATGGAGAGGTATCTCTGGGCCCACTCGGTAGGACATCATCATAATGTGCACAATGTGATCAAGGAGTTGATCACGGGATGATGTGTTACGGAACGAGTAAAGAGACTTGCCGGTAACGAGATTGAACAAGGTATCGGGATACCGACGATCGAATCTCGGGCAAGTATCGTACCGATAGACAAAGGGAATTGTATACGGGATTGATTAAGTCCTTGACATCGTGGTTCATCCGATGAGATCATCGTGGAACATGTGGGAGCCAACATGGGTATCCAGATCCCGCTGTTGGTTATTGACCGGAGAGTCATCTCGGTCATGTCTGCATGTCTCCCGAACCCGTAGGGTCTACACACTTAAGGTTCGGTGACGCTAGGGTTATA
This sequence comes from Triticum urartu, assembly GCF_056163025.1. Taxonomy (NCBI): domain Eukaryota; kingdom Viridiplantae; phylum Streptophyta; class Magnoliopsida; order Poales; family Poaceae; genus Triticum; species Triticum urartu. The sequence goes on from NC_141873.1 coordinate 371,792,220, forward strand.
AAGGAAGTTTGTATGTGGTTACCGAATGTTGTTCGGAGTCCCGGATGAGATCCTGGACGTCACGAGGAGTTCCAGAATGGTCCGAAGGTAAAGATTTATATATGGGAAGTCCTGTTTTGGTCACCGGACAAGTTTCGGGGTCACCGGTATTGTACCGGGACCACCGGAAGGGTCCCGGGGGTCCACCGGGTGGGGCCACCTGCCCCGGGGGGCCACATGGGCTGTAGGGGGTGCGCCTTGGCCTATATGGGCCAAGGGCACCAGCCCCAAGAGGCCCATGCGCCAAAGGGATAAGGAAAGGAAGAGTCCTAAAAGGGGAAGGCACCTCCGAGGTGCCTTGGGGAGGAGGGACTCCTCCCTAGCCACACCCTTCCTTGGAGGAAGGGCCAAGGCTGCGCCTCCCCCCTCTCCCTTGCTCCTATATATAGTGGGGGAGATGGAGGTCTTCTCACCTTTTGCCTTTGGTGCAGCCCTCCCCCTCTCCCAAGTCCTTCTCCTCTCCCGTGGTGCTTGGCGAAGCCCTGCAGGATTGCCACGCTCCTCCACCACCACCACGCCGTTGTGCTGCTGCTGGATGGAGTCTTCCTCAACCTCTCCCTCTCTCCTTGCTGGATCAAGGCATGGGAGACGTCACCGGGCTGTACGTGTGTTGAACACGGAGGTGCCGTCCGTTCGGTACTAGGATCATCGGTGATTTGAATCACGACGAGTACGACTCCATCAACCCCGTTCACTTGAACGCTTCCGCTTAGCGATCTACAAGGGTATGTAGATGCACTCTCCTTCCCCTCGTTGCTGGTCTCTCCATAGATAGATCTTGGTGACACGTAGGAAAATTTTGAATTATTGCTATGTTCCCCAACAGTGGCATCATAAGCTAGGTCTATGCGTAGATTCTATGCACGAGTAGAACACAAAGTAGTTGTGGGCGTTGATTTTGTTCAATATGCTTGCCTTTACTAGTCTTATCTTGATTCGGCGGCATCGTGGGATGAAGCGGCCCGGACCAACCTTACACGTACGCTTACGTGAGACCGGTTCCACCGACTGACATGCACTAGTTGCATTAGGTGGCTGGCGGGTGTCTGTCTCTCCCACTTTAGTCGGATCGGATTCGATGAAAAGGGTCCTTATGAAGGGTAAATAGCAATTGGCATATCACGTTGTGGTTTTTTGCGTAGGTAAGAAACGTTCTTGCTAGAAACCCATAGCAGCCACGTAAAACATGCAAACAACAATTAGAGGACGTCTAACTTGTGTTTGCAGGGTATGCTATGTGATGTGATATGGCCAAAAGGATGTGATGAATGATATATGTGATGTATGAGATTGATCATGTTCTTGTAATAGGAATCGCGACTTGCATGTCGATGAGTATGACAACCGGCAGGAGCCATAGGAGTTGTCTTTATTTATTTATGACCTGCGAGTCAATATAAACGTCATGTAATTACTTTACTTTATTGCTAAAGCGTTAGCAATAGTAGTAGAAGTAATAGATGACGTGACAACTTCATGAAGACACGATGATGGAGATCATGATGATGGAGATCATGGTGTCATGCCGGTGACGAAGATGATCATGGAGCCCCAAGATGGAGATCAAAGGAGCTATATGATATTGGCCATATCATGTCACTTTTTGATTGCATGTGATGTTTATCATGTTTATACATCTTATTTGCTTAGAACGATGGTAGTAAATAAGATGATCCCTCATTAAAATTTCAAGAATGTGTTCTCCCCTAACTGTGCACCGTTGCTAAAGTTCGTCGTTTCGAAGCACCACGTGATGATCGGGTGTGATAAATCCTTACGTTCACATACAACGGGTGTAAGACAGTTTTACACATGCAAAACACTTAGGGTTAACTTGACGAGCCTAGCATGTGTACAGACATGGCCTCGGAACACAGAAGACCGAAAGGTCGAGCATGAGTCGTATAGAAGATACGATCAGCATGAAGATGTTCACCGATGTTGACTAGTCCGTCTCACGTGATGATCGGACACGGCCTAGTTAACTCGGATCATGTAATCACTTAGATGACTAGAGGGATGTCTATCTGAGTGGGAGTTCATAAGATGAACTTAATTATCCTGAACGTAGTCAAAAGATCTTCGCAAATTATGTCGTAGCTCACGCTTCAGTTCTACTGTTTAGATATGTTCCTAGAGAAAAATTAGTTGAAAGTTGATAGTAACAATTATGCGGACTAGGTCCGTAAACTGAGGATTGTCCTCATTGCTTCATAGAAGGCTTATGTCCTTAATGCACCGCTCAGTGTGCTGAACCTCGAACGTCGTCTGTGGATGTTGCGAACATCTGACATACACGTTTTGATAACTACGTGATAGTTCAGTTAAACGGTTTAGAATTGAGGCACCGAAGACGGTTTTTGAAATGTCGCGAAACATATGAGATGTTTCGAGGGCTGAAATTGGGATTTCAGGATCGTGCCCACGTCAAGAGGTATGAGACCTCCGACGATTTTCTTAGCCTGCAAACTAAGGAGAAAAGCTCAATTGTTGAGCTTGTGCTCAGATTGTCTGAGTACAACAATCATTTGAATCAAGTGGGAGTTGATCTTCCAGATGAGATAGTGATGTTTCTCCGAAGTCATTACCACCAAGCTGCTAGAGCTTCGTGATGAACTATGATATATCAGGGACATATATGATGATCCTTGAGATATTCGCGATGTTTGACACCGCAAAAGTAGAAATCAAGAAGGAGCATCAATTGTTGATGGTTGGTGAAACCACTAGTTTCAACAAGGGCAAGGGCAAGAAGGGATACTTCATGAAACGGCAATTCAGCTGCTGCTCTAGTGAAGAAACCCAAAGTTGAACCCAAACCCGAGACTAAGTGCTTCTGTAATAAAGGGAACAACCACTGGAGCAGAATTACCCTAGATACTTGGTAGATTAGAAGGCTGGCAAGGTCGATAGAAGTATATTGGATATACATTGTGTTGATGTGTACTTTACTAGTACTCCTAGTAGCACCAGGGTATTAGATACCGGTTCGGTTGCTAAGTGTTAGTAACTCGAAATAAAAGCTACGGAATAAATGGAGACTAGCTAAAAGTGAGCTAACGATATGTGTTGGAAGTGTTTCCAATGTTGATATGATCAAATATCGTACGCTCCCTCTACCATCAAGATTGGTGTTTGCATTGAGCATAGACATGATTGGATTATGTCTATCGCAATACGGTTATTCATTTAAGGAGAATAATGGTTACTCTGTTTATTTGAATAATATCTTCAATGGTCTTGCACCTAAAATGAATGGTTCATTGAATCTCGATCGTAGTGATACACATGTTCATGCCAAAAGATATAAGATAGTAATGATAGTACCACCTACTTGTGGCACTGCCACTTGAGTCATATTGGTATAAAACGCATGAAGAAGCTCCATGTTGATGGATCTTTGGGCTCACTCGTTTTTGAAAAGTTTGAGGCATGCGAACCATGTCTATTGGTGTATATGCATGAAGAAACTCCATGCAAATGGACCGTTTGGACTCACTTGATTTTGAATCACTTGAGACATGCAAATCATACCACATGGGCAAGATGACTGAAAGCCTCGTTTTCAGTAAAATGGAACTAGAAAGCAACTTGTTGGAAGTAATACATTTTGATGTGTGCAGTCCAATGAGTGCTGAGGCATGTAGTGGATATCGTTATGTTCTTACTTCACAGATGATTTGAGTAGATGTTGAGTATATTTACTTGATAAATCACGAGTCTGAATTATTGAAAGGTTCAAGTAATTTCAGGGTGAAGTTGAAAGATCATCGTGACAAGAGGATAAAATATCTATGATATGATCATAGAGATGAATATCTGAATTACGAGTTTGGCACAGAATTAAGACATTGTGGAAATTGTTTCACAACTAATACAGCCTGGAACACCATAGTGTGATGGTGTGTCCGAACATCATAACTGCACCCTATTGGATATGATGCATACCATGATGTCTCTTATCGAATTACCACGATAGTTTATGGGTTAGGCATTAGAGACAACCACATTCACTTTAAATAGGGCACCACGTAATTCCGATGAGATGACACCGTATGAACTATGGTTTAGAGAAACCTAAGCTGTCATTTCTTAGAAGTTTGGGGCTGCGACGCTTATGTGAAAAAGTTTCAGGCTGATAAGCTCGAACCCAAAGCGGATAAATGCATCTTCATAGGACACCCAAAACAGTTGGGTATACCTCCTGTCTCAGATTCGAAAGCAATAAGGGATTGTTTCTAGAATCGGGTCCTTTCTCGAGGAAAAGTTTCTCTCGAAAGAATTGAGTGGGAGGATGGTGGAGACTTGATGAGGTTATTGAACCGTCTCTTCAACTAGTGTGTGGCAGGGCACAGGAAGTTGTTCCTGTGGCACCTACACAAATCGAAGTGGAAGCTTATGATAGTGATCATGAGACTTCAGATCAAGTCACTCCCAAACCTCGTAGGATGACAAGGATGCATACTACTTCAGAGTGGTACGTAATCCTGTCTTGGAAGTCATGTTGCTAGACAACAATGAACCTACGAGCTATGGAGAAGCGATGGTGGGCCCGGATTCCGATAAATGGCTCGAGGCCATAAAATCTGAGAGAGGATCCATGTATGAAAACAAAGTGTAGACTTTGGCAGAACAGCTCGATGGTCGTGAGGCTATTGAGTACAGATGGATTTTAAAAGGAAGGCGGACAATGATGGTAAATGTCACCATTAAGAAAGCTCGACTTGTCGTTAAGATGTTTTCCGACAAGTTCAAAGAGTTGACTATGATGAGACTTTCTCACTCGTAGCGATGCTAAGAGTCTGTTGGAATTATATTAGCGATTACTGCATTATTTATGAAATCTTGCAGATAGGATGTCAAAACATTGTTTCCTCGACGATTTTTGAGGAAAGGTTGGTTTTGTTAATCCTGAAAGATGCTAATAAGTATGCAAAGCTCCAGCAATCCTTCTGAGGACTGGAGTAAGCATCTCGGAGTTGGAATGTATGCTTTGATGATGATCAAAGATTTTGGGTTTATACAAAGTTTATGAGAAACTTGTATTTCCAAAGAAGTGAGTGGGAGCACTATAGAATTTCTGATGAGTATATGTTGTTGACATATTATGGATCAGAGATGACGTAGAATTTCTGGAAAGCATATAGGGTTATTTGGAAAGTGTTTTTCAATGGAAAGCCTGGATTAAGCTACTTGAACATTGAGCATCAAGATCTATAAGGATAGATCAAAACGCTTAATGGTACTTTCAAATGAGCACATACCTTGACATGATCTTGAAGGTGTTCAAGATGGATCAGTCAAAGAAGGAGTTATTGCCTAAGTTGTAAGGTATGAAGTTAAGACTTAAAGCTCGACCACGGCAGAATAGAGAGAAAGGACGAAGGTCGTCCCCTATGCTTAAGACATAGGCTCTACAGTATGCTATGCTGTGTACCGCACCTGAAGTGTGCCTTGCCATGAGCCAGTCAAGGGGTACAAGAGTGATCCAAGAATGGATCACAAGACAGCGGTCAAAGTTATCCTTAGTAACTAGTGGACTAAGGAATTTTCTCGATTATGGAGGTGGTAAAAGAGTTCGTCGTAAAGGGTTACGCCGATGCAAACTTTGACACTAATCCAGATTATTCTGAGTAGTAAACTGGATTCGTATAGTAGAACAGTTATTTGGAATAGCTCCGAATGTAGCGTAGTAGTTGCATCTACAAGATGACATAGAAATTTGCGAAGTACATACGGATCTGAAAGATTCAGACCCGTTGACTATAACATCTCTCACAAGCATAACATGATCAAACCCAGAACTCATCGAGTGTTAATCACATGGCGATGTGAACTAGATTATTGACTCTAGTAAACTCTTTGGGTGTTAGTCACATGGGGATGTGACCTTGAGTGTTAATCACATATCGATGTGAACTGGATTATTGACTCTAGTGCAAGTGGGAGACTGTTGGAAATATGCCCTAGAGGCAATAATAAATTCATTATTATATTTCCTTGTTCATGATAATCATTTATTATCCATGCTAGAATTGTATTGATAGGAAACTCAGATACATGTGTGGATATATAGACAACACCATGTCCCTAGTAAGCCTCTAGTTGACTAGCTCGTTGCTCAATAGATGGTTACGGTTTCCTGACCATGGACATTGGATGTCATTGATAACGGGATCACATCATTAGGAGAATGATGTGATGGACAAGACCCAATCCTAAGCCTAGCACAAAGATCGTGTAGTTCGTATGCTAAAGCTTTTCTAATGTCAAGTATCATTTCCTTAGACCATGAGATTGTACAACTCCCGGATACCGTAGGAGTGCTTTGGGTGTGCCAAATGTCACAACGTAACTGGGTGTCTATAAAGGTACATTACAGGTATCTCTGAAAGTATCTGTTGGGTTGGCACGAATCGAGACTGGGATTTGTCACTCCATGTGACGGAGAGGTATCTCTGGGCCCACTCGGTAGGACATCATCATAATGTGCACAATGTGATCAAGGAGTTGATCACGGGATGATGTGTTACGGAACGAGTAAAGAGACTTGCCGGTAACGAGATTGAACAAGGTATCGGGATACCGACGATCGAATCTCGGGCAAGTATCGTACCGATAGACAAAGGGAATTGTATACGGGATTGATTAAGTCCTTGACATCGTGGTTCATCCGATGAGATCATCGTGGAACATGTGGGAGCCAACATGGGTATCCAGATCCCGCTGTTGGTTATTGACCGGAGAGTCATCTCGGTCATGTCTGCATGTCTCCCGAACCCGTAGGGTCTACACACCTAAGGTTCGGTGACGCTAGGGTTATAAAGGAAGTTTGTATGTGGTTACCGAATGTTGTTCGGAGTCCCGGATGAGATCCCGGACGTCACGAGGAGTTCCGGAATGGTCCGAAGGTAAAGATTTATATATGGGAAGTCCTGTTTTGGTCACCGGACAAGTTTCGGGGTCACCGGTATTGTACCGGGACCACCGGAAGGGTCCCGGGGGTCCACCGGGTGGGGCCACATGGGCTGTAGGGGGTGCGCCTTGGCCTATATGGGCCAAGGGCACCAGCCCCAAGAGGCCCATGCGCCAAAGGGATAAGGAAAGGAAGAGTCCTAAAAGGGGAAGGCACCTCCGAGGTGCCTTGGGGAGGAGGGACTCCTCCCTAGCCGCACCCTTCCTTGGAGGAAGGGCCAAGGCTGCGCCTCCCCCCTCTCCCTTGCTCCTATATATAGTGGGGGAGATGGAGGACTTCTCACCTTTTGCCTTTGGTGCAGCCCTCCCCCTCTCCCAAGTCCTTCTCCTCTCCCGTGGTGCTTGGCGAAGCCCTGCAGGATTGCCACGCTCCTCCACCACCACCACGCCGTTGTGCTGCTGCTGGATGGAGTCTTCCTCAACCTCTCCCTCTCTCCTTGCTGGATCAAGGCATGGGAGACGTCACCGGGCTGTACGTGTGTTGAACACGGAGGTGCCGTCCGTTCGGTACTAGGATCATCGGTGATTTGAATCACGACGAGTACGACTCCATCAACCCCGTTCACTTGAACGCTTCCGCTTAGCGATCTACAAGGGTATGTAGATGCACTCTCCTTCCCCTCGTTGCTGGTCTCTCCATAGATAGATCTTGGTGACACGTAGGAAAATTTTGAATTATTGCTACATTCCCCAACACGAACAACATTCAGTAATCACATACAAGTCTTCCTAATAACCCTAGCGTCATCGAACCTTAAGTGTGTAGACCCGACGGGTTCGGGAACCATGCAGACATGACCGAGACAACTCTCCGGCCAATAACCAACAGCGGGATCTGGATACCCATGTTGGCTCCCACATGTTCCACAATGATCTCATCGGATGAACCACGATGTCGAGGATTCAATCAATCCCGTATACAATTCCCTTTGTCCATCGGTACGATACTTGTCCGAGATTCGATCGTCGGTATCCTGATACCTTGTTCAATCTCGTTACCGGCAAGTATCTTTACTCGTTCCGTAACACATCATCCCGTGATCAACTCCTTGGTCACATTGTGCACATTATGATGATGTCCTACCGAGTGGGCCCAGAGATACCTCTCCGTTACACAGAGTGACAAATCCCAGTCTCGATTCGTGCCAACCCAACAGACACTTTCGGAGATACCTGTAGTGAAACTTTATAGCCACCCAGTTACGTTGTGACATTTGGCACACCCAAAGCACTCCTACGGTATCCGGGAGTTGCACAATCTCATGGTCTAAGGAAATGATACTTGACATTAGAAAAGCTTTAGCATACGAACTACACGATCTTGTGCTAGGCTTAGGATTGGGTCTTGTCCATCACATCATTCTCCTAATGATGTGATCCCGTTATTAACGACATCCAATGTCCATGGTCAGGAAACCATAACCATCTATTGATCAACGAGCTAGTCAACTAGAGGCTTACTAGGGACATGGTGTTGTCTATGTATCCACACATGTATCTGAGTTTCCTATCAATACAATTCTAGCATGGATAATAAACGATTATCATGAACAAGGAAATATAATAATAACCAATTTATTATTGCCTCTAGGGCATATTTCCAACAGTCTCCCACTTGCACTAGAGTCAATAATCTAGTTCACATCGCCATGTGATTAACACTCACAGGTCACATCGACATGTGACCAACATCCAAGAGTCTACTAGACTCAATGATCTAGTTCACATCACTATGTGATTAACACTCAAAGAGTTCTGGGTTTGATCATGTTATGCTTGTGAGAGAGGTTGTAGTCAACGGGTCTTGCCATATTCAGATCCCTATGTATTTCGCAAAACTTTATGTCATATCGTAGATGCTGCTACCACGTTCCACTTGGAGCTATTCCAAATTGTTGCTCCATTATACGTATCCGGTATCTCTACTCAGAGCTATCCAGATAGGTGTTAAGCTTGCATCAACGTAACTCTTTACGTCGAACTCTTTATCACCTCCATAACCGAGAAACATTTCCTTATTCCTCTAAGGATAATTTTGACCGCTATCTGGTGATCCACTCCTAGATCACCTTTGTACCCTCTTGCTAGACATGTGGCAAGGCACACATTAGGTGCGGTACTTCAGCATGGCATACCGTATAGAGCCTATGACAAGAGCATAGGGGACGACCTTCGTCCTTCTTCTTTCTTCTGCCGTGGTCAAGCTTTGAGTCTTACTCAACTTCACACCTTACAACTCAGGTAAGAACCCCTTCTTTGACTGATCTATTTTGAACTCCTTCAAAAACATGTCAAGGTGTGCGTTCTTTGAAAGTATCATCAGGCGTCTTGATCTATGTCTGTAGATCTTGATGCCCAATATGTAAGCAGCTTTATCCAGGTCTTCCTTTGAAAAACACTCTTCAAACAACCGTTTATGCTTTCCAGAAATTCTACATTATTTCGGATCTACAATATGTCATCCACATATACTTATCAGAAATGTTGTAGCGCTCCCACTCACTTTCTTGTAAATACAAGTTTCTAGCAAACATTGTATAAAACCTAAAAGCTTTGATCACTCCATCAAAACATATATTCCGATTCTGAGATGCTTGCTCTAGTCCATAGAAGGATTGCTGGAGCCACCATACCTTTTAGCATCCTTAGGATCGACAAAACCTTTTATTGAATCACATACAACTTTTCTTACGAAAACTTGGTAAGAAAACTTGTTTTGACATCCATCTGTAAGATTTCATAATCGAAAAAATACAGCTAGTGCTAACATGATTCCGACGGACTTAAGCATCGCTACGGGTGACAAATTCTCATCGTAGTCAACTCCTTGAACTTGTGAAAAGACTCTTTCCCACAAGTCGAGCTTCATAGATGGTAACATTACCGTCCACGTCCGTCTTCTTCTTAAAGATCCATTTATCTCAATGGCTTGCCGATCATCGGGCAAGTCCACCAAAGTCCATACTTTGTTCTTATATATGGATCCTATCTCGGATTTCATGGCTTCTAACCATTTGTCGGAATACAGTCCCACCATCGCTTCTCCATAGCTCGTAGGTTCATTGTTGTCTAACAACATGATATCTAAGACAGGATTACAGTACCACTTAGGAGTAGTACATATCCTTGTCGACCTACGAGGTTTGATAGCAACTTGATCCGAAGCTTCATGATCACTATCATTAACTTCCTACTCAACAGACGTAGGCGCCACAGAAAACATCTTTCTGTGTTGCATCACTCTCTGGTTGAAGTAAAGGTTCGACAACCTCATCAAGTTCTATCTTCCTCCCACTCAATTCTTTCAAGAGAAACTCCTTCTCGAGAAAGGACCCGTTCTTAGCGACAAACAATTTGCCCTCGGATCTGAGATAGAAGGTATACCCTACTATCACCTTTGGGTATCTATGAAGATGTGTTTGTCCGCTTTGGGTTCGAGCTTCTCCGGCTGAAGGCTTAAGCATCGCAGCCCCAAACATTAAGAAACGACAACTTTGGTTTCTTGCCAAACCAATGTTCATACGACGTCGTCTCAACGAACTTAGATGGTGTCCTATCTAAAGTGAATGCAACTGTCTCTAACGCATAACCTCAAAATGAAAACGATAGATTGATAAGAGACATCATAGATCGCACCATATCTCATAGTGTTCGATTACGATGTCCGGACACACCATTACCTTGTGGTGTTCCAGGTGGCTTCAACTGTGAAACAATTCCACAATGTCTTAAGTGATTGCCAAACTCATAACTCAGAAAATCCCCTTTGATCAGATCATAGGAACATGATCTTCTTGTTATGATGATTCTTAACTTCACTCTGAAATCGCTTGAACTTTTCAAACGTTTCAGACTTGTGCTTCATTAAGTAAATATACCTCTGTCTACCCAAATCGTCAGTGAAGATGGGATAATAGCGATATCCACCACATGCTTCAATTCTCATTGGATCACACGCATCAGCATGCATGATTTCCAACAAGTCACTTGCCCGTTTCATTGTACCTGAAAATGGGGTCTTAGTCATCCTGCCCATGAGGCATGGCTCGCATGTGTCAAGCGATTCAAAATCAAGTGACTCCAAACATCCATCGATATGGAGTTTCTTCATGCATCTTACGCCAATATGACCTAAGTGGCAGTGCCACAAGAAAGTGGTACTATCATTATTAACTCTACATCTTTTGGCGTGAACATGTGTATTACCACGACCGAGATTCAATGAACCATTCACATAGGGTGCATGACCATGAAAGGTATTATTCATGTAAACATAATAACCAGTATTCTCTAACTTAAATGAATAACCGTATTGCAATGAACATGATCTAATCATATTCATGCTCAACGTAGACACCTGATAACATTTATCTAGGTTCAATACTAATCTCGAAGGCAGATGGAGCGTGCGATGGTGATCTCATCAACTTTGGAAACACTTCCAACACACATCGTCACCTCGCCCTTAGCCAGTCTCCGTTTAGTCCGTAGCTTTTGCTTCAAGTCACCAATAATAGCAACTGAACCGGTATCCAATACCCAGGTGCTACCAGGAGTACTAGTGAGGTACACATTAATAACATGTATATACTTTGTTGAAGTTGCCAGCCTTCTTATCTACCATGCATTTGGGGTAATTCCGCTACCAGTGACCGTTCCCCTTACAATAGAAGCACTTAGTCTCGGGTTTAGGTTCAACCTTGGGTTCCTTCACTGGAGCGGCAACTGGTTTGCCATCCATGAAGTTTCCCTTCTAGCCCTTGCCCTTCTTGAAACCAGTGGTCTTGTTAAACCATCAACACTTGATGCTCCTTCTTGATTTCTACCTTTTGCAGTCTTAAGCACCGCGAACAGCTCCGGGATCAACTCCATCCCTTGCATGTCATAGTTCATCATGAAGATCTAGTAGCTGAGTGATAGTGACTAGAGAACTCTATCAATCACTATCTTATCTGGAAGTTTAACTCCCACTTGATTTAAGTGATTGTAGCACCCAGACATTCTGAGAACATGCTCACTAGTTGAGCTATTCTCCTCCATCTTGTTGGCAAAAGAACTTGTCAGAGGTCTCACACCTCTCAACACGGGCATGAGCCTGAAATCCCAATTTCAGCTCTTGGAACATCTCATATGTTCTATGGCGTTCAAAACGTCATTGGAATCCTGATTCTAAGCCGTAAAGTATGGTGCAGTAAACTATCAAGTAGTCATCAGGATGTGTCTGTCAGGTGTTCACAACATCCACAGACGACGTTGTAGGGGTTTGCACATCGAGCGGTGCATCAAAGACGTAAGCCTTCTGTGTAGCAGTGAGGACACTCCTCGGACTACGGACCTAGTCCGCATCATTGCTTACAATATCTTTCAACTTAATTTTTCTCTAGGAACGTATTGAAACAGGGAGCTACAACGTGAGCTATTTATCTACAACATATTTGCGAAGACAATTTAGACTATGTTCATGATAATTGAGTTCATCTAATCAAATTATTAATGAACTCCCACTCAGATAGGCATCCCTCTAGTCATCTAAGTGAAACATGATCCGAATCGACTAGGCCGTGTCCGATCATCACGTGAGACGGACTAGTCATCAACGGTGAACATCTCATTTGATCGTATCTTCTATACGACTCATGTTCGACCTTTCGGTCTTCCGTGTTCCGAGGCCATGTCTGTACATGCTAGGCTCGTCAAGTCAACCTAAGTGTTTCGCATGTGTCCCGAGGCCATGTCTGTACATGCTAGGCTCGTCAACACCCGTTGTATTCGAACGTTACAGTTAGGGGGAATACTTTTCTTGAAATTTTAGTGAGGGATCATCTTATTTAAGCTACCGTCGTTCTAAGCAAATAAGATGTAAAACATGATAAACATCACATGCAATCAAATAGTGACATGATATGGCCAATATCATTTTGCTCCTTTTGATCTCCATCTTCGAGGCTCCATGATCATCGTTGTCACCGGCATGACACCATGATCTCCATCATCATGATCTCCATCATCGTGTCTCCTTGAAGTTGTATCGTCATCCATTACTTCTACTACTATGGCTTACGCTTCAGCAATAAATAAAGTAATTACATGATGTTTATGCTGACACGCAGGTCATAAATAAATTAAGACAACTCCTATGGCTCCTGTCGGTTGTCATACTCATCGACATGCAAGTCGTGATTCCTATTACAAGAACATGATCAATCTCATACATCACATATATCATTCATCACATCCTTTTGGCCATATCACATCACAAGGCATATGCTGCAAAAACAAGTTAGACGTCCTCTAATTGTTGTTGCAAGTTTTTACATGGCTACTGTAGGTTTCTAGCAAGAACGTTTCTTACCTACGCGAAAACCACAATGTGATATGCCAATTTCTATTTATCCTTCATAAGGACCCTTTTCATCGAATCCGATCTGACTAAAGTGGGAGAGACAGACACCCGCTAGCCACCTTACGCAACTAGTGCATGTCAGTCGGTGTAACCAGTCTCACGTAAGCGTACGTGTAAGGTCGGTCCGGGCCGCTTCATCCCACGATGCCGCCGAATCAAGATAAGACTAGTAATGGCAAGTAAATTGACAATATCAACGCCCACAACTGCTTTGTGTTCTACTCGTGCATAGAAACTACGCATAGACCTAGTCACCTAGCTCATGATGCCACTATTGGGGATCATAGCAGAAATTTAAAATTTTCTACGCATCACCAAGATCAATCAATGGAGTAATCTAGCAACGAGGGAAAGGAGAGTGCATCTACATACCCTTGTAGATCGCTAAGCGGAAGCGTTCAAGTGAACGGGGTTGATGGAGTCGTACTCGTCGTGATCCAAATCACCAATGATCCTAGCGCCGAACGGACGGCACCTCCGCGTTCAACACACATACGGAACGGAGACGTCTCCCACGCCTTGATCCAGCAAGGAGGAAGGAGAGGCTGAGGAAGAGAGTCCAATAGCAGCACGACGCCGTGGTGGTGATGGAGTGGCAGTTCTCCGGCAGGGCTTCGCCAAGCTCACGTGGAGGAGGAGAGGTATTGGAGGGGAGGGGCTGCGCCAGGTTCAAGGGTGTGGTCGCCCTCCCACCCCTCCACTATTTATAGGTGGGGAGAGAGGGGGCCGGACCCCCTAGATCTCATGTAGGGTTGGGGGCAGCGGCCAAGGGGGGAGGAGTGCCTCCCAAGTCAAGTGGAGGCCCTGCCCTTTAGGGTTTCCCCTCTCCCATGCGCATGGGCCTTGGGGGGGCTGGTGCCCTTGGCCCATTAAGGTTAGGGCGCCCCCCTACAGCCCATGCTGCTGTATTGGACGTGGTGAAACATTTTCCGGACCTCCGGACCCCTCCGGATCCTCCGGAACGTTCCGAAAGCTTCCCGGTACAATACCGGAAAAAACCGAACTTTTCCCGGAACCCGAACAACAACTTTCCATATATAAATCTTTACCTCCGGACCATTCCGGAACTCCTCGTGACGTCCGGGATCTCATCCGGGACTCCGAACAACATTCGGTAATCACATACAAGTCTTCCTAATAACCCTAGCGTCATCGAACCTTAAGTGTGTAGACCCTACGGGTTCGGGAACCATGCAGACATGACCGAGACAACTCTCCGGCCAATAACCAATAGTGGGATCTGGATACCCATGTTGGCTCCCACATGTTCCACGATGATCTCATCAGATGAACCACGATGTCGAGGATTCAATCAATCCCGTATACAATTCCCTTTGTCCATCGGTACGATACTTGTCCGAGATTCGATCGTCGGTATCCCGATACCTTGTTCAATCTCGTTACCGGCAAGTCTCTTTACTCGTTCCGTAACACATCATCCCGTGATCAACTCCTTGGTCACATTGTGCATATTATGATGATGTCCTATCGAGTGGGCCCAGAGATACCTCTCCGTTACACGGAGTGACAAATCCCAGTCTCGATTCATGCCAACCCAATAGACACTTTCGGAGATACCTGTAGTGAACCTTTATAGCCACCCAATTACGTTGTGACATTTGGCACACCCAAAGCACTCCTACGGTATCCGGGAGTTGCACAATCTCATGGTCTAAGGAAATGATACTTGACATTAGAAAAGCTTTAGCATACGAACTACACGATCTTGTGCTAGGCTTAGGATTGGGTCTTGTCCATCACATCATTCTCCTAATGATGTGATCACGTTATCAGCGACATCCAATGTCCATGGTCAGGAAACCGTAACCATCTATTGATCAACGAGCTAGTCAACTAGAGGCTTACTAGGGACATGGTGTTGTTTATGTATCCACACATGTATCTGAGTTTCCTATCAATACAATTCTAGCATGGATAATAAATGATTATCATGAACAAGGAAATATAATAATAACCAATTTATTATTGCCTCTAGGGCATATTTCCAACAGCTATATTATCTACTGTTTTGGACTATATTGGGCTTTATTTTCCACTTTTATATTATTTTTGGGACTAACCTATTAACCGGAGGCCCAGCCCAGAATTGCTATTTTTTTTGCCTATTTCAGTGTTCCGGAGAAACAGAATATCAAACGGAGTCCAAACGGAATAAAATCTTCGGGAACGTGATTTTCTCACCGAACGTGATCCAGGAGACTTGGACCCTACTCCAGGGGGTCAAAGAGGAGGTCACGAGGGTGGGGGGCGCCCCCCTAGGGCGCGCCCCCTGCCTCGTGGGCCCCTCGGTGCTCCACCGATGTACTCGTTCCTCCTATATATACACACGTACCCCCAAACGATCAGAACAGGAGCCAAAAACCTAATTCCACCACCGCAACTTTCTGTATCCACGAGATCCCATCTTGGGGCCTGTTCCGGAGCTCCGCCGGAAGAGGGCCGTCATCACGGAGGGCTTCTACATCATCCTAGCCCCTCCGATGAAGTGTGAGTAGTTTACCTCAGACCTTCGGGTCCATAGTTAGTAGCTAGATGGCTTTTTCTCTCTCTTTGAATCTCAATACAAAGTTCTCCCCCTCTCTTGTGGAGATCTATTCGATGTAATCTTCTTTTTGCGGTGTGTTTGTTGAGACCGATGAATTGTGGGTTTATGATCAAGTCTATCTATGAATAATATTTGAATCTTCTCTGAATTCTTTTATGTATGATTGGTTATCTTTGCAAGTCTCTTTGAATTATCCATTTGGTTTGGCTAACTAGATTGGTAGTTCTTGCCATGGGAGAAGTGCTTAGCTTTGGGTTCGATCTTGCGGTGTCCTTACCCAGTGACAGAAGGGGCAGCAAGGCACGTATTGTATCGTTGCCATCGAGGATAACAAGATGGGGTTTATTTCATATTGCATGAATTTATCTCTCTACATCATGTCATCTTGCTTAAGGCGTTACTCTGTTTTTAACTTAATACTCTAGATGCATGCTGGATAGCGGTCGATGAGTGGAGTAATAGTAGTAGATGCAGAATCGTTTCGATCTACTTGTCACAGACGTGATGCCTATATACATGATCATGCCTAGATATTCTCATAACTATGCTCAATTCTGTCAATTGCTCAACAGTAATTTGTTCACCCACCGTAGAATACTTATGCTCTTGAGAGAAGACACTAGTGAAACCTATGGCCCCCGGGTCTATTCTCATCATATCAATCTCCATCACTTTAATCTTGCTTTGCTTTTTACTTTGCTTTTACTTTTTACTTTGCATCTTTATACCAAAAATACCAAAAATATTATATCTATCAGATGTCACTCTCGTAAGTGACCTTGAAGGGATTGACAGCCCCTAATCGCATTGGTTGCGAGTAGCTATCGTTTTGTGCAGGTACGAGGGACTTGAGCATGGCCTCCTACTGGATTGATACCTTGGTTCTCAAAAACTAAGGGAAATACTTACGCTACTCTGCTGCATTATCCCTTCCTCTTCGGGGAAAACCAACGCAAGCTCAAGACGTAGCAGTGGTGGCACCTCAAGTTGGGGGGTATAAATTCACCAAGGTGCTTATGGATGGGGGAAGCAGTATCAATATCCTTTACTATGATACCTTCCGCCGTATGGGGTTGACAGATAAGAATCTTAAACCGTCAAACACCATTTTTCACAGTGTGGTGCCTGGTAAGTCTGCATATCCAGTGGGCAAAATAGCCCTAGAGGTGGCTTTTGGAGATGACCTTGACTCAAGGTCAGAAATGTTGACTTTTGAGGTGGTGAAAATCAACAGTCCATATCACGCCCTGTTTGGACGATCGGCTTATGCCAAGTTTATGGCGAGGCTGTGTTATGTTTATCTGCAGCTCAAGATGTCAGGTCATAAGGGGACCATCACAGCACATGGGAGCAGGAAGATTGCCTTGGAATGTGAGGAAGGTGATGCGTCTTACGCTGAGTCGGTTTGTGCCACAGAAGAGCTGAAGTTTTATAAAGACAAGGTTGATCCGGCAGACATGACTTCTTTGAAAAATCCAACTACGGAGCACGATCCGGCGTTGAAGTTTAAATCGTCCACAGAAACCAAGATGATTGATTTTGTTCCCGGCGATTCAGCCAAGCAGTTCAGCATCAGCGCTAACCTGGATCCCAAATAGGAAAGCGCGCTCATCGAGTTCATCCGTGAGAACCGGGACATCTTTGCATGGAAGCCTTCTGACATGCCAGGTGTACTGAGGGAACTCGCTGAGCACACACTTAATATAGATCCTAAGTTTAAACCGGTTAGGCAGTTTCTCCGCTGCTTCAACGAAGAGAGGCGTAAGGCTATTGGTGAGGAGGTAGCTCGGCTGTTGGCAGCAGGGTTTATCGTGGAGGTTTTTCACCCTGAGTGGTTAGCTAATCCGGTGCTGGTTCTTAAGAAAAACGGAACTTGGCGTATGTGTGTGGACTACACAGATTTGAACAAAGCTTGTCCAGCAGATCCCTTTGCCCTCCCTCGCATTGATCAGATTATTGATGCTACGGCGGGTTGTGACCGTTTGTGTTTTCTGGTTGCTTACTCTGGTTATCATCAGATCAAAATGGCAGTTAAGGACCAGGAGAAGATAGCTTTTATAAATCCCTTTGGATCCTTCGGCTATGTTTCCATGCCCTTTGGGCTCAAGAGTGCCCAAGCGACTTATCAGCGCTGTGTTCAGAATTGTCTTCATAAGCGGATCGGGCGTAATGTTCATGCATATGTGGATGATATTGTGGTGAAATCCAGGAAGGAGGAAACATTGATAGATGACTTGAGGGAGACTTTTGACAACCTCCAGGTTTATAAGATGATGCTTAATTCGGACAAATGTGTCTTTGGTGTTCCAGCAGGCAAGCTCCTAGGGTTTCTAGTGTCAAACAGGGGCATTGAGGCTAATCTGGAAAAAATTTCAGCAATCACGTCCCTGGCTAAACCGGCGTGTATCAATGACGTTCAATGTTTAGCCAGCCGGATTGTGGCTTTGAGCCGGTTTATCAGTCGTCTCGGGGAGAAAGTTATCCCTTTATATCAGATGCTAAAGAAAACGGATGACTTTGTCTGGAGTGATGCGGCTGATAAAGCATTTGAGGATTTGAAGAGGCAGTTAGCTGAACCGCCTGTCCTTGTGGCTCCGGTCGATAAAGAGCCTTTACTGCTATATGTGGCTGCTAATGCCTGGTCTGTTAGTGTGGCTATTGTTGTGGAGCGCAAGGAGGCTGGAAAGGAGTATCCGGTTCAACGGCTGGTTTATTATATCAGTGAGGTGCTTATCGAATCAAAGCAGAGGTATCCGCATTGGCAGAAGCTGGTGTATGGGGTGTTTATGGCAAGCCGGAAGCTCAAGCATTATTTTCAGGGTCATCCTATCACAGTGGTAAGTTCAGCCCCTCTGGGAGATATATCATTCAAAACAGAGAAGCAACTGGCCGGATTGCTAAGTGGGCTATTGAGCTTGGAGCTCATGGACTCAAATATACACCTCGCACAGCGATCAAATCTCAAGCACTCGTGGATTTCATCAATGATTGGACCGAGTTGCAGGCACCAGAGGAAAAACCAGATAACACTTATTGGACTATTCACTTTGATGGGTCCAGGCAACTGGAGGGCTCGGGGGCTGGAGTCATATTAACTTCCCCACGAGGTGACAAGTTTTCTTATGTTCTTCGCTTAATGTTCCCTTGCACTAACAATGCGGCTGAGTATGAGGCCTTACTCCACGGTCTTCGGATGGCTAAGGAGATGAACTTAAGCCGGGTTAAGTGCTTCGGTGACTCGGACCTGGTGGCTTAACAGGTGTCTGGCACTTGGGATTCTAAGGACCCACTCATGGCTGCATATCGACGAGAGGTGGACATAGTGGCAGGTCATTTCAAGGGCTATCAAGTTGACCATATAGACCGGCGAAAGAATGAAGCGGTGGACGCTTTAAGTCGTCTAGGCTCTCAGCGTAAATCGGTGCCACCTAATGTCTTCCTCGACGTACTGCACAATCCGTCGGTCCAAATACCCACAGAGGAGGAGTTGGCTATTCCTGACCCGGAGGCCCAATTGGTGGCAGCTTTGCATGTTATACCGGATTGGACAGTCCCGTACTTTGCTTACATGAACCGGGGCGAGTTACCGGAGGATGAAACCTCGGCCCAGCAGAGAATCCGGCGATCCAAGTCAATGACCATAATCAATGGGGAGTTACATCGTTACAGCGTCATAGGAGCAATTCAGCGTTGTGTGTCTCCTTAAGAGGGTTGTGAGATTTTGCGAGAAATCCATGAAGGAGATTGTGGTCACCATGCCGGTTCAAAATCCTTGGTGGCTAAGGCTTTTCGTCACGGCTTCTATTGGTTGACGGCTCATGCTGATGCTGAGGATTTAGTCAAAAGGTGTGACGGTTGTCAAAAATTTGCACGTCGTGCTCATGTTCCGGCTCAGGAGTTGAGAATGATTCCAATTACTTGGCCTTTTGCAACTTGGGGGCTCGATATGGTTGGACCCTTTAAGAGATCCAAGGAAAAAAAGACCCACCTGTTAGTGGCAGTTGACAAGTTTACCAAGTGGGTAGAAGCAGAGCCAGTCAGTAAGTGTGATGCAGCCACGACAGTTCAATTCATCAAAAAGGTGATATTCCGGTTTGGTTTTCCACACGGTATTATAACTGATAATGGTACTAATCTGTCAAAGGGTGAGATGGAGGAATTTTGTCAACGTGAGCACATCCGGCTCGATGTAGCGTCAGTGGCTCACCCCAGTCTAATGGTCAAGCAGAGCAGGCAAATCAAGAAATTTTGAGAGGTATCAAACCCCGGCTTATGGTTCCTTTAAAACGGACACCGGGTTGTTGGGTGGAGGAGTTACCTTCTGTGTTATGGAGTATCAACACCATACCTAACAGATCTACGGGTTACACGCCTTTCTTCATGGTTTACGGAGCAGATGCGGTTCTCCCTAGTGACATCCGTCATGACTCACCCTGTGTAACGGCTTATGTTGAAGCTGAGAATGAGAAAGAATGTCAGGACTCACTGGACCTGTTAGATGAGGAGCATGATTTAGCGGTAGCGCGTTCGGCAATTTATCAATAAGATCTCCGATGTTATCACAGCCGCCGGGTTAAGACCAGAACTTTTCAAGAAGGCGATCTAGTGCTCCGGCTCATCCAGGATCAGACTGATATGCACAAGTTATCCCCGCCTTGGGAAGGACCTTTTCTGGTCAGCAAAAATATGCACAACGGGTCATACTACCTCATTGATGTTCGAGAGCACAAAGACTCACGCAAGTCGGAGGATGAGACTCAGCGGCCGTGGAATATAGCTCTTCTTTGGCCTTACTATACTTGAGCCACAGGCTCTTCTTATGTACATACTTATGACAATGTATATATTATATAATAAACCGGAGCCTCAGTTAAAGTGGGGTCTCTGTTCTTTTTACATCATGTGTGGTTCCATGGGGGCTTCTACTTACAAAGCGGAGTTTATTAACCCGGCTCATAAGGCCACACAGATAAAAAGGGAATCACTAGGGGGCTTGGTCATATTCGAACAATAGATACACCTCTTGATCGGTTTAACACCAAAAAGGGAAATCACTAGGGGGCTTGGTTGTGCTTACACCATTGCTACACCTTTTGATAGGCTTAGAAGCCAAAAGGAGATTATGTGGAACCAAAGAGAGACTGTTGCATAAACCACAACTCAAACATAGGTCACCACTAAGCATTGCTCAAATATTACTTGGGGGCTCTTTGCTTCTCAAAGAACAACGAGCTTGCACCCTTGTAGTAGGCTATCAAGCCAGGCTTGGAAGCCAGGTGTATTCACCTAAAACCCCGGGTTATCCTGCCTCTTTAAGTAAGCCACTCCGTCCAGGTAAACCTAGTATGACCCATCGAACGTTTGACAAGTCAATCTCATAGACCCTGAACTTGTCAAAGTTAAAGCGGTGATTGGTTAAGATTGAGGTCCATCTTAAAAGGCTTTGCTAAATGGTTTAACTCAGCGGCCTGGCAACCCATGAAAAGCCTCGATTTAGGGCCTGGCAGCCCATAAAAAGCCTTGCATATTTCTTTTGTATTTGCTATTTTTATAATCTTTTAATAAGGGATTTATGAAATTTTTTGATAAACCGGTGTTTATTACGACCCGGCGTGACTTTCAATGCTTAGTTGTCAGTACATGATCAGTTTTTAAACCGGCAGTACGTTGCTCCGGTCTGGTTTTTGACTAGATGTCACCAGCATTATACGAACAAATCAGCGACTATTATAGCCCGGCTTGGTTTTTATATGAACCGGCAAGAGGGCAAGGAGTCATCAACACTCCAGATTGGTGTTTTTCACCCTTACTATACAAACAGTTGGTCAGCCAACGAGGTATGTGACAGGTATCATCTATTTTTACAAATCTTGGTTGTCCATCCAAGTTATGTATATATTTTTTGGGCATCATGACCCATCCAGTGGTAAACCACTAGGACACTTTCAAGTTCTTATATGCAGGAACACAAATCATAATGGACTATGCATAAACAGATCCCAAAGGCAGAACAAGTTTTCAGGTATCAAGCAAAACAAACATGCTCGATGGCATGGCAGATAAAGGTGTTCATGCTATCCTATTACAAGGCGCTTTAGCCAACCCAAATTGAATAATTGTTTCAAAGAGTGGAAGACTACAACTGGTAAACTGACCACCGGTTTAGGATTCCTCATTGGGACGGCTTGACGATTGAGGGTCATCGTGCACGGTCACATTCTCTTCATCCCTCCCCAGACGCTGGAAATCAACCGTTGACCAATCGATTCCGGTTAAGGCTTAAAAACGGCCTCTTCATGGATAAGATTGGAGGGGTCAATGTCAGGAGCGTAAGTATGCTTACGGATTGGTGGCACAAGATCTTCAACATTATGGATCAACGCGGCCTGTCTTTTTCCCTCAGCATCATAAACCGGTTGAAAATGAGATAGATCTGTGTCCTCTGTCAGTTTGCTTGCTATTGGTCGCATCTCCTTTGTCAGCCTTCGAAGATTGTCGTTATTGAAATCTGAGCCGTCTTCTTTCACACCAGGATACCCTTTGATGATATCTGCCGGTTCAAGATCCGGAATCCACGCCTTGGCCCGGATTAGTGCGGTCAGCGCTCCTGATCTTGCGGCTGATCTCTTTAGTTCATTGATCTGGGCAGGTAGCATGGCCAGCTTTTCAATAGTTTCTTTTATCAGCGATGGCGGAGGCTTGTTATAAGCGGCAGTGCAAATGGCTCGCTGGGATCCAAAGAACAGCTGTTCTATCAAGGTGTAGGCTGCTTTAAGTTTCATCCGCATGTCAGAGCCCAGATGAGCAATGCGGGTCCCTGTCATGATTCAGCATCAGTAAACCGGTCATTGATAAGATCTTATGAATTAGACAAACTGCACGAGAAGGTACTTACCAAACACAGCACAAGTCATGGCGTTAATTTGACGCTTTAAGTCGGTCAGTTCTTCAACCACCGGCTTCAGGGCTGCCTCTACATCCTCGGCCTTCTTTGTTAAACCGGCCTTTACCGTCTCCCAGTCTGGACGCTCTTTGTCAAAGGTTTCTGTCAGCTTCTCCATAGCTGCTAAGGCATTGGCCAGCTCTTCTTTGGCTTTGGAAGCCTCTGCTTGTTGAGATTTAATATTCTCTTGAAGGTCTGTGGTTTGAGCATCTTTCTTATTCAGCTCTGCCTACAAAGGTGAGATATATCATAAAGACAGGTTATAAAGTACCAAGCGTATAACAAGTTATGCACTTTGTACTTGGGGGCTAATGCCTATTTACTCTATCATCAATATATTTTTCACAAGTCTCAAGTACAATGCAAGCATTATCCTTAACACTTGGGGGCTAATGTACATCTGTTCAAAGTTGACGCATTGATTCAAGACCCGGTTTACCTTGCAAAGCTAAACCGGCCCTTGGGGGCTACACCAATGAAAACTACAGGAATACAATGATAAAGTACCGGTTTATTTCCAAATATCAATTGACATATGGAGGATCAGCATGCAAGGATTAAGATATTACAAAGTCCCGGTTTATGATTTCCATCAAAAACTGGCCCTTGGGAGCCTTGATGAAAATACCTCATAGCGTTCCTTCATCAGGTTCACCAAACCGGCTTCATAATCACGGTTTGAGTGCAGACGGTTTAGAAAACTGGAGTGGAGTTCTTGAGCGCTGAGATGGGCGTAACTTGACAAGTCGGTGCTCCATTTGCCTTTTTCCATGGCAGCACGCTCTTCCTTGGCACTATGTTTTGCCAATATAACAGGATGGCCAGGAGAGCTGTGGCTCATACCGGTAATGATAACATCGCCTTCTTTGTCTCCAGTAGTCTTTTCTGGAGTTGATGGGGTGTCAGTGGCTTTCACCGGACTAGAAGGTCTATCGTGAGCCCGGATGGGATTTGCCGGTTCATCATCAGGTACAACGGTGTCAACTTCTGGTTGTTCATCGGTATTGTGATCTTAAGGGGGTGGTTCATCAAAGGTAACTTCAGGATTTGGATTTGGACTCTCTAGTCTAGCCGTTTGCTCCGGTTCAAGAACTATTTGGTCTTCGGGCAGATTGGTCACCCGAGCCTTTTTGCTGGGTCTGGCTTTGGCTCTAAAACAGAAAAAAGATGCGAAAATTAAGCATAGTATATAAAGTATGAAAACATCAAAAGAAGGGCTTGAAGTGCTTACGCAACTACAGTTTTGAGAGGAGGAAGTTGGGTCACTGTTGACTCGCCAGAGGATGAAGGAGGTGTCACCTGATAATTTGAATCGGGCGGATTAAGAGGTTGTCGGAAATAGCCTGCCTTGGGATAAGAATTGTCAGAAGTGGGTGAGACCTCAGATCGGTGCTTTCGAACCGGGGTGTCAGGTAAACCAGCCGAAGTGACCTTTTGGCCACTGTGCCGGGTTATGCGGTGAGCCTCGTGCTGCTACGTCTTCCAAATAAATGTTGGATCCAAGTGAGCAAGAGGATGAGAAAAGCTTACTTTCTGGACCGCTTGACGGATTTTTTGTGTTGGCATAGAGTCTGAACCGGAGGAAAGGATAATTACCTCTACATCGTCAGCTTGGCTGCCCTCCACGTCCTCCTGATAAGTATCATTGTCAATGAGATGCATGAAAAGGGAACCAAGTGAATCAAGTTCTACCTCAACTTCCGGTTCATCCGGGTCGTCGTCCAGTTCCATACTGATGCGTTCAGGTACTTTCCACTTTGTGGTTTTCTTGACATCTTTGGTTTTAGGGCGGGTAGTTTTTGCCGCTTTCTCTTGAGGTTTCTTCTTCCAAAACGGATCATCACCCTGTTTAAAAGTAAAAATAAGGGTATTCAAGGATTGTACAGTCTAAACATATCAAGGGTAAAGCGGAGGAATAATACTCACAACAGGCGGTTTGTTCTGCGTGTAAAAGGGGTCTAGTCCGGTTTGGCGACAAACAGCTTCCGATTCGTTCAATATCTTCTTGACGGCCTCAGTGACCTCTTCATCGGTTAGCTGAATGTTGATATGATGTTGGGAGTCCTCTACTTCACCAGTATACTCGCACATTAAGCCGGAGCGGCGACTTAACAGCAAGATGCTCCAAGATATCCAACAACGGACAAACTCTACACCTGTTAAACCGTTGGCCAAGAAGGCTCTCAGCTTGGCGAGTTGAGGTGCGTACGGGGCCCGTTCCTGGGCACTTAGGCGTTGTGGAAGTGGATGAGTATTGGCAAGCCGGTGGGCCCGGAAACCCGGCAGAGGATTTTTGTCTTCAGGGGAGGTGTCTTTACAGTAGAACCAAGTTTGATTCCACTCTTTGGGGTGACTGTGCAGCTTGGCGTGAGGAAATTCAACCTCTTTTCTTTTTTGGATGGAGACGCCACCGAGTTCAGTATTGGGTCCGTCTACAAATTCGGTGCGCCAGTTCAGATGGAAGAAATCCCTAAACAGCTCCACATTTGGCTCTTCTTGGAGGTACGCTTCACAGAAAACTTGAAAGTTGCATATTTTGGATACCTAGTTGGGTCCAATATCTTGAGGGTGGAGTTGAAAGCTGGCAAGCACATCCCGGAAAAACTTTGACCCGGGAGGTTTGAAACCACGGCCTATGTGGTCAACAAACACCACTACCTCACCCTGCTTAGGGGTGGGAGGATTTTCTGGCCCAGGAACTCGCCACCGGATCTCATTCTTCTTTGGTAAGGTTCCAATCTTGACCATTCCATTCAGTTGCTCTTCGGTAACCCGGGAGGGAGCCCAGTTGCAGGAATAAAACTGCTTGGCCATTGCAAATGAAAAGCTGGAAAGAAATGTCGGTTTACAATTCATTCATAGTGATGCATAAGGTACAATAAAACAGAGAAATTCGAGTATGTGAAATTGGTAAACCGGAGCCTGTTACAATTATGAATGACAAAGCAATAAGCAGAAGCAGAGGTATATACATACTATTAAACCGGAGTCTGACGACGGAGATAAAGGGATTGCCAGTTTACAAGGGGACTAATGGTATATAATAGATTACTTTTTACAAGGGTAAACCGACTATGTGATGCGGAAGGTACAGATCTAAGGCAAGTAAGGTAAAACAGGTTTCACAAAACTGCGTTCAAATTTTGGATCTACCGTAAGCCAGGAAAAGGGAAAATATTGAGACTCAAAAACTTGGTCCCAAAGCAGTTCATGAAAGGTCCAGATAAAGTTACGATGTATTTAAAGATCGGATCAGATGGTTGAGATAAGGAGTTTCATGGCTACTATGAGGAATATATCAAGATCAAGTTCTACTGACTATGGGTTGATGAAGAACACGAAGAGAGCAATAGGAACCCGCGTGAACCCTAGCGGATCTACAGGGAAAAGAGGGGAAGCTTACCGCAGCGGTTGAGGTAGAGGTGATGCGCCGCGCTTTTCTGATGCAACCAGGTCGATGCAGCGGCCAACGGAGAGGCAGAGATGGAGTTCGACGACGACGGCGGCGTTCGGGTGCAGGGGCGTCGCAAGGAGGAAGAAGAAGCGAAAGAGACAAAGGGGGAAAAGAGAATGACCCTTGGTCCTATTTATAGGGCGAACCGATAAGCAACAAGTGCGTGAATCGAGGAGCCAAAAATGGATAGTTAATAAGGATGTTGCCTCGGTGGTTGGATATTCATTAATGAAGGGTATCTTCGACTTCAACGAATACATGACATCATGGCGGTTTACTACGGATCCAAAGGATGACATCACAGCGGTTTACCAGATCCATTGAAAGGTGCCAGGGCAAGAATTTTTCTAAGTGTTGAAGATTGATATGAACAAGTTCAAACCAATCTGGGGCCTAATGTTGGGGATATTATTACTGGACGTAAACCGGCCAGGAGTAGGCGGATTAACTCCAAGAAGATCAGAAGCCCATGAAGATGTAAGGATGGTGGCGCTTTACGAAGGCCTAAGGCCCAAAGGCGAGTTAAGACCTATAGATGTAAACCTACTTTATCATATACCTTGTATTGTAAGATAGGAAGGATAGAGACCGAGCCGGACACGTTTATGATCCGGCCTCGGTACTCTGTAAACCGGCGGGCGTCAATCTATGTATATAAAGGGACGACCCGGCAGCGGTTTAGGGACGACAGACAACAACTCGAGAGCCAGGCAAAGCGGATTCGCTCCCTGGTCATCGAAACCCTAGCAATACCAACACAACTAGACATAGGCTTTTACCTTCATCGAAGGGGCCGAACTAGTATAAAAACCCCTTGTGTCCCTTGTCCGGTTTAACCCCTTTAAGCTAACCCATAGCGATGGCTCCATGACTAAGTCCTTTCACGAGGACATCTGCCGTGACAAACCCATGACAAGATCCAATCTAGACACCATCTCGAATGGGGTTCACCACCTCCATTGGTTCCTCTCCGATGATGCGTGAGTAGTTCTTTGTAGACCTTCGGGTCCGTAGTTAGTAGCTAGATGGCTTCCTCTCTCTCTCTCTCTCTCTCTCTCTTGATTATCAATACAATGGTCTCTTGGAGATCCATATGATGTAACTCTTTTGCGATGTGTTTGTTGGGATCTGATGAACTTTGAGTTTATGATGAGTCATATCTTTTTATATCCATGAAAGTTATTTGAGTTTCTTTAATCTCTTATATTCATGATTGCTTATAGCCTCGTATTTCTTCTCCAATATTTGGGTTTGGTTTGTCCAACTTGATCTATTTATCTTGCAATGGGAAGAGGTGCCCAGTAGTGGGTTCGATCTTACGGTGCTTGATCCCAGTGATAGAAAGGGAATTGACACGTATGTATCGTTGCTACTAAGGATAAAAATATGGGATCTATATCTACCACCATAGATAAACGGATCTCGTCTACATCATGTCATCATTATTATTGCATTACTCCGTTTTTCCATGAACTTAATACACTAGATCCATGCTGGATAGCGGTCGATGTGTGGAGTAATAGTAGTAGATGCAGGCAGGAGTCGGTCTACTAATCTTGGACGTGATGCCTATATAATGATCATTGCCTGGATATAGTCATAATTATTTGAGGTTCTATCAATTGCCCAACAGTAATTTGTTCACCCACCGCTTTGCTATTTTTCTCGAGAGAAGCCACTAGTGAAACATACGGCCCCCGAGTCTTCTTTCTCATATATTTGCCTTTGCGATCTATTTTTATTTGCTTTTATTTTCAGATCTATTAAACCAAAAACCCAAAAATACTTTGCTGCAGTTTATTTTATTTGGCGTTCGATCTATCACAAATTTATCTCCCGTCCATGCACCGTTTCTGGTATCGTTACCCGAAAGGGATTGACAACCCCTTTAACATGTCAGGTTGCGAGGATTTGTTATTTGTGTGCAAGGGTTGTTTACGGTGTGTTGCTTGGTTCTCCTACTGGTTCAATAACCTTGGTTTCATATATGAGAGAAATACATACCGCCGCTGTGCTACATCATCCCTTCCTCTTTGGGGGAAAAACCAACGTAGCTTCAAGCGACATCACGCGTCGACCAAGGCCGCGGGTGATTAGGGCGCGCGGCGCTCCGCACTTGCCCTTTGGCTTTGCCTCGAAGCCAAGTACGAGCGCGCCTTGGGCCTGGGGGCTACTGTCGGCGTTCTAGGAACGGGGGTACCTAGACTTGCCTGCCTGCAGCCCACGGCGTGGCTCCATCGACGATCTGGTACGACCAAGCTTCAGCATCAATAACTCAAGACCCTCGCGAGGGGCCAAGCCTCGCGAGGCGGACGACACCAAGACCTCCATGAGGAGAGGCATCCTCAAGATGGCTCCTGAGGAGCGTAGATTCCTATGCAAGCCTCACCTCGTGAGGTTCGGATGACGTGAGCCATGACGACCAAGGCCGGGCGAGCGCCAGCAGGCGCAATGTACCAGTTTCCTCTTGGTGCTAAGGAGGCAAGCGCAGGCATGGATTCCCGAGGAATCAGCCAAAGGTTTCCATTCCGGTGCAACAAGACCAAGACCGACAGGACGGAGGTCATCGCCGAGCCCACCACGGCGTCACGACTAGAGGCTTTTGCAGGCGAAGACTACTTTTGTCAGGATAGCGTGTGCTAGTCGTCTCCCTTCCAATTTGGCCATTGTGGGATCCCTTCCCGCCTTCATTTGGGAAGAGGACCAAGGCCACTATAAATAGGACCTAGCCACCACCATAGAGGAGAGACCGGATCAGATCCATTCCATCCTCACACTCACCAGCTCACTCGAGCCCAAGAACACTCCTCCTCCTGAGGTTGTTCTCCCACTGTACTAGTTCATCCTCAGCCCCTCGAGGCCAATCCACCACAAAGCAGGAGTAGGGTTTTACATCGCAAGGTGGCCCGAACCTGGGTAAACTGTTGTGTCCCATTTCCTTACAGCTCGTTGAGCTAGGCCGTTAGATTAGCGAGTGGGCAGACTAGGGAGGTTGAGTTCTTCGCTCGCACCCCAGAGTTCGAATCTCTCAAGGGTCTGCGGAACCCGAAATTCGACAAAGGCGCCGACCATGCTGAGCTGGGAGGCACTGATGTGCATGGTGTTGGCGCCACACGCGGCCTCGAGTACATGTGCAGTGGATGTGGGACGAGTGAATGCGACGGTGATCGGAGTTGGAGAGCCTGATGATGGAGAAGATGGATGGAGGCGGCCATGGGAGTGACAGGGGAACGAAAAAGCTTGAGGATAAGGGGTGGGCGAGAAGAAGACAGACACATGCTCGTGGGATCGTTCGCGATGCATGCAAAAAATATTGAATGCATTGGCTCTCTAAAATGGCACACCACGACTCATCAAGATCCATGCGTCAAATTCAACGGTAGTCAATGCGTTCAACGAGATTTTTTTGTTAGTTCGACGAGAAATCTAGAAAATCTAATGTCAGTTTTTAGCTCTCTGGCAAAAAAATGATAACACATTTTGTCTCCTCAACAAAACTTCCAGCCAGGATGACCAGTTTCACAGTAAAACTTAATGGAGGCTATTCCCACAGATTTGTACCATCCTGGGGCTTCATCAAGGGGACCTTTTGCCTCCATGTTTGTTACTCTTCTATGTAGAATGCTTCTCTGCTCTACTAAAAAAGTCCCAGCAACAAAAGGAAATTTGTGGGGTGGCATTTGGGAGCACTGTCCACCTCTTACACACCTCCTATTTGCACATGATAGTATTGTTTTCTTGGAGGGATCCCAAGGTAATCTTGAGGCGCTCGGGAATTTGCTCCTAGTGTATGAGGAGGCCTCGGGACAGAAGGTTAATATGCAGAAATCTTTGACCTTTTTTGTAAGGGGAACAATGAAGCCAACAAAGAGATGCTGAAGGGGTTCATAGGAATCAATTCTAAGGCTCTCAATGATATTTGGGGCTGCCAATGGTTGTTGGAAGATCAAAAGAGGGCACCTTCAAACATGTAAGGGAAAGCTCCAAAGGAAAAGTTATGGGCTGGAAAGGACACACTACTAGGGAAATGCCTATACACAGGAGCTTAGTAGTAGCGCTTTTTATAAGAAAATGCTGCTACTACTTATCAGTAGGGCTTGTACACGGTAAGTGCTACTACTATACACTTACTAGTAGCGATGTGTTCATAAAACACGCTACTACTACAACTGCCACACCATTGCTGGCAGGCCAGGCATAGTAGTAGCGCTTTTATGCAGGAAGCGCTATACTATTGAACGTAGCAGTAGCGCTTTCTACAGACAAGCGCTACTACTACAGGCTCCTTATCCAGACCCACGCCCGCACTCGACCTCACTCCCCCTCACACACTCTCACTCGCGCGCCTCCGTCACGCGTCGTCGCTGCCGCCCACCCCCGCGCGCTGCCGTCCCCGCGTCGGTCTTCTCCCGCCAACCGCCCTCGCCCGCGCCGGCTCTCCTCCCCCATCGGCCACCCTCCCCCACGTCGGCCTCCTCGCGCGCTGACCGACCTCCCGCGCCGGCCCTCCTCCCCCCCCCCCCCCCCGCGCGCCGGCCGTCCTCCACCGAGAGGTACTCCTCCTCCCTCTAGGTTAATTAGGTTAACTAAGTGAACTAGCTAGGTTAATTTGGTTTACTAACTAGGTTAATTATATGTTTTTTAATGTTTGGTTAACTAAGTAGATGTTAATTAGGTTAGGGCAGTAGTGGTACTGTTAATTAGATGTTTTTTAGTTAGGTAAGTAGGTTAGGTAACTAAGTAGATGTTAATTAGGTTAGGTAACTAAGTAGACGTTAATTTAGGGTAGTAGTGTTTAGTTTAGAGAGAAAATTCAATCTAGTTTTTTACTATTTTTAGTAAGTGTTTAATAGAATTAGTAAGAAAATTAATAAAACTAGTTGAACTAGTTTATTTTTAGTAAGTACTAGTTTATTTTTATTTATAGTAAGTGCTTAGTTGAACTAGTTGAATTGATATAACTAGGTTATTTTTAGTAAGAAAATTTAGGTATATGAGATTTGATGATCTAATTAAAATTTTACTATATAACTAGTTTACTTCTAGTAAGAAAATTATTAGAAACTAATTTATTTTTTAGTTAAAACAATTATTCCTACATCGACGTCGACGATGCCTATCCCGCATCCTCGTCGTCGACTCGGCGGAGGACACCTGCTTGATCAGAGGAGCCATGTCCGAGAGTGGGCTCCGTCGGGCTAGTACTGGGAGGTGCTACCTTCTGGGAGGGTGCATCTTGGTGAGGAGCCAGCCCGTCGTTGACCCGAACCTTCTTTGGTGGCGGCTGCATGGGTCAGTGACGATGCGGAGGCTTTCGTCCCCCGCGGAGGTGGTACGTCACCGTGTCAGCAAGGAGGACGAGCACGTCCGTCGCTACATGGTTGCGTTGGAGGGCAGGTTCTCCAATACCTGGCAAGTTCTTCAGGATCTCATTGGAGCTATGATCCTGTGATGGTTCCTTCTCTTTGGGTGTCCACTGCCCGCACCGATACCCATCGTTCGCTAGGGTTTTAGTTGTATTAGAGATGCTATATGTATGATACTATTCGAGATGTATTAGTGATAATATTCGATGATGTACAGACACAAGAGATGATTTAGTTTTGCTTACTGAATGCATGCTAATTTGAATACTTATTTATTTTACGATTTGGTCTTGCTTATTTAATGCTCAAATTGGAGAAGTACTCCTACTTTGGATGCTCAAATTGGACCCCACTATGCAAGGCGTATGCATTTGATTAGTTGATAGCTTATAGGGTTTTTGTTTTGCAGAAATCAAGGAGCCCCTCCATCATCCCCGCCGTTGTCCCTGTTACCGACCCCCTCCGACCTCGAGGTGAGACCAACCAAATCTCCATGTCAATATGAGTCCTATAAGACATTTTGAAATTTTT
Source organism: Triticum urartu (assembly GCF_056163025.1). Taxonomy (NCBI): domain Eukaryota; kingdom Viridiplantae; phylum Streptophyta; class Magnoliopsida; order Poales; family Poaceae; genus Triticum; species Triticum urartu. The sequence goes on from NC_141873.1 coordinate 371,824,497, forward strand.
CATATTTTCAACCATTGAAATGCAATGACCATCAAGTTTGAATGCTCATATGATGTAGATATAAACATGTATATCTTGTGTTGCTCAAATAGGATATGTGCTTGACAAAGTAGCCAGCCATGTTTGCAGGTTACACCTCCGAGTGGCCTATGTTTTACCGGAGTGCTGATTAATTTCCGTTTCGACAAATTTCAGGCTCTCGATATGTCCTTTTTTATCAAAGGTCATGTCGGAATTTTTCGTGAATTCTGGCATGACTTGTGCTAGAATATGTAGGAAATATGGAGTGGCCTGGATTTTCTAGAAAAATAATTAAACGACATTTCGGGTTGACTTTAAGTCTGTCGAGGCTCCATACATGACAATCAACAAATGAGTGAGGGAGAAAGTCTGCACCATATATGAGAGAAGAAGAATCCCGAGTGTTGTCGTGGGGGTCGTTTTCCCTTCTTCTCCTTGTGCCGGACCTTTTTTATGCACTAGGGGAAGGAGGAATAACGACCATCACCGACGGTCGAAAAATCAGTGAGGGAGTGTATCCACCATATATGAGAGAGGACGAGGAATCCCGACTGTTGTCGTGGTGGTTGTTTCTCCTTCTTCTCCTTGTGCTAGACCTTTGTTATGCACTAGGGGAAGGAGGAGTAACGACCATCACCGACGGTCGCATATGTCAAAGAGGAATCAGTGAGTGAGAGTCTCCACCACATATGAGAGGATGAAAAATCCCGACTGTTGTCGTGGGGGTCGCTTCTCCTTCGTTCCCGTGTGCTAGACATTTTGGTGTAATGCACTCGGGGGCGAAGGGAGGAGCGACCATCACCGACGGTCAAATATATACACCACGTGAGATGAGAGTTTTCCAGAAAACATTCGGCAGACCGATAGTCAACCCGTGATGAATAATAATTATCTAATTTAGTTTTTGTAGTACATATTTTAAATTATACAAGTTTAATCTTTGAATTATATGAACCTAGGAAATGTCGTCATTGGATGATGAAAGTCTCTTGGGGGAGTGCGACTGGTGCAATGACGACCTGGGTCTGTGCGACAGGCCTCACCTGGACGAAGGTCGGTGCTTCAGCATTAAGCTCCAGGAGACCTTCGATGTTGAAATGGTACGCAACGACGACAAGTTTTTTTCGTAATTAAGCACGACTTGTACTACTTCAACATGTAATTTTTGTCTTTTACAATTCGACTAGCTTATCCCATGCCATGCAAGATGCTATGTCTTGGAGAGGCTGGATTTTGAAGATCATGAAACTATGGAAACAAAGTAAATTCACCTAAGGACCCATCATGGTATGGATTTTGAATTAAATCTGTACAATTTTGAGAGCGTAACCCATTTTGGTTGCACGAATTGGGAAGCACTTTGCAAGATGTATGGTTTTTATGAGGGTATGCTTGTCACCATGGATCTTGATGATCCTGACATCGCCGAAGACAATTTGGACATTTGGATCCTTGTTGCTACGCTTCCAATTCTCCCGCTATGTGAGTTTCTCAAACATAGTTATTAAGTAATTTATATTATTTATTTCAAAATAGTTGACAGCTTATTTTCATTCTTCAAAGAATGTGCGGAAGATGGTAGACTGAACCTACTACACCGATGGCTCAGAATTAACTTACCAGGAGGAAAATCATTTGATTGCATATTGTACTGATCTTGAGAATTACAATATATATTATCAAACTCCTCCACGTTATGGTCAATACGTGCCACTAGTGCACGTGTTGAACTACGGTAACATCCATGGAGATGCATGGTAAGATTTTTTACTATTACGACATCCGTGCATCTTTTGCATAAATTCTTCTAAAACTGAACTGCATTGCTAACTACGAAGTTATTACTATGTTTTTCAACAGAAAATCCCAAAAGATTGTGTGCCTCATCTGATGTTTCAGAAAGGTCGCCTTGATGTTTTGAACATACTGCAGGTCATCCTACGAATCACTCCTGTCCATACCAGATTTCTAAAAGGGATGAAGACATGACAATCAAAGATTGGACAAAATGTATGGTCAATCGTAGGGAGGTACTTGGAAGCAACATTGTGCGAAGGGCACGAATTGGAGACAGGATAATCTCCATTCTCCATAATGGAGAGTCAGGGCCTATCTTGTTTTATGCTATTTTACCTTAGAGAGGGTATTTAGGTCCTAGCTAATACTCATGATCATGTGCTAAGAACAACTAAGTAGGATTGGTTAGATGACTATGATGATGATGAGTATGACTTGTTATTATGGTATCGAGTAGAAGTTGTATGATCGATGATGATGAGTATGACTTGTTATTATGAAACCAATGATGAGTTATTTATTATTATGATCGATGATGCATGATGCTAAGTTGTTATATGAGCATGATGAGTTATTATATATATATATATATATATATATATCAGTAGGTGAAATGAACATGGATTAGATTCAAGTGGAGGCAACATGTGGTGCACATCGAAAATATACTAATCCAAACTAGATCAAGTTATGTTGCCTCCACTTGAATCTACTCCACGTTCATTTCACCCATTGTTATATAAAATAACTAATCATGGTCATAAAATCATATGATGAAAGTACTGTATATAAAACCAAAACGAAAATAAGCTGTATTTTTAAAAATACAGGAAAAGTTAGCAGCATCGCTTTTCAGAAGAAACGCTGCTGCTACTTACTACTATCAGTAGTGCTTTCCCAACAAAAGCGCTACTGCTAACTAGGTATAGCAGTAGCGCTGCCTTTCCAGCGCTACTGCTACTAGTTAACTGTAGCGCCTTAGTGGTAGCGCTTATACAAGCGCTACTGCTAGCTATAAAATAAGCGCTACTACTAGGGTTTTCCCTAGTAGTGACAGGGCCTATCAAAGGCGTCCAAGGAAGTGCTAGTTAAATCTGGACTACAAGCTACACCCACATTCACCATGAGATGTTTTCAACTCTCAAAGAAAATGCGTCGGAACCTAACAACCATCTCTTCAAACTTTTGGCGCGGTTTAGCTAATGGTGAAAAGAAGGTGCATTGGGTAGCCTGGGACAAAATGTGCACGACCAAATGAGAAGGAGGCATGGGGTTTAGGAATTATGAAGCATTTAACCAGGCACTACTTGCAAAGCAAGCTTGGAGAATCTTACAATGTCCAGATTCATTATGTGCAAGAGTACTCTGAGCTAGGTATTTTAAGGAGGGGTCTATCATGAATGCTGCATGCCCTGCGTATGGTTCCTACACCTTTAGAAGCATCATTTTTGGGCGCAATTTGTTGAGGGAAGGGCTTGTCTGGTGCATTGGAGACGAATCAAAAGTTGTAATTCATCACGACAACTGGATAGCGCGTAATGGGAGTCTCACACCACTTGGTCAAATATACATGCACCGTACCACGCGGGTGAGTGACTTGCTATCCCCGGAAGGAGATGACTGGGATCATGCAAGGGTGGACATCATGTTCACGACCCACGACGCAAGAGATATAAAAAAATTCCTATTGGCGGCCCAGGTGTGGATGACTATCTGGCATGAAACTTCACCAAGGATGGAGTCTCTATAGTCCGCTCAGCTTATCACCTCCTCATGAGTATGAAAAAGGCGAGGACCGGACGACCGGAACCCTCGTCAATGGTGAACACGCATAGACGCTGGCTTGCTTTGTGGAGAACTCATGTGCCAAACAAAAGTGAAGGTTCACTCCTAGAGGATAATACACAATGGGCTTGGAGTGGGAACGGAGCTGCACAGGAGGAAAATCAAACCGGTGGTATTCCGACGACGTGTGGCAGAGAGGAAACATTAGCGCAATGGTTCTAGTTATGCCCATACTCCCAACTATTTTGGAAGGAGCTATGCGAAAGGAGGGGCGGTCGGGTTGCTTCTTCGCCGGAGTCCTTCTAGTCAAACAAAGAGAGTGGCAGGTGGTTCTTGCAATGACTGGGCGAGGCGGGAGAGGAGGAGAAAGAAATGATGCAGCAGGGGGTATATGGCCTTTGGCTTGCAAGGAATGAAGCTAGAGATGGCAAAATAATTCAAGAAGCACATGAAATATCATATTATGTTTCTCGTTTCATGGATGAATGGAACGAGACCGTCCAGAGGAAAGCTAGAACAAAGGTGAAGGCCCAACATGAAAGGTGGAAGCCACCGGAGTTGAGATGGATCTTGGTCAATACAGATGAAGCAATGGCAATAGACAAGGTAAAGGGAGGAGGAGGGGTGGTCCTGTGTGACCACAATGGTGCCTTTCGAGGTGCTGTGGCTCACTTCTTTTCCAATTATGTTACGCCGGAGATTATTGAGTTGAAAACTTGTCGGAGGGCATTTCAGTTCGAGCGTGAGCTCGGAGTACAGAAGATTCACATTGAGACAGATTATAAAAAGATCGTTGCCATGATCAATGAGAGCGCGAAGTACCTTTTCTGCAGCTGGACGGATGCAAGCGCATCATCGAAAGTTTTGAAATAAATTCAATAATAATATAAGCATCAGAAGTTGAATCACCGCCCATCTAACCATTTAACCACACTCATGGAAATGCAAACACGGGCCGGGTCGAGCTGAACAGAGTCCAGATCTGAAACCAGCAACGGCATCCTCTGCCGTTTCGAATCCAGCTGGGCATAAATCTCTCTCCCATTTACCACCTCAGACCCAGATCGCAATCTCAGGACTCCTCCCCCCATCTGGAGCCGCTTTCTCCTCGCGAGTCAAACCTTTCTCTCCTCCTAGATCGGGGAGATGGAGCCGGCTACCATGGCCTGGACGCTGGCGGCGGCCGGTTTCGCGCTGGTGTACTGGTTCGTGTGGGTGATGGGCGCCGCGGAGGTGCAGGGGAAGCGCGCCGTCGACCTCCAGATGGGATCCATCGCCGACGACAAGGTCGGGGACAGGTATTCCCAGTACTGGTCCTTCTTCCGCAGCCCCAAGGAGACGGCCGCCGCGGCCACCGCCGACAAGGTGCCGGCCTTCGTCGACACCTTCTACAACCTCGTCACCGACATCTACGAGTGGGGCTGGGGCCAGTCGTTCCACTTCTCGCCCTCTCTGCCCGGCCGGTCGCACCGAGAGGCGACGCGGGTGCACGAGGAGCGCGTGGCCGACCTGCTCGAGGCGCGCCCCGGGAAGCGGCTGCTCGACGTCGGCTGCGGCGTCGGCGGGCCCATGCGCGCCATCGCGGCGCACTCCGGCTCCGACGTCGTCGGGATCACCATCAACGAGTACCAGGTCAACCGCGCCCGCTCGCACAACCGCAAGGCCGGCCTGGACGCGCAATGCGAGGTGGTGTGCGGCAACTTCATGGCCATGCCGTTCCCGGACGCGTCCTTCGACGGCGCCTACTCCATCGAGGCCACCTGCCACGCGCCCAGGCTGCAGGACGTCTACGGCGAGGTGTTCCGCGTGCTCAAGCCAGGGGGCCTCTACGTCTCCTACGAGTGGGTGACCACCCCGCTGTACCGCGCCGACGACCCGGAGCACGTCGAGGCCATCCACGGCATCGAGCGCGGCGACGCCCTCCCGGGCCTGCGCCGGCAGGACGAGATCGCCGCCGTCGCCAAGGAGGTCGGCTTTGAGGTCGTCAAGGAGCTGGACCTGGCGCTGCCGCCGGCGCTCCCCTGGTGGACGCGGCTCAAGATGGGGCGCCTCTCCTACTGGCGCAACTCGCTGGTGATCCGGGCGCTCACCCTGCTGCGCGTGGCGCCCAAGGGCGTCTCCGAGGTGCACGAGATGCTGTACGAGACGGCGCATCACCTCACCCGCGGCGGCGAGACCGGCATCTTCACCCCAATGCACATGGTGCTGCTCCGCAAGCCGGCCGCCGCCGCCGAATAGACAGTAGCATCACATGCGCAAGAATGCAGCAGCGAGTCCTAGCTCTTGCCGCGGGCAGCTAGGAGCGGAATCAGACGAGGAAATGCAGCTCTTGGTTTTGATCTTAGCATGGATGAATTCTTCTGTTCTTAGACATTCTTCTTGTTCTTAGACTGAGACTGTTAATTAGTTCCGGGGAGCTCGGTATCACCCGAAATCCCCACTTTATATTTTCCCTGTTTATTAATATGTGGAAGAATCGATCTGTTTATCTTGAAGCAAACATTGGATTGGAGGACTCGTCCCTCACCGACTCACCGTCTGCTCCATTCTGGCTTTGCTGCGAGTTCGTTGTGTTTACTGCAGTGATTGTGTCTGACACTCTGACCGCCGGCGTGGACGTGTGTGGTTTGACACGGTGGGCCTTTGGATTCCGTCCGGCGGCCGGCGGCCGGCGGCTGGGCGCCTGGGCCGAGATCGGATCTGCCGTTGAGTTACTTACTAGGTCGGATCTGCGGTTCAGTTACTTACTAGGTGTACTATATTTCTGCGTGCGGGAGGAATCTGGAATCTGGATGCCTCTGAGATCTGGCTGTAAGCCTGTGCCATATCATCAAAGAGCCAGCTTAAAGCCGAGCCATATTAATAAGCTAGCTATACCCTGGCTGTTAAGTGGGCTTCATTAAAGCTTTAAATTATTAGTTCTTTAAGCTGGGTATAAACACGATTGGGTGGAATCTCCTAGCGTTGGCCTAGCGCCAGCGGTGTGAGCTGCAAGCGTGCTATAGCCGGGAGACTGCAGGAGAGCCCGCTCCATTCTCTTTCCTGCTTTCTCTCTCTGCCACGTAGGATTTGGATGAGCTGGCAAACGCTATAGCCTGCTGACTTATTATAGAGGTAAATACACCAGAGGTCTTAGAACTTGCACGCGGCGATCACTTTGATGCACAAAGTTGCAAAATACGTATTTGGGGTCACTAAACTTACGAGACTGTTCAAATACAGTCACTCTCTGTACGCGAGCGTATCCGTCGATGCCAGCATGGTATGGGCCCGCTGTCAATGACACATGGACGCATTTTTGCACAAAACCACTTCTTCTTCTTGTTCTATGTAAAATAAAAAATCAACAATCGATGGGACGAAAAGTTTAACTGCCAGATCTCAAACCCCGACCTAATGCTAGTACAATACAGGTCACACAAACTACGCCACACATCTGTAGACAGCTATTAAGAGTAACTAAGATTAATGTACAAAAACGGAAGCGCTCATGGAACAGAAATGGGCTGTGGTCCGGCAACCCATTTTGCACTTGTTTATTTTTCAGAAATTTGTAGATAGTATGCAAATTATAATGCTATTAATAAGATAATTTCAAATAATTTTCTTGTATTATTCTAAAATAATACTTATGAATTATAAAAATGTTTGCATAATAATAACACAAATAGTTTTTAAATATTCATAATAACACCTATTCGTTTTATTTGAGAAATTCGTGGATCAGAAAAAATTGTTCATGTATTATTTTCAAATAATATTGTTTGTGCAATTCAAAATATGTACATGCGTTAAAAAAACTACATGGCATTTATAAAAATGTTTAAACACTGAAAAATATTCATGTAAATTAAGAAATGTACATTGCATTTAAAAAATGTTGACACATTCAAAAAAAATTTGTGAGTTTTACACAATGTACAATTATGCTCGCATGGTTCAAAAAACTGTTCGCGTAGTTTTTCTATTGCATGAACATATTTTGAATTACACGAACATTTTTTACAATGTTTAAACATTTTTTAAAATGGCACATACTTATAGAGAACAAGAGTGATAAAAACATATACATTGTCTATCTCTAAATTACATCACATGTTGCAGTTGCTTGGTGGTTGGCTTATGCGCGAGTGAATCTCCATGTCACAGGTTCGAACCCACCGGCTGCACTTTGCATTCTTATTATTAGAAGACATAAATTTTTTCATTATCACTTTTTGGGTCCACCCGGATAGGATATACAGTATAATATACTAGTGCAAAGTAAACACATGATACTGTTGGCGTGGTGGTTGTTCAATCGTGCCACTTAGCAGTACGTCCAAGTATGGAACCCCGCCGCCTCACTATTTTTCTTATTTTAGGGGTTCCTATGTAAATAAAAAAAGAACTGTGGACTTTTCTACAAATCTATCATACAAGAGCAATTACGGTGGCTGACAGGGGGCCCGTGCCATACTGACGTCTACGGATACGCATGCGTATGGTGAGAGTGACTGTATTTGAACGGCCTCGCAAGTTTAGTGACCACAAACACGTATTTTACAACTTTATGCATCAAGTAACCGCCGCACGTAAGTTCTAAGATCTCTGGTGTATTTACCTCCTTATTATATATGCTCTAGGAATCTACTCAGCAGATCCAAACCGGTGTGGCATATGCCCTTGTCCTCTGAATCTCAAGCAAAGCGACAATACACAAATACACAAATCTGAACCCTTCAATGCACAAATCCGAACCCTTCAACGTTCGTGGACCAGGCGTATTGCTTTGATCCCTCATTTTTCTGGCACACAACTACGATCCTCACTTTGAATCCTCATATAATCAAACACATTGTGTCCATCATACAGCGCGCAACCCGATCTCTTTTTTTAGAAACACTTGTTATTTTATTCATATTCATAACAATTACAAATACACTGATTTGGATCTAAGATCTAAGAAAATGCTACAAAGTAACTTATATGACTAAGAATTACAATGAAATCTCCTGAAAAACACCTTCTTCGCAGTATTAATCTCTACTTGAAGATATACTCCAAAGACTTCAGTAAAGAGGCTGCAATTGGACTGAAGCAACGATGTTAACATCCTTTCACCCAGACGAACATTACCAATAATGGATTTTCAAAGCGCCTTGAGTCGCTCATCCAAAAAGATGGGAAGTCTTGATCGATGAACGTACCTGGCTCGGGGATGATCCTTTAAAAGTGCAGGTCGTCGAATCACTATAAGATTTCACCTTCACAAAGAATCAGACCAACAAAAAAAGCTTGACACAGCATAAACTCATCAGATTCGAGTAATCAGATCTGCGAGAACAGAAAACTCTCTAACCTCGTGGCACTGCCAGAATAACGAGAGAACATTATTCTCATAAAACTATGATAATCATTAGACGTTGACGAAGAACATAGAGGTCTTAAAAATCCAAGATCTCCCCACCTCTTAGCGCCAAGATGACAGCCAGAGGCGAGGAGACCTAAATTTCTTAGATCGCGACGATGACGGCTGTGCGAGAAAACCATCGTACAGGAGCGTGCGACAACTACCGTGTCCCCAACCCGATCTCGTGGGAGGAGAGAATGAAGAGAAAAAAATGTGACTACAGGTGGCGCTAAGTGGGTTGGGTGACAATTGGGCTGACATGGTCACATGGAGGACATATCATCTGTGCGGGCATGGCGCATCCTATTTGGCGCTTCAGGCGCCTGTTACAGTGTAATTTGCAAATGGGAGCCTGAAGCAGTCCAAGCTAGGCCAGCTCATTCTATTTTTTCTTTTTTTTTAGAAATGTTACAAATGTGCGAGAACTGGGATTCAAACTCGCGCCCCACTCATTCCAACCGCTCCACTCTAATCACCAGGCCATCGCTCTCTAGTGCACAAGAATATTTCGCTTCGATGTTTTATTTCGTTTCTTCACATTCGCGAAAGCCCAGTTTTGGGAAGCTTCCCAAACAAGTTTTTCCCGGTTCACGGTTTAGTTTACAAATGGTTTTATTCGGGTTTTCTTTCCCCCTTTTTTTCTTTCCTTTTCTCTTTTTTCTAAATGCATGATTTTTTTTCAAGAATTATGTGTTTTTAAAAATCGATGAACTTAAAAAAAATTATGAACTTTTTTTAGATTTGATGAACTTTTTTCAAAATCGATGAACTTTTTTTCAGATTTGATGAACTTTTTTCAAATTCGATAATTTTTTTTTCACATTACATGACTTTTTCCAAAATCGATGAACTTTTTTTCAAATTAGATGAACTTTTCTTCAAGACCGATGTACTTTTTTAAATGAATGAATTTTTTGAACTCGATGAACATTTTTCAAAATCGATAAACTTTATTTCAACTTCGATGATTTTTTTCAAATGGATGAACTTTTAGAAAAAATATGAACTTTTTTTCAAGTTTGATGATTTAAAAAAATTAAAAAACCTTTTTGAAATCTTAATTTTAGTGATTTTTCATTTTAATTTTGTTTTTTAAGTCAACGGTTGACTGATCAACCGCGACCATTCAAACATCCCTCAAGTGAGCGAGCGACCAGGCGGGGCGAGCCGAGGGCTCGCCACATGGGCCGACCCATGTTTTGGCGGCTGTGAGTGCCAGCTCTCTTAGCTGTGCCTAAAGCGCCAACTAGGAGCATCCTTCTATATTGCCCTCGTATATGAGCTGAGTTTGAGGAGTGTTGTATAGTCTGGACATATAAGAGGAAAAATAAGAGTTTGATTGGGTGGGCTTTCTTTTTAGACGTCGATAGTTGGGTGTACGTCAGTTGAGAAGAAGCAACGAGGGGAGCAGGTAGTTGGCGAGCGCTTCTTTAAGAGCCCCCAACGATTACTTGGGGTGGCTGAGAGCGCACCACTTGGCGCCACGTGTCGCGCTTTGGACGCTTCCTTCGAATTTTGTTTTTTTCGCATGTGTTTTGGCTTTTTAAACGGGGTTTTTTTTGGATTTTCTGACTTTTTGGTTTTCCGCCGGTCTTTCTTGGCTTTTGGACCAACAAAACAAATTTGAATATTTTTTGCGCGAAAAAACACATTATTTCTTCCGCGAGAGGCATGATTTTGCTTTCACGAGAGGCACAACCATGCCTCTCGAAAATGAAAAAAAATGTGTTTTATGTTTTTTCCTTTCACGAGAGACACGGTTTTGCTTCCGCGAGAGGCACGACCGTGCCTCCCGAAAATGGGAAAAATATGTTTTCTGTTTTTTCCTTCCACGAGAGGCACAGTTGTGCTTTCGCGAGAGGCATGTCTATGCCTCTCGGAAACAAAAAAAAAACGTGTTTTTTATTTTTTTTTTCTTTATGCAAGAGGCACTTTTTGCTTTCGCGAGAAGCACGGCCGTGCCTGTCAGAAACGGGAAAAAACGCGTTTTTTGTTTGTTTTTCTTCAGTGAGAGGCACGGTTTTACTTCCATGAGAGGCACGGTTGTGCTTTTGCGAGAGGCATGGCGCGCCTCTTTAGGAAGGAAAAAAACATGCTCCCAGTTCGGTTTTTCCGTATGTTTTTTTTGTGAAAAAACAAGTTCGTCAAAACATGTTAACATAGGATCCGGTTTTGAAGATCTCGACACGAAAAATCCAATGATAAAAACATTGGAGATTTAGACGCATGGTTTAAGAGATAAAACATTTTGAATAAACGGATGTACGAAAAAATAGAAAACTCTCAGGTTGCGACAAGTGGCGTGCATGCAGTGCGTCACTTGTCGCAACCTGAGAAGGTGAAATTGATTTTCGAAAGGAGTACTCCTTAATTAGTGATTTTGGCCCCCGAGTGAACGTTTTGGCCATTTGTTGGGCCATCAAAACCTTGTTCTTTCTACAAAAGTAATAAAGCCCAACAGTGTAAATAAAAAAGTTAGTAAAAATAAAAAATATTGTAAAAAAATTGTCATGATGCAATTTTTTTGCCATCTACAACATGAAATTGCCAACTATTTATAAGAACATGCTAAAAAACTTAATTTCCATTGTATATAGAATAAAAACACCTATATGTATAAAACCCTTAATTTGCAGTCTTTCAAGATTTCATGTATATATAAGAATAAAAAATAATAACCGAGGAGAATTTGCAGTCAATCAGAATTGCAACATACAGCCTCTCTGTGTGTGTGTGTGTCTCTCTCTCTCATCTCATCATCTCACTGCTTGAGTGCTCTCCTAGATCCGCCCTGAAGCTTCCTCTCCTCTCCTCCTTCGTCGGCTGGCAGGAGAAGGGAGGAAGGGCTCGGATCCACTCCTCCCTTTGTTTATCCACCTTATGTTTCGTCCTATACGGCTAGATCTAGGTATTATTTTGTTGGACTGGAGGCTCTGACGAACACTTGTGGATGTTCTCTATATCGTCGTTCTTGTCAGCCCCTGCGATGGTGTGCCTTGGATGGTCACCTAATTCAGAAGGCCATGACCCCGGGGGTATCCTAATTAGGACGGACCAAATGGGGACATGGGCGGGCACCTGAAGCCCAAGCAACAAAAGGAACTGACCTCGCCCTAGCCCATTCCACAAGGCAAGGTCGATGATGGCCAAGATCACATCGCGCCGCTATGTAAACTCTAGACCTTCATATCTATATAAAGGGAGGTCTAGGTATCCTCTAGGACATCTATTGTATATCCACAAACTGTCGGTAGACAGCCTGGTTTTTGCCCCCTTTTCTTTTCTGATTTTTATTTGGTTTTGATTTGAATTTGGAGTTTTGAATCACTTCAGTTGGCTTAAACACTTGGGCACCATCTTGATTTTCACCCAAGTGACTCATTTCTCTTTCTAGCCATCATCTCTTCTCTGGTCAACCTCAAAATAATATTATGAATATTTTTCTTAAATGAAAAATATTCATTTTCTCCTCTAAAACCCTAACCAGCCACTTGTGCTCCAAAGCAACCCCAATTTTTCTTGCCCACAAAAATCTAAGAAAATTCCCAAATATTCTTTGAACCCTAGGGCACCTTTCTGAGCAAAAATATTGCATCACTTTTTGGAATATTTTTTCTACATAAAATATTTTTTATTCTAGACAGAAATGGTAGTTTATACAACAACTACCATTTTACTTGCTCCAATGCTGCTGAATTTTGTTATGCATCACTACCTTCCTAGATAATTGCTAACCTCCAAAGCTCAGCTCCCAACTCTTAGTAGTTTGACCACAGTTAACTCTCAAAGTTACTGTCTAGAAACTTACCACGAAGTAACACTCCAACTTACAACACATGAGCTCGACTCAAAGCATTGGCACAACCCTAAACACTGAGGACTACACGCCAAACATGAAATTGGGGCCAACCGTGGCTCTATGCCAAAGTGCACGTGGTGACCACGCTTGTGCATGGTGCCAGCCGGCTAACCGATGCACTCTGGGTGCCGCCGAGCGTTCTATGCGTCGCGTGCTCGCTTCCCAAGCTGTCGCACCTCGCCAAACCTCGCCACCATCACCGTCTCTACTCCCTTAACTCCCTCCTAGCGCTCGCCAATGCCGGAGCTCGCCGCAGCGAGAATGGGCGCGGTCCGGCCAACAGAACAGTGCGTCGTGCACTGTGTTCGTCGCCACCCCCTCGATCCCGTGGTCGTCACCGCCCACTCACAGTGCCCGCGTGAGCTGCGTCGCCTTCCCCTCGCTCACTGACGCCGTTCGTCCCTGGGCGCCATGTCTAGTTGTCCTCCGGCGGAGCCCGAACCCCTCACCTCGCTCGTCTATAAATACAACCCTTCCCAGCCCTCTCGAGCATCACAAACCCACCTCACACACTCCACAAGACCGTAGGAAGCCGTAGCCCCGCCGGGCAGGCCTCGGGTCGCCGTCCCCAAGCTCGAGCTCGTCGGCGATCCCCATGGTTCGCCCTCACCACTCCAGCCCCTCCCAGGCTCGGGCCACTCTTCCAGAGCCTCCGTCGTGCTTCAGTGGTGCCATCCAACCCGGTTGGAGCCACTGGTGCAGCCTCTGGTCGTCATCATCCCCAACTCCGGCGATCTCCGCTCTCTACCGCCGCTGGAGAGGTTCGTTCCGACGCCGTCCGACCACCCCTAGCTAATCTACGGGTACGTGCAGGTGCGCCTCAGTCTTCTCTCTTGATGTAGCCCTCTAGCTCCGGCCAAGATGCCCTCCTCGCCGACGTGTGCTCCGGCGGAGCCTCGCTGTGCTCTATTTCCTTCTCCCCCTCCCTCTCACGTGACTAGAGGGGCCCACTGTCAAACCACTCTGGCCGCGCCCGAAGCGGTACGAGTGGAGGCACCCCACGGGTTTATGTCTTCGACGTCACCCCCCCAGATCTGTTTTTTATTTAAATCAAATTAAAATTTAAACAGAGAGCTTCAAACAACCACAACTTTTAACCATAAGTCCTAATGAATTGATTCTTTTTGCATTGTGTTCTTTATGAAAATATCTAGCAGCACACCAAAAATAAGATTTTTCTCTGCTGTCTAGAATTTCTATTGAATTTCAGAGCGTTTCTTGATGTTTTCTTTTTATGTTCTTAATTGTTTTCAGAAAGTGAAACTTGTCTTGAGGATCACCAGGAGGAGTGTGAACCTCACCTGCACTAAGGCAAGCCACAACAACATTTTCATGGTGCCATTGCAATATTTGTGATTTTTCAACTTGAATGAATAATTTAGTTCATGCATTTAAATCACTAAAATAAATATACATCTATTATGTTGAATGCTTGTTTGTGTTGATATGTTTGTTTACAGAAGGTTAAAGCTAACTAAGTTAGTTTAAGTCACTAGAAGTTATATTTGATTATGAAGAAATACTTTGTTTATGAAAAAGAATTAGTTTGGCTAATATTTTCTTGAGTGAGAAAAGAATTATGCTAAGTTATTATCATGGTTAGTTTGCTGAATAAACATAACCAGAAAAGTGTTATGAGTTTCTGATATGTATGGTTAGTGATTGATATAGTTGGTCCGTTATTGTTCTAATGATAAGTGATGCATGTTATATGATTGCATTTGCATGGCATATCATGACACCGATTATTTTTACTCTAAGTTGAACATGATAATAACTCAACTTGAACATATCGTTGATCGGGTCATGGTGCCACTGAATCGAGTTTTCCCAAGTGCAACCACATTTGCCTTTATGGGAAGGCCTTTATTCGGTCCGTTGTCATGCCTCTGGTTGATGCCTCCAACGAGGGAAGGTTATGGGCGTGCGTTACCCTGGCCCGGTAAGCATACATAACCTTGTGTGCCCGTTGTTGTTATGGTACCTTGTCCCCATTTGGGATCGTTTATGTTTTGCCACGACGGTGGCCGTTGGTGTCTTTGGTAGACACGGGGCCACCCAGGACTTAGCCCAGTGGGGAGTGAGTCGGAGTGGCCGGGAGAGTGCCATGGCAATGGAGGGGTTCTGTCGGAATGCCGTTGGTCCACCCGATTGGGAGTGCGAGGCCATGGGTTCCGTGGTGTGGGTACAGTGCGCTACCTCTGCAGAGTGTATTTAATCTATCGATAGCCGGGTCCATGGTTACGGACACGCTCGAAAGTAGGTCACACCATGGGTCAATGTTTAAATAATTCTGCACACTAATATAACAACTTTGTACTGTTGGAAAGAGGATGGTTGAGGAACCAGTTTGATGATGGAGACCAAGTTGTTGGTCAGTATGTGATCCGAGAAAGATCATCGTTTGGTTACGAGGTAACCCAATTAAAGACCAAGATGTTGGTCCGTTTGTGATTCGAGAGAGATCACCGTTTGGTAAGCAAGTCCGAGGGACTTGAGTCATGAGATCATGATCACTGCATTTCTAGTATGATTTTGCATTAATGATTAAAGTGGTTAATTATCATGATATTGTTGTCATTATGTTTATGCTTGTTGTGAGCTTGCAAGTACATTCAATGTACTGACCTGACGTGTCATGCCAGCTTTCAGGAAATTCTCATTGGAACGGAGTGCTGTCCGAGTGTAGATCGTGTCCACATCGGTGTCCCTGTGCTATGGAGTCCCGCTTCATCGTCGTTCCGCTACCGCGTAGCTGTCTTGATCGAGGCCCCTTTATGTTCACTAAATAATGTACATATTGTTCAGCCGCACCGTGTGTGCCACTTGGCCTCGCAACTCGTTGTAATATGAACCTTATTCCGCTAGCATCAATAAAGTGGTTGTATTATGTACGAAGATGTTGTGTGTTGCCACAAGACATGGTCTCTGGGCTGGCAATACAGGGTAAACCGGTTGCTCTGAGCCGGGGTGCCACACCGCTTAGTATCAGAGCCGTGCTGACTGTAGGACATGCTAGACTACCGCCGTGTAACTGGACGTTGGTTAGAGTAATAGCTGAGTGCCGATAGTGTTTGTAGCTGGTTGTTGCATTGCATACACTCGTTTATTTTTATTCTAACCTACTAATGGCTGTGAGTGTAGATGGCTCTAGTGCCGTATCCGTGCCAGTTGCAGTTGATGCCATACACGTCGCCGCATCTCCTTTGCAACGTGTGGCATCGGCTGTACCCTCTCGGTGACGACCCAGTCTATCGTGTGTACCGGGAGCGTCTAGCAGACTTAGTGTATGAGTATCACGCAGTGGTTACTCTGCGCACCAATTCATCTTCCAGCACTTACATTCGTACCTCCAGGAGCGGTTTCGCTTCTACCGCTTCTCAGGCTGTCTAGTTTGCTGCATTTGAGGTCCTCGTCGAGCTGCGCTATAACGAGGTCCAAATGTAGAACCATCCAGGTTTCCACTACTATCCTTCCTTGCACGACAATGGTCGTGTCCGTTTTCCTATCGTTGATCCGGAGTCTGATAGTACTACTAGCCACCTTTCTCGCTACATCACTGCTAGCTACCTTCTGATTCACGAGCTGGCTCGAGAGCTGACTCGTGCTCGCACTGCTTTAGTTGCTACTAGAGCATTCACTACTCCATCGTCTACGGGATTTACTCCTTATATTCCATCCAGTTCTAGCTCACCTATATCACCGGTTACTCCTTGGAGTAGCTCGGGCACCTCGACCGTGAATCCTCTCAGTGCTCCTGCTGAGTGGGTTTCCCTTCTCACTACCCCCGTAGCCCCGATGATTCAGCCCCATCCTGCACCTGCTCCGGAGGGAGAGCCCTCGAGGCAGCGTCGTCGTGTTACCTTTAACCCGGAGGTCTCGGTTAACATCGTGAGTTCAAGATCCGAGTCCGCATCAGGAGAGGACCCCGCAACACCAGCAGAGCATTAGAGCGCTCGAGTATCCGCAGTTGTTAGGTTGATGTACGGATGTAGTCATACGATTCTGAAGGGGAACATTGCAGAAAACAAAAAATTTCCTACGGTTTCACCAAGATCCATCTAGAAGTTCATCTAGCAATGAGTGATCGGATTGCATCTACATACCTTTGTAGATCACATGCGGAAGCGTTCAAAGAACGGGGATGAGGAAGGCGTACTCGACGTGATCCAAATCACCGGAGATTCTAGCGCCGAACAGACGGCACCTCCGCGTTCAACACACGTACGGTTAGCGTAACGTCTCCTCCTTCTTGATCCAGCAAGGGGGAGGAGAGGTTGAGGAAGATGGATCCAGCAGCAGCACGACGGCGTGGTGGTGATGGAGCTGCAGTACTCCGGCAGGGCTTCACTAAGCACTATTGAGGAGGAGGATGTGTTGGAGAGGGAGAGGGAGGCACCAAAGATGTGTTATGAGAGGCCCTCCTTCCCCACTATATATAGGGAGTCAAGGGGGGGCGCCGGCCCTAGGAGATCCAATCTCCTAGGGGGGGTGTGGCCAAGGGAGGAATCCCTCCTCCCCAAGGCACCTAGGGGGTGCCTTCCCCCTTTGGGACTCTTCCCTTCCTTGAACCCTAGGCACATGGGCCTCTTGGGGCTGGTGCCCTTGGCCCATATAGGCCAAGGCGCACCCCCTACAGCCCATGTGGCCCCCCGGGGCAGGTGGCCCCACCCGGTGGACCCCCGGGACCCTTCCGGTGGTCCCGGTACAATACCGGTGACCCCGAAACTTGTCCCGATGGCCGAAATAGCACTTCCTATATATAATTCTTTACCTCTGGACCATTCCAGAACTCCTCGTGACATCCGGGATCTCATCTGGGACTCCGAACAACATTCGGGTTACTGCATATACATATCCCTACAACCCTAGCGTCACCGAACCTTAAGTGTGTAGACCCTACGGGTTCGGGGGACATGTAGACATGACCGAGACGACTCTCCGGTCAATAACCAACAGCGGGATCTGGATACCCATGTTGGCTCCCACATGCTCCTCGATGATCTCATCGGATGAACCACGATGTCGAGGATTCAAGCAACCCCGTATACAATTCCCTTTGTCAATCGGTATGTTACTTGCCCGAGATTCGATCGTCGGTATCCCAATACCTCGTTCAATCTCGTTACCGGCAAGTCACTTTACTCGTACCATAATGCATGATCCCGTGACCAGACACTTGGTCACTTTGAGCTCATAATGATGATGCATTACCGAGTGGGCCCAGTGATACCTCTCCGTCATACGGAGTGACAAATCCCAGTCTTGATCCGTGTCAACCCAACAGACACTTTCGGAGATACCCGTAGTATACCTTTATAGTCACCCAGTTACGTTGTGACGTTTGGCACACCCAAAGCACTCCTACGGCATCCGGGAGTTACACGATCTCATGGTCTAAGAAAAAGATACTTGACATTGGAAAACTCTAGCAAACGAACTATACGATCTTGTGCTATGTTTAGGATTGGGTCTTGTCCATCACATCATTCTCCTAATGATGTGATCTCGTTATCAATGACATCCAATGTCCATAGTCAGGAAACCATGACTATCTGTTGATCAACGAGCTAGTCAACTAGAGGCTTACTAGGGACATGTTGGTGTCTATTATTCACACATGTATTATGATTTCCGGATAACACAATTATAGCATGAATAAAGACAATTATCATGAACAAGGAAATATAATAATAATGCTTTTATTATTGCCTCTAGGGCATATTTCCAACAGTCTCCCACTTGCACTAGAGTCAATAATCTAGTTACATTGTGATGAATCGAACACCCATGGAATTCTGGTGTTGATCATGTTTTGCTCTAGGGAGAGGTTTAGTCAACAGATCTGCTACATTCAGGTCCGTGTGTACTTTACAAATATCTATGTCTCCATCTTGAACATTTTCACGAATGGAGTTGAAGCGACGCTTGATGTGCCTTGTCTTCTTGTGAAACCTGGGCTCCTTGGCAAGAGCAATAGCTCCAGTGTTGTCACAGAAGAGCTTGATTGGCCCCGACGCATTGGGTATGACTCCTAGGTCGGTGATGAACTCCTTCACCCAAATTGCTTCATGTGCTGCCTCCGAGGCTGCCATGTACTCCGCTTCACATGTAGATCCCGCCACGACGCTCTGCTTGCAACTGCACCAGCTTACTGCCCCACCATTCAAAATATACACGTATCCGGTTTGTGACTTCGAGTCATCCAGATCTGTGTTGAAGCTAGCGTCGACGTAACCCTTTACGACGAGCTCTTCGTCACCTCCATAAACGAGAAACATTTCCTTAGTCCTTTTCAGGTACTTCAGGATATTCTTGACCGCTGTCCAGTGTTCCTTGCCGGGATTACTTTGGTACCTTCCTACCAAACTTACGGAAAGGTTTACATCAGGTCTGGTACACAGCATGGCATACATAATAGAACCTATGGCTGAGGCATAGGGGATGACACTCATCTCTTCTATATCTTCTGCCGTGGTCGGACATTGAGCTGAGCTCAATTTCACACCTTCCAGCACAGGCAAGAACCCCTTCTTAGACTGATCCATATTGAACTTCTTCAATATCTTATCAAGGTATGTGCTTTGTGAAAGACCTATGAGGCGTCTTGATCTATCTCTGTAGATCTTGATGCCTAATATATAAGCAGCTTCTCCAAGGTCCTTCATTGAAAAACTCTTATTCAAGTAGGCCTTTATGCTGTCCAAGAGTTCTATATCATTTCCCATCAAAAGTATGTCATCTACATATAATATGAGAAATGCTACAGAGCTCCCACTCACTTTCTTGTAAACACATGCTTCTCCATAAGTCTACGTAAACCCAAACGCTTTGATCATCTCATCAAAGCGAATGTCCCAACTCCGAGATGCTTGCACCAGCCCATAAATCGAGCGTTGGAGCTTGCACACCTGGTCAGCATTCTTAGGATCGACAAAACCTTCCGGCTGCATCATATACAATTCTTCCTTACGAAAACCATTAAGGAATGCCGTTTTGACGTCCATTTGCCATATTTCATAATCATAGAATGCGGCAATCGCTAACATGATTCAGACGGACTTCAGCTTCGCTACCGGTGAGAAAGTCTCATCGTAGTCAACCCCTTGAACTTGTCGATAACCCTTAGCGACAAGCCGAGCTTTATAGATGGTCACATTACCATCCGCGTCTGTCTTCTTCTTAAAGATACATTTATTTTCTATGGCTCGCCGCTCAACGGGCAAGTCAGTCAAAGTCCATACTTCGTTTTCATACATGGATCCTATCTCGGATTTCATGGCTTCTAGCCATTTGTCAGAATCCGGGCCCGCCATCGCTTCTTCATAGTTTGAAGGTTCACCGTTGTCTAACAACATGATTTCCAAGACAGGGTTGCCGTACCACTCTGGTGCGGAACGTGTCCTTGTGGACCTTCGAATTTCAGTAGGAGCTTGATCAGAAGTATCTTGATCATCATCATTAACTTCCTCTCTAGTCGGTGCAGGCACCTCAGGAACATTTTCTTGAGTTGCACCATTTTCCGGTTCAAGAGGTAATACTTCATCAAGTTCTACTTTCCTCCCACTTACTTCTTTCGAGAGAAACTCTTTCTCTAGAAAGGACCCATTCTTGGCAACAAAGATCTTGCCTTCGGATCTGAGGTAGAAGGTATACCCAATAGTTTCTTTAGGGTATCCTATGAAGACGCATTTTTCCGATTTGGGTTCGAGCTTTTCAGGTTGAAGTTTCTTGACATAAGCATCGCATCCCCAAACTTTTAGAAACGACAGCTTAGGTTTCTTCCCAAACCATAATTCATACGGTGTCGTCTCAACGGATTTCGACGGAGCCCTATTTAAAGTGAATGCGGCAGTCTCTAAAGCATACCCCCAAAAAGATAGCGGTAAATCGGTAAGAGACATCATAGATCGCACCATATCTAATAGAGTGCGATTACGACGTTCGGATACACCATTACGCTGAGGTGTTCCAGGCGGCGTGAGATGTGAAACTATTCCACATTTTCTGAAGTGTGTGCCAAACTCGTGACTCAAGTATTCTCCTCCACGATCTGATTGTAGGAACTTGATTTTCCTGTCACGTTGATTCTCAACCTCACTCTGAAATTCCTTGAACTTTTCAAAGTTTTCAGACTTGTGTTTCATTAAGTAGATATACCCATATCTACTCAAGTCATCAGTGAGGGTGAGAACATAACGATAGCCACCGCGAGCCTCAACACTCATTGGACCGCACACATCAGTATGTATGATTTCCAATAAGTTGATTGCTCGCTCCATTGATCCTGAGAACGGAGTCTTGGTCATTTTACCCATGAGGCATGGTTCACACGTGTCAAATGATTCGTAATCATGAGACTCTAAAAGTCCATCAACATGGAGCTTCTTCATGCTTTTGACACCTATGTGACCAAGGCGGCAGTGCCACAAGTATGTGGGACTATCATTATCAATCTTACATCTTTTGGTACTCACACTATGAACATGTGTAGCATTACGCTCGAGATTCATTAAGAATAAACCATTCACCATCGGAGCATGACCATAAAACATATCTCTCATACAAATAGAACAACCATTATTCTCGGATTTAAATGAGTAGCCATCTCGTATTAAACGAGATCCTGATACAATGTTCATGCTCAAACTTGGCACTAAATAACAATTATTGAGGTTCAAAACTAATCCCGTAGGTAAATGTAGAGGTAGCGTTCCGACGGCGATCACATCGACCTTGGAACCATTCCCGACGCGCATCGTCACCTCGTCCTTCGCCAGTCTCCGCTTATTCCGCAGCTCCTGCTTTGAGTTACAAATGTGAGCAACTGCACCGGTATCAAATACCCAGGAGCTACTACGAGTACTGGTAAGGTACACATCGATTACATGTATATCACATATACCTTTCGTTTTGCCGGCCTTCTTGTCCGCTAAGTATTTGGGGCAGTTCCGCTTCCAGTGACCACTTTGCTTGCAATAAAAGCACTTAGTCTCGGCCTTGGGTCCATTCTTTGGCTTCTTCCCGGCAGCTTGCTTGCCGGGCGCGGCAACTCCCTTGCCGTCTTTCTTGAAGGTTTTCTTACCCTTGCCTTTCTTGAACTTAGTGGTTTTATTCACCATCAACACTTGATGTTCCTTTTTGACTTCTACCTCTGCTGATTTCAGCATTGCAAATACTTCAGGAATGGTCTTTTCCATCCCCTGCATATTGAAGTTCATCACAAAGCTCTTGTAGCTCGGTGGAAGCGACTGAAGGATTCTGTCAATGACCGCGTCATCCGGGAGATTAACTCCCAGCTGAGTCAAGCGGTTATGTAACCCAGACATAGTGAGTATGTGCTCACTGACAGAATTGTTTTCCTCCATCTTACAGCTGAAGAACTTGTCGGAGACTTGATATCTCTCGACCCGGGCATGAGCTTGGAAAACCATTTTCAGCTCTTCGAACATCTCATATGCTCCGTGTCTCTCAAAACGCTTTTGGAGCCCCGGCTCTAAGCTGTAAAGCATGCCGCACTGAACGAGGGAGTAGTTATCGGTACGTGCCTGCCAAGCGTTCATAACGTCTTGTTCTGCAGGGAGAACAGGTGCGTCACCCAGCGGTGCTTGTAGGACATAATCTTTCTTGGCAGCTATGAGGATGATCCTCAGGTTTCGGACCCAGTCCGTGTAGTTGCTGCCATCGTCTTTCAGCTTGGTTTTCTCTAGGAACGCGTTGAAGTTGAGGACTACGTTGGCCATTTGATCTACAAGACATATTGTAAACATTTTAGACTAAGTTCATGATAATTAAGTTCATCTAATCAAATTATAATGAACTCCCACTCAGATAGACATCCCTCCAGTCATCTAAGTATAACATGATCCGAGTTAACTAGGCCGTGTCCGATCATCACGTGAGACGGACTAGTCAACGTCGGTGAACATCTTCATGTTGATCGTATCTTCTATACGACTCATGCTCGACCTTTCGGTCTTCTATGTTCCGAGGCCATGTCTGTACATGCTAGGCTCGTCAAGTCAACCTAAGTGTTTTGCATGTGTAAATCTGTCTTACACCCGTTGTATGTGAACGTTAGAATCTATCACACCTGATCATCATGTGGTGCTTCGAAACAACGAACTGTCGCAACGGTGCACAGTTAGGGGGAACACTTTCTTGAAATTATTATGAGGGATCATCTTATTTACTACCGTCGTTCTAAGTAAACAAGATGCATAAATATGATAAACATCACATGCAATCAAATAATAAAAGTGACATGATATGGCCAATATCACATAGCTCCTTTGATCTCCATCTTGGGGCTCCATGATCATCTTGTCACCGGCATGACACCATGATCTCCATCATCATGATCTCCATCATTGTGTCTCCATGAAGTTGCTCGCCAACTATTACTTCTACTACTATGGCTAGCGCGTTTAGCAATAAAGTAAAGTAATTTACATGGCGTTTCTCAATGACACGCAGGTCATACAAAAAATAAAGACAACTCCTATGGCTCCTGCCGCTTGTCATACTCATCGACATGCAAGTCGTGATTCCTATTACAATAGCATGAACATCTCATACATCACATATAGATCATTCATCATTCATCACAACTTTGGCCATATCATATCACAAAGCACTTGCTGCAAAAACAAGTTAGACGTCCTCTAATTGTTGTTGCAAGTTTTACGTGGCTGAAATAGGGTTCTAGCAAAAACGTTTTCTTACCTACGTGAAAGCCACAACGTGATTTTTCAACTTCTATTTACCCTTCATAAGGACCCTTTTCATTGAATCCGCTCCAACTAAAGTGGGAGAGACAGACACCCGCCAGCCACCTTATGCAACTTGTGCATGTTAGTCGGTGGAACCGGTCTCACGTAAGCGTACGTGTAAGGTTGGTCTAGGCCGCTTCATCCCACAATACCGTTGAAGCAAGATAAGACTAGTAACGGCAATAAAGTTGACAACATCAACGCCCACAACAAATTGTGTTCTACTCGTGCAAGAGAACTACGCATAGACCTAGCTCATGATGCCACTGAAGGGGAACATTGCAGAAAACAAAAAATTTCCTACGGTTTCACCAAGATCCATCTAGGAGTTCATCTAGCAATGAGTGATCAGATTGCATCTACATACCTTTGTAGATCACGCACGGAAGCGTTCAAAGAACGGGGATGAGGAAGGCGTACTCGACGTGATCCAAATCACCGGAGATTCTAGCGCCGAACGGACGGCACCTCCGCGTTCAACACACGTACGGTTAGTGTAAAGTCTCCTCCTTCTTGATCCAGCAAGGGGGAGGAGAGGTTGAGGAAGATGGCTCCAGCAGCAGCACAACGGCGTGGTGGTGATGGAGCTGCAGTACTCCGGCAGGGCTTCGCTAAGCACTATGGAGGAGGAGGATGTGTTGGAGAGGGAGAGGGAGGCACCAAAGATGTGTTATGAGAGGCCCTCCTTCCCCGCTATATATAGGGAGTCCAAGGGGGGAGCCGGCCCTAGGAGATCCAATCTCCTAGGGGGGTGCGGCCAAGGGAGGAATCCCTCCTCCCCAAGGCACCTAGGGGGTGCCTTCCCCCTTTGGGACTCTTCCCTTCCTTGAACCCTAGGCGCATGGGCCTCTTGGGGCTGGTGCCCTTGGCCCATATAGGCCAAGGCGCACCCCCTACAGCCCATGTGCCCCCCCGGGGCAGGTGGCCCCACCCGGTGGACCCCCGGGACCCTTCCGGTGGTCCCGGTACAATACCGGTGACCCTGAAACTTGTCCCGATGGCCGAAATAGCACTTCCTATATATAATTCTTTACCTCCGGACCATTCCGGAACTCCTCGTGATGTCCGGGATCTCATCCGGGACTCCGAACAACATTCGGGTTACTGCATATACATATCCCTACAACCCTAGCGTCACCGAACCTTAAGTGTGTAGACCCTACGGGTTCGGGAGACATGTAGACATGACCGAGACGACTCTCCGGTCAATAACCAACAGCGGGATTTGGATACCCATGTTGGCTCCCACATGCTCCTCGATGATCTCATCGGATGAACCACGATGTCGAGGATTCAAGCAACCCCGTATACAATTCCCTTTGTCAATCGGTATGTTACTTGCCCGAGATTCGATCGTCGGTATCCCAATACCTCGTTCAATCTCGTTACCGGCAAGTCACTTTACTCGTACCGTAATGCATGATCCCGTGACCAGACACTTGGTCACTTTGAGCTCATAATGATGATGCATTACCGAGTGGGCCCAGTGATACCTCTCCGTCATACGGAGTGACAAATCCCAGTCTTGATCCGTGTCAACCCAATAGACACTTTCGGAGATACCCGTAGTATACCTTTATAGTCACCCAGTTACGTTGTGACGTTTGGCACACCCAAAGCACTCCTACGGCATCCGGGAGTTACACGATCTCATGGTCTAAGAAAAAGATACTTGACATTGGAAAACTCTAGGAAACCATGACTATCTGTTGATCAACGAGCTAGTCAACTATAGGCTTACTACGGACATGTTGGTGTCTATTATTCACACATGTATTACGATTTCCGAATAACACAATTATAGCATGAATAAAGACAATTATCATGAACAAGGAAACATAATAATAATGCTTTTATTATTGCCTCTAGGGCATATTTCCAACAGATTCATGATGTTTCGTTCTATGTATGAGAATAGTCGAACTTATCATGTCATTTATCTTTCATGTATGAGTCTATGTATAATTATGTTGGAACTTTCTTTTATTCGCCGTGTTTCCTTCGTTGCTTCACTTTCTTTCGGGTTTTGTCGCCGGCTTTTCCCCACTATATTTTTGGATGTTGCTCATCTCAGATTGTGTTGTCTTGGGAAAAAAATAATAGGATGACGCAGGGAGGCAGCAGTAGCGCCGCTTGTGAGGATGTCCCTGTTCGTTGTTCCGCACAACAGGCAGGACACTCCCCCGAGCCGTACGTTTCACCACCGCCTCCACCGCCAAATCCGCCCTCCACCGAGCAAATTCTACGCATGTTTGAGGAAAGGAGGAATAATGATATGATTGAAATATTAAGGAGTGTACAAGCTATGGTTGGGCAGAATGGAAATTAGAACGGTCATCACTCCAAACTGTCAGATTTTCAGAGAACCAAGCCTCCCAGTTTCAGTCAGGTTATTGATCCCTTGGACGCAGACGACTGGTTACGAACTATTGAGAAGAAGCTTGAGATTGCTCGTACTGAAGAGAATGACAAAGTCCCGTTTGCAACTCATTATCTTGAAGGCGCTCCCGCCATATGGTGGGAAAATGCAAAAGCCATGTGGCCTGTTCATGAAGAAATCACCTGGACAAAGTTCAAGGACTAGTTCCACAAATACCATATTCCTGATGGAATTATGAAGGTCAAGTAGCATGAATTCCTCGCGCTCCTCAAAGGAAGTCAGTCTATGAGTGAATATTTGCATAAGTTCAATCATTTGGCCCGTTACTCCCTTCATGATGTGGCCACCGAAGAAAGAAAGATTGATAGGTTTCTTGGGGGATTAAACCAGCATCTCCGATGCACCCTCAGTATGTTTGATTTCCCCGATTTCCAAACTCTGGTAAACAAAGCTCTCATTGCTGAAAGAGAGCACAAGCTTATACATGACAACAAGCCTACAATTAACGATCACAAGTGCAAGTTTGAGACGAGGAAGGAGGTTCAGCCAGTGCAAAAGGCTCGTACCTGGCATCATACTCAAGTAGAGTACAAGCCCAATTGGCAGCAGAATGTTAACAAAACCACTACACAAGTCAACAATGTTGTGACCAACCCGGTGCGAGAAGAGAGCCAACGCAACAATTCTTGTTTCATTTGTGGACAAACCGGACATTATGCCAGGTAGTGTCCAAAGAACGGCAAGACTAATGCTCCATTCAGGCCACAAGTCAACTTTGTGGGGCCACACCCTGTCCAGCAACACATCACCGGGAAAGTCCATCACCTCTCCGTAGACGAAGCCCAAGACAACCCCGAAGTCGTCATTGGTATGTTTTCTGTTAACAGCATACCTTCCATAATTTTATTTGACTCAAGGGCTTCCCACTCTTTTATTTCGCGGAGTTTTGCTACCCAAAACAAATTTTCTTGTTCAATTTTGAGCAAGAATATGCTGGTACAATCCCCGGGATCTTTGCTCAAAAGCAATCTGGTCTGCCGTAATCTGGAAATTAGTATCAACGGAGTCCGTTTTCCAACTTATTTGATAGTCATTGAATCTATCAAGTTGGACATTATTTTGGGGATGAATTGGTTAACCCAATATCAAGTATGCATTAACTGCGCGACCCGAGAAGTCACCTTGACAAGTCAAGAGGGGCAGACTACAAAATTCTATGCATGCATGAGCATACCCAAGAAAGAAATGATCTTCACCGTTGTGGCTGGTGCATTGGAATTAATTCCTATGGTCAGTGAGTTTCCTAATGTATTCCCAGAAGAACTGCCAGGCATGCCGCCAGACCGAGAGCTTGAGTTTGCAATAGATCTTGTGCCCGGAACCGCACCGTTATACAAGAAATATTATCGGATGCCTTCGTCAGAATTAGTGGAGCTAAAGAAACAGCTTGATGAGTTGCTCTAGAAAGGTTATATCCGTCCCAACTCTTCACCATGGGGATCACCTGCTATATTCGTGGATAAGAAAGATGGCAGTCTCCATATGTGTGTGGATTACCGTCAGTTGCATGATGTCACCATCAAAAACAAATATCAGTGCCTAGGATTGATGACTTATTTGATCAGCTTAGTGGGGAAAAAGTATTCTCCAAAATTGATTTAAGGACAGGATACCACCAACTCAAGATTAAAAAGGAAGATATTCCTAAGACTGCGTTCACTACTCGGTACGGTCTTTATGAATATACCATTATGTCCTTCGACCTTACCAATGCCCCTGCTTTCTTCATGCATATGATGAATAAAGTATTCATGGACTTCCTCGATAAATTTCTGGTGGTTTTCATCGATGATATTCTCATATACTCAAAAAGTGAAGAAGAGCACAAAGGACACCTCAAAGCTGTCCTACAAAGACTCCGTGACCATCAACTCTATGCCAAATTCAGTAAATGCGAGTTTTGGCTCAAGCAAGTTGGATTTCTTGGGCATATACTGTCAGCGGAAGGTATAGCCGTAGATCCAAGCAAGGTGAAGGACGTACTTGATTGGCTGGCACCCACAACAGTATCCCAAATCCGGAGTTTCCTTGGATTAGCCGGATACTATCATCGTTTTAGTGAAGGATTCTCTAAGATTGCCAAGCCAATGACAGAGCTTCTCAAGAAAGATAAGAAATTTGAATGGACTGAGGATTGCGAGAAAAGTTTCAATGAGCTGAAAACCAGACTGACAACAACACCTATGTTGACCCTTCCAGACATCTATCGTAGCTTTGATGTGTACTGTGACACTTCCAGACAAGGTCTTGGATGCGTACTTATGCAAGATGGAAAGGTGGTAGCATATGCATCTCGCCAGCTCCGACCCCACGAAGGGAACTATCCTACTCATGATCTGGAATTGGCCGCGGTGGTTCATGCTTTAAAAATTTGGAGACACTACCTCATTGGGAAAAGGTGCCAAATATTTACCGACCACAAAAGTCTCAAGTATATATTCACTTAGCTAGATTTGAATCTCCGCCAACGAAGATGGCTTGAGTTAGTCAAGGACTATGATCTTGGAATTAATTACCACCCGGGTAAGGCCAACGTGGTTGCCGATGCACTCAGCCGAAAGCCTGTCAGTCTGAATGCCATGATGGAATCCTTGCCTCCCGAACTTCAGGAAGAGATTACCCAGCTCCACCTGGTCATAGTTGATGCATGTCTTGCTAGTATTATGGAAATTACTCCTACCCTCGAGGATGAGGTCCGCAAGGCCCAGCCAAATGACCCAGAGTTACAAAAACATGCCAGGCGTATGTTGGTAGGACCGACCCCAGATTTTTCTAAGGATCAACAAGGTACACTAAGGTTCCGCGGAAGGATTTGTGTACCAAATCAAGCCGACTTAAGGAAGAGGATACTGTCAGAAGCACACGAATCTTCGTATTCCATTCACCCCGGAGGTACTAAAATGTACAAAGACCTTCGACAGATATTCTAGTGGGATGGGATGAAGAAGGATATTGCCTATTTTGTGGCCTGTTGCGACATATGCAACAAAGTGAAGGCGGAACACCAGAGACCAGCCGGACTTTCCAACCATTGCCCATTTCACAATGGAGGTGGGATGATGTCTGCATGGCTTTTATCACAGGGCTGCCAACGACTCACTGAGGAAATACCGCAGTATGGGTCATAGTGGACACCTTAACCAAGGTAGCTCATTTTATTCCCATCAAAACCACATACCGCACCGATCAACTCGCACAATTGTATGTGTCCAGAATAGTCAGTCTGCATGGAGTACCTCAAACAATCACTTCCGACCGGGGGTCACTATTTACCTCCGCTTTTTGGTCACGTCTCCATCAAGCTTTGGGGACAACCCTAAAATATAGTACCGCTTACCATCCCCAGACCGATGGACAGAATGAGCGGGTAAACCAAATACTCAAAGATATGCTTCGAGCATGTGCCTTGGCCCAAGGGCCTAAATGGGAAGACTGTCTGCCGTATGCCGAGTTCTCCTACAACAACAGTTCCAGACTAGTTTAAAGATGTCACCTTATGAGGCTCTGTATGGCCATAAGTGCCGCACTCCATTGAATTGGTCTCAATCCGGAGATAGCCGCATTTTTGGAAGAGATCTCATGATGGAAGCTGAAAAACAAGTCAAGGAAATCCGAGACCGATTGCAATTAGCCAAATCCCGACAGAAAAGTTACTATGATGCAAAACACCGACAGATCAGTTTTGAACCCGGAGAGCATGTATACCTCCGAGTCACCCCTATGAAGGGAGTCAAGAGGTTTCAGACTCGCGAAAAATTGGCACCCAGGTTTATTGGTCCGTTCCCAGTTATGTCCAGAGTGGGTACTGTTGCATATCGGTTGGAACTACCCCCAGAATTGTCAGAAGTGCACAATGTGTTCCATGTCTCCTAGTTGAGACGATGTATATCACCGCTCAAGAAAAAAACTGCTGTGACAGAAATAGAGTTCGCTAAGGATTTAATGTACGAAGAGAGACTGTTTAGAATTTTGGATGAGGTGGAAAGGGTCACTCGTAGTAAAACGAGAAAATTTTACAAGGTTTAGTGGGAGCACCACACAGAGGCAGAAGCAACTTGGGAACAAGAAGAGTTTCTAAAGGCAAACTATCCAAAATTGTTTTCCTGAGCAACCGAATCTCGAGGACGAGATTCATCCTAAGTGGGGGAGGTTTGTGACAGCCTGGTTTTTGCCCCCTCTTCTTTTCTGTTTTTTATTTGGTTTTGATTTGAATTTGGAGTTTTGAATCACTTCAGTTGGACTTAAACACTTGGGCACCACCTTGATTTTAACCCAAGTGACTCATTTCTCCCTCTAGCCATCATTTCTTCTCTGGTCAACCTCAAAATAATATTATGAATATTTTTCTTAAATGGAAAATATTCATTTTCTCCTATAAAACCCTAACCAGCCACTTGTGCTCCGAAGCAACCCCAATTTTGCTTGCCCACAAAAATCTGAGAAAATTCCCAAATATTCTTTGAACCCTAGGGCACATTTTTGAGCAAAAATATTGCATCACTTTTTGGAATATTTTTGCTACATAAAATATTTTCTGTTCTGGACAGAAATGACAGTTTCTACAGCAACTACCATTTTACTTTATCCATGACATTTCTCTTCTGTTTCATATAATTAGATGTAAATATAAAGATAGCTTACTGTCTTGGATAGCTAACCTTTCATAGATTTTTTTGTAAGTTCCCCTTCTCTTTCCTTGTACATTTGTAAATTTGTAAACTTGTAATTTCCTTTTCTTTATTAATAAAGGACTGTGAGGCTGTTGCCTTGCAGTATATAGTCAAAAACTACCATTTTACTTGCTCCAATGCTGCTGAATTTTCTTGTGCATCACTACCTTCCTAGATGATTGCTAACCTCCAAAGCTCAGCCCCCAACTCCTAGTAGTTTGACCACAATTAACTCTCAAAGTTAATGTCCAGAAACTTACCATGAAGTAACACTCCAACTTACAACACCTGAGCTTGACTCAAAGCATTGGCACAACCCTAAAAGCTAAGGACTACACGCCAGACATGAAATTGGGGCCAGCCGTGGCTCTATGCCAAAGTGCACGCGGTGACCACGCGTGTGCACAGTGCTAGCCGGATAACCGACGCGCTCTGGGTGCCGCCGAGCGCTCTGTGCATCGCGTGCTCGCTTCCCAGGCCGCCGCACCTCGCCAAACCCCGCCACCATCACCGTCTCTACTCCCTTAACTCCCTCCTGGCGCTCGCTGACACCGGAGCTCGCCGCAGCGAGCATGGGCGCGGTCCGGCCAACAAAACAGTGCACCGCGCACTGTGTTCATCGCCACCCCCTCGATCCTGTGCTCGTCGCTGCCCACTCATAGTGCCCGCATGAGCTGCGTCACCTTCCCCCTCGCTCACTAGCACCATTCGTCGCCTGGTGCCGTGTCCAGGTGTCCTCCAGCGGTGCCCGAACCCCTCACCTCGCTCGCCTATAAATACAGCCCTCCCTAGCCCTCTAGAGCATCACAAACCCACCTCGCACACTCCACAAGACTGTAGGAAGCCATAGCCCGGCCGGGCAGGCCTCGGGCCGCCGTCCTCGAGCTCGAGCTTGCCGGCGATCCCCACGGTTCGCCCCCACCGCTCTGATACGTCTCCAACGTATCTATAATTTTTGATTGTTCCATGCTATTATATTATCTATTTTGGATGTTTAATGGGCTTTAATATACCTTTTTATATTATTTTTGAGACTAACCTACTAACCAAAGGCCCAGTGCAAATTGATGTTTTTTGCCTATTTTAGTGTTTCGCAGAAAAGGAATATCAAACAGAATCCAAACGTAATGAAACCTTCGGGAGAGTAATTTTTGGAACAAACGTGATTCAGGAGACTTGGAGTGGACGTCAAGAAAGAAGCGAGGAGGCCACGAGGCAGGAGGGCGCGCCCCCCACACTCGTGGGCCCCTCGCAACTCCATCGACCTACTTCTTCCTCCTATATATATACCCATATACCCTGAAAACACCTGAGAGCATCATGAAAACCTATTTCCACCGCCGCAACCTTTTGTACCCGTGAGATCCCATCTTGGAGCCTTTTTCGGTGCTTCGCCAGAGGGGGAATCGATCACGGAGGGCTTCTACATCAACACCATAGCCTCTCCGATGATGTGTGAGTAGTTTACCGCAGACCTTCGGGTCCATAGTTATTAGCTAGATGGCTTCTTCTGTCTTTTTGGATCTCAATACAAAGTTCTCCTCGGTTCTCTTGGAGATCTATTCGATGTAATTCTTTTTGCGGTGTGTTTGTCGAGATCCGATGAGTTGTGGGTTTATGATCAAGATTATCTATGAACAATATTTGATTCTTCTCTGAATTCTTTTATGCATGATTTAATATCTTTGCAAGTCTTTTTGAATTATCAGTTTGGTTCGGCCTACTAGATTGATCTTTCTTGAAATGGGAGAAGTGCTTAGCTTTGGGTTCAATCTTGCGGTGTCCTTTCCCAGTGACAGCAGGGGCAGCAAGGCACGTATTGTATTTTTTCCATCGAGGATAAATAGATGGGGTTTATATCATATTGCTTGAGTTTATCCCTCTACATCATGTCATCTTGCCTAATGCATTACTCTGTTCTTATGAACTTAATACTCTAGATACATGCTGGATAGCGGTCGATGTGTGGAGTAATAGTAGTAGATGCAGAATTGTTCCAATCTACTTGTCGCGGACGTGATGCCTATATACATGATCATGCCTAGATATTCTCATAATTATGCACTTTTCTATCAATTGCTTGACAATAATTTGTTCACCCACTTTAGAAATTGCTATCTTGAGAGAAGCCACTAGTGAAACCTATGGCCCCCGGGTCTATTTTCCATCATATTATTTTCCTATCTACTTGCTATTTCTATCATTGTTTATTTTGCAATATTTATTTTCCAATCTATACAATAAAAATACAAAAAATATTTATCTTATTATCTCTATCAGATCTCACTTTCGTAAGTGACCGTGAAGGGATTGACAACCCCTTTATCGCGTTGGTTGCGAGGTTCTTGTTTGTTTGTGCAGGTACTAGGGACTTGCGTGTTACCTCCTACTGGATTGATACCTTGGTTCTCAAAAACCGAGGGAAATACTTATGCTACTTTGCTGCATCACCCTTTCCTCTTCAAGGGAAAACCAATGCTCAAGAGGTAGCAAGAAGGATTTCTGGCACCATTGCCGAGGAGGTTGCACCAAGTCAAGTCAAGATTTGATCTCCCGTCAACAAGCCATTTCTAGCACCGTTGCCGGGGAGATCTACGCACAAGTCAAGACATACCAAGTACCCATCACAAACTCTTATCCCTCGCATTACATTATTTGCCATTTGCCTCCTGTTTTACTCCCCCCACTTGACCCTTGCTATTTTATTCGCCCTCTTTTCCGTTCGCCTCTTTTCTGTTTGCCTCTTTTGCTTGCTTCTTGTGTGCTTGTGTGTTGGATTGTTTGTCACGATGGCTCAAGACAATACTAAATTATGTGACTTTTTCAATACCAACAACAATGATTTTTTTTAGCATTTCGATTGCTGCTCTTACCGATGCCGAATCTTGTGAAATTAATACTGCTTTGCTGAACCTTGTTATGAAAGATCCTTTTTCTGGCCTTCCTAGTGAAGATGCCACTACCCATCTAAACAACTTTGTTGATTTGTGTGATATGCAAAATAAGAAAGATGTGGATAATGATATTGTTAAATTGAAGCTATTTTCGTTTTCGCTTGAGATCATGCTAAAACTTGGTTTTTGTCTTTACCTAAAAATAGTATTGATTCATGGAATAAGTGCAAACATGCTTTTATCTCTAAGTATTTTCCTCCCGCTAAGATCATCTCTCTTAGAAACGATATTATGAATTTTAATCAACTTGATCATGAGCATGTTGCACAAGCTTGGGAGAGGATGAAATTAATGATACGTAATTGCCCTACACATGGATTAAACTTATGGACGATCATACAATTTTTTTATGCTGGATTGAATTTTGATTCTAGAAATCTTTTAGATTCGGCCGCGGGAGGCACTTTTATGGAAATCACTTTAGGAGAAGCTACTAAACTCCTAGATAATATTATGGTTAATTATTCTCAATGGCACACCGAAAGATCTACTAGTAAAAAGGTTCATGCTATAGAAGAAATTAATGTTTTAAGTGGAAATATGGATGTACTTATGAAATTGTTTGCTAATAAGAGTGTTTCTTCTGATCCTAATGATATACCTTTGTCTACTTTGATTGAGAATAATAATGAATCTATGGGTGTGAATTTTGTTGGTAGGAACAATTTTGGTAACAACCCATATAGAGGAAACTTTAATCCTAGGCTGTTTCCTAGTAATTCCTCTAATAATTATGGTAATTCCTACAACAACTCTCATGGAAATTTTAATAAGATGCCCTTTGATTTTGAGACTAGTGTTAAGGAATTTATGATTTCGTAAAAGAATTTCAATGCTTTGCTTGAAGAAAAATTGCCTAAGATTGATGAGTTGGCTATGAACGTGGATAGAATTTCTCTTGATGTTGATTCTTTGAAACTTAGATCTATTCCACCTAAGCATGATATCAATGAGTCTCTCAAATCTATGAGAATTTCCATTGACGAGTGCAAAGAAAGAACTGCTAGGATGCGTGCTAAAAAAGATTGCTTTATAAAAGCGTGTTCTTCTAGTTTTCACGATAATAAGGATGAAGATCTAAAAGTGATTGATGTGTCTCCTATTAAATCTTTGTTTCGCAATATGAATCTTGATAATACTGGAGATGAGTCAACTTTAGTTAAAAGGCGTCCCAATGATTCGGAGTTTTTAGACCTTGATGCAAAAATTGGTAAAAGTGGGATTGAAGAGGTCAAAACTTTACATAGCAATGAACCCACTATTTTGGATTTCAAGGAATTTAATTATGATAATTGCTCTTTGATAGATTGTATTTCCTTGTTGCAATCCGTGCTAAATTCTCCTCATGCTTATGATCAAAATAAAGCTTTTACTAAACATATCGTTGATGCCTTAATGCAATCTTATGAAGAGAAACTTGAATTAGAAGGCTCTATTCCTAGAAAACTTTATGATGAGTGGGAACCTACTATTAAAATTAAAATTAAATATCATGAATGCTATGCTTTATGTGATTTAGGTGCTAGTGTTTCCACGATTCCAAAAACTTTGTGAGATGTGTTAGGTTTCCGTGAATCTGATGATTGTTCTTTAAATTTGCATCTTGCGGATTCCACTATTAAGAAACCTATGGGAAGGATTAATGATGTTCTTATTGTTGCAAATAGGAATTATGTGCCCGTAGATTCATTTTTCTTGATATATATTGCAATCCTACATGTCCTATTATTCTTGGTAGACCTTTCCTTAGAACGATTAGTGCAATTATTGATATGAAAGAAGGAAATATTAGATTTCAGTTTCCATTAAGGGAGGGCATGGAATACTTCCCTAGGAAGAAAATTAAATTACCTTATGAATCTATTATGAGAGCCACTTACGGATTGCATACCAAAGATGACAATACCTAGATCTATTCTTGTTTTTATGCCTAGCTAGGGGCGTTAAACGGTAGCGCTTGTTGGGAGGCAACCCAATTTTATTTTTGTTTCTTGTTTTTGTTCCTTTTTAGTAATAAATAATTCATCTAGCTTCTTTTTATATGTGGTTTTATGTTTTTAATTAGTGTTTGTGCCAAGTAGAACCTTTGGGAAGACTTGGGGAAGTCTTTGCGATCTTGCTGTAAAAAATAGAAACTTTAGCGCTCATGAGATTTGCTGCCATTTTTTACTGGAGAGTGCGATTAGGTTGATTATTTTTGCAGATGATTAATAGACAAATTCCTCACGTCCAAAAATTTATTTCAGAATTTTTGGGGTTACACAAGTGTTCTAAACCTACAGATTACTACAGAATGTTATGTTTTTGACAGATTCTGTTTTTCGTGTATTGTTTGCTTATTTTGATGAATCTATGGCTAGTATCGGGGGTGATGAACTATAGAGAAGTTGGAATACAGTAGGTTTAACACCAATATAAATAAATAATGAGTTCTTTACAGTACCTTGAAGTGGTGGTTTGTTTTCTTATACTAACGGAGCTCATGAGATTTTCTGTTGAGTTTTGTGTTGTGAAGTTTTCAAGTTTTGGGTAAAGATTTGATGGATTTTGGAATAAGGAGTGGCAAGAGCCTAAGCTTGGGGATGCAAAAGGAACCCCAATGTAAAATTCAAGGACAACCAAAAATCCTAAGCTTGGGGATGCCCCAGAAGGCATCCCCTCTTTCGTCTTCGTCCATCGGTAACTTTACTTGAGGCTATATTTTTATTCACCACATGATATGTGTTTTGCTTGGAGCATCTTGTATGATTTGAGTCTTTGCTTTTTAGTTTACCAAAATCATCCTTGATTTACACACCTTTTGGAGAGACACACATGAATCGGAATTTATTAGAATACTCTATGTGCTTCACTTATATCTTTTGAGCTAGATAATTTTGCTCTAGTGCTTCACTTATATATTTAAGAGCACGGTGGTGGTTTTATTTTATAGAAATTATTGATATCTCATGCTTCACTTATATTATTTTGAGAGTCCTTTAGAACAGCATGGTAATTTGCTTTGGATATAAAATTAGTCCTAATATGATAGACATCCAAGATGGGTATAATAAAACTTTCATAAAAAGTGCATTGAATACTATGAGAAGTCTGATACTTGATGATTGTTTTGAGATATGAAGATGGTGATATTAGAGTCATGCTAGTTTAGTAGTTGTGAATTTGAGAAATACTTGTTCTAAAGTTTGTGATTCCCGTAGCATGCACGTATGGTGAACCGTTATGTGATGAAGTCAGAGCATGATTTATTTATTGATTGTCTTCCTTATGAGTGGCGGCCGGGGACGAGCAATGATCTTTTCCTACCAATCTATCCCCCTAGGAGCATGCGCGTAGTACTTTGTTTTGATAACTAATAGATTTTTTGCAATAAGTATGTGAGTTCTTTATGACTAACGTTGAGTCCATGGATTATACGGACTCTCACCCTTTCACCATTGCTAGCCTCTCTAGTACCGCACAACTTTTGCCGGTACCATACACCCACCATATACCTTCCTCAAAACAGCCACCATACCTACCTATTATGGCATTTCCATAGCCATTCCGAGATATATTGCCATGCAACTTACCACCGTTCCATTTGTTATGACACGCTTCATCATTGTCATATTGCTTTGCATGATCATATAATTGACATCGTATTTGTGGCAAAGCCACCTTTATAATTCTTTCATACATGCCACTCTTGATTCATTGCATATCCCGGTACACAGCCGGAGGCATTCACATAGAGTCATATTTTGTTCTAGCATCGACTTGTAATTTTTGAGTTGTAAGTAAATAAAAGTGTGATGATCATCATTATTAGAGCATTGTCCCAAGTGAGGAAAGGATGATGGAGACTATGATTCCCCCACAAGTCAGGATGAGACTCCGGACGAAAAATAAAAAAAAGGAGGAAAAAGAGGCCATAAAAAAGAGAAAAGGCCCAAATAAAAAAAGAAAAAATATGAGAGAAAAAGAGAGAAGGGACAATGTTACTATCATTTTACCACACTTGTGCTTAAAAGTAGCACCATGATCTTCATGATGGAGAGTCTCCTATGTTGCCACTTTCATATACTAGTGGGAATTTTACATTATAGAACTTGGCTTGTATATTCCAATGACGGGCTTCCTCAAAATGCCCTAGGTCTTCGTGAGCAAGCGAGTTGGATGCACACCCACTTTGTTTCTTTTGCTGAGCTTTCATGCACTTATAGCTCCAGTGCATCCGTTGCATGGCAATCCCTACTCACTCACATTGTGTGACGCCCCAAGACCGACTCTCCATACGTCTTCCATGTTTTCATTGTCGTCGTGTGTTTATTATGTTTGTTGCATTATCATAATTGTTTTGCATATTTCATTCCGATATGTTTATGCCATGATCATGTTGTGTGCCTTGTCACATCTTTGCTTCTTGCACCATACCCATTTCACTTGTTATGCCATGTGTTGCATTGTACCCCTTGTTCCTCTCTCAACCTATCAATGCACTATTGCCTCCTCCTTCCTTCTTCTTTCTTTATTTTTTGGCAAGTGACATTTTTATTCCTCCAAAAATGTTCAATATTTTCCTATCTATTTTAGACCATGTCCTCAACCCCTCTACCAAATTTGATCCCATTTGGGACTTGTTTTGGTTGGATTAAAAATATGGCTCGAGTTTGAATTTAATTCAAACATGAATTATTTTTCTATCCTTAAAAATGCCCAAACCATTTTATTAAAATCCTTCATAAATCCAGGACCTCCATAGTGTGCCTGCGCCCTGCCCTCCTCATCATCCTGCTCATTCTGGCCGTGGGCCATGGACGTGCATTGCCGCTAGCCTCTGCTGCGCGCGTCCCATCTCCCATGTCGCATCCCGGCAACACTTTCATGTTTGAGCCCACCGCTGCACCTTTGCACCACAACGTTGCTCGCTGCACACCAAGTACCCTGGATCGCCAATTCGTCTACCGCCATCAAGTGAACGACTATCGTGGATGTGTGCCGGTGCCATTTGGAATCATCGGGCCCGTCAAGACCCATACCTGGATCGTCAAGTACCATCTCCCGGATTCGCCAAGTACCACGCCGTCGGTGTCCCTCCAAGGTTGATGTTGGAACGTGCATGACTACGCGGATTTGCCAAGTACCATGACGCCCCTGAAGAGTTCGGATTCGACAAGTCCGATGTCGCGCTTGTACAACTACGCTGCCGAGACCAAGACTGGCGAGACCGACCTTGTAACGCTATGCAAAGTACCTCTACTGGTGACTCGAACATCTACAAACCGTGTACAACTACCGCCGCTGTGATTTTCACAAGGAAACGTGTACCTCTACTGTCGCCAATATCGCGAGTTCCTCTACCGTCGTCATGTACCACTACTTCCCCTACTATCGCCGCGGAACGACTACTTCCTCTACTTCCCTCGACGAACTCGTTTCGCCCCGAAAAACGCATGCTTCGAAGGTATAGCCACCGAGACGACGCCTGTGAACGAATGCATGTGATGTATGAGATGATCGTGGTTGTACCGTGTCCGAGTTGTTCTTTGCGAGTTCCTCATTGCCTTGCCGTCGACATGTGGGAACCCGGTATCCGGGAGCACCCCATCATCTTGCATGACGCACTCACACCCACTTACTTTTGCATCGGTATCCCTATGTCACACCCACGATGCGGCTATATCTCCCACATGTCGGAGCACGACTTAGAGGCATAACCCCATAGTAGGCATGTCGCAAGAGGGGTAATATTTACACATCCCATGTACTGAATAAGAAAGGGATAAAGAGTTGGCTTTCAATCGCCACTTCACACAAATACAAGTTAACATACATCATCCAGAATACAATCAAGGTCCGACTACGGAACCAAATAAAGAAAGACAACCCCAAATGCTAGATCCCCGATCGCCCCGACTGGGCTCCACTACTGATCAACTGGAAACGAAACAACACCACGAACACGATCTTCATCGAGCTCCCACTTGAGCTGGGTTGCGTCACCTGCACTGGTATCATCGGCACCTGCATCTGTTTGGAAGTATCTGTGAGTCACGGGGACTCAGCAATCTCACACCCGCGAGATCAAGACTATTTAAGCTTATGGGTAGGATAAGGTAATGAGGTGGAGCTGCAACAAACACTAAGCATACGCAAAAGAGAGCGAGAAGAGAAGCAACACACGATCGTGAACTAGAAGTGATCATGAATCTACTTACGTTTGAGCATAACACAAGAACCGTGTTCACTTCCCGGACTCCGCCGAAAAGAGACCAGCACGGCTACACACGCGGTTGATGCATTTTAATTAAGTTAAGTGTCAAGTTCTCTACAACCAGACATTAACAAATTCCCATCTGCCCATAACCACGGGCACGGCTTTCGAAAGTTCAAAACCCTGCAGGGGTGTCCCAACTTAGCCCATCACAAGCTCTCACGGTCAACGAAGGATATTCCTTCTCCCAAGAAGACCCGATCAGACTCGGAATCCCGGTTATAAGACATTTCGACAATGGTAAAATAAGACCAGCAAAGCCGCCCGAATGCGCCGACAAATCCCGATAGGAGCTGCACATATCTCATTCTCAGGGCACACCGGATTGTCCAAACTTCCGGTAGACCAACCCAGAGTTGCCCCTGGTGGTCACCGGCGGCTGACAGGTTGGACCAACACTCGGAGGAGCACTGGCCCGGGGGGGGGGGGAGGGTTAAAATAAAGATGACCCTTCTGTCTTCAGAACCCAAGGGAAAAAGGCTTAGGTGGCAAATGGTAAAACCAAGGTTGGGCCTTGCTGGATGAGTTTTATTCAAAGCGAACTATCAAGGGGGTCCCATTCCTCCAACTGCGTAAGGAACGGAAAATCAAGGAACATAACACCGGTATGACGGAAACTAGGGCGGCAAGAGTGGAACAAAACACCAGGCATAAGGCCGAGCCTTCCACCCTTTACCAAGTATATATATGCATTAATTAAATAAGAGAGATATTGTGATATCCCAAACATATCCATATTCCAACATGGAACAAACTTCATCTTCACCTGCAACTAGCAACTCTATAAGAGGGGCTGAGCAAAGCGGTAACATAGCCAAACGATGGTTTGCTAGGAAAGGTGGGTTAGAGGCTTGACATGGAATATGGGAGGCATGATATAGCAAGTGGTAGGTATCGCGGCATAGCAATAGAGCGAGCAACTAGCAAGCAAAGATAGAAGTGATTTCGAGGGTATGGTCATCTTGCCTGAGATCCCGCAAGGAAGAAGAACGAGTCCATGAAGAAGACAAACGTACGTAGTCGAACGACCTCACAAACACGACGTTATCGGAACTAACCCGAAGAAGCAACACTGGAAAGAAGCAAACAACATGGTAAACAACCATCACATAAACATGGCATGATGCACAATCAAGTATGATGCATGTCCGGTTTAAATATGCATGGCATGGCAAAGCGCAACAAACAAAACTACAAATTAAGTGGAGCTCAATATGCAACGAGTTGCATATTGACGGAACAGCACATCAATTATTTAGTTCACTCCCGGTTAGGTACTCAACTATATTAAATGTTGGTTAACATGGCAAGAGGTGAAGCATAACAAAACTATACTATCTAAACAATTTAAATGGGGCCGGATATAATAAGCAACAAATCCGGTAATCCCCATATGCATTAGCAATTTGGTGCAACAACAATTTTAAACATTTAAATGTTATTATCATGATGCGAATGGCATATGCAAGTTTTATGCAGTATTTATGAAAATGTTGACATGATAAGATATGAGGCATTTGTCATCGTGGCGGAAATGAAAGGGGTGCCATGGCAACGATTCCGAAAATGATGCCACGGCAACATAACGGTTCCGGTAGCTCATGGAGATATCGGTGCAAAGGAAGTGTGACGGGAGCGTGTCATGCAAGGATGTTGGGGTGCTCCCGGATACCGGGTTCCCACATGTCGACGACGGTGCCAAGCGAGGGAAACAACTAACGTTCGCGGGAGGATACAACATCCAAACATGCATCTCATACAACACAAGAATTCGTTCTCAGACAGTCATCTCGTTGTTATACCTTCGAAGCGTGCATTATCGGAACGGATCGAGTTCGGCGGTAGGGGTACATGTGTCGAAGGGGGAGTAGTTGTTCACGGGGTCGTTGTGGCAAGTAGTTGTTCACGGGGTCCTCGTGGGAAGTAGTCGTTCTCGCGAGGGTAGTGGAAGTAATTGTTCACGGCGTTGGTAGTTGTACATAGCAATCGTGGACGTTCGGGGTCACGGTGAGGAACTTGACGCATTGTTGAACTTGGCGTCCGAGGAATCCCGCGTAGTCGTACACGAGTCGTAGTCGAACTTGACGGTTCCGTTACACGGTTCTTCGGAGACGGTAATGGTGTATGGGTCTTTTGGCCCTGATAGTCGTACACACATCCGAAAAGGAACTCGGTGTTCCGATGCGGTGTAGGGGTACATGCCGATGTTCATCGTGGTACTTGGCGTTTCGTTCAGCACTCGTTCCAGCATCCGTGTGGTCTTGTCGGTGGTGTACTTGGCAATTTCTGAGGCGGCCTTGACCCATCCGTTCATAGAGGTACTTGGCGGTTTCGTTCAGTCGATCTTGCCTGTCTCGGTAACGTAGTTGTACAATAGTGTCATCGAACTTGTCGAACCCAAACTCTTGGAGGACCGTCGTGTTACTTGGCACTTGCGGTCTTGATAGCTTGAAGGGGTACTTGGCGGGTCCGAGGTCTCCGGCCGTAGTGGTACTTGCTGATATGGGTAGTCGAACTTGAGGTGCTCCTGGCGTCTGACTTGCGGCGTTGGACAGAACCATGGTGAGGTTCAGCAGCTACCCTACGTCCATGATGAAAAACAGAGCTCAGGTAGAGAGTCGAAGCAGCTAGCAGAGGGTGCGGGAAGCTAGAGATGACAACGCGATGGCCGGACGGTGGGGTCGCCGGAGGGCACAGAAGGGAGCTGTTGCCGTTCGTCCTGGCGCTTAACAGGAGGTCGCAGAAAGGACTTGGCAGCAGGGCCTCAGCAGCAGGGAGGCACGGCCAAGGCGGTGAGGCACAGTGCCATGGCGAGGTGACGATGCGGAAGATGGCGCTGCTGGCGGCGGCCATTACCAGAGGCGGGGAGGCCGGCGACGCTGGTGGGTCATGAGATGGAAGGCGCCAGGAGGAAGGAGGGAATCGGCCAGACGTGGCTGTGAGGGCCCCTGCGGGAGGAGGACGAGGGGGACCGAGTAGGACTGGGTTCCACGGGGAAGAGATGCGAGTGCAGCGCTGCGAGGGAGAAGGGGATCGAGCGATGGGTGCCTCTGGCGGCGCGAGGGAACAAGGAGGAGGGGCGCTGGGGATCGAGCTAGCTAGGGTTACCACGGGGCGCGGTTGGGCCTTGGAGGCCGGCCCAGCTGGGATGGGCTCTCTCTCCCTCTATCTCTTCTCATTAACAGAAGAAAGAAAGAAGAAAGAAAGGAAAGAGAGGAAAGAAAGAAAGAGAAAAGAAAAAAAGGAGAGAAGAGAAAGGATGAACAAAGAATTTGGGCACAGGGATTATTTTCCCTAGACTCACAAAATTGAGCTTGACCCAAGAAAAAAAGGAAAAGCACATGTGAGTGAAGTTTGGATTCAAACTCATTCGAATTATTTCAAATGGGTTCAAAAGTAAGGGGTGTTTGGAAGGCCCCAAAATGTTTGGATTTTTGGAGGAACCCCGGCAAAAGGGAAGAGAAATTTTTGGGCAAGGTTTTCAAGTTAAGCTTAAACTTGAAAAGACATGGGGAATATTGCAAGTGTGTTAATGGGTGATTCCAAAACAATGGAATTTTTAATATAGCCCCCTAATAATAGTAGGAGACTTTTATATGTTATAAAGAGAATTTCACCATGTGAACTCCCTCGATTTAATGGATCGAAGATCCATACGGTTTATTTGGTTGAGTTTTAAAACGGGTTGCATGATGACATGATGCAATGCACATGATGCAATGATGAATGCAATGAACCAAACAAAACACCAACGAATCTCAGAACCCATGGAAGGCATCTGAAGCTCCGGTCTTGGGGCGTTACACCCTGTGAGCTACCGGATCATCGGAATGTTGCCGTGGCAT
Organism: Triticum urartu; assembly: GCF_056163025.1. NCBI lineage: Eukaryota > Viridiplantae > Streptophyta > Magnoliopsida > Poales > Poaceae > Triticum > Triticum urartu. The sequence continues at coordinate 371,868,288 of NC_141873.1, forward strand.
CATTTCCGTTTCGCCGCCGTGGCACCTTTTCTGTCATAGTTGCCGTGGCACCCCTTTCGTTTCCGCCATGATGTCAAAATGCTTCATATCATGCTCTTATTAACATTTTCATAATTATTGCATAAAACTTGCAAATGTCATCCGCATCATGATAACAACATCAAGAATGTTTAAAATTTTTGTTGCTTTAAATTGCTAAATGACATGTGGGGAGTTACCAGAATGGTTATTTGTTGTTTCTGGCCTCATTTAAAATGCCTAACTGTGTAGTTTTCATATGCTTCACCTCTTGCCATGCTTAACAACATTTAATATTGTTGGGTACATAAAGAAGAGAGAACTAAAGAATTGATGTGGTGTTTCGTCAATGTGCAACTCGTTGCATATTGAGCTCCACTTAATTTGTAGTATTGTTTGTGCACTTTGCCATGCCATGCCTCATTAAACCGGACATGCATCATACTTGGTTGCGTATCATGCCATGCTTATGTGATGGTTGTTTACTATGTTGCTTGCTTATTTCCGGGCTGCTTCTCTCGTTAGCTTCGGTTTCGTTCCGAAGTTGTGAGCAATCCGTTCGACTACGTCCATTTGCCTTCTTCATGGACTCGTTCTTCTTCCTAGCGGGATTTCAGGCAAGATGGCCATACCCTCGATATCACTTCTATCTTTGCTTGCTAGTTGCTCGCTCTATTGCTATGTCGCGGTACCTACCACTTGCTATATCATGCCTCCCATATTGCCATGTCAAGCATCTAACCCATCTTTCCTAGCAAACCGTTGTTTGGCTATGTTACCGCTTTGCTCGGCCCCTCTTATAGCGTTGCTAGTTGTAGGTGAAGATGAAGTTTGTTCCATGTTGGAACATGGATATTGTTGGGATATCATTATTATATCTTATTTACTTTAATGCATCTATATACTTGGTGAAGGGTGGAAGGCTCGGCCTTATGCCTGGTGTTTTTTTCCACTCTTGCCGCCCTAGTTTCCGTCATACCGGTGTTAGGTTCCTTGATTTTGCGTTCCTTACGCGGTTGGGTGTTATGGGAACCCCTTGATAGTTCGCTTTGAATAAAACTCCTCCAGCAAGGCCCAACCTTGGTTTTACATTTTCTAACAACCTAAGCCTTTTTCCCTTGGGTTTCCGGAGCCCGAGGGTCATCTTTATTTTAACCCCCCCGGGCCAGTGCTACTCTGAGTGTTGGTCCGAAACGGGCAACCTTCGGGGCCACCTTGGGGCAACTTGAGGGTTGGTTTTACTCGTAGCTTGACCTATCCGGTGTGCCCTGAGAACGAGATACGTGCGACTCCTATCGGGATTTGTCGGCACATCGGGCGGCTTTGCTGTTTTACCATTGTCGAAATGTCTTGTAACCGGGATTCCGAGACTGATCGGGTCTTCCCGGGAGAAGGAATATCCTTTGTTGACCGTGAGAGCTTGTGATGGGATAAGTTGGGACACCCTTGGAGGGTTTGAACTTTAGAAAGCCATGCCCGTGGTTATGGGCAGATGTGAATTTATTAATGTCCGGTTGTAGAGAACTTGACACTTAACTTAACTAAAATGCATCAACCGCCTGTGTAGCCGTGATGGTCTCTTCTCGGCGGAGTCCGGGAAGTGAACACGATTCTTGTGTTATGTTTGGACGTAAGTAGTTTCAGGATCACTTCTTGATCACTTATAGTTTCTCGACCGTGCGTTGCTTCTCTTCTCGCTCTTATTTGCGTATGTTAGCCACCATATATGCTAGTGCTTACTGCAGCTCCACCTCACTACCCTTTCCTACCCATAAGCTTAAATAGTCTTGATCTCGCGGGTGTGAGATTGCTGAGTCCTCGTGACTCATAGATACTTCCAAACAGTTGCAGGTGCCGATGATACCAGTGCAGGTGATGCAACCCAGCTCAGATGAGAGATCGATGAAGTCCTTGATCGTTGTTTTGTTTCGTTTCCTTTTGATCAATAGTGGAGCCCAGTTGGGACGATCGGGGATCTAGCATTTGGGGTTGTCTTCTTTTATTTTGGTTCCGTAGTCGGACCTTGATTGTATTTTGAATGATGTATGTTTAACTTGTATTTGTGTGAAGTGGCGATTGTAAGCCAACTCTGTATCCCTTTCTTATTCAGTACATGGGAAGTGTGAAGATTACCCCTCTTGCGACAAGCCTACCATGCGGCTATGCCTCTAAGTCGTGCCCCTACACGTGCAAGATATAGCCACATTGTGGGTGTTACAAGTTGGTAATCAGAGCCTTCCCCGACTTAGGAGCCCCCTGCTTGATCGAATCGCTGACGTTGTTGAGTCTAGAACAAAATGTTTTGAGTCTTAGGATTATATATATCGGAGAGTATGATTCTTTTTATTCGTCAGTCCATTCGTCGCTCTGGTGAGGCCTCCTGACGTAGAGTTTTGACTCTTCTATCCTCAAATTTCACTAATTTTTTTTAGGATCACGCGGGTATCTTGGAATTGTTCTGATGGTTTTGTGACGAGAAAATTATTCTTGGTGCCTCCTGACATTTAGGGATTGTGGCAGTGTCTCGGGGAGTTGAGCTCCGAGGTGTTGTGATCACAATTTTATCGTTGCAGTTCTGGAATACCTGAGTTCGCCGACATTGAAAATCTCTTTTATGCAGTTGTTGGTGAGATAACCTCGACACCACCCAGTACTGTGGCGGGAGTTCAGGAGTATTGCCACAACTCGTATAATGGATGCTTTTCGAAGGTTGAGGTACATGATTTCCAAAGGTTTCTTGGTTATGTGTTGAAGGATGGATACAACTGGATGTAGGTATTGTAAGTTTGGGTTAGATATTATGCTTCCCCAGTATCCCCAACACCTGATTGCATAACCAGAAAGTTTCAGGAGTTTATAAGTGGGAATTCAAGTAGCCCCTAGAATAATCTTTCCAACAGACACATGATATGATATGGGGTCTATCATATGTTTGTTCTGGCTTATTCTGCAAGCCAATCCTTTGTTTTGTTTTCAGTTGTGGTATTCGAGTTGCTTCAATGTCAAGTGTTGATTCCATACCTTTCCTAAGCAGTGTTCTCATATATCTATGTGGATGCTAATATTTCTTGTTTATCGAGATTGTCATGTTAATTCTTTCCAAATGGTGTGCTTCTCTTCAAGTGGATCCGATCATTTTCAACATCCGCAAGATCAATTCTAAGCTTTTTCTCAACGGTGTCCGTTTCATCCATCCCAAGTTGTCTTTGTTTTCCCGCCCTCCCACCCCTTGTTTCTTCAAGTACTCAGATTTCTTATTCAAGTATCCTTTTATTGATGGGAAGTCTCTCCATTCTTTTCTGTCAATGTTCTTATCCGGTGATTCTCAGGAAGATACTAATGGAGCCTCAAGTTCTTCATTATTCGTTCTCTTTCTTCCCCGGTGGATTTAAGTCAAGCTTTGTCGATCATATCCTTTCCTCGGTTCAAATGCTTTCTCACGCCGGTGCACCTCTTAATCATCCACTTCTCGCCATTCATTTGTTCAGGTGTGCTGAAGATATCTCAAAGATCCGTGTTTCCACTCTGCATTCGTTCAACCTATTCCGAGGTTGTTATCTCATTCAAGCCATTTAATTCAACCAGTGCAATCTCTCTTTTCAAGCAATCTCTTCAACGGTGTTTCTGTTGAGTGGGCCCTAACCCACAGGTCTTTCCCAGGATCTTACCTGACTCTTCTAATTTTCTCGGAATTACTCTCAAATTCATTTTCCAAGTTTGACGTAAGAATGAGTTATCATCAGTCAAATGCCTTCTCCAAGATCTTTCACATTCTTTTCATCATTGGTTCAACCTTTCTAATTTCCATTCCGGAGTGCCTCAACAATTCATGGTGGTGTTTCTCATCGTCATTCTCGGATTTTGAAGACCAAAGAGGAGTTCCTCTTAAATCCTTGCTATTCTTCCAAAGATTCATGGTTCTAGCTTGTTGACATCCTCTCATAATTGTTTTCGATTGTGAGAATTCTTTTCACCCATCCAGAGCAATTCAAGAGTCTTTTCAGTTTGATTCTCCGAAGACCATCATTGCGGTTTTATTCATTCTCAGCTTTCAGCTCTCATTCTCCAAATCTTACCGGTGCATCATTCAAGTTTTCTCTAATCAGATCGTGATCTGTTCGTTCTCATGTATTTAAATTCCCTCAAGTATCTTCATTCGTTCTCTAATTCTTCCCGGTGTTTCCTTATCTTTTCTTCGTTCATTTTCAATTCTTATGGTGGTTTGTTCAAGAATTCTCTTCCTTTGTTTTTCATATTAATTTATTCGTTGTTTCAATCCTACCGGTGGTTCGTTGAAGTCTTTTCTCAAGTTTGCGCTATATCTCTCTTAATCCTTTCTACGAGTATAAGTAGTATGCCAAATCCATTACTTGTCATCAATCTAAATTGGTGAAGGATACACATAAAATAATTCTTATTCTTGCTTCATCCAAATGATGGATTCATTCTTCCGTAGTGTGTTCTCAATGAGTAAATTCTCGGTTCCAAGTTGTTCATCTTTCTTTCCAGTGTTCCAAGTTTTCCGGATTATCTCGTTGCGAAGCTCCATCCAATCATTGCAAGGCTTCAATCTTATTCTTTTTATCCTTCAATTGTTCGTCAAGAGTTTTCTCGGAGTTAGATCCTCCAAGCTATACTCTAAAATAAGCATGGTGTTCAACACATGTCTTGTTTTGAGGAGTTCAAGCATTCTTCATCTTTAATTCCGAAGTGCAATTCTTCCTACCTTATCTTTTGTGGTGGTGTTATGTCACTCTTGAAAATTTCCTTCATGCTTCATGATTCATAAGTTGTCCGGAATGACATATTATAAACCCATCAGTTTTCAATTCGTTCATGAGAACCTTTACAACCCATCAATCTCTTCTTTGGAACTATCTTGGGTTATTTTTCACCTAAAGCTTCTTCTCTAAGGATTGTTGCTATTTATGGTGCTCATAAATGACCCAAGTTCTTCATTTATCCTTCCGGTGAAATAAGTTTCTCGTCTTCATGTTTATATCAATCCAATCTATTGTTTTAGTATGTGGCAGAATTTCACCTCAAGATTTCGAGATGTTTTTCCATAAGCCCACAACAAGCTTACTCTTTTCGTTGTTGGTTTTCCAACAACTCCGTTCGACCCTTCTCCTAAAGATGCTTTTCAAGCTCATTTGAGGTAGAAGATGTTGTTTTCTCCTCCGTTCTTTTGATTCCATTCTTACATTTGTTCCGGAGGCATTGTGATGTTGCTCTCTTCGACCCATCATCTTGTTTTGTCAAGATCATATTCAATTCCTTCCATTTACAATCGGAGTGCTGCCCAAATTATATCATTCTTATTCCTTCTCTATCTTCTTTTGACCGGAGTGTTGTCGTAATTGATCTTTATCGTTCCTTGTACATCTCGTTTCAACCGGAGTGCTTGCATGTACATCTTGTCCATTGCAACCTTTTTCTTATGTCTTTCAACCTACAACGTTCTAGTAATGTTCCTTGTTCCTGTTTTCTAATGGAATGTTTTCAACCTTGTTCATCATCGTTGTATTCTTTCTTTCAAGTTTTCTACCTCTCAAGGTTCTTTGGTTTCACTCATTTGTCAAAGAAGCAACTTAGTTTTACCTTTTCCCCTCCCTCTTCCGTTTTCCCCGGTGCCATCCTAGATCTCGGGACGAGATCCTCTCATAGTGGTGGAGTGTTGTGACGCCCCAAGACCGACGCTCCAGACGTCTTCCATGTTTTCGTTGTCGCTGTGTGTTTATTATGTTTGTTGCATTATCATAATTGTTTTGCATATTTCATTCCTATATGTTTATGCCATGATCATGTTGGGTGCCTTGTCACATCTTTGCTTCTTGCACCATGCCCATTTCACTTGTTATGCCATGTGTTGCATTGTACCCCTTGTTTCCTCTCTCAACCTATCAATGCATTATTGCCTCCTCCTTCCTTCTTCTTTCTTTCTTTTTTGGCAAGTGACATTTTTATTCCTCCAAAAAGTTCAATACTTTCCTATCTATTTTAGACCATGTCCTCAACCCCTCTACCAAATCTGACCCCATTTGGGACTTGTTTTGGTTGGATTAAAAAAATGACTCAAGTTTGAATTTAATTCAAACATGAATTATTTTTCTATCCTTAAAAATGCCCAAACCATTTTATTAAAATCCTTCATAAATCCAGGACCTCATATTTATCCTTATATCATTCTACTTATCTGCCAAACCCTCTGAGCATTTCTTCCAATGTTCTATTCATATTATATATGGATAAGAAGAACAATAGAAGGAGAGAGAGAGAGATCCCAACCCACCAGGTCGCTTAGGCCCAGCTAGGCCATCCTTCACTGCAGCCCCGGCCCATCTTCCCCCGTAGCCCACTAGACCGGCCCACCTCCTCCTTAACCTAGCGCCAGGGAGCCTTCTCTCGATCCCCATCTCTTTCCCTGGAGCGCCGCCAAGCCTTCGTCCCTCTCCCTCGATGCCCTCCTTCTTCCTGGCGATGCCCTTGCTGCCTCCCCTCCTCCACGTCGCTGCCTCCCCATGGCGTCGCATCCGGCCTCCCGCGCCAGAGACCCTCTGCACGAGCCCTGCCCGATCCCCTCGTCCTTCTCTTCTGTCGCGCGCCCGCAGTGCCGGCCGCCGCGCCCTTCTTCCTTACCTTCCCCCGCGCCGGAGCAAGCCGCCACCGCCTGCGTTCCCCAGTCGGCGTCCACCTCCCCTTCTCTCCTGTGCCGCAAGTGCTCAAGCCCCCGCTCCGCGCCAGCCCTTGCCCTGCCGTCCGCCGGCCCGGCGAGCCGGACCTCTCCGTCGCCCGCGCCAGCGACCTCCACGCCTCCCCATCATCATCTCCGGCAGGAAGATGCCGCCAAGCTCCGCCCCACGCCCGAGCACCTCTACTGCGAGCTCGCCTGACCCGCGCGGTCATGGCACCGCCGGCCTCCATGGTGTGCCTGCGCCCTGCCCTCCTCATCGTCCTGCTCATTCTGGTCATGGGACATGGACGTGCATTGCCGCTAGCCTCTGGTGCGCGCGTCCCATCTCCCATGTCGCATCCCGGCAACACTTTCGTGTTCGAGCCCACCGCTGCACCTTTGCACCACAACGTTGGTCGCTGCACACCAAGTACCCTGGATCGCCAATTCGTCTACCGCCTTCAAGTGAACGACTACCGTGGATGTGTGCCGGTGCCATTTGGAATCGTCGGGCCCGTCAAGACCCATACCTGGATCATCAAGTACTGTCTCCCGGATTCCCCAAGTACCCGGATTCCCCAAGTACCTCGCCATCGGTGTCCCTCAAAGATTGATGTTGGAACATGCACGACTACGCAGATTCGCCAAGTACCACGACGCCCCCGAAGAGTTCGGATTCGACAAGTCCGATGTCGCGCTTGTACAACTACGCTGCCGAGACCGAGACCGGTGAAACCGACCTTGTAACGCTATGCAAAGTACCTCTATTGGTGACCCGAACATCTACAAACCGTGTACAACTACCACCGCTGTGATTTTAACAAGGAAACGTGTACCTCTACCGTCGCCAATATCGCGAGTTCCTCTACCGTCGTCATGTACCACTACTTCCCCTACTACCGCCGCGGAACGACTACTTCCTCTACTTCCCTCGACAAACTCGTTTCGCCCCAAAAAACGCACGCTTCGATGTTATAGCCATCGGGACGACGCCCGTGAACGAATGCATGTGATGTATGAGATGATCGTGGTTGCACCGTGTTCGAGTTGTTCTTTGTGAGTTCCTCGTTGCCTTGCCGTCGACATGTGGGAACCCGGTATCCGGGAGCACCCCATCATCTTGCATGACACACTCACACCCACTTCCTTTTGCACCGGTATCCCTGTGAGGTACCGGATCTTTGGAATGTTGCCGTGGCATCATTTCCGTTTCGCCGCCGTGGCACCTTTTCTGTCGTAGTTGCCGTGGCACCCCTTTCATTTCTGTCACGATGTCAAAATGCTTCATATCATGCTCTTATTAACATTTTCATAATTATTGCATAAACCTTGCAAATGTCATCCACATCATGATAACAACATCAAGAATGTTTAAAATTGTTGTTGCTTTAAATTGCTAAATACATCGGTATGTATTATTTCCAATAAGTCATTAGCTCGCTCCATTGTTCCGGAGAATGGAGTTTTAGTCATCTTGCCCATGAGGCATGGTTCGCAACTATCAAATGAATCATAATCAAGTGATTCCAAAAGTCCATCAGCATGGAGTTTCTTCATGCGTTTTACACCAATATAAACTAAAAGCAGTGCCACAAATATGTTGCACTATCAATATCAACTTTGCATCTTTTGGCATCAATATTATGAATATGTGTATCACTACTATCGAGATTCAATAAGAATAGACCACTCTTCAAGGGTGCATGACCATAAAAGATATTACTCATATAAATAGAACAAGCATTATTCTTTGATTTAAAAGAATAACCGTCTCACACTAAACAAGATCCAGATATAATGTTCATGCTGAACGCTGGCACCAAATAACAATTATTTAGGTCTAATACTAATGCCGAAGGTAGATGTAGAGGTAGCATGCCGACGGCGATCACATCGACCTTGGAACCATTCCCGATGCACATCATCACCTCGTCCTTAGCCAATCTTCGTTTAATCCATAGATCCTATTTCGAGTTATAAATATGAGCAACCGAACCAGTATCAAATACCCAGGCGCTACTACGAGCATTAGTAAGGTACACATCAATAACATGTGTATCAAATATACCTTTGTTCACTTTGCCATCCTTCTTATCCGCCAAATACTTGGGGCGGTTCCGCTTCGAGTGACCAGTCCCTTTGCAGTAGAAGCACTCAGTTTCAGGCTTGGGTCTAGCTTTGGGCTTCTTCCTAGGAGTGGCAACTTGCTTGCCATTCTTCTTGAAGTTCCCTTTCTTTCCGTTGCCTTTTTTCTTGAAACTAGTGGTCTTGTTAACCATCAACACTTGATGCTCCTTCTTGATTTGTACCTCCGCAACCTTAGGCATTGCGAAGAGCTTGGGAATTGTTTTTTGTTCATTCCTTGCATATTATAGTTCATTATGAAGCCTTTGTAGCTTGGTGGCAGTGATTGAAGAACTCTGTCAATAACACAACCAACTGGAAAATCAACTCCCAGCCGAGTTGAGTGATTATAATACCCGGACATTTTCAGTATGTGTTCACTGACATAACTGTTCTCCGCCATCTTGCAACTATATAACTTGTTGGAGACTTCATATCTCTCAACCCGGGCATTTGCTTGAAATGTTAACTTCAACTCTTGGAACATCTCATATGCTCCATGACCTTCAAAACGTCTTTGAAGTCCCGGTTCTAAGCCGTAAAGCATGGCACACTGAACTATAGAGTAGTCATCAGATCGAGCTTGCTAGACGTTCATAACATCAGCTTCAACTCCTGCAGCAGGCCTTTCACCTAGCAGTGCATAAAGGACATAATTCTTCTGTGCAGCAATGAGGATAATCCTCAAGTTACGGACCCAGTCCATGTAGTTTCTACCATCATCTTTCAACTTATATTTCTCTAGGAACGCATGAAAATTCAGGGAAACGGTAGCTCGGGCAAAACTATAAGACTAAGTTCATGATAAATTAAGTTCAATTAATCATATTCCTTAAGAACTCACACTTAAATGGACATCCCTCAAGTCATCTAAGTGATACGTGATCCAAATCAACTAACCCATGTCCGATTATCACGTGAGATTGGGTAGTCATCAATGGTGAACATCTTTATGTTGATTGCTACCTCTTGAGCATGCGTTGGTTTTCCCTTGAAGAGGAAAGGGTGATGCAACAAAGTAGCGTAAGTATTTCCCTCAGTTTTGAGAACCAAGGTATCAATCCAGTAGGAGACAACGCACAAGTCACCTAGTACCTACACAAACAATCAAGAACCTTGCAACCAACGTGATAAAGGGGTTGTCAATCCCTTCACGGTCACTCGCAAAAGTGAGATCTAATAGAGATAGTAAAGTAAATATTTTTGGTATTTTTGTTGTATAGATTGGAAAGTAAAGATTGCAAAATAGTAAACGAGATGTTATGTAAATATAAGAGATGTAATATAATAGGAAAGAGACCTGGGGTCCATAGGTTTCACTAGTGGCTTCCCTAAAGATAGCATGTATTATGATGGGTGAACAAATTACTGCCGAGCAATTGATAGAAAAGCGCATAGTTACGAAGATATCTAAGGCAATGATCATGAATATAGGCATCACGTCCGTCTCAAGTAGATCGAAACGATTCTGTACCTACTACTATTACTCCACACATCGACCGCTATCCAACATGCATCTAGAGTATTAAGTTCATAAGAACAGAGTAACGCACTAAGCAAGATGACATGATGTAGAGGGATAAAGTCAAGCAATATGATATAAAACCCATCTTTTTATCCTCGATGGCAACAATACAATATGTGCATTGCTGCCCCTACTGTCAATGGGAAAGGACACCGCAAGATTGAACCCAAAGCTAAGAACTTCTCCCATTGCAAGAAAGATCAATCTAGTAGGCCAAACTAAACCGATAATTCAATGATACTTGCAAATATATCAAATCATGCATATAAGAATTCAGAGAAGAACCAAATAATATTCATAGATAATCTTGTTCATAAATCCACAATTCATCGGATCTCGACAAACACACCGCAAAAGAGTATTACATCGAATAGATCTCCAAGAACATCGAGGAGAACTTTGTATTGAGAATCAAAGAGAGAGAAGAAGCCATCTAGCTAATAACTATGGACCCGAAGGTCTGTGGTAAACTACTCACGCTTCATCGGAGAGGCAATGGTGTTGATGTAGAAGCCCTCCGTGATCAATTCCCCCTCCGACAGATCGCCCGAAAAGGCCCCAAGATGGGATCTCACGGGTACAGAAGGTTGCCGCAGTGGGGAAGTGGTTTCGTGGCTCTCCCTGATGTTTCTAGGGTATAAGAGTATATATAGGCGAAAGAAGTATGCCGATGGAGCTACGAGGGGCCCACGAGGGTGGGGGACGCGCCCTCCTGCCTCGTGCCTTCCTCGTGGAGTTCCATACTTCAACTCCAAGTCTTCTGGATTGCGTTCGGTCCAAGAAAGATTATCGCGAAGGTTTCATTCCGTTTGGACTCCGTTTGGTTTTCCTTTTTTGCAAAACTCTAAAATAGGCAAAAAAATAAAAACTGGCACTGGGCCTCCGATTAATAGGTTAGTCCCAAAAATAATATTACAGAGCATATTAAAGCCCATTAAACATCCAAAACAGATAATATAATAGCATGGAACAATAAAAAAATTATAGATACGTTGGAGACGTTTCAAGCATCCCCAAGCTTAATTCCTGCTCGTCCTCGAGTAGGTAAATGATAAAAACAGAATTTTTGATGTGGAATGCTACCTAACATAATTATCAATGTAATTTTCTTTATTGTGGCATGAATGTTCAGTTCCAAAAGATTCAAGACAAAAGTTTAATATTGACATAAAAACAAAAACACTTCAAGCATACTAACAAAGCAATCATGTCTTCTTAAAATAACATGGCCAAAGAAAGCTATCCCTACAAAATCATATAGTATGACTATGCTCTATCTTCATCACACAAAATATTAAATCATGCACAACCCCGATGACAAGCCAAGCAATTGTTTCATACTTTTGATGTTCTCCAACTTTTTCAATTTTCACGCAACATATGAGCGTGAGCCATGGATATAGCACTATGGTGGAATAGAATGGTGGTTGTGGAGAAGAAAAAAAAGGAGAAGATAGTCTCACATCAACTAGGCGTATCAACGGGCTATGGAGATGCCCATTAATAGATATCAATGTGAGTGAGTAGGGATTGCCATGCAACAGATGCACTAGAGCTATAAGTGTATGAAAGCTCAACAAAAGAACTGCACGCATGATCCTAGGGGGATAGACTAGTAGGAGAACACCATCGCTCATCCCCGACCACCACTCACAAGGAAGACAATCAATAAATAGATCATGCTCCAACTTCATCACATAACGGTTCACCATACGTGCATGCTACGGGAATCACAAACTTTAACACAAGTATCTCTCAAATTCACAACTACTCTACTAGCATGACTCTAATATCACCATCTTCATATCTCAAAACAATCATAAAGAATCAAACTTCTCATAGTATTCAACGCACTTTATATGAAAGTTTTTATTATACCCATCTTGGATGCCCATCATATTAGGACTAGTTTTATAGCCAAAGCAAATTACCATGCTATTCTAAAAGACTCTCAAAATAATATAAGTAAAGCATGAGAGATCAATTATTTCTATAAAATAAAACCACCACCATGCCCTAAAAAGATATAAGTGATGTACTAGAGGAAAATTATCTAGCTCAAAAGATACAAGTGAAGCACATAGAGTGTGGGGGCGCGCCTACCCCCTTGGGCGCGCCCTCCTGCCTCGTGGCTTCTTCGTGGAGTTCTAGACTTCGATTCCAAGTCTTCTGGATTGCTTTCGGTTCAAGAAAGATCATCGCGAAGGTTTCATTCCGTTTGGACTCCGTTTGTGTCGTGGAATTGTCACGACAGATGTCCTAGTTGAAAGGACTTAGTCGTGAGGCCAACACATCTATGTGGTAGCTTGAGAGGGGTTGAGCGGAATCGAGAGACACAACACAAGTCAGGGATTTAGACAGCTTCGGGCCCCGGGAAACATCATCTGGTAACAACCCTACATGCTATTTGTGGCTAGGTTTCATTATCATCACGAGGGAGTCGCCGTAAACCAGCTCTCCTAGTTATGTCTAGCCCTAAGATTATTTCTCCTCTCTTCTCCCTTTTGGGGTGCCCTGCCCCTCCTTATATAAGTTGAAGGGGCGGGTTACATGTAGAGTCCAACTCGGATTAAGACTTAAACTATTCCGACTTCTCTTCATGGGCTTCTTAACGTCTTGGGCTTCATAACATCTTGGGCTTCATAACGTCTCGGCTTACTAACCCCAGGCAACTCTGTCTACCGGGTTATGACTGTCAACCGGGTTATGACTGTCTTCCGGGTTATGACTGTCTGCCGGTTTATGATGGTTTGCCGGGTTATGATTGTCTACCGGGTTATGACTTCCTGCCGGTTTATGATTGTCTGCGGGGTTATGACTTAACACCTGCCGGGTTATCATCTGACTTAACACCTGCTGGGTTATCATCTGACTTAACACCTGCTGGGTCATACCGCGGGGTATATCCCTGACATTAACCCCCAGTTTAATTTGGATTTATCCATGTTATACTGATCCTAAGCATCTTTAAATCCTTGTCATTTCCTTCTAGAAAATCTGGGTCAATAGGCCAGCTTCATAATCAATTGGCTGACATTGGTTTCTCACAGAAAAAAATTATGAAGAATAATTCATTTGACTCAGCTCCCAATGCTTAACAAAAATATTGGTCCTCGAAATACTCATCTGATATTCAGCCGGTTTAAGGATGTAGAACTTGCCGGTTTATAAATATTTGATGGCAGCGGGTCATAATTGTAGTTAACATCAAGCTTGAAAATATACCTCTTATATGCCTATCACTTGTAGCCTCCAAGTCTTAAGAAGGTAACGTAGTAACAACTTAAGAATTGCTTCAATATGAATGTCACAAGCTTGAAGACATCCAGGTTGTTCATCTCAATCACTAGTCAGAACTGAGTATTCCACATATGTAGCCCCTAAGTGCCGGGTTGTCATGCTTGTAGCAACCTGGGACTTGTAATTTCCTTATGCTCATAAAAACTTCAACCAGTGTAGCCCCCAAGGGCCGGGTCATTATGCAATAATGAGCAGGGACTTTGTAGATATGATCATGTAAACTTGAGTAGCAACGTGTAGCCCCCAAGGGCCGGCTCAGCAAGATAATACTGAGTTGGGACTTTATATATGAACTTCATTGAAAATAACATCATATGATATGACCCCACCATGGGGCTTGAACCCACGTCCACAAGGTTAAGAGTTTTGTGCTTTACCATTTGAGCAGTGGACCCTTCAATATAATGGATTAAGATTTGTGTACCTTGAATTGTTGACAGGAGCAATTGGTAGCCCCCAAGGACCGGCTCATTATGATGTGATGAGTCGGGTCTTCAATAAGGCCAGTAAAATGACTTTGCATTAGCCCCCAAGTATCATGGTGCATGATTCACTACAAAAAAAATACACTTCCGTGATGATACGTGTTTGTCACAGTAGGCCGCTTTTTTTGTCATGCATGTACATCCATGACAAATTTATGACAGAATCAAGATAGTCATACCTGTGCTATCGTAGAAGTGCTCCATGACATTACCAAAATTATCATCACGGAAGTGTCCACTTCCATGACGATAAATCACGCGTCACAGAAGTGCTTTCGTCAAGGGTGACCGACATGTGGCATCCACCGTAACGGAACGCCGTTAAGCTATTGGGTCGGATTTTGGATCCAATAACCCGTTAACAGCCCCGACCAATGGGGATTTTCCACGTGTAAAATCATCATTGGCTGGAGGAAACACGTGTCGGCTCATCGTTGGGACAGATGTCAACCACTCATTGGACGGAAGGCGCCTATGATACGTCAACACGTGGCACGGCCCAACGGAGGCCCATTCCTGTGAAAAGGCCGGCCCGTTTGACTTAGTCAAAAGCTGGCGGGTCGGCCCATGGAAAGCCTGTTAACGGCCTGTTCGAATATAGCCCATTTATAGCCCGCTAACCCAAGGCCCGTTACACCCTATCCGAATTAGGCCCAGTAGCGTCATCTGGGCCATCCAATATGATTCCAGACCGTTTTCACTTCTGGCCCATGTATGGCCCATGACGTCTTTCGGCCCATATGAGGCCCTATGTAACTCTTGGCCCTATGTAACTCTCAGAGCCCATTTATTCTTGGGCTCATTTTCATCATTCATTTACTTACGGCCCGTTACTGTCATTTTCTGCTTGTGGGCCAAATTCAGCCCGTGGTTACAGTCGGCCCGTTTGTGGTCCGTTAATACGTTGGGCCGATTTCATAGCGTCATCAAATACGACCTATTAACGATGGCCCGTTATGGTTGGCCCATGAACGGATGATTCCAACTCTAGCCCGTTTACGGCCATAATGCGGTCTGTTTGGCCCATGTTTGGCCAATCGATTATACGACCCATATAAGGCCCATTGATAATACGGCCCGCAGAAGGCCCATTGTTTCTACGGCCCGTAGAAGGCCCATTGTTTCTATGGCCCGTAGAAGGCCCACTGTTTCTATGGCCAGTAGGAGGCCCAGTGTCACTACAGTAAATATTAGCCCATGGTTATTGTGGCCTAGTTTTAAAAAATAGGTTATTGCAGCCACTAGCTAACCGCGGAAAAAGAACTGTAATGACTACAAGCAAACAAATAAACAAGACAACAAGGAAATAAATAAGCAAGCAACTAACGCTAGGCTATCACGGCTATTACACATATTACATCCACTGGGCATCAAAGTTCGCCACCAGTGCAAATATAGGGAACAAAGCAGCATATCATATACACTGGTTGTCAAAGTTGGCGACCAGCGCAAATAAACGCCATAGTAAAACAAATCCAGAACTGAAACCACTTCAGAAGATCTCAAGAAAAAATATCCTGGGTACCCATAATGCTGGCAAGATGCTTAGCAAGCTTATTAACTTTCTCTTGTTTGGCGCTTAAATCCTCCAGCGCTTGCTGTTGCACCAGAAAATATGCATTTGAATTTTGAAGGGACTTCCTCAGTCCTTCAGCTTCCTGTCGCAGCACATCTGATCGATGTCTTTCAACTTGAAGTTGATACTCAAGAAGACGAACTGATTCAGGCAGCGAGTTCAAAGAGCTTGTGCCAGCAGTAGTGGCCAGTAACTCGAACACTACATCAAGACAGGACTTTTGGGTTCCCTCACTATCGTCAAGATAGTTTTTATCAGCTTTCTTGGAGACCAACAGGGATGTCTCACTATCTTGAACCTTATCTGCATTACTTCCTTTACCATTGGATAACGTGGTACTGTTCTCCAATATTTTGTCCGCATTCTAAAAGAGAAACAAGCAGACACATCACATGTTTACCATGTTGTATATGAAACTCATTTTGGTAAATGAGTTCAGTAGTAAAGTGGACAGGATAACAGCATGAAACAAACATATATCTATGTACCATGGTCACTTTATGGTCTATACCATTCTAGTTTTTGTTGCCAAATCAAGATAGAGACACAGTTCAAATAATATTTGTTCAAGACAAAGCAGAATAGACAGAATATAAGTGTGGGTAACTATAGAGCAATAACAACACTTGTAATGTGCATGACATGAGAACATAACTGTTTATTCAATTGAAACTGAAATCAACATAGAGCAGGTTACAACAGCAAACCAGTTAAAGAAACAGGTTTAAAACATACCTGTTGCGCCATTGGAGTTTCAATTCCATCCTTCAAATTTGAAAATAGTTGGTATGAGTAAATACAGTCATGCAAGAGCAAAGGAGTATGAACCATAGCTACAGAACCTGACCTGAGAACAAATCTTCTTCTCCTCTAAGCATTGAGTTGGGATTCGGAGTGGTGGTCCTCGTGCTTTGGGCACTGCAGTTCCCTTACTAAATGCTCGTGTTTGGGTGCTCTGTGGTGGAGACGGTGTTGTGTCAACTGGAACTGGGTTACTATCTGTCGGGGTTGGGGTTAGATGAGGTGTAGCTGGTTCTCTGTCCAAGTGGGTAGGGGTACAATCTGTGAGAGTCTGGGTTATGTGTGGTGGATCTGGTCCTTGGGCAAGTACAACCGTGGTTCTATCTGCATCAACTGGTAGCACTATCTTTTCTGAAGACCGTGTTGTTACTCCCTTAGATACTGCCATCACGCTCTCCAATTCAAATGGCTGATAAACAAGAAAAGTAATTGAAAGTATAGACATTGTATGATAGACAGGTGCAATGGATAGTGGGGAATAAAAGAGGGCATGAAATAATTCATATTTATGTTGTCTAACCAAACAGGATAGCATGACACAATTTCACATATATGATGGCTAACTAAACAGGATAGCATGACAAAATTTCACATTATGATGGCTAACTAAAAAAGATGGAAAGACATAGTTCAAAATATGAGACTATGTAAACAGGATGACATGATATAACTATATAATGTGTTTATTAAATAGGTTGGCATGCCATAATTCACATACATTCACGGATAGAATGCCATAATTAAAATATGATGACTGTAAACACTAAACAGGATGAGATGATATAACTATATGATGTCTTTATTAAATGGGGTGCCATGCCATAATTCAGATAGATGATGTGTATGTACTATGTAAACATGATGGCATGATATAATTCGAATATATGATTTATATAGTAAGCAAGTAAGCAGATGGCAATCCATATATGATGTAAAAACTAAGCAATGCAAGACAACATGCATGACATGGGTAATATAACCCTGCCAAGTTTGAGCATATACCTCAGGGGGAAAATAGGACTGGTCATCAGTCTCTGAATCCTCCTCTGAGGAGCTCTCTGTAACCAGCAAGATGTCTGCTTCAGCAGGTAGCATTGTCTGCTCTGAATACCTTGTTTTCACTCCAGATACTTCCATCACCGCTTCAAATGGCTGATGCACAGGAAGAGTAGTTGAATATACAAACGTTGTCGCCAAATGGAACACGTAATACAAAAAATGATAGCATGATATAATTCACATACATGATGATTGGCTAAATAGCATGGCATTGCATAATTCACATATATAATGCCTTTGCAACAAGATAGCATTGTATAATTCACATATATAATGTCTTGCAACAAGATGGGAATGCATAATTCACATATATGGTAATTAGACATTGAACAGGTGGCATTCACACAAAGCATGTCTAAGCTAATCAAATGACATAGCAATGTGAGACACCATACGCACGATATGAGCAACATAACCCTGCCAAGTTAGAGCATACACCTCGGGGGGGGGGATAGGACTGGTCGTCTGTCTCTGAATCCTCCTCTGAGGAGCTATCCGTAAACAGCGAGATATGCGCTTCGTCAGATAGCATAGTCTGCTCTGAAGACCTTGTTTTCACTCCAGAATTTGCCATCACCGTGTCAAATGGCTGATGCACACGAAGAGCAGTTGAATGTAATAACATTGTTGACAACTGTAATATGTAACGAAAAAAAGGATGGCCTGATATAATTTACATATAAGATGACTGGCTAAGCAGGATGGCATTGCAAAATTCACATATATGATGCCTGGCTAAACAAGATGGCGTTGCATAATTCACATAAACGATGAATAAACTAAACAGATGGCATTCGCACAAAGGATGTCTAAACTAAGCAGATGACATATTTGATGTATAAAGTAAGCAATGCAAGACACCATATGCATGATATAACCAACATCAGCATGCCAAGTTAGAGCGAAGACCTCAGGGGGTAAATAAGAGTTGTCTTCTCCTTCTGAATCCCCCTCAGAACAGATATCTTCCTCTCGATTACAATCTGAAATGCGTGGAGGGGGGCTGCCTTTGCGCCTACCATGGAGCAACATCTGCATGAAATTTTATTGCCACACAAGGCTCGTCTCTTTTTCTCTACATGTTCAGTTCCATTGTTTACAATAACTGTCATGCATAGGAATAAAACATAGTGAGATTATGTAAGGAGTGCATGCAGAAATCCAGAGTGATGGTAGCAACCTGTGGATAGACCCCAAACCAATAATAGCAGGCAGATAATGGCTTTAGTTAAAAAATACAGATAATGGCTTCTTTACTGTTTGTTTCCCACCCAACAGGAAACTCATAGTAGACACCAGAGATTAACCATATAGTAGATAGATACTATTGATAGCGGCCCCGATATGTACCCCACAACCATTTAAAAACTCAAGTTTGACCATTAGTTTGGAGCTGACTCAGAGTCCAATCGGTGAATAGGATGATAAAGTAGCATGTAATATTAAGCGATGCATAACGTAAGCAAACACGAAAGAGTGCGACCTCTCTTGCGGACCCGTGTAGTCCTTGAGGTCATCTGCTTGGTTGATGATGGTAGTGCAGTTTTCATGGTTGCCAGCGGCGGGGAAGAAGATCTGAGGCGGCGAAAGACAGTCTGGAGGCCGGATCCCTGTTGTGCTGGACCCTTCTGTCGTTGGAGCAGCTGAGCTGGGGTGGACGATGACGCAGCAGGAGCGGGACAAACCACGCAAGGTTTTCTTTGACAACTATCTGTAAGAGAAGTAATTCTGTAAGGGCTCGTTTGAATTGGAGGATTACAACAATGCAGGGATAGGAAATAGACAGGAATAGGATAGGAATGCACGTGCAAAACAGAGAATTTTAAAACACAAGATTTCTGCCAATCTGGGTGTTTGATTCACAACAATTGGAAGATCACATGATGCAAAGTAGCATGGTGAGATTAAGTCAAACCACAAGAAAATGTACGGTTATAATGCTATAATGCTACTATCTCTTAGTCTTGTGCTTCATGAATAGGAATTTGAAAAGGAGGACAAGTGAAAATTAAAATTCCTATGTTTTTTCTTTCAAGGAGACACTAAAGGAACAAATCCGTGTGCTCAGTGGACAATATATATAACATGTAGAGTAAAAAAGAGATGCAACAAGTGTACAACCTCTTTGGCGAAGCCATATCGATCTCAGCGTGATTGGGTTGGCCGGTGAGGATGCTCCGGCTGACTTGGCTGTCGGAGGAGGGGAAGAAGATCTTAGGCATCTGGAGATGGAGCCCGAGGTATTGCTCCGCTGTGATGGAGGGTTTCGTCGTTGGAGCAGCTCCAGTGAGTTGTACGACGCCGAGGCTGAAGCAGGACAAGAGAGACAACGAACAATGTTAACCTGAGTGGAATTCTAATGACATCTCCAATACATGACGTAAAATACATAACCACAAAGTGCTAGATGTAAAATACATCAGCCGCTCATCTCTGAACTTAACTACCGAAACTGAATTTAACTGTCAAAACTGAACTTAACTATCGAAACTGAACTTAACTGTCAAAACTAAATTTTGCTGTCGAAACTGAATTTTGTTGTTGAAAATGGACGCACTAGAAAGGTGAGGCTACACGTCGGTCAACTGACTTTTTCATCTCTGGTCAGTCGATTTTGCAGCCGTTGGATACGAATTCAAGGGCCTGCGGTTCATCTTCAACCTCCACCCCCCTGAGCCGGCCAAACAGTAGCCCCCCGTCGCTCGCGGTGCACCGCCCCGCCCGCCCTGAAAACACTCCCCACCGTCGGTCCGCTGCCGCCCCGGCCATCCCTCTAGGCCCCCCTGTGCCGAGCTTTTTCTCCGGCGATCCCCATGCCACCGCCCCGCCGACGACCACCGCCCCCATCCCGAACCCTAAGATAGATAGTGGGGTACCTCTCCGGCGAGCCCCCTCCCCGCCGCGGCTGGTTCTTCCTTCACCCCAGCGGCATCGGAGTGAAGTGTAGCTAAATCAGAGCAGCATCGCAAGCAAGAGCAAGAGCGAGAGCAGCAGTGCGAGCAAGAGCAATAGCAAGAGCAGACCAGGCAGAGGACCGAGAGCAAGAGCAGAGCAGCAGCGCGAGCGACAGCTAAAGCAGCAGCAGGTCCTACTGATGTGGACGTCGCCGCCGAGGGAGCGACGCTGTGGAGGAAGTGGCCGGCGACGCCGCCGTGGATGGAGCCGCGCCATGTCGGCTTGGGACCGAGCGCCGGCAACACCGTGAGATCGAATCAAGTAGAAAATGCGGCGATTAGTGTACAACCTCTTTGGTGGCACCGATTAGGCCGCAGCTTCATCCGAGGAAACGGTGATGATGATGCTCTTTCGGTGGTGCAGGTGAAGACGGCGGTGTGGGAATGGAGGTGGCGCAAAAGATGAGGGGAACGTCGGGGCAGCTCCTTGGAGGTGGAGGACGGGGTGGCTGAACCGGCGAGATGATGAGATCGACGACGGATCCTCATCTGGTACGGTGGATGAGGGACGTCGAGGTGTTGTTGTGGACGACATCGTCGTGGAAGAGGCTCCGGCTGGGTGGCGGACGGAGCAGGGTGTGGGGTTTCGTCGTGGGTTTTCGCGGCCTCGATGTACGAATGGGTGGGCGGATGGGATGGCAGTGGGGAACCATGGCTTAGAGACGCGCTTGTCCGAAATGTGGTGTAAGTTACGAAAGTACCCCCACCGATTTGAGGCAGTTCTTTCGGTTCATGGGTACCACGGGCACTTCGTGTGTCGGGATTTCACAGGAGGTGGGAGTTTTCACGCGCGTTGTAATTTCGGAATAGCAAGGCGCGGGTTGAGATGGAGGGAGTTGTCGGAGCACAACGAGACAAAGATATATCTTAAATATTTCGGGCTAACAAGACGCGGGTTGAAATTTCCGGACAAGCCTAACGTGTACTGTACCAAATCAATGCGCCCTACAAATGTCATTCAGAACTTTGAATTCATGTTATGTTCAATTAAAAATATTTCGCTACGTGTATAATGCATGCAACCTACTACTCAAATGAACGTTTTAGTGCATTCCAAACGTATATACTACCGCTTCAATATGAACTAAATTTGATTTCGTTTCTCTATTTGAATACGATCTACAGTAATGATTGTTGTGAAGTCAAAGCATTTGAATTCGTTTCTCTATTTTAATAAGATCTACAATCATCATTATTGTCAAGTTAAACCATCGTTTGTGTATTATCTTCACAGCACACCACATGATTAGTCTCGAGTTACATATGAACTATGTGTACTATATGAACTCGAACTAGATTTTTTGAATCCACTTTATTTTGATTTCAAATCACATTACATTTCTAGCTCTAGCTAGATCTTCATAATCTAAACCATGTCTCATATATATAATGTGTTTATCACATTATGTATGGTGCCCCGCCCCATACGCCTACAAGTATTTAGATGTGAGTTGCAAACACCACACATTACCACAAATTCAAATAAAATGTGAGAATGTTCGATATATAGTATTGTTTAGATTGTTCGATATTTAGTTGTAAGCCGCAAACGCCATACATTATCACAAATTCAAATAAAATGTGAGATTGTTTGATGTATAGTATGGTTTAGATTGTTCGGTATTTAGCTGTGAGTTGCAAACACCATGCATTATCACATTATGGTATAACATGTGCACAACATGTGTATCACCGCTATATTCATGCATGCAATGTTTAAAACACTATGATCTCCTATTCAAATATATGAATCCGCTTTCATATCAAATTATGATCTTTGTTAGTCTCTTACACCCACACAATCCTCTAACCTTTGTAGCTACCACTAACTTTCTCTCGTACATGCACACGCCCTCCTCGCCCTCCCCCTCCCTCGGCATTCTATCCACCGGGCGTTCTATCCACCGGGCACATTCATTTTTTTTCTTTAGGTCGTTCTCCCAGAGTCTCCACAACTCCTTTTCGACACACACCGATCGATAAACCTCTCGAGCGATGCCTGCCTACAACATACAAACACACCTTCAATCTCCTCCTTTATGTGTCCTTGCCTCGTGTCTCTCATACGGTCAGACACACGTGTAAACTCTCGCCCCTCTTTTCATCGCTCTCTCACAACCGCACACTCCTCCCCCTATCTAGCTAGTAGTTGGGCCTCTCGCACCACCTCCTAGCTCCATTCTCTCTGTCTATCCGTCTCGCTGGGCCTTATTAGCCTCTAACAAATGGACGTACACCGACCGATCTCTCGCTATACATATAGCTAGCTAGGTCCTTGTAACTCGTTTTTACCCACACGTCAATCGATCTACCTCATTAGTTGTGTCTCTCCCTTCCTCCGACAAACAACAATTGATCTACCGATCTAGTTAGGTTTGCTTACCAAACACATGGTTCCCCTTCATCATCCATGGATGCGTCCCGACAGATCTATCACGCATAGGCACACACAGAAACACATCCCCACTCTTATTGATAACATTGCAGTTCCACCCTCAGTTTGTCTAGTAGGCCTCTCCCACCATCTTCGAGAAGCAACTCCATCACCCATCCAGCACTCTACCCCTCTCCCTCCCTCTCTCTCTCCTCTATCTCTCTCCCATCATATTTCTCGTCCTTCAGTTATGTATGGATGTCGACTGATCTACCTCAAGACATAGCTGGGTCTCTCCTTCTCAACACATATACGAGTTGTTCTACCTTTATAGTTACGCCTCTGCCTACCCCTCCCACCACCCCCTCCCCCCACACACACCGATACATCGAGCGCTCTAGTCATGTCTCCCTGCCACACAAACTTGATGTGTGCCCTCTAACGTTCCGGTAGGCCAGTCGTCCTATATCTTTGACTTGTACACACACACAATTTCGATGGCTCTCTTCATCGATCTCGCACCCACCCACTTGATCCTCTCTTCGACTCTATCGATAGCTATGACCCCTCCCTCTCTTCTCGTGGATTGCCCGACCCTCTATGTATGATATGGATAGGCCTCCATTTCACACACATTGCATGCAAAATTTTGTTTGAGATGTCATCGACACATACTCCCATAAATAATTCACGAAATCAACCCCCACCCCACCACCACCCCAAAACAAAAAACACTCACGAACGCGGTTTGTATCTCTCACACACACCCACGTAGGTGGGGAACGTGCACAAAGAGAAGAGGTGCATGCACGGCGCACGTACTCCCGTCTATTTCCCAACCACACCCACGCGGGTACACGGTGGAGCTCATTTCTGTACGAAAAAGGCAGCCCGCGTGGTAATTTGGCACATGTACTGGTTGTCCACTTGGTGGAGGGAGGATCGTCTACCACGGGTGAACAAACAAATTGCGACTTGACGTGTTATGTTAAAAAAAAGAGGCAAACCATGTGGGGCCTACCTTAGAGGCAAGGCTCTATACACTGGAGTACTTTTGATGTGTCCCGTCAACTCGTAGAATGAGGATAAGCTTGCTTAGTACGCCGTCTCCCCCGTCCATGGGCGCGATGGCTCGCAGGATGAGGTGAAGCTTGCTTACTATGGCTTACGCCCGCTCCCTCGCCCATGTGTGCGGTGGCTCGCAGGACGAGGAGAAAAATTTACTACTCCCTTCGTTTACTCCTCGTCCCTACTACCTTGGTTATAGAGATTATATTATATTGTTTGGAATATATATGTCCTTTAGTAGATTTCAATATGAACTACTAGTACATACTCCAAACACTGATGTATATAGACGTATTTTAGAGTGTATATTCACTCATTTTGCTCCGTATGTAGCACTCTCCCTCGCCCCTCGACCCTTGCCCACGTGGTGGACGTGCAGCAATTCATTCGGTCTCATATAGCCAGAACGATATATACCGCACTACCATTATTGCTCGACTTCCCGAAGAGGCGAAGAGCCAATCACAAGGTCAATATTTTGGAGATGCCAAGCGCAAGGTTATAGGAGAACGAGTAGTAGGTGCCGCGTCATTTATAAATAAAGTTTTTTTTCTTTAGTGGCATGTACACAATATGATAGGTTCATATGGAGAGAAAAGGAGTACATAGTCAGGACGGGCCAGCCTACACGGTTGCTTGCTGGGGTTGCTCTCTTCACACTCTCTCTCTCTCGCACAAAATGACTGTGGCCACATCTCTAACATCCCGGCGGATCACGTCCGCTTGGGGAAGGGGTGGATGCTTAGTGTAGATGCGGTGGCCGTCGCCGACGGCGAAAACCCACTGTCGGCACGTCCCGATCAGGGGTCCCCGCCGTTCTCTCTCACAAAGTCGGTGAGGTTGCCTTCGTCCCTTGCTCACTGCCGCGACGTGGGCAGTTGCCGCCTCCCACCGCCCTCCTCAAGGTTGAGCTACGTCCCTCAGGTACAACTCCCTTTACAGCCGGCTTGGACCACTACTCCAGCTGCCCACATCACTCCCTGTGGATATTTCTACTTCTTTGCCCCGCACATACCTCTACTGGCTTCTACATACTGTATTTGTGATGAGTTTATGTCTCATCAACTAGTCCCAGTAATCTTATTCTAATCACGCTTGTTCAATTTCTTTGCCATAGGGATGCTCATCTTGATTTTGGTGAAACTGCACAAAATGATCCGATGGTCAAAAGGTTGAAAACTTCATTTATCAGGAAGCTCGAACGTTGCCAGCAAATTGAAGCCTGGTCAGGGTTCACGGTTCAAGGGCTAGGGACTGCGTGGATCGTTTTTTCTTTAGCTGCCTCTGTTCCAAAATAAGTTTAAACTTCAGTAGTAGTACAACTTTGTACTAAAGTTTGCACAAAGTTGAGAAACTTATTTTGGAACGGAGGGAGTACATATTTGCTATGATCTGTCGATCATTGAGATGCAATAGCATGCATGTTAGTCTCCTTTGTATTTGATGAAATGTTGTAACGGGCAACCTTGGACACAAGATACATGTAACAGAAGCTGGAAGCTTCATAGCATTGTACAAATTTATCTCGCTGATAAATTATAGTACGTACTATACTAGTACTTCCTCCATTCCTAAATATAAGTCTTTGTAGAGATTTCACCATGAACCACATGCAGATGTATATAGATGCATTTTAAGTGTAGATTCATTCATTTTGTTCCATATGTAGTGGAATCTCTACAAAGACTTATATCTACTAGTAATAGCTAGCCCCCACTACTAGGAATTCTCTATCCTCTCCTTGAGCCACGTCATCAAAATTGATGTAGCCGTTAGATGAAGTAAATCACTCCATAATAGCCGTCTGATCTTGACGTTGAGAGGCTCCGCACTAAGCCACATGCAAGCATGCAGAAATACCGTGCCACATGCATGTGAGTGGGTTTTAAATCACATCAACATGTCTGCATGCAAGCATGCACTGGTAGCATGCATGTAAGTGAGCTTTTAAGTCCCATTAACATGTCAAAAAGAAAAATATAATCCCATTAGGCAGTAGCAGTTCAGGAGTTGGCTGATCTTCTTTCCTTACGTGGGATGATCTAAATGATGATGGGAGTTTATTTAGTTTGGCTAGCACATTTGTCATGCAGTTATAGAGTTTTTTTGTTCTATGAAATCGATAATTTTGCGTAGAGAGATATACCGCTGTTCCGTGCCAACGCGCGGACTCATCTATTAATATTTAGGAACGAAGGGAGTACTATGTAAAGATTTAGGTGTCGCACGGTGATAGTAGTGTGAGGTGGGCCATGTAATCACTAAGCCTGCGTGTTTTCACTGCTCTTGCACGCCTCCACTGTAAGAATGGAGAAAATTATAATCTAGTAGTAGTAGTAGTATACCTCCTTTCACCGAAAGCGTGGGACATCCAGTAGTCCTACCACCTCAATAATAAAGACCAATGAGACGTCAAATCACATAGACCCAACAGTAAGTTGGATGGACGAAGCAACCATCACTCTTGCGCCAGTGAGAGGTCGCGTCCGCTCTGCCCGGGCATGAATGCGGCACCGATTCTTTGGAGCGGCGCTGACCGTTTCGGGTGGGAAGCGTGCACGAGCGATGGAGGGGCTTTGGGTGGGCCAGGCTGGTCAGGAGCGGGCGTGGCAGCTGTCCTTATGTCCCTACCGGACACGCCCGAAAATGAGAGGATGCACCGACTCTCGCGGCTAAAATTGTACACTACACAACATCTCTCTGTAGGAGTAGGTCGATCTGTCGCTCTCTCTAACACACACATGGTGTTAAACACACACACACACGCGCGCGCGCGCACACACACACGCACCTTGGTCCCGTTGCACCTTCTAACGTGTCTTATTACACCTAGACGGAGGGATTAGTAAGTATACGAGATACAGTGGCACACTGACTTAAGTCGAATACAAGTGGCCAAAATTTGTGTGCATGTTATAATAAGGATTCACTTAAAATAGTACGTGAGCGAACAGAGGGATCAATTGGACGGTGTTCCCGAGCAGTAGTGAGATGTGTGAGGTAAGATACACCGCTGGCGCTTTAATTTTTTCTTATTAATTTGTTTGTTTCACCCTCTGACTGGTTGCACCAAACGTACTACATGGAGAGAGATAAGGTGACTAAGGCTGCATTATTTCTGCACCACTGTGGATAGTCTTACCACCAAAGCCACATGACACGATTATGATTGAAATCCCAATGACTCCCACACACACAAAAAAACATGGCATGCTTGTCACACGAATGCAGGAATGTGTAAAAGGTTATTTCCCTCTCGTTGAACATAACAGGAGGGTTGTGTAGCTGGTTAGCCTATTCGCTCACTCTCTCGCCCTCTCCCGCTAGAGCCTCAGCGCTTGTAGTTGCTCTCTTCACACTCTCTCTCGCCCTCTCCAGATCTAAACAAGACTTCGTTGGCCTCTCTCTCCCCTCACTGCTGCTCAAAGAGCTGGCAGGATCCGTCCGCCGGGAAGGGAAGGAGGCTTAACGCTGTCGCCGTCGGTGTGGGACTACCGGCGTAGCTGTTCACTTTCCACCATGCGGTGGCGCGGGAGGGCCTCCGACCCCTTATTCTTCGCCACCGTCCCGTCGCCCACCAAACCACGCCCCAAGAACCTTAAGGTATAATTTACTTACTCCACATGCATTGCTCTAGCTGCATGTATACCATGAATCTAGGACGTGGTTCAAAGAGGAAAGGAGTGGGGGAAAGTAGTGGGAAAAGTTGTATATAGCATGAATCTAGGACGTGGTTCAAAGAGGAAATGAAGGCGGAAAGTTGTATAGCATTAATCTAGGACGTGGTTCAAAGTGGAAAGGAATGGGGGGAAGTAGTGGGGAAAGTTGTATCGCATAAATCTAGGACGTGGTTCAAAGAGGAAAGGAAGGGGCGAAAGTACTAGTTCAAAAAAGGAAAGGAAGGGACAAGGCTGTAGAGTTTGAGCAGGACTAGATTTGCTGCGCTCACATAGGGAAAGGCGTCTAAAGATAACAAAACTGGGACCAACACAAATATGCTCCTTGGTTGCTTGTTCTTTGTTGCAACAGACTATGCATGACCACAGTACATCGGTAGATGCACATGGTGCTGGTGCGTCCACTGTCCCGTGCAACTCATTAGCTGTTGTTAATCTAAGGCCCTGTTTGGTTAAAAACTCCCTAGTCCCTACCTGCTGGGTTCCAGGGACTAAACATGGACTAGAGGTTATTAAATGACATGCTAAAAGACCATGTTACCCCTAGTAATGAACTAATAGAGACAAGGTGCAATGCGTGGCAGGGGCAACTGTTGGAAAAAGTCCCAAAAAGACTCCCTCGGGGTCTTCTTTCTTTAGTCCCAAATGCCCACTTTTAGTCCCTAAAAGTCCCTCCTCTTTGGTTTAGATGGGACTGACACAGAGTTTTTTTAGTCCCTACACCAAAATGTCCCTGTAAACAAACACCCTCTAATAATGCCGCTGGAAAATTGATGCAATGCCTCAGTTAAAAGCAAATTACATGTTTAACGAATTTTATTGTTAATATGATCCCTATGTTAATATTAATCAATGCCACCGTTTGAGAAATGCTATTGTCTTGCTTTCTTTCCCATTTAGATAAGGTAGATGCTTCTTTTTGTTGGCTTCTGTGTCATCCACCGTTATTGACCACTAATTGTTTCCTTTGCACCTCTGTGTAAACAGGGTTATCTGCTTTACCTCGTTGCCATTGTGACCTTTTGTTGCATTGCACAAAACACTTTTGTTTTAAGAGTGTTTTGTGCAGTTCAACCAAAATGTCACACCGACAACGTTGCTTGATTGCTTGATCTTAGTGGAACTACACAAGAGGAGATCTTACTTCCTATCCGTTAAGGCAAATTTGGTTCAGATCTTCTTCTTGTGAGTTGTTTGAATTCTGCATCATGAGAGGTCAGTACTAGCCTTCTTTCACATGATTCTGCGGTGTGCATTCATATGTTGTGCTACTTGTACGATAATGTTACTTGATTTTAGTGAACTGCACAAATGGAGACAAGACTTCCAATCTGTATGTGCACCGTAATATCCCATTGAGGTAAGATAAGGATATTTCACAACTGCTGGCCTGTATTTTGCCACTTTCATCAGAAAATTAAGTTTAGTACTATACTTGTGCTCCCTAATTGACATGCCAAATCTTACATTGAAGGCGAAACTTGTTTGTTATTGAACCAAGTGATGAAGGGGAAGAACAAGGGGAAGAAAAACAAAAATCAACTCCCGGTGCTGTCATGAAAAAGTGGTATTGTCCTTGAGAAGTGCTTCATCTGTGCTGTTTTAAATATTTCCTTTCCTTTTTTTTCGAGCAAACAGTGATGCTAGCATTTAGTAGTCCTCTTGTCTTTGCACAACAGGATCATCTGCCTCTGAAGAAGAATATGGAGTACGTGAAGTGACTAGTTTTGATTATTCCAGGATGAAGAAGCCATGTCTATCTTATCATCAGAAGGAGCAGTTGAAGGATGGTTACATTACTCCCCACAAGACCAAACTAACTTCAGCTCAGAAGGACTGACAAAATCTCCATTTTTTTGCTGTGATGCGCGAGTACAATGTTGTTCTAGGATTCTTCCTGGTGAGTTCCATTTTTCTAAAAGTGTGCTCTACATGGACCATGTATGTGCCTGTTGAAACTGTCAATTCATAGTACAGTTTGCTCTATACTAATCACTTTTTTGTATTTGTGCAAACAGGGGTGCTCAGCTTGATTTTAATGGGAACTGCACAAAATGTTCATGAATACATCGAATCATTCATTTCCACCACAAGAAAGGAGGTGCCGATAAGTTCAAGGCGTTTCAACATATAAGGGCGAAATCATACAAGCTACGCGCGAATTTGGTTGATTTTGGTGGAACTGCACAAAAAGAACAGCTAGTTTATTTAGCACGAGGTGCCATGTCAATGTCCGAACTGATGGCAAACCCTGCCCATTCCACAATCGTAGGCATTTGATATTTTGGAATGGGACAGCCTTGTCAAATTTTGCTCATTGATTTTAGCAAGACATGCGTTTGATATTTTCGAATGGGGCGCCCTTGCTGTCAGCAGCGTCGATCAATTTTTTCTTTATTCTTTAGTTGTGAAGTAAATATTGCCTCTGACATGTGAGTCACTGAGATGCATAATCATCGATTGTTTTGAATGTTCTCTATGAATTGCCAGGCCTGTGTGTTTGATTGCAATGTACAGAAACGCTAAAAACCTGCTCAAACTCTTTGTACTCCTTCTGTTCCTTTTTACTTCGCACATTGTGAAAGTGCATACTTTTTTGTATAAGATTGGTCAAAGTAGAGATACTTTCACTGCAGACAAAACTTGTATGCAGACTAGAAAGGACTGGAGGGAGTACATGTGAAACTGCTGCAAACGAGGTGATCACCCTGGGAATAATGCTAGTACATATTGTTTTGCATGTTCATCTAATGCCAATGATACAAGAATTCGAACTAATCAAAATAAATTCATTCATACACGGTCGGATTTCATATAAACATGCCAGATTTCATTACATTTCATACATTCTTCAACTAAAAAGGGGTGCGCTGGAGGTATAATTAATTAACCGAAGCTACCCACCGGTGTCCCACTGAGCCGAACAGAAGCTTCAGTGGCTTAACTGCAGGTGCAGTTGCGTAACTGACATGTGGCCTGTTGGGCCCACGTGTCAGTCAGCCAACTGCACCAGCAGTTAAGTAGAAGCAGCGTTATTCTCCAGCAGAACTCCCCGACTCCACGTCGCCGCCAAGAAGCTACCCGGCCGCCAATGGTCAACCCGCCTAGCTTGGCTTCAACAGGAGGGTAGCAGCGGTGGCCTTACTTGGACCCGAGCGGCGGCGACCTACCGTGTTCTACTCTTCCTCGTTTTCTGTGTGGCGCGACCTTGTTGGCAGCGGGGCGGGGCCTCGGCGGAGGCGGCGATGTCCTCTGTCTCGTTGCCGACGGGCGGCGCCTCAGTGGAGCGGTGGAAATCCTCCCCCGCTTTGCCGGCAGGGTGGGGCATCGGCTGAGCCGGCGATGTCCTCTGCCTCGTTGTTGGCGGGGCGGGGCCTCGGCGGAGCCGGCGGTGTCCTCTGCCTCATTGTTGGCGCCGCGGGGCCTCGACGGAGCAGGGCCTCGTCGACGCCAGCGGAACGGGGACTCGTCGGAGCCGGCATTGTCCTCTGCCTCGTCCTCGGTCTCGCCAAACAGCGCCTCGCCCACTTCATCGCCCTCTTTGCTAGCCTCTTTGTAGGCGGCCGCAGCCTCTGCCACCCGCATGCGCTCCCGCCAGCGCTCGAGGCGGCCCTTGCGGGCGGAGCAGTATGAGCCGAGCAGCGCCTCCTGCTCCGCCCGCTCCGCGGCGATCTGCTCCTCCGCCTGCAGATGCTCCTGGAGGAGATGGTGGTTGTAGGCGGCGTCGGCCTGCGCCTTCCGGAACTGCTCCTGACGCATCTGCCTCACACTGTCCATATATTGGGCACGGGCCTCGCCGATGGTCATGGTGCAATGCACCGGCGAGGATGACACGGAGGAGGGGGTTGGCGCCGGATCGTCGACTACCATGTTCTCCATTGGGACGTCGTCGTCCTCCGGCTGCCTGCCGGCCAGCCGGTAGGCAGCAATGGCTGCCATCTCCTTGTGGTTCGTCGTCCGCCCGTCCCAAAGAGCGTTGGAGCGCGAGGAAGCCATGGTGGGCAGTAGTGGTGTGGACAGGAGAAAGGGAACGGATGCGGATGACTGCGGCTATGGCCGGCGCAGCAGTTTATATAGAAATGGTGGGCGGGCGGAGGGACGGACGTGTGGCGCCGGAGTAGCCGCCTCGGCAACCGCGTATCATTAATGTGGGTGGCAGATGGATGGACGGACGACACTTGTGTCGTTTGAAGGCGGAGCAATAGCCTGCACCGGGAAGCGGGGCGGGCGGCGCTGACTGTTTCGGGCGGAAAGCGCGCGCGGGCGAGGAGATGACTTTACTTGGAGAGGATGACAATGGGGACCCACCAGGTCCATAGCCTCACGTACGCAAGTGCCTCCTTATTATATATATATATATATGTATAAAACTATACTCCCTCCGTCTAGGTGAATAAGTCATATTAGAAGGTGCATCACGACCTAGGTGCAAGCAGATTGGTGGAAAAGAAGAATATTTCTCTCTTCTAAACACAACATTTAATCACAACAGTTAAGAGGATGCCTTATTAGCTACCCATGCAGGCCATCGTAATTCATAGCATGCAAAGCGCTTTTATTTCTTGCCTAATAACCGCATGGATGTGCTGCATGCACTGGTCCTTGCCCGAGCAAAAAAAAGGGAGGAAAGGGTTTCCACGGGAGACAACGAGGCAGAGGTGGACGTGCTCACTGGAGTTACTTATTTTGCTTCCCCCTGGTTTCCTGACATCACGGTCCCACACCATTGTCAACCTATATAGTATTAGTCAATAAACGAGAGAATTGCACAAGAAGCGGCCGACAACTGGGACCAAGCAGCTCGAGCAGTATTTGTGTTTTTGAGGTGTGAGCACTTCAGAGTTTTTCGATGTTTAGCCCAGATATTAATTTTTCTCCTCTGAACAACAATGAAAACATCGCTGCAGGTATTAACTGGGCGGGCTGTGGCCCGTCTAGCCCACGCCAGATATCCAGCCCAGATATTAATTTTTTTCAAGCTGAAAATGGCTAGCCCAGCTATACTTTTTTTTAGGAATACCCAGGCAAGGTCAAGTTGTTATTCTCCGCCCCGCTGGGCTGCAAATCTTTCCTAAGAGGGATGCATTAGGCTTAACAAGAAAATGGGCTTTAAGAAATAATAAATGGGATGTAATTATAAAAACTGGGCAGTAACTATAAAAAATGCACCAAACACGTGATTACTTTATAAAATATTATTTTTGGATATTGAAAATTTTAATTTTATTAATTGTTGCGAGCGCAATGTTTCGTTGGATTTTTACATAATATAAATTTATATTGAAATTGTATTTAATCTGACTAGAAATTTTGGGATAAAAATATTTCGGATCCCATCAAAATGTGGGAAATTTTATTGAATTCTGTTTTGAACGGTTGGTTGAAATGGGCTGTACTTTTAACAAACTGTAAATGGGCTGTATTAAATTCCATTAGAATTCAAAAATGGGCTACACATTCTTACAAATCTCAAATGGGCTATGTCGTGGTTTTGTCATGGCAGATGTCCTAGAGAAAGGACTTAGTCGTGGAGCCATCGCGACGGGTTAGCTTGAAGGGGTTAAAGCGGACATAGGGACGCAAGAGAGTTTATACTAGTTCGGCCCCTTCAATGAAGGTAAAATCCTACGTCTAGTTGTGATGGAATTGATGGGGTTTTGATGACTAGGGAGCAAACAAGCTTCGCCTATGTCTCGAGTCGTTGTCTGTTGTCCTTGAACCGCCGCGGGGTCGTCCCCTTATATACACGGGTGACGCCCGTCGGTTCACAGAGTCCCAACACCGGTCCATATTTTTATCCGGGTTGGTCTCTCCTTATTCCTAACTTACAATACAAGTTTATATACAAATGCCGGTTTACAGCTACAAGTCTAAAACCGACCACGGGCCTTAGGCCCTTGTCTGTCTTCTTGGGCTTTAGCACTCTTGAACTACTGATGAAGTTGACCCGGCCCAGATAGGCCGGTTTACACCCAGCAGTAATATCCCCAACATTAGGCCCCAGATTGATTTGAACGGGTTCATGTCAATCCTTTAGCAAAAACTTCATCTTCAACATCTTCTCATAAATTGGTAAACCGCCATGATGTCATCTTCTCTGATTGCTGTAAACCGGAGTGACTTCACCTGTCATAACGAAGCTTATCCATTATGCTTCTTTGTTTAATAGATCTGCGGAAATCGAGGCGACAGCTCCGTTTCATGGCCCCTTGATTGTCACGCTTGACACATGTCCTTTTGCCTTATAAATAGGACCGAAGGGTCATTTCTTTTCTCCCCTTCGTGCCTTTCTTCTTCGTCTTCCTCGCGTCGCCAGCCTCGGAGCTCCGCCGCCGCCGTCAACTTCTGCACCAACCTTGGCCGCTGCATCAACCTGAATGCACCAGAGCCCCGCGGCAACCTTCCGCGTCTTCCTCAACTCTAGTAAGCCTTCTGCTCTTCTCAACACAGATCTGTTCTAGGGTTTCGTGTTCTTGCAGTGTTCATCACCTGTTTGTGTTCATATACTAGCTCCTGGATGCATCTGTGAACACCTGCTCTGTGTAGCGGTAGCTTTTAGTATCCGCCTTTAGTTTCATGCCCAAGACCATAGATCTCACATATATTTCTTCCCATTGATTCAATACTGTTCTGCTTTGAGCTTTTGAATATTTTTCTTGTTTTCTGAACTTGCTTCAGATCTAACGCTGTAGAGAAATCTTGTGAAATCTGTTTCTGCATACTTATCCATCCGCAATCTCAGCTGTTTCAATGCTTAGATCAGGCGGTTTAACTTTGTAGAAAAAATTACCAAACCGGTATATACCATTAGTCCCCTTGTTGAACCGCCATTTGTTGTTGCTTCATAAAACACCGGTTTAGATAAATCAGTCTCCGGTTTAACATTGCACATACCAATGTACCTTAATCAATGCATTTTTGAACCGGGATCATCTACCTTGTAGATTTCATCATGGCCAAGCAAGTATATGAGTGCAACTGGGTTCCTTGTCGCGTTACAGAGGCTCAACTGGACGATTTAGTCCTGATCGGCGCCTTAGGCAGCAAAGATACCATCCATTGGAGGGCTCCTGGCAAAGAATGCCCTCCCACACCTCAAGAAGGAGAGGTCGTCGTTTTCGTAGATCACTTAGCCCGGGGTTTTAAGCCGCCCGGTTCTAAATTTTACCGGGACATCTTAGCCGATTTTCAACTCCATCCACAAGATACTGGCCCCAACTCTGTTACAAACATGTGTCACTTCCAAGTGCTCTATGAGGCGTTCTTTCAAGAGGAGCCCACAGTGGAATTGTTCAGAGACTGTTTCCATCTGAACCGCCGTACTGAGTTTACTGACGGCTCCAATACGGAGTTGGGTGGTGTGGCGATTTAGAAAAGGAAAGAGGTCACATACCCTCATGCCAAACTGCACAGCCACCCCAAAGAGTGGAATCAAACATGGTTCTATTGCAAAGACACCTCCCCTGCTGGTGAAAATCCCTTGCCTGGCTTTCGTCCGGAGCGGCTCAGCAATACACACCCCTTTCCGCAAAGGTTGACTGCTCAGGAGAGAAGCAAATATGCTCCTCAACTGTCGAAGCTCAGAGCCTTTATGGCCAACGGTTTAACAGGGGTTGATCTCGCCCGCTGTTGGATATCATGGAGCATACTGCCCCTTAGTCAACGCTCCGGTTTGATGTGCGAGTATACTGGCAGTGTTGATGATCCACTACGACATTCCAACATCCAGCTCACCGATGAAGAAATCACAGAGGCTGTGAATAAGATGCTAAATGAACCGGAACACATCTGCGCTAAAACCGGCCTGCTTCCCTTCTGTGCCACCAACAAACCGCCAGCTGTAAGAGTTTGATTTTTCTTTTTGCTGAATCTGCTGTTGATATATCTTGTCATTGTTTAATATCAGTGTCTGTGTAACCAGGGCAATGATCCGTTTTGGAGCAAGAAACTGCCGCAAGAGAAACCAGAAAAACCAGACAAACCGTAAAGGGCAACCCGGCAAAAGACTAAAGCTGTGAAGAAGACTGCCCACAGGAAAAGAACCACTGCATCCTCTAATCCGGCCCCTGATGATGATGTGGATAATCCGGACCTTGAGGTAGGGCTTGACTCACTTGGCTTATTTTTCATGCGTCTTATTGATGATGATATTTGTCAGGACGATGCCGAAGCCAGCCATGCTGATGCTGTAGAGGTAATTATTATCTCTTCCGATTCAGAACCTTTGCCTTCACTAAAAATCCGTCAGGCAAACCGGAATGTTAAATTTTCTCATCCTCTTGCTTATTTGGATCCCAATTTTCTTATGAAGACCCAACAGCACGAAGCTCGTCGCACAACCCAGCACAACGGCCAGGTACTTACCTCCGCCGGTTTACCGAACAGTCCGGTTCGGAAATGCCGTTCAGAGGTCTCTAATTTGCTTGTCAGTGCTTGTCCTAAAGCGGGCGGCTTTCATCAACCTCTTAATCCATCTGACTCCGATTACCAGGTTACTTCCCACTCATCCTCTGGCGAGTCATCGGCTACTCAGCTGCCACCGCTCAAAACGGTGCTTGGGTAAGCTATACTTATCATAATATTTGCAGCACATCGCCTTGGAACATATGCTGTATTTGATTTTGTTATTCCTTTCAGGTCCAAGCCTAGGCCAAGCAAGAAGGCTCGCCTGGACAAAGCGGCCGAAGAGGATGCCGTCCTTGAACCGGGCAAAACACCAGATCTTGAAGCGGCTATTCCTGAGGATATACCCAATGATCCACCGCAGCAAGACGACGATCTTATTGCTGAAGAGAGACCTATTGATACCTCAAATCCTGTCAATCAGCCCACAAGCTCCATCCGGATTGAGAAATCCACCGGTCCAACAAAGCCTACTGACAAGCCAACAGCCCCAGTGCAAACCGGCGATACTAAGGATGATGAGGTTGTCATTACTGGCACTGGCCATACAGAGCCAAGAAATCCTGTCGCTTTATCCAAACATTCTGCCAAGGAAGATTTTGCTGCCTTTGGCAAAGGCAAGTGGAATGCTGATCTGGCGACTTACGCTGCTCTGAACGCCCAAGATATCCATTCCGGCTACCTGAACCGGCTACCAGTCGTGACTATGAAGCCGGTCTGGTTAATATGATGAAAGATAAATATGAGGTAACTTCCATATGCTCTTTCCTGCTTGTCTATTTCAATTCTTGTTGACGCTCCTAGCCGCCGAGGGCCGGTTTGTAATCTTCTTTCAAACCGGGACTGACTAATATAAATCTTAATGCTTTGAAATTCGCTGATGTAGTCCCCAAGGGCCGGTTGAACTTAGCATAGTTAAACCGGGACTTTAAGTAATTGAGATCGCCGCATCAGAATATATACGAGCAAATAGCCATTAGCCCCCAAGTGCCAAGTTGAATACTTGTATTGATCTTGGGACTTTGTAAGCAATTGAAAGATGAAGATCAAATATGCATTAGCCCCCAAGTGCCAAGTGCATAACTTGTTATGTGGTTGGTACTTCAATCCTTGTACCGTTTTGCTAAATCATATAACTGTCTGCATGCAGGCTGAGCTGAAGACGAAAGAAAGCCAAGTCGCCGATCTCCAAGATAATCTGAAATCCCAACAAGCTGAAACCTCCAAAGCAAAAGAGGAATTAACCAGCGCTTTAAGCGCCATGGAACAGCTTAAGGAGAACTTCAAGAAGAAGCGGGCGGATTGGGCCACTGAAAAATCCGCTTTAATCAAACGAGCAGAAGATGCCGAGGCTGCACTAAAACCGGTGGCAGATGAACTGACCAGCATAAAGCGGCACATGCATGCCATGACCACTGC
Organism: Triticum urartu; assembly: GCF_056163025.1. Taxonomy (NCBI): domain Eukaryota; kingdom Viridiplantae; phylum Streptophyta; class Magnoliopsida; order Poales; family Poaceae; genus Triticum; species Triticum urartu. Next base: position 371,905,744 of record NC_141873.1, read on the forward strand.
TATCTTTGGTAAGCCGGTTTGACTTCTGAACTGATTCTGCCGTCTTACAGAGCTGCCGGTTTGTTAACCCTTTACGATATTTCAGGGACATGCATTGGTCACTTGGGGTCAGATGTGCGGAAGGAATTGAAAGCCGCCTATACGTTGGTCGAACAACTATACACTGGTGCACAGCGGATCATCTGTACTGCATCCCACAACAAGCCGGCGCCCACCTTGATTTAGGACACTCTGATGAAACTGTCGGTGCTTCCTGCCCGGGTTGAAGAGCTGAAGAAATCTACTGCTCGAACCGGTGCGATCAATGCCTTAATCCGGGCAAAAGCTTGGGTGCCGGATTTTGATCCTATTGAAGCGGCTCAGGGCTATCCCAGTTTGAAGGAAGATGGGTCAGAGTTTGGTGAAGCGGATCTGCAAGCAATAAACCGGGAGGTGCGTCCGCTAGCTTGTCAATTGGCTGAAGAAGCAGACTTGTCTCATTATCAAGCCCAATATGACAATCAAAACAAGAAAATAGCTGCACCAATTCATGAAGCGGAAAATCTTACCCTCCAATCCGTAAGCATACTTACGCTCTCGATATTGACCCGTCGTTGCTGATCCATGATGAAGCTGTTTTTCAAGCATTAATGGGAATCGACTGGACAACTGTTGATTTCCAGCCGCTGGGTAGAGAAACTAAAGCTGAAGCGGCGCAGGATGACCCACAACCATCAGGCCAGGCTAGTGACCAAGCTTGAACCGGAAGCCGGTTTAAAACTGCTTCTCCTTTGCGAAAAACAATGATCTTATTATGGGCACCGTGTTGCCTTGTAATAGGCTAGCTGATACTTTTGATGTTGATATGCCTTCGTGCATAATCGCTGCCACTTGCTCTTCCTTTGGGTGATGAACTTTCCAAAGTACTTTCTGCAAGAAAAAATCTTCAAGTGCCACCGCGGTTGTACTGTTAGGCGGAATATGATGTCTGCATACATGAAGTCAAAACATCCGAATTTTTTTAAGTATATGACCAAATTTTTGAGATACATAATACCTGCCATCGTTGAGCGTGAAGTTTGCTTGGCCAATCTTGAAGCGGAGTTTTATAAACCCACACTGTTGGAGGAGATAGCAGCTCCCATATATATATGACGCCGGTTTACCATGTAAACCGTGCCGGGTTATAATAAACACCGTGTTACTCCATAAGAGGATGTTAACAAAAAAGATCAAACCGGGCAAATAGTCTCCGGATTGAAATGAACCGTGTTCCGTCAATTGACAGTGTGAACCGGTTGAAAACTTTGTCGGTTTAAAAAACGCAATAAAAAGAAAGAAATATCTTTCAAAGAAAAGTGTGAAGCAAAGGCAATGACAAAACCGTTTGCCAAAAAAGGGCTTATTTGAGCTGATCAGATGGTGTTACCATGGCCAAACACGACCAAGCTCCCGATAGGTGTAACTATGGTTCTAGTCAGCCAGGTCCCCAAATGAAACTGTGGCATTTATGCCGATCAAGTGGCATGGCAATGGTTCGGGTTCGACCAAGCCCCCAAGTGATTCTGTGGCCTTAGGCCGATCAAGAGGCATGACTGGTTCAGACGTGACCAAGTCCCCAAGTGATCTGGTGGCTCTCGCCTATCAAGAGGTATTGTATTGGTTTGGACACGACCAAACCCCCAAGTGATATAACAGGATGCTTTTCTGTAAAAAGCCAACTCAAGGGGTAAACCGGAGGCCACTATAGAACAATTCCGTGTAACCACACATGATGTAAAAGAACAGATACCCCGCTTTAGCCGAGGTTCCGGTTTATTATATTTAATCATAATATATACATCGTCGTAATATGTACATAAGTAGAGCCAATGGCTCAGGTATAGTAAGGCCGAAGATGAGCTATGTTCCACGGCCTGTTGGTCTCCTCCTCTTATGTACGTGAGTCCTTATGCTCTCGAATATCGATCAGATAGTATGACCCGTTCTGCAGATTCTTGCTAACCACGAAAGGCCCCTCGCAAGGTGGGGATAGCTTATGCATATCAGTCTGATCTTGGATGAGCCGAAGCACCAAATCTCCTTCCTGAAAGGTTCTGGTTCTGACTCGGCGACTGTGATAACGACGAAGATCCTATTGGTAAATCGCCGAGCGAGCAGCTGCTATGTCACGTTCTTCATCCAACAGGTCCAAAGTGTCTTGCCGTGCTGTCTCATTGTCCGCTTCAACATAAGCCGCCACACGGGGTGAATCATGACAGATATCACTGGGGAGAACCGCCTCCGCTCCGTAAATCATGAAGAACGGTGTGTATCCTGTTGATCTGTTGGGTGTAGTATTGATGCTCCATAACACAGATGGTAACTCTTCTACCCAACAACCCGGTGTTCTCTGCAAAGGAACCATAAGCCGGGGCTTGATGCCTCTCAAGATCTCTTGATTAGCCCTTTCTGCTTGACCATTGGACTGTGGATGTGCCACCGATGAAACGTCGAGCCGGATGTGCTCCCGTTCGCAGAACTCCTTCATGGCACCTTTGGACAAATTGGTACCATTATCTGTGATGATACTGTGTGGAAAGCCAAACTGGAAAATCACTTTTTTGATGAACTGAACCGCCGTGGCCGCATCACACTTGCTAACAGGTTCTGCCTCCACCCACTTTGTAAACTTGTCAACCGCCACCAGGAGGTGGGTCTTGTTATCTTTGGACCTTTTGAAAGGCCCAACCATATCCAGCCTCCAAGTTGCAAACGGCCAAGTAATTGGAATCATTCTCAATTCTTGAGCCGGTACATGAGCACGTCTTGAAAACTTTTGGCAACCATCACATCGTCTGACCAGATCCTCCGCATCAGCATGAGCAGTTAACCAATAGAAGCCATGGCGAAACGCTTTAGCCACCAGAGATTTTGAACCGGCGTGGTGACCACAATCTCCTTCGTGGATCTCACGCAAAATTTCACGGCCTTCTTCAGGAGACACACGGCGTTGAAACGCCCCTGACACACTGCAATGATGCAACTCGCCGTTGATAATAGTCATGGACTTGGATCACCGGATTATCTATCGGGCCAGAGTCTCATCCTCTGGTAACTCGCCCCGGTTCTTGTACGCCAGGTAAGGAAGCGTCCAATCCGGAATAACATGAAGAGCTGCCACCAATTGAGCCTCTGGATCAGGAATAGCCAAATCCGCTTCACCAGGGATCTTGACTGACGGGTTGTGCAGCACATCTAGAAAAACATTGGGCGGGACCGGTTTGCGCTGAGAGCCCAGCCGGCTTAAAGCGTCCGCCGCTTCATTTTTCCGCCGGTCCACGTGGTCTAGCTGATAGCCTTTAAAATGACCTGCAACAATATCCACCTCACGACGATATGCTGCCATGAGTGGGTCCTTGGAGTCCCAAGTGCCAGACACTTGCTGAGCCACGAGGTCCGAGTCACCGAGACACTTAACTCGACATAGATTCATCTCCTTAGCCATCCGGAGACCATGGAGCAAGGCTTCATACTCAGCTGCATTGTTAGTACAAGGGAACATTAAGCGGAGAACGTAACAAAACTTATCACCTCGTGGGGAAGTTAATACGACTCCAGCCCCCGAGCCTTCCAATTGCCTGGATCCGTCAAAATGGATGGTCCAATATGTGTGATCCGGCTTTTCTTCAGGTGCTTGCATTTCCGTCCAATCATTGATGAAATCAACAAGTGCTTGAGACTTAACTGCCATCCGAGGTACATACTTCAAACCGTGCGGCCCAAGCTCTATAGCCCACTTGGCAATCCGGCCAGTTGCTTCCCGGTTCTGGATGATATCCCCCAAAGGAGCAGAACTGACCACCGTAATTGGGTGCCCTTGGAAGTATTGTTTAAGCTTCCGGCTTGCCATAAAAACTCCATACACCAGCTTCTGCCAATGCGGATACCTCTGCTTGGACTCAATGAGCACCTCGCTGATATAATAGACTGGACGTTGAACCGGATGCTCCTTACCTGCCTCCTTTCGCTCCACCACAATAGCTACGCTGACCGCCCGAGCATTAGCAGCAACATATAGCAGTAACGGCTCCTTGTCAATGGGAGCGGCGAGCACAGGCGGATTGGCCAATTGCCGCTTTAAGTCCTCAAATGCTTCATCAGCAGCGGAACTCCAGACAAATTGATCCGTCTTCTTCAAGATCTGATACAAAGGGATTGCCTTCTCCCCAAGATGACTGATAAACCGTCTTAACGCGGCACTCCGGCCTGCCAGGCGTTGAACATCATTGATACACTTTGGTTTAGCCAGGGAGGTGATGGCTGTGATCTTCTCCGGATTAGCCTTAATTCCCCTATTGGACACCAGAAAACCCAATAACTTGCCCGCCGGTACGCCGAAGATGCACTTGTCCAGATTAAGCATCATCTTGTATGTCCTCAAGTTATCAAAGGTTTCCTTCAAATCATCAATCAGAGTCTCCTTCTCCCCGGATTTAACCACGATATCATCCACGTAAGCATGTACATTACGGCCAATCTGTTTGTGAAGACAATTTTGCACACATCGTTGATAAGTTGCCTGGGCACTCTTGAGCCCAAAGGGCATAGACACATAGCAGAAGGCTCCAAAGGGAGTTATGAATGCCGTCTTCTCCTGGTCCTTAACTGCCATTTTGATCTGATGATAGCCAGAATATGCATCCAAAAAACTTAAACGCTCACAACCCGCCGTAGCATCAATAATTTGATCAATACGGGGGAGGGCAAAAGGATCTGCTGGACAAGCCTTATTAAGATCTGTGTAACCCACACACATGCGCCAGGTGCCGTTTTTCTTAAGGACCAGCACCGGATTGGCAAGCCACTCAGGGTGAAAAACTTCAATAATAAAGCCAGCCGCTAAGAGCCTGACTACCTCTTCTCCAATCGCCTTGCGTCTTTCTTCGTTAAACCGGCGGAGGAACTGTTTCACCGGTTTGTATTTAGGATCCACATTAAGGGTGTGCTCAGCGAGTTGCCTCGGTACACCTGGCATGTCAGAGGGCTTCCATGCAATAATGTCCCAATTCTCACGGATGAACTCGATGAGCGCGCTTTCCTATTTCGGATCCAAGTTGGCACTGATGCTGAACTGCTTGGATGAATTGCCAGGTACGAAGTCAACAAGCTTAGTTTCTGCTGCCGATTTGAACTTCAGGGCCGGATCATGCTCCGTAGTTGACTTCTTTAATGGAGTCATGTCCGCCGGATCAACATTGTCCTTATAATACTTCAGCTCCTCGGTGGCATAAACCGACTCTGCATAGGCCGCATCTCCTTCCTCGCACTCCAAAGCGATTTTGCGGCTTCTGTGAACCGTTATTGTCCCCTTGTGACCCGGCATCTTGAGCTGCAAATACACATAATAGGGCCGTGCCATAAACTTGGCGTAGGCCGGTCGCCCAAACAGGGTGTGATATGGACTTTGGATTTTCACCACTTCAAATGTCAATGTCTCCGACCTGGAATCATGATCATCCCCAAAGGCCACTTCCAGAGCTATCTTACCAACAGGATATGCTGATTTGCCAGGTACTACACCGTGGAACACCGTATTAGACGGTTTGAGATTTTTATCTGTTAGTCCCATACAACGGAAGGTCTCATAGTACAAGATATTAATGCTGCTCCCTCCATCCATGAGCACTTTAGTGAACTTGTAACCTCCCACCTGAGGCGCCACCACCAGAGCCAACTGACCCGGATTATCAACCTGGGGAGGGTGATCCTCTCTGCTCCATATGATTGGCTGTTCAGACCAGCGTAGATAACGGGGTATGGCCGGTTCAACAGAGTTGACCGCCCGCCTCTGAACCTTCCGGTCTCGCTTGTCCAAGCTAGTGGTGAAGACATGGTACTGCCCACTACTCAACTGCTTTGGGTTGCTCTGGTAACCTGACTGTTGCTGCTGTTGGTTGTAACCACCCTGGTTGTTCTGACTATTTTGATTATTATGTCCGCCCGGATTACCATTAAATCCTGAACCGGAATTTCCTCCACCATAACCCGGCCCGGACCCTGAGCCACCGCCAGAGCCATGATCATACCGGAAAGCATTAGAATTCTTGAACTCCTGCATAATGAAGCAATCCTTCCAAAGGTGGTTTGCTGGCGCCTCCTTCGTTCCATGTCTTGGACAGGGCTGGCTCAGTAGATAGTTTAGGCGGTCCGGGTTAGGGTTGGGTGCCCCGTTGCGATTTTTCGGTTTATCCTTGCGTCGCTGGCCATTGTCCTGCGTGTTGGTATTAGCCACAAAGTCCATGTTACCATCCGCTTTACGCTTGCCTCCACCACCATTGCCTGCCCAGTGATGCTGCTGACCTTTGGAGTTGTTGTTCCTCTTTCCCTTCCCTGCCTTGTCATCATCAGATTCGGGATCCTTGGTACTATCAGAATCAGCATACTTTACCAAAGCAGCCATGAGGGTTCCCATGTCAGTGCAATGAAACTTCATCCATCCCAACTTCAGCTTTAGGGGCCCAAACCGGCAGTTGCCTTCTAGGGTTAATACAGCGGTGTCAGCGTTGATGCGGTCTGATGAATGCAACACTTGTGAAACCCGGCACACCCAATGAGTCGTTGATTCTCCTTCCTCCTGGACACAGGCAGCTAAGTCCACTATCGACATAGGCTGTTTACATGTATCCTTGAAATTGCTGATAAACCGGGCTCGTAATTGGGCCCATGAACTGATAGAATTAGCCGGCAAGCTTTTTAACCAAGTACGGGCCGTTCCTTCAAGCATCATGGCGAAGTATTTCGCACACACCGCGTCATCCACATCAAGCATCTCCATGGCCATCTCATAGCTCTCCACCCAGGTTTCTGGAGGTTGATCCGCCGTGTAATTTGTACTTTGCGCGGGCCTTTGAAATCCTTGGGCAGGCGCACATTGCGTAAAGCGGGGACAAGGCAAGGCACCCCCAAAGAACTAGAAGTAACACCAGGTTCGATCGAGATAGTTGGATGAACCGGCGTGAGCTGCCGAGCCTGATGCTGTGCGGCTAACTCGGTCTCCCTGCGCGCTCGGGCCCGGTCCACCACTTCCTGAGCGTTATGAGCACCACTCGCCGGGTTGTTGCCACTGGGTGCTCCACGTCGTTCATTGCTCGACACTGCCGGTTCATCCATATGTCTGCTATAGCTCCGGCTTGGACGGGGGGTCGAGTGGATCCCGTCGCGGCTGTACGAATATGCTTCCTGTTGGACCAAAGCTGTCCTCAGAAGCTCCTTGACCCGTCGCGTCTCTACTGCCTGCGGCGAGTCACCTTCAATTGGAATGGCCTCCAACCGTGCAGCAGCAGCGACGAGATTGTCCATTGGGTTGGAGTAGTGACCCGGAGGTGTTAAAATAGCCTAAGGCATAACGGTGTTTTGACGAGGCGGGTCCATCCGACGAGGCTGAACTGGCTCACCGGTCCCAGGAGCTTCCGCCCGGTTTCCCTCCAGCGGATTATCGGTTCCTGCTCCCGGGGTGTTGAAAAGGTCTCTGTCCTCGAAAATCGGAGGCAAACAGGATCGGTACTTCCTCCTCATGACTTCATGCGACGCGCTCTGGTCCAACATGAGTTTGTAGGCTTGTGCGTCTAGAGTGGCCCGCTCTGTGGCCATCCTGGTGTCCTCAGCTGCCAGATCCGCCTTGGCCTGGGTGATCTGTTCCTTTACTTTTGCAATCTCCGCGTTGTGGACGTCCTGATCCGCCGGATTAGCTTCCGCCATAAGCACAACCAATGCATCAAATAGCTCTGATAGAACTTGAGCCGGCGGGCGCACAGGGCCTCCTGCCCCGGCAGCCGTCGCCGCTGCTGAACCGGAGGTTGTTGCCGCAGCGGTCGAAGAATGAAGCGTTGCTTGTGTGCCGGCCATGAATATTCCAACTCGGTTGGGCAGATCAGAGGATTCCGGAATACTGTCGCCATCGGAAGAGCCCCCAATCCGGCCATCTTGTAGCTGATAAAGAGATTCGGTTTCTCCGGTCGATGACTCATCATCGGAACAAACGACGGTCTCGCCACGAGATTCCGATCCATCCTCATAACTTCCTCCATGGATGACTCCCACGAAGGCACGCTTCATGGCCGGTTTAACCCGGGCGGATCGCGCACGCTGAGCCGTCTCGACGAGGTCGGTGCAGATGTCCGGCTCAGGGCCCGGTTAACCGATCTTGCCAATGAAAACGTGAACGCCACCAAAGGGGACTCGGTACCCGTACTCAACTGAGCCGGCCTCGGGGCCCCAGCCTGCATCGTCAATGTAGAGCTTGCCACGACGACTCTTAGTCATCCGGCCTACGGCGTAGCCCTCGAGTCCTTCAAAGCGGCCCTCCAAGAACTTGAAACCATCGTGCGATAGCCCCACGGTGGGCGCCAACTATCGTGGTTTTGTCACGGCAGATGTCCTAGAGAAAGGACTTAGTCGTGGAGCCATCGCGACGGGTTAGCTTGAAGGGGTTAAAGTGGACACAGGGACGCAAGAGAGTTTATACTAGTTCGGCCCCTTCAATGAAGGTAAAAGCCTACGTCTAGTTGTGATGGAATTGATGGGGTTTCAATGACTAGGGAGCAAACAAGCTTCGCCTATGTCTCGAGTCGTTGTCTGTTGTCCTTGAACCGCCGCCGGGTCGTCCCCTTATATACACGGGTGACGCCCGTCGGTTCACAGAGTCCCAACACCGGTCCATATTTGTATCCGGGTTGGTCTCTCCTTATTCCTAACTTACAATACAAGTTTATATACAAATGCCGGTTTACAGCTACAAGTCTAAAACTGACTGTAACACCCTCGATGCGACTATAGCTCCCACGTGTCGAGGCACGACTTAGAGACATAATCGCATTGAAGGCATAAGTCGCAAGTTAGGCAATCTTCACAACATCCCATGTAATATGGTAATAAAAGGGAGATAACATAGTTGGCTTACACTCGCCACGTCAATCAAGTACATAAATAACATTGCATCATCCATACACTCAAGGCCCGACTACGGTGCCAAAATAAAAGAGAACCCAACATGCGACAACGGTCCCAATCACCCCCAACTGGGCACCACTACTGATCATCGGGAAAGGAAACGTAGTATCGTTGAGAGTCTTCGTCGAACTCCCACTTGAGCTCGTACGCGTCTCCTGGAGCGGAATCATCAGGCCCTGCATCTGGTGTAATAGTAATCTGTGAGCCATAGGGACTCAGCAATCTCGCACCCTCGCGATCAAGACTATTTAAGCTTATAGGTATGGCAAGGTAAAATATGAGCGGAGCTGCAGCAAGCGACTAGCAAGTATGGTGGCTAACTTATTCGCAAAAGAGAGCGAGAAGAGGAGGAAAAGCACGAGCGAGAAACTAGAGAGCAACCTGCGCAAACATTACTCCAACACCGTGTCCACTTCCCGGACTCCGCCGAGAAGGGGCCATCACGGTAACACACTCAGTTGATTCATTTTAGTTAAGTTAAGGTTCAAGTTATCTACAACCGGACATTAACAAATTCCCATCTGCCCATAACCGCGGGCACGGCTTTCGAAAGTTCAATCCCTGCAGGGGAGTCCCAACTTAGCCCATGACAAGCTCTCACGGTCAACGAAGGAATAGACCTCCTCCCAAGACGTTCCGATCAGACTCGGTATCTCGGTAACTCAAGACACTTCGACAGGTTAAAGCAAGACCAGCAACACCGCCCGAATGTGCCGACAAATCCCGATAGGAGCTGCACATATCTCTTTCTCAGGGCACACTTAGATTGTCCTAGGTACGGGTAGGCCAGCCCAGAGTTGCCCCTGGTGGCCACCGGTAGCTGACAGGTGGACCAACACTCAGAGGAGCACTGGCCCGGGGGGGGGGGGGGTAAACAAAGATGACCCTTGAGTCTGCAGAACCCAAGGGAAAGAAAAGGCTAGGTGGCAAATGGTAAAACCAAGGTTGGGCATTGCTGGAAAAGCTTTAATCAAGGCGAAATATCAAGGGGTTCCCATTATAACCCAACCGCGTAAGGAACGCAAAATCCGGGAACATAACACCGATATGACGGAAACTAGGACGGCAAGAGTGGAACAAAACACTAGGCGAGAGGCCGAGCCTTCCACCCTTTACCAAGTATATAGATGCATTAAGATAACATAGCAATATAATGATATCCCAACAAGTAAATAAAAGATGTTCCAACAAGGAACGGCCTCCAATCTTCACCTGCAACTAGCAACGCTATAAGAGGGGCTGAGCAAAGCGGTAACATAGCCAATCAACGGTTTGCTAGGACAAGGTGGGTTAGAGGTTTGACATGGCAATTTGGGAGGCTTGCAATCAACTGGTAGGCATCATAGCAATGGCATAGCAAAAGAGCGAGCAAACTAGCATAGCAAAGATAGTAGTGATTTCGAGGGTATGATCATCTTGCCTGCACAGTTGTCAGAGTTGACTGGATCCTCAAAAGCAAACTCAACGGGCTCCTCGTTAGCGAACTCGTCTCCCGGCTCTACCCAAACAAGACAAACAAGCAACAAGGACACAATCAACCACGTGCAAACTCCAACAACACAATGCAAATATGATATGCTATGCGGGATGCGATGCGGGATGCAAAATGCAAGATATGACAGGAAATGCATGAACCTGGCCTCAACTTGGAAATCCAAGTGTGCCACTGGAAAGATGAGTTGAAATCGCTTAAAAACGATATAAAGAACGCCAGAATCGGAGTTACGGTTTGGAAATGGCAAGCGTTTCAAAAATGACACCGGTCTGCGATTTACAGCAAGTAGGCATCTAAATGCAATGAAAAGAACATGCTACAGCAACCAAACATGACAACAAAATACATGGAAGGGATGCAAAAAAGATGCTTAACAAAAATCTAGCACTGAGCTACGGCCAATTCATCCATTAACAGGTTCAAACAAGCATGGCAAAAACGCAAATGGTTAAACAGATCTCAGACTTGGTGAAATTAACACTTGTCTGGAATTTCAGATCATATAGCCCACTTTGGAGCAACAAAACAACATGCTACAGGACCTGAACATGACAAATAAAGACATGGAATGGAGCTACTCAACAAGCTTAACAAAAGTCCCTTAGTGACCTTGAGCCAAAAGGGATCACAAAATATACTAACAAGCACATGAACATAGCAAAAACATAATCAGTTTCCAAACTTGGTGAAAACTGGGACATGCTGAAACATAGCTCACGAAGGCATGTTTACGAGCTCGATGCACTCACTACGGTGCAAGTCATAGCAAGACAAGCATACATACATAAAGAAGGCACAAAATACAAGCTATACATGGCAAGAACAATGGCATAGCATGCACGGATCAACTACAATAACATCGGCAAAATCGCAAACAAGTTGACGATCTGCCCAGATTCACAACGAAGCAAAAGTAGAGCTCGATTGACTCAAGCTACGGTGCCCCATAATTGCAAACAAAGACATGAATGGATATAGCACTACAAGGTTAACAAAACTCCCTTACTGATCATCCCCAAAAGAGGCACGGATCACTAGGAAACAACACGAACATATGGCATCGTGAACTAAACAATCCCAGGACTTAGTGAAATCTCTAAGTCCCTGAAAACAGAATTAGCAAGTGCACCTCTTTGCAAGCTTGCACAAGTCACCACACACATCCTGAAAATACATGGGTTGCACCTCTGGAAAGATGACAAAACCCTTAACGAAACATATGAAGAACTCATGGGCATAGCAAGCACACAATAATCATGGCAAAAATGACAAAAGTGCTAAACGGAGTAACAGATCTGACAATTAACTCAAGTAGCCCTTTTCTAACAGCATTTCGGGCATCAAGATGACCTCAAATGAAAATGACGCAATGGAATGAAATGATGTACCCTCTGAGATGAACATTTTGATATGCTATATGCCCAAATCTGAGCTACGGACGCAAAGTTACGGAGCCGTGAACATGAGCATATGGATCAAGAATTCTGGGACTTAGAAATAAAAACACCCCGCGGGATCTAGGGTTACTGTGGCTGCGAACCGGATCCAGATCGGGCGTGCCTCCCGAGGAACCCGGCGGGGTACTGTAGCTCCGGCGAGGCCGGTTCGTCGCCAGCGAGACGAGGGAGAGGCGAGGCCGGGCGGCGCGGCCGGGCGGCGCGGGCAGCTCGACGGGGCGGCGGCCGGCGACGCGTCGGGCGGCAGGGCGGCGCTGCGGAGCGCCGGGCGGAGAGACGGCGGCGGCCGGGCGGCAAGCAGCGGCACGGAGCGGCCGGGCGGCGAGGAGCTTCGGCCGGGCGGCGGGGAGCTCCGGCCGGGCGCGAGGAGGCGGGTGGCGGCGGCTGGGCCCGGGGGGCCGGGGACGGGCCGAGCGGGCCCGCGCGGGGTGCGGCGGCGATGTGGGCACGCGGCGCCACGTGGCGGTCCGTGGATGGCTGGCGGCGGAGCGGACAATGTCCGGCCGTCCGGATTTTTGTCCGGCGGTCGGAGGAGGAGAGGGGCTAGGGTTTCGTCCGTGATTCGAATGGGGGGAGATATATATAGGCATAGAGGGAGCTAGGAGAGTCCAAATGAGGTGCGGTTTTCGGCCACGCGATCGTGATCGAACGCTCTAGAGCATGGAGCAGAGTTTGGTGGGTTTTGGGCCAAATTGGAGGGGTGTTGGGCTGCAACACACACAAGGCCTTTTCGGTCCCTCGGTTAACCGTTGGAGTACCAAACGAAGTCCAAATGGTACGAAACTTGACAGGCGGCCTACCGGTAGTAAACCAAGGCCGCTTGGCAAGTATCGGTCTAATCCGGAAATGTTTAATCCCCACACACGAAAGAAAGCTAGAAATGACCACCGGAGAAGAACGAAGCGCCGGAATGCAAAACAGACAACGGGGAAAATGCTCGAATGCATGAGACGAACACATATGCAAATGCAATGCACATGATGACATGATATGAGATGCATGACAACGACAACAACACACGGAGACAAAACCCGAACCTGAGGAAATAAATATAACTTAACGCCGGAAACGGTAAAAGTTGGAGTACAAATAGGGAAAGTTACATCCGGGGTGTTACAACACTCCACCACTACGAAAGGATCTCGTCCCGAGATCTAGGACTGAAAGAACACCGGGTACTCAGAACGGAGGTGATCCTCGCGTTCCCAGGTAGCTTCACGGTCGGAATGGTGTGACCACTTGACTTTGAGAAATTTGATTGACTTGTTGCGAGTCTTGCGTTCAGTCTCTTCAAGAATAGCAACTGGGTGGTCACGATAAGAGAGATCTTCTTGGAGCTCAATGTCCTCGAAGTTGACGGTGCGGTCAGGAGTCTTGAAGCACTTTCGAAGCTGAGAGACATGGAACACGTCATGAACATTTGCAAAGTTTGAAGGAAGCTCGAGTTGATAGGCGATGTCGCCTCTCTTGCTGACAATCTTGAAAGGTCCCACGTATCTTGGACAAGCTTCCCTTTGATACCGAAGCGACGAGTACCTTTCATAGGAGAGACACAGAGGTAAACATGATCTCCGATCTCGAAAGCCAAATCACGGTGCTTACTATCATAGTAGCTCTTCTGGCGGGATTGGGCTGCTTTGAGGTTATCACGAATGAATTTGCACATTTCTTCTGCTTCTGTGATTAAGTCATTACCCAAAAGCTGACGTTCACCGGTTTCAGACCAGTTGAGAGGGGTACGGCACTTCCTGCCATACAGAATTTCAAAAGGGGCCTTGCCCGAACTTGCTTGAAAACCGTTGTTGTAGGAGAATTCAGCATAAGGAAGACAATCCTCCCACTTCATGCCGAAGGAGATCACACAAGCCCTGAGCATATCTTCAAGAATCTGGTTGACACGCTCGACTTGACCGCTTGTTTGAGGATGGAAAGCTGTGCTGAAGCGGATGTTAGTGCCCATGGCCTTCTGAAAAGAATCCCAAAACTTCGAGGTAAAGATGCTGCCACGGTCTGAAGAGGTCACTTGAGGAATACCGTGCAGAGAGACAATACGCGAGGTATAGAGTTCCGCCAATTGAGCTGCGGTGATCGACTCTTTGATAGGCAGAAAATGAGCCACTTTGGTGAGTTTGTCGATAACAACGAATATAGCATCATTGCCACGCTTGGACTTTGGAAACCCAGTCACGAAGTCCATTTCAATGGGGTCAAACTTCCATTCTGGAATAGCAAGAGGTTGGAGGAGACCTGCTGGCCTTTGGTGTTCTGCCTTCACTCTTCTGCAGACATCACATTCATTCACGAATTGAGCGATCTCGCGCTTCATTCGAGTCCACCAATAAGCTTGCTTAAGGTCCTGATACATCTTCGTGCTCCCAGGGTGGATGGAGAGGAGAGAATTGTGAGCCTCGTTCATGATCACTTTACGAAGTTCACCTTTGGGTACCACAATTCGATCCTCGAAGAAGAGAGTGTCCTTGTCATCAAGGCGGTAGCACTTGTACTTGGACTGACTCTTGGCAATCCCAATCTTCACCTTTTTCACCATAGCATCAAGAAGCCGGGCTTGGCGAATCTGGTCTTCTAAGGTAGGAGAGACTAGAAGGTTGGCGAGGAAACCTTGAGGAACAACTTGCAGATTAAGTTTGCGGAAAGCTTCACAAAGCTCGGGTTGATAGGGCTTAAGAATCAGACTATTGCAGTAAGCCTTTCTGCTCAAAGCGTCAGCAATCACATTGGCCTTGCCTGGAGTATACTCAATACTCGGATTATACTCTTGAATCATTTCGACCCATCGCGTTTGCCTGAGGTTGAGATTAGGCTGAGTGAAGATGTACTTGAGACTCTTGTGATCAGTGAAAATGTCCACTTTTCTTCCCAATAGAAGATGTCTCCAAGTCAAAAGAGCATGCACAACTGCCGCCAACTCGAGATCGTGAGTGGGGTAGTTCTTCTCATTCGGCTTCAACTGGCGAGATGTATAAGCAACGACTTTCTTCTCTTGCATCAATACTGCGCCAAGACCTTGGAGAGAGGCATCACAAAAGACCTCGTACGGTTTGGATTCATCAGGCGGAGTTGGAACTGGAGCAGTGATCAATTTCTCTTTCAAAGTGTTGAAAGCAATATCACACTCCGGAGACCAAACGTACTTGACGTGCTTCAGAAGAAGATTTGAGAGAGGCTTCGCGATCTTAGAAAAGTTTTCAACGAATCTTCGGCAATAGCTTGCAAGACCGAGAAAACTGCGGAGTTGCTTCACGTTCTGAGGAGGTTCCCAATTCACAATTGCAGACACCTTCTCAGGATTCACGGCAATGCCCTTGGCAGAGATGATATGACCAAGATAAAGAACCTCATCGAGCCAAAATTCACACTTGGAGAACTTGGCATAGAACTGATGTTCCCTGAGCTTGTCGAGAACCAAATGCAAGTGCTTGGCATGATCTTCCTTGTTCTTGGAGAAAACCAGGATGTCGTCGAGGTAGACCAAAACGAAGTCATTGGTGTAGGCGTTGAAGATGAAATTCATCATGCGAGAGAACGTCGGAGGAGCGTTGGCGAGGCCAAAAGACATGACAGTGTATTCATATGAACCAAAGCTTGTTCTGAATGCTGTCTTGGGAATATCTTCTTCACGAATGCGAATCTGGTGATAACCCATACGGAGATCAAGCTTGGAGAATACTTGGGCACCTTTGAGTTGTTCGAACAGCTCATTGATGTTGGGAAGTGGGTATTTGTTCTTGATGGTCTTCTTGTTCACTGGACGGTAATCAACACAAAGTCGGTCCGTTCCATCCTTCTTCTTCACAAAAAGAACACCACAACCCCACGGAGAAGAACTAGGCCGGATGAGACCCATTATTTCTTGCTCATCGAGTTGCTTCTTCAGCTCCTTCAACTCTTCAGGTCCGAGCTTGTAAGGACGCTTGCACACAGGTTCCATGCCAGGCTCAAGATCAATAACGAATTCAACTGGCCGGTGCGGAGGCATTCCTGGGAGCTCTTCTAGAAAGACGTCTTGATATTCGCAAACGACTGGAATTTGAGAGATGGCATCCAATTCACCCTTCTCATTGAGAGAAAACAGACGGATAGTCTCATCACGAGCGGCAAAGACAATTACATCCTCAGACGAATGAGTCAATTGAATCTGCCTGACTGCACAATCAAGCTGAGCCTTGTGCTTAGAAAGCCAATCCATCCCGAGAATAAGATCAATATCCGAGTCACCGAGAACCGTAGGAGAATCCAAGAACTTGTAGTCACCCAAAGTGATAGAAACATCCAGAACGATGGAGTTAGCCTGCATGTGCTTACCGGGAGAAACAACTGCTAAAGGACTAGGCAAGACTTGCGAAACCAATTCATGCCTATTTGTAAACGGTCTCGAGAAGAAGCAATGCGATGCACCAGTGTCAAAAAGAACTTTTGCAGGAATATCATTAACAGGAAGGTTACCCATGATCACATCTGACGAGTCCTCTGCCTAAGCTGCATTCATCAAATTGACCTTGGCATGCTTGGGGTTATGCTTGACCACAGCTGTACTTGCCGATCTGACAGGAGGAGGAGGAGGAAGATGCCTCTGGTTGAAACACTTGTTGGCATAGTGACCCTTCTGTTGGCACTTGTTGCACGTGACCTCTGAAAGCGAACGGTGATATGGAGCACTCGATCTTGGAGTTTGAGACGAAGTCTTGTTCTGAAAGCCAGGGTTGTGTGGGTGGGAAGAACCACTGCCACCTTTGCTCTTCTGCTGATACGGCTGACGGAACGGAGGAGGAGGAAGCCAAAACTTCTGCTGCTTGGCCACTTGAGTAGAGGAAGAAGGAGTAACATCCCTGACTCGCTTCTTGGAAGCAACACACCTCAACTGAGCAGCCTCTTGCTTCAGTGCCATGTTGTAGAACTCACCGTACCTCAAGGGCTCAAAGAGAACAAGAGCTAGCTGAATTTCTTCTCTGAGACCACCCCTGAACTGATATATCATGCTCTTCTCATCAGGGACGTACTGCTTGGCAAAGCGGGCGAGCTTCTGGAACAACTTGTTGTAGTCATAGACAGACAAAGAGCCTTGCTTCAGATTGCGGAATTCCTCACGCTTGCTTTCAACCACGCTCTGCGGAATATGATGAGCTCGGAAATCTCGACGGAAATCATCCCAAGTGATAACACGTCCACCTCTGGAGTCCTTGTACTGCTGGAACCATTCTGCAGCTTGATCTTTGAGTTGAAA
This sequence comes from Triticum urartu, assembly GCF_056163025.1. Taxonomy (NCBI): domain Eukaryota; kingdom Viridiplantae; phylum Streptophyta; class Magnoliopsida; order Poales; family Poaceae; genus Triticum; species Triticum urartu. The sequence goes on from NC_141873.1 coordinate 371,922,908, forward strand.
GGAAGCGAACTTAACAAAGTCCTCAGGCCTGACTTTACTGCACTCGAAATGCTTGCACAGATCCACAAGCCAATCGTCAGCATCGGTTGCCTCAACAGAATTGCTGAAAGTCTTTGGCTCGTTAGCAAGGAACTGGTTGAGTGTAGCAAAGTGACTCTGATTGCTGCCTTGATTCCCTTGACTGCCTTGATTGCGCTCTTGAAGAATTTGCATGATCAGCTGTGTGTTTGCATTGGTTGCGGCCATCACAGCTTGCCATGCCTCTGGAGGAGGTGGAGGTGGTGGCGGATCAGGATTCGGAGTCGTGCACGTTGGAGGAGCCATCCTGAAGAGGGTGACCACCATTAGCACATTGACGGATAAATATTGAAGCTGAATCCAAAGGAATGAAAATTGCAACATATAGTCTTCACATCCGAACAAAATGAACGAATGCATTCCTCTTGAAATGGTCACATATCCATAAATTGAGAAGCCACGTAGAATTAAGGTAGAAGAATTAAATCAACAAGATACAGCTCAAGAACGAATAATCGGTAAGAAATCCCAATCTCAAACCAATATCCGTGGAAGAAGAACTAGAGCTACGAGAATTCCCACCTATGAAACTCCCGAAACTTTCCGGTTATGCAATCAGGTGTTGGGGATACAGGGGAAGCATAATATCTCACCCAAACTAGCAAATCCTACATCCAGCTGTATCCATCCTTCAACACATAACCAAGAAACCTTCAGAAACCATCTACCTCAACCTTCGAAAAGCATCCGTTATGCAAGTTATGGCGATACTCTCGAACTCCCGCCCCAGTACTGGGTGGCGTCGAGGTTATCTCACCAACGAACTGCATAAAAGAGATTTTCGATGTCGGCGTACTAGACTCAGGTATTCCAGAACTGCAACGATAAAATTATGATGACAACACCTCAGAGCTCAACTAACCGGGACACTTCCACTAAACCCCTGACAGGAGGCACCAAGACAATGTTCTCATCATAAAACCATCGGAATGATTCCAAGATACCCGCGTGATCCTAAATTTTTTTAGTGAAATTTGAGAAGAGAAGAGTCAAAACTCTACGCCAGGATGCCTTACCAGAGCGATGAGGAGACTGGGAAGTAAAAAGAATTCCTAAACTCTCCGATATATAATTCCTAAAGACTCAAAACATTTTTCTAGACACAACTCGGCTGCTAAAACGATCAAGCAATGGGGCTCCTAAGGTCGGGGAAGGCTCTGATACCAACTTGTAACACCCTCGATGCGACTATAGCTCCCACGTGTCGAGGCACGACTTAGAGACATAATCGCATTGAAGGCATAAGTCGCAAGTTAGGCAATCTTCACAACATCCCATGTAATATGGTAATAAAAGGGAGATAACATAGTTGGCTTACACTCGCCACGTCAATCAAGTACATAAATAACATTGCATCATCCATACACTCAAGGCCCGACTACGGTGCCAAAATAAAAGAGAACCCAACATGCGACAACGGTCCCAATCACCCCCAACTGGGCACCACTACTGATCATCGGGAAAGGAAACGTAGTATCGTTGAGAGTCTTCGTCGAACTCCCACTTGAGCTCATACGCGTCTCCTGGAGCGGAATCATCAGGCCCTGCATCTGGTGTAATAGTAATCTGTGAGCCATACGGACTCAGCAATCTCGCACCCTCGCGATCAAGACTATTTAAGCTTATAGGTATGGCAAGGTAAAATATGAGTGGAGCTGCAGCAAGCGACTAGCAAGTATGGTGGCTAACTTATTCGCAAAAGAGAGCGAGAAGAGGAGGAAAAGCACGAGCGAGAAACTAGAGAGAAACCTGCGCAAACATTACTCCAACACCGTGTCCACTTCCCGGACTCCGCCGAGAAGGGGCCATCACGGCAACACACTCAGTTGATTCATTTTAGTTAAGTTAAGGTTCAAGTTATCTACAACCGGACATTAACAAATTCCCATCTGCCCATAAGCGCGGGCACGGCTTTCGAAAGTTCAATCCCTGCAGGGGAGTCCCAACTTAGCCCATGACAAGCTCTCACGGTCAACGAAGGAATAGACCTCCTCCCAAGACGTTCCGATCAGACTCGGTATCTCGGTAACTCAAGACACTTCGACAGGTTAAAGCAAGACCAGCAACACCGCCCGAATGTGCCGACAAATCCCGATAGGAGCTGCACATATCTCTTTCTCAGGGCACACTTAGATTGTCCTAGGTACGGGTAGGCCAGCCCAGAGTTGCCCCTGGTGGCCACCGGTAGCTGACAGGTGGACCAACACTCAGAGGAGCACTGGCCCGGGGGGGGGGGGTAAACAAAGATGACCCTTGAGTCTGCAGAACCCAAGGGAAAGAAAAGGCTAGGTGGCAAATGGTAAAACCAAGGTTGGGCATTGCTGGAAAAGCTTTAATCAAGGCGAAATATCAAGGGGTTCCCATTATAACCCAACCGCGTAAGGAACGCAAAATCCGGGAACATAACACCGATATGACGGAAACTAGGACGGCAAGAGTGGAACAAAACACTAGGCGAGAGGCCGAGCCTTCCACCCTTTACCAAGTATATAGATGCATTAAGATAACATAGCAATATAATGATATCCCAACAAGTAAATAAAAGATGTTCCAACAAGGAACGGCCTCCAATCTTCACCTGCAACTAGCAACGCTATAAGAGGGGCTGAGCAAAGCGGTAACATAGCCAATCAACGGTTTGCTAGGACAAGGTGGGTTAGAGGTTTGACATGGCAATTTGGGAGGCTTGCAATCAACTGGTAGGCATCATAGCAATGGCATAGCAAAAGAGCGAGCAAACTAGCATAGCAAAGATAGTAGTGATTTCGAGGGTATGATCATCTTGCCTGCACAGTTGTCAGAGTTGACTGGATCCTCAAAAGCAAACTCAACGGGCTCCTCGTTAGCGAACTCGTCTCCCGGCTCTACCCAAACAAGACAAACAAGCAACAAGGACACAATCAACCACGTGCAAACTCCAACAACACAATGCAAATATGATATGCTATGCGGGATGCGATGCGGGATGCAAAATGCAAGATATGACAGGAAATGCATGAACCTGGCCTCAACTTGGAAATCCAAGTGTGCCACTGGAAAGATGAGTTGAAATCGCTTAAAAACGATATAAAGAACGCCAGAATCGGAGTTACGGTTTGGAAATGGCAAGCGTTTCAAAAATGACACCGGTCTGCGATTTACAGCAAGTAGGCATCTAAATGCAATGAAAAGAACATGCTACAACAACCAAACATGACAACAAAATACATGGAAGGGATGCAAAAAAGATGCTTAACAAAAATCTAGCACTGAGCTACGGCCAATTCATCCATTAACAGGTTCAAACAAGCATGGCAAAAACGCAAATGGTTAAACAGATCTCAGACTTGGTGAAATTAACACTTGTCTGGAATTTCAGATCATATAGCCCACTTTGGAGCAACAAAACAACATGCTACAGGACCTGAACATGACAAATAAAGACATGGAATGGAGCTACTCAACAAGCTTAACAAAAGTCCCTTAGTGACCTTGAGCCAAAAGGGATCACAAAATATACTAACAAGCACATGAACATAGCAAAAACATAATCAGTTTCCAAACTTGGTGAAAACTGGGACATGCTGAAACATAGCTCACGAAGGCATGTTTACGAGCTCGATGCACTCACTACGGTGTAAGTCATAGCAAGACAAGCATACATACATAAAGAAGGCACAAAATACAAGCTATACATGGCAAGAACAATGGCATAGCATGCACGGATCAACTACAATAACATCGGCAAAATCGCAAACAAGTTGACGATCTGCCCAGATTCACAACGAAGCAAAAGTAGAGCTCGATTGACTCAAGCTACGGTGCCCCATAATTGCAAACAAAGACATGAATGGATATAGCACTACAAGGTTAACAAAACTCCCTTACTGATCATCCCCAAAAGAGGCACGGATCACTAGGAAACAACACGAACATATGGCATCGTGAACTAAACAATCCCAGGACTTAGTGAAATCTCTAAGTCCCTGAAAACAGAATTAGCAAGTGCACCTCTTTGCAAGCTTGCACAAGTCACCACACACATCCTGAAAATACATGGGTTGCACCTCTGGAAAGATGACAAAACCCTTAACGAAACATATGAAAAACTCATGGGCATAGCAAGCACACAATAATCATGGCAAAAATGACAAAAGTGCTAAACGGAGTAACAGATCTGACAATTAACTCAAGTAGCCCTTTTCTAACAGCATTTCGGGCATCAAGATGACCTCAAATGAAAATGACGCAATGGAATGAAATGATGTACCCTCTGAGATGAACATTTTGATATGCTATATGCCCAAATCGGAGCTACGGACGCAAAGTTACGGAGCCGCGAACATGAGCATATGGATCAAGAATTCTGGGACTTAGAAATAAAAACACCTCGCGGGATCTAGGGTTACTGTAGCTGCGAACCGGATCCAGATCGGGCGCGCCTCCCGAGGAACCCGGCGGGGTACTGTAGCTCCGACGAGGCCGGCTCGTCGCCGGCGAGACGAGGGAGAGGCGAGGCCGGGCGGCGCGGGCAGCGCGACGGGGCGGCGGCCGGCGACGCGTCGGGCGGCGGGGCGGCGCTGCGGAGCGCCGGGCGGAGAGGCGGCGGCGGCCGGGCGGCGAGCAGCAGCGGGGAGCGGCCGGGCGGCGAGGAGCTTCGGCCGGGCGGCGGGGAGCTCCGGCCGGGCGCGAGGAGGCGGGCGGCGGCGGCTGGGCCCGGGAGGCCGGGGACGGGCCGAGCGGGCCCGCGCGGGGTGCGGCGGCGATGTGGGCACGCGGTCCGTGGATGGCTGGCGGCGGAGCGGACAATGTCCGGACGTCCGGATTTTTGTCTGGCGGTCGGAGGAGGAGAGGGGCTAGGGTTTCGTCCGTGATTCGAATGGGGGGGAGATATATATAGGCATAGAGGGAGCTAGGAGAGTCCAAATGAGGTGCGATTTTCGGCCACGTGATCGTGATCGAACGCTCTAGAGCATGGAGCAGAGTTTGGTGGGTTTTGGGCCAAATTGGAGGGGTGTTGGGCTGCAACACACACAAGTCCTTTTCGGTCCCTCAGTTAACCGTTGGAGTACCAAACGAAGTCCAAATGGTACGAAACTTGACAGGGGGCCTACCGGTAGTAAACCAAGGCCGCTTGGCAAGTCTCGGTCCAATCCGGAAATGTTTAATCCCCACACACGAAAGAAAGCTAGAAATGACCACCGGAGAAGAACGAAGCGCCGGAATGCAAAACGGACAACGGGGAAAATGCTCGAATGCATGAGACGAACACGTGTGCAAATGCAATGCACATGATGACATGATATGAGATGCATGACAAGGACAACAACACATGGAGACAAAACCCGAACCCGAGGAAATAAATATAACTTAACGCCGGAAACGGCAAGAGTTGGAGTACAAATAGGGAAAGTTACATCCGGGGTGTTACACTAACCACGGGCCTAAGGCCCTTGTCTGTCTTCTTGGGCTTTAGCACTCTTGAACTACTAATGAAGTTGACCCAGCCCAGATAGGCCGGTTTACGCCCAGCTGTAATATCCCCAACAGGCTATAAGTTCTCTGCCACACACTTCTGGCCTTACTAAGTTGACGCTTCCCCTAAAAAAACTGAGTTGACGCGTATGCAAGGCTTTGTCATCTTATAGTCAACACATGGTTCTAGCAGCAGTCGCCATTGCATGTCCATCCAACGGATGCCGTGCTTCTTCTTCAATCTCGGATATTCTAGCTTCACCCGCCCAAAAAATGATTCCTCCCCCTGACATCTGGGGCGCACCGTTTCAGAAGCTGACCTGTGGGCCTACTAAGTCGACGTACCAAGGGCTTTGTCAACTTAGTCAATATAAACGATTCTAACTGCAGTGATCGTACGATGTCCATCCAATGGCCGTAGTGCTTCTTCAACCTCTGGTCTTCTTGCTCCAGCCACCCAAAGCAGCGCCGGTCGTGCTGCCTGCTCCTGCGTCCCTTGGCCGGCTGTGCTGCCGTGGAGGCCTCACCGCCCCCTACTATTCCCACCGCTGGCCAGGCCCTACGGCGACGGCAGCCTCACACCGCAGCTGAATGAGTGAACCCTCATACTCCTCTCCGCGTGGGCATCCACTGCCGCGTCTTCACCGGCTCCCCGTCGTCCCCTTCCTAGGCCTCGCCGTCGTCCACCGCCCTGGTGCTCTCGGCGCGGCGTGGTCAACGTGGAAGGAATGACTTCCATCGGACATGGACTGTACGTGGAGAAGCTGATAGCTGGGTCCACGGCGGTAGCAAGGAAGTGCCTCCTTATTATGTGGAAAATAATGATTCCTCCACCTGACAGCAGGGACCCATCGGACGGGCCACCAGTATTTTGTGAAAAAAATCGTTTCCCCCTGACTGCTGGGACCCACCGGACGGGCCACCGTATTTTGTGAAAAAAACGTTCCCCCGCTGTCAGCTCGGACCCACCGGAAGTGCCTCCTTTTTACGCACAAAAAAATGAATACTCCCCCGGCTAGCTGGGACCCACCTTGCTGGGAGGCTGACTTGTGGGCCTACTAAGTTGACAGGGACGAAGGGCTTTGTCAACTTAGTCAATATGAACGATTCTAGATCCAGTGACCGTACGATGTCCATCCAACGGCCGTAGTGCTTCTTCAACCTCTGGTCTTCTTGCTCCAGCCGCCCAAAGCAGCACCGGTCGTGCCGCATGCTCCTGCCTCCCGTGGCCGGCTGTGCTGCCACAGAGGCCTCACCGCCCCCTACTATTCCCACCGCTGGCCAGGCCCTGCGGCAACGGCAGCCTCACACCGCAGCTGAACCAGTGAACCCTCGTAGTCCTCTCCGCACGGGCTTCCACTGCCGCATCGTCCCCTTCCTAGGCCTCGCCGTTGTCCACTGTCGTGGTGCTCTCCGCGCGGCATGGTCAACGTGGTCAAGGAACGACTTCCATCGGAAGATTACTATACGTGGATAGGCTGACAGCTGGGTCCACGGCCACAGCACAATTTTTTTGTGATTTGCCAAGTAAGTCGCTTTGTCAGGCCTGTTAGGCTGCAAATCTTTCAAGACGAGGAGAGCTTTCATTCGGCTGGCCGAGAAAATTGCCCATCAGTAATGAGAAATGGGCTGTACATTTTTAAAACACATCAAACCGTCAATTATTTTCAAATATCTTTTTTTTCATTTCAAGATTTTAAATTACATTAATTTTTATGCGCGGAGAATTTGTTGGATTTTATATTGATATACATTTATTTTTAAAGTCAGTTTGAATGTGAGTCGAAATTTCGGGATTAAAAACAGTTCGGACCGCACCGAAATATGCAAAATTTCGTATAATTTTTTAACTGTTGCCACAATATGGGCTGTAATGCTAACAAAAAGAATATGGGCTCCAAAAAAACCTTAAGAATTAGCTAATGGGCTGTAAATTATTAGAAATAATGGCAGATGGGATGTATGCTGTTTTCCACAGATTTGAGGCTTTCCTAAAAAAAGGTTGATGCACAAGCACTGACTGTTGGATGTCCATCCAACGGCCGTCGTGCTTCTTCAATCTTTGCTCTTCCTGCTCCAGCCGCTCAAACAAGCGCCAGCGGGACTGCCTGCTCCCTCCTCCTCGTGTCCGGCTGTGCTGTCGCGCAGGCCTCACTGCCCGACCATACTCCCATCGCTGGCCTAGTCATCCCTCTACTCACCCACACCTGCTGTTATTCTCCGGCGACGGCAGATGAACCAATAAACCCTCATACAGTCGTACTCCCCTCCGCGTGGGAAACAACTGCCGAGTCTTCCTTGCCTCCGTGTCGTCCCCATCCTAGGCCACGCCGTCGTCCACCGCCCTGGTGCTCTCGGCGCAGCGTGGTCAACGTGGTCAAGGAACAACTTCCATCGAACGTGGACTGTACATGGAGAGGCTAACAGCTGGGTCCACGGCCGCAGCAAGGAAGTGCCTCCTTGTTACGAGGAAAATAATGATTCCTCCACCTGACAGCTGGGACCCACCGGACGGGCCACTGTATTTCGTGAAAAAAACGTTTCTGTTGGGGAACGTAGCAGAAATTCAAAATTTTCCTACGTGTCACCAAGATCTATCTATGGAGAGACCAGCAACGAGGGGAAGGAGAGTGCATCTACATACCCTTGTAGATCTCTAAGCGGAAGCGTTCAAGAGAACGGGGTTGATGGAGTCGTACTCGTCGTGATCCAAATCACCGGAGATCCTAGTGCCGAACGGACGGCACCTCCGCGTTCAACACACGTACAGCCCGGTGACGTCTCCCACGCCTTGATCCAGCAAGGAGAGAGGGAGAGGTTGAGGAAGACTCCATCCAACAGCAGCACAACGGCGTGGTGGTGATGGAGGAGCGTGGCAATCCCGCAGGGCTTCGCCAAGCACCGCAGAAGAGGAGGAAGAGGTGTTGGAGAGGGAGAAGGAGGCAACCGAAGGCATCCATGAAAATCCCTCCTTCCCCCACTATATATATAGGAGGGCCAAGGGGGGGGCGCCGGCCCTAGGAGATCCAATCTCCTAGGGGGGCGGCGGCCAGGGAGGTTTCCCTTCCCCCCAAGGCACCTAGGAGGTGCCTTCCACTATTGGGACTCTTCCCTTTTGTGAAACCCTAGGCGCATGGGACCCTTGGGGCTGGTGCCCTTGGCCCATGTAGGCCAAGGCGCACCCCCTATAGCCCATGTGGCCCCCCGGGGCAGTGTCCCCACCTGGTGGGTCCCAGGACCCTTCCGGTGGTCCCGGTATAATACTGATAACCCCGAAACTTGTCCCGATGGCCGAAATGGCACTTCCTATATATAATTCTTTACCTCCGGACCATTCCGGAACTCCTCGTGACGTCCGAGATCTCATCCGGGACTCCGAACAACATTCGGTAACCACATACAAGCTTCCTTTATAACCCTAGCGTCATCGAACCTTAAGTGTGTAGACCCTACGGGTTCGGGAGACATGCAGACATGACCGAGACGTTCTCCGGTCAATAACCAACAGCGGGATCTGGATACCCATGTTGGCTCCCACATGTTCCACGATGATCTCATCGGATGAACCACGATGTCAAGGACTTAATCTATCCCGTATACAATTCCCTTTGTCTATCGGTACGACACTTGCCCGAGATTCGATCGTCGGTATCCCGATACCTTGTTCAATCTCGTTACCGGCAAGTCTCTTTACTCGTTCCATAACACATCATCCCGTGATCAACTCCTTGATCACATTGTGCACATTATGATGATGTCCTACCGAGTGGGCCCAGAGATACCTCTCCGTCACACGGAGTGACAAATCCCAGTCTCGATTCGTGCCAACCCAACAGACACTTTCGGAGATACCCGTAGTGCACCTTTATAGTCACCCAGTTACGTTGTGACGTTTGGTACACCCAAAGCACTCCTACGGTATCCGGGAGTTGCACAATCTCATGGTCTAAGGAAATGATACTTGACATTAGAAAAGCTTTAGCATACGAACTACACGATCTTGTGCTATGCTTAGGATTGGGTCTTGTCCATCACATCATTCTCCTAATGATGTGATCCCGTTATCAATGACATCCAATGTCCATGGTCAGGAAACCGTAACCATCTATTGATCAACGAGCTAGTCAACTAGAGGCTTACTAGGGACATGGTGTTGTCTATGTATCCACACATGTATCTGAGTTTCCTATCAATACAATTCTAGCATGGATAATAAACGATTATCATGAACAAGGAAATATAATAATAATCAATTTATTATTGCCTCTAGGGCATATTTCCAACAGTTTCCCCCCTGACTACCGGGACCCACCAGCTACATCTTCGCACGCAAGGAAGTGCGTCCGGGCAAAAAAAAACGATTCGCCCCCTGATTGCTGGGACCCACCAGCTACATCTTTGCAGGCAAGGAAGTGCCTGACAGTCGGGACCCACCCGGTCGAAGCGTACGTAGCGTTGTCATTCTGGTCGCGAACGTGTACGTACATACTGGTCGATGTAGAGGCGCGCACGTGTCGTAGTAGAGGCACGCACGTGTCATAGTAGAGGCGCGCACGTAGCATGTACATGTACGTACAGCGGCCAGGGTGCAAGAAAGAAAATATGGCCACGTATGTGTACATACGGGCGGGGTCTCGAACGCCTACTCGCGCATACGTATGGCCAGGGCTCGTGTACATTGCTGGGTCGGAACGGAGAAACAGCATCCTCGTCGTGTTCATGGGGAGGCAACGGAATGCTCGTGTTCATGGGGAGGCAACGGAACGCGTGGGAGCCAAACGGCTGGGTCGGAACGGAATGCGTGGTCGTGTTCATCGGGAGGGTTTGGACGGAACAGGCGATGGAAACGAGGCCTGGCGTACCGCACAACGGAGGAAACGGACCTCCTACGTTCGGAACGGGGTCCTGTTGATCGGGAGGGGTGTGGCGTACCGCGAAACGGAGGAAACGGACCTCCTACGGTCCAAACGGGGGTCCTGTTGATCGGGAGGGGTGTGGCATACCGCAAAACGGACGAAACAGACTTGTGTTGGAGCGCTACGGTCGAAACGGGGGTCCTGTTCATCGGGAGGGGTGTGGCGTACCGCGAAACAGGACTCCACGGGATACTGTTCATCTCCACCGTCGACCCCCTCCAGCCTCCATGAGCTACTGTTCATCCACCGTCGACCTCCTCCAGCCTCCACCTGTGACTGTTCATCCACGGGCTCCTGTTCATCCAGCCTCCACCGCGCGCTACTCCACCGACTACTGTTCAACCAGCCCTCTCCATGGGCTCCTGTTCAACCACCCCTCCACGGGCTACTGTTCATCCTGCCCTCCACCGTCTACTGTTCATCCTGCCCTCCACCGTCTACTGTTCATCCTGCCCTCCACGGGGTGGTCCTGTTCATCCAGCCCTCCACGGGGTCCTGTTCATCCAGCCCCAACCGGCTCGATCGATCGGGGTCCTGTTCATCCAGAGGCAACACCACGGGGTCTTGTTCATCCACCCCCACCGGGAACTATTCATCCAACCCCCCCCCCCCACAACGCTCACTGTTCATCCAAAGGCAGCACCGATCGGCTTCAGTTAACAGCAGTAGCGAAGGAATCGCTCGATCGGGTTCAGTTAACAGCCATCGATCGATCGCCCGGGTTCAGTAACGCATAGCCTGCAGTGCAATCACTCGGGTTCAGTTAGAGCCCAACGCCTTGCTCGGGTTCAATTAGAGCCAACGCCTCGCACACGCGCGCGTACGTGTACGAGAGAAACGCGCATCGCTCGGCCCCGACCTCCCACCGTAACCGGGAACTCCCTGAAATTTTCCTCCCCCCTCTTCTACCACAAATTTTTCCGTCATGGACGACCCAAAGAATGTCATGCAACTGCGTCTCCGGCCCGCCCAGGACGAAAAGCCCATTTTCTGTTATAGAAGTAGGAGCCCACCACATCTATGATGATACCGGGTTTTGTCACAATTATCGTCATAGAAGTGTCATATGTATGACAGAATTTTTTTCGTTCGGCCCAAAATGTCATGGATGTGTCTTTTTTGTAGGGTTTTTTATCAGTTATGCCACCAGTTTTTTGTAGTGCTTGCAGCGACATGAGACTTGCATATTTGATGTGATCTCAACTTGAATAATGTAGCCCCCAAGTGCTGGGTCGTAAGCCTGCAGCGACTCGCGACTATTCCTTCCATTGTAGAATAAATCATATCCATTGATGAAATGATAGCCATTGCACTAAAAGCGACTTTGAAAACCTCAATCATTATACTGGTTATTGATAACCATAAAAATCCAGCCATGTTGGCTATTAAAGATTTAAATAATATAACCCAATGATTTATAAGCGCCTAATTCCAATGGCACAATCTGAATATATACTGGCGACTTATAGTCGAAAGCCAGGCCGGGTTAATATACACCAGATGTTATCTTATCTCATATTGGCGACTTGTAGTCGAAAACCAGACTGGGTCAATAAACACCGGATTGTAGCTGATCGTATGCTGACAACTTATAGTTGAAAGCCAAGCTGGGTCAATAAACACCGGATGAGTATAATCTTCATCAAAAGAAACTTCCAAAAGAAGATTTCAGAAGAAAACATGCAAATAGGCAAGGCTTTTCATGGGCTGCCAGGCCACTGAGTTAAACCATTTTGCAAAGCCTTATAAGATGGACCTCACATTAACCAATCGTCATTTTTACTATGACAAGTTCAGGGTCTTTATAAGATTGACTTGTCAAACGTTCGACAGGTCTTACCAGGATTACCTGGGCGGAGTGGCTTACTTAAAAAAGGCAGGATAACCCGAGGTTTTAGATGAATACACCTGGCTTCCAAGCCTGGCTTTTATAGCCTATTACAAGGTTATAGACTCTTTGTTCTTGTAGAAGCAAAGAGCCCCCGAGCAATATTTTGAGATGTGCTTAATGGGTGCCTATGTTTGAGTTGTGCTTTTGCAACACTCTCTTTGGCCCCTTTTGACTTTGGGTAACAAGCCCCCAAGTTTTTTTTGTAAACATGGCATATAAGCCGGATCAAAGGGTAATCATAGCTCAATAAACCGGAAACCCCCAAGTGATATATTTTTGAGTTGTGCTCGCTGAGTGTATATGTTTGAGTTATGCTGTGCAACAAACTCTCTTTGGTCCCTTTAATTTTTCCTGAGAACTCGAACTTGCGAGAGATTATTCTTTTGAACCGGAAATTCTAAAACCGGATATTGAGAGCTTCAAAGCTTTGTGAGGGACATCTTTCCCTTGGGCTGGATTTTAAACCGGAATCCTTCTTTTTAAGCCGGAAATTTTCTGACGGCCTTTAAATTTGCACCAATATGGTGGTTTAGGGTCCTGCATTAGATAACTTTGCAAGCTGGAGTAATTGCTTTTTTAAAGAAAGCAATATATAATATAAAAATATATTGGATGGATTTCACCTGATACACCAGGCCAGTTATTATCCACCGCAGAGTTGATGATCACTATGGTGAAGCGGAAATCAATCATGGGTGAGTCCGCCGTCGGAGCAGATAGATGAGTCGGCCACGATATTATAGGCCGGTGCAGACGGGCAAGTTGCCCTCCACGTTGTAAACCAGTGCGGATGCGTGAACTGGCCGTTCGTTCATTAGGTAATGTGACACAGAGGAAAACGCCATTGTAGAACATTGCCAGTGCGTGCTTTATACCCGCAGTATAACAATAATTTTATCTGTATATAAAAACACCAATAGGGCAGTGTAATGGTGCTCAGAGGAATAAAAATGTACTGATAAAATATATAGAAAAGATAGCACCTGATATTTTTTGTCGGATGAACGCGGACGGTGGCCTTCCCCTTCTTTTTTTATCCTTACATAGGTCAGAGAGGTGCCATCCACGGGCGGCTCAGGAGGCCGTGGTTGACCCATCTTCCGAAGCTAGCTAGTAGCGAGTCAGTCAACTTGATTGACCAATTTCAGTTAACCACACCATTCCTCTTCTTGTAGACAACAGCATAGCCCGATTTTTTAAGATGATTTCCATGTGACGAAACATCTGTATGACATCCCTTTTCGTCGAGCATAAACCCTGACAACTTTGGGCGGTAACCTGGCATAGTACCATTGTTTTGCTCCACCACCCGTGCCCATATACATTGGACTATAAACTGCCGAGCCTTCGTAATCTACAGGGGAAAACCACCCGGCCACCGAGTTATCATCACTGCCAGTGCTGCTTTTCTTTTCTGTTCTCCAATTAGTACAAGTGCACGTGAGGAAACAGGGCCAGTTCGCGGCAAGGGAGCATCCTGCAGGTGCGTAGGTAGCCGAGTCGGTGCTTAGCCGCGGCGGAACTGACGCTTCACGGAGACAAGCGGGTTAGACATCAGCAACGGGTACCAAACCCAGAACACAGCAACACCATCCTCTGGCGCCCTACGCTCCTCCTCCTCCGCTGAAGCCCTCCACGGCAACACCGGCAATCTTCAGCTAACACTGCCACTACTTTTGTCGATACGGCTCGGCGGCGGTTCATGGTGGTTGGCAGTGGCTCGAGGTGGAGGAGTTCCACAGCGGGCGGCTCAAACACGCGCGGGCGTGGCCGCGGTAGGACGAGCATGAGACAGCTCGGAAGCAGGGCCGGCCTTGTGGCTGGGACGGAGGCGCTCAGGTCGCGCCGCGATACGGGAGCAGCAGGAGAAGCACAAGACAGCACGGCGGTTTGTCAACAAGGGCCATAGCAGCTCGGCGCCCGACAGCGGCCCGTAGGTGCGTTGAGCCAGTCCTCGGTTGACTCAAGGGTGCGGCGGCTCAGCGCAACTTCAGAGCCAGAGGTGAGGCCACTGGGCGATTTAGGGATTCATCGGCGAGTCAGGCGATGGAAACGGCGACTTGATACCACATGGCACGGCGGTTTAGAGGCAAGGCCGAGCTGGGCTCACCAGAGCCAGCCTGGGGGCAACTTAATCTGGCACGTGGACGGCTCTGCAGAGGCTCACAACGGCGGTTCAGAAGGAGAAACCGAAGCGGAAGCGGCGATTCGAAGACGGCAGTTGGTGGTGACTCGGAGCGGCCGTTGAGGCGATACGGCTCGGCACGGGCCGCAGTAACGGAGCTCGTGGCTGTAGAGACGGAGGCGGTGACTCGGCGCGAGCTCGCGACGGGAGCAGCCACCTGCAGACGCGGCGACAGCAACCAGCGGCTCGGGCACAAAGCTGAACGATGGGCGACCTGAGGACGGCGACGGCTCGCGATGACAGGGCCGGTTCAACCCGGCGGGTCGACGAGATACGGCCGCAGTAGAGGTGAGCTGATGGAGGCAACCAGCTCGAAGGCGGTCAGCGGAGGTGACTTGAAGATTGCGGAGGCGACTCATAATCGAGGCGACGCTGGCGGTTTGATCCGGCCACGGTAAAGGAGGCCCCAGGCGCAACTGCGGAGGACGACCGGCGACTCGCGACGACAGGGCCGGTTCAATCCAGCTGGTCAGCAAGGCGAAGGCGAAGGCGAGGCCGCTCAGCAATGATCCGGTGGTGACTTGGTGGCTGCACCACGGGGGAGCTGCGACGACGTTGGCAGGTCAACGGGTGAAAGTACTCACACAATATAATGATGCGGGATCAGCCGGCGTAGAGCGAGGAAGAGCCGGCCACGGCAGAACAGCAACAACAACAGCAGGCGGGTTATGGCAAAGCGGTAACGAGCGATGCCGACTCACGGCGTCCTCGGCGACTCAAGGCCGCTATGGTACGGCGGCTCATTCTCCGGAGCATCAGAGGTGGCGATTTGAGGCGTGTTTGTTGACCCGGCGGCGGTGGTTTGCCAGCAATGTGGTTGGCGGTTTTAGCAGCGCCTCGGCAGTCCCGTGATTGAGGGATGACATCTGGTGTAGGCGGCTGATATAATGGCCATGGACTCCAAGTCCGGGTCGTTGGTTGCGTCCGAGTGGAGTTATCGTAAGGGCCTTGGCGCACAGGCAGCGGCTCTGCCGCGGGCGGCTCGCGGGCGAGGCGTGCTGGCGCGGCCGCGGAACAAGCAGACGTCCGAGCAGGCGAAGGCGACGGTGGCTCGAGCTCGACCGGGGCTGGCCAAGGCGGACGATGGAGCGGGCGAAGGCGATGGCCGCTCGGAGCGGCGGAGTGAGGTAGGCAGTTGCCGCGACTTCACACGAGTCGAGACCGCGGGAGTGGCAACTTGGCACGAGGCGGGTCGTACGGCGGCGGTTTGCCGCAAAGGCCACGCAAGGCAGGGGCGAGTTATGGCAAAGCTTGCGGCGTCGGTAGGTGTAGCAGCACAGTCGAATCACGGCGAGGTACAGGCTGACGCGGCGGAGGCGACGGCGGTTTAGCAGCGGAGACGGCTCGGAGAGCCCCGATGAATCCGCAGTGGAAGGGTGGATCGGTGACACTCCGGTGGTAGGCGGAGCAAAAGAGGCCGCGGGGGCGAGAAACTGGGTCAACGCTGCATCCACTTCCGGATTGTGATTAATTTGCTTCCTCCTTTTTTAAACTTCCCGTGTAAATCCAAATCAAGGGTTGTTGCTCGTGTCTTTTTGTTGCCAGGTCAGCGAAGGCGTTGGTGACTCGGCGGGTAAGTTGGAACGGTTCAAAAAAAATCATGGTGGCGACCCGGATCCGGCGAGACGGGTCAACCCTGGTGGATTTGACCCCTGGTCTAGGTCGTGGTCTTCTTTTCTTCTCTTCTTGTGCTATTCCGGCGGTTTGACAATTTTTCCGGTGCTGTCGGCGTTCTGGGAACAGGGGTCCTCAGACTTGCCTGCCTGCGGCCTGCGGCGTGGCTCAAGTGGGGGCCCAGCGCGGCCTGTCGTGGAATTGTCACGGCAGATGTCCTTAGTGTCAGGACTTAGTCGCGAGGCCAACGCATCTATGTGGTAGTTTAAGAGGGGGTTGAGCGGGACGAGAGACGCGATGTTTTACCCAGATTCGGCCCCTCACGGTGAAGGTAAAAGCCTACATCCTGCTTCATTGATATTGATGATCATGATCACGGTTACAAGAGTACTCTATCTTGAGAGCTATTGTCTAAATCTAACTTGTCCAACTTGTGGAACTTGTCCCTCTTCTCCCCTTTTGGGGAGCCCTGCCCCTCCTTATATATGTTAAGGGGCGGGTTACATGTGGAGTCCTATTAGGATTAGGACTAGTCTATCTTAATACAAACTGGATACAAGTCCAGGTCTTAACTCCTTGTAAGATAAATGTTCCTCATGCCTTTCCTATTAAACCGGCCCATCATTAACCTAAACCGGCCTGCTGGGCCTTGGGCCTTATCATCCATCTGGAATACGCGCCGGGTCACCAATGAGTATTCAGACTCGTGAATCGTCATACCAGTGAACCGCCAGACACGTAAACCGCCAATCCTTTGGCGGTTTACCAATGAAACGCCTAGTCCGGCCGGGTTATAGTTCCGGCCGGTTTACGCCGCGGGGTATATCCCCGACATTAGCCCCCAAGTTTAGCTTGGATTTATCCATGGTAAACTTATGCTGCAAATTAAACACAAGAACAAATTTGACAGGTTATGCTCCGGGTTAAGAATTTTTGTAAACCGGTACCTGATTATTCTTAAGTCCTTGTTATTTCCTCCTTCTGAGAAATCCGGGTCAACAGACCAGCTTCATAATCAATTTGCCGACCTTGGTTTGTCACCGAGAAATATCGTGAAGAATAACTCCTTTGACTCAGCTCCCAAAGCGCCGGTTTAAGAAACATGGGTCTGAAAATACTTATCTGATATTCAACCGGTTTGAAGATGTAAAACTTGCCGGTTTAATATTACCAAAATAGCCAGTTTATAAATATTGATGGCGCCGGGTCATAATTGTTGTCGACACCGGGTCATGTAATTGATCTTCCTGATTTGCTCAAAACTGATAAAATGAAGATGTTCCTCCTTTATATGCATAATACCTATAGCCCCCAAGTCTTAAGAGGAGAACATAGTGATAACTTAAGACTTGCTCCAATAAGTATTTCAACCTTGAAGAAATCCGATTAGTTCATCTCAATCATATAAACCGAATACTCCATATATGTAGCCCCCAAGTGCCGGGTTGTCATGCTTGCAGCAACCTGGGACTTGTAATTTCCCGATGCTCATAAAAAACTTCAACCAGTGTAGCCCCCAAGGGCCGGGTCATTATGTAAAGAATGAGCAGGGACTTTGAAAATATGATCATGTAGACTTTAACAGCAACGTGTAGCCTCCAAGGGCCGGCTCAGTAAGATAATATTGAGCTGGGACTTTATATATACTTCATTGAGAATAACATTATATTATGTAACTCCCATCATGGGGCTTGAACCCACGTCCACAAGGTTAAGAGCTTTGTGCTTTACCAACTGAGCAATGGATCCTTCAATATTATGGACGAAAACTTGTGTACCTTGGATTGTTGACAGGAGCAATTGGTAGCCCCCAAGGGCCGGCTCATGATAATATGATGAGTCGGGTCTTCAATAAGACTAGTAAAAATGACTTTGTATTAGCCCCCAAGTGTCATGGTGCATGCTTGCAGCGACATGAGACTTGCATGTAATCTCAATTTGAATAATGTAGCCCCCAAGTGCCGGGTTGTAAGCCTGCAGCGACTCGGGACTATTCCTTCCATTGTAGAATAAATCATATCCTTTGATAAAATAATAGCCATTGCGCTAAAGCGACTTTGAAAACTCAATAATACCGGTTATTAATAACCATAAAAATCCAGCCATGTTGGCTATTCAAGATAATATAATCCGGTATGAAAACCTTATTCATTCAATATCATAGTGAAAATTTAGCCAAGTTTGGCTATTTGAATAATATAACCCAATGATTTATAAGCGCATGATTCCAATGGCGCAATCCATATATATATATATATATATATATATACATATATATATATACATATATATATATATATATATATATATATATGCTGGCGACTTATAGTCCAAAGCCAGACCGGTTTAACAAACCTGTTTCTGCATACAACAAGTTTAAAGTGTCCTGGCGGTTTACCGCCGGACGGGTCATAACGCCCAACATATAACCCGGGTTTATAACCAAGGCTGCACTTAAGAATAATCAAATATGAAATAGATCATACCTGTGACATTGAATCACATTGTTGGTTTTACCAACTTTTTGTAGTAAAGGTGATAACCCCAATCTTGAGTACTGATAACTCCTTCCATATTGTGCCGGTTTATGATAAAACCGTACCGGGTTGTGATAAACACCGGTTTAACCACATATAATACTGGCGACTCGTAGTCAAACCAGACCGGGCTGATAGTCCCCGGATTATAACTTGATCGTGTATTGACAACTTGTAGTTGAAAACCGAGCCGGGTTGATAAACACCGGTTTACTCCATAATAGGATGGTAACAGAAAATCAAACCGGGTAGATAGCCTCCGGATTAAGATGGACCGTGTTCCGTCAACTGACAGTTTGAACCGGCTTAAAACTTTGTCGGTTTAAAAAACGCAATAAAAAGAAAGAAGTATCTTTCAAAGAAAAATGTGAAGCAAAGGCAATAACAAAACCGTTTGCAAAAAGAGGCTTATTTGAGCTGATCAGATGGCGTTACCATGGTCGGACACGACCAAGCTCCCGATAGGTGTAGCTATGGTTCAAGTCAGCGAGGTCCCCAAATGAAACCGTGGCATTTATGCTGATCAAGTGGCATGGCAATGGTTCGGGTTCGACCAAGCCCCCAAGTGATTCTGTGGCCTTAGGCCGATCAACAGGCATGACTGATTCAGACGTGACCAAGTCCCCAAGTGATCTGGTGGCTCTCGCCTATCAAGAGGTATTGCATTGGTTCGGACACGACCAAGTCCCCAAGTGATATAACATGATGCTTTTGAAAAGCTAACTCAAGGGGTAAACCGGAGGCCGCTTTAGAACAACTCCGTGTAACCACACATGATGTAAAAAAACAGAGACCCCGCTTTATGAAGCAGAAGCCCCCATGTGATCAATAATATGTCAGGCCAGTAAGGCGGGATACCCATGTTCGAACCGCGCATCGTGGCAGCAGGTCCTCTTCGGCAATTTTTAACTTTTTGCAAGAGATAAATTCTTCTTGAACCGGGATCTTGAACCGGATATTGAGATCTTCAAAGCTTTGTGGGAGACATCTTTCCCTTGAACCGGATTTTAAACCGGAATCTTCATTTTTAGCCGGAAATTTTCTGACGGCCTTTAAACTCGAACTTGCGAGAAGTTAATTCCTTTTTGAACCGGAAATTCTTAAACCGGAGAACAAATTTCCCTTGTACCGGATTGTAAACCGGAATCGTTTTCTGATGACCCGAAACTTCTTCATTGAGCCGGGATTTTGTAACTGTCATATACTTTCTAATCCGGAAATCTTCTGAGGGCCTTTAAACTTTCATCAATATAACAGTAGCCTCCGAGACCGGGTTATCCTTCCCTCCATCGTCCTGTGGTTCTTAAATTTGCTAAAACTGGCAAGATTCGCTGAGTCATGTCATCGTAGCCCCCGAGTTTCAAAGGTGACTCGAGGAGTTAGCTTGAGACTCTCCATATTTGACCGTGATATAAACCGGCATAACTTGTATATCATTGGCGTTGATAGCACGACGTGAATCCATAGAAGGTTGAGGTGACTGCGGCGGGTTGTAAATGATCCCATATGAGCCGTGTCAGCAACTCGGCCAATGGTTCCTTCCAACTGGCGATTTGAAGTTAATCAAAACTGTAGTGGCGGCGACTTGTGCGCCCAATAAACAGCTCATGCAGACAGGTGCGGCCCGGTATGTTGATGTAGACCAGGCCGCGAGAGACGGAAGACAAAGACGGCCGCAGATTCAAAGACGGCACAGCCAGATGAATCGGCCGCGACATAGTAAGTCGGCGCGGACGGGAGAGTCAGCTGCGGGAGTTGTAAACCGGCGCGGATGGAGAGCCGCCTGCGGGTATTGTGAACCGGCACGGACGGGGAGTCGCCTGCGGGCATTGTAAGCCGGCGTAGATGGAGAACCGGCCGCGTGTTGATGTAAACCGGACCACACGCGGTTTGCGCGCCTCTGTTGAGCAGTGCGGAATGGTCAAAAGCCAGTATATAATGACGCCAGTGCGCGCTCCATATGCATGGTGTAACACCAATGTTGTGGCGAATAATTGTCCTGCATATAAAAATATGCAAAACCAATGTAATTGTTCTTTTTACAAAAACAATACATGTCAAAAACAGACTTAGATAGATGTCACCTGATGTTTCAGAAACCGGTGAGCCATGGCAGCGGCTTTGGCGCAGTCCTTGGCGGCTCAAGATGGCCGCAACGTCGAAGCAACAGTGGAAGCAACGACGACTTGAAGCCAAAGCCGGAGCGACTTGACGCCGAAGCAACAGTGATTTGACTCGGAGGCGACGAGGCACACTGCAGCAGTGGAAGCTTAGGCGAAGCAAGGCTGCGCGGCACGACTGTCGGAAGCGGCGGCTCTCCTGCTCGAAACAGCGGGTCACCGCGGCGGGCTGAGGCCGGTTGTAACAGCTTGTGGGTGGCGGCTGCTTTTGACGCGGAGGCTGAACCCAAAGCAAAGCTCGAGCCTGTTCTCCTCTTCTTTCTCTTGTCTTGATCTATAGCTGACGCATGCAGCCCAAGTTTCCAGTATGGCTCATCTGACCTCAGATAAAGTGGCTATGCGGTCTTGATTACTAGTAGCATTAGGGAAAGTGGGAAACAACCAAAATAGCCTGTTGATATGATTTGACTCCTTCATCAATACCCACGTAGTGCTATTCCGAGATATCTTGTTTTTGGTTCAGCCTTGATGCGTGAGTACTAGTTGAGATAGCACTAATTAGAGTACTTATCTGATTCGGTCTTCACATCAACACTTTAGCAGGTCACCTCGGGACATGAGGCAGTCACGCCACCGAGCGACTCTCAGGCATGGCCTGGCGATTTGGCCGAAGGGATTTGAGATGGAAAAACCTGCAGAGGCAGAGGCGGTGACAGCGACTAGACGACACAGGGCCACGGGGGCGAGCTCTGGCTGTGGCGGCTCGGAGGTGATGCCGGTCAACGGAAGGCAGTCTGATGAGGCTAAATCAATGCTGCACCCACTTCCAGGTCGTGGTAAACCGGACCAGAACTAGAGGTAGCTAGCTGACTCAGAGTTGACGCGTCTTCGTTAGAAGTCTATCTGTCTCGGCGAATCAAGAAATAATCGTTGTCAATCTTGGCGGCTTGGAAGCAATCAAACCAATCGCAAGATGACGGCTCAACAGAACTATAACCCTAAACCTTCCCAATCTCAATCTTGTATATATTCTTCTGACTGCTCGTCGTTGATGTAGATCCTTTCTTTATCTGGAAAATTATGAATTCCTCGATCCCTTGGAAAAAATCCCTCCAAGAACTCAACACCACCGTAAGCCGACCCCACGGTGGGCGCCAACTGTTGTGGAATTGTCACGGCAGATGTCCTTAGTGTCAGGACTTAGTCGCGAGGCCAACGGATCTATGTGGTAGCTTGAGAGGGGTTGAGCGGGACGAGAGACGTGATGTTTTACCCAGGTTCGGCCCCTCACGCTGGAGGTAAAAGCCTACATCCAGCTTCATTGATATTGATGATCATGATCACGGTTACAAGAGTGCTCTAACTTGAGAGTTATTTTCTAAACCTAACTTGTCCAACTTGTGAAACTTGTCCCTCTTCTCGCCTTTTGGGGAGCCCTGCCCCTCCTTATATATGTTGAAGGGGCGGGTTACATGTGGAGTCCTATTAGGATTAGGACTAGTCTATCTTAATACAAACCGGATACAAGTCCAGGTCTTAACTCCTTGTAAGATAAATGTTCCTCATGCCTTTCCTATTAAACCAGCCCATCATTAACCTAAACCGGCCTGCTGGGCCTTGGGACTTGTCATCCATCTGGAATACGCGCCGGGTCACCAATGAGTATTCAGGCTCGTGAATCGTCATACCAGTGAACCGCCAGACACGGAAACCGCCAATCCTCTGGCGGTTTACCAATGAAACACCTAGTCTGGCCGGGTTATAGTTCCGGCCGATTTACGCCGCGGGGTATATCCCCGACACGGCCCATCTTCATCAACGCAAGCTCAAGACACTCGCAAGGGGCCAAGCCTCGTGGGGCGGACGACAGGAAGCTTCCTCAAGAGCGGCCTCATCAGGCAGGCTCGCGAGGAGCCGGAGAGATCAATGCAAGGGTACCTCGTGAGGATCCCGTGACGCAAGCCATGACGATCAAGGCCAGGCGGGCGCCAGCCTTCACAGGGTCCTTGCTTCCCCTTTGGTGCAAAGGGGGCAAGCACAGGCCAAGGCATCAGACATAGGTTGCCATTCTGGTGCAACGAGACCAAGACCAGCAGAGCGGTAGGACGAAGGTCACCGTGGAGCCCAAGATGGCGTCATCACCACTGCTTTTGGTAGCCAAAGACCACCTTTGGTCAGGATAACTTGTACTAGATGTTCCCCTTCAAAATGGCCAATTGTTGGCGCCCTTCCTGCTCAATTATTCCAGGAGAGGCCCAGGGCCTCTATAAATAGAGCTAGCCTCCACAAAGGAAAGGGGGACACCGAGGAGGGAGGAGAGAGAGAGAGATCTGGTAGAACCCTAGCAGAAAGAAAGAGAGGCAACGGAACTCACCCTAGCAGTTCATCGCACCAGCTCAAGAACACCTCTCGCGAGGCTGTTCTTCCCTTATACTATTCATCATCAGCCCCTGAGGCAATCCACCACACCACACACTGGAATAGGGTATTACACCACAACGGTGGTCCGAACCAGTATAAACCTCGCGTCTCTTGTGTTGTTCATCATTTTCATCTTAGTTCGAATGAGATGATCGGACGTAGATCGGTAGGTGAGGCAGTCCTGGATTAGGGGGTGTCCGGATGGCCGGACTATACCTTCAGCCGGACTCCTGGACTATGAAGATACAAGATTGAAGACTTCGTCCCGTGTCTGGAAGGGACTTTCCTTTGCGTGGAAGGCAAGCTTGGCGATACGGATATGTGGATCTCCTACGATTGTAACCGACTTTGTGTAACCCTAACCCTCTCCGGTGTCTATATAAACCGGAGGGTTTTAGTCCGTAGGACAACATATAGAACAATAATCATACCATAGGCTAGCTTATAGGGTTTAGCCTCTCCGATCTCATGGTAGATCTACTCTTGTACTACCCATATCATCAATATTAATCAAGCAGGACGTAGGGTTTTACCTCCATCAAGTGGGCCCGAACCTGGGTAAAACTTCGTGTCCCTTGCCTCCTGTTACCATCCGGCCTAGACGCACAGTTCGGGACCCCCTACCCGAGATCCGCCGGTTTTGACACCGACATTGGTGCTTTCATTGAGAGTTCCTCTGTGTCGTCGCCGTTAGGCTTGATGGCTCCTATGATCATCAATAGCGATGTAGTCCAGGGTGAGACCTTCCTCCCCGGACAGATCTTCGTCTTTGGCGGCTTCGCACTGTGGGCCAATTCACTTGGCCATCTGGAGCAGATCGAAAGCTATGCCCCTGGCCGTCAGGTCAGATTTCGAAGTTTAAACTACACAGGTGACATCCGTGGGGACTTGATCTTCGACGGATTCGAGTCACTGCCGAGTGCGCCACACTGTCACGACGAGCATGATCTAGCTCTGCTGCCGAACAGTGCCCTGGAGGCCGCACCCGCATCGGCTTCGACCCTTAATTCGGAGCCAACTGCGCCGATCGAGGATAGGCGGTTGGACGCCGCCTCGGGGGCTGCGATCCCAACGGCGATCGAGCCGAACACCAGCCCCGCACTCCGCGAGACTCATGACTCCAAGGAGCCGGACTCCTCTCCGGACTCCCAACCCTCCGCGCCCCTGCCGATCGAATCCGATTGGGCGCCGATCATGGAGTTTACTGCCGCGGACATCTTTCAGCACTCGCCTTTCGGCGATATTCTGAAGACACTAAAGTCTCTCTCTTTATCAGGAGAGCCCTGGCCGTACTACGGTCAGCAAGGTTGGGATACGGACGATGAAGAAATTCAAAGCCCACCCACCACCCACTTTGTAGCCACTGTCGACGATTTAACCGACATGCTCGACTTCGACTCCGAAGACATCGATGGTATGGACGCCGATGCAGGAGATGATGAAGAACCTGCGCCTATTGGGCCCTGGAAAGCCACCTTGTGATATGACATATACATGGTGGACACCCCAAAAGAAGGAGATGGCGATGGAACAGCGGAAGATGACCCCTCCAAGAAACAGCCTAAGCGCCGGCGTCAGCGGCGCCGCTCAAAATCCCACCAAAGCAAATACGGTGATTCCAGCACGGGAGATAATAATACTCCGGAGAGTGCCGAAGAAAACCCCCTCCAGCAAGATTCAGCACAGGAGGATGGAGAAGCCAGCCCTCATGAGAGAGCGGCAGATAGAGAGGTCGAGGATGATAATTATATGCTTCCCTCCGAAGACGAGGCAGGCATCGACGACGACGAATTCGTCGTGCCAGAGGATCCCATCAAGCAAGATCGTTTTCAACGCAGGCTTATGGCCACGGCAAGAAGCCTCAAGAAAAAACAGCAACAGCTTAGAGCTGATCAAGATTTGCTAGTCGACAGATGGACTGAAGTCCTTGCGGCCGAAGAGCATAAACTCGAACGCCCCTCCAAGAGCTACCCAAAGCGCAGGTTGCTACCCCGATTAGAGGAGGAAGCACTTAAACCTACATCACCAGCACTTGATACGGCCGACCGGCCACCTCGTGGCCACGACAGAGAGGCCTCTCGGCCCTCCACTCAAGCCGCACCCCGTACCAAGGCACGGGAAAATGCACCAGACCTGCGAGATATGTTGGAGGACAAGGCAAGGCAAACAAGATTGATCTACGGATCGCGTGGGCGCCCCACGACTCGAGACGATAACCGTCACGCGGGACACAAATCCGGTAGGGCCGAACACAGTAGACAAAGCTCATTGGAGCTACGTCGTGATATAGCCCAGTACAGAGGCGCCGCACACCCACTATGCTTCACACACGAAGTAATGGATCATCAAATACCCGAGGGTTTCAAACCCGTAAACATCGAATCATATGATGGCACAACAGATCCTGCGGTATGGATCGAGGATTATCTCCTTCATATCCACATGGCCCGCGGCGATGATCTCCACGCCATCAAACACCTCCCACTCAAGCTTAAAGGACCAGCTCGGCATTGGCTTAACAGCTTGCCAGCAGGATCAATCAGTTGTTGGGAGGACCTGGAAGCCGCATTCCTCGACAATTTCCAGGGCACTTATGTGCGACCACCAGACGCCGATGACCTAAGCCACGTAATTCAGCAGCCAGAGGAATCGGCCAGGCAATTCTGGACACGGTTCCTAACAAAGAAAAATCAAATAGTCGACTGTCCAGACGCAGAGGCCCTAGCAGCCTTCAAGCACAATATCCGTGACGAGTGGCTTGCCCGACACCTTGGACAGGAAAAGCCGAAATCTATGGCAGCACTCACGACACTCATGACCCGCTTTTGCGCGGGAGAAGACAACTGGCTTGCTCATAGCAACAATATGACCAAGAACCCTGGTAATTCGGATACCAGGGACAGTAGTGGCAGGTCGCGTCGCAACAAGCAGAAGCGCCGCATTAATGGCGACAATGCTGAGGATACGACAGTTAATGCTGGATTCAGAGGCTATAAATCCGGGCAGTGGAAAAAGCCATTCAAAAGAAATCCTAGGGGCTCGTCCAGTTTGGACCGAATACTCGACCGCTTGTGCCAGATACATGGCACCCCCGAAAAGCCGGCCAATAACACCAACAGGGATTGTTGGGTGTTCAAGCAGGCAGGCAAGTTAAATGCCGAAAATAAAGACAAGGGGCTGCATAGCGATGACGACGAAGAGCCCCGGCCGCCGAACAACAGTGGACAGAAGGGTTTTTCCCCACAAGTTCGGACGGTGAACATGATATACGCAACCCACATCCCCAAGAGGGAGCGGAAGCGCGCATTAAGGGACGTATACGCGGTAGAGCCAGTCACCCCAAAGTTCAACCCATGGTCCTCCTGCCCGATCACCTTTGGTCGAAGGGACCATCCCACTAGCACCCGTCATGGCGGATTCGCCGCATTGGTTCTAGACCCAATTATTGACGGATTTCATCTCACTAGAGTCCTTATGGACGGCGGTAGCAGCCTGAACCTGCTTTACCAGGATACAGTGCGGAAAATGGGCATAGATCCCTCGAGGATTAAGCCCACCAAAACGACCTTTAAAGGCGTAATACCAGGTGTAGAGGCCAACTGTACAGGCTCAGTCACACTTGAAGTGGTCTTCGGATCTCCGGATAATTTCTGAAGCGAGGAGTTAATCTTCGACATAGTCCCATTCCGCAGTGGCTATCACGCACTACTCGGGCGAACCGCATTCGCCAAGTTCAATGTGGTACCGCACTACGCATACCTTAAGCTCAAGATGCCAGGCCCTCGAGGAGTAATTACGGTCAATGGAAACACTGAACGCTCCCTCCGAACGGAGGAGCACACGGCGGCCCTTGCAACGAAAGTACAAAGCAGCCTCTCTAGGCAGTTCTCTAGTCCGGCCATTAAATGTCCGGACACCGTCAAGCGCGCCCGGAGTAACCTACAACAAGACCGCCTGGCACATTTCGAGCAGGCATAGCAATGCGGCCCCAACCCCAGCCCTCGCAAAAATGCGACACCAGTGCTTCGCGTACATAACTACGCTCTAGAAATACCATGGGTACAGGGGGAGGGGCACCATCACGGCACGCCCGAAACACGGCTTAAACCGCACCAGGGCCTGCCGATTTTTTAATTTTCTCTTACTTTCAGGACTCCACTCTTCGGAAGGCCTATTCGGCAGTTCAATTACCGCACAAACGATGCAAGAACCTGGGAAGCAGACAAGCCATGCCGCATTACGGAACTCCCAGGTGGTCTCTATCACGAGCAGTATACCTGTTTCGCTTACCATTCCGCAGCCTGCCCCTAGAACGGACATGTTAAATAGTCCAACCTTTTGCTTATCGCATTATTTGTATCGTTCTGCTTTGATCGCAGCCCTTTTTAATAAACAATGCATAGCTTTTGTCTATTTTTGCATTACTCTTTTTTTTACAAATATATGTTCCTTAACGACATGTTGCACCCGTACACTTTGGTACGGCCAAAATACGCCAGGGGCTTTAGTACCCCTCAATATGGTGTGAGAAGTCCGAACACTTTAACAAGTGCGGCACCCCGAACTTATAGCATTATATGCATCGGCTCCGAGTCATGTCTAGGGTCAATAGTTGGGTTTGCCCGGCTCCTATGTTTTGGTGCCTTACGTTCCGCTATGTTGGCTAAGGTAGCACTAGGAGAACTACTGCGATTGTGCCCCAGTTGAGCTGGGCCGAGCACCTCAGTAGAGAAAGCTAAAACTGACTGTCATGATGAAGCGAGCGCTGGTCGCTGTTCGAGAGGTTTTTCGAGTCCCTAAAGACTTATGCCGCTTAGAGCGAGGAGTCGGCTCTGTCCGGCCAAGGCGTGGATAGCGCCCCGAACTTGGTCTTCCGAATACCAGGGGCCTCGCCGAAATTTAAAACTATAGAATTCTATGGCTAAGTGAGAGTGTTCACGCATTATAGTCCGATTGCCTTGTTTGTTGTGCTGAGCGCCTCCCTCGAAGGACCCAAACATGGGAAAAAGAGCGCTCATGTTTATCCCCGAACACCCCAACACTAGCGGCATGGGGGCAGAAGCCGACGACTCGCCATCTCTCAGAATTGATAAACAGCCGCACAGAAGGTAATATTTTAAATTCCAACAGCATTGCTTAGCGCATATGAACAAGTTTTCAGCGCACATGACAAAACGAGCGAGTTTTACTCAAAAATTACATCCTTGGAACATTTATCCGCCATAAGGCGGGCACCCTTCAGAACATCCTTATAATAATTCTCGGGCTTGCGATGCTCTTTCCTCGGTGGTGGCCCGTCCTTCACAAGCTTCTCAGCATCCAGCTTGCCCCAGTGCACCTTAGGATGGGCAAGGGCCCTACGGGCACCTTTAATGCAGACGGAGTGCTTGATGACTTCGAGCCTTGGATAGGCCCCCACCAGCCACCGCACCAGCCCAAAATAGGTCCCAGGCAGAGCCTCTCCAGGCCACAGCCGAACTATGAGGCCCTTCATGGCCTGTTCGGCCGCCTTGTGGAGCTCGACCAGTTGCTTCAGCTGGTCGCTCAGGGGCACGGGGTGTCCGGCCTCAGCATACTGAGACCAGAACACCTTCTCTGTCGAGCTGCCCTCCTCAGCTCGATAGAATGCGGCAGCATCGGACACGCTACGGGGAAGATCTGTGGATGCTCCTGGAGAGCTCCGGATTCGGGTAAGTAACAAGTAACTCACGTTTATGTGTTTGCTTTGCATAAAGAATGCCTTACCCGCCGCTATCTTTTTCACCGCATCCAACTCCTGGAGGGTCTTCTGGGATTCGGCCTTGGCAGACTTGGCATTTTCAATAGCCACCGCGAGGTCGGACGCTCGCGTCTTTGAGTCAAGCTCCAAACTCTCATGTTTTTTCATGAGAGCCTGGAGCTCTTGCCGCACCTTGCCAACCTGGGCCTCATACTTCTCTCGCTCGGTGCGCTCCGTGGCCGCCCTCTTCTCGGCCTCGGACAGCGCTTGCTTAAGGGTCGCCACCTCAGACGTGGCCCCTACAATAGCCACGATAATCCTGTCATTTTTTGCAATTGCAACTTTTTTTATATTTAAACAAGGTATTTCTTACCTTCCTTGTCCTCGAGCTGCTTCTTGGCACGCCCGAGCTCTTGCTGGGACTGCTCGAGGTTCTGCTTTAGCGTGTCCACTTCCGCAGTCAGTTCGGCGGACGCCAGCAGAGAAGCCTGCATACGCATATTGACTCCTTTTTGTTAGACTCCTGCGAATTTTATTTGATCCTCTATTTGGCCTTTCTTCCCGAACGCCAAACAGAGCATCAGGGGCTACTGTCTATGCGGTAATATTATTTACATATTATTTTCTTACCTCAAAGCCTGTTAAAAGGCTAGCACAAGCTTCAGTCAGTCCGCTCTTGGCGGACTGAACCTTCTGGACCACCGCACTCATAATGGTGCAGTGCTCCTCGTCGATGGAGGCGCCTTTGAGCACCTCCAACAGATTGTCCGGCGCCTCCGGTTGGACGGGGGTCACCGACACGGTGGGCTTGCTCCTCTTGGAAGGAGGTCGTCCGCCAGACTCTGGAACCTTTGAAGGTTCCGGAGCAGTGTCCGACCTAGAGCCGGACTTGGAGCCCTGGGGGGTTTTATCCCCTTTACTCCTGGAGTCTGGGAGGTCGCCTTGCGGCGCCTCCAGGACCACCTCCTCTTGGCTTGGAACCTGTTGGGACAACACTTCGGCGTCGTCCGTAGGGCGGGGGGAGGTAGCCGTCGGAAGCGAATTCACATCCGACGAGTCCAGTGAACCGCTCGATGACGCGTCGAGCCGGTCTTTGGGTGGGCTGCATAAACATATTCGACATAAGGGAAAGTTGTGCAATAAAGGAATACTATGAATTACTCTTGTATCCGGATACTTATGATTTTGCCAGGGGCTTGGCCCTGAGCAGCCACTCCTCTCCGCCGTCGTCGGCGTTGGTGGAGTAGTCCGGAGGAAGGGTTTTCCCCTTCTTGGACCCTTCGGCCTCCCCAGTGAGGGCGGCCTTCCTTTTCTTCTCTCCCCCCGCTGGAGGGGGAGAGGTCTCTTCTTCCTCCTCCTCGTCTTCACGGGAGGAATGCGCCTTGGAGCCGTCGGATGATGAACCCGACACCTCCTGGCGCCGGGCACTTTTTTGAGTCCCCGTGGCCTTCTTCTCCGGCACCACATAGGGTGCCGGAACCAGCAGCTTCGCCAAGCGGGCATCGGCTGGGTCTTCAGGCAAAGGAGCCGGACAGTCGATCTGTCTGGACTTCGCCTGCCAATCCTGTCAAAGGTAAGGGAGCTTAGATCCCGCATAGAGTTAAACTATGAAAAATCAATACCCTGTAAAAGGTACAAACAACTTACCGCGCTAGCGTGACGTTGCGTGCTGAATCCGCGATCCTCGGTAGCGGATGCGGGAGCCTCGACGCCCTTGAAAAGCACCTTCCAGGCGTCTTCGTATGTCGTGTCGAAGAGCCTGCTCAGAGTTTGGTGCTGCGCCGGGTTGAACTCCCACAGATTGAAGGCCCGTTGTTGACACGGGAGGATCCGGCGGATGAGCATAACCTGGACTACGTTGACAAGCTTGAGCTGCTTGTTCACCAGGGTTTGGATGCATGTTTGCAGTCCAGGCACCTCTCCTTTGCTACCCCACGACAGGCCCATCTCTTTCCAGGACGTGAGCCGCGTTGGGGGTCCGGACTGGAACTCGGGGGCCGCGAGCCACTCAGGGTCGCGTGGCTCGGTGATGTAAAACCACCCCGATTGCCACCCCTTCAGGGTCTCCACAAAGGAGCCCTCGAGCCATAAGACGTTGGGCATCTTGCCCACCATGGCGCCTCCGCACTCCGCCTGGTTGCCGCGCACCACCTTCGGCTTGACATTGAAAGTCTTGAGCCATAGGCCGAAATGGGGGCGGATGCGGAGGAAAGCCTCGCACATGACGATAAACGCCAAGATGTTGAGGATGAAGTTCGGGGCCAGATCATGGAAATCCAGGCCGTAGTAGAACATGAGTCCCTGGATGAATGGGTGGATAGGAAAGCCCAGTCCACGGAGGAGGTGGGGAAGGAACACTACCTTCTCATGGGGCCTTGGGGTGGGGAGGAGCTGCCCCTCTTCGGGAAGACGGTACGCGATGTCGTTAGACAAGTATCCGGCCTTCCTCAGTTTTTTGATGTGTCCCTCGGTGACGGAGGAGACCATCCACTTGCCTCCCGCTCCGGACATGGCTGGAGAAGGTTGAGGTGGGGAGTGCGGACTTGGGCGCTGGAGCTCGAGTGCGCGAAAATGGATAGGCAAAGGAGGAAGAAGGCGTAGGTGAAAAGGTGGATCCTTATCCCCTTATATGGGTGGACGCAACTACGTGTCCCCACCAGCCTGGTAAAACTCGCTTATCTCCAAGTGCCGTAATCAATGGCGCAGTTGGGTTACCCACGCCCGTATTGATGAGAATCCCGGAATAAGGGGACACGATCTCTGCTTCGACAAGACATGCCAAGGAAACCGCCTCGCATGACACGCTGAGGTGGGACAATAAAATGATTCGAATAAAGGCTTGGCCGTGGTGCGATGTCACACTACGGAATACGTCAGTAGATTAGATTTGTGTAAATATTATTCTCTCTATGGCAATATGCGGAAACTTATTTTGCAGAGCCGAACACTATCTTTGTGTTCAAAATCTTCTATGAAGTACTTGGAGGAGGAACCCGCCTTGCAATGCCGAAAACAATCTGCGCGCCGGACTCGTCGTCATTGAAGCCTGGTTCAGGGGCTACTGAGGGAGTCCTGGATTAGGGGGTGTCCGGATGGCCGGACTATACCTTCAGCCGGACTCCTGGACTATGAAGATACAAGATTGAAGACTTCGTCCCGTGTCCGGAAGGGACTTTCCTTTGCGTGGAAGGCAAGCTTGGCGATACGGATATGTGGATCTCCTACCATTGTAACCGACTTTGTGTAACCCTAACCCTCTCCGGCGTCTATATAAACCGGAGGGTTTTAGTCCGTAGGACAACATATAGAACAACAATCATACCATAGGCTAGCTTCTAGGGTTTAGCCTCTCCGATCTCGTGGTAGATCTACTCTTGTACTACCCATATCATCAATATTAATCAAGCAGGACGTAGGGTTTTACCTCCATCAAGAGGGCCCGAACCTGGGTAAAACTTCGTGTCCCTTGCCTCCTGTTACCATCCGGCCTAGACGCACAGTTCGGGACCCCCTACCCGAGATCCGCCGGTTTTGACACCGATAGTAGGGGAGAGATCTCCACGCGCACCCCAGTGTTCGAACCTCAAGGGTCTACCGGAACCCGAAATCCGACATTTGGCGCGCCAGGTAGGGGTGCGCCGGAATCTTTCTTCCGCTGTTCGCGTGTGATCTTCCGTCGTGTCCATGGCTGACGCTCGCCGGGCTCGCACCGAGCGCCGGGCTGCTTGCGCCACTCGCGTCTCCCAGACGGCGCCCGTCGGCGGCCCCCCACGCCGTTTCCCGCCGCCCGCCGCCAACGCCACCACCGGCCCGGCGGGGAACGAGCAGCAGGCCTCGTCCCACCATCCCTCGGTGCGGCGGGATGGCCGCACCGCCACCCCGTCGCTGACTCCAGCTGGCTCATCGTCCCACGCCCGTCGCGCACCCATGGATGCGCACGCCTCACTGCTCTTGGCGCGGGAGCTCCTCCACTATCGCCCCGTCGACGACCTCTACGAGGACTGGCTCGCCCGCATCACCGAGCTCGTCAGGGCCGTAGGGGGCTCCCCCTTGCAGCCCCTCTCGCTGCTTCGCCCTCCATCCCGTATAGGGGGCGAGGATCAGGGGGCGCCTCCGCCACCTCCTCC
This sequence comes from Triticum urartu, assembly GCF_056163025.1. NCBI lineage: Eukaryota > Viridiplantae > Streptophyta > Magnoliopsida > Poales > Poaceae > Triticum > Triticum urartu. Next base: position 371,955,970 of record NC_141873.1, read on the forward strand.
CCAAGAAGGTGCCTTGGCTCCAAGGTGCGCAACCCCAGGGCGGGACCCTCCACATCCGGCGCCTGCGCAGCAAGAAGGGAGCTGCCAAGAGATCTCACGTCCCCGAGAAGGTGCTCGCGCGCTCCCAGTGCTGGCTCGCCAAGATCGCGCCCCAGCGCCTCCACGACAAAACCCCGCACTGCTCCCAGTGGCGGCGCGTGGTGACCCGCAAGAACAAGTCCAGCACCAGCAAAGGGCGCCGGTGGCCACGGTGGGCTGCCTCACCTTCACCCCCGAGCTGCGCGGCATCACATGGCCAGGCAAGTTCAAGCCTGACCTCCCTCCCCGCTACGAGCTGGGCATTGTAGCCGCCAACGGAGACAAAAAGGTCATGGCGAATTGGTTCCCCATGGCGCTCAAGGACGGCGCCCGCACCTGGCTCCTGAACCTGGCTCCCGGCATGATCTCCTCCTGGAGTGAGATGCGCACCCGCTTTATCGCCAACTTCCAGGGCACACGCGATCGGCCCCCAGCCGTGAGCTACCTGCGCCGTATCAAGCAACAGCCAGGAGAAACCTTGCAGAAGTACATCCAGCGCTTCAACTATGCTCACCTCAAGATCCCCAAGGTGACTGAAGAAGCTATCATCTCAGCCTTCTCCGACGGCGTGCGCGACGTCAAGATGAAGGAAGAGCTAGCAATCCATGAAGACCCGTGCACAGGCCTAGAGCTGTTCAACTTGGCGACCAAGTGCGCCAGGGTTGAGGAAGGGCATCTCTCCCTCATCGAGCTCCCGACAGCCGACTGGGAAGAAAAGAAGCCCAAGGCCAAAGACGTGAAGTGCAAGGGGGCTGCCATGCTAGCAGCGGAACCGGACACCAAGCGAGGCAGGGATCAGCCTGAGTCATCCAAGGGCGGACGGTACTGCGTGTACCACGACCTCCACATCCACAACACCAACGAATGTCAAGAGCTCAGAGCCGTGCGAGATGGGCGAATCGGCCGACGCCCAGAGCGCAACGACAGGGGCTATGGCCGAGGAGGAGGAAGAGGTGCCGGACAATGGGAAGACCGCAGCCTTCGCCAAGGATGGCGTGACCGCCCTCGCGAGGACTGCTGGCAGGATCATCCTCGCGAGGTAGGCTGGAGGGACCAGCCTTGTGAGGGCCAGCCGCACGGCAACGTGGGCCTCCCTCCTCTGCCGCCTCCACCAAGGAGGAACGAAGACCAACACCAAGACGATGGGGCTGGGGGCTTCCAAGAGCTGCATGCAATCTCTTGCATCTTGGGTGGCGCCCAGGCCCCAGCCTCATAGCGCATCTTCAAGCAGTTTGCTCACGAGGTGAATGCAGTCCTTCCCAAGTTTGAGGCCACGCGCCCTCTCAGGTGGTCTTCATGCGCGATCACCTTCAGTTCCGCAGATCAGCTCAAGTGTACGGCAACGGCCGGAGTCCTCCTGATGCTTTGCTTCCCAGTCATCAGCAACGTGCAAGTCACCAGGACTCTCATCGATGGCGGGGCAGGACTCAACTTCCTGTCTGTCGAGACGTTTGACAATCTCCAAGTGTCGTACGACCAGCTTCAGCCGACCAAGCCTTTCTCAGGAGTCACCGATGGTTCCACTGTTCCAATTGGGCAGGTTCGCCTTCCGGTCACCTTCAGGCAACGCAACAACTACCGCACCGAGCTCATCGACTTCGACGTCGCTCACATCTTCCTGCCGTACAACGCCATCCTTGGGTACCCAGCCCTAGCCAAGTTCATGGCAGTGACCCACCATGGTTACAATGTCCTCAAGATGCTAGGAAGCGGTGGAGTCATCACCGTACCCTATGAAGAAAGGGACGCGGTGTGCTCGCTCGAGCGTGTGTTCCAAGCTACAGCAATCGAAGACCCAGACCACAGGAGCGGGAGGCCTCCCGAGGCGACCCTCAAGAAGAAGAAGGCCTCACCTGGCCCGAGCCACAAGGAGGCAGGCACCTACGGAGGTATCACATCAGGGTTCGCGCCCGATCAGGGAGCGCCGCCCTCTCATGCATAGGAAGGCGCACCTGGCGCCCTCCTCAGGCAGGGATCGGGGGCTCTCGCTTGGAGAGCCGCCGACCTTGCCAAGGTTGCGGGGGAGGCGCTAGGGCACCACTTGGAGGGGTGCTTTCAAGCACACTTCCCTCAGGAAGCTACAAGGCAAGGGAGACCAAACCCTCAGGAGTTCATCACAAGGGACACCCATGAGCTACAAGAGTCCAGAGTCATGCGCGGCAGCCGCCGCTTACCTGCCATGGCCCCACACCCAGCCGAGGATGGAGGACTGCGTGTCTGCGTTGACGTACCAGGGCTCAACCGAGCTGCGTCCCAGGAGCGCCTATGGCCTTCGGCCGTAGGGCGCTGCGAGGGACCACCTCACAGCCATGTTCGCATGCCCTTCGGCTTGCCGAGCGTGGTTGCCGCACATCGGTGCCTGTTGAGGAGCATCCTAGAGGCTCAGGAGGCCAGGCATCGCGCGGTCCTGGCGAAGGTGGCGATGGTCCCCGAAGACCTGCACGTGCCACTGGAGCCTCCCGAGGCCCCTGGGCCTGGGGGCTCATGAGGGCCGACATCTTCACCGCACATCGCTCACTTCCTCAGCATCACTTCATCTTCGACAGCACCAGGTGACATCTTTCAGAGTTCTACTTTTAGCTGGGAGCGCCCATAGGGCTGCACCATTCCCAGGCCGCGTGGGTCCGTCCCCGTGGCATGTATCCATTTTGGCTATGCTCTTTACCTACCTTGTTGGGGGAGCCCCTCGGGCTGCATCATCCCCATGCCGCTCGGGCCCGACCCAGCGGCGGTTGCTTTTCCAGCATTTACCTTAGGGCGAAGTTGTTCTTTCACGCTTAATCTGATTTCCATGATTATCACCTACTGCTCTTCGTCATGCAAAGCGCTTGCACGTTAAAAGGGGGGGTACCTGAGCATCGCGACTCATGGGCTCCTACTGGCTCTCCAGCCCTGACCCCCAGGCCTTGACCCACGGCATCGCGACCTGTCATACCAGCGGCGGCTGAGCTCGCTTGAGGACCGGGACCTGAGGACATAGAGCATTTGCATTCTAACAACCCTGCGGGAACACACCAATTTATAAAGACCCAGAGCCAGGCGCAACCCGCCTCGAGGTAGGGCCTCGTGAGTCCCGCTCTGGCTCACGGGTGCCCAGACACACCTCTCCTAGCCCTACCGTGCTGGCCACGTGTCAGGGCGGGGCTATACACGCCCCGGGGGCTCCTCCCAGAGGGGAGCCCCCTCCCACGCACCAGTGGAAGCACCATGCTCCGCGCTGGCTGACGACACTGCCGAGGAGCGGCTATGCTCATACACATACGGAAGCGCTATGCTCCGCGCTGGTGATAAACAACTGAGGGCGGCCCACGACCGTACCAACCTCAGGTAGCCCAGAGCTCAGTGTCCGGCACCATCGCAACGCCTCCCCTCGGGAGTGCCGCGCGAGGGGCTGGACACGGGGGCTACGCCCGGGCCTCGCCGAGCGCATGCCACCCAGCCAGGTCCCTTGGACCTGGTCGTCGTGTGCACTCCCCGAGCGGAGCTAAGGTACGAAACTCGTTTGAGCGTCAAGGCGGACTCCTGAGCATCGCGACTCAGGAGCCTAACTTGCCACGTAGCCCCTCACTCCTTAGTCCCGTCCATGGTTTCCGGTCGGGGCTAACGCTGGGTGAGGTACGCGCGGGGCTGGGCCCTGCCCACGTAGAACGGTCAATCCACTTCTCGCTCCCCCCTTCCCTACTTGTTGGTCGCGCGTCAAGGGGGACTCCTGAGCATCGCGACTCAGGAGCCTAACTTTCCACGTATCCCCTCACTCCTTAGTCCCGTCCTTGGTTTCTGGTCGGGGCTAACACTGGGTGAGGTACGCGCGGGGCCGGGCCCTGCCGACGTAGAGCATAAGCAAGTAGGAGAGGAAAATGCAAATTCCAGGAAATTCAAAGCAAATATTACAAGCCATAAGATTGTTCCACAACGCCAAACACAAGTTTGCGAGGCATGGTGCATGTGCAGGAATAAAACAGGATGGAAGTCGCGAAGGGATCACTCCCCAGTAACACCGTCACCGGTGATGGAGTCACGCTGGACGGCTTCGCCTCCCGAGGTCGCGAGGCCGGCGGCACCGCGCCCGGGCAGGACGTTGGGGGAGCGGAACTTCCCCAGCAAAACCTTGGCTCAGCCTCTCACGGCCTCAGCGGCGGCAGCGGCACAGTCGCCGCTCACGGGCTCCAGCAGGCTGTCGAAGTCGACGTTGGGGTCGCGCAGGTAGACATGGCTGAGGACACGCGTCAGCGATACAGAAGACAGGGCACGCGCCTCGGCCTCGACCGTGGGGCCAAGGCCGTCCGCGACGTCCTCAAGCGCATCAACCAGGAAGGGGAGCAGCTTGGCGGGGCCGTCCTCCTCACCAGCCAACGGCTCCTCCAGGGCGCTCTCATACAGCGTCTTCAGTATGCCTCGAGCCTTCTTCTCCAGCTTCGCGAAGGCCACCCGGTCCTCCGTTAGGACCTTCGCCTTGGCGTCCAGCTCGGTCCTCTCCGCCTTCAGCGACCGCTCCAGCGTCTCCAGCCGGCTGTGGTGGTCATCAAGCTTTGCGTCCCGGTCCTTGGCGGCGGCCTCCCTAGCCTTCATCTCCTTCTCCATCTCCCGGCGGCTGTGCACTTCCTTGGCAAGCTCGTCGCACAGGCCTTGCAGCTCGGCCTCAAGCGTCTTGCAGCGGCCCTGGGCATCTGCAGCGTCACCCAGGGCAGCGTTGCGAGCGGCCTTGGCTTGGTTAGTGGCCCGCTTCTCCTCGTCGGAGGACGACACGGCCTGGCTCAGCACCGCTCAAACGGAAGCAGCAGAACGGGCCCAGCCAGAGGCCAACTCCAGGCGCCCGGCCACCAGACGAGGGTCCACGCTCAGGAGATCCTCCCGCAGTTGGCTCAGCTCATTGGCAACCTGGTCTAGGATAGAGGGGAGGGAGCAGAAGAGACAAGAACCCGTGGAGAAGGCGGAGAGGATGGCAGCGTGACCACGGCTTGGCAGGAAGGGACCTCCTGAGCCCTGGCCGCCATGGCCGTAGCACCGGGCACAGTCGACTCCAGGTCCAGCGGGGCCACGGGGGCTGACTCCTCACCGGGGTGCCCCAGTTGGCCTCGCGAGGGCGGTTGGGTCAGAGAGCCGGGGGCCTCGCCGTCCTCTCCCCCAACAGCCGAAGGCGTCGCCCCGGCAGACGGATTCACCCCAAGCGGGGCCACAGAAGCCTCCTTCAACCTCTTGGCAGCAAGTGCCGGCCTGGTAAAAGAGCGCAAACGTCAAGCCTCGGCGGCAGAAACCAAGCAGAGCACGAATTGAGCAATTACTGGACGTCGTCCATGGACTCAAGCAACTTCCGACCAAACTTGAAGCCTGAGAGCCTGCAGCAGGGGTCAGCCTTGGAGGGCCCGGAAGCAGAAGGCGCGTCAGGAGGGATGGAGCTGGCCTTGGACCCCCCAGGGACCATAGCAGACCCTGGGGGAACCAGGCTCGACCTGCCCTTCCTCGTGACCGAGGAAGAGCCCTCTCTTCCTCGCCTGGCGCTGGCCTCATCGTCATCCGGCATGGAGCGGAGGGCCCGGGACCTACGCCGAGGGAAGGACTCCCCCCAATCCTCGCCAGTCTCCTCCGAGTCGGATGCTTCCTCCTCCGCCTCTTCTTCCCCACTGGAGCTGTCGGAGGACAAGTTCACCATCGCCAGGACCGCCAGGCCTTCGAGAGCTGCCGCGGGCACCAGCCCCTCACCGTTAAAGGTGGGCATGGTGTTCACCACCTGCTCCCAGTCGTCACGAAGGAACAGGGGGATGGGGGCGTCCACCGGGCTCGCCACGTCTCCCCCAACCAAGGAATGGAGGGCCGCTGTCGGTGTCAAAACCGGCGGATCTCGGGTAGGGGGTCCCGAACTGTGCGTCTAGGCCGGATGGTAACAGGAGGCAAGGGACACGAAGTTTTACCCAGGTTCGGGCCCTCTCGATGGAGGTAAAACCCTACGTCCTGCTTGATTAATATTGATGATATGGGTAGTACAAGAGTAGATCTACCACGAGATCGAGGAGGCTAAACCCTAGAAGCTAGCCTATGGTATGATTATTGTTGTCTATGTTGTCCTACGGACTAAAACCCTCCGGTTTATATAGACACCGGATAGGGTTAGGGTTACATGGAGTCGGTTACAATGGTAGGAGATCTACATATCCGTATCGCCAAGCTTGCCTTCCACGCCAAGGAAAGTCCCTCCCGGACACGGGACGAAGTCTTCAATCTTGTATCTTCATAGTCCAGGAGTCCGGCCGAAGGTATAGTCCGGCTATCCGGACACCCCCTAATCCAGGACTCCCTCAGTAGCCCCCGAACTAGGCTTCAATGACGACGAGTCCGGCGCGCATATCGTCTTCGGCATTGCAAGGCGGGTTCTCCTCCAAATTCTATGTACCTGTTTGAATAAAGTCTGGTTTCTTGTAGATGTTGCGCTCCTTGGCTTCTACGCCCAATAATGACCGCTTACCATGTGTCAAACAAATATGAAAAGTCTGAGTGTTTTTACATTCACACCCCTAGCCGCGTAAATGAGCTGCCCTATTTAAGGGGACGAGGATTTAGATCCAATCCACACCCTCTCCCCTCCGCGAGTGTTCATCAGAGCGCATCCGACAAAGGTCCATTCCACCATGGCCAGCCATCGCAACTCCTCCCCTCGCCCTTCCAGCCCTAAGCCCGGATATTGGGAGAGATGTTCCATCCCGCATAGCGAGCTAGTGACACTCTAGACCAAGGGATTTCTCCCCCCGGCCTATATGGTCCCGGTTCGAGCCGGTCTTGCCGTCTACAACGGCGGAGAGCAAGCAGAGAATGCCCCTAATCCCTCCAAAGGAGAGCGGGTGTGCCTCATCCCTTACTTAATAAGGGGGCTCAGATTTCCAATCCATCCATTTCTCCGGGGGTTGCTGGAGTTCTACGGCCTCCAGCTACATAATCTCACGCGTGCCTCAGTACTGCATATCGCGGGCTTTGTAGCCCTCTGCGAGCTGTTCTTGGGTGTCGAAGCTCATTTCGGACTGTGGAAGGAGCTATTTTGCCTCGTGCCCCGTTCCAAGAAGGGGTCAATGTATCAAGTGGGCGGAGCCGAAGTGTGGCGCATCGCCGGGACCGGATATCTGTCCGGAACCCCAAAGAAGGCATCCGAAGACTAGCCCTCGGAGTGGTTTTATATAGAAGACGTCCCGCTGCCAGATCCTGTCCAGATCGGCCTCCCTGAATTCAACAGTGCTCCCTTAAAGAAGCGCCTAAGCTGGCGCACACGGAGCCCTCAGAGGGGAGGTGATAGGGACATCATTTACCTGATGGGCCGAATAAGATTGTTAGCCCATTCCGGACTAACCATGATCGGGGTTATGGACAAATGCATTATGCGGGGGGTGCAACCGCTTCAGTATAGAAGCCACCCATGTGGGACTTCAACGGGGAGGACGACGCCACCCGCTACAGCCGTAAGGGGCCGGATTCAGCTGCCGCTCTACTAAAGATCTTGTCCACTTTGTATAAGGGAGAAGAGGAGGAATTTCTCCGCGTCAACCCTCAGGGTGGATTCTCCATGCACAATCCCCCAAGCTGGGTAAGCGGCCGTATTTACTTGTCCATCCGTTTTGTATTCCCATTGTTAAATATTCAGTCTGACGACTTCAACGCAGGAACTGCGCCAGACTGTTAAGGAAATAAGCAGCCCTCCTCCACAACCCGAGGACCTAGGACGGTCCCTCGACCCGGCCTCCCAAGAGGATCCGGACATATCTGTGGAGCTGATTGATGGAGTGTTCCATCAATTGAGCAAGGACAACGCCTTGGTGGCCATTACGACCAATTACCCAGGGCTAATCCTGACCCCACAGGTACCTGAGATCGAAGTCCCAGTACCCCGAATAGGTGTCCGCCCACTCATGTTCAGTTTCCTGATTGCAAACAAACTTTGTAGGGGAGGTATTTAAGGCGGAAGGCCGAACCTGCGGCAACAAGCCAACGAGGGCCCGTAGGGCCCCGCGGGCAGAAAAGAAGTGCAGTTCGGACCGAGGCGTCAGCGCAAAGGTATGGCGCGCCCCCTTATCCCAGGTGTTATACCTTCGAGGCATATTGACACTCGCGCTGTTTTCAGGACAAAGAGACCTCGCCGGACTACATCCGGAGAGGCTGCCAATCGCGCCTCCACCAGCCAGGCTCCAAAGCCTGGTCAGGAGGCGGAGGCGAACGCAAGGCGCGCGCCAGACGCTCCTCCGACGGAGGATGTGGACGGGTTGTCTGCCACCAACTCTGAGGTGGAGAGTGCCATGAACCACATGCGTCGCCGGACAATTCTTCGCGACGCTTGTTTCTCCCAAGGGGTGTTAGATGCCTTCAACTCGGGAGATGCATACCTCCGTGCCGCTCAAAATGGTCTAGCCAGAGCCACGGAGCAGTATGTAAAAGACATACGGGTAAGAAAATTCTGGTAATTATATGTATATACCAGTAGCCCCCGAGACTTGAAACAGTTAGAATAACTGATTTGAGGATCATTTGTGATGCAAGTCCTTATAGAAAAGAATTCCCTAATGTCCAAGGAGTTGGAAGAGTGCAAAGCCCAACTTGAGGCCGCATTAGCCGCGGCAGGGGAGCCCAAGGAGACCCCCTCGGGTAATATACACTTCGAAAGATAAGTATTTTGCGAAGCACGACTGTGGTGCGAATCTGACAAATGAAATTGCAGATGGCGCCAGATTGAATCCGGAAAGGCAGCACCTCCTATTCCAGCTAAAGGCTGGTGAGAAGGTGCTGACAAAGGTGAGGCGGGAGAAGAACGATCTCCAAGATGCCAACACCAAGCTGGGCGTCGAGCTGAAAGATGTTCGTGCCCAGCTGTCAGATTCCATGAAGGAGAATCAGCAGCTTTGGCGCGACATATTTAGCAAGTGCTTGAACGAACCTTCGAAACAAAGTTCGGCGGGGAAGTCAATTAATAGAGCAATGTCTGTAGGTGTGCTAACAGGTCGTCCTGCAGAGGAGATGCCCGGTTCTACAGGTGACCTTCTTCCTGAGCTCTCGCAACTGCTCGATCGAGTTCGGCAGGCGATGCAAGGCGTCGCCCAGGCCCTGTGGCCATCCGTCTCCATTCCCGAAGGTCTTGGAGAGCTTGCGGAGAAGCTAAAGGGAGCACGGCGGCGCTTCCGATTATGGAAGATATCAGCCTGCCATCAAGGCGCTAGGGAGGCCTGGGCCATGGTGAAGATGCGGTATGCAAAGGCTGACCCCAACCACATGGCCGAGGTCGGTCCTGTAGGGCCCGATGGGAAGGAGATCCCTGTAAGCTTAGTATACGGCCAAGTAGAGTTGGCCGCAAAGTATTCCCAGCAAGACTGTAAATTAGACAGCCTATTAGATGGTATTGAAGAGGAATACAACCAGTCAAAATGACAGTGTAATTTAATTGACATTTATAATGCCTTCTAGCCGGATTGTAGATCATTTGTCATGGCCGACCTTTTCGCTTCAGCCTCGGGACCTGACGGTCTGGAGTGTGTCCGAATTCCCATGCGGTTATATAGGAACCGGGGAATGCATGGAGACCAGGCGTAGGGGTCATTAGGGCTTGAACAGACAAGTGCCCGACTAGTTATGTTATATTACATGGTTAGTAAGAAACATCTTCCAGGCAGAATAGTTTCGTTAGGGGTTCCTTTCCCTGGGAGGCATGCCCTAAGGTGCATGTCCATGCTGCGAAAAGAAACGCAGGAAAACATCTGGGGGCGTATAGATAAAAAAAGATCATCTTTAGTTCACCGACCAAATATTCCCTTAAGAACGCTAGCTTTCGGCCTCACCCAGTCTGAGGTACACGTCCGGCTGACCCGGCAGTAACAATCGCAGAGGTGCTCCCTTTACCACCTAGCCGAACAATCGGGAACGTAGGGGTAAGCACAAGAGCCAGGCAACCCAGCTTGGCCAAAACTTAAGTCATATCGATGCATATAATGGTGAATAAAAGGTACATGCGGAAGTGTGACACATGTGTTGGGCATGAAGCCCGTATGAATAAGCTTCTATTTAAAGAAGCCCCCAGGTTTAATGAGCGCGGATAGTGCGTCACTTTATGAGCCTTTAGAGGCTATAAGAGAGAGAGAGAGAGAGAAGAAGAAGAAGAGAAATGTAAGATAGAAAATATATAAAAAATGGACAGAGGAAGGAGACGAACACAGAGTCCGGCGCTAGGCATAGAATCTTCGGAGACGGGCTGCGTTCCATGGGTTTGGCTCGAGTCGGTTATCCAATGCATCCCGCAGGCGGTACGCTCCACCAGTCAGGACTTGGTCAATTATGAAGGGACCTTCCCACTTGGGCTTGAGTTTGTCCTTTTTCTTGTCCGGTAGTCATAGAACTAATTCGCCAACATTGTAATTTTTGGCCCGTACTTCTCTGCTTTGGTATCTTCGAGCCTGCTGTTGATAGAATGCGGAACGGGCTTTTGCCACGTCACGCTCCTCCTCCAATGCGTCCAAGCTGTCCTGCCGATCGAGTTCGGCTTCTCTTTCTTCATACATGCGCACTCGAGGTGAGTCATGAATTATGTCGCAAGGCAAAACTGCCTCTGCGCCGTACACCATAAAGAATGGTGTGTATCTGGTGGTGCGATTCGGCGTGGTCCGCAGCCACCAGAGTACGGAGTCGAGCTCCTCTACCTAGTGCGTGTTAGATTCCTTGAGGGACCGCACTAATCTGGGTTTGATGCCGCTCATGATAAGACCATTTGCACGTTCGACCTGGCCGTTAGTTTGTGGGTGATAGATGGAGGCATAATCGAGCTTGATGCCCATGTTTTTACACCAGAGTTTTACCTCGTCGGCCGTGAAGTTCGTGCCATTATCAGTGATGATGCTGTGGGGGACGCCGTAACGGTGTACAACCCCGGATATAAAGTCTATCACCGGTCCGGATTCGACCGTCTTAACAGGCTTGGCTTCTATCCATTTGGTGAACTTATCCACCATGACCAGTAAGTATTTTTGCTTGTGGGTTCCACCTTTGAGGGGTCCAACCATGTCAAGCCCCCAGACCGCGAAGGGCCAAGTAATGGGGATAGTTTGGAGGGCGGTGGGTGGCATATGGCTTTGGTTTACAAAGAGCTGGCAACCGGTGCATCGTTGGACTAAGTCCTGAGCGTCTGCCCGGGCCGTCGGCCAATAAAAGCCTATACGGAAGGCCTTGCTTACAAGGGACCGGGCTGCAGCGTGATGACCGCCGAGTCCGGCATGAATTTCAGCCAGGAGGTTCCGCCCCTCCTCTTTGGAGATGCACCTTTGAAGGACTCCGGTAGTGCTTTTCTTATACAGCTCTCCCTCGTGGACTCTGTAGGCTTTAGATCGCCGCACTATGCAGCGTGCCTCATTTTGGTCCTCAGGGAGTTCCTGCCTAGTAAGGTAGGCCAGGAATGGTTCTGTCCACGGGGCGATGACGGCCATTATTACGTGGGCTGAAGGTGTTATTTCATTGGCAGAGCCTCCGATTGTGTCAGAATGTTCGGTGTCGGGCAGTGCGGTTGGGTCCGGGCTGTTATTGTTCGGCTCCCCTTCCCATACTACGGATGGCTTGAACAACCTTTCCAAGAAGATGTTGGGGGGGACTACATCGCGTTTTGCGCCGATGCGTGCCAGGACATCTGCCGCCTGATTATTTTCCCGGGCTATATGGTGAAATTCAAGCCCCTCGAACCGAGCTGACATTTTTAGGATGGTGTTGCGGTAAGCTGCCATTTTTGGATCCTTGGCATCGAAGTCTCCATTTATTTGGGATATTGCGAGGTTCGAGTCCCCGCGCACCTCTAGGCGTTGGATGCCCATGGATACTGCCATCCGGAGACCATGTAAAAGGGCCTCATATTTGGCTGCATTGTTGGAGTCCGTGTACATAATCTGTAGTATGTATTGAACTGTGTCTCCTGTGGGGGACGTCAAAACAACGCCAGCCCCTAGTCCGGCCAACATCTTGGAGCCGTCGAAATGATTGATCCAATTTGAATATGTGCCGTATTCTTTAGGGAGTTCGGCCTCCGTCCATTCTGCGACGAAGTCGGCCAAGACTTGCGATTTGATGGCTCGTCGTGGCTTATAAGTTATGTCGAACGGGAGGAGCTCAATGGCCCATTTTGCAACCCGGCCCGTTGCGTCATGGTTGTTTATAATATCGTTAAGTGGTACTTCCGAGGCTACTGTTATTGAACACTCTTGAAAGTAGTGTCGTAGCTTTCGGGATGCCATGAATACCGCGTACGCAATCTTTTGATAATGCGGATATCGTGATTTGCAGGGAGTGAGGACAGTGGACACGTAGTAGACCGGCTTTTGAAGGGGGAATTTGTGTCCGTCCGCTTCTCGTTCGACGACGAGTACTGCGCTTACAACCTGATGTGTTGCTGCAATGTATAATAGCATTGGTTCGCCAATGTTTGGCGCGGCCAGGACTGGGTTTGTTGCCAGTATGGCTTTTATTTTGTTGAGTCCGGCCGTGGCTGCATCCGTCCATTTGAAGTGTTCGGTATGCCGAAGGAGGCGGTAAAGGGGTAGGGCCTTTTCTCCCTTGCGGGAGATAAAGCGGCTTAGAGCCACCACGCATCCAGTTAACTTTTATATTTGTTTGAGGTCCTTTGGGATATCCAGTTGCGACAGATCTCGGATCTTGGCTGGATTTGCTTCAATTCCTCTACCGGATACTATGAAGCCCAAGAGCTTTCCGTCTGGAATGCCGAAAACGCATTTTTCCGGGTTGAGCTTGATGTCGTATGTTCGGAGGTTATCAAATGTGAGCCTCAAGTCGTCTACTAGAGATTCAACATGTCTTGTTTTGACGACCACATCATCTACATATGCCTCCACTGTTTTGCCGATCTGGCTTGCCAGACATGACTGAATCATGCGCTGATATGTTGCACCGGCGTTTTTGTGCCCGAAGGGCATTGTGTTGAAGCAGAATGGCCCGTATGGTGTGATAAATGCCGTTTCGGCTTGGTCTGGTTCTGCCATCTTAATTTGATGGTAGCCAGAATATGCGTCGAGGAAACACAACGAATCGTGTCCTGCGGTAGCGTCGATAATTTGATCTATGCGGGGGAGGGGGAAGGGATCCTTTGGACAAGCATTGTTAAGGTCTTTAAAATCAACACACAGGCGCCAGGATTTGTCCTTCTTCGGTACCATTACCAGGTTTGCTAGCCAGTCCGGATGTTTTATATCTCTGATGAATCCGGCCTGCAATAGCTTTGCTAGCTCCTCTCCCATGGCCCGTCTCTTAGGTTCGGAAAAACGCCGAAGAGCTTGTTTGACAGGTTTGAATCCTGCTTGGATATTTAAGCTGTGCTCGGCCAGCCTGCGTGGGATTCCTGGCATGTCTGAAGGGTGCCAGGCGAAAATGTCCCAGTTCTCTCGTAGGAATTCTCGCAATGCGGCGTCGACATCAGGGTTTAACTGTGCCCTGATGGAAGCTGTTTTATTGGGGTCCGTTGGATGGACTTGGAATTCGACTATTTTGTCCACCGGTTTAAAGGAGGTGAACTTGGATCTTTTGTCGAGTACCACATCGTCCCTATTCACCATAGAGCGCAGCGCAGTTAGCTCCTCAGCCGCTAGGGCTTCGGATAGTGCCTCGAGGGCCAGTGCGGCTGTCTTGTTTTCGGCGCGGAGTGCTATGTCCAGATCACTAGCGAGAGTGATGATCCCATTAGGTCCGGGCATCTTGAGCTTCATGTACCCGTAATGGGGTATTGCTTGGAAGACTGTAAACGCTTCCCTCCCTAACAGAGCGTGATAACCGCTGCTGATCGGAGCCACCTGGAACGTGACCTCTTCGGACCTGTAATTATCCGGCGTGCTGAACACCATATCTAGTGTGATTTTTCCTGTACAGCGCGCTTCCCGACTGGGGATTATTCCTCTAAAGGTTGTGCTGCTTTGCTCAATGCGGTTCCAGTCTATTTCAATTTTTTGAAGGGTCTCCTCATAAATGAGGTTCAATCCGCTGCCGCCGTCCATGAGTACCTTGGTAAGACGAAAGCCATCCACTATTGGACTGAGGACCAATGTGGCTGGTGCTCGGGCTGTTCGGGATTTAGGTTCATCACTGGCGTTAAAGGTAATAGCCGTGTCACTCCATGGGTTTATTGTTGCTACTTGGTAGACTTCGGCAAGGATGCGGAGTGTCCTTTTTCGCATAATATTTGATGCGAAAGTCTCGAAGACTGTTAATACCATATTGGTGTCTCTGGGGTGGCTTTCTGTGGCCTCCGGAATTAGGAGATTTTCGCCAATTTCGGCCACTTGCCGGAGTATCCAACATGCTCTAAGGCTGTGAGTTGGTGTGGCGTCCTCTGTACCGTGAATTTTACAGGGTCCATTAAGCCATCCTTCTAGTACGGTTCCATGCCCTGTAGAGGGTTTTTGCTTTTTAGTGCTTGACCCGGGTGACTGGTGATGATGCACCCTTTTATTTCGGACTCGGTTTGTATTCAGGGCCGGATTGTCCCAAAATTTTAATTTGGTTTTCCAGGCGCTTTCCATCGCACAGTATTTTCATACAATGGACGCCAAGTCAGCAAAGCATGTAATATCACGATGACTTATGGCGTTGAGTATTCCCTTGTCCGTGCAATTATTGCAGAAGATTGAGATTGCGTCTTCCTCGCGGCAGTCCCTTAGCTTGTTCTTAACCAGGAGGAATCTGGCCCAGTAATGATGTACTGTTTCATCGGGTTCTTGCCTGATTTTGGATAGATCGCTTATGTTGGGGTGGGTGGGTGGAATTAAATCCGAAGACTCACCCCATCTAAGGCTCAGAGGCCGAGGAATTTCCGAACTCGAAAATTTGGATTCCTGGATGTTGTCCAATGAATCCAGCCCGTCGCCTGACTCTAAATTCAGGTCTTGAGTGATATCCTCCCCTCCGCGGGTATCCGGCTTGGAGGGATCGGGAATCCGGACATAGCGACTCTTTAAGATAGATGAAGGGTCGCCGCACTGTCCCTCTACCACGGCAACATGATGGGTGACTTGGGGAGAGTTAATCTTTCTCAGGAAGGGTTTAGGCCCAATCTGGTCGTAATCCGTGGCGACTCCCAGGGCAGCGAAGCGATCCAAGAGCTCGTTTATGGAGGAGAGCTCCATTGGATCTAACTGCTCGGTGAGTTCTGATCTGAAATGAAGATTGTTTTCGATGGCTCGAGAGGTCATCGTCGGCGCAGAAGCTGAACAGGCGGTCATAAGAAAACCACCTAGCCGGAGGGTTTGGCCGACAGCCAAAGCTCCCTTAGGAACGGTGCCGTCTTTAAAGACTGGGCGAGGCATCCTTCCTGATGGCGACGACACAGAGGAACTCTCAATGAAAGCACCAATGTCGGTGTCAAAACCGGCGGTTCTCGGGTAGGGGGTCCCGAACTGTGCGTCTAGGCCGGATGGTAACAGGAGGCAAGGGACACGAAATTTTACCCAGGTTCGGGCCCTCTCGATGGAGGTAAAACCCTACGTCATGCTTGATTAATATTGATGATATGGGTAGTACAAGAGTAGATCTACCACGAGATCGAGGAGGCTAAACCCTAGAAGCTAGCCTATGGTATGATTATTGTTGTCTATGTTGTCCTACGGACTAAAACCCTCCGGTTTATATAGACACCGGATAGGGTTAGGGTTACATGGAGTCGGTTACAATGGTAGGAGATCTACATATCCGTATCGCCAAGCTTGCCTTCCACGCCAAGGAAAGTCCCTCCCGGACACGGGACGAAGTCTTCAATCTTGTATCTTCATAGTCCAGGAGTCCGGCCGAAGGTATAGTCCGGCTATCCGGACACCCCCTAATCCAGGACTCCCTTAGCCGCAGTCAGATCCTCGTCGGTCAGGGCCTCGGAGCTCAGGCGCAGGGCGGCGTCTGCTCCTCCAAGCCTCCACAGTGGGAGCGAGTGCTCCTGGAGCGGAGCCACCCGGTGCTCCAAGAACTCCCTCAGGAGCGTGGCCCCGGTCAGTTTCGCCGCTCCCAAGTTACTTGGCCTCAGGTCCACGTTCATCCTCCTCAACACCGCCTTCGCGCGAGGGTTGACAAGCTCCGCGCGGGACCATGCGTCAACGGACTTAGGTTGCCCCGTGGGCAATACCAGACGAGGGTGGAGGCGCCCGACATCCACCATGACCCACTTGCTCCGGTAGCCTTCGATCCTCTTCCCAGGCTTCGAGATGGCGTTGGAGTTGGAGTATGCAATGAAGCTCACGCATGCGGAGACCTGAGTGCCAGAAACCCGGAGGGAGAAAAAGTGGCGCAGCAAGGCCACCGAGGGCTTCACACCAACATGAGCCTCGCAATAGTAGGCGAAAATCGCCAGGAGAAGGATAGAGTTGGGGTGGAGATGCAGGGCCTGCAAGTTGTATTGGCGAAGAACGGCAAGGAGGAACTCAGAGAAAGGAGGCATCAGACCGGCGACGATGGCGCTCACGAAGAACGGGTAGAAGGTGCTCCCCTTGCCCTCAGGCTGGTCGGAGCCGACCTTGAGCACAGTCGCCCCCTCGCTGCCCTGCGCCACCGTCATCAGGCGTGCGAGGGCGAGATTCTTCTCCGACAAATTCAGGGAATCCAGGGCCAGCGAGTACCAAGCATCAGCCGGGGACTTGCGAGTTGCCATGGCGTGCCGGATGCGAAGGATTGAGACGGATCTAGAGGATTTCGGGAACAAGAAGGAGGAAAGCAAGAAAGGGGATCTAGGGCAAGGCAAACGAGAGCAGGGCAAGTAGGCCTGGCCCGAGCACCCCCTTTTTTGTCAGTCGTGCAGTTGTCGAGGCTTCGTGGGAAGTGCAGACGCCCACGTCCAATCAACCGCCCCACGGCGCCCAAGGCCGCAGGCTATTAGGGCCCACGGCGCTTTGTGCTTGCCCCTTCGCTTCTCTGCTAAGCCAAGCCCACGCGCACCTTGGGCCCGGGGGCTATTGTCGGTGTTTTGGGAACGGGGGTCCCCAGACTTGCCTGCCTGCGGCCTGCGTTGTGGCTCAAGTGGGGGCCCAGCGCAGCCCATCTTCATCAACGCAAGCTCAAGACCCTCGCGAGGGGCCAAGCCTCGCGGGGCGGACGATAGGAAGCTTCCTCAAGAGCGGCCTCATCAGGCAGGCTCGCGAGGAGGCGGAGAGATCAATGCAAGGGTACCTCGCGAGGATCCCGTGACGCAAGCCATGACGATCAAGGCCAGGCGGGTGCCAGGCGGGCGCCAGCCTGCACAGGGTCCTTGTTTCCCCTTTGGTGCAAAGGGGGCAAGCACAGGCCAAGGCATCAGGCAAAGGTTGACATTCCGGTGCAACGAGACCAAGACCAGCAGAGCGGCAGGAAGAAGGTCACCGTGGAGCCCAAGACGGCGTCATCACTAGTGCTTTTGGCAGCCGAAGACCACCTTTGGTCAGGATAACTTGTACTAGATGTTCCCCTTCAAAATGGCCAATTGTTGGCGCCCTTCCCGCTCAATTATTCGGGGAGAGGTCCAGGGCCTCTATAAATAGAGCTAGCCTCTAGAAAGGAAAGGGGGACACCGAGGAGAGAGAGAGAGAGATCTGGTAGAACCCTAGCAGAGAGAAAGAGAGGCGATGGAACTCACCCTAGCAGTTCATCGCACCAGCTCAAGAACACCTCTCGTGAGGCTGTTCTTCCCTTGTACTATTCATCATCAGCCCCTGAGGCAATCCACCACACCACACACTGGAGTAGGGTATTACACCACAACGGTGGCCCGAACCAGTATAAACCTCGCGTATCTTGTGTTGTTCATCATTTTCATCTTAGTTCGAATGAGAGGATCGGACGTAGATCGGTAGGGGAGAGATCTCCGTGCGCACCCCAGTGTTCGAACCTCAAGGGTCTGCCGGAACCCGAAATCCGACAGGTGCATACCGAGTTGAATCGGTAGTTGATAACCCACAAGTATAGGGGATCGCAATAGTTTACGATAAGTAAGAGTGTCGAACCCAACGATGAGCTAAAGGCAGAACAAATATTCCCTCAAGTTCTATTGACCACCGATACAACTCTATGCACGCTTGATGTTCGCTTTACCTAGAACAAGTATGAAACTAGAAGTACTTTGTAGGTGTTGTTGGATAGGGTTGCAAGATAATAAAGAGCATGTAAATAAAAAGTAGGGGCTGTTTAGGTAAAGAAATAACTAAGTTAATTTTAGTAAAGAGCTTTTTGTTACGAGAAAGTTATTTGTCCCTAGGCAATCGATAACTAGACCGGTAATCATTATTGCAATTTTATATGAGTGAGAGGCATAAGCTAACATACTTTCTATGCACTTATGATTGGAACTCTAGCAAGCATCCGCAACTACTAAAGATCATTAAGGTAAAACCCAACCATAGCATTAAAGCATCAAGTCCTCTTTATCCCATACGCAACAACCCCCTTACTCGGGTTTGTGTTTCAGTCACTCACGCAACCCACTATAAGCGAATCATGAGCGTATTGCAACACCCTACAGCGGGGATCCCTCATGCTTGCGCGACATGGAGAGCACCATAGGACAGCACCAATAATAAAACATGCAACTCAAACCAATCACGATCATCAAATAACCCATAGGACAAAACAGATCTACTCAAACATCATAGGATAGCCAGACATCATTGGGAAATAATATATAGCGTTGAGCACCATGTTTAAGTAGAGATTAGATCAGGTAAGAGAGAGGTTACACTGCTGCATAGAGGGGGGAAGAGATGGTGATGACGGCAGTGAAGTTGTTGGTGAAGATTGCGGTGATGATGATGGCCCCCGGTGGAACTCCGGTGCCACCGAAAGCGAGGGGGAGAGAGCCCCCCTCATTCTTCTTCTTCCTTGACCTCCTCCCTAGATGGGAGAAGGGTTTCCCCTCTGGTCCATGGCCTCCATGGCATGGGAGGGGCGAGAGCCCCTCCGAGATTGGATCTGTCTCTCTGTCTCTCTCTGTTTCTGCGTTCTCAGATTCTACCCTTTCACTGTTTCTTATATTCCCGGAGATCCCTAACTCCGATTGGGCTGAAATTTTAACACGATCTCTATCCGGATATTAGCTTTCTTGCGGTGAAAGAAGGGCATCAACCACCTTACGGGGTGGACACGAGGGTCAGGGGCACGCCCCCTGCCTCATGGCCCCCTCGGGCATCGTCTCACGTGGATTTTTCTTCCCAGAAATCATATATATTCCAAAAACATATCCGTCAGTTTTTATCCCGTTTGGATTCCGTTTGATATGGATATTTTGCGAAACAAAAAACATGCAACAAACATGAACTGGCACTAGGCACTGGATCAATATGTTAGTCCCAAAAATAGTATAAAAAGTTGCCAAAAGTATATTAAAGTTGTAGAATATTGGCATGGAACAATCAAAAATTATAGATACGACGAAGACGTATCAGCATCCCCAAGCTTAATTCCTGCTCGTCCTCGAGTAGGTAAATGATAAAAAATATAATTTTTGATGTGGAATGCTACCTAGCATAATCTTGATCACATATCTAATCATGGCATGAATATTAAGATACGAGTGATTCAGAGCAATAGTCTATCATTTGACATAAACACAACAATACTTCAAGCCTACTAATAAAGCAATCATGTCTTTTCAAAACAACATGGCCAAAGAAAGTTATCCCTACAAAATCATATAGTCTGGCTATGCTCCATCTTCACCACACAAAATATTCACATCATGCACAACCTCGATGACAAGCCAAGCAATTGTTTCATACTTTTGATGTTCTCAAACCTTTTCAACTTTCACTTAATACATGAGCGTGAGCCATGGACATAGCACTATAGGTGGAATAGAATGGTGGTTGTGGAGAAGACAAAAAGGAGAAGATAGTCTCACATCAACAAGGCGTATCAACAGGCTATGGAGATGTCCATCAATAGATATCAATGTGAGTGAGTAGGGATTGCCATGCAACGGATGCACTAAGAGCTATAAGTGTATGAAAGCTCAGACTAGAAACTAAGTGGGTGTGCATCCAACTTGCTTGCTCATGAAGACCTCGGGCATTTGAGGAAGCCCATCATGGGAATATAAAAGCCAAGTCCTATAATGAAAATTCCCACTAGTATATGAAAGTGATAACTCAAGAGACTCTCTATATGAAGAACATGGTGCTACTTTGAAGCACAAGTGTGGTAAAAGGATAGTAACATTGCCCCTTCTCTCTCTTTTTTTATCATTTTTTTGTTTATTTCTTCTTTTTTTGGGCCCTCTCTTGTTTTGGCCTTTCTCTCTTTTTATTTTTTTATTTTTATTTTTTATTTTTTCGTCCAGAGTCTCATCCCGACTTGTGGGGGAATCATAGTCTCCATCATCCTTTCCTCACTGGGGCAATGCTCTAATAATGATGATCATGACACTTTTATTTACTTACAACTCAATATTAGAACTCGATACTAGAACAAAGATATGACTCTATATGAATGCCTCCGGCGGTGTACCGAGATGTGCAATGATCTAGTGTAGCAATGGGATAAAAAAACGGACAAGCCATGAAAACATCATGCTAGCTATCTTACGATCATGCAAAGCAATATGACAATGAATGCTCAAGTGATGTATATGATGATGATGGAAGTTGCATGGCAATATATCTCGGAATGGCTATGGAAATGCCATGATAGGTAGGTATGGTGGCTGTTTTGAGGAAGGTATATGGTGGGTTCATGGTACCGGCGAAAGTTGCGCGGTACTAGAGAGGCTAGCAATGGTGGAAGGGTGAGAGTGCGTATAATCCATGGACTCAACATTAGTCATAAAGAACTCACATACTTATTGCAAAAATCTATTAGTCATAGAAACAAAGTACTATGCGCATGCTCCTAGGGGGATAGATTGGTAGGAAAAGACCATGGCTCGTCCCCGACCGCCACTCATAAGGAAGACAATCAATAAATAAATCATGCTCCCGACTTCGTTACATAACGGTTCACCATACGTGCATGCTACGGGAATCACAAACCTCAACACAAGTATTTCTACTAATCCGCAACTACCCACCAGCATGACTCTAATATCACCATCTTTATATCGCAAAACTATTGCAAGGAATCAAACATAACATATCAAGTGATCTACAATTTTTATGTAGGATTTTATGACTAACCATGTGAATGACCAATTCATGTCATCTCTCTAAATAGATATAAGTGAAGCAAGAGAGTTTAATTCTTTCTACAAAAGATATGCCCATGCTCTAACAAATCTAAGTGAAGCAAAAGAGCATTCTACAAATGGCGGTTGTCTAAGTGAAGACAAACAGGAAATCCAAACTTCAAATGATATAAGTGAAGCACATGAAGCATTCTATAAAGCCATACTGAAAAGATATAAGTGAAGTGCATAGAGCATTCTATAAATCAACCAAGGACTACCTCATACCAGCATGGTGAATAAAATAAAAATGAAAACTAAATGCAAAAGACGCTCCAAGATTGCACATATCGCATGAACGAAACGAATCCGGAAACATACCGATATTTGTTGAAGAAAGAGGGGATGCCTTCCGGGGCATCCCCAAGCTTAGACGCTTGAGTCTCCTTGAATATTTACTTGGGGTGCCTCGGGCATCCCCAAGCTTGAGCTCTTGCCTCTCTTCCTTCTTCTCACATCAAGACCTTCTTGATCATCGAACACTTCATCCACACAAAACTTCAACAGAAAACTCGGTAAGATCTGTTAGTATAATAAAGAAAATCACTACTCTAAGTACTGTTGCAAACCAATTCATATTTTGTTTTTGCATTGTGTCTACTGTAATATAGCTTTTCCATTGCTTAATCCACTGATACAAATTGATAGTTTCATCAAAACAAGTAAACTATGCATCAAAAACAGAATCTGTGTAAAACAGAACAGTCTGCAATAATCTGAACATTCACCATACTTCTGATACTTGAAAAATTCTGCCATAATTAGGAAAAACAAACAATTTGTATATAAAGACAGTGCAAAATGAGTCAGAACCATTTGACATTCCAGCTAAAAATGTAAAATAGCGCACTACAGCCAAACTTTCTGTCCTGCACCGTACAAACCATCAAGCAAATGTAAACATCCTAAAGGCAAACCTTGGCACATTTTTTATAATACAATGGAATTGTACAAAGGGATAATTATTTTTGTTGAAAACTTCCTGTAATCAAGATTCACGAAGTTTCAGTGAGCATGAACAAAGTTCAAGGAGCTGTCCCACTTCAACAATGCTTGTCTTTCTCACTTTCACTTTCCTTTTTGAAAAAGTTTTGGGTTCCCCTCTTTATTTTTGTTGTTTTTAAACTATATAAAATCACTCAACAGAAATAAATGACTCTCTAAAACTTTCGGGTTGTCTCCCTGGCAGCGCTTTCTTTAAAGCCATTAAGCTAGGCATATAGTTCTCAAGTAGTGAATCCACCCGGATCCCAAGGTATATCAAAGCCAATTTTAATTAACAATGATTTATAATTTAGTAGTGAGCACAAAGTAACATATATCATGCAACAACGAAGTCTAACTCTCTTCCTATGCATCGGCATGTCATAAAAGAACAATTCATGCACACATAGTAAAGGCCAATGCATAGTATAAACAATTTCTTGCAATTTTACCATATTGGAAATATAGAGAGGTGGAGATATAGTTCCTATCTCATAATAATTGCAAGTAGGAGCAGCAAGCACATGCATATTATATTCATCAAAATCGTCATGTGCAACGGTATAAGGCAACCCATCAATATAATCCTTAATAAGTGCAAACTTCTCCGATATAGTGTAGTCGGGAGAATTCAAGAAGATAATAGGACTATCATGCGTGGGTGCAATAGAAACAATTTCATGTTTAACATAAGGAACTATAGAAAGTTCATCTCCATAAGCATAATCATATTGCCATCTTGGCCACAAGCATAGCAAGCATCATCAAAAAGGGATATTTCAAGAGAATCAAAGGGATCATAGCGATTATCATATCAATCATCCTTTGGTAAGCACGAAGGGAAATTAAAAAATGTATGAGTTGAAGAGTTACTCTCATTAGAAGGTGGGCACGGGTAGCTAATCCGCTCTTCCTCCTTTTGTTCTTCACTCTCCTCCTCATCTTTTTCATCCAACGAGCTCACAATTTCATCAATTTCTTCTTCCATAGACTCCTGCAAAATATTAGTCTCTTCTTGGACAGCGGAGTAGTCCTCAATATATGGTTCAACATAGGCATTAGAAGCATAATTATCATAGCAATATTTAAGTATGGCAAAAATTTTAGATTTGTAAATAATAGCATCATACTTTTCGATTAAAGAAGCAATTTCATAAGCACCCTTAAAAGCAACAAATTCTTCAATTTGTTGAACATCATAGTAATTGTAAAAACCCTTAGCATACGAAGATATGATTCCATTATCAATAAACTCACATTGGTAGGGAAGGTGTTTCTTAGGGTTTTCAGAACAACAAGTAATATCATATATTTCGCATAAATTCCAAGCACAGAATTGCAAACAATGAATTTGACCCAGTAAAATTTTCCCTTTTTCAGATATTCGGTGTCGCGCATAACAAGCATGCTCATCTAAAGAATTTCCCTCAACTAAGCTAGTTGGGGTTTCAGCACGAGCACATAGGGATCGAAGATGGTCCAAGTAATAAGCTTCAGCAGTGTGATAGATTTTGAGTGGTTCTTCAACCATTGGTTTAGTAGGTACAACTATTTTTTTTGGTATTTTGCGTTTCCTACACATAACTAAAGATAGAAAACAACTAAGAACAGCAAATAAATATTACTTAGTGATAAAGCAAACAAGCACACACAAGAATATTCACCCCACGCTATTGCTCCCTAGCAACGGCGCCAGAAAAAGGTCTTGATAACCCACAAGTATAGGGGATCGCAACAGTTTTCGATATGTAAGAGTGTCGAACCCAACGAGGAGCTAAAGGCAGAACAAATATTCCCTCAAGTTCTATCGACCACCGATACAACTCTACGCACGCTTGATGTTCACTTTACCTAGAACAAGTATGACACTAGAAGTACTTTGTAGGTGTTGTTGGATAGTGTTGCAAGATAATAAAGAGCATGTAAATAAAAAGTAGGGGCTGTTTAGGTAAAGAAATAACTAAGTTAATTTTAGTAAAGAGCTGTTTGTTACGAGAAAGTTATTTGTCCCTAGGCAATCGATAACTAGACCGGTAATCATTATTGCAATTTTATATGAGGGAGAGGCATAAGCTAACATACTTTCTCTACTTGGATCATATGCACTTATGATTGGAACTCTAGCAAGCATCCGCAACTACTAAAGATCATTAAGGTAAAACCCAACCATAGCATTAAAGCATCAAGTCCTCTTTATCCCATACGCAACAACCCCCTTACTCGGGGTTGTGTTTCAGTCACTCATGCAACCCACTATAAGCGAATCACGAACGTATTGCAACACCCTACAGCGGGGATCCCTCACGCTTGTGCGACATGGAGAGCACCATAGGACAGCACCAATAATAAAACATGCAACTCAAACCAATCACGATCATCAAATAACCCATAGGACAAAACAAATCTACTCAAACATCATAGGATAGCCAGACATCATTGGGAAATAATATATAGCGTTGAGCACCATGTTTAAGTAGAGATTACAGTGGGTAAGAGAGAGGTTACACCGCTGCATAGAGGGGGGAAGAGTTGGTGTTGATGGCGGTGAAGTTGTTGGCGAAGATTGCGGTGATGATGATGGCCCCCGGTGGCACTCCGGTGCCACCGGAAGCGAGGGGGAGAGAGCCCCCCTCCTTCTTATTCTTCCTTGACCTCCTCCCTAGATGTGAGAAGGGTTTCCCCTCTGGTCCATGGCTTCCATGGTGTGGGAGGGGCGAGAGCCCCTCCGAGATTGGATCTGTCTCTCTGTCTCTCTCTGTTTCTGCGTTCTTAGATTCTACCCTTTTACCGTTTCTTATATTCCCGGAGATCCGTAACTCTGATTGGTCTGAAATTTTAACACGATCTCTATCCGGATATTAGCTTTCTTGCGGCGAAAGAAGGGCATCAACTGCCTTACAGGGTGGCCACGAGGGTCAGGGGCGCGCCCCCTGCCTCATGGCCCCCTCGGGCATCGTCTCGCGTGGATTTTTCTTCCCAAAAATCATATATATTCCAAAAAAATCTCCGTCAGTTTTTATCCCGTTCAGACTCTGTTTGATATGGATATTCTGCGAAACAAAAAACATGCAACAAACAGGAACTGGCACTGGGCACTGGATCAATATGTTAGTCCCAAAAATAGTATAAAAATTTGCCAAAAGTATATGAAAGTTGTAGAATATTGGCATGGAACAATCAAAAATTATAGATACGACGGAGACATATCAGTAGTAAACACTTGTTCCTCACAAATTGCGAGCTTCTCGAACCCTAGAAAAGATCCCTTCAAGAACTCATCACCACCGTGCAGCCCAACACCCCTCTAAAGTGGCTGAATGATCCATCTAAACCCCCTCCATCCTCTCGGCCGTTCGATCACGATCGTGTGGCCGAAAACCACACTCCATTTGGACACCCCTACCTCCCTCTACCTATATAAACACCTCCCCTTCCTTTTTTCGCGCAGTACAAACCCTAACCACCTCCCCGTCCGTGCGTCCGGACGCGTTCGCGCCGCGCCGGACATGTCCACCGCCGCCGCCACGTCGCCCGGACCAATCCGGGGCCGACACGTCATCACCGCTGCCTCCCTCCTCCACTCAGGCGCCGCCACCTGTCCTCACCGCGCGGCCCGGGGAAGCCCATCGAGGGCCCGCCCGGGCCCGGATGTCCGCCGCCGTGACCCGTGAGCACCCACGCCTCGCCACCCGTTCGCCGACCCCGCCGCCCGGAAGCCCGCCAACTCAACAAACACCTTAGGAGATACCTGTAGAGCATCTTTATAATCATCCAGTTATGTTGTGATGTTTTATAGGACACAAGGTATTCCCCCGGTATCTGGGAGTTACATAATCTCATAGTCGAAGGAATATGTATTTGACATGAAGAAATCAATAGCAATAAAACTCAACGATCATTATGTTAAACTAATGGATGGGTCTTGTCCATCACATCATTCTCCTAATAATGTGATCCAGTTATCAAATGACAACTCATGTCTATGGTTAGGAAACTTTAACCAACTTTGATCAACGCGCTAGTCTAGTAGAGGCTCACTAGGTACATGGTGTTTGTTTATCTATTTCACACATGTATCATGGTTTCTGATCAATACAATTCTAGCATGAATAAAAAACCTTTATCATGAATAAGGAAATATAAAATAACAACTTTATTATTTCCTTCAGGGCATATTTCCTTCGCCCGACCTAACGAGCGGCGGCATAGCTTCCTCGTCCGGACGGCGCCGCACCCACCCGACGGCGCACCTTCATCGACCCGACGGTGACCTCGTCCCGACGGTGCCGCACCTTCCTCGACCAGCGGAGACGACATCCACTGCGCACTGCAGCGGCGTGTGACCAGCAAGTATGAGATCTCCTATACATCTTCAGTTCTTCTCCTTCTCTGTCCATTTGTATTATGTATAGTCTGCCTCTGTCCATTAGATCGATCTGTCAAAGTGCTAGTCTGAGCCTATTTGTTGTATTTTTGGCAGGCATGACTAGTTTGTGGAGTCTAAGTGAGGAATATCATGAGGACGAAGACGAGGATTATGAAGCCAGTGGTGATCAGGAGAATATTGCTACAAGTGCAGGATCAGACTAGATTGTTGTGGCTTCTCCCGCTCCTCGTCCGGCTGCCCCTTCTCCTACTGCTACGACACCTCGAACTTGCAGCAAGCGGGCAAGGTTGAATCAAGAGGCTCCAGCAGGACACAACGGAAGGCATGTAAGAACTAATGAGCCATCTGGTGGAGATGAAGCAAATCAGAAGCCACCTCCACCGCCACCACCTAGACCACAAGTTAATCCTGCCCCAAAATTAAGGTCAAAAGCATGGGCTTCACTAAAAGTCTGTATAAAACCATATGCTTTGATCACCTCATCAAAGCGTATATTCCAGCTATGAGATGCTTGCACCAGTCCATAAATGGACCGCTGGAGCTTGCATACTCTGTTAGCACCTTTAGGATCGACAAAACCTTTTGGTTGCATCATATACAACTCTTCTTTAAGAAATCCATTAAGGAACGCAGTTTTAACGTCCATTTGCCAAATTTCATAATCATAAACTAACATGATTCGAACTGACTTAAGCATCACCACGGGTGAGAAGGTCTCATCGTAGTCAACCCCTTGAACTTGTCAAAAACCTTTCGCGACAAGTCGAGCTTTGTAGTTGGTGACATTAACATTAGTGTAAGTCTTCTTCTTGAAGATCCATTTATTCTCAATGGCTTGCCGATCATCGGGCAAGTCCACCAAAGTCCACACTTTGTTCTCATACATGGATCCTATCTTATATTTCATGGCCTCAAGCTATTTATCGGAATCTGGGCTCATCATAGCTTCTTCATAGTTCGTAGGTTCGCCATGGTCAAGTAACATGTCTTCGAGGACAGGATTACCGTACCACTCTGGTGCGGAACGTGCTCTGTTCGACCTACAAGGTCTAGTGGTAACTTGATCTGAAGTTTCATGATCATCATTAGATTCCTCTCTAGTTGGTGTAGGCATCACGGGAATGGAAATCTCTGATGTGCTACTTTCCAAATTTAAAGAAGGTACAATTACCTCATCAAGTTCTACTTTCCTCCCACTCACTTCTTTCAAGAGAAACTCCTTCTCTAGAAATGCTCCATTCTTGGCAACAAAGATCTTGCCTTCGGATCTGTGGTAGAAGGTGTACCCAATTATTTCCTTAGGGTATCCTATGAAGACACACTTCTCCTATTTGGGATCGAGTTTATGAGGCTGAAACCTTCTGACATAAGTGTCACAACCCCAAACTTTAAGAAACAACAGTTTAGGTTTCTTGCCAAACCATATAGTTCATACGGTGTCGTCTCAACAAATTTAGAAGATGCCCTATTTAATGTGAATGCAACTGTCTCTAATGCATAACCCCAAAACAGTAGTGGTAAATCGGTAAGAGACGTCATAGATCGTGCCATATCTAATAAAGTACGGTTACAACATTCGTACACACCATTACGCTGGGTGTTCCAAGTGGCATGAGTTGTGAAACTATTGCACATTGTTTCAAATGAAGGCCAAACTCGTAACTCAAATATTTGCCTCCGCGATCAGATCGTAGAAACTTTATTTTGTTGTTACAATGATTCTCTACTTCACTTTGAAATTCTTTGAACTTTTCAAATGTTTCAGACTTGTGTTTCATTAAGTAAATATACCCATGTCTACTTAAGTCACTTGTGAAGGTCAGAAAATAATGATACCCTTTGCGTGCCCCAACACTCATCGGACCGCATACATCAGTATGTATTATTTCCAATAAGTCATTGGCTCGCTCCATTGTTCTGGAGCATTGAGTTTTAGTCATCTTGCCCATGAGGCATGGTTCGCAAGTATCAAATGATTCATAATCAAGTGATTCCAAAAGTCCATCAGCATGGAGTTTCTTCATGTGTTTTACACCAATATGACCTAAACAGCAGTGCCACAAATACGTTGCACTATCAATATCAACTTTGCATCTTTTTGCATAAATATTATGAATATGTGTATCACTACTATCGAGATTCACTAAGAATAGACCACTCTTCAGGGGTGCACTACTAGGGAAAACCCTAGTAGTAGCGCTTGAAATATGCATATCAGTAGCGCTGGGTCCAGCGCTACCACTAAGGCGCCACAGCTAACTAGTAGCAGTAGCGCTGGAAAGGGAGCGCTACTGCTATACCTAGTTAGCAGTAGTGCTTCCCTAGCGCTTGTTCTAAAAAGCGCTGCTGCTAAATTTTCCTGTATTTTTAAAAATACAACTTATTTTCATTGTGTGGTTTTGTATATAGTACTTTCATCATATGATTTTATGACCATGATTACTTATTATATATAACAGTGGGTGTAATGAACATGGAGTAGATTCAAGTGGAGGCAACATGTGGTGCACGTCAAAAGTACTACTCTAATCCAAACATGATCTAATTTGGATTAGTAGTACTTTCGATGTGCACCACATGTTGGCTTCACTTGAATCTAATCTAGGTTCATTTCACCCACTATTATATATAATAAGTAATCATGCTCATATAACAACTTAGCATCATGCATCATCGATCATAATAACAAATAACTCATCAATGGTATCATAATAACAAGTCATACTCATCATCATCGATCATACAACTTCAACTCGATCCTACTTAGTTGTTCTTAGCACATGATCATGAGTATTATTAACTAGGACCTACTACCTTCTCTTAGGTAAAATAGCATAAAACAAGATAGGCCCTGACTCTCCATTATGGAGAATGGAGATTATCCTGTCTTCAATTCTTGCCTTTCGCACAATGTTGCTTCCAAGTACCTCCTTACGACTGTCCATACATTTTTTCCATTCTTTGATTGTCATGTCTCCACTTCTTTTAGAAATCCAATATGGACAGGTGAGATTCGTATGATGACCTGGCCGTATGTTCAAATCATCAATGCAACCATTATGATACATCAGATGAGGCACACAATCATTCGAGATTTTCTGTTGAAAAACATAGTAATAACTTCGTGGTTAGCAATGTAGTTAAGTTTTAAAAGAATTTATGCAAAAGATGCACGGATGTCGTAATACTAAAAAATCTTACCATGGCATCTCCATGGATGTTACCGTAGTTCAGCACGTGCACTAGTGGCACGTATTGACCATAATGTGGAGGAGTTTTATAATAGATATTGTAATTCTCAAGATCAGTACAAAATGCGACCAGATGATTTTTCTCCTGATAGGTTAACTCAGAGCCATCGGTGTAATAGGTTCTGTCTACCATGTTCCGCACATTGTTTGAACAATGAAAATAAGCTGTCAATGGAAACAAGCTGTCAACTATTTTGAAATGAACAATATAAATTAGTTAATAACTATGTTTGAGAAACTCACATAGTGGTAGAATTGGAAGCGTATCAACAAGGACCCAAATGTCCATATTGTCTTGGTCGATATCAGGATCACCAAGATCCATGGTGACAAGCATACCCTCATAAAAACCATACATCTTGCAAAGTGCTTCCCAATTTTTGTAACCAAAATGGGTTATGCTCTCAGAATTATACAGATTTACTTCAAAATCCACATCATGATGGGTCCTTAGGTGATTTTCTTTGTTTCGAAATTTTCATGGTCTTCGGAACCCATCCTCTCCAAGACATAACGTCTTGCATGGCATGGGATAAGCTACTCAAATTGTAAAAGATGAAAATTACACGTTGAAATAGTTGAAGTCATGCTTAATTACGAAAAAAACACTTTTCATCGTTCCGTACCCTTTCAACATTGAAGGTCTCCTGGAGCTTAATGCTCAAGCGCCGATCTTTGTCCAGGGGAGGCCTATCACACAGACCTCGGTCGTCGTTGCACCAGCTGCACTCCCTCGGGAGACTTTTGTCGTTCGATGACGACATTTCCTACATTCATAATTCAAAGATGAAACTTGTACAACTCAATATATGTACTATAAAAATTAAATTAGATCATTATTATTCATCACGGATTGACTATCGTTCTGCCGAGTCTATACGGTGGAGACTCTCCCTCACTAATTCCTCTCTGACATTTGCGACCGTCGGTGATGGTCGTTACTCCTCCTTCCCCTAGAGCATAACAAAGGTCTAGCACAAGGAGAAGAAGGAGAAATGACCCCCACGACAACAATCGGGATTCTTCGTCCTCTCTCATAAATGGTGGATACACTCCCTCACGCTTCCATCTGTGGGCCCACGAGGCCATCGTCGATGCATGCATGCATCACTTTGACCCACATCGGGAGAGGTTAATTAATTTCACCATCGATGAGGATTATTTTGGGTTGTACATATTATAGCAGGAGTATATAGTATGCGGTGAAGAGGGGGGAAGGGGACCATCATATGTAGTATGCTTCATGAACCTCGCTCTGTGTGGGCGCACGGTTTACGGTTTTGAGGCATGTGGCACATCAAAGTTGACTACAAAAAAAGACACATCCATGACATTTTGGGCCGAACGAAAAAAAATTCTGTCATACTAATGACACTTCTATGACGATAGTTGTGACAAAACCCGGTATCATCATAGATGTGGTGGGGTCCTACTTCTATGACAAAAAATCATGACAGAAAATGGGCTTTTCGTCCTGGGCAAACCGGTGACGCAGCTGCATGACATTCTTTGGGCCGTCCATGACGGAAAAAACTGTGGTAGAAGCAAGAGCAAGGAAAATATCGGGGAGTTCCTGCTTACGGTGGATGGTCGGGGCCGAGCGATGCACATTCTCTCGTATGTACGCGCGTGCGTGCGAGGCGTTGGGCTCTAACAGAACCCGAGCGAGGCGTTGGGCTCTAACTGAACTCGAGCGATTGCACTGCAGGCTACGCGGTTACTGAACCCGAGCGATCAATCGATCCCTTGCTGTTAACTGAACCCGAGTGATTCCTTCGCTACTGCTACCAACTGAAGCCGATCGATGCTGCCTCTGGATGAATAGTGAGCGTTGTTAGGGGTTTGGATGAACAGTTCCCGGTGGGGGTTGGATGAACAGGACCCCGTGGTAGTAGAGGCCATTGCCGCTGGATGAACAGTACCCAGATCGATCGAGCCGGTGGATGAACAGGACCCCATGGAGGGCTGGATGAACAGGACCCCGTGGAGGGCTGGTTGAACAGTAGCCGGTGGAGGGCTGGTTGAATAGTAGCCCATGGAGGGCTGGTTGAATAGTAGCCGGTGGAGGAGGGCGTGGTGGAGGTTGGATGAACAGGAGCCCGTGGATGAACGGTCACAGGTGCAGGCTCAAGGAGGTCAACAGTGGATGAACAGGAGCCCGTGGAGGCAGTCGACGGTGGATGAACAGTAGCCCGTGGAGGCTGTCGACGGTGGAGATGAACAGTATCCCGTGGAGTCCCATTTTGCGGTACGCCACGCCCCCCCGATGAACAGAACCCCCGTTTCGACCGTAGCACTGCAACCCAAGTCCGTTTCCTCCATTTTGCGGTACGCCATGCCCCTCCCGATCAACGGGACCCCGTTTCAGCCATAGGAGGTCCGTTTCCTCCATTTGCGGTACGCCAGACCCCTCCCGATGAAAAGGATCCCGTTTCGACCGTGGCCGGTCGAACACAAGGCTGTTTCCTCCGTTCTGCGGTATACTAGGCCTCGTTTCCATCAGTTGTTCCATCCAAGCAGGTTCGCTCCCGATGAACACGATGACGCATTCCGTTCTGACCCAGCCGGTTGCCTCCCCATGATCACGATGACGGCACAACTTCTCCATTCCGACCCAGCCATGTACACGAGCCCTGGCCGTACATATGCGCGAGTAGGCGTTCGAGACCCCGCCGTATCTACATATGTGCCTGTATTTATGTAACACCCCGGATACAACTTTCCACATTTGTACTTCGACTCTTGCCTTTTTCCAAAGATGCGATATGATATTTCTTTCGTGGTTGGGTTTTTGTCTTCGTTTTGCATTTTGTTCATGTCATGCATTTCATATCATGTCATCATGTGCATCACATTTGCATACGTGTTCGTTTCATGCATCCGAGCATTTTCCCCGTTGTCCATTTTGCAATCCGACACTCCTACGTCATCTGGTGTTCCCCTTTTGTCTCTTTTCGTGAGCGGGTGTTAAAAGTTCTCGGAATGGACCAAGATTTGCCAAGCGGCCTTGGTGCACCACCGGTAAACCGCCTATCAAGTTTCGTGCCATTTGGAGTCCATTTGATACTCCAACGGTTAACCGGGGAACCGTAAAGGCCTCGTGTGTGTTGCAGCCCAACACCCCTCTAAAGTGGCCGAATGATCCATCTAAACCCCCTCCATCCTCTCGGCCGTTCGATCACGATCGTGTGGCCGAAAACCACACTCCATTTGGACACCCCTACCTCCCTCTACCTATATAAACACCTCCCCTTCCTTTTTTCGCGCAGTACAAACCCTAACTACCTCCCCGTCCGTGCGTCCGGACGCGTTCGCGCCGCGCCGGACATGTCCACCGCCGCCGCCACGTCGCCCGGACCAATCCGGGGCCGACACGTCATCACCGCTGCCTCCCTCCTCCACTCAGGCGCCGCCACCTGTCCTCACCGCGCGGCCCGGGGAAGCCCATCGAGGGCCCGCCCGGGCCCGGATGTCCGCCGCCGTGACCCGTGAGCACCCACGCCTCGCCACCCGTTCGCCGACCCCGCCGCCCGGAAGCCCACCAACTCCGGCGACCGGAGCGCGCCGTTGCCTGCGCGCCGCCGCCGACCGCCGTACCCGCTGCCCGGAAGCCCGCCAGCTCGGCCTCACCGGCGCTAGCGCCTCCGCCGCTGCCTAGCGCCTCCGCCGCCTCGCTCAGCGCTCGCCGACCGGAGCTCGCCCACCGGAGCTGCTGCGTCCCCGCGAGCCCACCTTGCCTCGGGTCCATGCCGATGTGGCCGGTGCCGTCGCCCGCCGCCAAATCTGAACGGGGGACGGCCGGATCCGCCTTCCTTCGCCCCCCTGCTCCCTTGCTCGCCGGAGCCACGACGCCGTCACCCATCGCCGGCCTCCTTCAACCTCCGGCAGGGGCGATGTTATCCCGAACCTGCTTGGACCAGATCCACCAACACCGCAAACAAAACGCCTCTCTGTGCCCGGATCCCTCTGTCCCGGGTCTTCTCCGTCAAGTTTTCGCGAGGTCTAATTTTCTCTAAGTCATTTTTCTGCTATATTTTGAAGCCATGTTCAACATGCCATAACTCCTCATCCGTAGATCCGTTTTGCATGCATGATATATCGAAATGTTCATCATGATGTGTTCTTCATTTTTTACCATTGTGCCATGCTTGTTTGAGTCCATCTTGATGCCCAAATAGTTGACGCAAGAGCGCTATAAAATGTTAGGTGCTGATTCTACAGGGGTGTATGCCATCTTTACAGGGGTGTATGCCATGTATTTTTGTGATCTTTTTGGTGACTAGCACAAGCATGCAAAGTAGCTCTCGTGATATTGCTAATTTCAGAGACTTAGAATTTCACTAAGTCATTTCCCTGCTGTTATTTTTATGCC
Source organism: Triticum urartu (assembly GCF_056163025.1). Classification (NCBI taxonomy): domain Eukaryota; kingdom Viridiplantae; phylum Streptophyta; class Magnoliopsida; order Poales; family Poaceae; genus Triticum; species Triticum urartu. The sequence continues at coordinate 371,990,208 of NC_141873.1, forward strand.
ATGTATTCATGTTGCTACAATGAGATCCATGCTTCTTTTGGGTATGTTCAGTAAGGATGATTTGGGCATATGGTTGTGCTCTATCCATTCATGTCCCTGTTTTCAATTATGGAGCGCCCTAGCATGACTTAATTTTTCTCTACTTTTGCTATAAAATGTTCCTGGCAGATTGTTTACATGTTAATCAATTTTGCCAAGGTTGTTGTAGTTGATCCAAGCATGCTATAAACTTGTTCTTGCCATGGTTAGCTTATTGAACATGTCTTCTTGCTATTTCTATGCTTAGTTTGTCATGCAATGCCTTGTGGTGAGTGAATCGAGCTTGCAAAGAGGCTTTCATAACTCTGTTTTGCCATGCTCTGTTTTCTGCTAAGTCTGAATCTGTTAACAGAACTTGCTATGTTTACATGGGTGCCATCATATCTTCTGATCCTTTTGGCTTATGGTCAGTAGGGGACTTTTGTTCTATGATTTGAGTAGATTCATGTCATGCTTTGTATTGCTATGATCTGTTCATGTAGCATGTTGATTGCTTGCTCTAAACATGTCTTCCTTATGTTAATTCATGACATGTTAGTATTTTCACGAAGTCTGTGAAGCTGATATCTTTTGCATTTTTGCCATGCTGGTTTGAACCTGCTCTTGTGTGATTTAGCCGTAGCTCAGTGTTCATCTTTTGTCAAACATATTGAGTAGATCACTGCCATGTGCTTTGTTGCTATGTTGGAGTGCAGTAGCTTAGTTTCTTGTTGCATTTTAGATGGCATCGTGCTCTTAATCGCAAAATTGTGCCATTCTTGTTTTGCTTGCCATTTGCAAACCGTGCATCCGTTTCCGGCAATCTTTATATCGATTTTGGCCGAAATCAACTCATCTTTCCAGCGGCACTCTTGGTTTGCCAAGTTGATGCCTGGTTCAATCCTTTCCTTTCGGAGCACGCATATGCATTGCATATCACATCCCGCATATCATGCCATGTTTTGCATCATGTTGCTTGCGCATTGCACCGTGGTTGATTGTTGTTGCTTGTGTTATTGCCTTGGGTAGAGCCGGGAGACGATTACGTGAACCCGTTGAGTATGCTTACGAGGATCAGGCTTACGTCAACTGGGAGAACTTTGCAGGCAAGATGACCATACCCGTGAAATCACTTCTATCTTTGCTTGCTAGTTGCTCGCTCTATTGCTATGCCGCGATACCTACCACTTGCTATATCATGCCTCCCATATTGCCATGTCAAGCCTCTAACCCACCTTGTCCTAGCAAACAATTGTTTGGCTATGTTACCGCTTTGCTCAACCCCTCTTATAGCGTTGCTAGTTGCAGGTGAAGATGGAGTTTGTTCCTTGTTGAAACATGTTTATTGTTGGGATATCATTATTATATCTTGTTTGTTTTTAATGCATCTATATACTTGGTAAAGGGTGGAAGGCTCGGCCTTATGCCTGGTGTTTTGTTCCACTCTTGCCGCCCTAGTTTCCGTCATACCGGTGTTATGTTCCTTGATTTTGCTTTCCTTACGCGGTTGGGTTATAATGGGAACCCCTTGACAGTTCGCCTTGAATAAAACTCCTCCAGCAAGGCCCAACCTTGGTTTTACCATTTGCCACCTAAGCCTTTTTCCCTTGGGTTCCGCAGACTCAAGGGTCATCTTTATTTTAAACCCCCGGGCCAGTGCTCCTCTGAGTGTTGGTCCAAAACAGAGCCACTTGCAGCGCCACCTCGGGGAAACTTGAGGGTTGGTTTTAGTTGTACATAGTGTTCATCCGGTGTGCCTTGAGAATGAGATATGTGCAGCTCCTATCGAGATTTGTCGGCACATCGGACGGCTTTGCTGGTCTTGTTTTACCATTGTCGAGATGTCTTGTAACCGGGTTTCCGAGTCTGATCGGGTCTTCCTGGGAGAAGGAATATCCTTCGTTGACCATGAGAGCTTGTGATGGGCTAAGTTGGGACACCCCTGCAGGGCTTTCAACTTTCGAAAGCCGTGCCCGCGGTTATGGGCAGATGAGAATTTGTTAATGTCCAGTTGTAGAGAACTTGACACTTAACTTAATTAAAATGAATCAACCGCGTGTGTAACCGTGATGGTCTCTTTTCGGCGGAGTCTGTGAATCGAACATGGTCTCGTGTTATGCTTGAACGTAAGTAGTTTCAGGATCACTTCTTGATCTTTATAGCTTCTCGACCGTGCTTTGCTTCTCGACCGTGCTTTGCTTCTCTTCTCGCTCTCATTTGCATAAGTTAGCCACCATATATGCTAGTGCTTGCTACAGCTCCACCTCACTACCCCTTTTCCTACCTTTAATCTTAAATAGTCTTGATCGTGAGGGTGTGAGACTGCTGAGTCCCCGTGACTCACAGATACTTCCAAACAGTTGCAGGTGCCGATGATACCAGTGCAGATGACGCAACTGAGCTCAAGTGGGAGCTCGATGAATATCGTGTTCGTTGTGTTGTTCTGTTTCCAGTTGATCGGTAGTGGAGCCTAGTTGGGGTGATCGGGGATCTAGCATTTGGGGTTGTCTTTTATTTATGTTGGTTCCGTAGTCGGACCTTGATTGTATCTGGATGATGTAATGTTATATTTATGTATTGTGTGAAGTGGTGATTGTAAGCCAACTCTTTATCCCTTTCATATTCAGTACATGGGATGTGGAAAGATTACCCCTCTTGCGACATGCCTACTATGCGGTTATGCCTCTAAGTCGTGCTCCGACACGTGGGAGATATAGCCGCATCGTGGGTGTTACAAGTTGGTATCAGAGCCTTCCCCGACTTAGGAGCCCCCTGCTTGATCAAATCGCTGGCGTTGTTGAGTCTAGAAAAATGTTTTGAGTCTTATAGGATTATATATATCGGAGAGTAGGATTCTTTTACTCCTCAGTCCCTTCGTCGCTCTAGTGAGGCCTCCTGATGTAGAGTTTTGACTCTTCTCTTCTCAAATTTCACGAATTGTTTTTAGGATCACGCGGGTATCTTGGAATTGTTCCGATGGTTTTGTGACGAGTGTTCTTGGTGCCTCCTGACATTTAGGGGTTGTGGCAGTGTCCCGGGGAGTTGAGCTCCGAGGTGTTGTCGTCACAATTTTATCATTGCAGTTCTAGAATACCTGAGTTCGCCGACATCGAAAATCTCTTTTATGTAGTTATTGGTGAGATAACCTCGACGCCACCAAGTACCGGGGAGGGAGTTCGGCAGTATTGCCATAACTCGTATAAAGGATGCTTTTCGAAGGTTGTGGTAAATGATTTCCGAAGGTTTCTTGGTTATGTGTTGAAGGATGGATATAGCTGGATGTAGGATTTGTTAGTTTTGTGTGAGATTTTATGCTCCCCCTGTATCCCCAACACATGATTGCATAACCGGAAAGTTTCGGGAGTTGATAAGTGGGAATTCAAGTAGCTCCTAGAATATCTTTCCAATAGACACATGATACGATATGGGATCTATCATATGTTTGTTTCCAGCATATTTTGCAAGCCAATCCTTTGTTTTGTTTTGAGTTGTGGTATTCGAGTTGCTTCGGAGTCAAATGTTGATTCCATACCTTTCCTAAGTGGTGTTCTCATACTTCTATGTGAATACCAATCCTTCTTGTTCATCGAGATTGTCATGTCAATCCTTTTCAACCGGCGTGTTTCTCGTCAATTGGATCTGATCATATTCAACATCCGCAAGATCAACTCAGTTTTCGTCAACGGTGTTTGTTTCATTCGTCTGAAGTTTTCCTTGTTTTTCCCGCCCTCCCACCCTTTTTCTTCAAGGACTAAGATTTCTTATTCAAGTATCCATCTTATGGATGTGAAGCCTCTTTACTCCTCTCTTTCAGTGTTCTTATCCGGTGATTCTCAGGAAGATAGTAATGGAGCTTCAAGTTCATCATTCTTCGTTCTTTCCTTCTCCGGTGGTTCCAACTCAAGCCTTTCAGGGTGGATTGTATTCTTTTCCTCATTTCAAATGCTTTTCCATGCCGTTGCACCTCTTAATTTTTCACCTCTCGCTATTCATTTGTTCGGGAGTGCTGAAGATATCTCAGAAGGCTCGTCTTTTCATTCAAGATCCGTTCAACCTATTTTGAGGATGTTATCTCATTCAAGCCATTTAATTCACCGGTGCAATCTCTCTTTTCAAGCAATCTTTCAATGGTGTTTCTTTTGAGTGGGCCCATAACCCACAGGTCTTTTCCTAGGATCTTATTACCCGACTCTTCTTCTATTTTTCCGGAGTTATTTTCAATTCATTTCAAAGTTTGACGTAAGAATGAGTTATCATCAGTCAAATGCCTTTCTCCAAGATCTGTCAAATTCTTATCACCGTTGGATCAACCTTTAAATTCGTCATCCCGGAGTATCTCAACAATTCATGGTGGTGTTTCTCATCGTCATTCTCAACATTTGAAGACCGAAGAAGAGTTTTCCTCCATATCTTGCTCCATTCTCTTCAAGATTCATGGTGCTAGCTTTATGCCATCCTCTCATAATTGTTTTCGATTGTGAGAATTCTTTTCACCCATCCAGAGAAATTCAGGAGTCTTTTCAGTTTGATTCTCCGGAGCCCATCATCTCAGAATTATTCATTCTCAATGTGTAGCTATCGTTCTCCAAATCTTACCGGTGCATCATTCAAGTATTCTCTAATCAGCCCGGGATCTCTTCGTTCACTTGAATCTAAATTCTCTCAAGTATCTTCGTTCATTTCATAATTCTTCCCGGTGTTCCTTTATCTTTTCTTCGGTCATTTTAATTCTTACGGTGGTTCGTTTAAGATTTCTCTTGCTTCTTTTTTATATCAATTCATTCGTGGTTTTCCGAACCCCACCGGTGGATCCATCAAGACCTTATTCAAGTATGCGCTATATCTCTCATCAATCCTTTCCAACGGGAATAAGTAGTATGCCAAATCCGCTGCTTGTCATCAATTTAAATTGGTGAGGGATACGCATAACATAATTCTTATTCTTCTTTCATCCAAGTGTTCAATTCCTTCCTTCGGAGTTTGTTCATGATGAATAAATTTTTGATTTCTTTTGTTCATCTTTCTTTCCTGGAGTTCCAAGGTCTCTCAATTATATCACCACGAAGCTCCATCTAAATCATCGCAAGGCTTCATCTTGTGTTTTTCAACTTCTCTTTCCTTTCGTTTGATCATCCTTTTGTTACCGGAGTTCTTTATGGAGGCTCTACATGTTGGTTCATAAAGGATTTAATTCCTTCTCGAAGTGTTTGTCGAGATTCTTTTCAGAGGAGTTCAAGCATTATTCATCTTGCATCCCAAAGTCCAATTCGTTCTATCTTATCTTTTGAGGTGGTGTTATGTCATTGTTGATAATTTTCCCTTTGGTTTCATGATTCACATGTTTTCAAGAGTGACATATCTAAATCCATCATTTTCTCTTCATTCAAGTCATCTTTTCAACCAATCAATCCCTTCATTGGAGTTAGATTGGGTTATATTTCACCTAAAGCTTTCCCTAAGGATTGTTGCTATTTATGGTGCTTATAAATGACCCAAGTTCTTCAGTTACCCTCCCGGTGAAAATAAGCTTCTCGTCTTCTTGTTGATATCAATCCAATCTTTTGTTTTCCGTTAGTGGCAGAATTTCACCTCATAATTTTGAGATGTCTTCCATAAGCCCACATCAAGCTTATCCTTTCGTTGTTGATAATCCAACAACTCTGTTCTAGCATTTGTTGTAAGTGTGCTCTCTCAAGATCTTGTTTCCCTCCATTCATTCCATCCAATTCTTTCATTCCTTCCGGAGGCATTGTGATGTTGCTCTCTTCACTCATCATCTCGAAGTAGGAGGATCGTGTTCTTTTCATGCTTATCCATTTAACCGAAGTGTCGTGCCCTCTGCTCAAGTTTTTTTCATCCTATCAAGTCTTGCATCTCTTTTCAAACAGAGTGCTATCCAAATTTGTTCTTCCTTGTTCCTCTTTTCTAACAGAGAGTTTTCAACTTTGTTCATCTTCGTGGTATTCTTTCTCTAAATTTGTTCAATATCGCAAGGTTCTTTGGTTTCACTCATTTGTCAAAGAAGTAACTTAGCTTTACCTCTTCTCTTCATCTTCCTTTCCCTCCGGTGCCATCCTAGATCTCGGGACGAGATCCTTTCGTAGTGGTGGAGTGTTGTAATGCCCCGGATACAACTTTCCACATTTGTACTCTGACTCTTGCCTTTTTCCAGAGATGCGATATGATATTTCTTTCGTGGTTGGGTTTTTGTCTTCGTTTTGCATTTTTTTCATGTCATGGATTTCATATCATGTCATCATGTGCATCGCATTTGCGTACGTGTTCATTTCATGCATCCGAGCATTTTCCCCGCTGTCCGTTTTGCAATCCGACACTCCTACGTCCTCCAGCGTTCCCCTTTTGTCTCTTTTCGTGAGCGGGTGTTAAACGTTCTCGGAATGGACCAAGATTTGCCAAGCGGCCTTGGTGCACCACCGGTAGACCGCCTATCAAGTTTTGTGCCATTTGGAGTCCGTTTGATACTCCAACAGTTAACCGGGGAACCGTAAAGGCCTCGTGTGTGTTGTAGCCCAACACCCCTATTAAGTGGCCCAATAATCCATCCAACCCCCTCCATCCTCTCGGCTGTTTGATCACGATCGCATGGCCGAAAACCGCACTCCATTTGGACACTCCTACCTCCCTCTACCTATATAAACACCTCCCCTTCCTTTTTTCGCGCAGTACAAACCCTAACCTCCTCCTCCTCCGCGCGTCCGGACACGTTCGTGCCGCGCCGGACATGTCCACCGCCGCCGCCACGTCGCCCGGACCAATCCGGGGCCGACACGTCATTGCCGCCGCCTCCCTCTTCCACTCAGGCGCCGCCACCTGTCCTCACCGCCGCCTCTCACCGCACGGATGGGGAAAGCCCATCGCGGGCCCGCCCAGGCCCGGATCTCCGCCACCGCGGACCATGAGCACCCGCGCCTCGCCGCTTGTTCGCCGACCCACCGCCTTCATGCGTCGCCAGCGACCAACTCCGGTGACCGGAGCACGCCGTTGCCTGCGCGCCGCCGCCGACCGCGCCGTACCCGCCGCCCAAAAGCTCTCTGCCTCGGCCTCGCCGGCGCAAGCGCCTCCACCGCCGCCCGGAAGCCTGCCGCCTCGGCCTCGCCGGCGCTAGCGCCTCTGCCGCCCCGCTCAGCGCTCGCCGGCCGGAGCTCGCCCACCGGAGCTCCCGCGTCCCCGCGAGCCCGCCTTCCCTCGGGTCCGTGACGAGGTGGCCGGAGCCGCCAGATCTGAACGGGGGACGACCGGATCCGCCTTCCTCCGCCCCCCTGCTCCCCTGTTCGCCGGAGCCACGGCGCCGTCTCCCATCGCCGGCCTCCTTCAACCTCCGACAGGACGATGTTATCCCGAACCCGCTTGGACCAGATCCACCAAGACCGCGAACCAAACGACTCTCTGTGCCCGGATCCCTCCGTCCCAGGTCTTCTCCGTCCAGTTTTCGCGAGGTCTAATTTTCTCTAAGTCATTTTTCTACTATATTTTCAAGCCCTATTCAACATGCCATAAGTCCTCACCCGTAGATCCGTTTTGCATGCATGATATCTCGAAATGTTCAGCATGATGTGCTCTTCATTTTGTTCCATTGTGCCATGCTTTTTGAGTCCATCTTGATGCCCAAATAGTTGAAGCAAGAGTGCTATAAAATGTTAGGTGCTGATTCCTAGCAGAGTATGAGCATTTGTCATTTTTGCTACAATTGTTGTGTGCTGCATATGGACTTGAGCTCTACATGTGTTTTGGGCTATGCCATGCCATCTTTACAGGGGTGTGTGCCATGTATTTTTGTGATCTTTTTGGTGACTAGCACAAGCATGCAAAGTAGCTCTCGTGCTGATTTCAGAGACTTAGAATTTCACTGTCATTTCCTTGCTGTTATTTTTATGCCATGTATTCATATTGCTACAGTGAGATCCATGCTACTTTTGGGTATGTTCAGTAAGGATGATTTGGGCATATGGTTGTGCTCTATCCATCCATGTCCCTGTTTGAAATTATGGAGTGCCCTAGCATGACTTAATCTTGCTCTACTTTTGCTATAAAACATTCCTAGCTGATTGTTTACATGTTAATCAATTTTGCCAAGGTTGTTGTAGTTGATCCAAGCATGCTATAAACTTGTTCTTGCCATGGTTAGCTTCTCGAACATGTCATATTTCTATTTCTATGCTTAGTTTGTAATGCAATGCCTTGTGGTGAGTGAATCGAGCTCGCAAAGAGGCCTTCAAAACTCTGTTTTGCCATGCTCTGTTTTCTGCCAAGTCTGAATCTGTTAACGAAACTTGCTATGTTTACATGGGTGCCATCATATCTTCTGATCCTTTTGGCTTATGGTCAGTAAGGGACTTTTATTCTATGCTTTGAGTAGATTCATGCCATGCCTTGTATTGCTACGATCTGTTCCTGTAGCATGGTGATTGCTTGCTCTAAACATGTCTTCCTGATGTTAATTCCTGACATGTTATTATTTTCACTAAGTCTGTGAAGCTGATTTCTTTTGCATTCTTGCCATGCTGGTTTGAACCTGCTCTTGTGTGATTTAGCCGTAGCTCAGTGTTCATATTTTGTCAAGCATCTTGAGTAGATCACTGCCATGTGCTTTGTTGCTATGTTGGGAGTGTAGTAGCTTAGTTTCTTATTTCATTCTAGATGGCATCGTGCTGTTAATCGCATAATTGTGCCATTCTTGTTTTCTTGCCATTTGCAAACCGTGCATCCGTTTCCGGCGATCTTTATATCGATTTCGACCAAAATCAACTCATCTTTCCAGTGGCACTCTTGGCTTGCCAAGTTGAGGCCTGGTTCAATCTTTTCCTTCCGGAGCACGCATATGCATTGCATATCACATCCCGCATATCATGCCATGTTTTGCATCATGTTGCTTGCGCATTGCACCGTGGTTGATTGTTGTTGCTTGTGTTCTTGCCTTGGGTAGAGCCGGGAGACGATTACGTGATCGAGGAACCCGTTGAGTATGCTTACGAAGGTCAGGCATACGTCAACTGGGAGAACTTTGCAGGCAAGATGTCAATATCCGCAAAATCACTTCTATCTTTGCTTGCTAGTTGCTCGCTCTATTGCTATGCCGCGATACCTACCACTTGCTATAGCATGCCTACCATATTTCCATGTCAAGCCTCTAACCCACCTTGTCCTAGCAAACCGTTGTTTGGCTATGTTACCGCTTTGCTCAGCCTCTCTTATAGCATTGCTAGTTGCAAGTGAAGATGGAGTTTGTTCCTTGTAGGAACATGTTTATTGTTGGGATATCATTATTATAACTTGTTTATTTTTAATGCATCTATATACTTGGTAAAGGGTGGAAGGCTCGGCCTTATGACTGGTGTTTTGTTCCACTCTTGCCGCCCTAGTTTCCGTCATACCGGTGTTATGTTCCTTGATTTTGTGTTCCTTATGCGGTTGGGTTATAATGGGAACCCGTCGGTGTCAAAACCGGTGGATCTCGGGTAGGGGGTCCCGAACTGTGCGTCTTGGATCGATGGTAACACGAGGCAGGGGACACGATGTTTACCCAGGTTCGGGCCCTCTTGATGGAGGTAATACCCTACATCCTGCTTGATTGATATTGATGATATGAGTTTTACAAGAGTTGATCTACCACGAGATCGTAGAGGCTAAAACCCTAGAAGCTAGCCTATGGTATGATTGTTGTATTTCTCTATCGACTAGCCTGGCCTCGGTTTATATAATGCACCAGAGGCCTGGGATAACAAGAGTCCTAGCAGAATACGCCGGTGGGGTGGAGTCCTTGTCTTGATCGCCAAGTCTTGTGGAATCTTCCTTGTATGCGACAACTGTCCGAACTGGCCCATGAGTATACGGCCATGGGGGTCCTCGGCCCAATCTAACAGATCGGGAGATGATGTGGTGAGTACCCCCTAGTCCAGGACACCGTCAGTAGCCCCCTGAACCGGTCTTCAAGTTAGGGATGCTCCTCGATTCTTCCGAACCATTCTTCATCTTCGGTCGTCGGTCTTGAAAACTGGTTCAACAAATCTTCTCATCTTCGATCTTGAGGATCACCGAAATGCATTCGACGAGTTCACACGTCGGGTATCCGAGGAGCCCCTTTAAGTTCCCGGCCTTTATCAATGCCTTGTAATTTTTATGCCACACCTCGGGTTTGAAGTTGTTCCCGAGCGGCAACGTCCTCTTGCGTCCGAGCTCCAACGCCGGACTGCATTCGAGGTATCTTTTGCAGCCGAGCACCAACGCCGGACCGCTTCCCAGCTCTAACGCCGGAATGTATCCGAGCTCCAAAGCCGGACTATGTATCCAAGCTCCAACACCGGACTGTATCCGAGCTCCAACGCCGGACTATTTATCCGAGCTCCAACGCTGGACTGTATCCGAGGTGTCATAAATCACCTTGGTTCAAAGAAGGTTGAAGGAGTTTAGCCTAGCTTAATGCCGGAAATGCCCTCTATGGAGCCAGCCACTAGCGCCCGAGCTTTATGCCGGACTGCTTCTGAGGTGGTGCACCACCCCGACTGTGGGCCGATTTTTTGTCAATATTTTTTATTACTACAATTTATTCTCTGCCGAGATATATGGCCAGTAGCCCTCCAGGTGTGTATCGGTCTAAAACCCGAGATGCACATGAAGGATGACATACGACCGCTGATCCCAGTAGCCGCTGAGACTCAGGTTGATTTGCAAAATCAGTCTGAGGATCAAGTCCTAGCTCAGCAGAATACTTCGGGACACCAACAGCGGCGTGTTCAGTCCTCGAGACTCAGGTTGGGTGCGGCCAACCAACCTGAGGATCAAAATCTCCTCAGAAACTATATTGCACATAAAATTTTATGCATTGGACAGGCAATGCAGTAGCCCCCGAGACACTGGTCGGGTGGCAAAACCAGATCAGGGGATCGATGTGCCCCTTTAATATTTGTAAATAATAAGCCCGAAGCCCAGTAGCCCCCGAGCCTTAATGCCGGCACGGGTGGCCAAATTAAGGATTGATATCCATAGTAAAATCACAAATTATGTGTAATGACTCTATGTATCCAAGTACTTTACGTCATTACTGCTCAGATCCACATTGTACAAAACTTTGTTGACCGACCATCGGCTTCCACCTCCTCAGCCAATAGCCGAGGAGTGTTTGTCCTACTTTATAAAGCCTTTATGAGGGCAAAGATTTACGACAAACAAGGCAATCTGACCATACGGTTTTATAAACAAAGGTACGCAGAGAGATATGTTATATTACTGTTTAACAGAAGAAATGTCTTCCAAAGAAAATAGTCCCGCTATCGGTTCCTTTCTTTGGGTTGTCATGCTAAGCATGATCATGAAACCTCAGCTCCAATGTAAGAGCAAAATATCAAGGATTTAGTTTGGGAGGCCAGTTAATAGCCCCTAATAGTGTTCGGCGACAGTTGAGGTCAAGCCGTAAACACTTCGGCCATTGTTATGAATGGCCCGTCATTTAACACTGTCATCGGATCGCTGACCAGTTTACGCTTATTGTGACAATCAGTTTTCGGCTTTCTCCACCGAGGTGCTTAACCATGTGAGCTAGAAGCACAATCGCAGTGGTTCTCCCTTTGCACACCTAGTCGAACAAAGCGGAACATAGGAGGCAAGCGCAGGAGCTGGGCAACCCAACTATTGACCGAAGACACAATTTGAAACCGATGCATATATAGCAATATCCAAGAATATTTTTGCAAAATCTATAAAGGTGTCCGGCATTGCACTGCGAGACTTGTGCTGAAAACACACAAATAGTTTAAAAGTGCCATAAGCTTGGAAAACCAAAAACGTCAGTAAAAACTTGACATCCGAACAAGATCAAGTGTTCGGTGCCAATCTGAAAATTGGTCTTAGAAAAAAAAGAGTGCTACTGTCGTGCTTTAACATTACACATCCAATCTCAAGACTTCAAGCGGGTCAGCCTACGGCTGCAGGCTCCTATCCCGAAGGCGGAGTGCTTCTCGTTAGACCAGTTTAGCGAACTAAACTCGAGCGGTCACTAGAGAGAAAATGGGTTATCTGGCTATTGACCACACACTCACGTTGAAATAGGAGCGATAGAAAAAGACTTTGCAACGACCAAGAAGAAAACACATTTACTATAAAATAGCTCATATAAATTTTAAGAGCCCCCAAGTGACTTGGGTAAAAGATTTTATGTATAATGATTGTATGTACCGAAGTACTTATATCATATCTTTGTTCAACCGAACTTTAAACGCGTCTTAACCGACCGTCGGCTTCTCCCTCTTCGGTCAAGGCCGAAAAGTGTTATGTACTCCGCCTATCGAGAATATCGACAGTGTTTCTGGTAACCAGGCAACTGGGCCATAAGGCTGTAACAGACAAAGCGCGCTCAGGGAACTTATGCTATATTACAGACGAAGTGTAAGAAGCATCTTCGAAGAAAATAGTACCCTACCGATACCTTTCTTCGGTGCTCATTATTACTATGAGACTTGTGCAATAGATTTTTTGTACTCATGAGTTCCGTTGTGTGCCGACCATGATTGAAAACAATAAGAGCGCTAGCTTTCGGCTTCACCCAGTCTGAGGTCAGAGCTCGGAGGAACCGGTCGTGACAATCGCAGAGGTGTTCCCTTTACTCCCTAGCCGAACAATCGGGAACGTAGGGGTAAGCACAGGAGCCAGGCAACCCAGCTTGCAAATCACTTAAGTCACTATGGTGCATATTGTGGCGTAATACACGAACAAGGAATGAAGCCGTACAAGTATAATCATATGCAAGAGGAAAAGCTTCATAAAGGAAGCCCCCAAATAAACGGGGTATTTGAATATGTGTGTCACAAACAAAGTTTGGACAAGGAAATTTTTTACAAGCAACTTTTTCCCAAAAAAGTATAATGCTTGGTCGAACCGAACGCAAGTTAAAAATTAAAACTTTGAGCATGAAAGCGACTTAGCTTGTTAATGTGTTAGGCATTGATGACGCGGTCCGAGCTTGATGCGGGACAAGGTTCCATCCCCCAAGCCGGTCCCGAGGTGGCGGAGCAGAGAGCTCGACACGCCGAAGTGGTGACATAGCACGGTCAATGCAGACCGGCAGAGTGATGCCGAAGTCCTCGGATCATTTTCCTGTGCACAAAAAGTAGTGCAAACCGGAGATAATAGTAATAATAATAATTAAAAAAATCGTTGCATAATAAATAATTTATGCAAAGTGAGTAATAAAAGAAATATGGCCCGGCGCCGAAGTCAATGTCGATGCAGGGCGTCGGCGTGATGCGGTAAAGGCGTGCCAAAGCCTGAATTCACAGGTCGGTCTGAGTTCCGGATGTGGCGTTCACCGGACTATGTACGGAAACTGACCGAACCACCACGCGATTGTCGTTAATGCGGCCATCATTTGGTAGACCTGTGTACAGATGATGGACAAATCAGAGTAATAATTCCTTGGGAAAAATAAACCCAAACAAGCAAAAAATACTAGGATTAATAGCACCTGGTTTATTTGTTGTAGCAATCTGAAGAAAGGTGATTCCCAAAATTGGGACTCGATCCGCACACCCATTGCCTGAATGGCGATAAAGCGACGGTATGGCAATGCTGCCAAAGGTTGGCTCGCCGAGGCAAAGCCCTCGGTCCAGCTAACATGATGGAGCTAGTCGGCTAGTGACGCCGAAGTCTCCGGAGTAGGTTGATGAAGAGATGGCGAAGCCCCGGGTCCAGCCGAGATGTCGAAGCCTCGATGTCAGCCGATGAGTCGAAATAGGTCGGCGTGATGGACACCAACTTGAAGAAGCAATAGTGCGGCCCTGCCGATGCAGGTCGTGACGTGGTCGATGCCGGCTTGATGAAGTGACCGTGCGGCGATGCCAGTATGCCCGCTAATCCTTGGGGCGGCGATGTTGGTGATGATTTATCCTTCGCGATGCCAAACTCTTGTTCGCCTTGCCGAGATGATGATCGAAGGAATTGATCTCGGCTCCATAAAGCGGCGACGTGTGTAGCGCAGGTCGGCAACCGTGGAGCAATACCGCCGGACTGGTTTGACACCAGCGTGATGGTGAAGATTACCGCGAAGGAGGCTTAAAATTTTATGGGTACGTGTTTAAAAACAACGCACAATACAATAGAAGAAAATTCCTTAAAAAAGGTTGTCCAATATCACGTTCATAAAGAAACATGAATTCGGGTCGGATTCGTATTCGTGCTGAAAACAGATCCGAAAATTGGTCCACTCATCGGAAGTTTCCCGGAGTTTGAACTGTTGGATCGAGCTGAAATTTGGAGGGGGGGTAGATATGGGATTTCCGCAGTAGATGAACGGTTAAATCTTCCAAAGGACCTCCGAGCTGGGCTCTGGAGACCACGCCCTACACTCGTCCAGATTCCCGTCCAGATTTGACAGGGCTCCAATATATCGTAGATTGTCGCAGATTCCTCCGTCGGAACTCGACGAAATTTTCCACAATTGTTTTAGACTCAATTCCGCACAATTCCACCAAAGGGATCGTCAAAGCGATGCTCTAAGAGGTGGTGGCAGCGGATACAAGTTTGCTATTCGAAAAAACAGCACGGCCGCCCGAGGACAATGTTGACGTTGAGCCCCCGAGCTCCATGGATGATTCCTCCATGATCTTGATAGAGATCGGAGTTGATGTTGATGAAGGAACTTGTCCGAACATGATGATCGGAGATGGAGCATGGTCCTCGGTCGAGCCAAGGTGACGAGTCGAGCCGGCGACGAAGATGCCGGCATCGCAGTTGACCTGCAGACAAGCCATGGATCCTTTTGCCAATCACACAGCGGAACTCTCAATGAAAGCACCAATGTCGGTGTCAAAACCAGCGGATCTCGGGTAGGGGGTCCCAAACTGTGCGTCTAGGATTAATGGTAACAGCAGGCAGGGGACACGATGTTTACCTAGGTTCGGGCCCTCTTGATGGAGGTAATACCCTACGTCCTGCTTGATTGATATTGATGATATGAGTGTTACAAGAGTTCATCTACCACGAGATCGTAGAGGCTAAAACCCTAGAAGCTAGCCTATGGTATGATTGTGATATATCCCTATCGACTAGCCTGACCTCGGTTTATATAATGCACCAGAGGCCTGGGATAACAAGAGTCCTAGCCGAATACGTCGGTGGGGTGGAGTCCTTGTCTTGATCGCCAAGTCTTGTGGAATCTTCCTTGTATGTGGCAGCTGTCCGAACTGGCCCATGAGTATACGTCCAGGACACCGTCAGAACCCCTTGACAGTTCGCCTTGAATAAAACTCTTCCAGCAAGGCCCAACATTGGTTTTACCATTTGCCACCTAAGCCTTTTTCCCTTGGGTTCCGCAGACTCAAGGGTCATCTTCATTTTAAACCCCGGGCCAGTGCTCCTCTGAGTGTTGGTCCAAAACAGAGCCACTTGTAGCGCCACCTCGGGGAAACTTGAGGGTTGGTTTTAGTTTTATGCAGTGTTCATCCGGTGTGCCCTGAGAACGAGATATGTGCAGCTCCCATCGGGATTTGTCGGCACATCAGGCAGCTTTGCTGGTCTTGATTCATCATTGTCAAGATGTCTTGTAACTGGGTTTCCGAGTCTGATCGGGTCTTCCTGGGAGAAGGAATATCCTTCATTGACCATGAGAGCTTGTGATGGGCTAAGTTGGGACACCCCTGCAGGGTTTTGAACTTTCGAAAGCCGTGCCCGCGGTTATGGGCAGATGGGAATTTGTTAATGTCCAGTTGTAGAGAACTTGACACTTAACTTAATTAAAATGAATCAACCGCGTGTGTAACCGTGATGGTCTCTTTTCGGCGGAGTCCTGGAAGAGAACACGGTCTCGTGTTATGCTTGAACGTAAGTAGTTTCAGGATCACTTCTTGATCTTTATAGCTTCTCGACCATGCTTTGCTTCTCTTCTCGCTCTCATTTGCGTAAGTTAGCCACCATATATGCTAGTGCTTGCTGCAGCTCCACCTCACTACCCTTTTCCTACCTTTAAGCTTAAATAGTCTTGATCACAAGGGTGTGAGATTTCTGAGTCCCCGTGACTCATAGATACTTCCAAACAGTTGCGGGTGCCGATGATACCAGTGCAGATGACGCAACTGAGCTCAAGTGGGAGCTTGATGGAGATCGTGTTCGTTGTGTTGTTCCATTTCCAGTTGATCGGTAGTGGAGCCCAGTTGGGGCATTCGGCGATCTAGCATTTGGGGTTGTCTTTTATTTATGTTGGTTCCGTAGTTGGACCTTGATTGTATCTGGATGATGTAATGCTATATTTATGTATTGTGTGAAGTGGCGATTGTAAGCCAACTCTTTATCCCTTTCATATTCAGTACATGGGATTTGTAAAGATTACCCCTCTTGCGACATGCCCACTATGCGGTTATGCCTCTAAGTCATGCTCCGACACGTGGGAGATATAGCCGCATCGTGGGTGTTACAATTTACTTTCTTGCACCCTGGCCGTTGTACGTACATGTACATGGTACGTGCGCGCCTCTACTACGACACGTGCCCTTCCTTACACGGCCACGGCTCATTGCTGCAGCCTGTAGACAGACCGATCGTATGTATGTACACGTTCGCGACCAGAATGACAATGCTATGTACGCTTTGACTAGGTGGATCCCGACTGTCAGTCACTTCCTTGTGTGCGAAGATGTAGCTGGTGGGTCCTAGCAGTCAGGGGGGCAAATCATCTTTTTGCCCGTAATATGGATGCACTTCCTTGCGTGCGAAGATGTAGCTGGTGGGTCCTAGCAGTCAGGGGGAAACATTTTTTTTCGTGAAATACGGTGGCCTGTCCGGTGGGTCCTTGTTGTCAGGTGGAGGAATCATTATTTTCCACGTAATAAGGAGGCACTTCCTTACTGCAGCCGTGGACCCAGATGTCAGCCTCTCCACGTACAGTACTCTTTCGATGGAAGTCGGTCGTTGACCACATTAACCACGCCGCGCCGAGAGCACCAAGGCGGTGGACGACGACGAGGCCTAGGAAGGGGACGACGCGGAGCCAGGGAAGACGCGGTAGTGGATACCCACGCGGAGAGGAGTATGAGGGTTCACTGATTCGGCTGCGGTGTGAGGCTGCCGTCGCCGCAGGGCCTGGCCAGCGGTTGGAGTAGTAGGGGCGGTGAGGCCTCCGCGGCAGCACAGCCGACCACGGGTGGCAGGAGCAGGCGGCACGACCGACGCTGCTTTGGGCGGCTGGAGCAAGAAGACCAGAGGTTGAAGAAGCACTACGGCCATTGGATGGACATTGTACGGTCACTTGAGCTAGAATCGTTCATATTGACTATGTTGACAAAGACATCCGTCCCCGTCAACTTAGTAGTCCCACATGTCAGCCTCCCACTAAGCTGGGTCCCAGCTAGCAGGGGGAGAATTCATTTTTTGTATGTACTAAGGAGGAAATTCCTTGCGTGCGAAGATATAGCTAGTGGGTCCGACCAGTCAGCCGGGGGGGGGGGGGTTCGCAAAATACATAGGCCCTTCTGGTTGGTCCAAGATGTCAGGTGGAGGAATCATTATTTTGCGCGTAATAAGGAGGCATTTCCTTGTGTGCAGCCATGGACCCAGCTGTCAGCCTCTCCACGTAAAGTCCACGTCCGATGGATGTCGTTCGTTGATGTGACGCCTGGATAATTAAGCTACAGTAATCCCACGTTAATGATGCCACGTCACCTCGGTTATTGTTGCTAATATCGTGTTAGATCAAAACCGATTCAAATTCAAAATTCAAATTCAAGCAAACAATAAAAGTTTTCAAATACTAAAACTAAAATGTTTAATAAATAATAGATAAATCAGAGGCAATTATAAAATTGTAACTAACATTAAATTAATTAGTTAAGTGACTTAAACAACCTCAAATAGTGGCTGAAAACATTACTTAGTAACCTTTTAATTGATCTAAATCTAATATGAAATAGTATTTCATCCAAACTAGTTTTTGGTGCTAGGATCTAATGCACTGAAATTTATGAGCTAGCTCCCATATTTTATAAAAATCAATTAGGTGCTAAACATTTTTGAAAACAGAAAATATAGAAAAAGGAAAAGAATAAAAACAGAAAACCAAAAAAACACCACCCCCAGTGGGCCAGTCGGCCCCGCTGCTAGCCAGGCCGGCTCAAACCGGCCCAGGCGGCGCCCCCCACTCCCCCATAACCCCCTGGGCAACCGAACCCTAGCCCACGTCACCCACTCCCCCCCACACGATCAGCCTCTCCTCCCTCTGTCTCCCCCCGATTCAGATCGGGGGAAATGCCCCCGTCGCCGCCCCATTGCGCCTCCATCGCCCTCCGTGAAGCCACCTCGCCGGCGCCGCACCTCCCGACCTCCTTCCTCTCCCTCATGCACCGTGTCGTCTTCCCCGAGCTCCGCGCACGCTCCATCCGTGGCCGCCCCGATCCCGTCGCCGGAACCACGTCGCCTCACCGGAGTCCACCTCGCCGGACCACCACCACCGTCGCCCGAGGACCTCGCCGGAGCTTCCCCCACCGGACTGCCTCCTCCTCCTCAACGGCCTGCCTCCTCTTCGTCACCGTCGTCCCCGACGTCCTCCTCGACCCCCGCTGCCCGAACCCCTACCGCCCTAGTGAGCCTCTGACTCGCTCCTCCCCTCCCCTCTGTCCCGTGCTCGCGCGTCCTGCTATCATCACCGCGGCCATCGCACGCAGCTCCCCGTGCACGCCCGCCGTCGCGCTCCGCTCCCGCCTCCAGCTGCATCTCCCTCCCTGCTAGCCCCTGCCGATGGCCTCGCCGTGGCCCTCGCACCCGCTGGCCGCGTCGAGCGCCCTCAGCGCCTCGCGCCCCTCCTGGCCTCCCCTTGTTTCTCCCCCCTTGCCGCTACCACCAGCGGCCGTGCCCGCGAGTCCGTGCGACTGCTGTGCCCCGTGCCCACTCCACCGACCCCCTGCGCTCCAGCCGGCCTCGTTTGGCCACGTGTGTCGCCCTGCTCCGGCCACGCGCCGGCGCCCTTCGCCTCCTGGCCGCGGTGCCCTGTCGGGCGAGCTAGCACCGGACGCCCCACAACGCCCCTGCGCCCGCGCGCCCATTCACCCGCAAGCCCCCTGCCTATGACACAGGACGTGTGTAAAAAAGAATTTAAAATATTAATTAATTAATTAATTAAAGAATTAATTAACTTAATTAAATTTGATTAATAAAACTAATTAATTAACTAAACTAATTAAACTTGTTTAGTTAGTCTTAGTCAATGAGAGTGGGACCCACCTGTCAGTTTGACTTAGTCAACTGACTGCTGACGTCAGCAAGCACTGTTCTGGATAATGTTGAATTAAAATAACTAAATAAATGCTAAAAGAGATTTAAATATTTTAAAATAAAAAAAAATAAACTGTAGCTCGGATGGAAAAACTTTGTACATGAAAGTTGCTCAAAACGACGAGACGAATCCGGATGCGCAGCCCGTTCGTCCGCCACACATCCCTAGCATAGTGAACACACAACTTTACCCCTCCGATTCATCTCTCCGAAAACGTGAAACACCGGGGATATTTTCCCGGATGTTTCCCCCCTTCATCGGTATCACCTCATACCGCGTTAGGGCAGACCTAGCACCGCTACTTGTCATGTCATGCATCGTTTTGCATCTGTTTGCATTGTATTCATTGTTTCTTCCCCCTCTTCTCCCCGGTAGACTACGAGACTGACGCCGCTGCTGGTGCCCTGATTCGACTACGTTGTTGACGACCCCTACTTGCTAGAGCAACCAGGCAAGCCCCCCCTTGATCACCAGATATCGCCTATTCTTCTGTCTACTTCTTGCATTAGAGTAGTGTAGCATGTTACTGCTTTCCGTTAATCCTATCCTGATGCGTAGCCTATCATTGTTGCTCCAGTTATTGATACCTTACATGCAATCCTAAATGCTTAGTATAGGATGCTAGTTTATCATCAGTGGCCCCACATTCTTGTCCGTCTGCCATGCTATACTATCGGGTCGTGATCACTCGGGAGGTGATCACGGATATATACTATATGCTTTATACATGATATATGTGGTGACTAAAGTCGGGCCGGCTCGTAGAGTACCCATGAGTGATTCATGGATTGGGTCTGAAAGGACGTTTGTCCCGACGGCCCTCTGAGTGAATCTTTATGGCGGAGCGACAGGGTAGGTTGAGACCTGATATGTCTCCAACGTATCTATAATTTTTGATTGCTCCATGCTATATTATCTACTATTTTGGATGTTTATGGGCTTTATTATACACTTTTATATCATTTTTGGGACTAACCTATTAACCCAGAGCCCAGTGCCAGTTTCTGTTTTTACCCTGTTTTAGGGTTTCGAAGAAAAGGAAAATCAAACGGAGTTCAATTGACCTGAAACTTCACAGAACTCATTTTTGGAAGGAAAGAAGCCCAGAAAACTTGAAGTGCACGTAAGGGAAGCTTCAAGGAGGCCACGAGGTAGGGGGGCACGCCCACCCACCTAGGGCGGGCCCTCCACCCTCGTGGCCCCCTGACGTACTTCTTCCGCCTATATATCTCCATATACCCTAAAAACATCCGAGAGCACAATAGATCGGGAGTTCCGCCGCCAGAAGCCTTCGTAGCCACCAAAAACCAATCTAGACCCGTTCCGGCACCCTGCCGGAGGGGGCAATCCCTCTCCGGTGGCCATCTTCATCATCCCGATGCTCTCCATGACGAGGAGGGAGTAGTTCTCCCTCAGGGCCGAGGGTATGTACCAGTAGCTATGTGTTTCATCTCTCTCTCTCTCTCGTGTTCTTGATTTGATACGATCTTGAAGTATCGCGAGCTTTGCTATTATATTTGGATCCTATGATGTTTTCTCCCCCCTCTACTCTCTTGTAATGGATTGAGTTTCCCCTTTGAAGTTATCTTATCGGATTGATTCTTTAAAGATTTGAGAACACTTGATGTATGTCTTGCCGTGCGTATCTGTGGTGACAATGGGATACCACGTGATTCACTTGATGTATGTTTTGGTGATCAACTTGCGGGTTCCGCCCATGAACCTATGCATAGGGGTTGGCACACATTTTCATCGTGATTCTCCGGTATATACTTTGGGGCACTCTTTGAGGTTCTATGTGTTGGTTGAATAGATGAATCTGAGATTGTGTGATGCATATCATATAATCATACCCACGGATACTTGAGGTGACATTGGAGTATCTAGGTGACATTAGGGTTTTGGTTGATTTGTGTCTGAAGGTGTTATTCTAGTACGAACTCTAGGGCTGTTTTGTGACACTTATTGGAATAGCCCAACGGATTGATTGGAAAGAATAACTTTGAGGTGGTTTCGTACCCTACCATAATCTCTTCGTTTGTTCTCCGCTATTAGTGACTTTCGAGTGAATCTTTGTTGCATGTTGAGGGATAGTTATGTGATCCAATTATGTTATCATTGTTGAGGGAACTTGCACTAGTGAAAGTATGAACCCTAGGCCTTGTTTCAACACATTGCAATACCGTTTACGCTCACTTTTATCATTAGTTACCTTGCTGTTTTTATATTTTCAGATTACAAAAACTATTATATACCATCCATATACCACTTGTATCACCATCTCTTCGCCGAACTAGTGCACCTATACAATTTACCATTGTATTGGGTGTGTTGGGGACACAAGAGACTCTTTGTTATTTGGTTGCAGGGTTGCTTGAGACAGACCGTCTTCATCCTACGCCTCCTATGGATTGATAAACCTTAGGTCATCCACTTGAGGGAAATTTGCTACTGTCCTACAAACCTCTGCACTTGGAGGACCCACAACGTCTACAAGAAGAAGGTTGTATACTAGACATCAAGCTCTTTTCTGGCGCCATTGCCGGGGAGGTGAGTGCTTGAAGGTATATCTTTAGATCTTGCAATCGAGTCTTTCAGTTTCTTGTTTTATCACTAGTTTAGTTTATAAAAGAAAACTAAAAAAGATGGAATTGAGTTTGTCTCATACGCTTCACCTTTTTAATATCTTTCGTGAGTATGATGGAAAGGATAATTGTGCTCAAGTGCTAGAAGAAGAAATCTATAAAATGTTTGGCACTAAATCTTTGAATGATGAGCATGATTGCAATGTTGTTAGTACGAATACTTTGAATATCCATGATACTAATGATGATTGCACTAGTTATGATGAAAATGTCTCCTATAAACATGTCAATTTTTCTGGAGTGCATTGGGTTTGTAAGTACACACCAAATAGGGAAGATAGATATTGCATGAGGCATAAGTACTTAGAAACTAAATTGTTCCAAGAAAGGCTAGATGATTGTGCTGAAAATTTAAATTTTCTTGGCCGAACTTATGGACTTTGCAATGAAAGTGGTCATTTAGCTATCCGATGCAAATTGTTTCATGATCTAATTGTGTCCAAAAATTGTGATGACTTGATTTCCCTTGCACATTATAATGAACTTGGTTTGCTTATGGGCTACGAAAAAATGAAATGTATAACTAAACATCTTCCAGAATTTGCCCGTTATAAACTTCTTGGTTTTGATCTAGAGGAAATTTATATGTATTGTGCGGTGAATTGTATTGAAAATCCTTATATTGCCAATTACATAAAGGAAAGAAAACAAATAGAAGATGAAGAGAATACTAATGAAAGGGAAGAGACCTCCCAATATCCTCCTATTATTTCTTATGATGAATCAGGTAACGAGGAGGAGCCTCCTATTCAAGCAATCTCATTAATAAGGAGCTCCAAAAAGAAGATTGAACCCACACATGATGTGGTGAAGAAGAAGAAAAGAAAAAGGAAGAGAGGTAAAAAGATATCTCACCCAAATAATGCTGCTCCTATTACTATTGTGCCTCATGAAAATATAATTGTGGAAGATAATGATACTTCTTATGATCTTGAAAATCTTTTTGGCACTTGCTTGGAAGAATATGATAATTGCTATACTATTGGTGCTATCCATACTATTAATGATGAGAGTGATTATGCTTATGATATGAAAAGTCCCAAGCTTGGGGATGCTATGTTTGATGAAGATGATGTTTTGAGAATATATTTGCTGTAATTAATGTTTGGCCCAAGCTTGGGGAAGCTATGATTAATGAAGATGATATTTTTAGTCTCCTTAGTTTTGATATGCAAATTTATAATGATGATAGCATGCCTCCTACTTATGATGATTATTGTGATGATACATATGCTATAAAAAGTAGTGATGATTATATTTATAAAACTTGTCTTGATTATGATTCCCCTTTTTCTGAACATTACTCTTTTAATATGGAAACAATTTATAGTATTCGAGTTTCTTATGATACTCCCACTATTCCGAATGAGAAGAATTTTGCTTATGTGGAGAGTAATAAAAATTATATGCTTGTAGATCATGAAAAGAATGCTTTATGTGCTGGTTATATTGTTTAATTCATTCATGATGCTACTGAAAATTATTATGAGGGAGGAATATATGCTTGTTGGAATTGCAATAATATCAAGTTTCCTCTCTATGTGCTTAAAGTTTTAAAGTTATGTTTGTTTTGCCTTCCTATGCTAGTTGATTATTGCTCCCATAAGTTGTTTGCTCAAAAAATCCCTATGCATAGGAAGTGGGTTAGACTTGAATGTTCTAGTCATATTCTTCATGATGCTCTCTTTATGTTTCAATTCTTATCCTGAGCATATTTAGTTAATTCTTTTTGCATATGATTAATAGATAAATTCCTCAGGTCCAGCAATTTATTTGAGAATTTTATGAGTTCCAGAAGTATACGTTTGATCCAGATTACTACAGACTGTTCTGTTTTTGACAGATTATGTTTTTCATGTGTTGTTTAATTATTTTGATGAATCTATGGCTAGTAAAATAGTTTATAAACCATAGAGAAGTTGGAATAAATTAGGTTTAACACCAATATAAATAAATAATGAGTTAATTACAGTACCTTGAAGTGGTGATTTATTTTCTTATACTAACGGAGCTCACGAGTTTTCTACTTCAAGTTTTGTGTTGTGAAGTTTTCAAGTTTTGGGTAAAGATTCGATGGACTATGGAATAAGGAGTGGCAAGAGCCTAAGCTTGGGGATGCCCCAGAAGGCATCCCCTCTTTCGTCTTCGTTCATCGGTAACTTTACTTGGAGCTATATTTTTATTCGCCACATGATATGTGTTTTGCTTGGAGCATCATTTTATTTTATTTTGTTTTGCTTGATGTTTAAATAAAGTATCAAGGTCTGAAATTATTAAACGGGAGAGTCTTCACATAGTTGCATAATTATTCGACTACTCATTGATCTTCACTTACATCTTTCAGAGTAGTTTGTCATTTGCTCTAGTGCTTCACTTATATCCTTTTAGAGCACGGTGGTGGTTTTATTATATAGAAATAGATGAACTCTCATGCTTCACTTATATTATTTTGAGAGTCTTAAATAGCATGGTAATTTTCTTAAATAATCCTAATATGCTAGGCATCCAAGAATAGTAAGAACTTTCATATAGAGTATTGAATACTAAGAGAAGTTTGATGCTTGATGATTGTTTTGAGATATGGAGGTAATAATATCAAAGTCGTGCTAGTTGAGTAGTTGTGAATTTGGAAAGTGCTTGTGTTGAAGTTTGCAAGTCCCGCAACATGCACGTATGGTAAACGTTATGTAACAAATTTGAAACATGAGGTGTTATTTGATTTTCTTCCTTATGAGTGGCGCTCGGGGACGAGCGATGGTCTTTTCCTACCAATCTACCCCCCTAGGAGCATGCGCGTAGTGCCGAGGTTTTTGATGAATTGTAGATTTTTGCAATAAGTATGTGAGTTCTTTATGACTAATGTTGAGTCCATGGATTATACACACTCTCACCCTTCCATCATTACTAGCCTCTTCGGTACCGTGCATTGCCCTTTCTCACATTGAGAGTTGGCGCAAACTTCGCCGGTGTATCCAAACCCCGTGATATGATACGCTCTATCAGACATAAACCTCCTTATATCTTCCTCAAAACAGCCACCATACCTACCTATTATGGCATTTCCATAGCCATTTCGAGATATATTGCCATGCAACTTTCCACCATTCCGTTTATCATGACACATTCATCATTGTCATATTGCTTAGCATGATCATGTAGTTGGCATAGTATTTGTGGCAAAGCCACCATTCATAACTCCTTCATACATGTCACTCTTGGTTCATTGCATATCCCGGTACACCACCGTAGGCATTCATATAGAGTCATACTTTGTTCTAGTATCGAGTTGTAATCATTGAGTTGTAAATAAATAGAAGTGTGATGATCATCATTTTCTAGAGCATTGTCCCAAGTGAGGAATAAAAAAAGAAAGAAAGGAAGAGAAAGGCCATAAAAGAGAGAAGGCCCCAAAAAAAGAGAAAGGCCATGAAAAAAAGAGAGGCCCAAAAAAATAAAAAATAAATGAGAGAAAAAGAGAGAAGGGACAATGCTACTATCCTTTGCCACACTTGTCGGATTTCGGGTTCCGGCAGACCCTTGAGATTCGAACACTAGGGTGCGCGCGGAGATCTCTCCCCTACCGATCTACGTCCAATCTCGTCGCGTGATCTAAGCTGGAAACAACGAACAACATAAGGGACACAAGGTTTATACTGGTTCGAGCCACCGTTGTGGTGTAATACCCTACTCTAGTGTGTGGTGTGGTGGATTGCCTCAGGGGCTGATGATGAATAGTACAAGGGAAGAACAGCCTCGCGAGAGGTGTTCTTGAGCTGGTGCGATGAACTGCTAGGGTGAGTTCAGTCGCCTCTCTCTCTCTCTCTGCTAGGGCTCTACCAGATTTCTGGATGTTTCGGGGTTTTTTGGATCTCTTTCTTCCCCTCTTTCTACTCTGTGGTGGCTAGCCCTATTTATAGAGGCCCTAGGCCTCTCCCCAAATAATGAGCAGGAAGGGCGCCAACAATTGGCCATTTTGAAGGGGAACATATAGTACATATTATCCTGACCAAAGGTGGTCTTCGGCTGCCAAAAGCACTAGTGATGACGCCGTCTTGGGCTCCACGGTGACCTCCATCCTGCCGCTCTGCTAGTCTTGGTCTCATTGCACCGGCATGGCAACCTTTGCCCGATGCCTTGGCCTGTGCTTTCCCCCTTTGCACCAAAGGGGAAACAAGGACACTGCGCAGGCCAGCGGCCGCCTGGTCTTGATCGTCATGGCTTGCGTCACGGGCTCCTCGCGAGGTACCCCTGCCTTGATCTCTCCACCTCCTCGCGAGCCTGCCTGATGAGGCCGCCTTTGATGAAGCTTTCTGGCGTCTGCCCCGCGAGGCTTGGCCCCTCGTGAGGGTTTTGAGCTTGAGCTGATGAAGATGGGCTGCGCTGGGCCCCCACTTGAACCACGCCACAGGCCGCAGGCAGGCAAGTCTGGGGACCCCCGTTCCCAGAACACCGACAGTAGCCCCCGGGCCCAAGGCGCGCCCGGGCTTGGCATAGGAGGAAAGTGAAAGGGCAAGCGTGAAGCGCCGTGGGCCCCAACAGCCTGCGGCTTTGGGCGCCGCGTGGCGATTGATTGGACGTGGGTGTCTGCGCTACCCACGACGCCTCGGCAACCGCCCATCTGACAAAAGAGGTGCTCGGGCCAGACTTACTTGTTTTGTTCTCCTTCGCCTCGCTCCAGATCCCCTTTCTCGCTCTCCTCCTTCTTGCTTCCAAAATCCTCAAGATCTGTCTCAATCCTTCTCATCCGGCATGCCATGGCGCCTCGCAATTCCCCGACCGAGGCCTGGTACTCGCCGGCCCTGGATTCCCCGAACCTGTCGGAGAAGAACCTCGCCCTTACGCGCCTGATGACAATGGCACAGGGAAGCAAGGGGGCGACTGTGCTCAAGGCCGGCTCCGACCAGCCTGAAGCCAAAGGGAGCACCTTCTATCCGCTCTTTGTGAGCGCCATTGTCGCCGGTCTGGTGCCTCCTTTCTCTGAGTTCTTATTTGCTGTTCTCCGCCAATACAACTTGCAGGCTCTGCACCTCCACCCCAACTCCGTTCTTCTCCTGGCAATTTTTGCTTACTACTGTGAGGCTCACGTCGGGGTAAAGTCCTCGGTGGCCTTGCTGCATCACTATTTTTCCCTCCGGGTTTCTGGTGTCCATGTCTCCGCATGTGCGAGCTTCATCGCGTACTCCAATTCCAATGCCATCTCGAAGCCTGGGAAGAGGATCGAAGGCTTCCGGAACAAGTGGGTCATGGTGGTCGTCGGGCGTCTCCACCCCCGTCTGGTGCTGCCTACGGGTCAGCCCAAGGCCGTGGACGCGTGGTCCCGCGCGGAGCTTGTTGACCCCCGTGCGAAGGTGGTGCTGAAGAGGATGGACGCGGACCC
Source organism: Triticum urartu (assembly GCF_056163025.1). Lineage (NCBI taxonomy): Eukaryota > Viridiplantae > Streptophyta > Magnoliopsida > Poales > Poaceae > Triticum > Triticum urartu. The sequence goes on from NC_141873.1 coordinate 372,017,515, forward strand.
GAGGCCAAGCAACTTGGGGGCGGCGAAGCTGACTGGAGCCACGCTCCTGAGGGAGTTCTTGGAGCACCGGGTGGCTCCACTCCAGGAGCACTCGCTCCCGTTGTGGAGGCTTGGGGAAGCGGACGCCGCCTTGCGCCTGAGCTCGGAGGCCCTGACCGACGAGAATCTGGTCGCGGCCCTCCATTCCTTGGTTGGGGGAGACGTGGTGAAGCCGGTGGGCACCCCCGTCCCCCTGTTCCTTCGCGACGACTGGGAGCAGGTGGTGAACGCCATGCCCACCTTCAACGGTGAGGGGCTGGTGTCCGCGGTAGCTCCCGAGGATCTTGCGGCACTGGCGATGGTGGACGTGTCCTCCGGCAGCTCCAGCGAGAGTGAGGAGGAAGAAGAGGCGGAGGAGGAAGAGTCCGTCTTCGAGGCGACTGGCGAGGAGTCGGGGGAGTCCTTCCCTCGGCTCAGGTCTCGGCCCCTCCGCTCCATGACGGATGACGACGATGCCGGCGCCGGGCGAGTAGGGGAGGACTCTCCCTTAGTCACAAGGAATGGCAGGTCGGGGCTGGTTCCCCCAGGGTCCGCTCCGATCCCTGGGCGGTCTGAAGCCAGCCCCAGCCCTCCCGACATGGCTTCTGCTTCCGGGCCTCCCGAGGCTGACCCAAGCTGCAGGCTCTCGTGCTTCAAGTTCGGCCGGAAGTTTCTTGGGTCCGCGAGCGACGACCAGTAAGTGCTTGATTGCCACTTTTCTTGGTTTCTGCCACCGAGGCTTGACGTCCATATTCTCTTGTCAGGTCGGCGCCTGCGGCGAAGAGGTTGAGAGGGGCTTCTGCGGCTCCGCTTGGTGCGAGTCCATCTGCCGGGGCGGTGCCTTCGTCCGCTGGGGAGGAAGATGGCGCGGCTCGCGCCTCCTTGGTCCGATCGTCCTCGCGAGGCTGACTGGGACGCCTTGGCGAGGAGTCAGCCCCCGTGGCCCCACTGACCCTGGAGTCAACTGCGCTCGATGCTGCAGCCGGGGCGTCCAAGGCCCAGGGGGTTCCTTCCTGCCAAGCCGTGATCACGCCACCGTCTTCTTCACCCGCTCCGCCGGTTCGTGCTTATTCTCCTTCCTCTACCGCCGTCCTGGACCAGGTCGCCAGCGAACTGAGCCAGCTGCTGGAGGATCTTCTGAGCGCGGACCCTCGCCTAGCGTCCAGGCGCCTAGAGCTAGCTTCTGGCTGGGCCCGTTCTACTGCCTCTGTCTGAGCAGCGCTGAGCCAGGTCGTGGCGGCCTCCGATGGGGAGAAGCAGGCTGCCAACCAAGCCAAGGCCGCCCGCGACACTGCCCTGGGCGACGCTGTGGCTGCCAAGGCTCGGTGCAAGGAGCCGGAGGTCGAGCTGCAAGGCCTGCGCGACAAGCTCGCCAAGGAGGTCCACGGCCGCCAGGAGAAAGAGAAGGAGATGAAGGCTCGGGAGGTTGCCGTCAAGGACCGGGATGCTAAGCTCGATGACCACCAAGCTGGAGCGGTCGCCGTAGGCGGAGAGGGCCGAGCTGGACGCCAAGGCGAAGGTCCTGGCGGAGGATCGGGTGGCCTTCGTGAAGATGGAGAAGAGGGCTCGTGCCGCGCTGAAGACGGTTTACGAGAGCGGCTTGGAGGAGCTGCTGGCTGGCACGGAGGACGGCCCCACCAAGCTGCTTCCCTTCCTGGTTCGCGCGCTTGAAGATGTCGTAGACGGCCTTAGCCCCATGGCCGAGGCCGAGGCGCGCGCCCTGTCTTCGGCGGCGCTGACGCGTGTCCTCAGCCACGTCTACCTGCGCGACCCCAATGTCGACCTCGACAGCCTGCTGGAGCCCGTGAGCGGCGACCTTACCGCCACTGCCGCCGAGGCCGTGGAAGGCCGAGCCGAAGCTTTGCTGGGAAGGTTCCGCGCCTTTAGCATCTTGCCCGGGCGCGGTGCCGCCAGCTTCGCGGCCCCAGGAGCCGACGCCACTGGAGAGTGATCCCTTCGCGGTTTCTGTCTTGTTTTTATTCCTGCAACATGCACCATGCCTCGTGGAGGCGTTTAGACTTGTGTTTGACGTCGTGAAACAATCTATGGCTTGTAATATTTGCTTTGAATTTCCTAGAATTTGCATTTTTCTCCCCTACTTGCACACGCTCTACGTCGGCAGGGCCCGGCTCCGCGTGTACCTCACCCAGCGTTAGCCCCGACCGGAAACCAGGACGGGACTAAGGAGCGAGGGGCTACGTGGCAAGTTAGGCTCCTGAGTCGCGATTCTCAGGAGTCCCCCTTGACGCACAAGCAACAAGAAGGAAAGGGGGGAATGAGGAGTGGATTGATCGTTCTGCGTCGGTAGGGCCCAGCCCCGCGCGTACCTCACCCAACATTAGCCCCGACCGGAAACCAGGATGGGACTAAGGAGTGAGGACCTATGGGGCAAGTTAGGCTCCTGAGTCGCGATGCTCAGGAGTCCCCCTTGACGTTCAAACGGGTTTCCATACCTTGGCTCCGCTCAGGGAGGGGCGCGTGACGACCAGGTCCGAGGGACCTGGCTGGGTGGCGTGCGCTCGGGCGAGGCCCGGGCGTAGCCCCCATGTCCAGCCCCCTCGCACGGCGCTCCCGAGGGAAGGCGTTGCGATGGTTCCGGACACTGAGCTCTGGGCTCCCTGAGGTTGGTACAGCCGGAGGCCGCCCTCAGTTGTTTATCACCAGCGCGGAGCATAGCGCTTCCGTATGTGTACGGGCATAGCCGCTCCTCGGCAGTGTCGTCAGCCAGCGTGGAGCATCGTGCTTCCACTGGTACGTGGGAGGGGGCTCCCCTCCGGGAGGAGCCCCCGGGGCGTGTACAGCCCCGCCCTGACACGTGGCCGGCACGGTAGGGCTACGAGAGGTGTATCTGGGCACTCGTGAGCCAGTGCGGGACTCACAAGGCCCTACCTCGAGGCAGGTTGCGCCTGGCTCTGGGCCTTTATCAAAGGTGTGTTCCTGCAGTGTGGTTAGAATGCAAATGCTCTACGTCCTCAGGTTCCGGCCCTCGAGCAAGCTCTGCCGCCGCTGGTATGACAGGTCACGATGTCGTGGGTCAAGGCCAGGGGGTGAGGGCTGGAGAGCTAGTAGGGGTCCATGAGTCGCGATGCTCAGGTACCCCCTTTTAACGTGCAAGCGCTTTGCATGAAAGTGGAGAAGTCCGCGATAAGCAGCAGGTGATAATTGAGCGCGAAAGAGCAAATTCATTTTAAGTAGATGCAGGAAAAGCAAACGCTGCAGGGCCAGGCCCGAGCAGCTCGGGGATGATGCAGCCCAAGGGGCGCCCCCAACAAGGTAAGTAAAGAGCATAAGCAAAACGGATACATGCCGCAGGGATGGACCCACGCGGCCTGGGAATGATGCGGCCCTATGGGCGCTCCCAGCTAAAAATGGAACTTAGAAAGATGTCACCTGGTGCCGTTAAAGATGAAGTGATGCTGAAGAAGCGGGCGATGCGTGATGAAGACGTCGACCCTCACGAGCCCCCAGGCCCAGGAACCTCGGGAGGCTCCGGGGGCACAGGTGGGTCTCCGAGAGCCATCTCCATCTCTGTCAGGATTGCACGATGCCTGACCTCCTGAGCCTCCAGAATGCTCCTCAACGGGCGCCGATGAGCGGCGACCGCGTCCGGCAGGCCGAAAGGCATGCGAACATAGCTGTGAGGTGGACCCTCACAGCGCCCCACGCGCTAAGGCCAGAGGCGCTTCTGAGATGTGGCTTGGTTGAGCCCTGGCACGTCGACGCAGACGCGCAGCCCACCATCCTCGCCTGGATGTGGGGCCATGGCGGGCAAGCGGCGGCTGCCGCGCATGACTCTCGACTCCTGTAGCTCCTGAGTGTTGCTTGCGATGAACTCCGGAGCGCTTGATCTTCCTTGCCTTGTACCTTCCTGAGGGAAACGTGCCTGGAAGCACCCCTCCAAGTGGTGCCCGAGCGCCTCCCTCGCGACCTTGGGAAAGTCGGTGGCTGACGGTGTCCTGGACTAGGGGGTACTCAACACGTCATCTCCCGATCTGATAGATTGGGCCGAGGACCCCCGTGGCCGTATACTCATGGGCCAGTTCGGAAAGCTGACGCATACAAGGAATATGCCACAAGACTTGGCGATCAAGACAAGGACTTCTCCCCACCGGCGTATTCGTCTAGGACTCTTGTTAACCTAGGCCTCTAGTGCATTATATAAACCAGGGCCAGGCTAGTTGATAGACATCATACAACAATCATACCATAGGCTAGCTTTTAGGGTTTAGCCTCCTTGATCTCGTGGTAGATCTTCTCTTGTACTACCCATATCATCAATATTAATCAAGCAGGACGTAAGGTTTTACCTCCATCAAGAGGGCCCGAACCTGGGTAAAACTTCATGTCCCTTGTCTCCTGTTACCATCCGGCCTAGACACACAGTTCGGGACCCCCTACCCGAGATCCGCCGATTTTGACACCGACATTGGTGCTTTCATTGAGAGTTCCGCTGTGTGATCGACAAAAGGATCGATGGCTCGCCTGCAGATCAACTGCGACTTCGGCATCTTCGTCACCAGTTCGACTGGTCACCTTGGTTCGACCAAGAATTGCGTCCCGTGTTCGGATCACCATGTTCAGACAAGGGCCTTCATCAAACATCAACTCCGATCTCTATCAAGATCACGGAGGAATCATCTATGGAGCTCGGGGGCTCAACGTCAACATTGCCCTCAAGCGACCGTGCTGTTTTTTTGGACAGCGAACTCGTATCTGCCGCCACCACATCCTTGAGCATCGCTTTGACGATCGCTTTGGTGTAATTGTGTGGAATTGAGTGTATAACAACCCTGGAAAATTTCGTCGAGTTCCGATGGAGGAATCTCTGGCTATCCACGATATACCGGAGCCCTGTCAAATCTGGATGGGAATTTGGATGAGTTTAGGACGTGGTGTCCAGCTTCTAGCTGAGACGTCCTTTGGAAGATCCAACTGTTGATCGGCTGCGGAATTCCTATATCTACCACCTCTCAAAATTTCAGCTCGATCCGACCGTCCAAACTCCGGAAACCTTCCGATTAGTGCATCACTTTTCAGATCTGTTTTCTGCGCGAAAACGAATCCGACCCGATTTCATCTTTTTTATGAACGGGATTTCGGACATCCCTTTTGAAGGAAGTTTTGTATGGGGTATTGTGTTTTGTTCCCGAACACATCCCACTAACTTTAAGATCTTTTGAACATGATCTTCAACATCATGCTGGTGTCAAACTAGTCCGGCAATATTACTCCACGGCTGCCGACCTGCGCTAGACACGTCGTCACTTTAGCCGAGCTCAACTTCTTCGGATCATCATCTCGGCAAGCCGAACAAGAGTCCGGCATCGCGAAGGATAAATCATCATCAACATCGCCACCCCACGGATTACGTGGAGCGGGCATACCGGCATCGCCGCACGGTCGCTTCATCAAGCCGGCATCGACCACGTCATGACCTGCATCGACAAGGCCGCACTATTGCTTCTTCAAGCTGGTGTCCATCACGTCGACCTACTTCGACTCATCGGCTGACGTCGAGGCTTCGACATCTCGGCTGGACCGGGGGCTTCGCCATCTCTTCATCAACCTACTCCGGACACTTCGGCGTCACTAGCCGACCAGCTCCGTCACGTTAGCTGGGCCGAGGGCTTTGCCTCGGCGAGTCAACCTTTACCAGCATTGCCATGCCGTCGTTTTATCGCCCATCAGGCAATGGGTGTGCGGAGCGAGTCCCAATTTTGGGAATCACCTTCCTTCGGATTGCTACAACAAATAAACCAAGTGCTATTAATCCCAGTATTTTTTGCTTGTCTAGGTTCATTTTTCCCAAGGTATTATTATTCTGGTTTGTCCATGATATGTACACAGGTCTATCAAATGGTGACTGAATTAACGACAGTCACATGGTGGTTCGATCAGTTTCCATTAATAGTCCGGCGAACGCCGCATCCGGAGCTTGGACCGACCTGTGAATTCAGGCTTTGCCACGCCTTTACTACATCACGCCGATGCCCTGCATCGACATTGACTTCGGCGCCATGCCATATTTCTTCTATTCCTCACTTTGCATAAATTATTTATTATGCAACATTTTTTAATTATCATTATTACCATTATCTCCGGTTTGCACTATTTTTTGTGCACAGGAAAATGATTCGGGGACTTCGGCGTCACTCTGCCGGTCTGCATTGACCGTGCTATGTCACCACTTCGGCGTGTCGAGCTCTCCGCCCTGCCACCTCGGGACCAGCTTAGGGGATGGAACCTTGCCCCACATCAAGCTCGGACCGCGTCATCAATACCGAACACATTAACCAGCTAAGTCGCTTTCATGCTCAAAGCTTTAATTTCTAACTTGTGTTCGGTTCGACCAAGCATTATACTTTTTTGGAAAAAAGTTGCTTGTAAAAAATTTCCTTGTCCAAACTTTGTTTGTGACGCATAAATTCAAATACCCAATTCATTTGGGGGCTTCCTTCATGAAGCTTTTCCACTTGCATATGATTATACTTGTACGGCTTCGTTCCTTGTTCGTGTATTATGCCACAATATGCACCATATTGACTTAAGCGATTTGCAAGCTGGGTTGCCTCGCTCCTGTGTTTACCTCTATGTTCCCGATTGTTCGGCTAGGGAGTAAAGGGAGCACCTCTGCGATTGTCACGATCGGGTTGCCCGAGCCGGACCTCAGACTGGGTGAAGCCGAAAGCTAGCGCTCTTATAGTTTTCAATGATGGTCGGCACACAACGGAACTCATGAGTACAAAAAATCTATTGCACAAGTCTCATAATAACAATGAGCACCGAAGAAAGGTATCGGTGGGGGTACTATTTTCTTCGAAGATGCTTCTTACACTTCACGGTAATATAGCATAAGTTCCCTGAGCGCGCTTTGTCTGTTACAGCCTTATGGCCTGATTGCCTGGTTATTGGAAACACCGTCGATATTCTCGACCGATGGAGTACATAACACTTTTCGGTCCTTGACCGAAGAGGGAAAAGCTGACGGTCGGTTAAGACGCGTTTAAAGTTTGGTTGAACATAGATATGATATAAGTACTTCGGTACATGCAATCATTCTTCTACCCAAGTCACTTGGGGGCTCTTAAGTTTATTTGATCCGTTTTATAATAAGTGTTCTTCTTCTTAGTCATTGCAAAGTTTTATTATTATTATTTATCCCTCCTTTTTTCGACATGAGTGTGCAGTGACTAGCCGGGGAGCCTAATTTCTCTCTCAAAGCCGCTAGAGTTTAGTTTGCTAAACTAGCCTGATGAGAAGTACTCCACCCTCGGGATAGGAGGTTGAAGCCGTAGGCTGACCCGCTCGAAGTCTTGAGATAGGATGTATCATGTTAAAGCACGACAAAAGCACTTCTTTTTTCTAAGACCAACTTTCGGATTGGCACCGAACACTTGATATTGTTCGGACGTCATGTTTTTACTGACGTTTCTTAGTTTTCCAAGCTTTTTGGCACTTTTAAACTATTTGTGCTTTTCCAGCATTAGTCTCGCAGTGCAACGCCAGACACCTTTAAGGGTTCGGCAAAAACATTCTTAGATATTGCTATATATGCATCGGTTTCGAATTGTGTCTTCGGTCAATAGTTGGGTTACCCGGCTCCTGCACTTGCTTCCTACGTTCTGTTTTGTTTGGCTAGGCGTGCAAAGGGAGAACCACCGCGATTGTGCTTCCAGCTCACATGGTTAAGCACCTCAGTGGAGAAAGCCGAAAACTGACTTTCACAAATAAGCGTAAACTAGTCAGCAATTCGATGACTATGTTAAATGATGGGCCGTTCATAACATCGGCCGAAGTGTTTACGGCTTGACCCCGACTGTCGCCGAACACTACCGGGGCTATTAACTGGCCTCCCAAATTAAATCCTCGATATTTTGCTCTTACATTAGAGCTGAGGTTTAATGATCATGCTTAGCATGACAACCCAAAGAAAGGAACCGATAGCGGGACTATTTTCTTTGGAAGACATTTCTTATGTTAAACAGTAATATAACATATCTCTCTGCGTACCTTTGTTCATGAAACCGTATGGCCAGATTGCCTTGTTTGTTGTAAATCTTTGCCCTCATAAAGGCTTTATAAAGTAGGACAAACACTCCTCGGCTACTAGCCGAGGAGGTGGAAGCCGATGGTCGGTTAACAAAGTTTTGTACAATGCGGATCCGAGCATTAATGATGTAAAGTACTTGGATACATAGAGTCATTACACATAATTTGTGATTTTACTATGGATATTGATCCTTAATTCGGCCACCCGTGCCCGCATTAAGGCTCGGGGGCTACTGGGCTTCGGGCTTATTATTTTCAAATATTAAAGGGGCACATCGATCCCCTGATCTGGTGTTGCCACCCGACCAGTGTCTCGGGGGCTACTGCATTGCCTGTTCAATGCAGAAAATTTTAAGTGCAATACAGTTGCCGAGGAGATTTTGATCCTCAGGTTGGTCGGCCGCACCCAACCTGAGTCTCGAGGACTAAGAACACTGCTTTTTGTGTCCCAAAGTATTCTGCCGAGCTAGGACTTGATCCTCAGGCCAATTTTGCAAATCAACCTGAGTCTCAGCGGCTACTGGGATCAGCGGTCTTACGTCATCCTTCAGGTGCATCTCGGGTTTTAGACCGATACACACCTTGAGGGCTACTGGCCATATATCTCAGCAGAGAATAAATTGCAATAATAAAAAATATATTGATAAAAAATCGGCCCACATTCGGGGTGGTGCACCACCTCGGGAGCAGTCTGGCATAAAGCTCGGGCGCTAGTGGCGGGCTCCATAGAGGGCATTTCCGGCATTAAGCTCGGTTAAACTCCTTCAAACTTTTTTGAACCAAGGTGATATGACACCTCGGATATAGTACGGCGTTGGAGCTCGGATACAGTCCGGCGTTGGAGCTCGGATACATAGTCCGGCGTTGGAGCTCGGATACATTCCGGCGTTAGAGCTGGGAAGTGGTCCGGCATTGGTGCTCGGCTGCAAAAGATACCTCGAATACAGTCCGGTGTTAGAGCTCGGACGCAAGAGGACACTGCCTCCCGGGAACAACTTCAAACCCGAGGTGTGGCATTAAGATAATAAGGCATTGATAAAGGACGGAAACTTAAAGGGGCTCCTCGGATACCCGGCGTATAAACTCGTCGAATGCATTTCGGCGATCCTCAAAATCGAAGATGAGAAGATTTGTTGAACCAGTTTTCAAGACCGACGACCGAAGATGAAGAACAGTTCGGAAGAATCGAGGAGCGTACCTAACTTGAAGACCAGTTCAGGGGGCTACTGACGGTGTCCTGGACTAGGGGGTACTCAACACGTCATCTCCCGATCTGATAGATTGGGCCGAGGACCCCCGTGGCCGTATACTCATGGGCCAGTTCGGACAACTGCTGCATAAAAGGAATATTCCACAAGACTTGGCGATCAAGACAAGGACTTCTCCCCACCGGCATATTCAGCTAGGACTCTTGTTAACCTAGGCCTCTAGTGCATTATATAAACCAGGGCCAGGCTAGTCGATAGACATCATACAACAATCATACCATAGGCTAGCTTTTAGGGTTTAGCCTCCTTGATCTCGTGGTAGATCTACTCTTGTACTACCCATATCATCAATATTAATTGAGCAGGACGTAGGGTTTTACCTCCATCAAGAGGGCCCGAACCTGGGTAAAACTTCGTGTCCCTTGTCTCCTGTTACCATCCGGCCTAGACGCACAGTTCGGGACCCCCTACTCGAGATCCGCCGGTTTTGACACCGACAGTGGCTCTCCAAGAAAGAGCCTCCGAGCCCTACCTGAGGAGGGCGCCTTGCGTGCCTTCCTATGCGAGAGAGGGTGGCCCTCCCTAATTGGGCGCAGATCCTGACCCAACACCTCCGGAGCCGCCTGCCTCCCGATGGCTTGGGCCAGGCGAAGCCTTCTTCTTCTTGGGGGTCGCCTCGGGAAGTCTTCCGTTTCCGCTATCCGGGTCTTCTATTGCTGCGGCTTGGAACGCGCGCTCAAGTGAACACACTGCATCCCTTTCCTCACAGGGTGCAGTGATGACTCCACCGCTTCCTGGCATCTTGAGGACATTTTATCCATGGTGAGTCATTGCCATGAACTTGGCCAGGGCTGGGTACCCCAGGATGGCGTTGTATGGCAGACGGATGTGGGCGACGTCAAAGTCGATGAGCTCGGTGCGGTAGTTGTTGCGCTGCCCGAAGGTGACTGGAAGGCGAACCTGCCCTATCAAAATAGTGAAACCATCAGTGACTCCTGAGAAGGGCTTGGTTGGCTGAAGCTAATCATACGGCACCTGGAGATTGTCGAACGTCTCGACGGACAGAACGTTGAGTCCTGCTTCGCCGTCAATGAGGGTCCTGGTGACCTGCACGTTGCTGATGACTGGGGAGCAAAGCATAGGGAGGACTCCGGCTGTTGCCGCGCACTTGAGCTGATCCGCTGAGCTGAACGTGATAGCGCACGCGGACCACCTGAGAGGGCGCGTGGCCTCAAGCTTGGGGAGGACTGCATTCACCTCGCGAGCAAGCTGCTTGAAGATGCGTTGTGAGGCTGGGGCCTGCGCGCCACCCAAGATGCAAGCGATTGCACGCGGCTCCTGGAAGCCCCCAGCCCCCTCGTCCTGATGTTGGTATTCGTTCCTCCTTGGCGGTGGCGGCAGAGGAGGAAGGCCTGCGTTGCCGTGCGAGCGATCCTCACGAGGCTGATCTCTCCAGCCTCCCTCGCGAGGCTGGTCCTGCCAGTGATCCTCGCGAGGTCGGTCACGCCACCCTTGGCGAGGGCCACGGTCTTCCCATCGTCCGCCACCTCTTCCTCCTCCTCAGCCATAGCCCCTGTCGTTGCGCTCGGGGCGTCGGCCGACACGTCCATCTCTCACGGCCCTGAGGTCTTGACACTCGTTGGTGTTGTGGGTGTGGAGGTCGTGGTACACGCAGTACCGGCTGCCTTTGGATGACTTAGGCTGATCCCTGCCTCGCTTGGTGTCTGGCTCCGTTGCAAGCACGGCAGCCCCCTTGCACTTCACGTCCTTGGCCTTATGCTTCTTCTCTTCTGGGTCGGCAGCCGGGAGCTCGAGGAGGGAAAGGCGCCCTTCCTCAGCCCTGGCGCATTTGGTCGCCAAGTTGAACAGCTCCAGGGATGTGCATAGGTCTTCATGGATTGCTAGCTCCTCCTTCATCTTGACGTCGCGTACACCATCGGAGAAGGCCGAGATGATAGCTTCTTCAGTCACCTTGTGGATCTTGAGGCGAGCGTTGTTGAAGCGCTGGATGTATTTCTGCAGGGTTTCCCCTTGCTGCTGCTTGATGCGGCGCAGATCGCTCATGGCCGGGGGCCGGTCGCGAGTAGCCTGGAAGTTGGCGATGAAGCGAGTGCGCATCTCGTCCCAGGAGGAGATTATGCCAGGAGCCAGGTTTAGGAGCCAGGTGCGGGCCCCGTCCTTGAGCGCCATGGGAAACCAGTTCGCCATGACCCTTTCATCTCCGTTGGCGGCTTCGATGCATAGCTCGTAGAGTTGCAGGAACTCCATAGGGTCCGCCGTGCCATCGTAGCGAGGTTGCAGGTCAGGCTTGAACTTGCCTGGCCATGTGACGCGCGTAGCTCGGGGGTGAGGGTGCGGTAGCCTGCTATGGCCACCGGAGCCTTTTGCTGGTACTGGGCTTGCTCATGGGGATTACCACGCGCCGCCGCTTGGAGCAGCGCGGGGTCTTGGCGTGGAGGTGCAGGGATGCGATCTTGGCGCGCCGGCACCGGGAGCGTGCAAGCGCCTTCTTGGGTACGAGGAATCTCTTGGCAGCCCCTTTCTTGCTGCGCAGGCGCTGGACGCGGAGGGTCTCGCCCCGGGGCTGCGCACCTTGGAGCCAGGGCCCCTCCTTGGGGAGGAGGTGGTGGAGGCACCTCCTGATCCTCGCCTCCTGCGCGGAATGGAGGGCGAGGCAGCGAGAGGGACGGCAAGGGGGAGCCCCCTGCGGCACTAACGAGCTCGGAGATGCGGGCGAGCCAGTCTTCGTAGAGGTCGTCGACAGGGCGGTAGTGCAAGAGTTCTCTTGCCAGGAGCAGCGCGGCGTGCGCGTCCGTGGGGGCGCGACGGGCGTGGGACGACGAAGCGGCTGGAGTCAGCGACGGTGTGGTGGTGCGGCCTTCCCGCCGTACCGAAGGATGCTGGGACGAGGCCTGCTACTCGTTCCCCGCTGGGCCGGTGGCGGCGTTGGCGGCTGGCGACGGGGAACGACGAGGGCGTCCACCGACGGGCGCCGTATGGGCGACGCGGGTGGCGAGAGCAGCCCGGCGCTCAGCGCGAGCCCGTCGAGCGTCAGCCATGGACACGACGGAAGAACACACGTGAACGGTGGAAGAAAGATTCCGGCGCACCCCTACCTGGTGCGCCAAATGTTTGATTTCGGATTCCGGCAGACCCTTGAGGTTCGAACACTGGGGTGCACGCGGAGATCTCTCCCCTACCAATCTACGTCCAATCTCCTCGCGTGATCTAAGCTGGAAACAACGAACAACACAAGGGACACAAGGTTTATACTGGTTGGGGCCACCGTTGTGGTGTAATACCCTACTCCAGTGTGTGGTGTGGTGGATTGCCTCAGGGGCTGATGATGAATAGTACAAGGGAAGAACAGCCTCGCGAGAGGTGTTCTTGAGCTGGTGCGATGAATTGCTAGGGTGAGTTCAGTCGCCTCTCTCTCTCTCTGCTAGGGCTCTACTAGATTTCTGGATGTTTCAGGGTTTTCTGGATCTCTTTCTTGCCATCTTTCTACTCTGTGGTGGCTAGCCCTATTTATAGAGGCCCTGGGCCTCTCCCCAAATAATGAGCGGGAAGGGCGCCAACAATTGGCCATTTTGAAGGGGAACATATAGTACAAGTTATCCTGACCAAAGGTGGTCTTCGGCTGCCAAAAGCACTGGTGATGATGCTGTCTTGGGCTCCACGGTGACCTCCGTCCTGCCGCTCTGCTGGTCTTGGTCTCGTTGCATCGGAATGGCAACCTTTGCCGGATGCCTTGGCCTGTGCTTGCCCCCTTTGCACCAAAGGGGAAACAAGGACACTGCGCAGGCTGGCGCCCGCCTGGCGCCCGCCTGGTCTCGATCGTCATGACTTGCGTCAAGGGCTCCTCGCAAGGTACCCCTGCCTTGATCTCTCCGCCTCCTCGCGAGCCTGCCTGATGAGGCTGCCTCTGAGGAAGCTTTCTGCTGTCTGCCCCGCGAGGCTTCGCCCCTCGCGAGGGTCTTGAGCTTGAGCTGATGAAGATGGGCCGCGCTGGGCCCCCACTTGAACCACGCCGCAGGCCGCAGGCAGGCAAGTCTAGGGACCGCCGTTCCCAGAACGCCGACAACACTTGTGCTTCAAAGTAACACTTGCGCAAACTTCGTCGGTGCATCCAGACCCCGTGATATGATACGCTCTTTCACACATAAACCTCCTTATATCTTCCTCAAAACAGCCACCATACCTACCTATTATGTCATTTCCATAGCCATTCCGAGTTATATTGCCATGCAACTTTCCACCATTCCGTTTATCATGACACATTCATCATTGTCATATTGCTTAGCATGATCATGTAGTTGACATAGTATTTGTGGCAAAGCCACCGTTCATAATTCTTTCATACATGTAAGACTTGGTCCATTACATATCCCAGTACACAGCCGGAGGCATTCATATAGAGTCATCTTTTGTTCTAGTATCGAGTTGTAATCATTGAGTTGTAAATAAATAGAAGTGTGATGATCATCATTTTCTAGAGCATTGTCCCAAGTGAGGAATTAAAAAAAAGAGAAAGGCCATAAAAAAGAGAAGGCCCAAAAAATGAGAGAAAAAGAGAGAAGGGACAATGTTACTATCCTTTGCCACACTTGGTCTTCAAAGTAGCACCGTAATCTTCATGATAGAGAGTCTCTTGTTTTGTCATTTTCATATACTAGTGGGAATTTTTCATTATAGAACTTGGATTGTATATTCCAACAATGGGCCTCCTCAAGTGCCCTAGGTCTTCGTGAGCAAGCAAGTTGGATGCACACCCACTTAGTTTCTTTTGTTGAGCTTTCATACATTTATAGCTCTAGTGCATCCGTTGCATGGCAATCCCTACTCCTTGCATTAACATCAATCGATGGGCATCTCCATAGCCCATTGGTTAGCCTCGTTGATGTGAGACTTTCTCTTTTTTTGTCTTCTCCACATAACCCCCTCATTATATTCTATTCCACCCATAGTGTTATGTCCATGGCTCGCGCTCTATATTGCGTGAAAGTTTATAAGTTCGAGATTACTAAAGTATGAAACAATTTCTTGGCTTGTCATCGGGGTTGTGCATGATGAGAGCATTCTTGTGTGACAAAAATGAAACATGACTAAACTATATGATTTTGTAGGGATGAACTTTCTTTGGCCATGTTATTTTGTGAAGACATAATTGCTTAGTTAGTATGCTTGAAGTATTATTATTTTTATGTCAATATGAACTTTTGTCTTGAATCTTTCGGATCTGAATATTCATGCCACAATTAAGAAGAATTACATCAAAATTATGCCAAGTAGCACTTCGCATCAGAAATTCTGTTTTTATCATTTACCTACTCGAGGACGAGCAGGAATTAAGCTTGGGGATGCTGATACGTCTCCAAGGTATCTATAATTTTTGATTGCTCCATGCTATATTATCTACTGTTTTGGATGTTTATGGGCTTTATTATACACTTTTATATCATTTTTGGGACTAACCTATTAATCCAGAGCCTAGTGTCAGTTTCTGTTTTTACCCTGTTTTAGGGTTTCGAAGAAAAGGAAAATCAAACGGAGTCCAATTGACCTGAAACTTCACGGAACTCATTTTTGGAAGGACATAAGCCAAGAAGACTTGAAGTGCACTTAAGGGAAGCTTCGAGGAGGCCACGAGGTAGGGGGGCACACCCTCCACCCTCGTGGGCCCCTCGTGGCCCCCCTAACGTACTTCTTCCGCCTATATATCTCCATATACCCTAAAAACATCCGAGAGCACAATAGATCGGGAGTTCCGCCGCCAGAAGCCTCCATAGCCACCAAAAACCAATCTAGACCCGTTCTGGCACCCTGCCGGAGGGGGCAATCCCTCTCCGATGGCCATCTTCATCATCCCGGTGCTCTCCATGACATGAAGGTGTTATTCTAGTACGAACTCTAGGGCTGTTTTGTGACACTTATAGGAATTGCCCAACGGATTGATCGGAAAGAATAACTTTGAGGTGGTTTCGTACCCTACCATAATCTCTTCGTTTGTTCTCCGCTATTAGTGACTTTGGAGTGACTCTTTGTTGAATGTTGAGGGATAGTTATGTGATCCAATTATGTTATCATTGTTGAGGGAACTTGCACTAGCGAAAGTATGAACACTAGGCCTTGTTTCAACACATTGCAATACCGTTTATGCTCACTTTTATCATTAGTTACCTTGCTATTTTTATATTTTCAGATTACAAAAACTATTATATACCATCCAAATACCACTTGTATCACCATCTCTTCGCCGAACTAGTGCACCTATACAATTTACCATTGTATTGGGTGTGTTGGGGACACAAGAGGCTCTTTGTTATTTGGTTTGCAGGGTTGCTTGAGAGAGACCATCTTCATCCTACGCCTCATACGGATTGATAAACCTTAGGTCATCCACTTGAGGGAAATTTGCTACTGTCCTACAAACCTCTGCACTTGGAGGCCCAACAACGTCTACAAGAAGAAGGTTGTATAGTAGACATCAAGACCACCTAGGAGAGAGGTGGGCTTGGCCCTGGTTGTTGTCCGCGGTTATTTCAAAATAACATGCTTAAGGAGATTTGGGTATTTGATCTGAGTCTGGCCACTGGCCTATACGCACTAACCAACTACGCAGGAACAGTTATGGGCACTCGACGTCGTGGTATTAGCCGAAGCCTTTGTGACGTCAGCGACTGAGCAGCGCGCGGTGGGTTGGACTGGAATGCCTGCTCTTGTATAAGGGAGGCTAGGTTTGCTCGCCGGCCGCGTACGCAACGTGTAGGTGTGCAATGGGCGATGGGCCCAGACCCCTGCGCCATAGGATTTAGACTGGCATGCTGACCTCTCTGTTGTGCCTAGGTAGGGCTGCGACGTGTTGATCTTCCGAGGCCGGGCATGACCCAGAAAAGTGTGTCTGGACAAAGGGGATCGAGCGTGTTGGAAATGTGGTGCACCCCTGCAGGGAAGTTAATATATTCGAATAGCCGTGATCTTCGGTAACAGGACAACTTTGAGTTGTACCTTGACCTTATGACAACTAGAACCAGTTACTTAATAAAACACACCCTTCCAAGTGCTAGATACAACCCGGTGATCACTCTCTAACAGGGCGACGAGGAGAGGATAGCCGGGTAGGATTATGCTATGCGATGATTCTAGGTTAACTTACCATCTACTCTCTTCTTCTACTGCAAGATGGAGGTTGCCAGAAGCGTAGTCTTCGATATGACTAGCTATCCCCCTCTTATTTTGGCATTCTGCAGTTTAGTCCACATATGCTACCCCTTTCATTGATACCAATGCATATGTAGTGTAGCTCCTTGCTTGCGAGTACTTTGGATGAGTACTCACGGTTGCTTTGCCCTGCTTTTCCCCCTTTCTATATCCGATTGTGGCGACCAGACGTTGGAGTCCAGGAGCCAGACGCCACTGTCGATGATGACTGCTACTACTTGGGAGGTGCCTACTACTACGTGCAGGCCATTGACGACGACCAGGAGTAGTTTAGGAGGATCCTAGGAAGGAGGCCTGCGCCTCTTTCGATCTGTATCCTAGTTTGTGCTAGCCTTCTTAAGGCAATCTTGTTTAACTTATGTCTATACTTAGATATTGTTGCTTCCGCTGACTCTTGTGTGTTCGAGCATTTGTATTCGAGCCTTTGAGGCCCCTGGCTTGTAATATAAAGATTGTATTATTTTATTTGTGTCTAGAGTTGTGTTGTAATATCTTCCCATGAGTCCCTGATCTTGGTCGTACACATATGCGTGTATGATTAGTGTACGGTCAAATCGGGGGCGTCACAAGTTGGTATCAGAGCCGACTGCCTGTAGGAATCCCCCTTTCCATCTACTTGGCCGAAGTCGAGTCTAGACATTGCAAAACTTTTACTAACATGGTTGTGCGGCTTATGGGCCCACGTCGCCATTGGGTGGTATTAGGATATTTTATTCCTCGACCTATACTCTGAGGTTCTGGTCTATCTTCTATTTGGGTTAAATGATTTTACTAATTATAACTCTAGGTTCTCGTTACTACTTCCTCCCAGAGAACCCCTCAGTCCAGATGATTGCTCCTTGCATCAAAAGATTCCGAAGATACTCTCTGATGTTATCCCGAGAACTTGTGTTCGTCGCGTTTGCAATTCCCCTTCCACCGACAACCCTATGGATAACTACATGCACATGCCATTCCTACACTCATCCCCAGTTGGTCTTGTTATTACAAGATACCCTGAAATACTCGTTGTTGTTCTGAGAATCCTTATGCCTACTGCCTGGCAATTCCTTGTCACCTGAATACACCTACAAATTAATCCTCACACACACCAAGGATTTGTTTCTCCCCAGTTGTTCATGTGTTTCACCAAAGTCTTCGAAATACTAATTGATCTTTCGAAAATCCTCAACCGCCAGTTGTTCTTAAAATACTTGCTTGCTTGCATTATGGTTAATCCCATAAGTATACTAATCTTAGTGGCATCCTTGGTCACTATAATTCTTGAGTCCATTGATTCAATAAGTTGCGAATGTTCACAATCATCAGTCCAGTCCTAGGATTATCCTTCCGGCTTAGACGTCATTTTAAACATGAGCTGGATCTCGACCAATCAAATTTCCATCGATTGTACCCCTAAGGCTATTCAACTTATCCATCCCTAATCAGAGCATTGCTTCTGATCCCTTGTATTGGAATTCATAATTCCCTTTGCATTTAAGCTTTGAGTTAGTAAGTTGTTTCCATAATCTGACCTCCTTGCATTCTTTCTTTGTCTGGTTGAGTACCGATGCTCACATCAGATCCCTTGTGGACCACCAGACCCTTTGTCGGATTTTATCCGACAGTGTCATTCATATTGAATAACCTTGTGAGCCTTCCATGGGTATATAATGCCTTTGGTAAATTGTATCCTCTGCTTTGTGAACCATTCTCTACATTCAAGCTTGTATTATTTACTCCGAAGTTTGTGGTATATGTTCCTAAGATGCCCTAATGGGTTGGACCTATGCCTTCCCTAATCCGTGTGAACCCGAAAGATTTCACGGGTCAGACTTATCTGGTATTGCACCACGTAAAATCTTTCAACAACTAATGTCATTTTCGAAATAAGAGAGGTGAATGAAAGGTTATGCATTGAACAAGTGGGAGTCGACCTTGAACCCTGTGTTCATGCCCATGGACACGATGTATACCTTATCATGGAAGCTTCTCTTAAAATAATTATCCCCTTGCTATAAGTTCATTTTGTATCTGTGGATGTGGTTCCGACCATGTTTCTCCTTGATTCCATTTCTCTTGCAAGTTTGAGCACTTGTCTTATGCAGAGAAATACCCTAGTCCAACCTCTAATTTGAACTGTCGTCGAGTATTACCCCCTGGTATCTCGAGATTATCATGGAACTGCATAACTTCTTATGAGTTCTTCATCAAGTACTACGTTCTCACCGATTCCAATTTTTCACAGGCTCTGAGTTATTAAACACTCAAAGACACTGATAACCGAACCAAGCCCGCGCTACAGTTCAACAACTCTTAGTAATCTTCTTTATGTACGAGTTTGTAACCGATCACGTCATTCCTAGCCTGTTTGGCTATATCATTGCCGTGATGATTTTAACTGTGCTACATGGTCCTTATTCCCGGAGCACCACTTTCGATGATGAGCTAAGCTTACATCAATTTTCCTCGTCTTATCATTTTGCCTTGTACATATATAGCAAGCTTGATTTTGAGTTTGTGTCACACCCTTGGTTCCCATAACATTTCGCTTCATCATTCCATTGACTTGATGTCATCGCCGATCGGTTACATCTTCTTGAAACCTCTCAACAACTATGTTGTGATCATCATCAACATTCTGAGGTCTTCCAAGATATCTATCGAATTTTGATGAGAAATACCATCCTTTGCCCTCGATGATTTGTGTTATCATCGACCACTTTATTGCCTTCCGTTCAACACAAACTTGATCGTGTTTTGTGTTATACTTTGAGTTCCTTGCTATCCATCAATTGTTCTTCTTTACCTTAGAGTATTACCATCTTTTATGTCAGGAATGTCATGAGAATTTCACCACCTCTTGAGAATTTTGGATACAAGTGCTACTTTTCACCATCACCATTCTTTCTTGGTCCCCATGTTGTTTCTAACCGGAAAACCGACAATTGAACTATGATGTGCGACTTCAAAACTTCTAGCAACACTATTGCTTTGGAGTTAATGGTCGACAGTTCCTTCTTAGACTATTATTTATTGAATTGCCATTCTAGCATTGATCATGCTACCTAAACCCGTATCTCGCGTGCACCTTTCAACCAATGTTTAATTGTGTATGTTTTCCTCAAGCATACATCAATATAACATTGGATCTGACAAATGTTTTCTCCTTGTTCTCATAATTGTGGGAATCCGTCTTTTTGGAAACCTCGATGAATTGTCACTGAATCCATCAGCCACCTTTTCATCCTCCTATTGGTTTTAATGATGAACTCTTGTTTCAGAACTTGCTTCCATAGTTCATTTCCCGAGAATCGTATAATGTCATCTCGTTAATTGCGTTGCGCCTTTTCTTTCTCAGGCATCCCGAGTCTGAGGTATCCTGACACCAATCAGATCTGAATCTCGGTAAGCTATGATGGTTGGAACGTTTTCCAAGAGTTATAACATTGGTATTTATATGACCCGGTAAAATGATGTCATGCCCAGCACACCTGGCCGGAGGACCTATTGTTATAGTTTCCTTTTTAACATGGTTATCCATTCTCCCCTGAAGAAATTGTAAGATTTATTCTACAAATTGTTCTTGATGGATCCTTTGTGTATCCAAAGTCCGACCTTTGCTTGAATACCATGTCAATGCTATCTCGAAGCATGTCTGTGGTACTTCGATCTTCCATATGAACATTTGAAGCACAATGCTGATTTTTCTTTATCAATTATTCAAACACCTTGTATGGGTAATGACATGAAATTTCTCTCCCCTTACCTAAAGGGTTTTCTACATTATATCCTATCACGGATATCATGCTCTACTTGTCCTTGGGAAGGATATACCCCTGAAATATGTGTGTAAACACATTTTCCTTTCCATTGTTTTGTTTAATCTGATAATCATATTTTCCTTTCCATTGTTTGGTTTAACCATTCTTGTGATCTATATGATCCAAGCAGTAATATTCTTCTGCTTATGTAAACACCTTGGTGTAGAAACCTTGTCAGAAAGACCCTATTACTATTGTTGTTGACATTCCGGTAACCATCGATGGACGAGAACTTTGCCTATTGGTCCGCCTCGTTCAGCGAGCAGGAAGATGGTTCTCTTCGTCCCTCGCCCTTGGTACCGACGTTGTTGACGACATGACTGACATGCTATCCGCTGACATGTCTTGCCTACATGGTCATGCAAGATGTCACCACCCTTCCTACCGTTAAATCACATGGTGGGCCCATAACCCACAGCTCCCAGGATCGAAACCTGACTCTCGTATACACCTCTAACTTTGAAGTTATTCCT
Organism: Triticum urartu; assembly: GCF_056163025.1. Taxonomy (NCBI): domain Eukaryota; kingdom Viridiplantae; phylum Streptophyta; class Magnoliopsida; order Poales; family Poaceae; genus Triticum; species Triticum urartu. The sequence continues at coordinate 372,038,287 of NC_141873.1, forward strand.
CGCGCTTGACTTCGTATGTAATTCACGGGGTCACTTTCCCAGTAATATATTATGGTATCAGACGCAATATTTATTCTCGTTGCTCTGAACCCCTTTCATGCCTTGTGTCAGGCATCGATCGATTGCGTGCCCGCTCGAAACTTCCCATGATACCTCCTTACTTTGCTCTCGATATTTCTTAAGTTTCAATTCGAGAGTTACTTTCTGCCACCTTCCCCGATGTTATCTACCAGATAGTCTACCTTGCAGAGGTCCATTCTTCCGGTATACGCCCTTATTATTTCGTAATTACGACGGAGATCCCGAAGAAAGGATACCTACTTCATCATGATGACCTGAAGCAGAGAAATAAATACAGCAACATAATGGATTGACCTCTTCGAGAAGAGCAACCAAGACCGAGGAGGTCCGTTAGAATTTCATAACCAGATCTTTCCCCTTACACACCTCTTAAATCTCGGGAAGAAATTTCTTGTAGTAGAGGAGAATTGTGATGCCTGGATAATTAAGCTACAGTAATCCCACGTTAATGATGCCACATCACCTCGGTTATTGTTGCTAATATCATGTTAGTATGAAACCGATTCAAATTCAAGCAAACAATAAAAGTTTTCAAATACTAAAACTAAAATGCTCAATAAATAGTAGATAAATCAGAGGCAATTATAAAATGGTAACTAACATTAAATGAATTAGTTAAGTGACTTAAACAACCTCAAATAGTGGCTGAAAACATTACTTGATAACCTTTTAATTAATCTAAATCTAATATGAAATAGTATTTCACCCAAACTAGTTTTTGGTGCTAGGATCTAGTGCACTGCAATTTATGAGCTAGCTCCCATATTTTATAAAAATCAATTAGGTGCTAAACATTTTTGAAAACAGAAAATATAGAAAAAGGAAAAGAATAAAAACAAAAAAGAAAACAAAAAAGAAAAAAAACACCACCCCCCACTGGGCCAGTCGGCCCAGCTGCTAGCCAGGCTGGCTCAAACCGGCCCAGGTGGCGCCCCCACTCCCCCATAACCCCTTGGGAAACCGAACCCTAGCCCATGTCACCCACCCCCACACGATCCGCTTATTCTCCCTCTGTCTCTCCCCCCCGATTCAGATCGGGGGAAATGCCCCCGTCGCCGCCCCATCGCGCCTCCATCCCCCTCAGCCACGCCACCTCACCGGCGCCGCACCTCCCGGCCTCCTTCCTCCCCCTCGTGCACCGCGTCGTCTTCCTCGAGCTCAGCGCGCGCTCCGCCCGTGGCCGCCCCGACCCTGTCATCGCAACCACGTCGCCTCGCCGAACCGCCACCACTGTCGCCCGAGGACCTCGCTGGAGCTTCCCCCGCCGGACCGCCTCCTCCTCCTCAACGGCCTGCCTCCTCTTCGTCACCGTCGTCCCCGACGTCCTCCTCGACCCCCGCTGCCTGATCCCCTACCGCCCCGGTGAGCCTTCGCCTCGCTCCTCCCCTCCCCTCTGTCCCGCGCTCGCGCGCCCTGCGATCGTCGCCTCAGCCACCACACACAGCGCCCCGTGCACGCCCGCTGTCGTGCTCCGCTCCCGCCTCTAGCTGCCTCTCCCTCCCCGCTAGCCCTTGCTAACGGCCTCGCCGTGGCCCTCGCCCCCACTGGCCGCGTCGATCGCCTCGTGCCCCTCCTTGCCTCCCCCTGTTTCTCCTCCCTCGCAGCCACTGCTGTGCCCCGGTGAGTCCGTGCGACGGCTGTGCCCCGCGCCCACTGCACTCCTGTCGGTGTACTAGAGTAGGGTTACCCTAGTATCCCGAACTTGTGCACGGGCAGTCGCAGCATCCCGCGGCAAAGCTTGCCGAGTGACCGCCAAGACCCTCCGCGGCTACTTTGGAGCCATTCAAGAACAAAGTGTCCAAGCCAAGAAGACAAGACCCCGGCAAGAGGAGCTTGCCGGGAAGGCTAGCAAAAGCATCCAAAGACCCCGGCAAGAGGAGCTTGCCGGGAAGGCCGCCTAAGGCACTGCAAGGAACTTGCCGCGGCGCACCACGCGTCCCGGCAAGGCCCGGTGAGCGACAAGATCCCGAACACGACAAGACGACGACCGCGGCAAGGAGCTTGCCGCGGGAAACCCCCACTTCGTGCCCGCGCTCCGGCACACCCGCCAACGTGTCGCTCTAGGACCCTCCCAAGCACACGTGGCGGGAGGCCGTGCAGCTAGGGGTGCGCGGTGGCAAGCAGGCGCTGACAAGATAACCATCGTGGCAAACGGTGGCGTCCCTAGCGGTCCCTTTCGGTACTGTTTAGGCGACACAGACGGGCAGTTAATGCCCTTGTCCCCTGCCGCCAGGGGTAGGTACGATACACTGTACAAGTAGTTGTACCAACCACCATTCTTCCGTTTTTTCCCTTTCGTCTATGTTGCCACCTGTCGGTGACCCCTTGAGCATATAAAAGGAGGCCTGTGCGCAACGTGGGGGGGAGGGCCAGTGGGAACACTCACGCTCGGTCTTGCTAGCCGCCGGTGTGTACTGTAGCACTCCGCGCTCCCGAGCTAGAAATCAATACAAACCACAAAGCAGGAGTAGGGTTTTACGCATCCGTGCGGCCCGAACCTGGGTAAATCGCTCGCGTGCTTCGCCTCGATCTGCTCTTTGCGCGACCTCCGCCCCCGCGGAACCGAAAGCGACCCGGTCCGCCGGTCCCATAGGTGCCCGTGGATCAGCACCCCGGCATCTCCGGCACGCCAGGTAGGGGGCGTCGAAGTTGTGTGAACCAGATCCGGCGTTCTTGCGAGCTAGATCTTCATCATCTTCATCAACATGCCCCCGAACAAGAAAGTTTCGGAGGCAGCTGCTCCGTCCGCGCCGAGCCAGCCACCGCCGGAGCAAACGGTCGGTGGGGCAGGTGCCGGTGGAAGGACACGCATCGACGAGGGAACTCACAGTGCTGCCAGGTCCCAGGACAAGGCTGCGCTGCCCATCGGCGGCGTAGCCGGCTCCCACAATGACCGGGCGCACTCCAAGACCTCGGCGTCCGTGCATGCACCGCGCCTATCTCAGGAGGCGCGGGACCGGCAGCGTCATGGTACTGACGGTACCATGCGTTCGCTAGATCAGGATCGAGCTGGTGGATCTCGGAGCGCCTAGGACCACCTTGCACGTCAACCTGCTGGCGCGAGCGAAACACGGTCGCCTGGACGAGATACTACTCCTTCTAACGTAGTTAGAAGTCCGAGCATATCCCGCTCCTCGCACCGTTCGCCACCGCCACCCGCAACAGAAAAGCTAAGTTGCCAAGGTTTGAGCCATCAGATTTTTAAAAAAAAATTAAGTTATCTCCCTTGAACGACCGCACTTTGTATGGAAAACCTGTGCACGGAGGAACCAGCTCTTAGCTAGTTGCGCCCTTACTTCGTTTCGAGTCCGCTCAACGACTTAAGTGAGCTGCTACCGCCCTCACTTTGCTTCGAGTCCGCTCAGCAACTTAAGTGAGCCGCTAGCGCCCTTACTTTGCTTCGAGTCCGCTCAGCAACTTAAGTGAGCTGCAACTAGTTGCGACAAGGTTTCTTGCCGGTAGCGGCACCGCCAGCAGGCTGCTGACGTTCCGCACTCAGCGCTCGCGGCTCGGGTGCCTGCACCGGCAAGTTCCCTAAAAGCGTAGGGCAAAAACATACAAAGGAAGGAATCAAGTAAAGGGAGTAATGTGAGGAAGGCGACCTTGTTCTTCGGCACGTTCATTCCGCCAAGAATTCCAACAAGTTGACGCCGAAGTGGGAAGGCCCTTACCGGGTGAAGCGAGTCACAAGGCCTGGCGTTGTCCGCCTTGAGACCGAAGATGGCGTACCAGTGAGCAACTCCTGGAACATCGAGCATCTTCGTAAGTTTTACCCGTAAGGCGCGGTTGTCGGACCCTGTCCGGCAACCACCCTTTTGTACAAGTCTTGCCGCTGTTGCATGTAATCCTTTGTACAAAGCCAGGCGCAGACCCTGAGCACAAGTAAATGAAGCGCTGGCACCCCGGGGTTATAGCATGCATGCTAGGTCGAGTCTCGTCCTTGGTTAGGGTTGATAGTGCCTAACAGCGGCTAACCCCTAGCTTAGAGGTTGAGTGTCCGTCCCTTTGCTTTCCTTTCGTTCGCAGGGCCCGCATATCCTGGCCAGACCGCTTGAGGACGAAAAGGAGAAGAAGGACGCGCCAGCACCTGGACCCCGGGAAGCCAGTATTGCTGGGGGCTGCGAGTGCCAAGATTCATCCACGGCAAGCCAGAGTTGCCGGGGGCTGCGATATTAGATAAGTCTTTCGTCCCTCATCATGCATCCTCTTATGGACTGGGGAATGCGAAACCGCGTTTCTTCCCGAAAAATGCCGTGCTCCCTCAACTCTAGGCCCTGGGGCTCGTTCCCGGGGCCAAGTTTGGTCGTAGTCGCGGCAGCAAAGGGATGAAACGAGGAGGCCGCACCCACCTCGTTCCCGCCTCCGTCAAAGGCGTGAGAAAGGTCGAGCGACGTGCGAAGGCGGCAGGGCCTGTTGCCGGGAGATGAAATGTCTGTCCGAGGGATACCAAGGATTTGCTCCTTGGCGTGGGTTCAACCCGCGAGACAAATAACCTGGCAAGCATCCCCTTTTCATTAAAAAAACATCCCACTCAGGTACAGTCCATACAGGATGAAAAACATGAAAGAGAGGATTACAAGTTTTAGATGCAGCTAAGGCCCGAAGGCTTACAAATTAAAAAGATAAGATGCCCGTAATCCCTTTCCTGTCCCTCTCTTCAGGAGGTACGTCAAGGAGGCGAAAAGGGCAAAAGGGGCGCCTAGGCGAGCTACGGGTGCCAGAAGACACCAAGAGAACATCCCGGGGGCCGTCCGAAGGCTGGACGGTGATGGCGGCGCCGGAAGCGGGGCTCGAAGACGGGGCAGTAGGACGTCAGCACGCTGTCGAGGGCACCACGCCCTCGTACTCCGACCTGACGGCCTTGTCGCCAGCCCTCTTCCCCTTCCGCAGCCTCCCTACGCCAGCCGCCCAAGGAGACGACCCCGGGGAGTTCAAGGAGCCGGCGACACGGATGATGGGGTCACCGGTGCCGCACGAAGCGGCGCCCGACACCTGGTCGGACCCGCCATCCCGCCGCCCGCTACCCTCATCGTCGCTGTCGCTCTCCCCCTAGTCACTCTCGCTCGGGGGGGAGCCTTCACTATCGGAGGAGCTGTCCACGCAGCACTTCGCCCGAGTGCCGAAGTACCCGAAGACCTTGACGGAGAGGAGATCGCCCTCCATTAACTTAAAATGGAGGGTAAACCCCTCCATCAGGCTGTGGATACGGGCGAACGTCTTCCACCCTCGATCAAGATACATCACATTAGGGGCTGGGAATACAACGCGGACTCGCGTGCCGCTGATCCCACAGCCCCTCATGTGCAGTCTCAATGTCTCGGGCGGGTCCAACTACATCGCGCTCGCAAACGGAGCTGGAAGCCGGAGGCGACGACGAGGCGCCCGACGTAGCCTGACGAAGAACTCGCAAGGGTCGTCCCCTATATGGACCGCCGTGGGGAGAGGAACCGCCGGAGGAGGCGAAGCTGGCGCGCCACCCCGTCCGCCTCTTCCCCGAGCGCCTCCACCTCGTCCTCGACCTCGTCCATGACCTCGCCCCCTCCCTCTTCCCTTTATGGCTGGCTCTGCCACCACGGGCACGGAAGAGGGAGGGGTGCGCTGTCTGGCGGCGACCCTCGCCGCCACCGATGAAGGGCCAAGGTTCCCTTTCTCCATGGCGAATGAGAGAAAGCGGAGCAGAAGCTGAAGAAAGGAGGAGATGAGAGAGTGCGGGCTCCCGTGCTCCCCTCCCGCTCTTTATAAAGGAGCGATGTGGGGGCTCGGCCGCCCCGCTCAGCGAACCAAGGCACGGGAAGAGCAGGGAGTCGGGGCCGACCCGCTGCCTCTGCTCGCGACGGCCCAGTTTCCCACTTCCACCGTCCGCGACCCCAAGCGCATGGGAGCCACGTGGCGGGGATGCAGAACCAGGGCGACGGACGAGGCGGCCTCGCCCCACCCCATGATCGCGGGGAGTGGACGCCTCAAAAACCGCGCACCGGCCCCATCCAGTAAATGCACCACGCCTACCTCCGTTTAGGGAGGAGGGCATGAACCGTCCCCTTCATCATGGCCTGACGCATGCTCGCGGGGCTTAGCCCCAAGCACGCCGCCCACGTCACCCACAACGCCGCATTTGACGCGTGCCGTTCTGGGCGTGCGCGGTGGAAGCGGAGAGATATGCAGCGTGACCTAGGCCGCGCGTGCCCGTGCACTGTTTTGGGCCTGGCCCAACAGCGCTCGGCACCGTGTCTGGCCCAGGCCCGGGGGCTCCTGTCGGTGTACTAGAGTAGGGGTACCCTAGTATCCCGAACTTGTGCACGGGCAGTCGCAACATCCCGCGGCAAAGCTTGCCGAGTGACCGCCAAGACCCTCCGCGGCTACTTTGGAGCCATTCAAGAACAAAGTGTCCAAGCCAAGAAGACAAGACCCCGGCAAGAGGAGCTTGCCGGGAAGGCTAGCAAAAGCATCCAAAGACCCCGGCAAGAGGAGCTTGCCGGGAAGGCCGCCTAAGGCACTGCAAGGAACTTGCCGCAGCGCACCACGCGTCCCGACAAGGCCCGGTGAGCGACAAGCTCCCGAACACGACAAGACGACGACCGCGGCAAGGAGCTTGCCGCGGGAAACCCCCACTTCATGCCCGTGCTCCGGCACACCCGCCAACGTGTCGCTCTAGGACCCTCCCAAGCACACGTGGCGGGAGGCCGTGCAGCTAGGGGTGCGCGGTGGCAAGCAGGCGCTGACAAGATAACCATCGTGGCAAACGGTGGCGTCCCTAGCGGTCCCTTTCGGTACTGTTTAGGCGACACAGACGGGCAGTTAATGTCCTTGTCCCCTGCCGCCAGGGGTAGGTACGATACACTGTACAAGTAGTTGTACCAACCACCATTCTTCCGTTTTTGCCCTTTCGTCTATGTTGCCACCTGTCGGTGACCCCTTGAGCATATAAAAGGAGGCCTGTGCGCAACGTGGGGGGAGGGCCAGTGGGAACACTCACGCTCGGTCTTGCTAGCCGCCGGTGTGTACTGTAGCACTCCGCGCTCCCGAGCTAGAAATCAATACAAACTACAAAGCAGGAGTAGGGTTTTATGCATCCGTGCGGCCCGAACCTGGGTAAATCGCTCGCGTGCTTCGCCTCGATCTGCTCTTTGCGTGACCTCCGCCCCCGCCGAACCGAAAGGGACCCGGTCCGCCGGTCCCATAGGTGCCCGTGGATCAGCGCCCCGGCATCTCCGGCCGGCCTCGTCTCGCCACGCCGCGTCGCCCCGCTCCGGCCACGCGCTGGTGCCCTTCGCCTCCTAGCCGCGGTGCCCTGTCGGGCGGGCTAACGCCTGACGCCCCGCAGCGCCCCTGCGCCCGCGCGCCCCTGCCTATGACAAAGGGGGCCCACCCACAGAACGTGTTTAAAAAAAGAATTTAAAAAATAAATAAATAATAATAATAAAATAAAAAAATTAACTTAATTAAATTTGATTAATTAACTAAAGTAATTAAACTTGTTTAGTTAGTCTAGTCAATGACAGTGGGACCCACATGTCAGTTTGACTTAGTCAACTGACTGCTGACATCATGCTGACGCCAGCAAGCACTATTCTGGATAATGTTGAATTAAAATAATTAAATAAATTCTAAAAATGATTTAAATCTTTAAAAATCAATGTAAAATAAACTGTAGCTCGGATGGGAAAACTTTGTACATGAAAGTTGCTCAGAACGATAAGACGAATTCGGATACGCAGCCCGTTCGTCCGCCATGCATCCCTAGCATAGCGAATATGTAACTTTCCCCCTCCGATTCATCTGTCCGAAAACACCAAACACCGGGGATATTTTCCCGGATGTTTCCCCCCTTCATCGGTATCACCTCATACCGCGTTAGGGCACACCTAGCACCGCTACTTGTTATGTCATGCATCGTTATGCATCTGTTTGCATTGTATTCATTGTTTCTTCCCCCTCTTCTCTCTGGTAGACTACGAGACTGACGCCGCGACTGGTTCCCCGATTCGACTACGTTGCTAACGACCCCTACTTGCCAGAGCAACCAGGCAAGCCCCCCTTGATCACCAGATATCGCCTATTCTTCTCTCTATGGCTTGCATTATAGTAGTGTAGCATGTTACTGCTTTCCGTTAATCCTATCCTGATGCATAGCTTGTCATTGTTGCTCCAGTTATTGATACCTTACATGCAATCCTAAATGCTTAGTATAGGATGCTAGTTTATCATCAGTGGCCCCACATTCTTGTCCGTCTGCCATGCTATACTATCGGGTCGTGATCACGGATATATACTATATACTTTATACATGATACATGTGGCGACTAAAGTCGGGTCGGCTCGTAGAGTACCCGCGAGTGATTCACGGATTGGGTCTGAAAGGACGTTTGTCCCGACGGCCCTCTGAGTGAATCTTTGTGGCGGAGCGACAGGGTAGGTTGAGTCCAGCTGGGAGAGAGGTGGGCCTGGCCCTGGTCGGCGTCCGCGGTTATTTCAAAATAACATGCTTAACGAGAATTGGGTATTTGATCTGAGTCTAGCCACTGGCCTATACACACTAACCAACTACGCGGGAACAGTTATGGGCACTCGATGTCGTGGTATCAGCCGAAGCCTTCGTGATGTCAGCGACTGAGCGGCGCGCACCGGGTTGGACTGGAACGCCTGCTCTTGTATAAGTGAGGCTAGGTCAGCTCGCCAGCCACGTCCGCAACGTGCAGGTGTGCAATGGGCGATGGGCCCAGACCCCTGCGCCATAGGATTTAGACCGGCGTGTTGACCTCTCTGTTGTGCCTAGGTAGGGCTGCGACGTGTTGATCTTCCGAGGCCAGGCAAGACCCAGAAAAGTGTGTCCGGACAAAGAGGATCGAGCGTGTTGGGAAATGTGGTGCACCCCTGCAGGGAAGTTAATCTATTCGAATAGCCGTGATCTTCGGTAACAGGACGACTTGAAGTTGTACCTTGACCTTATGACAACTAGAACCAGTTACTTAATAAAACACACCCTTCCAAGTGCCAGATACAACCCGGTGTTCGCTCTCTAATAGGGCGACGAGGAGAGGATAGCCGGGTAGGATTATGCCTTGCGATGATACTTGGTTAACTTACCATCTACTCTCTTCTTCTGCTGCAAGATGGAGGTTGCCAAAAGCATAATCTTCGATAGGACTAGCTATCCCCCTCTTGTTCCGGCATTCTGCAGTTCAGTCGACATATGCTATCCCTTTCATTGATACCAATGCATATGTAGTGTAGCTCCTTGCTTGCGAGTACTTTGGATGAGTACTCACGGTTGCTTTGCCCCCCTTTTCCCCCTTTCTATATCCGATTGGTGCGACCAGACGTTGGAGTCCAGGAGCCAGACGCCACTGTCGATGATGACTGCTACTACTCGGGAGGTGCCTACTACTACGTGCAGGCCATTGACGACGACCAGGAGTAGTTTAGGAGGATCCCAGGAAGGAGGCCTGCGCCTCTTTAGATCTGTATCCCAGTTTGTGCTAGCCTTCTTAAGGTAATCATGTTTAACTTAGGTCTGTACTCAGATATTGTTGCTTCCGCTGACTCTTGTGTCTTCGAGCATTTCTATTCGAGCCTTCGAGGCCCCTGGCTTGTAATATAAAGCTTGTACTATTTTATTTGTGTCTAGAGTTGTGTTGTGATATCTTCTCGTGAGTCCCTGATCTTGGTCGTACACATTTGCGTGTATGATTAGTGTACTGTCAAATCGGGGGCGTCACAGTTGACCATGTTGACCACGGCGCGCCGAGAGCACCAGGGCGGTGGGTGACGGCGAGGCCTAGGAAGGGGACGACGCGGAGCTGGGGAAGACGCGGCAGTAGATTGATACGTCTCCAACGTATCAATAATTTTTGATTGCTCCATGCTATTATATTATCTATTTTGGATGTTAATGGGCTTATTTTTACGCTTTTATATTATTTTTGGGACTAACCTATTAACTGGAGGCCCAGCCCAAATTGTTGTTTTTTTGCCTATTTCGGTGTTTCGCCGAAAAGGAATATCAAACGGCGTCCAAACGGAATGAAACCGTCAGGGGCGTTATTTTTGGAACAAATGTGATCCAGGAGACTTGGAGTGGACGTCAAGAAACAATCGAGGAGGCTACGAGGCAGGGGGCCCGCCCACCCCCCTGGGCGCGCCCTCCACCCTCGTGGGCCCCTCGTTGCTCCGCCGACCTACTTCTTCCTCCTATATATATCCATATACCCCGAAAACATCCAGGAGCACAATGAAACCCTATTTCCACCGCCGCAACCTTCTGTACCCAAGAGATCCCATCTTGGGGCCTTTTCCGGAGCTCCGCCGGAGGGGGCATTGATCACGGAGGGCCTCTACATCAACTCCATGGCCCCTCGATGATGTGTGAGTAGTTTACTTCAGACCTTCGGGTCCATAGCTAGTAGCTAGATGGCTTCTTCTCTCTCTTTGGATCTCAATACAAAGTTCTCCTCGATTCCCTTGGAGATCTATTCGATGTAATCTTCTTTCGTGGTGTGTTTGTCGATATCCAATGAATTGTGGGTTTATGATCAAGTTTATCTATGAACAATATTTGAATCTTCTCCGAATTTTTTATGTATGATTGTTTTATCTTTGCAAGTCTCTTCGAATTATCAGTTTGGTTTGGCCTACTAGATTGATCTTTCTTGCAATGGGAGAAGTGCTTGGCTTTGGGTTCAATCTTGCGGTGCTCGATCCCAGTGACAGAAAGGAAAACGACACGTATTGTATTGTTGCCATCGAGGATAAAAAGATGGGGTTTACATCATAGTGCATGAGTTTACCCCTCTACATCATGTCATCTTGCGTAAGGCGTTACTCCATTCTTATAAACTTAATACTCTAGTTGCATGCTGGATAGCGGTTGATGCATGGAGTAATAGTAGTAGATGCAGAATCATTTCGGTCTACTTGTCTCGGACATGATGCCTATATACATGATCATGCCTAGATATTCTCATAATTATTCGCTTTTCTATCAATTGCTTGACAGTAATTCGTTTACCCACCGTAATACTTATGCTATCTTGAGAGAAGCCACTAGTGAAACCTATGGCCCCCGGGTCTATTCTACATCATACAAGTATCCAATCTATTTTATTTTGCAATCTTTACTTTCAATCTATATCATAAAAATACCAAAAATATTTATCTTATCATTATCATCTCTATCAGATCTCACTCTTGCAAGTGGCCGTGAAGGGATTGGCAATCCCTTTATCGCATTGGTTGCGAGGTTCTTATTTGATTGTGTAGGTACGAGGTGACTCGCGCGTGGTCTCCTACTAGATTGATATCTTGGTTCTCAAAAACTGAGGGAAATACTTACACTACTTTACTGCATCACCCTTTCCTCTTCAAGGGAAAACCAACACAGTGCTCAAGAGGTAGCAAGAAGGATTTCTGGCGCCGTTGCCAGGGAGATCTACGCTAAGTCAAGACATACCAAGTACCCATCACAACTCTTATCCTTAGCATTACATTATTTTCCATTTGCCTCTTGTTTTACTCTCCCCCACTTCACCCTTGCTATTTTATTCGCCCTCTCTTTCCGTTCGCTTCTTTTTTGCTTATCTCTTGTTGCTTGTTGCCCTTATGGCTTTACCAAAAGGTGTTGATCCTCACCTTAGAAGGTTGGAAGAAATCAAAAACAACGTTAGAAGTTTTATGTCCTTGCAGTTTGAGCATAATAATTTCTTTAGAAACGAGCTTAAAGAACAAAAAGGTTTTATCGGTTTCATGAATAAAGAGCTCGATGATATGTCTAAGGAATTTTATGGTTTGAAATCTTAGTTTGCTCATCTTGAAAAATTAATTTCCCAAATTTCTGATAAGCAAGCCACTTTAGTTAATAAGATGGCTGCTAAACCAGAAGAGCATGATAATAAGGATGAAGATCTAAAAGTGATTGATGTGTCCCCTATTAAATCTTTGTTTTGCAATATGAATCTTGATAATGATGGGACTAGAGATGAGTCAACTTTAGTTAGAAGGCGTCCCAAAAATTTGGAGTTTTTAGATCTTGATGCAAAAATTGTTAAAAGTGGGATTGAAGAGGTCAAAACTTTAGATAGCCACAAACCCACTATCTTGGATTTCAAGGAATTTAATTACGATAATTTCTCTTTGATAGATTGTATGTCCTTGTTGCAATCCGTTCTAAATTCTCCTCATGCTTATAGTCAAAATAAAGCTTTTACTAAACATATCTTTGATGCTTTGATGCAATCTTATGAAGAAAAACTTGAGTTGGAAGTTTCTATCCCTAGAAAGCTTTATGATGAGTGGGAACCTACAATTAAAATTAAAATAAAAGATCATGAATGCTATGCTTTGTGTTATTTGGCTGCTAGTGTTTCCACGATCCCAAAAACTTTGTGTGATTTGGTAGGTTTCCATGAATTTGATGATTGTTCTTTAAACTTGCACCTTGCGGATTCCACTATTAAGAAACATATGGGAAATATTAATGATGTTCTTATTGTTGCAAAATAGGAATTATGTGCCCGTAGATTTCATTGTTCTTGATATAGATTGCAATGATTCATGTCCTATTATCCTTGGTAGACCTTTCCTTAGAACGATTGGTGCAATTATTGATATGAAGGAAGGGAATATTAAATTCCAATTTCCGTTAAGGAAAGGCATGGAACACTTCCCTTGAAATAAAGTTAAATTACCATAGGAATCTATTATGAGAGCCACTTATGGATTGCCTACATAAGATGGCAATACCTAGATCTATCTTCGCTTTTATGCCTAGCTAGGGGCGTTAAACGACAGCGCTTCTACGGAGGCAACCCAATTTTATTTTTATTCCTTGCTTTTTGATCCTGTTTAGTAATAAATAATTTATCTAGTATTTGTATTGGTTGTATTTTTTTTTGTTTTATTAGTGTCTGTGGCAAGTAGAACTGTTGGGAAGACTTGGGGAAAGTCTTTTTGATCTTGCTGTAAAAAACAGAAACTTTAGCCCACATGAGAATTGCTTTAATTTTTTATTGGAGAGTGATATTTAGTTAATTATTTTTGCAGATGATTAATAGATAAATTCCTCACGTCCAGAAACTTATTTTAGAATTTTTTGGGTTCCAGAAGTTTGCTTTAGTTACAGATTACTTCAGACCATTCTATTTTTGACAGATTCTGTTTTTCGTGTGTTGTTTGCTTATTTTGATGAATCTATGGCTAGTAAAAGAGTTTATAAACCATAGAGAAGTTGGAATACATTAGGTTTAACACCAATGTAAATAAATAATGATTCCATTAGAGTAACTTGAAGTGATGTTTTGTTTTCTTTCGCTAACAGAGCTCACAAGATTTTTCTGTTAAGTTTTGTGTTGTGAAGTTTTCACGTTTTGGGTAAAGATTTGATGGATTATGGAACAAGGAGTGGCAAGAGCCTAAGCTTGGGGATGCCCAAGGCACCCCAAGGCAAATCCAAGGACACCAAAAAGCCTAAGCTTGGGGATGCCCCGGAAGGCATCCCCTCTTTTGGCTTTGTTCATCGGTAACTTTACTTGGAGCTATATTTTTATTCACCACATGATATGTGTTTTGCTTGGAGCGTCTTGTATGATTTGAGTCTTTGATTTTTAGTTTACCACAATCATCCTTGCCGTACACACCTTTTGATAGAGACACAGATGAACTAGAATTTATTAGAATACTCTATGTGCTTCACTTATATCTTTTGAACTATATGGTTTTTGCTCTAGTGCTTCACTTATATCTTTTTAGAGCATGGCAGTGGTTCTATTTTATAGAAATAATTGATCTCTCATGCTTCACTTATATTATTTTGAGAGCCCTTTAGAACAACATGGCAATTTGCTTTTAGGCATAATAAAAACTTTCATATAAGTGCATTGAATACTAAGAGAAGTTTGATACTTGATGATTGTTTTGAGATATGGAGATGGTGATATTAGAGTCATGCTAGTTGAGTAGTTGTGAATTTGAGAAATACTTGTGTTGAAGTTTGTGATTCCCATAGCATGGATGTATGGTGAACCGTTATGTGATGAAGTCAGAGCATGATTTATTTATTGATTGCCTTCCTTATGAGTGGCGGTCGGGGACGAGCGATGGTCTTTTCCTACCAATCTATCCCCCTAGGAGCATGCGCGTAGTACTTTGTTTTGATAACTAATAGATTTTTGCAATAAGTATGTGAGTTCTTTATGACTAATGTTGAGTCCATGGATTATACGCACCCTCACCCTTCCACTATTGCTAGCCTCTTTAGTACCACACAACTTTCACCGGTACCATAAACCCACCATATACCTTCCTCAAAACAGCCACCATACCTACCTATTATGGCATTTCCATAGCCATTCCGAGATATATTGCCATGTGACTTTCCACTGCTCCGTTTGTTATGACATGCTTCATCATTTTCATATTGCTTTGCATGATCATGTAGTTGACATCATATTTGTGGCAAAGCCACCGTTCATAATTTTTTCATACATGTCACTCTTGATTCATTGCATATCCCGGTACACCGCCGAAGGCATTCACATAGAGTCATATTTTGTTCTAAGTATTGAGTTGTAATTCTTGAGTTGTAAGTAAAAAAATAGTATGATAATCATCATTATTAGAGCATTGTCCCAGTGAGGAAAGGATGATGCAGACTATGATTCCCCCACAAGTCGAGATGAGACTCCGGACGAAAAAAAAGAAAAAAAAGAGGCCAAAAGGAAAAAAAGAAAGAAGGCCCAAATAAAAAAATTAGAGAAAAAGAGAGAAGGGACAATGTTACTATCCTTTTTCCACACTTGTGCTTCAAAGTACCACCATGATCTTCATGATAGAGAGACTCCTATCTTGTCACTTTCATAAACTAGTGGGAATTTTACATTATAGAACTTGGCTTGTATATTCCAATGATGGGCTTCCTCAAATTGCCCTAGGTCTTCGTGAGCAAGCAAGTTGGATGCACCACTTAGTTTCTTTTGTTGAGCTTTCATACACTTATAGATCTAGTGCATCTGTTGCATGGCTGTCGGAGTAATGGGCCACGGGTAGGCCAACCCGAGCCCCATGACCTTTCAAGACATCGGGGCAGGCTGCGCCCCTCAAGACCACAGGGCGAAGAGCCGCCTCCTGGGGAGTCTACGGCAAGGCGGCCGACTGCCCGCTCACGGCCGAGTCCCAGGGACGACTTCCAAAGAAGCCGGCGACTCCAACAAACCGTGACCTCATCAAGGGGGACGGGGCAGGGGCGTGGCTACAATGAAGCCCACTCCCCGCCCCTTACCAAGGGCAGGCCTGGCTACAGCGCGCCATACTTGGGAGGATCTCCCCGCGGCGTGGCACTGTTGCCCAGCCGGCCCTAACATCAGCACCACTGTACCTGGTCCTGCGCCCACGACGGCTTGTCTGTACGGCCTGGAGGCAGCAGGGCCCACCAGCCAGCGAGACCTCGGGAGACGGCGGGAGCACCGCCAGTCGGACCGAACGGGAGTCGGCCCGGGGGAGTCGGCCGAGCCCTCCCCCGGGGCCCACGCGCCATTAATCCAGAAGAGATGGGGAGTGGCCACAGTGACCGCCCGCCAGGCGGCGGGGCTGTTGCCATGACACCATGACCAAGCCTGCATCATCAAGAGCACGGCTACAGCAATCAGCAGCCGGCAAGACCCGCTCGCAGTGGATGCGGCCTATGGGCTCCGTACCAGACCAGTCGGCGGGCCCCAGCAGTCGGCGGAGAAGTCGGAGGTCGGAGACACTGACGGCTGGGCCGCGCCCAAGCACATTACCATTGTACCCCTGGGGGGTAGGCCTATATAAACCCCCCAGGGCACCCATGCAGAGGAGGGAGCCCAGTAGTTCTACACTTCACCAGATAGAGGGAGAGAGCTAGCCTTGCCCTCTCCTACCACCATACACAGCTCAAGGAGCAACCGTGTAAATCCTTGACTATAGTGATCATGCGAAGACCCCACAGAGCAGCAGTAGGGGTATTATCTCCCCGGAGAGCCCCGAAGCTGGGTAAGATTCACCGGCCTACATGTCTTCGCCTCATCCCGTTTCCAGGCACCAGCGACGTTCTACTCGCCCCCACCATGATAAGTCATCCGTTGGCATATGTCGCACCAAACCCCCGACATTTGGCGCCCACTGTGGGGCCTGGTGCACCGCCTTCCGGAGATCTGTTCTGGACGGGAACCCTTTTCCTCCCTGGCGAGCGCAGCCAGCCAGGCACGCCAGACGAAGTTTGCATCGACGCGCTACGCGGCATGGAGATCGCCTGCGCAACCAGCTCCTTGGCCGAACTTGTCGGTGAGGTCCACCTCTCCGACGAACCTGCGTCCGACGCAGGCGTAGGCGGCCCCGAAAACCTCCTCACGGGCCTCCTCGATCAACTCCACGTTTCCGGCAAGCCTGCCGTAGACTTGGAGTCCGTAGGCTCCACTGACCCGATGCTAGTCGACTCCGACACCATGTCGGTCGACGCTTTCCCCTCCAATGTGGTGGTCTACGACGAACCTCTCCCCCACGCGGAGAGCGACAGGAGCACCGTCACTGAGGTGCTGGTCATCAGTCATGACGAGTTCCCTGCTGGAAGGGCGCCCGACTCACTCGGCGCGGCGCTGCAAGACCTAGCTGCGCCCATTCCAGAAGATGCTGACGCAGAGACGCTAGAAGCGCGCCGCCTTCAGCTTGTTGAAGGCGCGAAGAAGCTAGCCAGCATGAGACGCTTTTCAGAAGCTTACCAGCGGGAGATGGATCGCGCTGTTGGCGGCTCGCCGGCTCCGGCAGGGCCCAGCCGCCTTGGCGCGGTTCAGCAGCGCGACATAGCCATCACCAGCCTGTTTGGGGCTACTCGCCCCGTGTATGCCACGCCAGCGAAGAACATCCGAGCCGCCCAGGTAGCGGCGGATGAGCTGGACAATTTTGAGGGTGAAGAGCACCGCCTCATGATGGAGCAAGTCCAGTGGCTCCTCGACGCGGCCGCCGCGCAGAACGAGGCCGGCTGCCGCACGGAAGCGCCGCAGCGGCCAAACGACGACCCGCACCGAGATCAAGGCGCGATGTCTCGGATGCCGACTGGCGGTGCCCGAGGAAGAAAGGACAAGGAGCCGTCTGTCAGCCACAGTCAGACTCGGATTACCATAGAGCGCGACTGAGACGGCCGCCCAAGAGCAGTGGAACAACGGGACGACTCTCCGCCTCCCCCTTCCCGCAAGGAGAGGCGAGTCTCCCCGCCGCCTGTTGACCATCCGACTCTCGCAGACCGCCTTGGCCGCCGAGAGGGAGTTGGGGAGAATGACGCCTGCCACCGAATCGACTGACTTCACTGGTCCCTAGCGCTGGAAGAAGAAGACAAGCTGGGTCCGCCTTGTTTCGGGCCCCGCATTCGGGACGAGCCCTTTCCCAGAGGGTTCATGCTCCCAAGAGACACGCCCAAGTATACTGGCTCCGTGAAGCCGGAAGACTGGCTAGTCGACTACTCTACGGCTGTCAGCATAGCAAACGGCAACAAGCGTGTCGCCGTAAAGTACGTTCCGCTCATGCTTCAGGGCATGGCCCGGACATGGCTGAACAGCCTAAAACCCCGCAGCATCAACAGCTGGGTCGACTTCACCGAGGCATTCGTTCGCAACTTCACCAGCACGTACAAGCATCCTCCCAAGCCTCGCCAGCTCTCCCTATGCGTGCAAGCTCCTGATGAGTCGACTCGCGACTACCTCACGCGTTGGGCTGAGCTCCGGAACTCCTGCGAGGGCGTGCACGAGGTGCAGGCCATCGAGTACTTTACAGCCGGGTGCCGAGAAGGCACCCTCCTCAAGCACAAGCTCCTCTGCGACGAGCCAGAAACCCTCGACGAGTTGCTGATCGTAGCGGACAAGTACGCTACGGCCGACTCCTCCATGAAGACGGAAATTCAAATCAGCACGACAGGGAAGGTAGCCCCTCAGGCTCCAAGAACTCCGGCAGCGGATGCCGGCCGGCGACAACAGCAGGGCGACCAGAAGCGCAAGGCCCTGCAGCCGGCTTCCAGCAGCCGGCAGGTCGCGACCGTCGAAGCCCAGCAGCCAGAAGAGCAGCCTCCGCCCAAGCGACAGAAAGGCGGCAAGCCGAACTGGTTGCCGGCCTTCTCCTACGAGCAGACCTTGGACGGACCTTGCAAGTTCCACAGCGGCGCGAAGCCATCAAATCACACCACCCGGAAGTGCCACCTGCTCACCAGGATCGCCAAGGGAGACGGCCTCCTGCCACCTCCGCCTGCTGGGCAGCCGCCTCCGCCTCCGCCCCAGCAGCCGGCAGTCAGGCCAGTCGGCGCAGTACAAGACGAGTACCCTGAAGAGCACGGGGCCTATGTGGTGTTCACCAGCGTGGCTGACGATCGACGCAGCAGGCGGCTGCAGCGACAAGAGGTGAACGCGGTAGCCTCAGAGACGCCAGAGTTTATGCACTGGTCAGAGAGGCCCATCAGCTGGAGCAGGGCTGACCACCTAGAAGTGATGCCGAGTCCGGACTCCTACGCCTTGGTCCTGGACGCCACCTTTGCCATGGACAAACGGGCCGCGTGTTTTTTACGAGTTCTGATAGATGGGGGCAGCAGCATCAACATCCTGTACAAGGACACCATGGAGAAGTTAGGCATCAAGCAGAGACAGCTTCAGAACAGCCGGACTGTGTTCCACGGCATTATTCCTGGGCTTTCCTGTTCACCAATCGGCAAGATCCTGATTGACGTCCTCTTTGGGGAGAAAGATCACTTCCGAAGAGAGTCTGTTTGGTTTGAGGTGGTGGACCTGGAGAGCCCGTACCATGCGCTACTTGGCCGGCCTGCCTTGGCCAAGTTCATGGCTGTCCCCCACTA
The DNA here is from genome assembly GCF_056163025.1 of Triticum urartu. NCBI lineage: Eukaryota > Viridiplantae > Streptophyta > Magnoliopsida > Poales > Poaceae > Triticum > Triticum urartu. Next base: position 372,057,206 of record NC_141873.1, read on the forward strand.
CCCCTACCTCAAGATGAAGATGCCCAGTTCCAGGGGACTTCTGACTGTGGCCGGCGACTACCGGAAGTCGTCCGCTTGCGCGGCCGAGAGCAGTCGGCTGGCCGAGTCCCTGGTGATTGCGACCGAGAAGCGACTCCTTGAGCGATCTGTGGCGATGGCCGGCAAGCAGCCGGGGATATCGCCCGACCCGAAGGAGTCGGAAGCCGAAGGTTCGTTCAAGCCGGCCAAAGAGACAAAGAAGATACCCTTGGATCCGGAGCACCCAGAGAGGTACGCCGTCGTAGGTGCAAACCTCGACAGCAAATAGGAAGGCGAGCTCATCGATTTCCTCCTTGAGAATCGGGACATCATCGCGTGGTCTCCCAAAGACATGCCAGGTGTGCCGACGGAATTCGCCGAGCACAAGTTACACGTCCGATCTGATGCAAAGCCGGTCAGACAGCCCTTGCGCCGCTTATCAGAAGAGAAGAGAAGAGTTGTCAGAGAAGAGATAGCCCGATTCCTAGCAGCCGGCTTCATTATGGAAGTTTTCTTCCCAGAGTGGCTGGCAAATCTGGTCCTGGTGCTAAAGAAGAACAAGCAACGGTGAATGTGTATTGACTACACGAGCCTCAACAAGGCTTGCCCCAAGGACCCGTTTTCTCTACCGAGAATTGATCAGGTGATAGACTCCACAGCCGGATGCGAGCTATTGACTTTCTTGGATGCGTACTCAGGATATCACCAGATCAAGCTGGACCCGGCTGATAGATTGAAGACCACCTTCATCACACCGTTTGGAGCATTCTGCTACCTCACCATGACGTTCGGCTTGAGGAATGCCGGCGCCACCTTTCAGCGTTGCATGCAGAAGTGCCTCCTCAAGCAGCTCGGTAGGAACGCCCATGTTTACGTGGACGACGTAGTGGTGAAGACGGAAAAGCAAGGAACATTGCTGGAAGACCTCAAGGAGACCTTTGAGAACCTGCGCCGGTTCCAGATCAAGCTCAACACCGAGAAGTGTGTCTTCGGAGTACCAGCCAGCCAGCTGCTAGGTTTCCTGGTCTCTGAGCGCGGCATAGAATGCAACCCAGTAAAAATCAAGGCCATCGAGAGAATGAAGGTACCTAGCCGACTGCTGGATGTGCAGAAGTTCACCGGCTGCGTGGCGTCCATCAGCCGATTCATCAGTCGGCTGGGCGAGAAAGCTCTCCCCTTATACCAACTCATGAAAAAGACCACTTTTTTCGAGTGGAACCATAAGGCGGACGAAGCTTTCCACCAGTTGAAGAAGATGCTGACTACTCCACCCGTCCTGGCGGCTCCGACTCCCAAGGAACCTATGCTCCTGTACATCGCCGCCACCAGCTGAGTAGTCAGCACAATCATTGTAGTAGAGCGCAAGGAGGAAGGCAAGGCGCTACCTGTCCAGAGACCAGTATATTACCTGAGCAAGGTACTGTCGACCTCCAAGAAGAACTACCCCCACTACTAGAAGATGTGCTATGGCGTGCACTTTGCTGCCAAGAAATTGAAGCCTTACTTTCAAGAACATCCAATCACGGTGGTCTGCATGGCTCCACTTGCCGAGATCATCGGCAGCCGCGATGCCTCTGGTCGAGTGGCCAAGTGGGCCACAGAGCTGGCTCCTTACACCATCTACTACCAACCCCGCACTGCTATCAAATCACAAGCACTGGCCGACTTCCTCGTCAACTGGGCCGAGACCCAGTACCTGCCTCCAGCGCCTGACTCCACCCATTGGCGGATGCACTTCGACGGCTCCAAGATGCGCACCGGCTTGGGAGCCAGCATCGTCCTCACCTCTCCCAAAGGTGACAAGCTCAAGTATGCACTGCAAATCCATTTTGCTGCCTCCAACAACGTGGCCGAGTACGAGGCTCTCATTCACGAGCTCCGGCTTGCCAAAGAGCTTGGCATCCGCCGAATCTTGTGTTATGGCGACTTGGACTTAGTGGTCCAGCAGTTGTCTGGCGACTGGGACGCAAAAGACGCAAACATGGCGAGCTACCGTTTCCTCGTGCAGCAACTCAGCGGGTATTTCGAAGGGTGCGAGTTCCTCCATGTGCCAAGAAACGACAACGACCAAGCAGACGCCTTGGCACGAATCGGCTCTACCCGCCAAGCAATTCCATCTAGCGTCGCCCTTCAATGCATCCTCAAGCCGTATGTCAAGCCTTCACCAGAATCAGACTCCATCTTTGTGCCGGCTCCTCCCGAAGACGGCGGATCCGACTCCAGGGCTCCGGCAGTCGGAACGGGGACTTTGGCGCGCTACTCCAAAGCTGCTTTAGTCGAGCCCGGCCCGGGGACTGCGGTGACGGACTCGAAGATTCCAGAACTCGGCCCAAGGACCGAGCCAGTCGGCCTGGGGACTTCATCAGCCCAACAAGCGGTTGTTGACTCCAGCCCACCGCCTCCGAGCCCACCCACCCTTGTCCAAGTCGCAGTCCTGATAGTCGACGAAATAGCAGCACCCTCATGGGCCCAGCCCATCCTCAAATTTCTGGTGAACAAAGAGCTACCAACTGATGAGACCTCAGCTCGGCAAGTACAACGCCGGGCAGCAGCCTATACCATAATCAACAGAGAGCTGGTCAGGTGCAGCATCACTGGTGTCTACCAGCGCTGCGTAGAGCCAGAGCAAGGCCAGGCGATCCTCAAAGACATCCATCAAGGCGAATGTGGCCACCATGCGGCTTCAAGAGCACTCATCGCCAAAGCTTTTCAGCACGGTTTCTTTTGGCCGACTGCCTTGGAAGAGGCCAAGGAGTTGGTCCAAAAATGCAAAGGGTGCCAGAAGTTCAGCTCCAAGCCGCACCAGCCGGCTTCCGTGCTCAAGACCATCCCCATTGCTTGGCCTTTCGCAGTTTGGGGTCTAGACATGGTGGGACCATTCAAAACAGCACGAGGTGGTCTAACTCACCTACTTGTCGCAGTGGACAAGTTCACCAAGTGGGTGGAAGTGAAGCCAATTAAGAAACTGAATGGTCCGACTGCCGTGACCTTCATCACCGATATCACAATTCGGTATGGCATAGCACACAGCATCATCACCGACAATGGCACAAATTTTGCCAAAGGCGCCTTGGCCCGTTTCTGCGCAACATAGGGCATCCGAATGGACCTAGCATCCGTCGCCCACCCACAGTCAAACGGCCAAGTGGAGCGAGTAAACGGCCTCATCCTGTCCGGCATCAAGCCTCGGTTAATCGAGCCTCTGGAGCGCTCGGCTGGCTGCTGGCTCGACGAGCTGCCAGCCGTCCTCTGGAGTCTGCGCACGACTCCAAACAAGTCAACCGGCTTCACGCCCTTCTTCCTCGTCTACGGTGCCGAAGCCGTCATCCCAACGGACATAGAGTTCGACTCCCCACGAGTCACCATGTACACTGAGGAGGAAGCAGAAGAAGCACGACAAGACGACGTCGATCTGCTGGAAGAGGGCCGGCTGTTGGCACTCAGCCGGTCCAGCATCTACCAGCAGAGCCTGCGCCGATACCACAACAGGAAGGTCAGGCCAAGATCTTTCCAAGAAGGCGACCTTGTACTCCGGCTGATCCAGCGAATAGCCGGCCAGCACAAGCTGTCGCCGCCTTGGGAAGGCCCTTTCATCATCAGCAAAGTACTAGGCAACGACTCCTACTACCTGATCGACGCTCAGAAGCCCCGAGCATGCAAGAGGGACGACTCCGGCAAGGAGACAGAGCGGCCATGGAATGCAAATCTTCTCCGAAGATTTTACAGTTGATGCAGTATGTACCACGCTACCCTTTGTATTAAAATACCAAGACTTCGGGCCCCCCGAGACAAGCTCGGGGACTGCCCTCTTTTGTCTGTATGATAAAAATTATGCCTACAAGTATGTTACCCTTTGTCATGCCGCTTGGCACCGGGCTCGACAAGTCGGCCCGGGGACTTGCCGCCTTGCACTATGAAATGCTTCCTGCAGTCGGACAAGTAGTGTGTAAATGCCTAAGCCGTCTCCTGCCAGAAGCCGCAGCTTGCAGAGCGACTGTACGGTGGGCAGCAGTAAGGTAGAATGGGCATTCGCATGAAAAATGGCTAAGGACCCAAAGCATAAAACATAGCTCAAGACGGCTTCCAAGCCCTTCTCGCAAACTGACTCTCGGACAGTCAGATTGTCGTTCTCTATCCAACTTACTCAAACAATCTTGAAATCGGCTAAGTACTTGTTTTCCCAAAGTAGCCTAGCACTTGATCCAGCAACAGTCTGCAGAGCGGCTGTTTGATTGGCAAGGCAGGCAACTAGGAGAAAGCGGCAAAGGAAAACAGCCAAATAGAACAATGAGCAAGAAAAGATAGACATATATATATAACATAGGCCCTTGGCCGAATTGTCAAGCAGAGGTTCAAAATAGACCCCGCGGGTGGAATTGTGCGAATTAACAAGTTCCTCAAAAGACTACTGAAGCAGATAAAACTAGAGACACTGTGGCAGCTTAGGAGGCGGCAGACGGAGTCGGGGGATCGGAGGAGGCGCCAGCGTCAGTCGTCGGGGCGGTCGGCCGGCTAGTCTCGGCTTGGTCGCCTCCGGCAGCAGTCGGATCGGTCGCACGCGGCTCGTTGCTGGAGGTGTGGTCGGGCTGAGGCTGGCCATCTGCTCCGTCTTCTGGTGCCTCCGCCTCGCCCTCACCCTCCGCCTCGTCCTCTTCCTCGACGCTGGAGCCGATCACCTCCGCCGAGTCTTCGCTGTAGTCTGGGTTCATCCCAAACCACTCCGGCGGGACCTCCTCGCCGTCTTCAGACCGCTCGGGGACGAAGATGCTTGTGTCGGTGTACTCGGCGATCGCCGCAGCATGTTTGACGAGGGCGTCTTCCGCAGCCGCCAGCTCCGATTGGGCCTCCGACCGAAGCGTGGCCAACCGGTCTAGATCCAGCCCCGGGTACCACGCCTTGACAAACTCCAAGGCCCAGCGCGCTCCAGCCCGGGCCGAAGAGCTCTTCCAGGCCTCGAGGCGACCAGCCGCGACCTCCAACTAGTTGGCCGTCAGGCTGGGGGTGCGCGGAGCCTGCATATCCGGCCAAAGGGCGGAGATCACTTGGGTGCCGACGCGCTGAAGCCGGCGCAGCATCCGGTGAGCTGGCCGGAGGCGAGCCTCGATACTCAAGATGTGCTCATCAAGAGCTCGGGGGGCATCGGCGGCTATCTCTGCGCCCTCCGCCCTCCGACTTGCATGATCGGCCTCGATGGCTTGGATAGCGGCCTGAGACTGCCCAGGGAAGAAGTCTGCAAAAGACACGAAGAAACAAAAAAGCGAGTCAAAAACCAGGAGTCGGCACAACCTAGGTCGGCGGCTCAAAGAAAGAAAACAAAGAGACTCACCATCAACGATGTCTTCGATCTCGTGGAAGCCGGAGGACAGCATCGCCTCCTTGTCAGACCAGGAAGAGCGCACGCTCGCGAACTCGGCCAGGAGGGCGGCCTCCATCTCCTCCGCCTCCCTCTGCGACTTCGCGAGCAGCCCCTTCTGCTCTGCCAACTGAGCGGTCAGCAGATCGCGCTCTACGGCGATCTTGCTGCACTCCTCCCCTTTGGCGAGCAGGGCGGAGTTGGCTTCGCTCAGCTGCTGTTGAAGAGCAGCGTTGGCCCCTGAAGGAAAGAAAGAAAGACAACAGTCATCAATAAAATAGGTCGCCGGGGAGATCCGGCCCGACTGCTCAGCAGTCGGCCCGAATATCGGGGACTACAGCCCGCGGGTGCGCTAGCGCGCCCCCGCAGAGAAGAGAAAAAGGAGGAGGACTTACTCCGGCTCTCCGCCAAGTCAGCGGTCCTCTTGCCCAACTCTTCAACATTACGGTTGAAGGTGGTGACGTGGAGGTTGTGGTAGTCCTGCAACAAGCGTTTCAGACAAAGTTAGTACCCAGAAGCTCATCAAATTGGAGTTCCGGGCCGCCTGCTCAGCAGCCAACCCGAAACTCGGGGACTACATCCAGTGGGTGCGCTGGCGCGCCCCCACAGAGAGAAACAAGAAAAAACAAAGGCCCAAAGAAAAGACATACATGGACGGCTGCCCGCGACGCCAGGAACACCTTGGTGCAGCTCTGGAGGGCGTCGCCCTCAGCGCGGAGCTTCGCCTGGACGTCTAGGAGCGCCCGGTTTAGCGGCCCTGTGCCGCCTCCCCGCACCCACCCAATAGGTGCGGCGCTCGTCGCCTCAGCGTCTGGAGCCGCCGAGCTGGCGGTGCCGGCTTCCAGGGGGCGGGGGGCCGAAGTCGCCTTCTCCAGACAACGGCGCGCTGGTGAGCCGACCTGGAGGAGTAGCCTCGCCACAGCCTCTTCTTCGGTCGACGGCACCGGAGGGTCCGCTGGCTGCTCGCCTTGCACGCCTTCAGACGGCGGCGGAGGCGGCGGCGGAACATTCGCGCCCGGAGTAGAGGACTCGCCGCCTTCCCTCTCCTCGACGAGGTTCTCCCCGCTGGCTCCTCCAGTCTGCCCCGTGAACTCTGGCGGCGGCGGCACAGAGTTCAGCGGGGTAACAAGCAAGGCCGCCTAGCGGCGTGCGGCTTCCTCAGCCCGCTGCTTCGCAGCAGCGGCGGCTTCGGCCTCCGCTAGTTTTTTCTTGGCGGAGTCCTCCGCCCTGTCGGCCTCCGCCTTCTCCAGGCAGAGGGCTTCTTCTTCATTGCGCTTCTCCTGCGCATTCTGCTTCGTCACCTCCCGGAGGTCGGCAGCGGGGTCTATCCGCCGAGTGGTGGCGGGCGTCTCCGCTGACCCCATGACGGAGGCAGCAGCGACCCGCTCAAGAGAGAGGGGAGCCCTGAATAAAGAAGGGCGAGCAGAAACTCAGACAAAACACAAAGAAAGGATAAATTTTGAAGTCAGGATACTTACGCAGAGACCAACAGTGGCTTCTTCACTTCCTTACAGAAGCGGATGGCCTTCGCGGCCGCCTCGTCCCGCCAGGTCGCTGCAGCCGAGCCCTTGGGCTTCTTCGGCCGGCTGCTGAACAAAGTCGGCGCAGCCCGACACTTCTTCCTGCCGCCTGGAGCACCCGACGCGGTAGAAGAGCCCGCGCCCGGCAGGCTGGCTCCTGGCCGATGGCGAGGGGCGAATCCTTCCTCGGTGTCGTCTTCAGGCCAGTCGGCAAAGGTGGCTGAGGGCCTGAAGTCGCCTGTCGTCCCTCCTCCTCCTTCGGCATCGTCTTCCAGAGCTGCCGCCCCCAGATCAGGGTCGTCGACGTCGCTCTCCGCCCGGTCGGCGGCGAACTCACGTACCGGCCCCGAGGTGCCGGCTAGTGGGTGAAGAAGGGGATTCTAACCAAAAAGCAGACTGATTAGAACAAGACTCGGCAAGAAGAAGACAATCTGAAGAAAAGAAAGGCGACTCACCACGGGCGGGGGGTTGGCGCGGGAGTATGGCTCCTTGCCGAATCGCCAGTCCTTCGGGAGCCTGCTGTCTGAGAGGTAGTTCACCATCAGGGCCACCTCTTTGTGAGGCATGTCCTTGGTGCACATCCGACTCGGGTCGCGGCCCCCGCTCATATCAGGTGAGGGCGGCCTTGGAGTGAGAGAACTCGGCGCGAGAGGAAGGCGGACAGTAGGTCCGGGCCAGTCAGACCCTCTGACTGCGTCAGCACTCAGAGTCACGTGATGGCGCAGGCTCCTGCAGGTGTCAGCGACCTAGCCCGGTATGACCAGTTGGGCAGTCTGCCAGCCGGCGGGCCAGCTTCGAAAGCCGGCAGATTAACCCAGTCGCCCCGCGTGGCGACGTTCCTGACGTAGAAGTAGGACCACTGCCACATCTTCACTGACTTCAGCAGCGCGATGGAGGGGAAGTGGTTGTCGGCTCCTGTCCTTCGCACGGCGATGAAGGCGCCGCACTGAGCCGGCACGCCCGCGGCCTGGGTGGCGAGCTTGGAGAAGAAGAACTCCCCCCAGAGCTCGAGGGTGGGGAGGACTCCCAGGAAGCCCTCGCACAGAGCCACGAAGGCGTACAGCAGCACCACTGTGTTGGGGGTGAGGTGGTGCGGCTGGAGTCCGTAGAACTCCATGAACGACCGGAGGAAGCTGCTCGCCGGCAGCCCCAGCCCGCGCAGGCAGTGCGAGCGGAAGATGACCCGCTCGCCCTCCCGCGGGGCGGGGGAAATCTCCCCCTCCGGCGCGAGACGCACCTGCACGCGATCCTCGCCGGGAAGCCGACGGGTCCGGCGGAGGAACTCGATATGGTCTTTGTGGACCTCAGAGCCGTCCCAGGTGTCGGAGCGCACTGGGGGAGGCGTGGCAGCAGGGGAAGAGCTCATCGTCGCGAGCGGTCACCACAGCGTGCACCAGAGCTTGGGCGTGCGGCGGAGCGAGCAAGAGAGAGAAGACGGAGGAAGCAGGAGAGCGAAGGAGCTGCGAGGAGGAAGAAAGCAAGGGGCAGTAGGAAGGAGGGGCGCGCGTGCTCCCCTCTCCCCCTACTTATAGCCCTCGGGGCTGCGAAGCCGAGGGGGCGGGCGTGGGGATTTACTGCGCCCACAACCCCATGCCCCCAACGATCCCTGCAAAGTTACTGCGTGCAGTAACTCCACAGGAATCCTAACCATCCACCGGGGCCACAGCAGATCCGCTCGGGCGCCGAGGCGCGGTAGTGGCGGGCCCCGCCTATGGGCCTGTCCCGTCGCGCGCGTGGGCTGGCAGGACAGCCTGGCCACGTGCCCTTGTGTGACAGGCCAGGAACGGGCGGCTTTCTCTAGAAGCTTAGCTAGCCCGCCACTTGAAATCCCGCCGTGACGTTCGAACTACTGAGCAAGTCAGAATTGTGTAAGTCCGAGTTGGGCGAGTCCGACTCCTTCTAGTCAGCCCGGCGGAAGTCAATCAAGACCATGAGTTGCGCTCGGAAAGAGAAACTGTTGAGGCTTCTCGGCCGATCGTCCGCGGCACCTCACCAGCTTCAGGGACTACTGTCGGAGTAATGGGCCACGGGTAGGCCAACCCGAGCCCCATGACCTTTCAAGACATCGGGGAAGGCTGCGCCCCTCAAGACCACAGGGCGCAGAGCCGCCTCCTAGGGAGTCTACGGCAAGGCGGCCGACTGCCCGCTCACGGCTGAGTCCCAGGGACGACTTCCAGAGAAGCCGGTGACTCCAACAAACCGTGACCTCATCAAGGGGGACGGGGCAGGGGCGTGGCTACAATGAAGCCCACTCCCCGCCCCTTACCAAGGGCAGGCCTGGCTACAACGCGCCGTACTTGGGAGGATCTCCCCGCGGCGTGGCACTGTTGCCCAGCCGGCCCTGACATCAGCACCACTGTACCTGGTCCTGCACCCACGACGGCTTGTCTGTACAGCCTGGAGGCAGCAGGGCCCACCAGCCAGCGAGACCTCAGGAGACGGCGGGAGCACCGCCAGTCGGACCCAACGGGAGTCGGCCCGGGGGAGTCGGCCGAGCCCTCCCCCAGGGCCCACGTGCCATTAATCCAGAAGAGATGGGGAGTGGCCACAATGATCGCCCGCTTGGCGGCGGGGCTGTTGCCTTGACCCCATGACCAAGCTTGCATCATCAGGAGCATGGCTACAGTAATCAGCAGCCTGCAAGACCCTCCCGCGGCGGACGCAGCCTGTCGGCTCCGTACCAGACCAGTCGGCGGGGCCGACCAGTCGGCGGGCCCCAGCAGTCGGCGGATAAGTCGGAGGTCGGAGACACTAACGGCTGGGCCTGCGCCCAATCACATCACCATTGTACCCCTGGGGGGGTAGGCCTATATAAACCCCCCAGGACACCCATGCAGAGGAGGGAGCCTAGTAGTTCTATACTTCACTAGATAGAGGAAGAGAGCTAGCCTTGCCCTCTCCTACCACCATACACAGCTCAAGGAGCAACCGTGTAAATCCTTGACTATAGTGATCATGCGGAGATCCCGCAGAGCAGCAGTAGGGGTATTATCTCCCTGGAGAGCCCCGAAGCTGGGTAAGATTCGCCGGCGTGCATGTCTTCGCCTCATCCCGTTTCCAGGCACCGGCGACGTTCTACTCGCCCCCACCATGATAAGCCATCCGTTGGCATATGTCGCACCAAATCCCCGACAATGGCAATCCCTACTCACTCACATTGATATCTATTATTGGCATCTCCATAGCCCGTTGATACGCCTAGTTGATGTGAGACTATCTTCTCCTTTTTTGTCTTCTCCAAAACCACCATTCTATTCCAACATAGTGCTATATCCAAGGCTCACGCTCATATATTGCGTGAAAATTGAAAAAGTTTGAGAACATCAAAAGTATGAAACAATTGCTTGGCTTGTCATCGGGGTTGTGCATGATCTAATATTTTGTGTGATGAAGATAGAGCATAGCCAGACTATATAATTTTGTAGGGATAACTTTCTTTAGCCATGTTATTTTGAGAAGACATAATTGCTTAGTTAGTATGCTTGAAGTATTATTATTTCTAGGTCAATATTAAACTTTTATCTTGAATCTTTCGTATCTAAACATTCATGCCACAATAAAGAAAAATTACATTTAGAAATATGTTAGGAAGCATTCCACATCAAAAATTCTGTTTTGACCATTTACCTACTCGAGGACGAGCAGGAATTAAGCTTGGGGATGCTTGATACGTCTCCAACGTATCTATAATTTTTGATTGCTCCATGCTATTATATAATCTATTTTGGATGTTAATGGGCTTATTTTTACACTTTTATATTATTTTTGGGACTAACCTATTAACCGGAGGCCCAACCCAAATTGCTATTTTTTGCCTATTTCAGTGTTTCGCCGAAAAGGAATATCAAAAGGAGTCCAAACGGAATGAAACCTTCAGGAGCGTTATTTTTGGAACAAACGTGTTCCAGGAGACTTGGAGCGGACGTCAAGAAACAATCAAGGAGGCCACGAGGCAGGGGGCGCGCCCACCCCCCTGGGCGTACCCTCCACCCTCATGGGCCCCTCATTGCTCCACTGACCTACTTCTTCCTCCTATATATATATATACCCCACAAACATTCGGGAGCACCACGAAACCCTATTTTGACCACCGCAACCTTCTGTACCCAAAAGATCCCATCTTTGGGCCTTTTTCGGAGCTCAGCCGGAGGGGGCATTGATCACGGAGGGCCTCTACATAAACTCCATGGCCCCTCCGATGATGTGTGAGTAGTTTACTTTAGAGCTTCGGGTCCATAGCTAGTAGCTAGATGGCTTCTTCTCTCTCTTTGGATCTCAATACAAAGTTCTCCTCGATTCTCTTGGAGATCTATTTGATGTAATCTTCTTTTGTGGTGTGTTTGTCGAGATCCGATGAATTGTGGGTTTTATGATCAAGTTTATCTACGAACAATATTTGAATCTTCTCTGAATTCTTTTATATATGATTGGTTTATCTTTGCAAGTCTCTTCGAATTATCAGTTTGGTTTTGCCTACTAGATTGATCTTTCTTGCAATGGGAGAAGTGCTTAGCTTTGGGTTCAATCTTGCGGTGCTCGATCCCAGTGACAGAAAGGGAAACGACACGTATTGTATTGTTGCCATCGAGGATAAAAAAGATGGGGTTTACATCATATTGCATGAGTTTATCCCTCTACATCGTGTCATCTTGCTTAAGGGGTTACTCTGTTCTTATGAACTTAATACTCTAGATACATGCTGGATAGCGGTCGATGTGTGGAGTAATAGTAGTGGTTGCAGAATCGTTTCGTTCTACTTGTCTCGGACGTGATGCTCATATACATGATCATGCCTAGATATTCTCATAATTATTCGCTTTTCTATCAATTGCTCGACAGTAATTCGTTTACCCACCGTAATACTTATGCTATCTTGAGAGAAGCCACTAGTGAAACCTATGGCCCCCGGGTCTATTCTCCATCATACAAGTTTCCAATCAATTCTATTTTGCAATCTTTACTTTCAATCTATATCATAAAAATACCAAAAATATTTATCTTATCATTATCATCTCTATCAGATCTCACTCTTGCAATTGGTCGTGAAGGGATTGACAACCCCTTTATCGCGTTGGTTGCGAGGTACTTATTTGTTTGTGTAGGTACGAGGTGACTCGCGTGTGGTCTCCTACTGGATTGATACCTTGGTTCTCAAAAACCGAGGGAAATACTTATGCTGCTTTACTGCATCACCCTTTCCTCTTCAAGGGAAAACCAACACAGTGCTCAAGATGTAGCATGGATGCCCACGTGGAGAGGAGTACGAGGGTTCACTGGTTCGACTGCGGTGTGAGCCTGCCGTCGCCGCAGGGCCTGGCTAACGGTGGGAGTAGTAGGGGGCGGTGAGGCCTCAACGGCAGCACATCCGGCCACAAGAGGCATGAGTAGGCGTTCTTGCCGGCGCTGGTTTGGGCGGCTGATGCAAGAAGAGCAGTGGTTGAAGAAACAACAGGACCTTTCGATTCAAATCCAATGGTCACTGCTGCTATAATCGTTTGTTGACTAAGTTGACAAAGCCTTGCATACGCGTCAACTTAGTAGGCCCACAGGTCAGCCTCCGAACTAGCGCGCCCCAAATGATAGTGGTAGGAACCATTTTTTCGCGTAATAAGGAGGCCGTTGATTGCGTGCGACGAGGCCAGCGGAGGGAGTATGGTGGGCCGGTAAAGCCTGTGCAGCATGACAGCGGGCCACAAGAGAAGGGAGCAGACACTCCCACCAGCGCTGGTTTAGCTAGCTGGACCAGGAAGATCAGAGATTGAAGAAGCACGTCGGCCGTTGGATGGACATCCAAGAGTCACTGCTGCTAGAATCATGTGTTGACTGACAAACCCTTGCGTAAACAAGTCAGCCTTGAAATTTGTGGCATGTACAGCACATTTTCTATTATTTTTATAATTTTTACTCATTTTCTAATTCATATGGAATTTATTGCAGCCCATTTTCCATTTTTAGAATTGCTGCCCATTTTCTGGTCAGTACCAGGGTCAAAAAATTGAACTAAAAATGTGCGAAATTTTGTAAATTCGCAATATTTTGCTGGGGAACAAAATATTCTTAATCCAAAAATTATTAGCCATACTAAAAAAAATTTTAAAATTAAATTAGTACTATGGCATGTTAGAATCCAATGAAATATAAAATATCAGTGAAGAAAAAAAGAAAAAAAGAAACTAATTTTCCCATTTACTTTTAACAGATACTGACTTGGCCAGGCCGGAATGCATCCCTCCTTGTCTTGAAAGATTTGCAGCCCAGTAACTCGGAGAATACAAATAGGCCTAGCTTGGGTATTCTTCAAAAAGAAATAGTGGCCTACCTATTTTCCCAAAGAAAAAACTTCTGCGCTGGTCATGCTGTTAGACGGGCCACTAAGACCGCACAACCCAGTTTATAGCCTGCTCCTCCGAACAAATCCTCAAAAAAAATTGTGCAATTCTTTCGTTAATTGACTATACGTTGAAAACTACGTGGGTCCCAGATATCAGCAGGGTGGATTAGAGTAAAAAAAACGAGGGGTGCATCTGAGTAGTAAAAGAGGCGCTTTGCTTGTGTTCGGGAGTGGACCTGGTGGGTCCGTACTATCATACTCACATCTACAGTCCTCTCCCGATTCACTATGTTGACAGGGCCGCACAGTGGCCCCACGGTGAGCGCACCAAGGCGGAGGATAAAGTGTTGTCGCCAATGTGTTGGGCTGGGTTGGACATTCTTATTGAAAAATAAAAATGGACCTGAACTATTTACGACGTTGACTAAGATTTGCATGGGTCCGCTAGTTGCAGGAAGAAAATGGTGGGAGAAAGAAGACTGGTCGCTATCTTTGCCTAAGAATTATATCAACTGAATGTAACGACACTATGATAGGAAATAATATCTTCCTTTTAAATCGTGAATATAAAGAACTGGTGCATGAGCATTTAGCTTTATTTATTTATTTATTTACTTATGTTTAGAGGACCATGAGCATGTACCTGGGCCGGATTCATGTGAGAGCCTTGGTACTTCTTGAGCATGTGTTGGTTTTCCCTTGAAGAGGAAAGGGTGATGCAACACAGTAGCTTAAGTATTTCCCTCAGTTTTTGAGAACCAAGGTATCAATCCAGTAAGAGGTAACACACAAGTCACCTAGTACCTGCACAAACAAACAAGAACCTCGCAACCAACGCGATAAAGGGGTTTTCAATCCCTTCACGGTCACTTACGAAAGTGAGATCTGATAGAGATAATAAGATAAATATTTTTGGTATTTTTATGATATAGATTGGAAAATAAAGATTGGAAAATAAACGGTAATAGAAATAGCAAGTTGATAGGAAAATAATATTCTGGAAGATAGACCCGGGGGCCATAGGTTTCACTAGTGGCTTCTCTCAAGATAGCAAATTCTACGGTGGGTGAACAAATTACTGTCGAGCAATTGATAGAAAAGCAAATACTTATGAGAATATCTAGGCATGATCATGTATATAGGCATCACGTCCGCGACAAGTAGAGCGAAATGATTTTGCATCTACTACTATTACTCCACACATCGACCGCAACCCAGCATGCATCCAAAGTATTAAGTTCATAAGAACAGAGTACCACATTAGGCAAGATGACATGATGTAGAGGGATAAACTCAAGAAATATGATATAAACCCCATCTTTTTATCTTCGATGGCAACAATACAATATGTGCCTTGCTGCCCCTGCTGTCACTGGGAAAGGACACCGCAAGATTGAACCCAAAGCTAAGCACTTCTCTCATTGCAAGAACGATCAATCTAGTAGGCCAAGCCAAACTGATAATTCGAAGAGACTTGCAAAGATATTTAAATCACGCATAAAAGATTTCAGAGAAGAATCAAATATTGTTCATAGATAATCTTGATCATAAACCCACAATTCATTGGATCTCGACAAACACACCTTAAAAAGAATTAGATCGAATAGATCTCCAAGAGAATCGAGGAGAACTTTGTATTGAGATCCAAAGAGAGAGAAGAAGCCATCTAGCTAATAACTATGGACCCGAAGGTCTGTGGTAAACTAATCACACATCATCGGAGAGGCTATGGTGTTGATGTAGAAGCCCTCCGTGATCAATTCCCCCTCCGGCAGAGCACCGGAAAGGCCCCAAGATGGGATCTCACGGGTATAGAAGGTTGCGGCGGTGGAAATAGGGTTTCATGGTGCTCCTGGATGTTTTCGGGGTATATGGCTATATATATGAGGAAGAAGTACGTCGGTGGAGCTGCGAGGGGCCCACGAGGGTGGGAGGCGCTCCTACCCCCTGGGCGCGCCTCCCTGCCTCATGGCCTCCTCGCTTCTTTCTTGACGTCCACTCCAAGTCTCCTGGATCATGTTTTTTCCAAAAATAACTCTCCCGAAGGTTGCATTCCGTTTGATATTCCTTTACTGCAAAACACTGAAATGGGCAAAAAAAGCAATTTGCACTGGGCATTTGGTTACTAGGTTAGTCCCAAAATAATATAAAAAGGTAAATTAAAGCCCATTAAACATCCAAAACAGATAATATAATAGCATGGAGCAATCAAAAATTATAGATACGTTGGAGACGCATCAAGCATCCCCAAGCTTAATTCCTCCTCGTCCTCGGGTAGGTAAATGATAAAAACAAATTTTTGATGTGGAATGCTACCTAGCATAATTCTCAATGTAATTTTCTTTATTGTGGCATGAATGTTCAGATCCGGAAGATTCAAGACAAAATTTTAATATTGACATAAAAATAATAATACTTCAAGCATACTAACAAAGCAATCATGTCTTCTCAAAATAACATGGCGAAAGAAAGTTATCCCTACAAAGTCATATAGTCTGGCTATGCTCTATCTTCACCACGCAAAGTATTTGAATCATGCACAACCCCGATGACAAGCCAAGCAATTTTTTCATACTTTTGGTGTTCTCAAGCTTTTTCAATCTTCACGCAATATATGAGCGTGAGCCATGTACATAGCACTATAACTGGAATAGAATGGTGGTTGTGGAGAAGACAAAAAAGGAGAAGATAGTGTCACATCAACTAGGTGTATCAACGGGCTATGGAGATGCCCATCAATAGATATCAATGTGAGTGAGTAGGGATTGCCACGCAACGGATGCACTAGATCTATAAATGTATGAAAGCTCAGCAAAAGAACTAAGTGGGTGTGCATCCAACTTGCTTGCTCACGAAGACCTAGGGCATTTTGAGGAAGCCCATCATTGGAATATACAAGCCAAGTTCTATAATGTAAAATTCCCATTAGTAAATGAAAGTGACAACATAGGAGACTCTTTGTCATGAAGATCATGGTGCAACTTTGAAGAACAAGTGTGGTAAAAGGATAGTAGCATTGTCCCTTCTCTCTTTTTCTCTCATTTTTTTGGGCCCTTCTTTTTTTATTTTTTATGGCCTTTCTCTTTTTTTTTCGTCTAGAGTCTCATCCCAACTTGTGGGGGAATCATAGTCTCCATCATCCTTTCCTCACTTGGGGCAATGTTCTCATAATGATGATCATCATATTTTTATTTACTTACAACTCGAAAAATTACAACTCGATACTTAGAACAAAATATGACTCTATGTGAATGACTCATGAGTGACATGTATGAAAGAATTATGAACGTGGCTTTGCCACAAATACGATGTCAACTACATGATCATGTAAAGCAATATGAAAATGATGTAACGTGTCATAATAAACAGAACAGTGGTAAGTTGCATGGCAATATATCTCGGAATGGCTATGGAAATGCCATAATTGGTAGGTATGGTGGCTGTTTTGAGGAAGGTAATTGGTGTGTTTATGGTACCGGCGAAAGTTGCGCGGTACTAGAGAGGCTAGCAATGGTGGAAGGGTGAGAGTGCGTATAATCCATGGACTCAAAATTATTCATAAAGAACTCACATACTTATTGCAAAAATCTATTAGTTATCGATAAAAAGTACTACGCGCATGCTCCTAGGGGGATATATTGGTAGGAAAAGACCATCGCTCGTCCCCGACCGCCACTCATAAGGAAGACAATCAATAAATGAATCATGCTCCGACTTCATCACATAACGCTTCACCATACGTGCATGCTACGGGAATCACAAACTTTAACACAAGTATTTCTCAAATTCACAACTACTCAACTAGCATGAATCTAATATCACCATCTTTATATCTCAAAACAATCATCAAGTGTCAAACTTCTCATCGTATTCAATGCACTTTTTATGATAGTTTTTATTATACCCATCTTGGATGCCTATCATATTAGAACTAATTTTATAGCCAAAGCAAATTACCATGCTGTTTTATAAGAATATAAAAATAATATAAGTGAATCATGAGAGATCAATAATTTCTATAAAATAAAACCACCACTGTGCTCTAAAAAGATATAAGTGAAGCACTAGAGCAAAATTTTCTAGCTAAAAAGATATAAGTGAAGCACATAGAGTATTGTAATAAATTACGATTCATGTGTGTCTCTCCCAAAAGGTGTGTACAGCAAGGATGATTGTGGTGAACTAAGAAGCAAAGACTCAAATCATACAAGACGCTCCAAGCAAAACACGTATCATGTGGTGAATAAAAATATAGCCTCAAGTAAAGTTACCGATAGATGATGACGAAAGAGGGGATGCTTCCCAGAGCATCCCCAAGCTTAGGCTTTTGGTTGTCCCTGAATTTTACCTTGGGGTGCCTTGGGCATCCCAAAGCTTAGGCTCTTTCCACTCTTTATTCCAAAATTCATCAAATCTTTACCCAAAACTTGAAAACTTCACAACACAAAACTTCAACAGAAAATCTCATGAGCTCCGTTAGTATAAGAAAACAAACCACCAATTAAAGGTACTGTAATGAACACATTCTTTATTTATATTGGTGTTAAACCTAATGTATTCCAACTTCTCTATGGTTCATACCCCCCGATACTAGCCATATATTCATCAAAATAAGCAAACAACACACGAAAAAAAGAATCTATCAAAAACAGAACAGTATGTAGTAATCTGTAGGTTTCAAATACTTTCGTAACCCCGAAAATTCTGAAATAAATTGGTGATCGAGAGGAATTTTTCTATTAATCATTTGCAAAAGGAATCAATCTAATCGCACTCTCTAGTAAAACATGGCAGCAAATCTCGTGAGCACTAAAGTTTCTATTTTTTACAGCAAGATCACATAAACTTCCCCCAAGTCTTCTCAAGGGTTCTACTTGGCACAAACACTAATTAAAAGCATAAAAACACATATAAACAGAAGCTACATGAATTATTTATTACTAAACATAACCAAAAAGCAAGAAACAAAAATAAAATTGGGTTGTCTCCCAACAAGCGCTATCGTTTAACGCCCTTAGCTAGGCATAAAAACAAGAATAGATCTTGGTATTGTCATCTTTGGTATGCAATCCATCAGTGGCTCTCATATTAGATTCATAAGGTAATATAATTTTATCTCTAGGAAAGTGTTCCATGCCTTTCCTTAACAGAAATTGGAATCTAATGTTTCCTTCTTTCATATCAATAATTGCACCAATCGTTGTAAGGAAAGGTCTACCAAGAATAATAGGACATGAAGGATTGCAATCTATATCAAGAACAATGAAATCTACAGGCACATAATTCCTATTTGCAACAATAATAACATCATTAATCCTTCCCATAGGTTTCTTAATAGTGGAATCCGCAAGATGCAAGTTTAAAGAACAATCATCAAATTCACGGAAACCTAACACATCACACAAAGTTTTTGGAATCCTGGAAACACTAGCACCCAAATCACATAAAGCAAAGCATTCATGATCTTTAATTTTAATTTTAATAGTAGGTTCCCACTCATCATAAAGTTTTCTAGGGATAGAAACTTCTAATTCAAGCTTTTCTTCATAAGATTGCATTAAAGCATCAACGATATGTTTGGTAAAAGCTTTATTTTGATCATAAGCATGAGGAGAATTTAGCATGGATTGCAACAAGGAAATACAATCTATCAAAGAGCAATTACAATAATTAAATTCCTTGAAATCCAAAATAGTGGGTACATTGATATGTAAAGTTTTGACCTCTTCAATCCCACTTTTATTAATTTTTGCATCAAGATCTAAAAACTCTGAATCATTGGGACGCCTTTTGGCTAAAGTCGACTCATCTCCAGTCCCATCATTATCAAGATTCATATTGCAAAACAAAGATTTAGTAGGAGACACATCAATCACATGTAGATCTTCATCCTTATTATCGTGAAAACTAGAAGAATACACTTTTATTAAGCAATCCTTTTTAGCACGCATCCTAGCGGTTCTTTCTTTGCACTCATCAATGGAAATTCTCATGGCTTTGAGAGACTAATTGATATCATGCTTAGGTGGAATAGATCTAAGTTTCAAAGGATCAACATCAAGAGATATTCTATCCACGTTCCTAGCCAACTCATCAATCTTAGGCAATTTTTCTTCAAGCAAAGCATTGAAATTCTTTTGAGAAACCATAAATTCTTGAACACTAGTCTCAAAATCAGAGGGCATCTTATTGAAATTTCCATAAGAGTTGTTTTAGGAATTACCATAATTATTAGAGGAATTGCTAGGGAAAGGCCTATAATTAAAGTTTCCTCTATACGCGTTGTTACCAAAATTGTTCCTACCAACAAAATTCACATCCATAGATTCATTATTATTCTCAATCAAGGTAGACAAAGGCATATCATTAGGATCAGAAGAAACACTCTTATTAGCAAACAATTTCATAAGTTCATCCATCTTTCCACTCAAGAGCCGTTTTGGGGCTCGCCGGCGGACCTCGTGCATCACCTCATGTAGCCATCCGTCTATCACTACTGGCCCTTGGCGGAGAACATCAAGTACGAGATGTGCTACCCGTTCACCGTGCCGGAGTCGCTAGAGGATCACCACCACCTACTAGTCTCGGAGGAGGACGGCAGCGTCTTCCTCTTGATCGTGGGCACCGGCGAGGCCCGCGCAAGCCGTGGCCCCGTCTCTGTAGTGTGCATCAGGGGCGACGCCGCTAACATTGACACTGACACGAGGCCGATGTATGGGTGCGTGCTCACTGTTACTACCCCTCCGAGTTACGTGGGTGGCGACACTGGCTACAGGAAGATGACTAGGACTGTGCCGAGCTGGGTGGACATGGAAGACGCATGGTATGATCCCCCCCCAACGTGGTGCACGGGGACTCCAAGGAGGTTCACTTGGACATATGCATTACCAAGTTAAATGTTGATCATTAGTCTTCGCTCAATGTAATCCGATGTCTAAGCATGTGGAGACTTCCATGCATGATCTTGCTCTATTGTAGTATTGCGCATGAATAAAAGTGTATCCATTTATGGTTTACTCTAGAATCTTCCATGTATGAAATTTTTACTACAGTACTGGTGAAACACTTACGATGAACCACTTCTTACATCTCCTCTGCCCGCTTCCAAGTCATCTTGATTTAATTCCTCCGTCTAGGTGTATAAGGGCATGGTTAATACTTAATAGTATAGCCAACTTTTGACTATAAGAAAGTGCCATGTCATCTGTAGCCAACATGTATAACAATCGATACTCAAAAACTAATTCTTAAAGATCGTTTCTTGCAAAGCACAATAAGTGTTATTTCTTCACAAGTTTTGGATGCAGGTTGAACAGTTGAACGCTTCTGTTTGCAAAAGATACTTTTTTATCTATTTCACCCGGATGTTTGTGAGCTCTAGAGATGAAATAATATCCGAAGAAACCTATTGATACCCGTTACACATGAGATGACCCCCACATCCTTTGTCAAAATAAACAACTCCCCGATCAATGCATTTCACTATTCCGCGCAATGCACGTGCACCTTACTATAGATTAGTACGACCAAAAATTGAACTAACATTATATATAGTACGATAAATGCTGATGCATGTCACCTAAAATTATATCATTGAAAACTATGTTCAAATACGAATCCAACGATATAGTTTTTCTTGACATGCACTAACATTTTGTCAGTTAAATATTCAGTCAAATTTAATGGGGGACTAATAAACCACGACCGATGTAGTACTAGTGTAGAGGGCGGCGTTGCATGCGAGTCTCACCCCGCTCGTGGCGCGGCAGTAAAGCCGTCATATCACAAAACCCAATCACTCCCAGTAATAAGTGGCCTGGTAAAATAAACGGACAAGCAACCATCACATCCCTCCGTCTTTTTTGCATTTCATCTCTCTGCATTTACTTTCTCTGGTTCATCTCGCACACTCGATCCCTAGCTACTACTCCTAGTATCCCTAGCTACCACTCATAGGGCCAGTTCTTTTGGCGGCTTAAAAAATAAGCCGTCTCTTGCCCAGCTTTTCCCATAAGACTAGTCACATTGCAGAGTAACATTACGACGCCTCACTCATTTATTTGGGCTTCTAAACTACTACTAGTACCTCTGTCCTGGTTTATTCGTCACCATTGTAATTTGTGCTAAATTTTGACCAAATTTTTAACTGTTAAAATGTTAGTACATGTGACATATGCACGTACTTACAAAATGCATACGGATACACAAGGTTTCCAAAATTTTCCTTTTACATACTTAATTAAGGACGCTAATAATTCCTGAACGTTCCGGATTTATCATTTGCTTCCCAAAACTAATGAGATCGCCTTACAAAACTAAATTATATTCCTAATAAAAGCCACGGCGCTCGTAGGAGCGCTTGCAGCGCGCCACAAGTGCCCTGGTGCGCGGCCGTTTCCCAGCGCGCCGACACAACGCCTCTTCCTCAGCCTCGCAACTCGCGAGGTGCTGATTGGCGGCTTGCCGGCGAGCGAGCGCGATCTCACCGGTGTGGTGATCCAGCGCCAACAGGTACTCCTCCACGCTGGAAGCATGCACCCGGTCCACGTACCGCCAAGCGTAGATGAGGCGCTTGGGCCCGACTGCACTCAGGGCTTTGGCACGGGCGTACTCCGCCACCCTCACGGACCTCGCACGAGCCTTCTGCCAAAGAACCAATTGCCTGACTCTCTCGGACGCGACATAGGCCTACCAGGCAGCTTGCCCCGTGGTGCGCTTCTGTGACGCCCAGACAGTTAAGCTACAGTAACCCTCTACTAATGATGCCATGTCACCTCGGTTACTGTTGCTAAACCCGCGTTGATCCGAAACTGATTCAAAATTCAATTCAAAATCAAATTAAAATAAAGTCAACTTATTATTTCTTCAAGCGCTACAACAAAAATGTTCGCTGGGTTGAAAATATCCCCTAACTATTTGTCATGTTGGAAGAAACCTCCTTTGAATATTTAAAAGTGGCCCTAACCTATTTAAAACTAAACCATGAGTATTAATTTGAACCATTTCAACTTAAGCAAATATTTAAACTACTCGAAATAATTTGGAACTTTGTGTGCTGCTTCAAAACCTTGCCAAGTATTTATGTGCTAAGTGGCACTTTTAACTATACTCATTTAGTAGCTCAACAAAAATACAAAACTATAAAGAAAAGCAAAATAGAAAAATAAATATAGGAAAAGGGAAAAGGCCTAACTACTACTTTGCATTTCGGCCCAACTGCTACAGAAGCAGACCCAACCCGCTTGCCCCCTTTCTTCTTCCTCTTGTGTTCACCAGTCGCGGTGGATGACTGTCAGGCATCCATTACCGGATCAGACACGGGGCGGCCATCCCGCGGCCTCATCGATGTTGCGCCGCCTACATAACCGCCCCCGTGACCCCTCGGCCAACCCTAGACCGCTCGATCCGCCTGCTCTCGCGCCCCACACACTCTCTCTCTCTCTCTCTCCCAAGCTAAATCGCCAGATGCCGTCATCATCAATCCGTCTATCTCGTGCCACCAAGCTACCCTCGTCATCGCACCAGGTCCAGGAGGCGCATCATCGGCGCCATCGTCGACTACCTCACCAGAATGAGGCGGGGAAGCCCCATCGGCATCGCCATCGTCCCGTCTTCCCCAACAGTCCCCCGCCACCGCTCATCGGCAATTCGTTGCCCCCAGCACCTCTCCGCCCTCCACAAGCTCGCCTTCGTGCTCACTGTGAGCTCCCGAGCACTTCCCCTGTTTTTTCCCTTTGTCTTGCCGCCCCTAGCTGCTATCGCCATTACTGCCGCAGCTCACCGCCGCTGTCGAGCTTGTTACCGCCGCCGTTGTCCATTGCCGGGCCAGGCAACCACGCCATCGCGCTCGTGAACTCGCGTAGAAGCTTCCTGCACCCTTAGACCGCTCAGATGCGAGCTGAGACGACGGAGCCTTTGCGCTCTAGTAGCCACCGTCGCTACCTCTCGCCGCCATGTTTGATTCCGGCCACCCCAGCGAACACCACGCCCACCATTAGACGTGGCCGAGCTCCAGCTTCGCATAGAACAAATCGGCGCCGGCTCCCGTCGTGTGTAGCGCGATTCCAGCGAAGTTCCGACAGCAGCCACCCGTTGCCGTCCTGTCTTGTCGCCGCTCCTGCTGCTTCTGCGGCTAGCGGCGCGCCGCCGCCCGTCCCTGCGTGCTCGCAGGCCCCCTGTTGTGCCCGCACCTCCCGCTCGCCGTGCCCAGCTGCCATGCTCCCCTCGCACCCCTGCTTGCTGCCAGAAGCCGCCGAACCGCGCCTCCAGCGCCTAGCGCTCACCGCCCTCGCTCTATTGCCTCCCCTTCGCCCCGCGCCTCCCCTCCAGCGCTGCTGCTCGCCCCATGCCTGCGCCTGCCCTCGCTGCCCGGCCTGTGCATGCCTCGCGACCGGTGCCCTGTCACGGCCGCTGCTCGGCGGGCAGCGCCCAACCAGGCGCAGGCACCCGCACGCCCCTGCAAGCCCGCTAGCGCCCGCCCCGTTTGGCCAGATGGGCCACTACCATTCGGGCTCCACACCTTTTTTTATTAAAACGAGTTTTTTTAACAAAAAGAAAAATCAAAATATAATAATTAATTAATTAACTTACTTAAACTAGTTTAATTAAACTTAATTAACCTAACTATCTAACTAAAACTAACTAACCTGTTAGTTAGGGTAAATAGACCATGACGAATGGGACCCACCCATCAGTTGACTGGTCAACGGTCAAATTTGACTGCTGACATCATGCTGATGTCATGATGATGCAATAATTCTTTTATGAATTAATTAAATAATAAAAATCTCAGAAAATGATTAAAATTTAAAAATTAATATAAAATAATCCGTAGCTCGAATTAAAATACTTTGTACATGAAAATTGCTTAGAACGACGAGATAAATCTGAATACACATTCCGTTCGTCCGTCACACGTCCCTAGCGTAACGAGCATGCAACTTGCCTCCTCCGGTCCATCTGTCCAAAAACACGGAACACCGGGAACACTTTCCCGGATGTTTCCCCCCTTTGCCGATGTCACCTAGTACTGCGTTAGGTCACCTCTAGCACCACGTATTGCCATGTTATGCTTTGTGATGCTTTGATTTCTCTGTTATTTATTGTGTTCCCCCTTCGTTACCTCTTTCTGGTAGACCTCGAGACCGATGCTGATACCCCTGTGATCGACTACATCGACGACGACCCCTCCTTCTTGCTAGGGCAACCAGGCAAGCCCCCCACCCTTGATCACCAGATATCGCCTATTCCTTCTCTCTACTGCTTGCATTAGAGTAGTGTAGCATGTTACTGATTTCTGTTAATCCTATTCTGATGGATAGCCTGTCCTTGCTACTACTGTTGTTACCTTTACTTGCAATCCCAAATGCTTCGTATTGGATGCTAGTATTCCATCAGTGGCCCTACATTCTTGTCCGTCTGCCATGCTATACTATCGGGCCGAGATCACTTGGGAGGTGATCACGGGTATATACTTATATACATAATATGTGATACACGGGCCAGAAGCATAGTCTTCGATAGGACTAGCTATCCCTCTTTTATTCTGGCATTCTGCAGTTCAGTCCACAGATACTACCAATTTCATTGATACCAATTCATATGTAGTGTAGATCCTTGCTTGCGAGTACTTTGGATAAGTACTCAGGGTTGCTTTGCTCCCTCTTTTCCCCCTTTTCCTTTCTTCTCGGATATCACAACCAGATGATGGAGTCCAAGAGCCAGAGGATCCCGAGGATGTTTCTACGTGGGGTTCAGCATCGAGGAGTAGTTAGGAGATCCCAGGCAGGAGGCCTCGCCTTTTTGATCGCTGTTATTTTTATGCTAGCCTTCTTAAGGCAAACTTGTTTAACTTATGTCTGTACTCCGATATTGTTGCTTTCCGCTGACTCTTGTGTATTCGAGCTTATGTATTCGTGCCCTCGAGGCCCCTGGCTTGCAATATAAAGCTTGTATTATTTTAATTTGTGTCTAGAGTTGTGTTGTGATATCTTCCCGTGAGTTACTGATCTTGATCGTACACGTTTGCGTGTATGATTAGTGTACAGTCAAATCAGGGGCGTCACAAGTTGGTATCAGAGCCGACTGCCTGTAGGAATCCCCTTCCACACTCCTTGGCCGAAGTTGAGTCCAGTCGATGAAAACTGTTTTACTAACATGGTTGTGCGGCCCATGGGCCCACGTCTCCATTGGGTGGTATTAGGATCTTTCACTCCTCGTCTATACTCTGGGACTTTGATCTCTCTCCTATTCAGCTTAAATGATTTGCTAACTCTAACTCTAGGTTCTCGTAAGTACTTTCTCCCGGAGAACCCCTCGGTCCGAATGATCGACTGCTTCAACAGAAGATTCTGACAATACTCTCAGATGTTCTCCCGAGACTTTGTGCCATCGCTTTTGCAATTCCATTCCATCGGTACACCCTATGGATAACCATGTACACTTTCCACCCATACAATCATTCCCTATTGATCTTGTTATTACAAGATACCTTGAAATTCTCTGTATTGTTCCGAGAATACTGCGTGCCTACCGCCTTACAATTCTTAGCCACATGAATACCCTTACGGATAATTCCTTACACTTATCAAGTATCCGCTCATTCCCAGTTGTTCATGTGTTTCACAAAGGTCTTCGAAATACCATTCGATCTTCCGAAAATCCCGAGCAACCTATTGCTCTTGAAATTCTTGCTTGCTTGCATTATGGTTAATCCCAAAAGTCTTGTAGTCTTATTGGCATCCCTTGTCATTATCATTTTGAGTACCTTGAATCAATATGTTTGCGAATGCCCACAATCATCGTTGATCCTTATAAATTACCTTTCTGGCTGAGCTGCCATTCTTTTAACTAGAATTGGTTCTCGACCAATCAAATTGTCGTTGATTGTACCCCTAAGGCTATTCAACTTATCCATCCCTAATCAGAGCATTGCTTCTGATCCCTTGATTTGGAAATCATAAAATTTCTTTGCATTAAGCTTTGAATTAGTCAGTTGATTCTATAATCCGATGCCTTGGCATTCCTTCTTCCTCTGATTGAGTACCGATACTCACATTAGCCTCGTTGTGGACCACCATACCCATTGCCGGGTTATTATCCGATTGTGTCCTTCACAACCAAAATTCTTATGAGTTCTTTACCTGATACATAATGCCTTTGGTAAATTGTATCCTCTACTATTGTCAACCATGCTCCACTTTTGAGCTTGTATTATTTACTCCTGCAGTTTGTGGTATATGTTTCTACGATGCCTAGATGGGTTGAACCTATGCCTTCCTTAATCTATGTGAACCTGAAAGATTTCACGGGCCATACTTATCTGGTATTTCACCAGGTAAAACTTTCAACAACTAATGTCATTTTCGAAAAGCGAGAGGTGAATGGAAGGTTATACATTGCAGAAGTGGGAGTCGACCTTGAACTTGTGTTCATGCCCATGGACACGATGTAGATCCTATCATGGAAGCTTCTTGTAAATAACTGTTTCCTTGATATAATATTATCTGGTATCTCTGAATTAATCCTTTGCAATCGTGGTTCCGACCATATTTTCTACTTGATCCCATTTCTCAAGCAAGTGAAAACACTTGTCTTCTGTGGATCAATACATCTCCGCAACCCCTATGTCGATCTTCCTTTGAGTAATACCCTCCAGTATCTCGAGAATATCAAAGAACTGTGTTGCTTCCTATGAGTCTTCATCTAGTATTGCTTCTCACCGATTTCAGATTTCCCCCGGGTTCTGAGTTATTTCACTCGAGAACACCGATAAGTGAATCGATTCCGCACTCCGATTCAATAACTCTAAGTAATTTTCATTGCTTACGAGTTTAATAATCCTTCAAGTCATTCCTAGCCTGATCGGCTATATCATTATTGTGCTAAATTTTAACTGTGCTACCTGGTCCTTCTTTCCGGAGCACAATTTTCGACGATGAGCTAACCTTACATCAATTTTTCTCATCATATAATTTTGCCTTAAATAGCAAACTTGATTTCGAGTTTGTGTCATACCCTTGGTTCCAATAACCTTTCGCTTCATCATTCCTTCGACTTGATGTCATCGCCGATCGATTACATCTTCATGAAATCTCTCAAGAAAGTGTCATGATCATCAGCCTTTTGGGTTCTTCTGAGATCTCTATCAAATTCTTGATGATAAATACCCTCCTTGCCCCTTGATGATTTGTGTTATCATCGGCAAGTTTATTGCCTTCCCTCCAACACAAACTTGTTCATGTCTCGTGTAGTACCTTGAGTTCCTTTCTATCTAGCTGGTGTTATGATCTACCTTGGAGTATTACCATCTATTATGTCGAGAATGTTGTGAGAATTGCTCCACCTCTTAAGAGTTCCTGGTATAGTGATACTTCTCATCATCACCATTTATTCTTGGCCCCGTGTTGATTCTATCCGGGACACCAACAGGTGAACGGTACTGTTTGGATTATGCCCTTCTAGCAACCCTATTGATTTGAAGTTAACGGCCGATAGTTTCATTCTAAGTCTATTGCTTATTGAATCATCATTCAAACATTGATCGTGCTATCCAGTCCATATTTCATGGTGCACCCTTCTATCATTGTTAAATTGTGTATGTTTTTCCTCTAGCATACATCATTATATCATTTGATCCGACAAATGTTATGCCCTTGTTCACATAAGTGTGGAAATCCATCTTTTGAAAATCTCAATGAATTGTTGCTGAGCAAATCAGCCACCGCCTCACCTCTCCTTAATTTAATGATGAACTCTTGTTTTGGAACTCGCTTCCATAGTTCAATTCCTGAGAATCTTACAATGTCATCTCGACAATTTGTGTTGCACCTTTCTTCTCAGGCATCCTGAGTCTGAGTTATCCTGACCCCAATCGTATCTGAATCTCGGTCAGATATGATGGTTGGAACATATTTCCAAGAGTTATCACATTGGTCTTTATATGATCCAGTAAGGTGATGTCGTGCCTAGCACACCTGGCCTGAGACCCTATTGTTATAGATTCCATTTCAGAAAGGTTATCCATTCTACCATGAGGAAATTGTAAGACTTATTCTACAAGTTGTTCCTGATGGATCCTTTGTCTACCCAATGTCCGACCTTTGCTTGAAGACCATGTCAATGCTATCTCGAAGCATGTACGTGGTACTCCTATCATTAATAAGAACATTTGAAGCACAATGCAAAAATTTCTTTATCAATTATCCAAACACCGTTGTATGGGTAATGTCGTGAAATTCCTCCCCCCTTACCTAAATGGTTTTCTACTATGACGCCCCGAGACCGATGTGCCAGGTGTATTCCAGTTATTCGCTGTTGTTGCCATGTCATTTGCTTGCGTGTTGCATTTCATCATGTCATCATACAGTCGCCGGGCCTCTCTGTCTTCTCTTCTCTTAGCTCGAGCCCTTCTGCACATCCCACAAGTTCCAATAGACCTCTCGCATGCGTGTCCGAAATTGTCCCAGACCCGAACCGGACAGTTGTCACCGTTGGATCCGGATCATCCGCAAACATCTACAAAACGTCTCCGTTTTGTTATTTGGACTCCCTAACCAATTTATTCTCGACCGCCCGATTATGATCGGACGGATCGAATGCCCCCCTAACCTAATCCAACAACATATATATAGAAAGCAACCCTAATTTTGAGGAGAGTTGTCCCATCCATCCACTTCCTCCGCCACCACCCTCTCTCTAAATCCTCCTCGGAGTCCACATTGAGCCAACCCCACAACACCAGCCAGATCCAAAAATTTCACCCACTTCCCTCCTGTATCCTCGCTGGTTGGAGCCTCCGAAGCCGCAACTCCTGCCCGCGGAGCCCCTCGTCCCCGTGCCCCTGGTTCGCTCGATCCAGAGGAGAGGAGCACGCCATCGTCATGCTCCTCCCTTCTCCCTCGCTCTCATTTGGATCGAGGGGAGGAGCCCGTCGACCTGGACCCGCCGCCCCGCCAAGTCGTTGGAGTCCGCCGTGTCGTCCGGTTTCCGCCGGAGTTGCCCCGTTCCTCGCACGAACCAGCAGGCCGTCCTCACCGCCCTGCCCTTTTTTTCTCTCCTTCGCTGAAGCTCTCTCTACCTCCCTGACCTCTCTTCCTCTCTTGAAGCAGCAGCGGAAGAAGCTTCCGATGCCGCGCCATGTTGTCGTTCCTCTGCTTCGTCACCATCCAGGAACGCCCCGAGTCCACCACAGCCGCCCTGCTTGCCTCCTCTGCTTCAGGCCATGTCCAGCACCGCGTCGACTCCTGCATCGCCCTGCTGTCGCGTTGTTAGCCGTCGTTGCCATGGTCTTCCCCTTCGCCAAGTCCCAGCACCCGCGGCCCTCCGCCTCTCGCCTTCCTGGATCTGTTGCGCCGCCGCGTTCCCTGTCGCCGTCGACCTCCATGCCCTGCCACCGGCCTCTGCGTTTTCTGCATCAAGCAGGAGCTCGAACCACTGCCCTGTTCGTCTCGATTCAACGAGACCGGGCCGGCCTCCTCGTGACCGCGTGGGTCGCTTCCTCAGCGAGGCCCAGCGCGCCCCTCTCCTCACCATTGTGGGCCGAAGCCCATGGGTGACGACACACCCCGGTGTTTCCCCTTTTGTTTATTTTACCTGTTGGGCTGGCCTGCCAGTTTTGGCCTGGATAGGGTTTTTTTAGGCTCTGCGTATTTCTGTTTATTCCAGAGATGACAGTTTTGCAGAAAGCCCCCTAAACTTCATGCATTTAATAACTTCACAACCGTGCATCGGATCTAAATAAATTATATATGAAAGTTGCTTAGAATTTTGTCTAGTTTAATAATATTCGACTTCCATGCATGTTTGAAATATTTAAAATGTTGTTTGGTTAAATTTGCTCCTATGCCATGTTAAAATGCTTTAATTCATAACTAAATAACCGTAGCTCGGTTTTAAATAATCTTTATATGTAAATGGGGTAGAAAAATGTCTAGTTTAACATGGTGGCATCACTTTGCGTGTTTAACAACCCTAAAATTGTGTTTAGGGCAGAACAGTACCATAACCAAAATATGCACATGAGGATTTTTCTGGACTTGTTGCTTGTTGTTTCGGCCTCATTTAAACTTGCCTAGATAGGTAGTTTTCATTTACTTCACCCTCTTGCCATGTTTAACAACTTTTAATATTGTTGGGTACATAAACAAGATCGAACTAAATAAGTCATGTGGTGTTTCGTCAATATGCAACGGACTCCACTTAATTTGTAGAGTTGTTTGTGTACTTTGCCATGCCATGCCTCATTAAACCGAACATGCATCATACTTGATTGTGCATCATGCCATGTTCATGTGTTGGTTTTTTACTATGTTGTTTGCTTCTTTTCGGTGTTGCTTCTTCGGGTTGGTTGCGATAACGTTGCATTTGTGAGGATCCGTTCATCTACGTCCGTTTGTTCTTCTTCATGGACTCGTTCTTCTTCCTTACGAGATCTCAGGCAAGATGACCATACCCTCGAAATCACTTCTATCTTTGCTTGCTAGTTGCTCACTCTTTTGCTATGCCTATGCTGCGATACCTACCACTTGCCATATCATGCCTCCCATGTTGCTAAGCCAAGCCTCTAACCCACCTTGTCCTAGCAAACCGTTGTTTCGCTATGTTACCGCTTTGCTCAGCCCCTCTTATAGTGTTGTTGGTTGCAGGGGAAGATTGGAGTTTGTTCCTTGTTGGAACACGGATATTTGTTGGGATATCACAATATCTCTTATTTTAATTAATGCATCTATATACTTGGTAAAGGATGGAAGGCTCGGCCTTATGCCTGGTGTTTTGTTCCATTCTTGCTGCCCTAGTTTCCGTCATACCGGTGTTATGTTCCTTGATTTTGTGTTCCTTACACAGTTGGGTTATAATGGGAACCCCTTGACAGTTCGCCTTGAATAAAACTCCTCCAGCAAGGCCCAACATTGGTTTTACCATTTGCCACCTAGCCTTTTCTTTCCGTTGGATCGGCCGGCTCAAGGGTCATATTTATTAAACCCCTGGGCCAGTGCTTCTCTAAGTGTTGGTCCAACCCAGAGCACCGTGCGAGGCCGTCCCTTGGCAACTTGGGTTACGTTGGCTCCTGTGCGCTTAGCTTATCCGGTGTGCCCTGAGAACGAGATATGCGCAGCTCCGATCGGGATTTGTCGGCACAACGGGTGGTCTTGCTGGTCTTGTTTTACCATTGTCTAAATGTCTTGTAACCGGAATACCGAGCCTGATCGGGTCTTCCTGGGAGAAGGAATATCCTTCGTTGACCGTGAGAGCTTGTGATGGGCTAAGTTGGGACACCCCTGCAGGGATTTGAACTTTCGAAAGCCGTGCCCGCGGTTATGGGCAGATGGGAATTTGTTAATGTCCGGTTGTAGAAAACCTGAAACTTATCTTAATTAAAATGCATCAACCATGTGTGTAGTCGTGATGGTCTCTTTTCGATGGTGTCCGAGAAGTGAACACGGTGTTGGAGTTATGCTTGAACGTAGGTTATTCTAGGATCACTTCTTGATCATAGTTCATCGATCGTGCCTTTGCCTTCTCTTCTCGCTCTCATTTGCGTATGTTAGCCACCAAATATGCTAGTCGCTTGCTGCAGCTCCAACTCATACCTTTTCCCTACCCATAAGCTTAAATAGTCTTGATCGCGAGGGTGTGAGATTGCTGAGTCCCCGTGACTCACAGATACTTCAAAAACTAGTTTGCAGGTGCCGATGAAACCATACAGGTGACGCAACCGAGCTCAAGGAGGAGCTTGATGAAGATCGTGTTCGTTATGTTGTTCCGTTTCCAGTTGATCAGTAGTGGAGCCCAGTTGGGACGATCGGGGATCTGTGTAGCATTTGGGGTAGTCTTCTTTTATTTTGGTTCCGTAGTCGGACCTTGAATGTATCTGGTTGATGTAAAGCTTTATTCATGTAATTCTGTGAAGTGGCGATTGTAAGCCAACTATGTATCTCTTTACCTTATGTATTACATGGGTTGTGTGAAGATTACCTCACTTGCTGCATTGCTTACAATGAGGTTATGCCTCTAAGTCGTGCTTCGACATGTGGGAGATATAGCCGCATCATGGGCGTTACATCTACTTTCTTTCCGGTTGTGTATATCAATCCCTGCTTGTCCTTTGGAAGGATATACTCTGATACTTGAGTATAAACACCTTTTACTTTCCATTGTTCTGATTAACATAATAATCACTTTTTTCTTTCCATTGTTTTCTTTAAACCTTTCTTGAGGTCTATATGATCTAAGGAGTAATATTTTGATGCTTATGTAAATACCTTAGTGTACAATTCTGTCAGCAAGATCCTGTTACTATTGTTGATGACATTCCGGTAGCCACCGATGGACGAGAACTTTTCCTATTGGTACGCCTTGTTCAACGAGCAGGAAAATGGATCTCTTTGTCCCCCGCCCTTGGTACCAACGTTGTTGCCAACATAACTGACATGCTGTCCACTGACATGCCTTGCTATCATGATCGTGCAAGATGTCAGCGCCCTCTCTACCTTTAACCCACATGGTGGGCCCATTACCCATAGTTCCACAGGATCGAAACCTGACTCTCTTGTACACCCCCTATTTCCAAAGTTATTACTCGCGCGTGGCCTTGTACGTCATTCACGAGTCACCTTATGAGAGATCATCAATTCTGGTATCAGAAATAATACTTATTCCCATTGCTCTGAACCCCTTCACACGCTGTTTCAGGCATCCAGCGATTGCCTGCCCGCTCTAAACTTCCAATGACACCTCCTTACTTTGCTCTCGATATTTTCTTAAGTTTCAAATTCGAGAGTAACTTTCCGCCACCTTCCCTGATGTTATCGACAAGATAGTTAACCATGTAGAGGTTCGTTCTCCTGGAATACCCCCACCTCACTTTTTTTATTCTTTCGTAAGTGCGATGAAGATCCCGAAGAAATGATGATGACTTCGTCATGATGACCAGAAGCAAAAAATGAAGACATCAACGTAATGGATCGACCTCTTCGAGAAGAGAAACCAAGACCGAGAAGAGTCGTTAGAATTTCGTAACCAGAACTTCCCCCTACCCAACCTCTTAAATCTCGGGATGAGATTTCTTGTAGTGGAGGAGAATTGTGACACCCGGACAATTAAGCGATAGTAACCCTCTACTAATGATGCCATGTCACCTCGGTTACTGTTGATAAACTCGCATTGATCCGAAACTGATTCAAAATTCAATTCGAAATCAAATTAAAATAAAGTCAACTTATTATTTCTTCAAGCGGTACAACAAAA
Organism: Triticum urartu; assembly: GCF_056163025.1. Taxonomy (NCBI): domain Eukaryota; kingdom Viridiplantae; phylum Streptophyta; class Magnoliopsida; order Poales; family Poaceae; genus Triticum; species Triticum urartu. The sequence continues at coordinate 372,090,675 of NC_141873.1, forward strand.
ATGTTCGCTGGGTTGAAAATATCCCCTAACTATTTGTCATGTTGGAAGCAACCTCCTTTGAATATTTAAAAGTGGCCCTAACCTATTTAAAACTAAACCATGAGTATTAATTTGAACCATTTCAACTTAAACAAATATTTAAAATACTCGAAATAATTTGGAACTTTGTGTGCTACTTCAAAACCCTGCCAAGTATTTATGTGCAAAGTGGCACTTTTAACTATACTCATTTAGTAGCTCAACAAAAATACAAAACTATAAAGAAAAGCAAAAGAGAAAAATAAATATAGGAAAAGGGAAAAGGCCTAACTACTACTATGCACTTCGGCTCAACTGCTATAGAAGCAGGCCCAGCCCGCTTGCCCCATTTCTTCTTCCTCTTCTGTTCACCACTCGCGGTGGACGACTGTCCTGCGTCCATGACCAGATCAGACACGGGGCGGCCATCCCGGGGCCTCCTCGACGTCGCCGACGCCTACATCACTGCCCCCGTGACCCCTCGGCCAACCCTACACTACTAGGAAAAGGCCTAATAATGGTGCACCAATTTTGCCCACTAATGGCGCACTGCTGGTGCGCCATTAGTATCATGCCACTAGTATTTCTTACTAATGGCGCACCACCGGTGCGCCATTACTATCTGGTATACTAATGGCGCACCGAGCAGTGCGCCATTAGTATAGAGCACCATGCGCCATTAGTATGCCTCCCAGGGGGCCATATTTAACCATGTGCTCTGGCATACTAATGGCGCACTGTTGGGTGATGCGCCATTAGTGTGATTATAAAAGTGCGCCATTAGTGTCTTGTGTGGTGCGCCACTAGTATGAATATTAGGGATTTTTTTCATTTCTGATATTTTCATAGGTTAAAAAATATTAGAGATAACATACAACACAGATCTGCTTAGCTTACATACAGGGGGCCATATGTAACGATGTTACCTGCGTCCACCAGATCATATCCAACACACAAGTTTCATCATATATACATACATAGCCAACACATAGTTCCATCGTTACATATTACAAAAGTTTCACAATGTTCACTCAACACCGTTATCCATCAATTCACAAAAGTTTCACATTGATACAAAATAAAAACACAAATGGAAAAGAAGCACTCCATCCATGCAAGCTTCCGTGAATTAAATCAAATCTGCAAAATGATAAACAAGAAGTTAGAAGAAGTAGTAGAAGAAGATAAGAAGAAGAAGAAGACTAGAAGAAGAATAAGAAGAAGACTATAAGCTTATTATGTAAACTTGATCATTTTCTGCTAACATAAGTAATTTTGGAGCTAACCTATAGGAAACTAAGCATATAAGCTCTAAGTTAGCATATTAGAGCCAACTTAAGTAAAATGAAGCTAACCTATGTCATTTTGGATAAGAAGAAGAATAAGAAGAAGACTATAAGCTTATTATGTAAACTTGATCATTTTGTGCTAACATGAGTAATTTTGGAGCTAACCTATAGGAAACTAAGCATATAAGCTCTAAGTTAGCATATTAGAGCCAACTTAGGTAAAATGAAGCTAACCTATATCATTTTGGATAAGAAGAAGAATAAGAAGAAGACTATAAGCTTATTATGTAAACTTAATCATTTTGTGCTAACATAAGTAATTTTGGAGCTAACCTATAGGAAACTAAGCATATAAGCTCTAAGTTAGCATATTAGAGCCAACTTAGGTAAAATGAAGCTAACATATGTCATTTTGGATAAGAAGAAGAATAAGAAGAAGACTATAAGCTTATTATGTAAACTTGATCATTTTGTGCTAACATAAGTAATTTTGGAGCTAACCTATAGGAAACTAAGCATATTAGAGATAAATAGGTAACTAAGTATATATATATATATATCATTTTGGAGATCTGACATACCTGACATAGTCCAGTTCTCATTGTTCTTCTCCTTCTCCTTCCTCAGCCTGATGCGCCAAGAGCGGCGAGGCGGTGGAGGCAGTGGAGGCAGCTGTGGGATGTAGTCTTCTACCACAATTGGCGTGGTCATGTCGCCCGGCTGTGGGATCGCCTGCGCCACCATCGGTGCGTGGTAATTGTCAGGCACCACTACCATCGCGAGGCCACCCTCAGCCACCACCATCTCTTGCCCATGGTCAGCCACCACCATCTCTTGCCCATGGTCAGCCACCACCATCTCTTGCCCATGGTTAGCTACCACCATCTCTTGCCCATGGTTAGCCACCACCATCTCTTGCACCTGGTCAGCCACCACCATCTCTTGCCCTTGGTCAGCCACCACCAGCGCTAGGTCATCCTCAGCCTGATTCCCATCGTCATCCTGCAGCTCCTCATCCCCACTCTGCTCCTCTTCTCCCCCACTCCAGTCCGGATCATCCTTCTTGTTGTCTTCGCTGCTGCCAGAATCGCTGCTGCTTTCGCTAAGGCCAGAATCGCTGTTGCTTTTGCTACAGCCATAATCGCTGCTGCTTTGGCTGTAGCCAGTGTCGCTGCTGCTGCTCCCATTGCCTGTCCAAATGCAACAATGACCGTTAACAATCAATGTGAGACAAAGCCAAATATGGAGGAATAAGAAGAGGCAGAACGCACTGGCATCTTCGTCTTCAGCGTAGCGCATGCGACACATAGTCTTGTTGAAAACCTTCACGATGAGCATTGTGGCGTCATTGTCGTACCTCAAGAAAAGAAAGTACCTAGTCCGCAGGTCGTAGGCACTATAGAACTTCTCCCAGCCATGGCACATGTACATGTGGCCGTCCTCGATCACCAACTCCATGTCGCACATCCTGCGAACCCTGCTGCCGGCCTGTCAGAGCTTCACATTATCTGGCGGATCTTCACCCAGCATCTTCATAAAAGCGTCAGGCAGCCTCTGCAATTTGGGACAAGGAGTGATGTAGCAAACAACAGAGTTATCATAATGAGATGGGTGAAGGGGAGATCTCTCGTTTTATATACCTGCCTCATGGCTGATACTGAAGAAGAAAGTATGATAGTGAAGAACTCGAAAGCATCCAACTCGTACTCCGGTGAGGCAGAGCAGCGGTGGCTGCTTCCCCCCATCTCTGATAAGCAGCAGAAGAGACCAATTAGTACCCTTACAACATTATAGCAGCATAAATTTTGAGTAGAAGATAATCAACATTAGTCGCAAGTACCCCATATGTCCTATTTTTAGCAAAGTCATGCTAAAATTCATGGAAAATTTCAGCATGACCTTTGCTGAAAATAGGACATATGGAGTACCCGAATTTGCCGAAACGGAAGTTAATCGACATTCCGGCAAACTGAAGGGCCTCTTGGGGACAAAACCCAGCAAACTAGCAAGATGATCATCATCTTTGCAAGTCATTACTTGTCAAATACAGAAGAAGGAACAATTTATTTGTGACATAGTTGGCCCATACAGAAGAAGCAACACCCTACAGTAGCCTAAAAACAAGTGAAGTTTCACCCATATAAGAACAACTTTATAACATCAGAGAAATTGCTATGTTTTTTCTACTGCTAGGAAAAACATCACTCATTGGAAATGAAAATCTCAGTACCAGCATTTTGAACTTTGAAATGAAATACAGTAGTAGTATTAGTAGTATATGGAGTAGTAACTTGTCTAGTAGTAGTATTAGTTGTATATGGAGTAGCAAGTTTTGCCTCAGAGACAGAAAAAGCTATGTTTTTTCTCAATTCAAATAGCTAAGTGGAAAACCACGTCAAGTTATGATAATCCATCTAATCTAATGAAATCTGAACTCAACCTGATCATGGTTCATGCCCTCAGACACATCAGCACCTCAAGAATGCCATGACAAAAATGAAAAGGACCAAGACAATCACCACACAAGTGATGAAAGCACTAGTGAATCATGTTAAAGCTAACCTCTACTTTTGACCCTCAACTATAACAACCACATGCAGTACAGAGAAGTGTTGATGCAGGCATCAACCATTATAATGGCTGAATTTGATCTACTCCAATAATTTTCTCAAGTTACATGATTAACAAGCTTGGGCCTAGCAGTAATATTCTTAGAAAATATTTTCTTGAAGCCTGAACAACTGGCTTTCCTTTTTAAAAACAGAACCAAAACCATGACACAATCACTTGACAACACCTATTGACTACATTAGATGGATAAATTCCATATGTTGTGGAAGACCACCCTCAAGCAGACTGCTTATGACCATGGCACTTAAATGGATAAGCGTTTGGCGAGAAGACATTGTGGACAACAATATTCAGAAGCATACCTTAAGTAATATTCTTAACTATATCATCATCTTATGAAATATTATAGTGTGGTGGCTGTTCTAGAAAATGCAGCAATATTATAAACATAACTTTTAGACATGCTAGAGAAAGAGATGAATGGATGAAAATGACACCCTCACTATTTTAAATTTAATAGAAACCACACAGGAGTTACCATCCCCAAATCTTGTTTTTTATTTATGGTCAAGTAATTGCTGAAATATTTGAAACAGAGGCCACCATTGCACCACCATTCACTGACAAACCATTAGAGCAATGTGAACAACAAATTCAGAGAAAACTCTCTTTGGCACACAAATTTAGAGCATTGTGAACAACAGAAACAACTGAATGTCCTATCATGACATGGCAATGAACTAACAAAAATTACGCGTTCTACCAGCACACCATTAGCACAAAATTTTCTCTAATCTTACTGGACACAAAAATTTTCTTCAGTGTGTCCAGTGCATTTTTTCAGTGTGTCCAAATCTTGCAGGTACCAAGTACTCCAATGCACATGGAGTACTAATTATTCATGTTTGCTAGGCACTACTCCCACAATTTTTTGAACATAATTTGACCTAAATTAGAGAGGGATTTGACCTAAGCCTAGCAAAAGAGAGAAGAAGAGGGCATGGCCGGGAGGGAGGAGAGGAGGAAGAGAGGAGAAGAGAGGCAGAGGGAGGAGGGTTACCAGACCACGATGAGGTGGTGGCCGGAGTGGAGACGACAGAGGGCGGAGACAGCAAGCTTGGGGGAGGCGGGGATAGAAGGCGGGGAGGTCACGGGCCTCCTCTCCTGGTGGACGTGTGGCCTCCTCTCCTGGTGGAACTCGGGGCGGGGCGGCTCCGAGGCGAGGGAGGCGGCGCTCGGGGGGGAGGCGGGGCTCGGGGGGAGGCGGCGAAGGGGAGAGGGTGGCGGCGGGGGCGCGTGGGCGGCTGCGGCGAGGTTAGGTCGAGTGGGGGATCTAGCGAGGGAGGGAGAGAGGCCAGAGGGGAACAGGTGGAGTGGGGGGAGGGTTAGCAATGGCGCACCTCCCCCTGGTGCGCCATAAGTACGACGACAGCAATGGCGCACCACCCCCAGGTGCGCCATTAGTACAAATTCTTTATTACAGTTTGAGCACTCAAGTTATATTCCACCTAACCGTATCCAAAATAGAACACACACACTAGCCTGACTGGTCAGCACGCAGCACACACACTGGGAGGTCCTGGGTTCGATTCCCACACTCCCCAATTTTTGTTATTATGCATTCTTTGTTTGCACATATCTTTTTATGCATGCATCCAAATATAACATGTCACATATGCTAGATGCTCAGAATTTCATGTAGAAAAATAATATGCAGTTTGTTGCCATGTTAACAACATTTAAAATGCTGTTTGATATTTATTTGTGTTTAAATATGTTCAAACTTGTTTAAATCACAACTAAATATCCATAGCTCAAAATTTGACAAACTTTATATGCTTTTGGGAGTAACATATATGCGGTGGCTCGTCGGCGGCGGTGGAGCGGGGGCGGGTGCGGGGGGGCGCTCGTCGGCGGCGGTAGAGCGGGGGAGGGTGCGGGGGGTGCTCATCGGCGGCGGTGGAGCGGGGGCGGGTGGGGGGGGGGTGCTCGTCGGCGGCGGTGGAGCGGGGGAGGGTGCGGGGGGTGCTCGTCGCCGGCGGTGGAGCGGGGGAGACCGCTCGATCCGCCCACCCTCGCGCCCCCACATACACTCTCTATCTCTCTCTCCCGAGCTAAATGGCCCGCTGCCGTCGTCGTCAATCCGTCGATCTCGCGCCACCAGGCTACCCTCGTCATCGCACTAGGTCCAGGAGGCGCGTCGTCGACGCCTTCGTCGACTACCTCACCGGAACGAGGCAGGGAAGCCCCATTGGCGTCGCCATCATCCCGTCTTCCCCAACGATCCCCCGCCACCGCTCATCGGCAATTCGTCGCCCCCAACACCTCTCAGCCCTCCACGATCTCGCCTTCGTGCTCATAGTGAGCTCCCGAGCACTTTCCCTCTGTTTTCCCTCCGTCTTGCCGGCCCTAGCTGCTATCGCCATGACTGCCGCAGCTCACCATCGTTGTCGAGCTCGTTACCGCCGCCGTTGTCCGTTCCTGGGCCAGGCGAGCACACCATCGAGCTCGTGAACTTGCGTAGAAGCTGCGTGCACCATTAGACCGCTCGGATGCGAGCTGAGACGCTGGAGCCTTTGCGCTCCAGTAGCCACCGTCGCCGGCCGCCACTACCTCTCGCCGCTGTGTTTGATTCCGGCCATCCCAGCGAACACCACGCCCACCATTAGATGCAGCCGAGCTCCAGCTTCACATATAACCCATCAGCGCCGGCTCCCGTCGCGTGTAGCGCGATTCCGGCGAAGTTACGACCGCAGCCACCCGTTGTCATCCTGCCTCGTCGCCGCTCCTCTGCTGCTATGGCTAGCGGTGCGCCGCTGCCCGTCCCTGCGTGCTCGCAGGCCCCCTACTGCGCCCGCACCTCCCACTCGTCATGTCCCGCCACCATGCTCTGCTAGCGCCCCTACTTACTGCCGGGAGCCGCCGAACCATGCCTCCAGCGCCTCGCGCTCGCCGCCCTCGCTCTGTTCCCTCCCCCTTCTCCCCGCGCCTCCCCTCCAGCGCCGCTGCCCGCCCTGTGCCACGCCTGCCCTCATCGCCCGGCCTACTCATGCCCCGCGCTCGGTGCCCTGTCATGGCTGTTGCCCGGCGGGCAGCGCCCAACCAGGCGCAGGCGCCCGCACGCCCCTGCGAGCCCGCTCGCGCCCGCCCCATTTGGCCAGATGGGCCACTGTCATTCGGGCTCCACACCTTTTTTATTAAAACAATTTTTTAAAGGAAAATAAATATAATAATTAATTAACTTACTTAAACTAGTTTAATTAAACTTAATCAACCTAACTATCTAACTAGAACTAACTAACCTATTAGTTAGGGTAAATAGACAATGATGAATGGGACCCACCCATCAGTTGACTGGTCGATGGTCAACTTTAACCGCTGACATCATGCTGATGTCATGATGACGCGATAATTCTTTTACAAATTAATTAAATAATAAAAATCTCAGAAAATGATTAAAACTTTAAAAATTAATATAAAATAATCCATAGCTTGGATTAAAATACTTTGTACATGAAAGTTGCTCAGAACGACGAGACGAATCCGAATACGCATTCCGTTCGTCCGCCACACGTCCCTAGCATAGCGAACATGCAACTTTCCTCCTCCGGTTCGTCTGTACAAAAACATGAAACACCGGGAACACTTTCTCGGATGTTTCCCCCCTTTGCCGATGTCACCTAGTACTACGTTAGGTCACCTCTAGCACCGCGTATTGCCATGTTATGCTTTGTGATGCTTTGATTGGTCTGTAATTTATTGTGTTCCCCCTCCGTTACCTCTTTCCGGTAGACCCCGAGACCGACGTTGATACCCCTATGATCGACTACATCGGCGACGACCCCTCCTTCTTGCTAGAGCAACCAGGCAAGCCCCCCCTTGATCACCAGATATTGCCTAGTCCTTCTCTCTACTGCATGCATTAGAGTAGTGTACCATGTTACTGCTTTCCGTTAATCCTATTTTATGCATAGCCTATCCTTGCTACTACTGTTGTTACCTTTACCTGCAATCCTAAATGCTTAGTATAGGATGTTAGTATTCCATCAGTGGCCCTACATTCTTGTCCGTCTGCCATGCTATACTATCGGGTCGAGATCACTTGGGAGGTGATCACGGTTATATACTTATATACATAATATGTGATACATGTGGTGACTAAAGTCGGGTCGGCTCATAGAGTACCCGCAAGTGATTCCGATGTGGGGGCTGAAGGGGCAGGTGGTTCCATCCAGGTAGTGGTGGGCCTGGGTTCTCGACGGCCCCCGACTGTTACTTTGTGGTGGAGCGACAGGGCAGGTTGAGATCACCTAGGAGAGAGGTGGGCCTGGCCCCGGTCGGCATCCGCGGTTACTTCAAAATAACATGCTTAACGAGATATTGGTATTTGATCTGAGTCTGGCCACTGGCCTATACGCACTAACCAACTACACGGGAACAATTATGGGCACTCGGTGTCGTGGTATCAGCCGAAGCCTTTGTGAAGTCTGCAACTGAGCGGCGCACGCCGGGTTGGACTGCGTAACGCAACTTCCTTTGTAATGGAGGTTGCTAGGTCTGCTCACCGGCCGCGTACGCAACGTGCAGGTGTGCAATGGGCGAAGGGCCCAGACCCCTGCGCGCATAGGATTTAGACCGGCGTGCTGACCTCTCTGTTGTTCCTAGGTAGGGTTGCGACGGGTTGATCTTCTGAGGCTGGGCATGACCCAGGAAAGTGTGTCCGGCCAAAGGGGATCGAGCATGTTGGGAAATATGGTGCACCCCTGTAGGGAAGTTTATCTATTCGAATAGCCATGTCCCTCGGTAAAAGGACGACCCGAAGTTGTACATTGACCTTATGACAACTAGAATCGGATACTTAATAAAATACACCCTTTCAAGTGCCAGATACAACCCGGTGATCGCTCTCTCACAGGGCGACGAGGGGAGGATAGCCGTTTAGAATTATGCTATGCGACGAGACTTGGTTAACTTACCGTCTACTCTCTTCTATTGCTTCAAGATGGAGGCTGCCAGAAGCGTAGTCTTCGATAGGACTAGCTATCGGCCTTTTATTCTAGCATTCTGCAGTTTAGTCCACATATACTACCCATTTCATTGATACCAATGCATATGTAGTGTAGATCCTTGCTTGCGAGTACTTTGGATGAGTATTCACGGTTGCTTTGCTCCCTCTTTTCCCCCTTTTCCTTTATTCTCGAATATCGCAACCAGATGATGGAGTCTAGGAGCCAGAGGATCCCGAGGATGTTTCTACGTGGGGTTCGGCTTCAAGGAGTAGTTAGGAGGTCCCAGGCAGGAGGCCTCGCCTTTTTGATCGTTGCTATGTTTATGCTAGCCTTCTTAATGCAAACTTGTTTAACTTATGTCTGTACTTAGATATTGTTGCTTTCCGCTGATTCTTGTGTATTCGAGCTTATGTATTCATGCCCTCGAGGTCCCTGGCTTGTAATATAAAGCTTGTATTATTTTAATTTGTGTCTAGAGTTTTGTTGTCATATCTTCCCATGAGTCCCTGATCTTGATCGTACACGTTTGTGTGTATGATTAGTGTACAGTCAAATCGGGGGCGTCACAGCGTCTCTTCCTCGGCCTTCTTCCCCGCCTCTATTTTGGCGTGCTCTATCGGAGGCAAAGCCTCCCACAGGCAACATCCATTTATTTTCAAAGCTCCTAAAGGCCAGGGGGCTCAGCGGGCGGCGCGGCGTTCTCCTCGTAGCGAGGAGCCGACGCGTCCTCCGACACGTGTGCTGGCGAGATTGGGAACACCGACGCGTCCACCTCGATGCGTCGGGGAGAGGAGCGGAACGCCGACGCGTCCTCCTTGACCAATGGTGGCAAGGAACAGAATGGTGACGCGTCCTCCTCGATTAGTGGCGGCGAGGAACGGAACGGCGACGCATGACCGTCCGTGCGGTGCAGTGAGGGGTGCCTAGGGCTTGGGAGGGGGGATGTCATGGTGGTCGATGTGAGATGGAGGGGAGGAGATAGCGATGAACGTGAGCGTTCTTCTGAATGCCGTGGGAGGCGCAGTATTTAAGCGAGGAATGGCACACCTACGTAATATATGGACTGAGCTTCATTGGCTGAACTACAGGTCCAGTTGAGTCACTGACATGTGGGCCAGATGCCTGTTGGGCCCACATGTCAGTGACCCAATGCACATACAGTTAAGTAACTGAAGCAGCTACGTGGGCATATTTGTTGGAGTAAATTACGGGTTAGGGAAGGGGTGGAAATATTGCTGGTCACAACAGATTGGACTAGCGGGGGAAGAGAGTCATGCATGCAGATTTATTCCACACGGGGTGGAGTGGTGGTATGATAACCCACAAGTATAGGGGATCAATTGTAGCCTCTATCAATAAGTAAGAGTGTCGAACCCAACGAGGAGCTAAAGGTAGAACAAATATTCCCTCAAGTTCTATCGACCACCGATACAACTCTACGCACGCTTAACGTTCGCTTTACCTAGAACAAGTATCAAACTAGAAGTACTTTGTAGGTCTAACAGGATAGGTTCGCAAGAATATAAAGAGCACGCAAATAAAACTAGGGGCTGTTTAGATAAAGAAGCAATAAAGTTAGTATAGCGAGTGTGGAAAAGTGGTGGTAGGAGTTGCGAAATTGTCCCTAAGCAATTGACTACTTTACTAGACCGATAGCAAGTTTTATGTGGGAGAGACCACTGCTAGCATGTCATCGCTGACTTGGAATTCTATGCACTTATGATTGGAACTATTAGCAAGCATCCGCAACTACTAACGTTCATTAAGGTAAAACCCAACCATAGCATTAAGATATATTGGTCCCCCTTCAATCCCGTATGCATCAATTTCTATGCTAGGTTGAAGCTTCTGTCACTCTTGCCCTCCAATACATAGTCTTATCAATATACAACTAACCCTATGGTGTGATCCACGCGCGCGCTCATATGATGGGCACCAAAGGACAGCAACATAACCACAAGAAAATTAAATCAATCATAGCAATTCACCAATTACCGATAGGACAATGAAAATCTACTCAGACATCATAGGATGGCAACACATCATTGGACAATAATATGAAGCATAAAGCACCATGTTCAAGTAGAGGGTACAGCAGGTTGCAGGAGAGTGGACCACTGTAGATAGATGGGGGAAGGTGATGAAGATGTTGGTGAAGATGATGGAGGTGTTGGTGTAGATCGACGTCACACGATGATGGCCTCGGCGGTGTTCCGGCGCCACCGGGAGAGAGAGGGGAGAGCCCCCCTTCTTCTTCTTCCTTGACCTTCTCCCTAGATGGGATAAGGGTTTCCCCTCTGGTCCATAGCCTCCATGGCATGGGAGGGGCAAGAGCCCCTCCGAGATTGGATCTGTCTCTCTGTCTCTCTCTATTTATGCGTTCCCTGATTCTGCCCTTTCACCATTTCTTAAATTCCCGGAGATCCGTAACTCCGATTGGGCTGAAATTTGGACACGATTTTTATCCGGATATTAGCTTTCTTGCGGCAAAAGAAGGGCCCCAACCGCCTTACGGGGTGGCCATGAGGGCCCAGGGCGCGCCTGACCCCCTGGGGCGCGCCCCTGCCTCGTGGCCCCCTCGGACATCGTCTGACGTTGATTCTTCTCCCCAAAAATCACATATATTTCAAAAGAAATCTCCGTCAGGTTTTATCCTGTTTGGACTCCGTTTGATATGGGTTTTCTGTAAAACAAAAAACATGCAACAAACAGGAACTGGCACTGGGCACTGGATCAATATGTTAGTCCCAAAATAGTATAAAAAGTTGCCAAAAGTATATGAAAGTTGTATAACATTGGCATGGAACAATAAAAAATTATAGATACGACAGAGACGTATCAGCATCCCCAAGCTTAATTCCTGCTCGTCCTCGAGTAGGTAAATGATAGAAAAGATAATTTTTGATGTGGAATGCTACCTAGCATAATCTTGATCATGTAATCTAATCATGGCATGAATATTAAGGCACGAGTGATTCAAAGCAATAGTCTATCAGTTGACATTAAGACAATAATACTTCAAGCATACTAATAAAGCAATCATGTATTTTAAAAATTACATGGCCAAAGAAAGCTATCCCTACAAAATCATATGGTCTGGCTATGCTCCATCTTCACCACACAAAATATTCAAATCATGCACAACCCCGATGACAAGCCAAGCAATTGTTTCACACTTTTGACGTTCACAAACCTTTCAACTTTCACGCAATACATGAGCATGAGCCATGGACATAGCACTATAGGTGGAATAGAATATGATGGTGGAGGTTGTGCGGAGAAGACAAAAAAGGGAGAAAGTCTCACATCGACGCGGCTAATCAATGGGCTATGGAGATGCCCATCAATTGATGTCAATGCAAGGAGTAGGGATTGCCATGCAACGAATGCACTAGAGCTATAAGTGTATGAAAGCTCAAACTGAAACTAAGTGGGTGTGCATCCAACTTTCTTGCTCATGAAGACCTAGGGCATTTGAGGAAGCCCATCGTTGGAATATACAAGCCGAGTTCTATAATGAAAATTCCCACTAGTATATGAAAGTGATAACTCAAGAGACTCTCTATATGGAGAACATGGTGCTACTCTGAAGCACAAGTGTGGTAAAAGGATAGTAACATTGTCCCTTCTCTCTTTTCTGTCATTTTTTTTCCTCATTTTTTTCTTTTTTTGTAGGCTTCTTTGGCCTCTCTTTTTTTTGGGGGGGGGGCTTCTTTGGCCAATTTTATTTTGATAACCTCACATGGGACAATGTTCTAATAATGATGATCATCACACTTTTATTTACTTACAACTCAATATTACAACTCGATACTAGAACAAAGATATGACACTGTATGAATGCCTCCGGCGGTGTACCGGGATGTGCAATGATCTAGCATAGCAATGACATAAAAAAATGGACAAGCCATGAAAACATCATGCTAGCTATCTTACAATCATGCAAAGCAATATGAAAATGAATGCTCAAAGTCATGTATATGATGATGATGGAAGTTGCATGTCAATATATCTCGGAATGGATATGGAAATGCCATGATAGGTAGGTATGGTGGCTGTTTTGAGGAAGATATAAGGAGGCTTATGTGTGATAGAGCGTATCGTATCACGGGCTTTGGATGCACCGGCTAAGTTTCCACCAACTCTCGAGGTGAGAAAGGGCAATGCACGGTACCGAAGAGGCTAGCAATGATGGAAGGGTGAGAGTGTGTATAATCCATGGACTCAACATTAGTCATAAAGAACTCACATACTTATTGCAAAAATCTATTAGCCATCAAAACAAAGTACTACACGCATGCTCCTAGGGGGATAGATTGGTAGGAAAAGACCATCGCTCGTCCCCGACCGCCACTCATAAGGAAGACAATCAATAAATACCTCATGCTCCAACTTCGTTACATAACGGTTCACCATACGTGCATGCTATGGGAATCACAAACTTCAGCACAAGTATTTCTACAATCCACAACTACCCATCAAAACAAAGTACTACACCCATGCTCCTAGGGGGATAGATTGGTAGGAAAAGACCATCGCTCGTCCCCGACCGCCACTCATAAGGAAGACAATCAATAAATACCTCATGCTCCAACTTCGTTACATAACGGTTCACCATACGTGCATGCTATGGGAATCACAAACTTCAGCACAAGTATTTCTACAATCCACAACTACCCACTAGCATGACAATAATATCACCATCTTTATATCGAAAAACTATTGCAAGGAATCAAACATATCATATTTAGTGATCTACAAGTTTTATGTAGGATTTTATGACTAACCATGTGAATGACCAATTCCTGTCATCTCTCTACATAGATATAAGTGAAGCAAGAGAGTTTAATTCTTTCTACAAAATATATGCACATGCTCTAACAAATATAAGTGAAGCAAAAGAGCATTCTACAAATGGCGGTTTTCTATGTGAAGGGAAACATGCAATCCAAACTTCAAAAGATATAAGTGAAGCACATGAAGCATTCTATAAAGCCATACTCAAAATATATAAGTGAAGTGCAATGAGCATTCTATAAATCAACCAAGGACTATCTCATACTAGCATGGTGCATCAAAGGAAAGTGAAAACTAAATGCAAAAGATGCTCCAAGATTTATGCATATCATGTGACGTATAAAAATATAGCTCCAAGTAAAATTACTGATGATTGTTAGAAGAAAGACGGGATGCCTTCCGGGGCATCCCCAAGATTGGTTTCTTGGGAGTCCTTGAATATTTCCTTGGGTTTCTAGGGCATCCCCAAGCTTAGTCTCTTGCCACTCCTTATTCCTTCATCCATCGTGATCTCTCCCAAAACTTGAAAACTTCAATCACACAAAACTTAACAGAAAGTTCGGTAAGATCCGTTAGTATAATAAAGCAAATCACTACACTAAGTACTGTTTCAAACCAATTCATATTTTCTTTTTGTATTGTAGCTACTGTAATATAACATTTCCATGGCTTAATCCACTGATAGAAATCAGTAGTTTCATCAAAACAAGCAAACTATGCATCAAAAACACAATCTGTCTTAAACAGGACAGTCTGTAGTAATCTGACCATTCACCATACTTATGTTACTCCAAAACTTCTGAAAAAATTAGGAAACATAAAAAAATTATATAGAATTACAGTGAAAAAAGTTTCAGAACCGTTTGACGTTTCAGTAAAAAATGTAAAATCGCGCACTACAGCCAAAGTTTCTGTTCTGCACCGTACAAACCAACAAGCAATGTAAACATCCTAAAGGCAAATCTTGGCACATTATTTTTATAATACAATGGAATTGGGGGATAATTATTTGTGTTGAAAAGTTTCTGTAATCAAGATTCACAAAGTTTCCGTGAGCATGAACAAAGTTCAAGGAGCTCCCCCACTTCAACAATGCTTGTCTCTCTCACTTTCACTTTCCTTTTTGAAAAGTTTTGGGTTCCCCTCTTTTTTTAAAACTATATAAAAGAACTCAACAGAAATAAATTACTCTCTAAAACTTCCGGGTTGTCTCCCTGGCAGCGCTTTCTTTAAAGCCATTAAGCTAGGCATATAGTGCTCAAGTAACGAATCCACCCGGATCCCAAGGTATATCAAAGCCAATCTTAATTAACAATGATTTGTGATTTAGTAGTGAGCACAAAGCAACATATATCATGTAATTACAAAGTCTAACTCTCTTCGTATGTATCGGCATTTCATAAAAGAACAATTCATGCACACATAGTAAAGGCCAATGCATAGTATAAACAGTTTCTTGCAATTTTATCATATTGGAAACATAAAGAGGCGGAGACGTAGTTTCTCTCTCATAATAATTGCAAGTAGGAGCAGCAGGCACATGCATATTATAGTCATCAAAATTATCATGTGCAACGGTAAAAGGCAACCCATCAATATAATCCTTAAGAAGTGCAAACTTCTCTGATATAGTGTAGTCAGGAGAATTTAAAAGGATAACAGGACTATCATGCGTGGATGCAATAGCAACAATCTCATGTTTAACATGAGGAACTATAGCAAGTTCATCTCCATAAGCATCATTCATATTGGCATCTTTGCCACAAGCATAGCAAGCATCATCAAAAAGGGATATTTCAAAAGAATCAACGGGATCATAACAATCATCATAGCAATCATCCTTCGGTAAGCACGGAGGGAAATTAAACAATGTATGAGTTGAAGAGTTACTCTCATTAGAAGGTGGGCACGAGTAGCTAATCCGCTCTTCCTCCGTTTGTTCTTCGCTCTCCTCATCATCTTTTTCATCCAATAAGCCCACAGTTTCATCAATTCCTTCTTCCATAGACTCCTACAGAATGTTAGTCTCTTCTTGGACAGTAGAGGAGTCCTCAATATATGGTTTAACATAGGCATTAGAAGCATAATTATCATAACAATATTTAAGTATGGCAAAAATTTCAGATTTGTAAAGAGTAGCGTGATACTTTCCAATCAAAGAAGCAATTTCATAAGCACCCTTAAAAGCAACAAATTCTTCAATTTGTTGAACATCATAGTAATTATAAACACCCTTGGCATATGAAGATACGATTCCATTATCACTAAACTCACATTGGTAGGGAACGTGTTTCTTAGGGTCTTCAAAACAACATTTAAAATCATATATTTCACATAAATTCCAAGCATGGCATTGCAAACGATGAATTTGATCAAGTAAAAGTTTCCGTTTTTTAGATAAGCAGTGTCGCACATAACAAGCATGCTCATCTAAAGATTTGCCCTCATCTAAACTAGTTGGGGTTTCAGCCCGAGCACATAGGGATCGAAGATGATCCAAGTAAAAAGCTTCAGGAGTGTGATAGATTTTGAGTGGTTCTTCAACCATTGGTGTAGTAGTTACAACTATTTTTTTTGGTATTTTGCATTTCCTACCCATAACTAAAGATAGAAAACAAGAGCACAAAATAAAAACTACTTAGTGATAAAGCAAACAAGCAAACACGAGAATATCCACCTCACGCTATAGGTCCCCGGCAACGGCGCCAGAAAAAGGTCTTGATAACCCACAAGTATAGGGGATCAATTGTAGTCTCTTTTGATAAGTAAGAGTGTCGAACCCAACGAGGAGCTAAAGGTAGAACAAATATTCCCTCAAGTTCTATCGACCACTGATACAACTCTATGCACGCTTAACGTTCACTTTACCTAGAACAAGTATGAAACTAGAAGTACTTTGTAGGTTTAACGGGATAGGTTTAAAAGAATATAAAGAGCACGTAAATAAAAACTAGGAGATGTTTAGATAAAGAAGCAATAAAGTTAGTATAGAGAGTGTGGAAAAGTGGTGGTAGGAGTTGCAAAATTGTCCCTAAGCAATTGACTACTTTACTAGACCGATAGCAAGTTTTATGTGGGAGAGGCCACTGCTAGCATGTCATCCCTGACTTGGAATTCTATGCACTTATGATTGGAACTATTAGCAAGCATCCGCAACTACTAACGTTCATTAAGGTAAAACCCAACCATAGCATTAAGATATATTGGTCCCCCTTCAATCCCGTATGCATCAATTTCTATGCTAGGTTGAAGCTTCTGTCACTCTTGCCCTCCAATACATAGTCTTATCAACATACAACTAACCCTATGGTGTGATCCACGTGCGCACTCATTTGATGGGAACCAAAGGACAACAACATAACCACAAGCAAATTAAACCAATCATAGCAATTCACCAATTACCGATAGGACAACGAAAATCTACTCAGACATCATAGGATGGCAACACATCATTGGACAATAATATGAAGCATAAAGCACCATGCTCAAGTAGAGGGTACATCAGGTTGCGGGAGAGTGGACCGCTGTAGATAGACGGGGAAGGTGATGAAGATGTTGGTGAAGATGACGGAGGTGTTAGTGTACATCGCCGTCACACAATGATGGCCCCGGCGGCGTTCCAGTGCCACCGGGAGAGAGGGGAAGAGAGCCCCCCTTCTTATTCTTCTTCCTTGACCTTCTCCCTAGATGGGGGAAGGGTTTCCCCTCTGGTCCATGGCCTCCATGGCATGGGTGGGGCGAGATCCCCGCCGAGATTGGATCTGTCTCTCCGTCTCTCTCTGTTTCTACGTTCCCTGATTCTGCTCTTTCACCGTTTCTTAAATTCTCGGAGATCCGTAACTCCGATTGGGCTGAAATTTGGATACGATTTTTATCCGGATATTAGCTTTCTTGCGGCGAAAGAAGGGCACCAACCATCTTAAGGGGTGGCCACGAGGGCCCAGGGCGCACCTGACCCCCTGGGGCACGCCCCCCTTCCTTGTGGCCCCCTCAGGCATCGTCTCACGTTGATTCTTCTTCCCAAAAATCACATATATTCCAAAAAAATGTTCGTTAGTTTTTATCCGCTTTGGACTCCGTTTGATATGGATTTTCTGCGAAACAAAAAACATGCAACAAACAGGAACTGGCACTGGCACTGGATCAATATGTTAGTACCAAAAATATTATAAAAAGTTGCCAAAAGTATATGAAAGTTGTATAATATTGGCATGGAACAATAAAAAATTATAGATATGATGGAGACATATCATGGGACTGCTGGAGGGAGAAGGAGAGTCAAGTAGGCGTTCAGATTTCAAGGTGCACTAAATTATAGCATGTGATGATTAAGGCTAGCCATAGTGGTGGTAATGTGGTACTCCCTCCTTTCCGATTTATAGGGCTTAATTTGAAAATCTCTTCAACCAAGGTAGATGATGAATGATGGAATTAATTCCATAGTTTGCAAAAGTACTTAATTAGTACTCTCGTTTTTCTCAAAAATTTGTGTAAACCGATGCATTAATTACACCACATGCATGCATGACCACTCCTATAAAAATCTCAGTTGGTGGTGATGGTATGTCTGCCTCTGGACAACGTGAGCCGTTCGATCTACTTGGAACCAACGGCTGAGATGTGTGTGCATAGATACATGGCCTTGCCACCGGAGGTACTGTATAGCAGATATTTAACCACCTCTGCCACTGTATAAAATACGGAACTACTCATTCCAGCCTCATTTCCTTTCTGGTTCATCTCCTTGCATTCTTGCCGGCAGCGGAGAAGGTTCCTGAAGATGGAGTCCAGACTCTAGAAACCACTACAAAAACTATTCCACCGCCTCTATCTTGGTAAGAGTAGAAGGGAGGTAGTGGTACTCTAATAGTTAACCTTGTTGTGATGACTAGATAGGACGTGACACGCACCTGGACGGAGGAACTAGTCAGGATTGTGCATTTAAGTTTTGTCTGAAGTCATTGTACCTCTACTTTGACCAAACTTATAGAAAAATGTACATCAACATTCACAATGTCAAATCAATATTTTTATACTCGTTATAAAACGTAGTTTTTATACTCATTATAATCAGTATTGTAGATATTGATATTTTTAGTATAAATTTGGTCAAAAACTTTGCAAACGGTTGACGTAAGTAAAAAGGACCTGAGGGAGTATCATGCATGCGGAGTAGGCAAAAAAAATTGCTCATTTATAGCTGGTCGAAGTCTCAAAGGGCGCGACCGCACGAGGGAGGCGAAGGTTGTGGGAGGCGCGACGGTTGAGGGAATTAAGTGAAGTTACATCCACGCGCCGACATGGCGTGTGAACAGGAAAAAGCTATACCATCAGGCCTACGATATGAGTCTAGTAGACATGACATCTAGTGGGTCCCGCATAATACTCAAGAACTCTTTGGGGGCTTGCAGTCGTTTATCCACCGGGCAAGCCAACAACCCACGCCGTTCGCACGCCCTACTCGTCCCCGTCTTCTACCTTACAATAGTTCGCTCCCAGTCATCCCGTCCTTTCACATTACACCAGTTCAACTTCTCCTAACCCTCCTCCAAAATCCATGGCCTCCCAAATCTCCATGGTCACCACTGAGTACCAGGTTAGAGCCATCACCGGCGATGAGTTCATCGTCTTCTACACCCGTGGATCCGCGACGGTGAAAGGATGCCTTGCTCGCTTCAGAAGCATGTTTAAAAACTCAAAGGATGAGTGGGTCGCTGGGCTAGATGTTGAGTACACCACAGTCCTGGAAAGCGAGAAGATTCTAAAGGAGGCAGAGAAGAAGAAGCCCGCCGTGATCCAGGTTTGCGTACATAACGTGTGCTTGGTCTACCACATATGCCATGCCAACATTGAGTGCCAGGATTTTAAGAACTTCCTCAAGGACGAAAGAGTGAAATTTGTTACTCTAGACTTTAGGAATGACAGGGATGTCCAGGGTCGGATAGGCCTCGTTGTAGGCCAGCCCTTCGATCTCCAGAAGGCAAGCCTGGTGTCCTCCTCTCAGCCTTCAATGTTGACCCTAGTAGCAGCCATGATTGATCCTTCGTATGCTAAACTGAAGAAACCTCACCACAAGTTTCATCATGCATGGGAGTCGAAGACAATAGATGAAGATCACATCATGTATGCAGCAATGGATGCCTACCTGTGTTTAAATATCTACAAGGGTTGGATGAAGAAGAAGAGCCCAGTGTACGGTTCAAGCGAAGAAGCGGCGGTGAAGAGGAAGAGGAAGAGGGACGAGGACGAAGTCGAGGACGTGGACTCGGACTCCGAGTAAGGTGGTAGTGTCGTCGCTCATGCTGGTTCTACTACAGTGTCAAACAGACTAGTTGCTTAGTTTTATTTCAGGGTTGTGTTGTGTCGAGCCCCCAGCAGAACTATGTTTATGTTCTTTCTCGCTATTTGAACTCTTTAGTACGTATAGTAGTACTAGTACTTTTTCTTACTACTGTTCTTCTTGTAGTTGGTACTATTGCTTGTATCTTCATGTTCCTACTGTACTTAATACATTTGTACTATTAGTATAATTTGGTTCAGTCGATTTGTGAAAGAAGTTCGATGGAGCAAAGGATGAAGATGGCAGAGAAGCTACCCCGGTATCTATATTAGGGTGGAAGGGTGCCCATAATCAATCTTATGAGTGTTGGGTGCGGAATGTTGTTCGCTGGAAAAAATGGATCGTGCCCGGGGTTAAAAGGATGGCTGGGGTGGGGGAGCGTGGCGGTGGTAGGCGATTCAGGGGAGGGCAGGGCGGCGGCGGCAAGTGGTTAGGCATGTGGCGGGCTAAGAAGATTAATAGTGCATCAATTTTGGAGATTGAAGAAGCCCTTCTAGCCATCCATGTTGCATCCAACGGCTCACAAGAGTCGACTGACCCAAATTGCTCCCTCAGATTGCAGGATCCACGTAGCATTCAAGGTCTCGAAGGTAGATTCCGCGTCCGCACCCTATTTGCGGGCTCGTTGCCGGTGCGACTGGCTTCCACTGCGACAGCCACCATGCACGCCTCCTCCGCGTGGGCGGAGACGACAATGGCATGCTAGTTCCTCCTCGCAGGCGTGCTGGAGCATGCGCTCGTCCTCCTCTTCGTACGCTGCATGCATAGACATGGCTCCACCAGCTGCTCGTGTGCTTGGCAGTGCGGCGGCATCGCGAGGAGGGACTGCAGACGACGTGAGCCGGCGAGCCTTCGACTTCATGGTACAGGGATGGCGGCGACACGGCGGTGATGGGCGAGAAATGGTTGGCCGGAGCAGGCGGGCGCCGGGATGCGCAACGTTGGCGGTGGCATATTGATGAGTGTGCGTATGTGAGCTTAGTTCAGTTTTATATAGGGTTGGTCAAACTTAAAAAGAAAACCGTACTAGTACACGTAAACATTATACTGAGGCAGTGCTTATATTAGTTACCATAGCCATGATACGGAATCCTGTGCAAGCGCGTGAACTGCGGCCGTGTGGTCCATCAAATGGTGCATCACCGTGTCGCGCTCGAAGGACACCCACCGAACCTTTTTGTGTGTGTGAAAACAATCCCCGAATATTACTCTACTTTTTTTCCTGGAAAAGTTCTTGACGCTACAATATTTCCATATATTTGAATTTAGCTCCAGTTTGTGTTTATTTGGATTTGGACGTTTTAGGTGCGCCCTAGTTTTTTTAATAATGATTTTGTGTGTGTTTGTGACTAAGAGAGAACGTGTGTATGTGTCCATATGTGTGTTGTGGCGGAAGGGTAATGTGGAGATGGTGTGCGTGTAATAGAGACATAGAGAGGTGTGAATGTGCAAACGATCATGCATGAGTGAGACATAGACAGACGTCGATACGTTGTGTATACATGAGAGAACGGTCTTCTATTTGTACTTGTGTGTGTGGGAGAGAGAGAGAGAGGAGCATCCATAACACAACAAACATATCTCTCGATTCGTCCGTCCCTCGCACGATCGCATGTAACACATGCATCAATGCACACATTTTGCAACCCTCACCCAGCCCCTGCCCACCGCAAGGCCCGCACATCGCTCTCTATCTCGCACGCAATCTCTTCGTGAAAACCCTACTTAGCATGTAGCTTCCCGTCACATACACACACATTTATCTCCATAGGTTTATTTCTCTCAATACCTGACACACACACACACACACCGCACACACACTCCCCTCCCCCAAGCACACAATTCATCCCCATCCAAGGCTATATGGCGACCACTCCCTCTTGTGCTTCTCTGCACCCCAGCATGCACAAAACCTCAACCTTCAAAGAGGGCATCGAGGAGATCAAAGACGGCGACCACACTGCACTAGAGAACGCGAGGCCATGTGGAATCAGGATGATGTGACGACGGCTGAATGACTCCTCCCCCATCTCTTGCGCACAAAATTACCAATCCCTCTCTCTCCCGCACAAAATTATCAATCCCTCAAACCACAAGATCCTTCCCCTCTCGCCCATGTTTTTCCAGTTCTCTCATGAAACCTATTGTATCTTCTCCTTCCACGTCTACAGAATCCGGATGCACACACATCTCATGTATATTACATGCCTCCTTCTATCTCACAGACCTAACTTCTTCCTCTCTTTCTCTCTCTCTCTCTCATTTGGTTTGTCTCCTATTGTCTTGTCCACATAGACACAATCTTTACCGCCCTATCTGCTCCATCTTCAAAAGCTCTCTCTACACGTTTCATTCACACATTGGGATGTGTTCAAAATGTTGCTTTTATAATGGATGATGTAGAGTTATGGTTGGTTTTGTTGCATCCTACAAAGTAATAACTATGAAATGCATTTAGATTATCATTTGATTGGGATTATGTGAGTTTGAGCATATAGTGAAGTACTATAGACCTCATGTACATCTTGGAATTCAACAATGATTGTAACTATTGAATTGTATAGAACATTGCATTCGAAGTCAGCAGCCTAATATATTTATTTCACAATTACAACGAATGATTAATCCACTACAAACTAAGAAAACAAATTTGTACTCCCTCCATTTTTATTTAAGTCCGCGTATTATCATTGGTCAAAGTCAAGTTTTGTATACTCTCAGAAAGTTTATAACAAAAATTATTAACATATACAATTACAAATAAATACCATTAGATTCATTATTGAATGTACTTTCACATCATACATATTTGTTATGGTAAATGTTTATGTTTTTCTATAAACTTGGTCAAACTTTAGGAAGTTTGACTTCAGTCAAACCTAATATGCAGAGTTAATAAAATCGGAGGGAGTACTAGTAGTTACTAGTACTACTCGCTAGTTGCTTAGCCCAATCACCCAACACGCCACACGGGGAGTTCAGCGTCACAAAATTTTGAGGTCGGGGGGAAAATCTCCCGCAACCCTGATTTGAGCAGTGCAAAGTTACCATCATAACCTTCGGAATAGGTCTACGGATTACGCTTGCTAGGAGCCTGTTTTCGTAACTTCAGGTTCACCCTACCCAGCCAACCCCACCCCGGCACCCAGAGTAGTACACCTGAATACTCCCCATTTTCTATACCCACACCAAAATAGACTTCTCCACGGCACCGCAGCCTTCATGCTCCTCCCCTTCTCCATCGGCGCACTCGTCCACCGCAGTGCATTTGCCTCATCGACGACCTCGTACGCCACACTGGAGCCGGTCCACCGTCGTCGTCGTACACGGAGCCTCTTCCCCGGCACCGTCTTCCACGGTCTCAGATCTGCTTCTCGGAAGCCGACGCCAAGCGCAGAAGCACCACCATCGTGGACAATGAACTGACTCCCGTTGCCGACCATGATGCACAGAGGCCGCCGCGACCATTGTTCTCCTCCTCGATTGGTAATGTGTGTATTGAATCACTTAGCAGTACATGTGCAGTTCCAATTTTGTTCATACCTACCCTTCAAATTTGTGGCACCCCGGCTCAGAGAAAGCGGAACGCCCCGTATTCCAGCCCAGAGATCGAGGAGAAGTGTTCTGGAATACGGCACTACTTAGCATAGAACAAATTAGCTTTCTATTATTACACGAATATGAATACAAGGTCTCTGATATTACAATGAATAACATCGGCACGGCGACACTACGCCTGCCACGGTTGCTCTATGCAAGTAGCAGAACAACACGATGCAGCGGAAGAACTCTAGCAATGGAACAACGACGACGGTGGTGAACTCCACTCCGCAGGGACTCTGGCTGGAACGCTTATCCTAGCTCGCACGAACGGAAACCATGACAAGCAAGCAATCAAATCCGGCATGACCTGCAAACTGGCATGACACGCCAGGTCAGTACATTGAATGTACTTGCAAGCTCACAATAACCAGAAGCATTCAAGACAAACAACAGCATGGCAATTACAGGTTAAGCAGTAATTATCATGAGATCATCAAGTCAACATGGCATGAACAACATGAACATGGTACAGCTAGAAAAATATGAGCATGGCATGAACATATAAATCTGACGATACTAGCATCCAACATGATGACACTATATGCAACACTTATTCTGCTCAGGTTACCTCCAAACGGTGATCCTTCCGACGATCACAACCATGACCAACACTTGGTCTCAAACAGTGATCCTTCCGGCGATCACAACCATGACCAATACCTGGCCTCAAACGGTGATCCTTCCGGCGATCACAACCATCTTATCTCCTCCTCGAACCGTGGTTGTTATTAAGAACATTATTATTATTATTACTGTTGACTCATAGTGTGACCGACACGAACTGGGCCCTTATCCGCGGGCGCGGCTATCGATAGATTTAATATACACTCTGCAGAGGTCAGTACACTGTACCCACACTACAGAACCCATGGCCTCGCGCTCCCATTCGGGTGGACCAACAGCGTTCCGACAAAACCGATCTACTGCCATGACACTCTCTCGGCCACTCCGACTCACTCCCCACTGGGCTAGTCCTGGGTGGCCCCGTGTCTACCAAAGACACAACGACCACCGTCGTGGCCAAACATAAACAGTCCCAAACGAGGACCCGAATCCATAACAACAACAACGGGCAGACAAGGCTTATGTCTGCCTACTTGATCAGGGTAGCGCGCGCCCATAACCTTCCCTCATTGGAGGTACCGGCGAGAGGCACGACAATATACCCAGTTAGGACCTTCCCATAAAGGTAAGTGTGGTTGCACTAGTTAGTTCGATATGGTGGCACCGTGACTCAGCCAACAGTTGTTCAAGTTCAATTTAATCCGGTTAAACTTGAACGCAATATGCTAAGCCATGATAAGGTAACATGGTGCAATTACAATGCATGAGCATGATATCAACATAAGCACGGGTGCAACATAACTATCCACCATATCAACAATGAATCATCTCCAACTGAGCATGGCATAATGACGAGCATGAATATTACAAGTACAACACTACTCACAGCATAACATGACCACTAGCATCAACCATAAATACCATGCAAGAACTCATCAATAACATTGCTGAGTAAACACTTAATCAACTAGAAACAAAGGAACAATGCATAATAACAGTACTCGGTAACCGAGGTTAGTCATGCACCGAAGAACATGACCAACCCAACATGTACTACTATCAAGCATGGAAATATGAAATTAATACTAGCAAGTAGCTCATGATAACAAAATGCAAGAAAACCTAGCATGACGGTAATCACCGATCCATAAACATAACCGACATAACGACAGCAGTAGCACAACAAGCATACAATTATTAAATATTCAAGTTGAAAACCAATGCTACTGCATGGCTATCATGCAAATGCTGGTTGTGGCTTGCCTGGGGTTGAAGAAATCACCGGGAAGTTGTGCGGAAAGATCGCAGAAAGATTCGTTGGAAACACTTCTCTCTCGAAGGGGCCTGATTTACGGCAAGGGCAAAATGGTCATTTTCAGAATGTTGAAACATAATGAAAATGATACCAAAATTTTGGGCTCGAAGAGACAAAGATGTGGGCTTTTGATTCACCGCATTTGGAGTTGTGGTTGAAAGGTTATAGCCCAATGAAGTTCAGGGACCAATCTATAAAAAGACCCTCTACAAATAGGCCCCTGAGCTGAAAAACAGAAAACGTATTTCAGCCAATACACCTTCAGAACTAGAAAGCGTATTCTTGGCCGCAAGAGAGAGAAATACGCTTTCCTGAAGAGAAAACGCATTCCTGGTTGAAGCAAAGAAAGAATACATTTTCGGACAAAGGAAGACGTATTCAGAGGAATACGCTTCCACGTACTGACGTGGCGGGGCAGGGACAACGGCTGAGGCGCTGACGCGCGGGGCCCACGGGAAGGTGGGGACCACCAGCTGTGTCATCGCCTTCAACCTCCAGCCCGCGCGCGGCCGAGGCAGGGGCGCACCCCGACGGCGATTGCTGGCGATGTAGGCCACCTCCCGGGACATTCTGCACACCGGCGAGATCAGCGCATCGAGCCGCATCCCTCGGTCCCCTTGGCAACCGACGAGGTGGGCTGAGGCGATGATGGCTTTGACACCGGCGCACGGGGTCTCCTGGCACCGCCGAACTCGCGACAGACAGCCACCGGAGGAGGAGGGGGCACCGGGGAGGCCTCTAGGTGGTGGAGGAGGCGCCTGGTGGTGGAGGAGGAGGGGATGGAGGCCTGGGTTGCCGGAATCAGAGGAAGCGATGATGGCGGCCGTTGCGGTGATGGGCGGAAAGGAGAGAGGCTCGAGCTCAGGGGAGAGGCTCGGGAGGTTTCTGGGATGCTTCAAGTGGCTCGGGGCTGGCCATTTTATAGGCGGGGCGATGATGCCGAGCAGGAGGCCACCGTGCACGTCTGGCCGAGGCTCTGATGAGCTCAGTGAGCACGGGAGGGCGCGGGAAGGCAAAGAGGGAGGTAACAGATGAGCTACAAAGGCGCACAGGGTGAGGGGGGCCGAGGGGCACAGAGGAGAAGCAGCCGAATACCATTAAAGCCTCGGTCGGCGATAGTGCGCCCGTGGGCGTGCGGTGACGAGCGCTGACGGGGGAGCTTAAGGAAGGGGAGATGACTCCAGGAGGACGGCGACGACGCGGGCTAGCTGTTGGACATTCTCACGAGCGCGAAGACGACGCGAGGAAGAGGGGCCCAATCAAGAAACCATCCTGGACATGGCCATGGCATGCCAGAGAGGTGGTGACCGCGTGAGCTGGCGAGGAGAAAGTGCCAAAGGCTTGCAAACATTGTCTAGTGCGTAGTCATCCAGGGGGGGAGACAACTGATGTGGTAGATCAGTGAAAAGAGCTCCGGTTGAATGGTAATTAACCTTTGAAGTTTACTGCAGTAAACTTGGGTGAGCACTGCTGATCAACAGGAAGGAGATTGGGAGCAATGGAGTTTTCTGCGAGGTTTAGGGTAACAAGGACTTTCATCCTAGTAACTTTGAGAAGATTAAGACCAAGATTTAATGTAGTTGCTTAACAACCACATAAACTAGTCCAGAAATGAGATTTCGATGATGCACTCACATGGTGATGCCACTTGAGCTGAAATTTGGCAAGGCCTAATGATTTGGTCATAGTAAGATGCTGTAAAAAATTTCATACCAATTGGGTTCACCAAAATGGTACTTCCTTCACAGCTATTCTCCCTGACCAGAATCTTGCAATAATTCTAGAGAAATATTGGCTAGGTGAAATGGTGCCAAATTGGGTGGAGAGAAGTTATTTCGATAGGAGAACAATCTGGTAATTTATCAGGATTTTTGAAGCAATATAAAATGCACTTGCTTCACAACCTGAAAATTTTACCAGAAGCAAAGATTTGGTCCTGTGCTCACATAGATGATTGGATGTGGCTGAAATTTGGAGTAGTGTTCTAATATGATCACATGAAGGAGTGTGCAAAATTTTAACTCATTTGGATAACCCTAGCTAGCACTTCCTTCACAAAGGCTTCCCTCAGGCAGGAACTTTGAAAAATCACTAAGGAAGTTTGGCTAGGCAAATAATATTGAATTTTGGCATAGGTCAATTATTTGGACAGGAAAATATGTCAAAAAGTTTGGGGTCAAATGGGCAAAGATAAATAGAACTTGCTTCACAATGTGCCATTTAGGACAGAATAGGAAATGCTTTTATTGAGCATGATGAGAAATATGGCCAATGTAAAATCCAGGCTGTTACAAAATTTCCTGGTTGCTATTGTTCCCGTAAAAGTAATTGTTTATAGCCTCCATTGTCTAACAGAATATCAGCTTGTGATTGTGCGCTGCTCCTATATCATGCTGTGCTTGGGTAGGTTCTTCATCTGCAACCAGTAGTGTGGCAAATGATGGAAACTTTTTTGAACTAGCAAGATGCCCATGCATTGCACAGAACATCAAGAGGCATTTGTATGAGTAGTTTATCTTGTAGGAGAAAAGGATGAACGAGGGAAGGCCTTATCTGCAAAACTGGACAGGGGTGCGGGTATCTATTTGCAAAATTCTCATAGTTTGCTTTCTATCCGTCATATATAGATCGGACGGTCTATATTGCAGGATGGCAGGCACACCATCATCACCAACTTGGTTATTTATAAGAGTAGAGAGTAGAGAAAAGAAAAGAAAGTAGAAAAAAGAGTAGAGTAGTAGAGATAAATAGTAAATATAAAATAAATATAACAGTAGAGAAGAGAGGAGAGATAAATATTAAATATTAAATAAATATAACAGTAGAGAAGAGAGTAGAGATAGCAGGGACGTCGGGAAAGGATCGCGCGCGCATGGGAAAAAGCGGCCGGGTGCGCGGCGTCTGGTGCGCTTTATAAAATCCAACGCCCTCCCACCGCTCTGTGCCTTGCCACCGCTCTCTCCCCGCTCTGTGCCTCACCACCAATCTCTCCAAGCTTTGCACCTCACCACCGCTCTCTCCCCGCTCTTTCTCGCCTCGCCACCGCCGTGCCACCATGCCGCTTTGTCGCCGGGAAACTTGGGGATATCACGGCGTCCGCGCCCGCCCCTCTGGCGGCTTCTCTGCTGAGATCGGGTTCCGCATGATGCGCCTCGGTCTCGGCAATTTCGACACCGCCAACGAGGCCGCCCACGCATACGACGCGGCGGCATGGCTCCTCCGGTGGCCTCATAGAACATTGAACTTCCCCAACGCGCCAACGTGGGAACAGGCACAGGAGCTCGTGCCTCTGCCACAGCTTATCACCGACGAGGATCGTCGCGACAACCGGAGGCGGGAGCACCATCTCGGCATCGCCGAGATGGACGAGGAAGCCATGGCGCTGTGGAGCCAACGCTTCCCGTAGGACATCATTAACGAGAGCAAGTTCTACGCGCAAAGGAGGGCGGAGAGGGAGAAGAGGAGAGCGGAGCGAGCCACCTATCACGAGGACAAGCGTATGCAAAAAGCTGACGCTCAATTCAACATGAGGCTAGGAGCAGCGTCACCCTGGGAATCTGACGATGATCGGTATCTTCACGCCTACATTGAGACGTCAGAGGAAGACATTACTGAGGAGGAGTCGGACGACGAGGAGTAGTTTAACTATCTATTTTTTATCTATCTATGCTATATCTATGCTGAGAACTATCTATGTCTCTACTCTCTAGTCTCTAATCTTTATCTCTACTTCTTGATCTTAGCACTGTAAACGCTTTTCTAAAGCGTCGCGCATTGCGCTTCTGTTGGAGATGCTCTAACATGGAAGACGAATGCTTTAATGTTTCCCACAAGATGCGTGAGTATTACTAGTATATTTTGCTTGCCATGTTGAGATTTTAAAACCACGAGTGCGAACATGCAGAGGAGCAATGAAGACCAAACACAGGATATAGGGGACATCTTCAAGGAGCGTGGCAAGTTAAAGAGGAGCTGCACCAAACCTGTAAAACGAGCTTTGGTAAGTAACACCCTTTCAATTACTTTCGTTTATCCTCGTGTTCTTCGATGTGTATATGTTGTAGTTTCATGCTTCTCTTAGCCTCGTGTTCTTCGATGTATAATAAGAAGAGTCTTAATCGTCCTGGTGCTTTCGTTTTTAGCTTGATGTACGAAGTGGGTGTTCTCACCTTGTAGTCTGTTTTTATATTTTTCCTTTTGAATTCACTTCTCTGAGTCATGTTTATCTAGCTTCTACTAAATGGATCTGGGTTGCTCTGAGTATTGATCTAAAAAACAAGTTACTTCATGTCAGGATGCAGTTCCTACGAGGCGGGAAGTATGGTCAACCTCGAGATCATGTTTCCAAAATGAGGCTGGATTACACACAAGGTGCTATTTCCCTAATGATGCTGGATTAGACACAGGGTGCAAATTCCCAGATGATGCTGGATTACACACAAGCTAGGTGGAGTCGTCAATTGTTCGTGTCCTTGTGGCTCTAGTAAAGGCTAAAAGAAAGTGTGCAGCAGCCCTTGAAAATGTAGCTGAGTCCTTGAAGAAGCGAAAAGAGCAATCAGATGCTCTCTTCGCCCAAGCCAAAGAAGAGATGGAAGAAGCAAGAAAGAAGCTAGCAGAGGGAGAGCAGGCTAGGCGTCTCCTGCTATCTAAAAATGTTGTCAATACAAATTTTCCTTCATAATAGCTAGGTTGAAATGTTGATCCAGTCAGCATGCCTGTTGTGATGTCCGTGCATCTACTGATGTGGCACAAAATATTTTTTTCAGGTCATGTAATAACAGAAATTACTTTCTAAATAATAACAGACGAAGCATTGGACATGGTATAGTTCACGCGTGATAACCCACAAGTATAGGGGGATCGCAATAGTTATCGATAAGTAAGAGTGTCAAACCCAACGAGGAGCTAAGGGTAGAATAAATATTCCCTCAAATTCTATCGTCCACTGATACAACTTTACCCACGCTTGATGTTCGCTTTACCTAGAACAAGTATATATGAAACTAGAAGTACTTTGTAGGTGTTGTTGGATAGGTTTGCAAGATAATAAAGAGCATGTACATAAAAGCTAGGGTCTGTTTAGATAAAGACACAACTAAATTAGTTTCCGTAGAGAGCTTTTTGTTACAAGAAAGTTATTTGTCCCTAGGCAATCAATAACTAGACCGGTAATCATCATTGCAATTTTATTTGAGGGAGATGCACAAGCAAACATACTTTCTCTACTTGGATCATATGCACTTATGATTGGAACTCTAGCAAGCATCCACAACTACTAAAGATCATTAAGGTAAAACCCAACCATAGCATTAAAGTATCAAGTCATCTTTATCCCATACGTAAACAACCTACTTACTCGGGTCTGTGCTTCTGTCACTCACGCCACCCACCATAAGCAAATCATGAACATATTGCAACACCCTACAGCAGGGATCTCTCACGCTTGCGTGACACGGAGAGCACCATAGGACAACACCAATAATAAAACATGCAACTCAAACCAATCTTGATCATCAAATAACCCATAGGACAAAACGGATCTACTCAAACATCATAGGATAGCCATACATCATTGGGAAATAATATATAGTGTTGAGCACCATGTTTAAGTAGAGATTACAGCGGGTAAGAGAGAGGTTACACCGCTGCATAGAGGGGGGAAGAGTTGGTGATGATGGCGGTGAAGTTGTTGATGAAGATTGCGGTGATGATGATGGCCCCCGGTGGCACTCTAGTGCCACCGGAAGCGAGGGGGAGAGAGCCCCCCTCCTTCTTATTCTTCCTTGACCTCCTCCCTAGATGGGAGAAGGGTTCCCCTCTGGTCCATAGCCTCCATGGCGTGGGAGGGGCAAGAGCCCCTCCGAGATTGGATCCGTCTCTCTGTCTCTCTCTATTTTTGCGTTCTCAGATTCTTCCCTTTCACCGTTTCTAATATTCCCGGAGATCCGTAACTCCGATTGGGCTGAAATTTTAATACGATATCTATCCAGATATTAGCTTTATTGCGGTGAAAGAAGGACACCAACCGCCTTACGGGGTGGCCACGAGGGTCAGGGGCGCGCCTAGGGGGGTGGGGCGCGCCCCCTGCCTCGTGCCTCCCTCGGGCACCGTCTCGTGTGGATTTTTCTTCCCAAATATCATATATATTCCAAAAAAATCTCCGTCAGTTTTTATCCCATTTGGACTCTGTTTGATATGGATACTCTACGAAACAAAAAACATGCAACAAACAAGAACTGGCACTGGGCACTGGATCAATATGTTAGTCCCAAAAATAGTATAAAAAGTTGCCAAAAGTATATGAAAGTTGTAGAATATTGGCATGGAACAATCAAAAATTATAGATACGATGGAGACGTATCAACGTGCAAGCCCAACATTCCAAGTTCAACTTCCACATCAAACTCATGTTCATAGATATCTGCACATTCACTGATAATGTCCACAACCATGATTCACTTCAAGGCCAAAAAAATGTGAGGAGAGTTATAAATAAAGAATAACCTCTAGTTCCTACTACCAGTGCGAGCACAACAAGTCAAGACCATGCGTAATTAATTATATTTTGGTCATTTTTTTGACTAATCGCGAATAACTTCTGGAAGCAAGTATAATTTCTAATGCCGGCCGCGGCTGGGATCCATGATGTTTTGAGCCAAACCGGGCAACACACCGGGTGTCTATGCCGGCGATGCGGTGGTCGTAGCATTCGTGGGTTTAGAGCGGCGGCGGCTCCCGTGATCTACTATTCCTTAGTGTCAGCGATGGCCGCAAATGTGTTGGCCACCTCCGCCAGCATGTCGCAGTTCCGCCAAAGCTTGCGTCGGATGGCGCGGCCAACCACGGTGCACTAGACGTCGTGGTCACCTGTGTGCCGGCATGCAGCAACTGGCCACTCCTATGCGAGTAGGCTTAGAGCGTCGAGTTGTTGCACCAGGGGCCAGCTTAGAGCGGCGGCTTGCTCCTCCGCTTGCCCACCTGCAACCTCGCCCATCGTACTGACGGCCTGGAGCGGGGAGGGAGGTGGGGTAGCGAGTTGCCTGGCTTGTCGGGGCACCCAGCTGGCTTTTATGCAGGAGAACTCGTCTTCCTGCTCACCGGATGCTATGGAGAGTGTGGAGAAAATGGTTCAAGGAGGATATGGGGAGCAGTGGTGTGGTGTGGTTCTTGCCACGTGTCTGGCCTCGTTTAAATAGCAAGCGGGCGAGAGGAGCCAGCCCACGTTGTGTTCTAAAATGCCAGCTGGCTCGCCGAAGGACGTGTTGTCGGAACACGCACGGATTCAATGGAGGCGGGCGAGGCAGTCTGAAACCGGTTGCATGTGGCGAGGAGGCCTGTTCAGCCTGGCCTGCAATGAGTGGGGCCCTCTTGGCCGGCGCGCCGATTCAATGCCTGTGCTATGAGAGGTTGCGTCCGTGTCAGAGCAATCACTCCCTCCAGTCCATTTTTGTTTGGGTATAACAAAATCTTGTTTTTCCATTCACATTTTACAAGTAAAATTCGTGGACAAACTTTGACCCAAAATACGATGGGGACTAGTAAACCAGGACATAGGTAGTAGTTTTTTTTATCAAAGAAGGGTTTCCCCCTTCCGATTTCATTACTAAAAACCAACATCTAAACCATAGTATTTGCCCTAGAACTACCAGGTTCAACATCTCGCAACATAAACCCATACAACCATACGCCAAGGAGGTAGTAGTTATGAATTCCATTTTCGCTCCATACCAATTGTTCTAAAAACTACTTAAGTATTTATAACGCGCCCTTGAAAATCGGAACTCTCACCCCGCTAAAAAAAATGATATTTTAAACGTGGCTACTCGATCTGTGGCAACTGGCGAGCCGCCGCCTCCAGGTTGTTCACCTGTGGTCCCGGCCATCAACTCCTACGGATCAAATTATCACGCAAGCTGACTATTCCTACAAAGGTGCGCTCCACCACGTACCTGGTACCCGCGCATGCAGCAATCGTGCACCTAGGGTTTTAGGGTGTATTTGTTAATGGTGCATTTACATAACTCTCATGCGTGCGAGGCAGCGAGAGACCGACTGCGTGCGTGCACCCCTTCTCTTCGTATATGTACTCCACACCGTTTGTCTGGTGTCCAAAAAATTATACAGTAGTAATAACTACTAGCAATGTGCTAATGCGTTGCCACACAATCAAAGTAGATTAATACATATTCACCAATTTAATAGAAAAAAGAGTCTAGTTTTGAAATACGTGTATCACTAAAAATATCTTATGTTTCACTCAAAATATATTCCTTTGGCGGTTTTGATGAGATAAGGGAGGAATGTTGTTGGTTTCAAGATTCGAGAAGTGGTATATCTCTAATTTCTATTCTTACTAGCAAGATGCCCATACGTTGCACGGAACATCTAGATCTTCTGGGAGAAAAGCATGAATGATGGAAGCCCTTATCAGCAAATGTGGAGAGGAGTGCGGGTAAATTGCCATAGTTTCCTTCCTATCCGTCAGATATAAATCAGACGGCCTATATTGCAGGATGGCAGGCACACCATCATCACCGACTCTGTTTTTATAAGAGTGTAGATATATATACACTCTTATAAAAACAGAGTCGGTGATGATGGTGTGCCTGCCATCATGCAATATAGGTCGTTCGATCTATATCTAACGGATAGGAAGGAAACTATGGCAATTTTGCAAAAAGGTACCCACACACCTCTCCACATTTGCAAATAAGGCCTTCCCTCGTTCATCCTTTTCTCTCACAAGATAAACTAGTCATACAAATGCATCTTGATGTTACATGCAACGCACGGGCATCTTGCTAGTTAGAGATAAAAAAATAGAGTTGGTGATGATGGTGTGCCTGACATCCTGCAATAGAGGCCGTCCGATTTATATCTGATGGATAGCAAGGAAACTATGGCAATTTTGCAAAAGGATACCCAGACCCCTCTCCACATTTGCAAATAAGGCCTTCCCTCGTTCATCCTTTTCTCCCACAAGATAAACTACTCATACAAATGCATCTTGATGTTCCGTGCAACACATGGGCATCTTGCTAGTTGTTGCAAAAAGCCCATGTGTGTGTGTGTTGTGTGCGTGGGAGAGAGGGAGAGAGGAGGAGGACGGAGTGCATGTGTGACAAAGACACAAAGAGTGTTTGTGTGAGAGGTATCAGCTTAAAATGAGGCAATAGTGTGTGTGTGTGTGCACGATCAAGAGGGCGTGTCTCAAGAAGGGACGAAAAATCTACATAGATACAAGGAGCGCGAGAGAGACATGTGCGCGATAGTGGAAGCATGAGTGTGCAGGTGTATAAACCTATCTAGAGGCTAGTCGATCAATGATGTGAGAGAAATACGAGTCGGGGGTGCGAAAGCGACAGTTTTGTGTCTGTGAGAGAGAGATGATAGTTGGGAAGGGGAGTGGAAACAGGAGATGTGTGTGTGTGTGTGTGAGAGAGAGAGAGTGGAGGGAGTTTATCTGATCGGTAAACAAATGAATAATGTCAGTTTATAACTGGGATGGAGACGGAAAGGAGACCGCAACAAATGTTATGTCTTCGGGAGAGAGTAATTTTAGTGGTATGAGTCATATCTAGAGACATATAGGGTGTGTGAGAGAACCCCATAGAGAGAAAGACAAAGTGAAAGACGAGTGAGACTGTGTGTGTGGTGGTTAAAAAGAAAGCTTAGGTACCTAGTGATACCAGAGAACGGTAGAGACGTGAGAGATAATGAAACCCGTGTAATGTATAATGATAGGGAGAGTGTGACACTTCTCAAGGGAGACGTCGAGAGACCATGTTTGCAAAGATAGGAGAAACATGAAGTGAGCGTGCGGGTGAGCTGGAGAAAAGAGAATGATAGCTACATGAAGGAGCATGCCAGAGAGATGGGCATGAAAGGAGTCAACATAAAAGGGATTCAAATATTTGAATTCGAGAAGATGATACATGTAATTCATACTCAAACCAAAATTGATCTACCAAACATCCATACTCATATGAATTCACGCACATCTATGTTATTTAATATGTAGATATTACTGATCCATACATTTTAGTAGAACATAATTTGGTTTAAAAAATTTGAATTCAACCTTATGATTTTGAGATCATTGTATTTGTAAATCATATTATATACATATAAAGGAGCAGAATTCTTTGTTGTGCTTTTGAAAGTATATATAAAAAATGATGTATATAGAATTTTATTCCAATCGCAAATGGATCCTGCCCGAATAAAAATAGAATACAAACTGGATTCGAATTGAGTTGGCACGATAAACGTGCACTCTTGCTCTGAAAAAATATGAACGAAGCGGGGAAAGTCATAGTAACCGCCCGAAACCAAAATCTGCGAGATGGAAATTACTGCCTATCCCTGACATGCAAAGCCTATCGGCTCAATTTCTATAGGTTTCGATAGGGGTAGGTTTGTAATTTCACTCAAACGTGACATAACCGCCTCTCACCTGGATTCATACACGGTGGGCGCCAAAGCACAGTGTCTCCTCAGCCAAAATCGATTCCCTCCCCGATTCATACATGGTGGGCGCCAAAGACAAACTCTCGTCGGCAAATATTCGGTGTATGCGAGATTACCGTCCTATCCCCAACCGACTAATATTATTGTGATGTAGGAAATATTAAATGGGGGCTAAGTTTGTAAATTTCCTCGCATTTGGGACAAGTGCGGCCTGAAGACATGGTTCCCCCTTCCTCTCTCCCTCCATTTCCCCATTCGTACTCCGTGGGCGCCAAAACAGCCTCTCCACCCCAGCCTCCTCCGTCCGCCACCCCATCCACCGCCGTCCTCCTCCACCATGCCGGAGCTGATACCCTGACGCCGTCGTCCATTACAAAAGATCGACCTCTCTCATCCGTGGCTTCGAACCGGGATCCCTGCATCATGTCCTCTCGCTTCATCCCTGTCGTCGTCCACCTTGCCGGCGCAGCTCCTATGACTGACTCGTCCATCGCGCCCCACCGCCACTGTCTACCCTCCTAGATCTCCTTCCATGACGCCGACAGCCATCGCTATCACAGCACCGTCAAATTCTCAGCAGATTCATACACAGCGCCGCACCAGAGGCGGTACTCTTTCATATCTGCTCAACTTATTTATCGCAGCAAGAAAATAGATCGCCACTGCTTTACTCTGATTTCTTGTTCATCGCTTACTTGCTAGTTGAAAGCAAACATTGGTTGCGAAGTTGCCTTTGTTCGGTTTGCACCTTCAGATCCACCATGGCACGCTCAACACTATACTCGCAATGCTTATGGTTTTCCCCTTTTATATTCCACACTAGTTAAATGACAGTAGACTAAATTTCAAAATTGGGTCAGTTGATTTTTGAGAGCTCGCCAGAGTTCGCCGGTGCGAAGGAAGGGGCTCGGGTGGGGACGATGGTTGTGGGGGTGGTAGTGGGGCCTCACCGAACAAAGAAAACTCGATGCGGGTGGGGGCGGGGGTGGGGGTGGGGTGGTGGAGGAACACAGGCGGTGGGGGCCGGTGGTTCGGTCGACGGCCCATGCAGTGTTCTGTATGGGAAGAATCGGAGACGAGGAAGAAGAGGGGTTAGGAGACGTAGGATCTTCATCCAGCCGCCTGAAATGGTCGACTGACCCAATGAAATTGCAGACATGCCTTTATATTTAGTACCATCATCGTACCTGCTTAGCACTGCTCCTGAATCCATCAAGCTAAACAACGTGCCACTCATAATTCCAAACTTGTTGCTCAAATACGAATCTGATATGATGCTGATATTACTAAAACAGATAATGTTTAATTAGTCAGCTAATGTTCCTACTTTACTTTCGAAAAGCACGTGCACCACATATAGAGAGACAGCAGGGAGTTGTATTTTTAATGCGCTCTGGTTCATCATGTGTGGGAACTGCACAACGAACATTTTATTATCCAAAATCTTGTTGCTCTTCTTTAGCATGTTCCTCTTCCGGTCTTATTTAATAAGTACTCTCTCCATTCCTAAATACAAGTCTTTGTATAGATTCCACCATGGACTACATATGGAGCAAAATGAGTGAACCTACACTCTAAAATTTATCTGTATACATCTGTATGTGATCCACAGTGGAAATCTCTACAAAGACTTATATTTTGGAATGGAGGGAGTATGATAGTAGTACAGTATGTTCCTTGTAGTGAAGATGAGCAGGGATATTTGCAGTTTAGAGGTCTATATGGTCGGTTGTGATGGACACTTTGATCTCTTCGGGCCTCTTTGATTCGTAGGATTTTGTAAACATAGGAATAGGATTTGTAGTGGCCTGCCCACTTGAATCCTATGAGATTAGCAAGGAAATGCGGGGAGTTGTGTCGCCTTTGAGAGTTACACTGATATTAATAGTACCGCACCTTCAGTTGAAGAGAGCTGTTATCCGAAGCTTTTATAGCCGTACCGGCAATACTAGCACATATATTCCAGCAAGTTCCATTTTGCTGATTTTACTCCTGATGCTTACGGTTTTCCCGTTATATCTAAACTATGATCTGTGTAGCTGCTATGTGTCGCACTAGCAACCGTCCACTCTTGAAGCTAAACGACACACCAATCATAAGTCCAAAGCTTACTTCTTCAAATACGAACTGTGATATGATACTGATATTAGTTAACAGACACACATTTAATTGGTTAGGTTATGCTCCCACTTTATTTTCCAAATGCATGTGGCCACATATAGAGAGACAGCATGGAATTGCATTTCTTTGGGCATTGTGATTCATCATGAGTGGGCAACCAACATTGTATGCAATGCAGCGGAACCTCAAGAATATGCTTCCTCTTCTGTTCTTTAACATGTTCCTCTTTTGTTATTCTGTATTTAGTACATATAGTATGTTCCTTGTCTGGAAGGGGAGCAGGGACATCTGCAATCAACAGTTGATAGAGTTGGCCTGTAATAGATAGGCTTTCAATTAGTAGTGGCAATACAACACCGTATTTTCCAGCCAATTCCACTTTCCCGATTTATATATCGTGGTTATGGTGTACCCCATTTATGTACACTACGATCTGCCTAGTTGCTGTGTGCTCTTGTTATCATGGTTTGGCAATAAACTGTCTATACAGTATATTATGAACCTATCATCTGCCAACTATCCTTACTTCTGGAACCTATTTTTTTGTACTTGTGCCAGATTATATTAATGCAAGCACCATATTACAGCACACATGATCTCTCTCATTAGAATCCAGTGATAGCACACAAGGGTTTACAAGGGCGCCCCTATATTAGAATATCCTCTACATTACAAGGATAATCTCACTACTATTTATGTTTTCATGGTTCTCAGATATTATACGTAATTACAGCGAATATCAGAATCCGTGCATCAGAAGAATATTATGGAACACTGCAACGACTTACAAAATTGGCACCTAGGCACTGAGTGCCATTCTGGATGCAATGAGACTCATACGCTCCCCACCTATAGATTCTTGTTCAGAATATGATCCTAATGACTATTCTAACCTCGAGGAGTCAAAGGCAGATGGCTTGTCCTGTTCACCCATCAAGGTTCATGTTCTAATTTGGCAAGGTTTTATTGATTGCGCGTATCTTGCATATGTTGTCTTGCATTTCGTCTACTTTGTTGCACTGCCATGTGCTTAGTTTACTTATCATATATGTCAAGATGCCATGCCCATCCATTATCAATACCTATTCCATCTGTCATCATACCATGTTTTTTCACTCAAATGTTGTTCTTGTGCATCAGACATCAAAAAGGAAGAGGGTGATTGCCGAACCTGAAGGAGCAACAGCAAAGTCCTTGAAAAACGTGGTGGTGCCGGAGAAATCAGACAACACCCCACTTATATTGGTTGTTGATATGTCTCCAACATATCTATAATTTTGATTGTTCCATGCTATATTATATTCTATTTTGGACATTATTGGGCTTTATTATACACTTTTATATTATTTTTGGGACTAACCTATTAACCGGAAGCCCAGAATTGCTTTTTTCCCTATTTTAGGGTTTCTCAGAAAAAGAATATCAAACGGATTCCAAACGGAATGAAACCTTCGGGAACGTGATTTTCGAAATGAACATGATCCAGAGGGCTTGGACCCTACGTCAAGCAATCAACGAGGAAGGCACGAGGTAGGGGGCGCGCCTCCCCCCCAGGCGCGCCCTCCACCCTCGTGGGTCCCCTGTTACTCCACCGACGTACTCCTTCCTCCTATATATACCTACGTACCCCCAAACTACCAGATACAAAGCCAAAACCCTAATTCCACCGCCGTAACTTTTTGTATCCACGAGATCCCATTTTGGGGCCTTTTCCGGAGCTCCGTCGGAGGGGGCATCGATCAC
This sequence comes from Triticum urartu, assembly GCF_056163025.1. Classification (NCBI taxonomy): domain Eukaryota; kingdom Viridiplantae; phylum Streptophyta; class Magnoliopsida; order Poales; family Poaceae; genus Triticum; species Triticum urartu. The sequence continues at coordinate 372,130,515 of NC_141873.1, forward strand.
GGAGGGCTTCTAAATCAACACCATAGCCCCTTCGATGAAGTGTGAGTAGTTTACTTCAGACCTATGGGTCCATAGTTATTAGCTAGATGGCTTCTTCTCTCTTTTTGGATCTCAATACAAAGTTCTCCCCCTCTCTTGTGGAGATCTATTCGATGTAATCTTCTTTTGTGGTGTGTTTGTTGAGACCGATGAATTGTGGGTTTATGATCAAGTTTATCTATGAACAATATTTGAATCTTCTCTGAATTCTTTTATGTATGATTGGTTATCTTTGCAAGTCTCTTCGAATTATCAGTTTGGTTTGGCCTACTAGATTGATCTTTCTTGCAATGGGAGAAGTGCTTAGCTTTCGGTTCAATCTTGTGGTGTCCTTTCCCAGTGACAGTAGGGGAAGCAAGGCACGTATTGTATTGTTGCCATCGAGGATAACAAGATGGGGTTTATCATATTGCATGAGTTTATCCCTCTACATCATGTCATCTTGCTTAAAGTGTTACTCTGTTCTCTTGAACTTAATACTCTAGATGCATGCTGGATAGCGGTCGATGTGTGGAGTAATAGTAGTAGATGCAGGCAGGAGTCGGTCTACTTGTTTCGGACGTGATGCCTATATACATGATCATACCTAGATATTCTCAGAACTATGCTCAATTCTGTTAATTTCTCAACAGTAATGTGTTCACCCACTGTAAATACTTATGCTCTTGAGAGAATCCACTAGTGAAACCTATGGCCCCCGGGTCTATCTTACATTATATTAATCTTCCAATACTTAGTTAGTTCCTTTGCCATTTATTTAACTTTGCATCTTTTATTTCTCTTTATCATAAAAATACCAAAAATATTATCCTATCATATCTATTAGATCTCACTCTCGTAAGTGACTGTGTAGGGATTGACAACCCCGTATCGCGTTGGTTGCGAGGATTTATTTGTTTGTGTAGGTGCGAGGGACTTGTGCATGGCCTCCCACTGGATTGATACCTTGGTTCTCAAAAACTGAGGGAAATACTTGCGCTACTTTGATGCATCACCCTTTCCTCTTCAAGGGAAAACCAACGCAGTGCTCAAGAGGTAGCAAGAAGGATTTGTGGCACCGTTGCCGGGGAGGTTCGCGCAAGACAAGTCAAGATTTGACTCCCGACAACGAGTCACTTGTGGCGCCGTTGCAAGTCAAGACATACCAAGTACCCATCACAAACCCTTATCTCCCGCATTACATTATTTGCCATTTGCCTCTCGTTTTCCTCTCGCCCACTTCACCCTTGCCATTTTATTTGCCCTCTCTCTCCGTCCTCCTTCTCTTTCCCTACTTGCCTCTTCTTTTGTTTGCCTTCTTCCCGTATGTATCCTTGTTTGTGTTTCCATGTGCCTTCTATTTGCTTGCATCTTTGCTTGCTAAAAATCTATTGATATGGATCCACTTAAAGTGTTCTACTTAGATCATCTTCGATCCTTATGCGCTCGTGCTGATACCCCAACTAGCCTAGTTGATGGGAAATATTTAGATGAGCATGCTCATTTTGTGCGTCACCATTTGTCTGAAAAAGGGAGACTCTTATGGAATCAAATAAAAAGATTGTTGTGTTATTCTTGGAATCTTTGTGAAATTTGTGATTTTACTTGCTACTCTAAGAACCCTAAAAAACACCTCCCCTACCTGTGTGAGTTTAATGATATTGAAATCTTATCTTCTTATGTAAAGGGTGTTTATAGTTACTACGATATTGTAAATGCATCTAGTGCCACCCCTAGTTGGTTTTGGAGTATTGACGACAAACCTAGTTGAGGGACTAATGTGTTTGTGAGAATTGCAGGATAACACAGGTAGAAGTACCTCATTGATTCGGTTTTACTACCAGAGATGACCCCTAAAAATGTATGAAGACATTGAAGTCAAAGGTGGTATATGAAGATATTCACATTGAAGACTATGAAAAAAGAAGACACGATATGAAGCCTATGGAGCTCGAAGACTTAGATCTTTCGTAGTTCTTTTTCTTTTGTGTTGAGTCATAGGAACCACCGTACTGTTAAGTGGGGTCCAGGAGAACCAGTCAGAATGACTGAAGTGATGCCTAAACCAAAAACCTATGTCTTCGAGTGAAGACAATGAGAGCGAATCTTGTCCAGAGCCGGACAAGTCAGCTTTGCTTGTAGCCCAAGTAAAGTTTCCATGTGAATTTGAAATCTGACCGTTGGGACACGTGTCAGTTCCTTAGTGACCCAGGGTCATTTCGGACAAATCAGGTCGGGTTGCCAAGTGGCTATAAATAGCCCACCCCCTACAACCATAAATGGTTGGCTGCTCAGATTGAGAGTACGGCTTTTGTCGTTTGAGAGCAACCCACCTCGAAGCCTTTGAGAGAGAGAATTCCTTGCGATGATAAAGCCCTAACCACCAGAGCCAGAGAGAATTGGGCATCACTTAAGTCTTCCTGTCTGTGTGATCTGAAGACTTATTACACTTGAGGACTGTGCATCCCCGGACGGTTAGGCGTCGCGTTCAGAGCATCCAAGAGACATTGTGGATTGCCAGTGAACAAAGTCTGTGAAGGTTTGGGAGTCTACCTTGAAGACTTACCAGAGTGATTGGGCGAGGACTATGTGACCTTAGCTCAAGGAGAATATGGTGAGGACTTGGTGTCCTGAGCTGCGTGTTCAGGACTCGGTGTCCGGGACTGTGTGTCCTAAGGTTTAAATACCTAGCCGCTCCAACTAGACGTACAGTTGTCACAGCAACTGGAACTGGTCCAACACATCATTGTCTTCAACGAGTCACTGGTTTCATCTTCACTTCCTTTTACTTACTGATCACTCATTGTGAAGTCATTGCGTGTCTGTTCTATCTTTTGTCTTCACAACGTGAGTGTATGATCTGTTTGGCTTCATAGTATCTTCCTACCTGATCCTTATTACACTACAGCTATTTGTCACTGTGCTTTCACTCTGTTGATACTTGACCATGGCTTTCCTAGTGTAGTCTAACTTCCGCTGCATAGTAATAGGCATATTTCCACTGTTTGTCTTCATAACTCCCACGTTTTGAAGACTTTCATAAAAATCGCCTATTCACCCCCCCTCTAGTCGATATAACGCACTTTCAATTGGTATCAAAGCGAGGTGCTCCCTTGTTCTGTGTGATTCGGTTTAACCACCTGGAGTTTTAGCTATGTCGACTGCAGGGATAATTAAAGTCTCCGCTGCGTGCCCCGTCTTCGATGGAACTGAATATCCCTACTGGAAGAATAAGATGCGCATGCATCTTGAAGCCATTGACGTCGACCTATGGTATGTCGTCGAGAACGGCGTTCCCAAGGCTGGAGAAGGTGTCACTGCTGCTGATGTCAAGAAATTCGTTCAATTGGACTCTACTGCCAAGAACATCGTCTGTGGTCATCTGACCAAAGGACAGTATGGCCGTGTGAGTGCCTTGAAGACATCCAAGCTCGTCTGGGACTGGCTCTCCAAGGTCAATGAAGGCATCTCAACCCAGAGAGATCAAAGAATCAGTGTCCTTCGCAATCTCTTCAACCGCTTCAAGCGAAATGACAATGAGAATGTCCAGCACACATTTGACCGACTCACTAACATCACAAATGAGCTTCAAGCCCTCGGCGCCACTGAGATTACCAAACACGAAGTCGTCAAGACGCTGCCGAGATCACTTGATAGTTCGTTTGACATCCTGGCCCTGATGATCCAAGAACATCCTGATTTCAAGACACTCGATCCGTCTGACATACTTGAGAGGCTCAATACACATGAGTTTCAGCTTTCGGAGAAAAGAGATATCTACGGTCCAAACTATGGGTGAACTCGTGCCTTGAAGGCAAAAGCTGTTTCCTCATCTGAAGAAGAATCTGAAAGCAGTTCTGATGATCCTGAAGACATTGGAAGGGAACTTGCAATGCTAGTGAAGAAGTTCCAAAAATTCACCAAGAAGAAAGGCTTCAGAAAGTCTTCACGATCAAGCTCAAGGAATAATAAAGCCTCTGCTCATGACTACAAGAAGAAAACATGCCACAAGTGCAAGAAAACTGGACACTTCATCTCTGAGTGTCCACAGTGGGACAATGAGAACAGAAAGAAGAAGAAGAGCAAGGAATATGACTCTGACAACAAGAAGAAGAAGAAATACACAAAGTCTTCTTCCAAGTCTTCCTCAAAGTCTTCATCACACAAGAAGAGCTCATCTGGCAAGGCACGTGCGTTTGTTGGCAAGGAAATGGATTCAGAGGAGGAGTCCGCTTCTGAGGAGGCAGAGGTGGAGTCTGAGGAGGAGTGTGATTCTGGCATTGCAAGTATGGCTACAGCATATGTCGCCAAGTCCATCTTCAACACTGAAGACAATGACTTCATCACCAACACCGATGCAAATGACAAGGGCTACTGCTTCATGGCACGCGGTGCCAAGGTAAACAAACGCACTACTCACTATCAAACATCTAGTGACGATGACTCTAATTGTGATTCAAAACCTAGTTACAAAACACTCACTAAAATTGCAACTGAACAACAGAAAGCCATGGAACATATTCAAAAACTGTTAGACAGAAGCGATGATCTGTTGGGTGCTGAAATGACTCGATCTGAATCCTTAATTGAAGACATAAAAAATCTTCACGTTAAGTATCAGGAACTTGAAGATCGTCATGATACTCTCTCAACTAGGTTTGAAAAGCTTTCCTATGATTATCTTCAAAGGAAGCAAGAACTTGAGAAATTGAGAGCGGCTCATGAAGATCTGCAAAAGGAAAACGAGTCACTTCGCGTCGGACAGATCAGTTCCGCTCAGGAAGGATTTGAACCACCATATCTTAAATGCATTGAGCGTGATAATGCTACTTCTGTTGCTGAATGTTCCACTGCTACTGCTGTTGCAATATCTTTAACTATTGATGTGGTAACTAACCCCTCTGCTGAGGTTACCACTGCTATTGCTGATGAGAATGCTAGGTTGAAGACATTGCTTGAAACAGGGATGTACAAAAGCCTTAAAGGGCATCAGGCGCTATGTGATGTCCTGAAAAAGCAGATTCTGAACCGAAACCCTAGGAAAGAGGGTATAGGGTTCGTAAGGAAAATAAATGCAGATGGCTCTTACTGGAAACCTGAGCAGTACCCCAAAACCAAGTGGGTTGCTGCAAAGGAACCTTCAGCAGATCCATCCAATTTATCTGGCTTCACCTGTGCTAACCCCATTATCATTGATGAATCCTTTGATGCAAACTATGTACTGTTTAAAAATCAGAATGGTGTAGTGTTTGCCAGGTACATTGGTACTAACTGCAGGAATGGACCGTCTATGAAGAAGATCTGGGTTCCGAAAAAGTGTCTGGAAAATCTTCTTGTGAATGTCTTCATGACACCTCACATGAAGAAGACAAACCTAAGTCCAAAGGCTTCATGCAGACAGAGGACTCACCTGAGTCACACTAACGCAAATGTTTTGCAGGGAAACCATACTCAGGCATATGAATATGAGAGCGGTTCATCAAACCGTCATGTTCATATGACCAAAAATTATTCTGCCTATTCTTATGAGTACTATTGTCCGCCTGCTAGACTGTTTGCTAGGGCTCCAAAACCAAAATTCTCAGATGCTGCACTTAGACTTATTGCTTCTAAGCCACCCTTGAAGATGTGGGTGGTTAAGAAAGCTTAACTCTCTTTTGCAGGGAAAGGTCTCCAGCAGAAAAACAAAATCTTCTGACGCTATTGCTGGGGACCTTAAAAATCTTGTAGGGCACAAGATAAAATGCCCGAATGGCATCATTATGTACTTCGTTCCTGAATCGCATGCTACTCTCCCTATTAGTCCTAATCTGGATCTAAGTTTTCATAACCCACTGGTTCGTCAAATGTTTTTGCTTCACAATTCTCTTCGTGAAGCCTATCCCCCTAACTGCACTGTAGGGTACGACACCAGCGTCTTCAAAGTCTTCAGAATGGATTATTGACAGTGGGTGTACAAATCACATGACTGGCAAAAGAAGCCTTCTTATGGACTCAACCTTACGTCCATGCGACAAGAGCCACATCACATTTGCTGACATTGGTAAAAGTAAGGTATTGGGTCTAGGTAGAGTTGCAATCTCAAAGGATCAACACATGGATAAATTCATGCTTGTTGAATACCTTGGTTTCAACTTAATGTCTGTCTCAATGCTTTGCGATTTGAACATGGTCGTAATATTTGGAAAATTTCGTTGCCTTGTACTAATGGAATCTGACAAGTCTCTAGTGTTTGAAGCGTATCGGAAAGATGATTTGTATGTGGTAGATTTCTCAGCAGGGCCACAACTTGCAGTATGTCTTCTTGCAAAAGCTTCAGAATGCTGGCTTTGGCATCGGAGGCTTGGGCATGCTGGCATGAGGAACCTCCACACCCTTGCGAAGAAGAAACATGTCATAGGCATCGAGGGCGTCAAGTTCAAGAAAGATCACTTATGCGGTGCCTGTGAAGCAGGGAAGATGACGAGGGCAAAACATCCCTCGAAGACAATCATGACCACTACTCGACCCTTCGAACTGCTTCACATGGATCTTTTTGGTCCCACTCACTACTCAACTTTTACTACTACTGCTTGCCTCTATGGCTTTGTCATTGTTGATGATTACTCTAGATATACTTGGGTGCACATAATCCTTTAGAAGACTGAAGTGCAGGATGTCTTCAGGCGCTTCGCCAATCGAGCTATCAACAATTACGGCGCCAAGATAAAGCACATCAGAAGTGACAATGGCACTGAATTCAAGAACACTGGCCTTGATACATATATTGATACCTTGGGCATCACACATGAATTCTCAGCTCCGTACACACCACAGCAGAATGGCGTCGTCGAACGCAAGAACAGAACACTCATTGAGATGGCCAGAACGATGCTGGATGAATACAAGACTCCAAGAAAATTCTGGACTGAAGCCATTGACACTGCATGCCATACAATCAATCGTGTTTATCTTCACAAGCTTCTGAACAAGACATCTTATGAGCTCCTTACTGGCAAAAAGCCAAATTTCAGTTACTTCAGAGTATTTGGTGCAAGGTGCTGGATCAAGGACCCACATCACACCTCAAAATTTGCACCAAAAGCACATGAGGGATTTATGCTTGGATATGGAAAGGATTCGCACTCCTACAGAGTCTTCAATCTCTTTCATTACAAAGTGGTTGAAACAGTGGATGTGCGGTTCGATGAGACCAACGGATCACAAAGAGAGCAGCTGCCAAGTGTGCTAGATGAAGTTCCATCCAGTGAATCAATCAAGCTAATGGGAACTGGAGAGATTATACCCTCTGAAGCTCATCCTGAAGAAGAACTTATCATTTCAGCACCTGATCAACATGAAGACATTGCTCAGCCTGAAGACATTCCTTCCAACAACGACAGTGAACAGCAAGAGAAAGTCTCCGCCCTGTACATCCTCGCGTTGCCAATGAAGTGCAGATTGAAAGAATAATTGATAGCATCAATGCACCTGGTCCACTCACTCGCTCAAGGGCAACTCAGCTAGCAAATTTCTGTGGGCACTTCGCATTCATCTCAATATCAGAACCCAAGAAAGTTGAAGAAGCCTTCATGGAACCTGAATGGATTCAAGCTATGCAAGAAGAGCTTCAACAGTTTGAGCTGAATAATGTATGGGAACTGGTTAAGCGTCCTGATCCACGGAAGCACAACATAATAGGCACCAAATGGATATACCGCAACAAGCAAGATGAGCATGGTCAAGTTGTCAGAAACAAAGCTCGTCTCGTTGCTCAAGGATATACTCAAGTGGAAGGCATTGACTTCGATGAAACATTTGCTCCTGTGGCTAGGCTTGAAGCCATACGCATACTGCTGGCCTATGCAAATCATCATAACATACTTCTATATCAAATGGATGTGAAGAGTGCCTTTCTCAATGGCAAGATTGAAGAAGAAGTGTATGTTGCACAACCGCCTGGGTTTGAAAATCCAAAACATCCTGACATGGTATACAAGCTCAACAAGGCACTGTATGGCCTCAAACAAGCCCCTAGGGCCTGGTATGACACACTCAAATACTTCCTGAAGAGCAATGGCTTCATACCTGGTTCCCTAGATCCCACTCTTTTCACGAAGACATATGATGGTGAACTATTTGTGTGCCAAATATATGTGGATGACATTATCTTCGGCTGCACCAATCAGAAGTACAGTGAAGAGTTTGGATATATGATGCAAGAGCAATATCAGATGTCCATGATGGGGGAGCTGAAGTTCTTCCTTGGTCTTCAAATACGACAACAACGCAATGGCATCTTCATATCTCAAGAGAAGTATCTCAAAGATTTCCTAAAGAAGTTCGGTATGCAAGACTGCAAAGGCTTCACAACACCAATGCCAGCCAAACATCATCTGAGTCCTGACGACAATGGTAAAGAGTTCGATCAAAAGGTATACCGCTCCATGATTGGTTCTTTACTTTATTTATGTGCATCTAGGCCAGATATTATGCTTAGTGTTTGCATGTGTGCTCGATTTTAAGCGGCACCAAAGGAGTCGCATCACTTAGCTGTGAAGCGAATTCTTCGATATTTGGCTCACACCCCAACTCTAGGATTATGGTATCCAAAGGGCTCAGAGTTTGATTTGGTTGGATTCTCGGATGCTGATTATGCTGGTGACAAAGTTGATCGCAAGTCTACATCAGGCACATGTCACTTTCTGGGACGATCACTTGTATGTTGGTCTTCAAAGAAGCAGAACTGTGTATCTCTCTCCACTGCTGAATCTGAATACATTGCTGCTGGATCTTGCTGCGCTCAGCTTCTGTGGATGAAGCAAACACTCAAGGACTATGGCATTCATCTGAAGCAAGTGACACTTTACTGCGACAATGAAAGCGCCATCAAGATTGCCAACAACCCAGTTCAGCACTCAAAGACAAAGCACATTGAAATTCGTCATCACTTTCTCAGAGATCATGTTGTGAAGGAAGACATTGATATCATACACGTCAACACTGAAGAGCAATTGGCAGATATCTTCACCAAGCCCTTGGATGATATGAGGTTTTGCAAGTTACGGTGTGAGCTAAATATCCTGGAATCCTCAAATGTCCTGTGATCAGGCACACATCCTAACCCTTATGCATATTGATGACTTAGATGTGCAACACACGAAGTGAAGTATATCTTCAATCAGTGAAGACATACATTCTAAGTGTGAATACATTAATGTGGAATTTGACTTCGGAGCGCCACGATAATTGTGCACCGTGTCTGGGTCTAATACTTCCTATACGGTGGGTAACGCCACCACCAAACGTTCTATTTTGAAGTGTTTCTCTCATGGCGTTACCTTGCAATTTCTTCACATTTGGTTTGGCTTCGAACTCAACATATTTTCATGATTATCTTCACTATGTTGACTATATATATATACATATATATATATATGCTAGTGTTCTGTCCTCTACAAGATTCACTTATAGCTATGTCTTCGTGTTGAATCTTTTGAACTAAGTGAATGTGATCGGACCCCAAACTTCTCTATGCTTTCTATCTCAAACTCTATCTCTCTAAGTCATATGCATTCTATTAAAACTGTCGAATGTCTTCACTGCGTCCTTGTCAGCAGAAGATATAGAGACAACCATAAAGTCCGTTTTCAATGCTCATTCCTCCACATAAAATCCGGAGAAGCAGGAACGACCACCCGACAGTCCAGGCGTGCATGGGACGTGGAACAAACCCCAAACTTCCGCAAACTGGCCACGCGTTCCTCAGATGCGAATCGCCAGGGGCACCTGTGTAATAGCACAGTGCCGCCCTTGTGCCTATAAATACACACTCACAGCGGTAACTATCTCTTCTTCCACCCTCGCACGAACCCTAGCGCCACCGCTAGCTCTCGACGACGCCGGCGACGAAGCGCTTCGCTGCCGCAACCTCTCCGACGCCGTCTTCACGCCGACTGCGGACATCGTCCTCTCCGCCGTCGCCTAGGTCTCCTCCGTCGCCAAGTTAGGGCACGGACGAGTGAACTGCTCGGCCTCATTTCTCGCTCCGTCTAGCAGTTCTCAGTGTGGTACATAAAACTGTATTTTTACAGCACCTTTGATCCTATCGATCTGTCACTTTCTACCACAAGCAGTTTCTGCTCACGCAAACTAGATCTCTCTCAAACTGCATCTCATAACATGCCTAGTATATTCACTTGTGCTTCACAAAGTAGTTAGATTCCTCACTTGTACTGATCTGTGGATTCGTACAAATCTGGAACCAACTTCTTATCTATGAGTGAATGTCTTCACACGATGAGGTCAATGTCTTCTAAACTGATTTATCTTCAAAATCTTCTGAGAATGCATATGACCTCTTCCCCTTCCCTCGCACCTTAATGCTGTCACAGGTACATGTCCGTGGGAGAATCCTTTGGTTCTCATAGTCTGCATTCATTTGCAGAATTCTTACAGAATCACATAAATTCTCCTGAAGCCAGTTCCTGTTGGTCCAGCAAAAGGAAGCCTTTGAAGGCTTTGAACGTCTTGAAGCCTTCCAAGTTAAGGTTTATGGCTTCAGAAACAGCAGCAAGGAAGGGGGGCAGACAGCGACGTGGAGGAACATCCAAAGATCTGCCTGATGAACTGGCAGAAATGTATAAAACAGATCCTGAAGAGAATTATGGTCAGCGCAAGACCCAAATCCAATGGATTCGACGCTATTGGGCAGAACAATGGTTCAAATACCGCTTCATAACCCAAGAATTTGCTGAGAAAAGTGCCATAAAAAGACCGTGGGGAGACATCTTATACAAGAATGTTGTACCCAGGTCCAGAGATGAAGCTATTGCCCAAAGCTTCTATCCATGCATGGTTCGTGGGCCACAGCCTGATGACGCACATCCGTCGTCACTACTCTGGTGTCGTGATGACAATCTGTTCAAGCGCAACTTCCAGTTTGCCCAAAACTCAGCGAAGCAGAACAAGAAGAAATTTGGGTTAGACTTCAACCCTGGTCCCTCAGCACCAAGGGCAGATGGCACACGAGAAGCAGAAATCTTCAACAATCTGCCTCTCTTTGATGTCGCCATCATCCACAACTTTATTGATGAGTGGTTTGCCACACCAAACATCAGCTTTGAAGATCTACAGCTGCCCGTTGGCCTAAGCGTCGCCTTCCAAGGTGCTATTGCTTCAGAACTTGCCATTGCCCAGCGCATTGTTGAACTGAAGCAGAAAATTGATCATGAAAAGGCTCAGTTCAAGAAGAATATGACCAAGCTCAGCGTGCAAGAAGTGAAGAGCTTCAAGATCATGTTGCATGAGCTAAAGGAAAACTTTCTGAAGAAGCGTGCAGAAGCTCAGGGTTCACGTGAGAGGATGAAGTCTTTGGCTGATAGATGTGTGCAAGCCTACAATGAGGCTGAGAAGCGCAAGGCACTTGGGCGTCCTGGCATCGACCCCAAGATGGCCGCAAAGAAAAAGAAGAAGACTGTTCCAGCTGAACCAGAGGCACCAAGGAAGGAAGCAGTTCCGCTTGTCTTCCCAACTGCAACGACTGGCTCGAAGCCAAAGAGCCGGTCAATAGCTTCAGAGCTCAAGAAGACAAGAACTGCTGAGGCTGAAGCCAGGAAGAGGAAAAGCTCTGAAGCCTCTCCTACTGCCCCCGGCAAGAAAAAGAGAAAGACCAAGAAATCTCGGGCTCCTCCCACAGATCCCTTGATAGTTGAACCTATTTCTATGGTTCACCCTGACGCAGAACGTCAACTGACGGTTCATGAGCCTGCTTCCACAGAGGCTCCTGAAGCTCAAGACATTCCAGCAGCTGATCCCATCGCTGCTGAAGACATTGGTCATCGTGACAATATAGAAGATGATGTAGCCCTTCCTCAGTTAGAACACAGCGAACTCATTAGCATTGGTCGTCCACTGACGCCAATTGCACAGGATGCTTCATGGGCGGATCGCCCTTAAAAGGAAGAAGACTGTGAGGCCCAGCCCCCTCCAACCCCACAGGCGTCGTCTGCGTTCCGCAGGCTTCGCAAAGGTCCTAGGCCTCAAGTCTATGCTGAAGACATTCCGGCTGCATCAGCCGCAGAAGAAGCACCACAAGAGCCCACTCCTCTGCTCCACCAAGAAGCAGTTCTCCAGGAGAACGTGCTTGTGACTGACCCTCCAGCTAGTCAAGCGGAGGATGAAAATCTTGAGGCTGCCACAACCAACAACGAAGCTAATGTGGAGCCCTCCCCAGCAAAAGCTTCAGAAGACATCGAAGCCACTGAACCCACAACTTCTGTTCCTGAGTCTGCTGCAGGTCCCCAATTCAACTATCATGTTGAGCACAGGCCTCAGGTCCAGAAGCCAATCCCCAGACTGCCAAGGTTTCCAGGTCCTGCATCAGCACCTGGCTCCTTCAACATCAATGGCTTCAGGGCAGATAATACTTTCTTCAATAGATCCAAGAACCCCTATTCAAGGGAAAGGATTTCATCAGATAGGTTCTGGAGCTATCCTCAGCGCAGCTACTACTCTTGCATACTGTACAACCAAGGTCGCATTTTCCCGCACAAGCGCCTTGATGTTGAAGCTATTGCTGGTCTGCCCTGTCTAGAGGAAGCGTTGGATTGCTTCAAACAAGTGGGTCTGCTACAGTTTGTTACTGATGAAGAGCATTGGAATGAAGAGCTCCTGCTACAATTCTATGCCACACTACACATCAAAGGATACAATAGAGATCCGAAGACTTGGGTCCTGGAGTGGATGACTGGCAACGTTCATCATGAAGCCAATGCATTTGATATCATTGAGCTCACTGGCCTGCCCACTCCAGGCGAATTCTTCGAGCAAGGCTGTCGGCTACACACTGAAGCTATTGAGAGCATATTTCAGAGGCCTGAACCGAATATGAGTCAGATGCTCTCCATGATGAAGCCATTGCCCCACGATGCTCCTTATCCCACAGAGTTCTTTGTTGAAGACCTTGAGTACCTGCCCAGGACCATCTATCACTTCATCCGGCAGACTCTCTGGCCCATTAAAGGACACTCTCCAAATGCCAAGATCGAGGGTGCAATGAAGACTCTGATATTCTGTATGCTTCATGGCAAATGCTTCAACGCACAGGATTTCTTCATACGCCAACTAGCTGCATTCGGCTCAGATCTATTTGGTTTGAAGTTCTATGCTCCTTGGGTAATGAGGCTGATCAAACTTCACTCTGCCATCTTGTATCAGCCCTCAGCCCGCAACCATCGGATCTTCTTGCCTGATGTGGATACCTCTGCTGAAGCCATCTATCCTGAACCTGCCAAGCAACCTCTGAGTCTTCAGAATGCAGAACACCAGAGCTTCACTCAAAACGTTGAAGGTGTTGAAGCCATCTCTAGGGTGTATCCTTTGGCTGGCACTACACGTGCACCACACCCTGCTTCAACTGAAGCCACTGAAAGTGCAACTGCTTCAAGACCCAAGAAGCGCACTCGTGTTCTCAACGACCGAGAGCTTCTTGTGGCCCTTCATCAAAAGCAGGATAGGCATCATGACTGGTTGAAGAGACAGATGAAAAGCCTCTTGGTGGATGTAAATCGCATCCGAAATCTTGCCACCAAGAACGCTTTCGTTGCCCATGAAACCTGTCGCCGCACATGGAAAGGGCTAACGATGATGCTTTCTGAAGCTGATCTTCAAGAGGATGGCTTCACTGAGAGATTCAAGTTTGACTCCACACCTCCTCGAAGAGCTGTGCTGCTGGGGACTCCATCTCTTGAAGACTCTGAGTTTTCTTCCTCTGTTGCCACAGTCACTGCCAGAATCATTGAGGAAGAAGACGATGCTACTTCACCACCATCTGCTTCAGCACCTGCAAGCTCTTCTGCACCGCCAAAAAACATCAACAACCCTGCTGCTTCACCTACTCCTCATAGGAACGAGTAGAGACTCTATGTCTTCAAACCTTTTTGGTCATTACTGACAAAAGGGGGAGAAGCATATGAGATTGATAGTCTTCAGCGGGTTCATATGGGCGGGTGCCTTATATTTTGCTTCGTGCTTACAACTCTCGTTTTTGCTACATTTGGTTCTTATGAGTTGTAACACTTAAACCAGATGGTCGTCTGCTACTTGTTTGCCACCCTGTTTTGCGAAGATAAATTCCGCATGTGCGACGATAAATTCCGCACTTATCTCATTCTGCAGACGTCCATTTTCCATTATGCATGTCATTATCTTCATATACTTTCACATGCATAGTGAATTGTCATCATAAGCTGAAGTGGATCTCCACAAGTACAACCTGCCATGTGCATTTGCATTCCAAAAGCAAATTAACTTATATGCACATCTTCAGGGGGAGCCCTTGCAACTTATGAAGACAATTCCTTATCCTTTACAATTTCACAGACTATATTCCCCGTTGAAAACTTCAACTAGTTTGTCATCAATCACCAAAAAGGGGAAGATTGTAAGTGCATCTAGTGCCACCCCTAGTTGGTTTTGGAGTATTGACGACAAACCTAGTTGAGGGACTAATGTGTTTGTGAGAATTGCAGGATAACACAGGTAGAAGTCCCTCATTGATTCGGTTTTACTACCAGAGATGACCCCTAAAAATGTATGAAGACATTGAAGTCAAAGGTGGTATATGAAGATATTCACATTGAAGACTATGACAAAAGAAGACACGATATGAAGCCTATGGAGCTCGAAGACTTAGATCTTTCGTAGTTCTTTTTCTTTTGTGTTGAGTCATAGGAACCACCGTACTGTTAAGTGGGGTCCAGGAGAACCAGTCAGAATGACTGAAGTGATGCCTAAACCAAAAACCTACGTCTTCGAGTGAAGACAATGAGAGCGAATCTTGTCTAGAGCCGGACAAGTCAGCTTTGCTTGTAGCCCAAGTAAAGTTGCCATGTGAGTTTGAAATCTGACCGTTGGGACACGTGTCAGTTCCTTAGTGACCCAGGGTCATTTCGGACAAATCAGGTCGGGTTGCCAAGTGGCTATAAATAGCCCACCCCCTACAACCATAAACGGTTAGCTGCTCAGATTGAGAGTACGGCTTTTGTCGTTTGAGAGCAACCCACCTCGAAGCCTTTGAGAGAGAGAATTCCTTGCGAGGATAAAGCCCTAACCACCAGAGCCAGAGAGAATTAGGCATCACTTAAGTCTTCCTGTCTGTGTGATCTGAGGACTTATTACACTTGAGGACTATGCATCCCCAGACGGTTAGGCATCGTGTTCAGAGCATCCAAGAGACATTGCGGATTGCCAGTGAACGAAGTCTGTGAAGGTTTGGGAGTCTACCTTGAAGACTTACCAGAGTGATTGGGCGAGGACTATGTGACCTTAGCTCAAGGAGAATACGGTGAGGACTTGGTGTCCTGAGCTGCGTGTTCAGGACTCGGTGTCCGGGACTGTGTGTCCTAAGGTTTAAATACCTAGCCGCTCGAACCAGACGTACAGTTGTCACAGCAACTGGAACTGGTCCAACACATCATTGTCTTCAATGAGTCACTGGTTTCATCTTCACTTCCTTTTACTTACTGATCACTCATTGTGAAGTCATTGCGTGTCTGTTCTATCTTTTGTCTTCACAACGTGAGTGTATGATCTGTTTGGCTTCATAGTATCTTCCTACCTGATCCTTATTACACTACAGCTATTTGTCACTGTGCGTTCACTCTGTTGATACTTGACCATGGCTTTCCTAGTGTAGTCTAACTTCCGCTGCATAGTAATAGGCATATTTCTACTGTTTGTCTTCATAACTCCCACGTTTTGAAGACTTTCATAAAAATCGCCTATTCACCCCCCCCCTCTAGTCAATATAACGCACTTTCAGATATCAAACGAATTGAAGAAATTTGTTGCTTTTAAGGGTGCTTATGAAGTTGCTTCTTTGATTGAAAAATATGATATTACTCTCTACGAATCTGAAAATTTTGACATACTTAAATATTGCTATGAAAACTATGCTCATAATGTCTATGTCAAAGAATTTATTGAAAGAATGATCGTTGCTTCGGAAGAAAATAATGATATGCATGAATCTATAGATAATTATGACTCCGATGATTTGATTGAAATATCCCTTGATGAAGATGATGCTTGCTATTCTTGTGGCAGTGATGCCAATATTTATGAAGATGAATTTGCTATAGTTCCTTATGTTAAACATGAGATCGTTGCTATTGCACCCATACTTAATAGTTCCTTCGATGAAAAGCATGATTGTAATGACGTTATTATAAATTCTCTTAATGTCAATTGTATTAATGATATGCAAAACCCTAAGCTTGGGGATGCTAGTTTTGCTGTGACTACTATTTGTTGCAATGATCATGATTGGGGTGATTCTTCTTTTGATCTTAAAAATTTATTTAAGCCCCATGATGAATATGAGATTGATAATAGTGTTTGCAATATTATTGAAAGTGGGTTTGGAAGAGTGTCAACTTTAGATCCCACATATTTGGAGAATGTTCAATCTTATGAAGTTTTTGATAAAAGTGGGTTTGGAGAGGTCATGACTTTAGTTAATGTTAATCCACTATTTTGGAAGAGTGTCAACTTTGCATACATGTGGATCTTGCTAAGAATATGTTTTGTGATAGCTACATTGTTGAATTTTCTTATGATACTACATGTAATTATTATGGGAGAGGAAAATATCACTACAAAAAATACACTTCCGTGATGATACGTGTTTGTCACAGTAGGTCGCTTTTTTGTCATGCATGTACATCCATGACAAATTTATAACAGAATCAAGATAGTCATACCTGTGCTATCGTAGAAGTGTTCCATGACATTACCAAAATTATCATCACGGAAGTGTCCACTTCCATGACGATAAATCGCGCGTCACAGAAGTGCTTTCGTCAAGGGTGACCGACACGTGGCATCCACCGTAACGGAACACCGTTAAGCTATCGGGTCGGGTTTTGGATCCGATAACCCGTTAACAGCCCTGACCAATGGGGATTTTCCACGTGTAAAATCATCATTGGCTAGAGGAAACACGTGTCGGCTCATCGTCAGGACAGATGTCATCCACTCACTGGACAGAAGGCGCCTATGATACATCGACACGTGGCACGGCCCAACAAGTTTAAATGGGCCGGCCCAACTAGAGGCCCACATGATTTTGCGGACCATAATGGGTCGGCCCAGCTAAAGGCCCACGAATTTTGCGGACCATAATGGGCTGGCCCAGCTAAAGGCCCACAAGATTTTGCGGGCCATAATGGGCCAGCCTAGGTAAAGGCCCACAAGATTTTTTTGTGCCATAATGGGCCGGCCCAAGTAAAGGCCCACAAGATTCTTGCGGGTCATAATGGGCCGGCCCAGCTAAAGGCCCACGAGATTTCGCCGACATTAATGGGCCGGCCCAGCTGTAGGCCCACAAGATTTTGAGGACCCTAGTAGGCCGGCCCATTAACTGGCTGCCATGTTTTGGGCCAAATGCCGGCCCATATTTGATCCGGTCCATTAATGGCCTGCCATGCTCTGGGCCTAATAGTGGCCCATATGAGATCTAGCCCGTTAAAAGCCTACCACGTTCTGGGCCAAATTACGGCCCAGATCAGGTCCGGCCCTTTAAGAGGCCTTGGGCTCAATTATGGCCCATATCAGATTCGGCCCGTCAACTGGACACTATGCTTTTGGGCCCACTTGCTAAAGGCCCACTTAGTAAGTCGGCCTGATATTAGTTTTGGCCTGTTAAGGGTCCGTTTAACATTTCGACCCTATATTAAATTCGGCCTGTTAAAAGCCCGTCATATAGTTGGGCCTAACTATGACCCAGTTTGCATCCGGCCTGCTCGCAGCCGATATCTGATTGGGCCAAACAAGGACCCAGACAATTTTGGCCTGTTAAAAGCCCGTGATTTGATTCGCATAATCATGGGCCGGGGTTCATTTCGGGCTGCTGCGTAACTAGTAGGAATTAAGAATAAACATACTCTATACAATAAAGAAATTACGGCATAGTAACTAAGAATAAACCTACACTAGATAATAAAGGATTTAAGGTATATTACATCCACTGGGCATCAAAGTTCGCCACCAGTGATCATAAAGCGCAACGAAGAAGCAGATTACAAAAATTGGGCACCATTGCAGCGTAACAAAATAATACTGAACCAAGACCACTTCCAAGACACTTCAAGAAAGGTTAGCCTTGCGGGGAACTGCTGCGCAAGCTGCTGAGCAAGGCTGTGAGACCGGCCTAGCATGTCGGTCATAGCTTCCAGGTGTAGCTGTTTAGCGATGAGGTTCTCATTGGTGTTCTCCGCAATCTTTCTTAGAGATAGGACTTCAAGTCGAAGTTGAGTTGCAGAATGCCTTTCTGCTAGAACTTGGGACTGAAGAAGTCGAACTGATTCAGACAATGAATTTTGTGAGCTTGTCTGACTGTTAGTCTCAAGTAACTTGAACACTGCATCAAGACAAGACTTTGGGGTTGTCTCGCTATCTTCAAGATGTTTTGCCTTCTTTGCTGCAATATATGTTGGGTTTGTCACACAGCCTTCAGTAGACTTGTGCATGCCATCAGGCATATCACCCTGAAACAAAGCAGAGATATGACAGGTTTTGCACGTGTATAAACAAAGATGATAACTGTTCTGTCAATTCTATCCAATTTCAAATTAGAAAATAAAGAGTATGTTCAAAATATCAATAGCATAATTTGGCATTGTTCATAATGCGGGGAGCTTCACCACACTACTGGATTACCTTGTCAACATAACAAGCATAGATGAAGGGCAAAGAAAATCATTGTATCTATTTTGGATAATGTGCATAGCATTTTATTCATATCATCAGCCACATCAGTAAGATAAAACAGGAGATGACAAGGTGCAAACGTGGTATGCTTCACCACACACTAGATTATAGATCCACAAAAACAAGCATACATATAGGGAGTATTAAGTAATGTGCATGGTATGAATAAGGAATTTGGTTTTACAAGTAAAACTTAGAACTTATGGTTCTTACGAACATGCATTTTGGTAGAAATAGCAAACTAAACAGCAGTAAACGATAGGGAGTATGAGCAAATTAAACAGCAGTTGAGGATAAAGGCTTTAGAAGGACTAACTTGCACTAACAGTTAATACCGACTTTATAATGCCCTTCTCCATGGCAAGGGAAGGATAACTCAAGAATTTCAGCACAGAATCTTCTTCATAAGCATTTCCTGTACTCTACATTTTGTAGAGAGTAATTATAGATATGATAATACTGGAAGGGATAGAGGATAATGAAGATAAGATGCAGATTGATGCTACATAATCAACTACCAATCCCTGGAAGTACAAGCGTTACAGGACAAAATGTACTAACAAGAGCAATGGGCTACACTTCTGCACTGGCATTGTTTGTGTATTCTACTTGTTGGTAAGATTAAATATAGATCTGATCTTTTTTAGTAAATGGTGGGCGAGGGAGATAAGATGCAGAATGCTACAAAATGAACCAATCCCTCTTCCCATAATACAAGAGTGTTTTGAACACTGGTGTACTGTACAAAACGTTCTTATATAATGGGACGGAGGGAGTAGCTGTTAATGTAAGTACAGTGATAGACCACGTTCAGTCCTTACAAGAGGACTGCAGAGCTAAACCTCTTCAAAAGCATTGGGTTGATTCTAAATTTATGAAGAGTCCATACGGATCTTATAATGTCCACCAAATGGACGATTACGAGGCTAACATGTGCAGTGATGCTACATAATCAAACAGCTATGAAAGTAAGTATGGTCATACAGGGCAAGAGGTACTCACAAGAGCAATGAAGTGTGTAGTATAGTTGCGAGATTATGTGGTCCCTTGAGAACGAATGTTCTTCTGCTAACAGTTTTCATACAAGTGAGACATTAAGGCAAATGCAGAAATATAGTTCAAATTGTGATGTGATATCATAGACAGTACCTTACGTTGCAGCCGAGACCATGTGTAACAAGATTATTCCAGTCACCGTCGGATAAATGTAGCACCGGAGACAGTACCTTACGCTGCACCAGATACTTCATCAACGAGTGCTTGAAAAGCGCAACCAACCCTTGCTCGTCATCACAATCCAGTTTGCGCCTCGCCTATTTAAAAGAATGAAATCTTGTGTCTTCTGTCAGCAGAGACATATGCAGTAATGACCATGAATAACATTAGTACATTACTTACGCGTAAGTTACGGAGGAAGACAGGAAATTGTTCTATGTCTACGGTATAATATTTCCATGAAGGAAAGATGCGCACAAAGTTCCTAACAACAACATAAGCTTCGTATTCTAAACTGGGAAGAAATGGAACAGGGGTCCTATTTGCTGCAATTGGGGCTCTCTCTGGTTCGAAAAGGGATTTGGCAACTAGATTTGGTGTACTCTTTGCTGGAATGGGGGTTTTGCGTCGTACAGCTGGTGCTATGTCAACTGGCATAATCATACTGTTTGCTGCAGTTGGGGTCTACTGAGTTGGGGCATCAGAAATGACCAGTGTAGTAGGGCTAGAGTCTGCTAGAGTTGGGGTATTTTGTGGGTCAGGTGATATTGCAACTACACCTAATGGGCTATTTGATTTATCAGGTGCCACTACCTTTTCCAAATACTTTGCTTGTGCTCCTCCATGATCAGCAATCACCCTCTTCCTTTTGAACGTCTGATACACAAGAACAACATTTGAATGGATAAATATGGTATGATGACAGATGGAATATGTACTGAAAATGGATAGGCAGGGTGTATTCACATACACAATGTGTAAACTAAGCTAATGGCAGTTCAACAAAGTAGAAGCAATGCAAAGCATCAGTTGCAAGATATGTGCGAGCAATGTAACCTTGGAAAGTTAGAGCAAGTACCTTGATGGGTGAATAAGATAGGGAATCTTCCTCTGACTCCTCCACTAGGGAGCTACATTGACTTAGGTCTCCTTCTAGCTCAGAATCACTATTAGGATCATATTCTGAGCATGAATCTGTAGGTGGAGAGTGTTTGCATTACATTGCATTGCATCCAGACTTGATTTCAGTCCCTTAATGCCAAGTTTGACAGCCATGGCATTGTTCTGCTTTATTCTTTTCACGCGCAAGCTCATAATCATTATGATGTTGTTCAGAATCTGAGATTCATGAAAACATAAAAAGTAGTCAGATTATCTATGGAATGCATTGTGGTTTCAACTCGGAGAGTGTCTCCCTATAAACCCATGCATATGCAAAGTTCACCTCCCAAACCGTGCTGACCAGCCCACACACAGAGATACACACCCGAGCGGCGAACATGCATTTTCAAAACTAATTTAGGAACATATAGCTGACCAATTAAACAACTCTGTTTTAATAATATCAGATTCATATTTGAACAACTAAGCTTGTTTAGCTTGATGGGTGGAGCAGTGTTATTATGACACGAAGCATGTATTCTGATCGTATAGTGATCATAAAAGGGGGAAACTCTAAGCATATATTTTTTAGCAAAAGAGGGTTTCGCCTCTGATTTCTATTAAAGAAACCACCACGGAACCAACATGATCAATTAAACCCTAAGCATGATCAATTAAACCGTATTATGGCTGTGCCATGGCAGATTTGAAGCTGCAAACCGGAGAAATGATATTTAGCATCCATTGTTTGCTTCGAACTAAGAACTAAATTCTAAGAGCTGAAAAGAAAGTAGAGTCACCAAGTTAAGATCTATTTTCTTGTTGAGATCAAAAAGTTGAGGAGATATGAAGTACCACCTCTCTTGCGATGCGGTGTAGGCATCGGGGGTGCGATGGCTGTCGGTGGCGTTGAAGCAGATCTGCGATGGTAGACGGGTGCTGTAATATCCCAAATTTTGAATATGGAATGTTATACACTAGATCATCATTGCATATCATATTTATTGCATTTTGGTTGATCCTAGAAATTTCACGCAACTCAAGGACCCTCAGAGAGAGTTGGGGATTTCGTTATTTTCATATTTGAGTTGTCTCAAATTTTGAAAACAGGATCATTTGATTTTATTTATTTTATCTTCAATTATTTCTATTACAAAAAAATATGAGAGAGGGAATAAAATGACTTTCCCAAAATAAAGAAATATTGAGGGTTTAATAATAAAATCAAATAAGATTTTATTTGTTTTGTTTGCTATTTTATTTGAATTTAGGAAAAATGTGTGTTTTTCAAAGTTGCATTTAGGCCCCAAATAAATATTCACTTTGTCCGGCTTGATTTTAGAAGTAGGGAAGAATTTATTTCGGGATTTTTGGAGTCCGTTTAGTATTTCTTTCGTTCGTTTTTCTACGCGGAATTAATTTAAAAAAATCCGAACCGACTCCGGGCCGTACCCGAGCGGGACTCCGCCCGGGGGGCCTTTATAAGCCGACCCCGCCGAGCCGCCGAAGCCCACCAGCCTGCCCGCCGAAACCCTAGCGCCGCCACCGCACCGCCGCCTTGCCGCCACCCCGCCGTGCCGCCTCGCCGCCACCCCGCCGCCGTTGCTGCCTCGCCGCCGACCCTGCCGCCGCGCCGCCTCGCCGCCGCCCTGCCGCCGCCTTGCCGCCACGACGCCTCGCCGCCGACCCCGCCGTCCCGCCACCCGAGGTAGCCGCCGTCGCCGGCAGTTTTCCTCAAAAAAACCGCCCGGTTTTTTTCTATAAAAACCATGGTTTTTTTTAGATTCGTTTTTATTAGATCGGTTTAGTTTATTTAGCGAGCGTTCGCTCGTTCGTTCGTTTTAACGAACGTGTTCGTCGTTTAGATCCAGATAACGAACGTTCGTTCGTTAATCTGTTTGTTGTTTTTCTTTTTCTCGGATTTTCCGCGATTATTTCTGATCGCGATTTCTGATCCGATTTTCGTTTTAGTATAACTTTTCGCTCGTTTATCGGAATCAGGCGATTCAAGCGCCTGGAGTTTCGTCTCAAAACCCTCTTTCCGTTTAACCAACTTAAACAAGTTTTTGCTTCTGTAAAAATTGCCTTAGATTCATAATAGTAAACGAAGCCTGTTTCTTTTGCCGTTTGTCTTTCGTTGCTTCGTTCGATTTGATTCTTTTTGCCAACCGGAGTTCTTAAGTTGAACTTTCTGGTTAGATCTCTTATTTGAGTTTTACTTGTGCATTAGTTGAGTTCTTATTGTATGCTTGTTTGTTTGTGATAGAGTACCTGGAGTGCGCCGCTTGTTACTTCGAATCGCTAGGTTTCCCGGATCATCAGCAAGGCAAGTAACACTTTGATCATACCTCCTACTACCCAGTTTTATTGCATTAGATCAATCCTTACACGTTGCATGATTAGGATCTAATTAAATTGTGGGTTTGGGAAGTAGTTGAGGTAGTACCTATTACCTGTTTATTATCAAACCTTTGGGAGTTACTTCTACGTTGCTTATCATGCCATGCTATGCAAGTAGACATGGATTGAGTGAGTGTATCCATGACAGATTGAGTTTGTTAATAAATGGTTTATTTAAGGTGGCAACTTAAACACACATCT
This sequence comes from Triticum urartu, assembly GCF_056163025.1. Classification (NCBI taxonomy): domain Eukaryota; kingdom Viridiplantae; phylum Streptophyta; class Magnoliopsida; order Poales; family Poaceae; genus Triticum; species Triticum urartu. Next base: position 372,153,981 of record NC_141873.1, read on the forward strand.
CGGTGGATTGAGGTACCTGGGTATTCCAAGATTGCCTATTTTCTTTTGGACCGCCACCCAGGTTCAAAGGGATCATGAGATTATTCATGCTAGAAACTTCTATGTGCAGCCACAAGCTATTATGGGCTCTAGCATAGTCGACTAAGTCGTGCGAACTCTTATAGTGGTAGACTAGCAGATGTAGGGGAAGTAGGTGGTACGGTCTACCCATCGTAAGGTGCTAGCGCTTCGGAAAGACTATGTCTCGATCATCCGTTTCTCAAACACCATGTAGTGCGAGAAATCCAACGGAGGAGATCGAGTCTTGTGGGGAAAAGTGCGCAAACCTCTGTAGAGTGTATAAACTAATCATGGTTAGCTGTGTCCCCGGTTATGGACATCTTCAGTATCTAGTACCTGGATTATCATGTGAATCTCAACATGTTACTATAAAATTTAATTTTGATGGGTTTTGTTTAATGATGATGTTTAATTGGGATTGAGGATGCTGTCAACCATTCTCAATGTTTAACAACCACCATGATAGTTAAATAAGTTTATTCCTTTGCAGTAGGGAAAAATTAGCTTTTCACAAAAACTGTAACCATAGAGCTTTCCACTAGCCAAATATGCATGTAGAATAGTTGTTTCTTTCCATTACTCTCTATGTGTTACATTGCCAGCATATTCCATGTGCTGACCCGTTTCGGGCTGCAACCTTAATGTTGCAGACTTTTCAGATGATGATTAAGGAGTTTTAGGTCATGGTTCTATACTCGGTGATGCCGTTGGAGTTGATGGACTCACCTATCTTCCAAGCCTTCCGCTGTTATCATTATTAGATGGCCTTAAGCCATATTTATTGTAATAAGTTCTCTTTTGAGACACTCGGTGTAATAAGTGTGTGATTGCTACTCTGTTATAAATCCTTCAAGTACTGTGTGGTGTCAGCATTACTGATCCAGGGATGACACCGGAGCATAGAGATTGGACCGTTTGAGGTCTGGTCGCTACAAGATCGTATCAGAGCACACGCTGACTGTAGGACACGACCACTAAGTTAAAGACCTAGATCACTACTCACTCTCTTCTCTTTCTGACCTCTCATCTTTTCTACTCTTTTAGGATGGCGGATGCAAGGAACAAATTTACGCAACCGGATGAAGATACTCCATTTGGACGTCACTTGAAGGAAGTCACTAGATATCTGAACATAGGAGTACCAAGCTTCACCGGAACCTACAACGCCACTTTACCTGAAGAAGAGCGCTGGATGATTCAAGTTCAAGTTCCAGGAAGGACATTCATGCTAGTCACTGAGCCCATAGAGTTTTCTTTTGATGCACCAACTTGGAGTCTAGGAAAGAGCATGGCAGCTCACATCGCCATGGGACGCATTGGAGAAGTCTACCGCAATGATCTCAAGGATACTATCTACTAGATTTGTGGGTGCCGAGATGAGCACTGGGAGATGATCAGCACCAGAAAGGATAGATCAATCGCAGCTTTTATCCAGGAGTTAAACCAACACATTCGACGTCAGGAGAACCAGATGTGCGCCGACATGATAGACCTGAAGAAGGCAAAGACAAGAATCAAGGAACTGGAGGAAGAACTCAAGGCTACACTTGAAGATTATGAAGAAGAAATTGAAGTATTAGTGGATAAGAATGCCGACCTAACAATGAAGATTGGCATATTTATGGGAGGCCCTACACCAGTAGAAGAAGACGAAGAATCCAAAGAGATTCACCCGGAAGACTACATTATCATCGACGACACCGACTCGGATCCCGACGATAACGATGACGACTATGTTGATGAAGCCGGAGCAGATATCATGGAGTCTGCAACCGAAGAATATTTCTAGTAGACCACCCCAACAGTAGTAGTAGTCCACCATGTAAATATTATAGTCCGAGCACTTTCGCGATAGTTAGATCGAATGAATTGTTTGCTTTTGCCTCATGTGCATATGGGTAGTGTTTTCTCTTTAGACCCCCTCTATTCTTAAATCTCATCTTTTCTAAACCCTCAGATGCCTCCAAGACGTGACCCCGGATTTACCTTTCCACCGGAGCTCACCCAGTTGATCCAGCAGCAGAAGACATTGATGCAGTTGCTAGTCCAGAATCAGAATCAAGGGAACAACAACAACAATAACCCACCACCACCACCACCTGTTGATCACTTAGCCCGTTTTCTTAGGCTGAATCCGCCGGTGTTTTCCAGTAGCACCGAGCCGATAGTAGCAGATGATTGGCTCTGCAAGACAGCTAGAGAGTTAACCATAGCAGGATGCACGGATGCGGAGAAGGTGAAGTTTGCCGCACATTAGCTTGAAGGACCCGCAGCATCATGGTGGGAGAATTTCACAGCCACTTTCCCTATCGATACTATCACATGGGACCAGTTTCAGCAGGCTTTTCGAACTGCCCATGTTTCAGCAGGATCTATGGCCATGAAGAAGCGAGAGTTTCGCAACTTGTGCCAAGGAGGACAGACAGTTGGCCAGTATGTGGAGGACTTTAGTAAGCTAGCACATTATGCCCCAGATGACGTTGCTACGGACGCAGCTAAGCATGAGAAATTTCTGGAAGGACTGAATGATGAGTTGAGCATGCAGTTGATGGTAGCAACCTTCAACAACTACCAGGAGTTGGTAGATCGTGCTCTCATGATTGAAGGGAAGCAGCAGCAAATTGAGAATTGCAAGAGGAAGTATGCACAAGGAAAGTACAATTCAGGAGCTCAGCAGAAGCCACGGTTTACCCCTAGGATGGGAGGACATTTTCAGCATACCCATGGAGGAGGTAGCTCGCACAATCACAATGGCCCCAAGAATGGTAATGGGAATGGAGGAAGCAACGGCCAGAACTGCACCAACCCATCAACCCCAGCCAACAAAGACCTGAGCCAAGTCACTTGCTTTAAGTGCCAGAAGACTGGACATTATGCCAATGAATGTCCTGAATCACAGAATGGAAATGGCAATGGAAGCTCTGGGAAGAAGCCGAACCCTTTCAACAGGGGACAGGTGAACCACGTTAACATGGAGGAGGTTGAAGAGTAGCCGGACGCAGTAATCGGTAAGTTTTTGGTTAAGTCATTTACTGCACTCATTCTTTTCGATACTGGTGCATCGCATTCATACATATCAAGGGGACTTGTGGATAACTATAAACTGCCAACCCAAGCCCTTAGGTCACCCATGTTAGTAACCTCGCCTGGAGCAGGATATATGGCTAGTCTATGGTGTGATCGGTTACCATTAAGGATTGGTAACTATGTTTTTCCCTCGGACCTAATAGTATTGGAATCCCAAGGATTGGATGTGATATTAGGCATGGATTGGTTGTCAAAGTATGAAGAGAATATTGAATGTGCCAGTAAGTCAATTTTGCTTACCACCCCAGAAGGGAGAAGGATCAAGTATGTAACCCGACATGTGCCAAAGAGGACTCAAATAAATTGTTTAACCGGAGTTGTGCAGGATGAAGTACCAGTAGTGAAGGATTTCCCCGAATTATTGCCAGAAGAGTTGCCAGGCATGCCACCGGATGGAGATATTGAGTTTTTGATTGAGCTATTGCCAGGCACAGGGCCAATATCAAAGAGACCATATAGGATGCCTGCAAAGGATTTGGTGGAAATTAAGAAGAAAATTAAGGAGTTACTGGATAAAGGATATATTCGCCCAAGTTCTTCACCTTGGGGATCGCCAGTACTTCTAGTAGAAAAGAAGGATGGATCGTTAAGGATGGTTGTCGATTATCGAGGATTGAATGAAGTAACCATCAATAACAAGTACCCACTACCAATGATCAATGATCTGTTTGATCGATTGCAAGGAGCTAAGGTATTTTCCAAGATCGATCTGCGATCAGGATACCACCAGTTGAAGATTCGGGAACATGATATACCCAAGACGGCTTTTACCACCAGGTATGGGTTGTACGAGTATACCATTATGTCATTTGGTCTGACTAACGCACCTGCATATTTTATGAACATGATGAACAAAGTGTTTATGGAGTTCTTGAATAAGTTCGTCATAGTGTTCATTGATGATATCCTGGTTTACTCAAAGAATGAAGAGGAGCATAAGGAACATTTGCGTTTGGTTCTTGGAAAGCTCAGAGAACATCAATTATATGCCAAGTTTAGCAAATGTGAGTTTTGGTTGAAGGAAGTTGGATTTCTCGGACACGTTATATCCGGAGAAGGTATAGCAGTAGATCCCACTAAAGTTGATACCGTGACCAAGTGGGAAGCACCAACCACCGTGGGAGAGATCCGGAGTTTTCTTGGACTCGCAGGATACTACCGGAGGTTTATTGAGAATTTCTCAAAGATTGCGAAGCCTATGATGGAGTTGTTGAAGAAGGATACCAAGTTCATATGGACGGAGGAATGTGAGGCTAGTTTTCAGGAGTTGAAGAAACGTTTGGTTACCTCACCAGTGTTGATTTTGCCAGACCAGACCAAGGATTATGAGGTGTATTGCGACCCTTCACGTCGAGGACTTGGAGCAGTGCTTATGCAGGAAGGGAGAGTTGTTTCATATGCCTCACGACAGCTTAAGCCGCATGAGTTGAATTATGCTACGCATGATTTGGAGTTAGCAGCCGTAGTGCATGCACTGAAGACTTGGAGACATTTTCTGATTGGAAACCATTGAGAAGTGTATACGGATCATAAGAGTTTGAAGTATATTTTCACACAGAAGGAGTTGAATCTCAGACAAAGGAGATGGTTGGAGCTCATCAAGGATTATGATATGAGATTGCATTATCACCCTGGAAAGGCTAACGTAGTAGCTCACGCGTTGAGCCGTAAGAGCCACGTCAACACCTTAATGACGGGAGATTTACCAAGGGAGTTAGCCGAAAATCTTCGAGAGCTATGTTTAGAAACAGTCCCGAGAGGCTATGTAGCAGCATTGGAGATTCAGTCTACATTGATGGATAAAATCAGAAAAGCCCAAAGGAATGACAAGGAGATTGCTTCTATTAAGGAGAAAATTAGCAAAGGAAAAGCTAAGGGATTTCGTGAGGATGAGCACGATACCATATGGTTTGAAGACCGTGTTTATGTGCCAAATGATTCGGAGATCAGGAAGCTAATTCTGCAAGAGGCCCATGACTCACCATACTCGATTCACCCAGGAAATACCAAGATGAATTTGGATTTGAAGGATATTTTCTGGTGGACCGGAATGAAGAAGGATATTGCGAAGTATGTAGCAGTTTGTGATGTATGTCAGATAGTGAAGGCAGAGCATCAGAAGCCAGCAGGATTGCTACAACCATTGCCAATACCCGAATGGAAGTGGGATAAGCTAGGCATGGATTTTATTACAGGATTGCCCAGAACACATTCAGGCTATGACTCAATATGGGTTGTAGTCGATCGTTTGACAAAGGTAGCTCATTTCATTCCAGTGAAGACTACCTATACCAGTGCAAAGTTGGCAAAGATATACATGACCAGGATCGTATGTCTACATGGAGTTCCAAGGAGCATAGTATCAGATAGAGGAACCCAATTTACCTCAAAGTTCTGGAATCAGTTGCATGAAACCTTGGGTACCAGACTGGAGTTTAGCACAGCTTTCCACCCGCAGACAGATGGACAGACCAAGAGAGTCAATCAGATTTTGGAGGATATGCTAAGAGCTTGTGCGCTAGATTATGGATCTAGTTGGGACGAGAATTTGCCGTATGCAGAGTTCTCTTACAACAACAGCTATCAATCCAGTTTGAAGATGGCCCCTTTCGGAGCCTTGTATGGAAGGAGGTGCAGGACCCCATTGTCCTGGGATGAAGTTGGAGATCGCCAGTTGTTTGGACCGGATCTGATAAAGGAGTCTGAACAGAAAGTGAAATTAATTCGCGACAGGCTAAAGGTAGCTCAATCCAGGTAGAAGAGGTATGCAGATTCTAAACGCAAGGAGACAATTTACGAAGTTGGAGACCGAGTTTATCTTCGAGTATCACCACTTCGAGGAGTTAAGCGCTTTGGAGTTAAGGGAAAACTAGCGCCACGTTTTGTAGGCCCATACAAAGTTTTGGAACATATGGGAGAAGTAGCCTACAAGTTGGAATTACCCGGAGGACTGTCAAGAGTTCACGACGTGTTTCATGTATCCTAGTTGAAGAAGTGCCACGCAGAGATGGCTGACATACCACTGAGAGATACGGTGCCACTGGAAGCAATTCAGTTAGACAGTGATTTGACCTATTAGGAGAAACCAATTAAGATTCTAGAATATGCTAGTGGAGTCACCCACAACAAGGTTATCAAGTTTGCAAGGTTCAGTGGAGCCACCACACGGAGGATGAAGCCACTTGGGAACGAGAGGAAGATTTGCTGAAGGACCACCCTCACCTATTTTCTAGCCAACCAGAATCTCGAGGGCGAGATTCATCTTAAGGGGGGTAGGTTTGTAACATCCCAAATTTTCAATTTGGAATGTTATACACTAGATCATCATTGCATATCATATTTATTGCATTTTGGTTGATCCTAGAAATTTCACACAACTCAAGGAACCTCGGAGAGAGTTGGGGATTTCGTTATTTTCATATTTGAGTTGTCTCAAATTTTGAAAATAGGATCATTTCATTTTATTTATTTTATCTTCAATTATTTCTATTACAAAAAAAATATGAGAGAGGGAATAAAATGACTTTCCCAAATTAAAGAAATAATGAGGGTTTAATAATAAAATCAAATAAGATTTTATTTGGTTTTATTTGCTATTTTATTTGAATTTAGGAAAAATGTGCGTTTTTAAAAATTGCTTTTAGGCCCCGAATAAATGTTCACTTTGTCCGGCTTGATTTTAGAAGTCGGGGAAAATTTATTTCGGAATTTTTGGAGTCTGTTTAGTATTTCTTTCGTTAGTTTTTCTGCGCGAAATTAATTTTAAAAAAATCCGAACCGACTCCGGGCGGTACCCGAGCGGGACTCCGCCCGGGGGGCCTTTATAAGCCGACCCCGCCAAGCTGCCGAAGCCCACCAGCCCGCCCGCCGAAACCCTAGCGCCGCTGCTGCCACGCCGCCGCCACCCCGCCGCGCCGCCTCGCCGCTGCCCCCCCGCCGCCTCGCCGCTGCTGCCGCGCTGCCTCGCCGCCGCACTGCCGCGCCGCCGACCCTGCCGCGCCGCCTCGCCACCGCCTCGCCACCGTGCCGCCGACTGCGCCGTCCTGCTGCTCGAGGTAGCCGCCGTCGCCGGCGGTTTTCCTCAGAAAAACCGCCCGGTTTTAAAAAAACCACGACTTTTTTAGATCGGTTTAGTTTATTTAGCGAGCGTTCGCTTGTTCGTTCGTTTTAACGATCATGTTCATCGTTTAGATCCAGATAACAAATGTTCGTTCGTTAATCTGTTCGTCGTTTTTCTTTTTCTCGGATTTTCGTGATTATTTCTGATCGCGATTTCTGATCCGATTTTCGTTTTAGTATAACTTTTCGCTCGTTTATCGGAATCAGGCGATTCAAGCGCTTGGAGTTTCGTCTCGAAACCCTCTTTCCGTTTAACCAACTTAAACAAGTTTTTTCTTCTGTAAAAATTGCCTTAGATTCATAATAGTAAACGAAGCCTGTTTCTTTTGCCGTTTGTCTTTCGTTGCTTTGTTCGATTTGATTCTTTTTGCCAACCGGAGTTCTTAAGTTGAACTTTCTGGTTAGATCTCTTATTTGAGTTTTACTTGTGCATTAGTTGAGTTCTTATTGTATGCTTGTTTGTTTGCGATAGAGTACCCAGAGTGTGCCGCTTGTTACTTCGAATTGCTAGGTTTCCCGGATCATCAGCAAGGCAAGTAACACTTTGATCATACCTCCTACTACCCAGTTTTATTGCATTAGATCAATCCTTACACATTGCATGATTAGGATCTAATTAAATTGTGGGTTTGGGAAGTAGTTGAGGTAGTACCTATTACCTGTTTATTATCAAACCTTTGGGAGTTACTTCTACGTTGCTTATTATGCCATGCTATGCTAGTAGACGTGGATTGGGTGAGTGTATCCATGACAGATGTGAGTTTGTTAATAAATGGTTTATTTAAGGTGGCAACATAAACACACATCTGGGTGGATTGAGGTACCTGGGTATTGCAGGATTGCCTATTTTCTTTTGGACCGCCACCCAGGTTCAAAGGGATCATGAGATTATTCATGCTAGAAACTTCTGTGTGCAGCCACAAGCTATTATGGGCTCTAGCATAGTCGACTAAGTCGTGCGAACTCTTACAGTGGTAGACTAGCAGATGTAGGGGATGTAGGTGGTACGGTCTACCCATCGTAAGGTGCTAGCACTTCGGAAAGACTATGTCTCGGTTATCCGTTTCTCAAACACCATGTAGTGCGAGAAATCCAACGAAGGATATCGAGTCTTGTGGGGAAAAGTGCACAAACCTCTGTAGAGTGTATAAACTAATCATGGTTAGCCGTGTCCCCAGTTATGGACATCTTGAGTATCTAGTACCTAGATTATCATGTGAATCTCAACATGTTACTATAAAATTTAATTTTGATGGGTTTTGTTTAATGATGATGTTTAATTGGGATTGAGGATGCTGTCAACCATTCTCAATGTTTAACAACCACCATGATAGTTAAATAAGTTTATTCCTTTGTAGTAGGGAAAAATTAGCTTTTCGCAAAAACTGTAACCATAGAGCTTTCCACCAGCCAAATATGCATGTAGAATAGCTGTTTCTTTCCATTACTCTCTATGTGTTACATTGCCAGCATATTCCATGTGCTGACCCATTTCGGGCTGCAACGTTAATGTTGCAGATTTTTCAGATGATGATTAAGGAGTTTTAGGTCGTGGTTCTATACTCAGTGATGCCATTGGAGTTGATGGACTCACCTATCTTCCAAGCCTTCCGCTGTTATCGTTATTAGATGGCCTTAATCCATATTTATTGTAATAAGTTCTCTTTTGAGACACTCGATGTAATAAGTGTGTGATTGCTACTCTGTTATAAATCCTTCAAGTACTATGTGGTGTCAGCATTACTGATCCAGGGATGACACCGTAGCACAGAGATTGGACCGTTTGAGGTCTGGTCGCTACAGGTGCATCGGGGGATAAGTCCCGTTGTGGTGGAAGAGAAGGTCATGTGAGCGGCCCCGGCAACGAGGACGACGGCGCCGATGAAGCGAGAGGACGCGATGCAAGGCTGTTGGTCTGTCGCCGTGGATGAGAAACGTCTATCTCTAGCAGTGGACGACGTGGTCTTGGTAGGTGCTCCGGCATGGTGGAGGACGGTGGCGATGGATGTGGTGGGGGACGGCGGCGATGGATGGGGTGGCGGACGGAGGCTGGTGTGGGAATGGGGTGTTCTAGCGCGGATAGTGTATGAATGGGAAAATGTAGGGAGAGGTATGGGGAACCATGTTTTTGGGACGCGCCTATCTAAAATATGGGAAAGTTACGAACTTATCCCCCGTTTCAAATTTGGACGTCTCGACGGTAATCTCGCATCTCCCGAATATTTGTTGGTAACTATTTCGGGCGAGGAGAGGGTGTTTTGCCACCCATGGTTGGCGCCCACGGTGTATGAACGGGGCTGACAGGTGGGGAAGTTGTGTCACGTCTGATGGAAGTTACACATCTGGCCCTATTTAAAATATTGGCCTACATCTATTTTGGACGAGGAGAGGGTGTTTTGCCGCCCATCGTGTATGAATGGGGAATGGAGGTTGAAACAGAGGTCTTTCGGACGAGCTTGAATCAAATGAGTTTTGCCGCCCATGTTTGATGCCCACCGCATCGGAATGGGCTCAGAGGCGGTCGTGTCACATCTAATTGAAGTTACTAACCTACCCCTATTTAGAGCAGTGGAAATCGGGCCGATGGATTGTGCGTGTAATGGGTAGACAGTAATTTCCATCTCCCAAACACTTGGCTTCGGGCAGCCAATGTGGGAGTGGACATTATGTTGTTTCTTTCGAATTTTGGGACAATAAGCATCCACATTTACCCTGGCAACTAAATTCGAATCCATTTTGTATTCATATATGAATCTTTATAAATCATTCTATCTGTTTTTATATATCTTCAAAAGGACGACAAAGATGTATTCCACTATCATATATGAATATGGTTTACAAATGCCGATACTCAAATTCAGAAACTAGAATCCAGTTTAAGGTGAATTCGAATATTTGGAACACTTCATGTCCAACTCAAATGTCACACGCAGCATAATGTGTACTCCCATTTAGATATGTACACAAGCGATGTATCAAGATTCAAATACCGTGTCAATCAACCAAGAATGTACGGAACTAACAGACATATAAACACTTATAGAGTATATGGATCAATAATATCAACTAACATACATAAGCCAGGCCGTTGTACTTTTTTTTGGCTACAACAGCATCCTTTTTTTAGCCATCATCTTGGCCCTTTCCGATGCGTGCCACTTATGGTCCATCTATACTACTATTGCCGAATGCACATTCAGCCCGATTGGCATATTTGTAGGTCTGGCATAGCAATCCAAATGAAATGTCTCCGAGTCTTATCAATTAATACAGACTTGTGCTCAAATAAAATTACAAAAAAAACAATTATTACATGATCTCTAAAACAAATGGTTTGATTGATTACATGAACAGACAACACAAAGGTTATTCAACTATGGAAAGAACATTTCACCTATGATTTACGAAGTAGGAATTTAATTTCCTTTTTTCCTTCAGGACCTTAACAATCTGGTCAGTCTCATCTTGCTTCGTTTTGAAATCCACCAAATATTTAATGGTTGTCTTGAGTACTGCTTGTGATTGTGTTGTTTGCTTCCTCAACATGTCAACTTCATCTCTAAGTGCAGAAGCAAAATCTCTTTCTACCACTAGTTTAGCCTCTAGAGCATCAGCAGTTGGCAATTCATAATGCACGATTGGGCCGATGCCACTGCTGTGGGATGACGCAACGTCCATGGGGACCTCGCTCTTTGATCTTGGGCTAACCTGTTTTGCCACTAAACTTCTGATTGGATTCAGAAAAGTTGAAGTTAGCAAAACATCTCAACTGGGAGTTATAACAGCAAACCAGTTAAACAAACAAGGAATTAAAGAGTTTCAATTGGATGCTGAAAAGTAGTTGTTAACATCATTATAACCTGCAGTTGCAGCAGCAAAGCAGTTAAACAAACAAGTAGATATTTAAGTTAAGGCAAACAGGTAATTCTTAACAGTAAGTATCAAACACATAGATAGGCGCAGTCTACAATATGATTAACAGGCTGTGCCATTATGTAATCAGTAGCAAACTAAATTAAGCCAAGCAAGATAATTAAACAATTTTGCAATAAGTGGCTAACTAAAATTCCGAGAAGCAGGTAACTGAACTTACGCTAGTTCTTTGTACAGGCACACTACAACTTCATTTTCGCTTACAAGGTTGTACGAAGGAGTCCATGGCATCAATTGCTTGGATACGTAGTCCCAATACTTCTTTCTTCCCACACTGCATGGGTAAGTCGAATGGTTAATCTGGTAAGATGGTGCGTCCTTGATATGTTATATGAGGACGTGTAGTCAGACTAGTTGTAGCCAAACACATCACACTGGCTTTTACTGTATATTTCATGCGATTACTTTTGGCATATCGAGATCTAAGCAATCTACAATAGGATGAAAAGACTGGCATCCTTCACATTATTGGCGAACTTAGTTCATAGAAACAAGCAATTCAACCATTCTGTGGGTAAATCAAAAGCGCCACTGGAATATTTTTCACTATCCAATCATACACGCAAAAATGGGCGACGCCACCATAGGGGCTGGTATGGGCGGCCGCCTCAGGTGGCTGGAATGTGTGCACCTAGTTTGAGTCGTCCAGGTTGGCCCATGCTAGTTTTGTTCGTCCCAACGCACGAGCAGGTAATGTAAAAAATGTAGAAAAATGTTTCAATTTGGATGGGCCAATAACATAAGTGCAAGGCAGGCCCTATAGCAAGCTCACGGCCCAAACGAGCGCCTCCCATATCGATCGACAGCAGGAAAAATCCCAATTCATTCGCTCCAGCCTCCAGTCTAGTTCGCTCCTAACCTAGCCGCCGCTGGACAAACCGACATAGCACTTCCTCGCGCCCTCGTTGGGGGGCGGTCGCCGGGCTTCAAGCAAACGGAAGGACAAGAAGATGAAGATCCAACCCTGGGTGTAGCCTGCGTGGGAGGCAGCGGCGGCAGCACGGGCATGGCATCGATCTTGCGCAAACGGACAGTCACAGCTTGCAAGAGTAGCATGCACAACGAGCAGGTACATCACATCCCTGATTACATCTAATTCAAGTCTTCAATTTCTGGCCAATAGTTAAACCTGACGTTGTTGTAAAACTGCTTGTATGTAGGGAATCTATGAGAAAATGAAACCAATTTCTACTTATTTTATAACTCCCCCAATCAATACTGAACTGACTGAATCTGATGTATCTAATCAAGTTTCCGGTGCAAACATACAAGCTCATGTTGTTCTTGAGCCTGAAGTGTCTAATGAACAGTCTGCTAAAGAAGGATTTGATGCAAACATTTTACATGCTCCTGGTGATGAACATATAGTGTCTAATGAGGGATCTAATGCAAGCATTGTGCAAGCTCATTGAAGGATTTAGTGTCTAATGATGATCTACTATATAGAGAGACACAGAGATTTGCAGGCATTGATGACAAGCAAATTATAGTGCATTTTCATAGCTTGAGGAAACGTCGAGGCCATCTACCAGAAAGTCCCCGTATCATGACAACATAGCATAAATACTTTTCTAATCTGTTGTTTGAAACTATTGGCATACTTGTGCAGGATGGATATATTGATATGCAGTTTGTGCACTGGTTATACGTGCAATTACACTTCGATATTTTCAGCCAGAGAATGAATAATTCAAGCAGGTACAGACCATGTTTGTAGTCCTTGTACACCATGTTGCATTTTGTGTTTTTTGGTGCTTGCATCATTTAGTGTTTATAATCTGAACTACTTTGGATCATTAGCTGGTTTTCAAAGTGCATGTAGCTTCACATTTCTCAAGTTATGTTGATTTCCGGAGTGCAACTGCCTTCGTATTTTTTAAGTTAAATGTTCACCCCTGGTAACTTGAATTCGTGGATCAGCCACTGCACACAAATCATACACGAATGCCAGTACAAATTAAATGAAATGCAGGGACTTACGCTAGCTCGTTGTACAGGCTCACTGCAGCTCTGCTTGCGCTTGGGATGTTCCATGTACAAGTCCATGTTACCACTTGCTTGGATGTGTAGGCCTTGTGCTCCTTGCATCCCCCTCTGCATTTTTGACACAGCGAATGGTTGATCAAATAAGAGGAATCGACCTTGATGTTGTACTGGAGGACAGATACTTACAAGGTTATACGGGTGTGCAGGATGTGTACCAGATCCCGTAGCGCCGTCATGCTTCACTAAAATATGGATTTGCTTGTTTCAGATGATATCTCCAGAAGAAATAAGAGTTAAGGTCAGAGTTGCATAGGCGGGTAAGCTAAGAGAGCAGTGAAAGGATATCCAAACATTGTCGGAAGAGTACACAAGGGAGTGATGTGTGGATACCTAGTTCGGCCCGGCGTTTGGGCATGCTCGCCTAGCTAGAGTGTGGGTCACTTCAGAGCCGTTGAGGGTGATGCGCTGGCGTTGGCTGGCCACGCATGGATGCAGATCTTGAGTGGCAGCAGAGCGCTACGATGCGGTGGGCGAGACCGTTGGTGAAGCCCCAACGGCCTCGGGGGGCGGACATGCGACGATGTGCACGGTGAAGTAGCCCGGTGAGCTGGGAGACGGTGTCGGTGAAGCGCACCTGATGCGGTGGAACTCGGTGTCTGTGAGGCACGCCGGTTGTGGCGGCCGACGTTGTCGGTGGACCACCCGGTGCGATGGACGAGGGCGTAGATGAGGTAGCTCCGGTGCGGTGGTGAAGCGCGACCGTCGTCTTCGTCCGGCACAGAGGTGGGGAACGGTGGGGAAAGAGACGAGACGAGGGGCGATTTGAGGGTTGGCGGTGAATTAGGGATTTGAGCAATCTGGGCGCGGAAGGGGACGGTGGAGAAGAGAGATTTTGCAGGGCTGGAATTGGGGCCGCCAGATATTTCAATCCAAAACGTGGAAGCGCGAACTTATATTGGCGTCATCCTTTTTTGGGGGGGAGGGGGGTGGGTGGCTGGGTACTACGCGTCCGTCCGACACACGCGACCACCCGGACAGGACTATGCTTCGGTGCCTTAAGGCACCTGCCTTTGTGTCCATGACATATGGGCCCAACAGGTGGCTGGCCCACATGTCAGTGACCCAAAGGCAGTTGCCTTTAAGGCACCGAAGCAGAGTCCACCCCAACACGACCCTGGTTTGCCTGGTGCGCCTACATTTGAGAATGCAAACGAATCTTCTTTCATTAGCAAACGAATCTGTATGTATTCCCATGCCCGTGTTTTCCTTGCAATAATTAGTCATTCGAAACGAGATACTCCATCCGTTCACTTTTGTAAGTCGTTTCAGACAACTTAAAATGAACTTGCACATTGTCTGAAATGTCTTCAAGGTCTTATAAAAGTGAACAGAGGAAGTACTATAAATTAATTAATGAGGAGTTATTTGAAAAAAAAAATCAAAACGGTACCCACGCTAACGTGGATTAGAGTGTGTGTCACATAATTAGTTATTTGAATTAGAGTGTGTGTCACGTAGTTAGTTATTTGAATTAGAGTGTGTGTCACGTAGCGATCTCCAATTCTAACGTGGATGTTGCATTTCACTGTATCCACACTACTTTTTTAATACAAATTCATATGTATATGATGAACACCATGGTAGTGAGAACACTTTTGGATGGATTCAAACATATGACCTACAAAATAGCACAAGAAACCGAGTCAATGTCAACTTTTCGAAACTTAGTATGGCACGAATTCGAAATAATTACCCGTATGCCTGGTCCTCAGTTTAAATCTTACAATGTACATCTAATTGAAACATCGATATTAAGTCTCATACTATTACATTCAAATGTTGTTTTTAGCCCCCCCCTGCACAAACCCTACATACTTCCGGTATCGGTCAATCTTCCTCTCCTAACCACCTTAGGAAGCTATCGGTTTCCAACACACGTTCATTCTTTCTCTCCATGTTTCGATCTCTTAGTCTCTCAACCACACAACCCCTTTTTCCACTCTATTACCAAATGTATTTACCTCACACACCCGCCATTGCACCCCATGCCGAGCTCTCTCTCTCCCCCCTCTCCCTCTCACCCTATCGCGCTAAATACATGCATTGCCTATCTAGCCCCCCAACCTCTTGTGCATGCGCATGCACGCACGTTGTATATCTAGGTCACTCCCTTGAGACTGTCTCACTCTTTCTTCCACATGGCGGGCCACACTCGCTCAATCTTGCTCTCTTTATCTGAGTCTCATTTAACCTCGTTTTCTTTCACACACAAATGATATATCTCCCTGTTCGGGCCTCGATCGACATACTCTATACTCTCTCACGCAGATTGTCTATCTAGGTCAGTCCATCCAAGCCGCCGCCACTCTTTCGACCTCATGGTGGGCCATGCTCACTCAATCTCTCTCTCTCTATCTCTATCTCTCTCTCCGTATGTCTGATTGACCTCGCTCTTTCTCGGACAAAAACGATATATCACCATGTTGAGCTCAATTCGACCTATTAACATTGTATACTCTCTCACGCACATCGTCTATCTAGGTCACTCTCTCCAACCCGTCTCACTCTTTCGATCGCATGGCGACCCTATGTGATCGGTTGACCTTGCTTCATCTCACGCACAAAATATATCTACACGTCTGTGACTGGATCATCTCTCAAGCTCTATCTTACAGCCCTCACCCTTGCCAAAAAGCTCAATCGGACAATATCTCTCTAGAGCATATATATTTGTTCAATGAATGTCAGACCACACTCACTTTGTCTCTCTATCTATATGTCTCTCGATTGACCTTGCTTTCTCACACCGTATCTTCCACGCGTTGAAGCTACTACCTCTCCATCCCTCGCAAAGCTGGAGCTATTTACATTGCGAGGGGCACTCCAACCTTGGATTAATTTGTGTAGGCATTTATTCCGGTCGGTTTAGATTATATTTTCATAGCATTCGGCCCACAACTACTCCAATCACCGTAGCGGGTAATTAAGCTACGAGGAGCACCTAATATGAGCATCGGGGAGCCGTTGGATCGAAGATGCAGCGGCACACACGAGGCCTGAATGTTTTATTTGCAAAAAAATCTTTGGAGAGTTTGGAAATTGCGTATAATTACAAAGACTACTCCCAAGCAATTGGATCTCACTTCCAACGGTGTAAACACTCGTATCACCATAGTATCTAAGCTGGGGGGTGGATGTGATATACTATGCCGCTGTCATTTTTTGTTCGTAAACTTGTAAAAAACGTGTAACTCGTGCCGTTACTTGTCTAACCGCACAAAGTGTTTGTTCAAAAAAACCGTGCTACACTGAAATATTGGAACAACACACGGGGGTCCCACTTGTCATTAATCAAATTTGGACCTAAAACTAACAAATCTGAAAGACAAGATTCGAACTGGCAACCTGGACTACAAAGCGTAAGTCGATAGCCTGAAAAAATGAACGGTTGTTGGCTTTGTCCCATAACTTGATTTTATACAGTACTTGCGTTGACTAGAGTAGAGGGAGTGCCTCGTCAACACGTGCATGACCGTTATCTCACTTACTGGTGGGTCCCAGGTCTGCGATCTCAATCTCTCTTCTCTCCATCGTCTAACCTTTTCATGGGAACACACGAAGAGCGGTGCTAGCTTGCCGTGTTGTTATTACAACTAAAAAACTTGGAAAATAGAAGAATCGCCTAGAACAAGAGACGTTGTGGCTGGTCGAGACAGAGCTAACCACATCTATCCTTCGTGCCACGTTTGCATGATGAAGCTGTATGGCTAGTGGGGTGTTTTCAACTGACTGGCTAGGTCCCGAGATCGAACCATAGGTACTCTACTACGTCTAATACAGTACTCCCTCCGGTCCTTTTTACTCTGCACATTAGCTTTGTCTGAAGTCAAAGTTTGCTAAGTTTGACCAAATTTATATTAGAAAATATTAACATCTATAACATCTAATAAATATAATATGAAAATATATTCCGAGATGGATCTAATAATAAATGTGTTGTTATGTGATTGTTAATAATTTTTTGTATAAACTTGGTCAAAGTTGGATGAGATTGACTTCAGACAAACCTAATATGCAGAGTAAAAAGGACCGGAGGGAGTATATTTTTACACGCACATTTTTCCTCCGTGCCGAGACGTGGCACACCCTACCGCGCGGTTTTGGGGTCCTCCCGGGTGGTGCACGCATATATTCTTCCTGACGTGGGACGCCCTACCGCGCGTTTTCTGGGTCCTCCTCGGTCGTAGCGCCGAAGCAAGTAAATGAGTCGTCAAATCACGAAAGACCACCTTTCCTGCCGAGTACATCACTGAAGCACGGTGGCTAGCTAGTTGGGCTAGTTCGGCGATTAGCTAGGCCGCCGCCACATTTGTTGTTTCACCCCTTTTTTTATCTACTTGCCGGCAGGTAAATTTAAATATCCACCGCGGCGTTGCTCTGGTGTTTGGGTGCGGTAGGATTTTTAATTTTTTGATTGACGGGAGCAGGCGCGGCAGGATTTTTAATTTTTTGATTGACAGGAGCAGGCGCGGCAGCAATTAGTCACGATGACTCCGCCTGTACCCACTGCTCCCTGATGTGAGAAGTCATCGACTGGTGTTTTACCGTGGTGAAAACCAAAAGATTCCCCGCTCCTTCCGCCTTCCCATAGATTTCATTGCCTTTAAGATGTTTCGCCCCCTTTGCTTCCTCTCCCCATTGCTTCTACCTGGTGCCATGGCGGCGCAGCAGATCACGGAGTCTGAGGTGAGGCTCCTGACACAGGGGCTCCATGCCAAGGATGCGGAGCTCAGGGCCAAGGATGTGGAGCTCCATGAGCTCAAGGAGGAGAGGAGCGCCATGCTCCTCCGTTATGTGCGGGAGTTCATGGAGCTTCAAAAGCGGCAGGCGTCCACCACAAAGATGCTCGAGGTGTCGGCGGCGTTGCTGCAGAAAGCGGGAGATACGATAGGCCGTTAGGGGAGCCGGCTAGAGCGCGAGCGGGCCAATCGTGACGAGGTCCAGGATCGCCTCAGCCACTTGGTGAACCAAGTTGCCACACACGTGTTGCGGCTGCGCGATGCCTACCGTCGTGCTAGCACGACGATGCCGGCCGTCGGGCTAAACCCTCTGCATGGGCATGTCCATGTCTCGGCGCAACATGACCGTTGGATCAAACTCAGACGGTGCAGATCAGTCACTATAGCACAAAGCGTGTGGGTGTGTTTGGTTGCATTCTCATCTCAATATAGTTGTTTCCTCTTCGTGTATTTTTGTCAACCTACTAGTGTGGACTCATGCACCCTTCATGCACTCTGCCAAACACCCAAAAGTGCGTCGAGAAGGGAACTTTTGCTCCCATCCCGTGCACCCTTCATACACCCTGCCTAACACTATTCGTGCTTCATGTGGTTCATGTTTCGTGGATTATTGTAGCACCGTACTCTCCGTGTGTTGTGACCTAGTTCTGTTAACATTGATCTCACCATCCATTCTCGACCGGACAGTCGAAAAAGCGGTACTATGTTACATATAGGAGTAGTTGACATGCGCACAACATCATTTGTTATCGTCATATCTTACTACACTAGCAACAAGATTGTGTAGTACTGACGTATGAACCACTGCACATGCCTAGTAGTAGGAGCATTGTGTATGTTCAAGTGGCTGCCGTGTTTCGCACTCCTCCGTCGTAAGAGTGGAAACGCTTGTTGTAATCATTTTTTCTTCTGAAAACAGTGGACACGCACTACCGTGTGGATCCTCCTCCAGCCATGCACTAAAGTACTCACTTTCGCCGACATGTGGGACAGCCAGCATCGGGGTCCACCAGCCATTCACTAAATTACTCCGTAGTAGAGTGATGGTAGACTACCCCGATCGAAGCACCGCAATAATGCCCAATGAGCCGTCAAATCACAAAACCCCCTCCTTTCCAGCAGTAAGTTGGACGGACAAAGAAACCATCATTTCACTCTTGTCTCTCAGCTTCGTCTCTACCCAACCCTCGCTTCTGCCTCATCTTTTTCCTCATTTCTTCAAGAAAACCCTGACCTGCTTCTGCCATTGTTCTTCTCTCCCAAAGAAGGAAAGGTGAGTGCATCAATGGTGTTGATTCTGGCCAAGGCCCGGTCTTGCAACCCCGAGACTGATCCTATAACTACCCCTCTTTTCTTCTTTTGGGTTTGTGATTATGGTTTCTTTTCTTTTATTTCTATTTGACAGTTTCTTGATGGACACAGGAGCACCGGCCGAAGTGATGTCTATGGCTCTGGCCAAAACCGTCGAGGCTCATGGTATGAAGAAGCGCAAGCACCCCGCCGAGACTACCGCAGACAAGCTCAAAGCCATCGCCCTGTCCAAGCCCCCCTCTCCGGGATCCCTCATTAAGCAAGTCCAGGTTATCTATTCTTGACGATCTTTTTCTCGATCTTGATCGTGTTTTTTCATCTAACACGCAGTACTAGTACTAGTAATACAACTTTCTGGGTGATCTTGCATGTGATTTTTGTGTGCCAAATGACGGTTCTAAATTCCTCTTTTGACCAAAACATGCGAGAGGTTGACACTGATTTCTTATAGATTACTTTCAACTACTCCCTCTGTCCCAAATTTCTTTTCTTAGATTTGTCTAGATATGGATGTATCTAATACTAAAATGTGGCTTGATACATCCGTATCTAGACAAATCTGAGACAAGAATTTTGGGACGGAGGGAGTACTTTATGAACATCAATGCTACCTTTTAAGAGGGTATATTTGCCTCAGTAACTTGTGTTATGGATATTGCATGTAATCCATCTGCTCTCATGCCTTTGAAGACATGTTCTAGCGTCTTTGTTCACTCATTTCTATGCGTATATGTAGTCATATATGGAGTATAATATCGAAAATCATCTTATATTTCTGAACGGAGGTAGTAATAAAATATGGTTTCTGTTTGAATTAGAACCAGGTCCGCGGTGGAGATGAAGTTCTCAAAGTCATGCCGTGTGAACTGGAAGACCTAATGATGAGTTCTACTGCTGAACTATCCAGCTGATGTGTCCTTGTCGCCACATGTCTTGAACTAGTGTTTTCCTGTAGCATTGTTGTCAGGCGTGTTCTTGAGGCTGTACTTGACCACAACAATTTCCTGGATGTGCCTTCGATTACGAAGGGTGTGGTTCTTGTAAAGCTTCCCAACAAATCTGATGCGGCCTGTCTTCATCATCATGTTTATGAGTGGAAAGACCACTCTATTAGGTTCTCCAAGGTTGACAAGATGGTGATGGTGCATGTAGACATCTCACACGAAGTCCATGTCCTAGTCAGTTATGCGGGGTTCATCCCGTAGGTCGGTGGCAAAAAATAGTCTGCAGATTTAGTTAGTGCAACTTTGCTTGTCTGTAGTAAGTACTATTGTTCAGTACTTGATTTGTGTTTGTGAACCCTGTATTGTTTATTAGTACTGCCGCTTTTGGTGTGTGGTCAGTCCTGAGAACGGTCTATGTTAATGTCTGTCCACTCAATTCAGTCTATATATTTTGAAGTATCCATATCATATTTTTTGTGAGGACGGTCAATCAATTATGGTTACACTCCAATATCTGTATGCATTGCAGGGTTTATCGCACACACCAGGATTTCCAGCCCCATGGATGTTCGGTCCATACAATTTGTCACGACCTTTGGACTGTCCTGCTTGTGGGAGTAGGTGGGGCCCCTGCATGCCACGCGTAGTTGAACGATCAATCTTCTGTTTAGTACTTGAACATAGTGATTTCCTGGTAAGGATTCACTCGTGTCACATCAAGTAAATATTATTGATTTACTGTCTAAATCTTATTGATTTAATGTCATGTTTTCTTTCTTTTCCTGCAATTTTACGATGCAGGTTTTGCCATGTGACATTCATCACAGAATAAACTGTTTGGTTTGCTCTACGATGGCTATTTTTGCAGGTTTCACTTCTTATGTCGTGCCAGTAACGAAGGCACTGTCCATCACTTATATTACTAGAAAAAATTGGATCAGTCTGTTGTCTGAGTACAAGCTGAATCCCTATGATGAACTGCAGTTTGGTTTAACAAAAATGCCACAATTAGTCCTTCTCGCGTTTAAAAGAAATGAAGAAAAAGACTGGATTACGGTCACGGATCCTAGTCAAGTTAGAAAGCTGATCATAGCAGACCAGACACGATCGCCACTGTCTCGCACAGATCAAGCACCGACAGTTGCTCTAGCACTGACAGTGGCAGCAGCTCAGTCTGATACAGCTGAGGATTGGGCACCGACCGCGTCAGCGGATTAGTCTGATCTACCAGAGGACCGGGCATCGACACCGGCACCTGCTCCGACACCGGCACCAGCTCTACAAGGAGCACCATCTCCGGCAGCAGCAGCGGCTTTGGCACCTGCACCAACACTTGCACTTGCATCTGCTCCGGCCCGTGCAGTTGCACTGGCAATAGACTGGGCTGCAGTTCGCACTTCATATACCAAAGTCCTTACAAAAACCGATATGTCCACCTTCTTGGTAAGCATTGGCCGCCCAAGTGCTTCGTTCTTTTTTCTTTCCATGTTGTTTCACATGATTCACTGTGTTGATCTAACTGTTTAGGTATGTCTTCTTGTTTGCAAACAGAGAATTCCTAGAGCAACGAGGGAGTCATTCAACAATCCGGGTGACCGCCGCCAAGTTTCTCTTACCATGCACAGCCTTGGTGTGAATGAACCTACTCAATATATCATAAGTACAAAGGATGGTCGCATGATGATTGATGCTAAAGGATGGTCAAGGTTCAAATCTAAATCATATCTTGCGGTAGGGGATGATGTCAAAATCGAACTTTCTCGGCAAGGAGAGCTGGTCCAAATCAACTTTGAAATTATTCAGTAGCAACACGCAACTGCCTAACTGATCTATCCTCCGAAAGATTTTGATGTAATAATCTGGCATGGTGAAACAAGTGTCCTGTGTGTATAAGTAGTACGATAGTATTATTTCTCACATGGTATATCATTGATAGAATTGCAACTCTGATTGCTGGTTAGGAAATGTCGTTCGATTTCATTCCAACAGCTGCCGTGCTTTATTCAATTTTGTGTATTCGCCTTGCGACAGCATCTAAAACCAGCGCCGTACGATCGCTTGCAATATGAAAAGCGCTGAGGTAGAACACATGGGCCCCCAAACATGCAGGGTCGGCCTGTGGCCCAAAGTCCAGAAACTGGTTTCGAGAAGCACTAGCTCAGTGCAGAAGTGGCGTCCTCCTCCTGCTGTGGGTTGGGCGAAGATGAATGTTGATGCTGCGTTATCTCGCAATGGTGAAAGGGGAGCCCTGGCAGTTGTGAGCCGGGATCATGCAGGCTTCTTCCTTGGAGCATCGGCACTGGTGTGCGAAAGTGCTACTGATCCAGAGATCCTAGAGGCAATGGCATGTTGCGAGGGGCTATCTCTGGCTCTTGACTTAAACCTGCAACAAGTTCAGATTAGCACCGATTGTTCAGCAATAGTCAAGCATATCGGAGAGGCATACTTGGGGCCCAGCAAAGTTATTATGGACGAGATCAAGATGAAGAAGAATATGTTCCAAACCATGGAGACCATACATGAAAAACGTGAGTGTAATGTTGAAGCGCATGTGCTCGCAAAAGCTGCTACTTCTTTGCCCTGTGGACGCCATCATTGGCTCACAGGAACCCCCGAAATTATTTGTATACCTATGACTGTTAATCTTCAATAAAGCAACTTTTATCCCTCAAAAAAACATCTGAGTATTATATTCTCAGCTGAACCCCCTTTAATGCCCGTGCGTTGCAGAGGGAGTATTTTTCTCGGCAAGGTGAGCCTGTGATATAAAAGATTTGTATATTTCTTTACAGAGGGAGTATCTCTCTGTTAAAAAATATATTTATGTGTAACTAGTTACTCCTGTCTTTCTACTTCCTTTCACTGATATGTGGGGCAACCGGCAACGGGGTCCACGTGCCATAGGCACAAATTAGAGTGCACAACTTCACGGTAGACACACCCCGGTCGTAGCGCCACAGTAATGCCCAATGAGCCGTCAAATCACACCCCCCTTTCCAGCTTTAGCAGCAAGCTAGATGGACGAAGCGGCAATATTTCACTAGGCCTAAATCCCTTTCTCCCTCGTCTGCTTGTTCAGAGAAAACTCCCTCTCGGCGATTGCATAGGGTTTTCTCATGGAGAACCAAGTACGAATTCTTCATCCATCCCCGATAAACCCAATTCCCTTGGTCGCAGGTAATCCTAGGATGGCAGCCGCCGCCGTTGATGCATTTTTCTTCCTACTGAATCTAGTGTGTTTCATTTGCAGTGCCCAAAGTGCGAGTACCCTACAGGTTTCTGCGCCCTCGGCGAGACGCCACACTTATTCCTTCTCATCCTAACACAACATTTTGAAACACGCACAGTATGTTCCTAGAATCCTCTTTTCTATCCGGGAGGGTGGGGGTTTTTTGAACATGCTGTGTTCTCATATTATTTTTCCTGCAGTGTATTATTTGCTCTGCCAGAACACATGTACTCAAGATGCTCGGCCTTGCCATAACTGAATACATTAGTTTAATGGTCACAGTGAAGACAAGCCATGGATATAAGTTCCGAGTTGGGTTCATGAACCAAGAAGATCGCTGCTTTTTTTATGGCCGAACTTGAATAAACTTTCTCAAGTGTTACGGACTGAAAGTTGGCGCACAAATGTTGATGGAAATAGCAGAACCTACTCTCATCTTCACTGCGATCTTCCACCCCGACATCGTTCCAGTTGTTCATCCATGTTAGTTTTGTATCTGGTTCTTTCTTGTTGCCTCAGTTACTTCTTAATCCACCTATTCTGTCTAACTAATCACAATTTAACTTTAGAAGTAGCAACGAATCTCTCACGGAGATGCTACTTCTAACTAATATTTTCTTATAATCGGTGGCACGTGTAGGTTTTTTCAGAGTAAAGCAGTCTTCTCGTTTGTTACTCTGTAATAACTCGGCTGTTACTAATGGCACTGAAGTTGACTGGATCGACATCCACAAGTTCCTACACTTTATTGATCGTCTTGAGGTCCTTGTGGGGCGTTTCAATGGTGGAAGGCCACGTGGGATATGTGTGCCACCGCTGCACTCGTTGAATAGGTCCAACTGTGTCGAGAAACTTATGGTACGAGCTGTTTTCTGTTATATATGTTGTTCATAAACTATTGCTTATACACAGTTTTACAGCTGTGATCTTCTTGAAACAGGAACTGCCGAGTTCTATTGTTCCTATACAGATGCCTGACCATGGTCGGGTCAGACTTGTGCTTGGTCACAACATGATGTTTATGTCGACCTACTCAATTCCCCTTGGAGGTGAAAAGATACTTATTCATGGGTGGTCTCAAATAATGAAGGCCCGCCCATCTTGGAGAATAGGACAGAAGATTATGTTCATGCTTTTCCATGGCTCTAAAGCGAATATCATGTTTATTGACCATGTTGCGAGATGAAGCCGCTTTCAGAAGGTGGTGGATGCACGGGGTGGTGCCTAGGCCTTGTCCTGGGGCTTGGCAGCCTCACCCTTGGTTAACTGTAGGCGAAGTAGCACTGTTTCAGGCGTGCTTCGTATGGTTGAACCTGTATAAGTACTCATAATGCTTTCAGCTTTGGTTGTTAAGTGCCCCTGCTGGTTTCACTTAAGGTTGTTAAGTACTACAGTCTATCGTGTTTCTTCAGTCCTATCTTCCTCCAGCCGCCAAAACCAAACCAGCACCGGCGGGGCCGCCTGCTTCTGCCTCCCATGGCTGGCTGCGCCTCAGCGCACGCATCGCCGCCCCACCGTCTCCTAAATCGTTAACGCCGACGTCCTCCGTGCGCTTTGGTGCGCTCGCCGCGGCGCTGCCCTCTCGCGTTGTCAACATGGTCAACAAACAACAGGAATCGGCAGAATTACGTGGAGAGGATGACAGTAGGGGCCCACCACGTCAGCGTATGGAAAAATAAAATGCTTCCTCCTAGTGTTTTCCTGACATCTGGGACCCACGACATTGGGAGCGTATATAGTCAATAGACAAGAGAACAGCACAAGATCGGCTGACACCTGGGACGTAGCTACTCGAGCAGTACTTTTTTTGTTTGGTATTGTTGAGACGGAGCAGGGTTTGAACTGGGCTGTGGCCCTTCTAGCCCAGGCTTATATTTTATGTTCACCATGTGACCAACCCAGCTATTTTTTCTTTGTGAAAATGAGCCCAGTTTATTTTTTCTGAAGAATACCCAATCCAGGCCTACTTATTTTTCTACGCCCTGATGGGCTGCAACTCTTTCAAGACGCCTGCAAATCTTGAAAGTAATATGAAATGGGTTGTAAATATAAAAACAGATGACAAATTGGCAATTACTTTATAATTTCTGAATTTTATTACATTTTCGGATTCCTATTTCACTGGGCATTAACCTAATTTAAATATATCTTCAAAGTACTTTAAATCTGGCTGGACATTTCGGTATTAAAAATAGTTTGGAATCCACAGAAATATGTGAAATTGGCCCTGGCCAACCAAAAAAACGACTGCAATAAATTGCATAAGAAGTTGCCATGAGCTATATATAAATTATTAAAAAAAGAGGGAGTGGTCTGACTTGTGGGCCTGTTTAGTTGACGCGTATGCAAGATTTTTTTAGTTATTATATACGTCAACAAACGATTCTAGCAGACGTAACCGTTGGATGTCAATCCAACGGCCGTCGTGTTTCTTCAATCTCTGATCTTCTTGCTCCAGCCGCCAAAGCAGCGCCGGCGGGACCGCCTACTCCCGCCTCCCGTGGCCGGTTGTGCTGCCGCGCAGGCCTCAGCGCCCCCTACTACTCCCACCGCTGGCCAGGGCATCCCTCTACCACCCACACCCCCTGTTATTCTGCAGCGACGACAGCCTCACACCGCAGCCGAACCGGTGAACGCTCGTACTCCTCTCCGCGTGGGCATCCACTGTCGTGTCTTCCCCGGCTCCGCATCGTCCCCTTCCTATGCCTCGCCGTCGTCCACCGCCGTGGTGCTCTCGGCGCGGCATGGTCAATATGGTCAACGACCGACTTCCATCGGAACAGTACTGTACGTGGAGAGGCTGACAGCTGGGTCCAAGGCAGCCGCAAGGAAGTGCCTCCTTATTACGCGCAAAATAATTATTCCTCCACCTGACAGCGGGGACCCACCGGACGGGCCACCAGTATTTTGCGAAAAAAATCGTTTCCCCCTGACTTCTAGGACCCACCGGACGGGCCACCGTATTTCGCGAAAAAACGTTCCCCCCGGTGTCAGCTCAGACCAACCGGAAGTGCCTCCTTATTACGCACAAAAAAATGAATACTCCCCCGCCTAGCTGGGACCCACCTTGGTGGGAGGCTGACTTGTGGGCCTACTAAATTGACGGGGACGAAGGGCTTTGTCAACTTAGTCAATATGAACGATTCTAGCTCCAGTGACCATACAATGTCCATCCAACGGCCGTAGTGCTTCTTCAACCTCTAGTCTTCTTGCTCCAGCCGCCCAAAGCAGCGCCGGTCGTGCCGCATGCTCCTGCCTCCCGTGGCCGGCTGTGCTGCCGCGCAGGCCTCACCGCCCCCTACTATTCCCACCGCTGGCCAGGCCCTGCGGCGACGGCAGCCTCACACCGCAGCCGAACCAGTGAACCCTCATACTCCTCTCCGCGCGGGCTTCCACTGCCGCGTCTTCCCCGGCTCCGTGCCGTCCCCTTCCTAGGCCCCGCCGTCGTCCACCGCCGTGGTGCTCTCGGCACGGCGTGGTCAATGTGGTCAATGACCGACTTCCATCGGAAGAGTACTGTGCATGGAGACGCTGACAGCTGGGTCCACGGCCGCAGCAAGGAAGTGCCTCCTTATTACGCGCAAAATAATTATTCCTCCACCTGACAGCGGGGAGCCACTGGACGGGCCACCATATTTCGCGAAAAAACGTTTTCCCCTGACTGCTGGGACCCACCAGCTACATCTTCACACGCAAGGAAGTGCTTGACAGTTGGGACCCACCTAGTCGAAGCGTACATAGCGTTGTCATTCTGGTCACGAACGTGTACGTACATATATACTGGTCGATGTAGAGGTGCACGTGTCGTAGTAGAGGCGCGCACGTAGCATGTACACATACATACAGCGGCCAGGGTGCAAGAAAGAAAATATGGCCACGTATGTGTACATACGGGCGGGGTCTCGAACGCCTACTCACGCATACGTACGGCCAGGGCTCGTGTACATGGCTGGGTCGGAACGAAGAAACAGTGTCATCGTCGTGTTCATGGGGAGGCAACGGAATGCTTTGTGTTCATGGGGAGGCAACGGAATGCGTCGTGTTCATCGGGAGGCCTTGGACGGAACAGGCGATGGAAACGAGGCCTGGCGTACCGCAGAACGGAGGTAACGGCCTTGTGTTCGACCGGCCACGTTCGAAACGGGATCCTGTTCATCGGGAGGGGTTTGGCGTACCGCAAAACGGGGGAAACTGACCTCCTACGGTCGAAACGGGGGTCCTGTTGATCGGGAGGGGTGTGGCGTACCGCAAAACGGACGAAACGGACTTGTGTTGGAGCGCTATGGTCGAAATGGGGTCCTGTTCATCGGGAGGGGTGTGGCGTACCGCAAAACGGGACTCCACGAGATACTGTTCATCTCCACCGTCGACCCCCTCCAGCCTCCACGAGCTACTGTTCATCCACCATCGACCTCCTCCAGCCTCCACCTATGACTGTTCATCCACAGGCTCCAGTTCATCCAGCCTCCACCGTGCGCTACTCCACCGGCTACTGTTCAACCAGCCCTCTCCACGGGCTCCTGTTCAACCATCCCTCCACGGGCTACTGTTCATTCTTCCCTCCACTGTTCATCCTGACCTCCACGGGGTGGTCCTGTTCATCCAGCCCTCCACGGGGTCCTGTTCATCCAACCCGAACCGGCTCGATCGATCGGGGTCCTGTTCATCCAGAGGCAACACCACGGGGTCCTGTTCATCCAGAGGCAGCATCGATCGGCTTCAGTTAGCAGCAGTAGCGAAGGAATCGCTCG
Organism: Triticum urartu; assembly: GCF_056163025.1. Taxonomy (NCBI): domain Eukaryota; kingdom Viridiplantae; phylum Streptophyta; class Magnoliopsida; order Poales; family Poaceae; genus Triticum; species Triticum urartu. The sequence goes on from NC_141873.1 coordinate 372,182,200, forward strand.
ATCAGGTTCAGTTAACAACCATCGATCGATCGCTCGGGTTCAGTAACGGGTAGCCTGCAGTGCAATCGCTCGGGTTCAGCTAGAGCCCAACGCCTCGCTCGGGTTCAGTTAGAGCCAATGCCTCGCACACACGCGCGTACGTGTACGAGAGAAACGTGTTGGGGAACGTAGCAGAATTTTAAAATTTTCTACGCATCACCAAGATCAATCTATGGAGTCATCTAGCAACGAGGGATAGAGGAGTGCATCTACATACCCTTGCAGATCGCGCGCGGAAGCGTTCAAGAGAACGGGGTTGATGGAGTCATACTCATCGTGATCCAAATCACTGATGACCAAGTGCCGAATGGACAACACCTCCGTGTTCAACACACGTACGGTTGGGAAAACGTCTCCTCCTTCTTGATCCAGCAAGGGGGAAGGAGAGGTTGATGAAGATCCAGCAGCACGACGGCGTGGTGGTGGATGCAGCAGGATCCCGGCAGGGCTTCGCCAAGCGCAAGCGGGGAGGAGACGTGTTACGGAGGGAGAGGGAGGCGCCAAGAGCAAGGGTGCAGCTGCCCTCCCTCCCCCCTCTTTATATAGGGGCCTTGGGGGGGCGCCGGCCCTAGGATATGGATCTCCAAGGGGGCGGCCGCCAAGGGGTGGCTTCCCCCCCAAGCCAAGTGGGGGGCGCCCCCACCCCTAGGGTTTCCCAACCCTAGGCGCAGGGGAGGCCCAAGGGGGGCGCACCAGCTCACTAGGGGCTGGTTCCCCTCCCAATTCAGCCCATGGGGCCCTCCGGGATAGGTGGCCCCACCCGGTGGACCCCCCGGGACCCTTCCGGTGGTCCCGGTACAATACCTGCGACCCCCGAAACCTTCCTGATGGCCAAAACTGGAATTCCTATATATAAATCTTTACCTCCGGACCATTCCGGAACTCCTCGTGACATCCGGGATCTCATCCGAGACTCCGAACAACTTTCGGGTTACTGCATACTAATATCTCTACAACCCTAGCGTCACCGAAACTTAAGTGTGTAGACCCTACGGGTTCGGGAGACATGCAGACATGACCGAGACGACTCTTCGGTCAATAACCAACAGCGGGATCTGGATACCCATGTTGGCTCCCACATGCTCCTCGATGATCTCATCGGATGAACCACGATGTCGAGGATTCAATCAATCCGTATACAATTCCCTTTGGCAATCGGTACGTTACTTGCCCGAGACTCGATCGTCGGTATCCCAATACCTCGTTCAATCTCATTACCGGCAAGTCACTTTACTCGTGCCGTAATGCATGATCCTGTGATCAACCACTTGGTCACATTGAGCTCATTATGATGATGCATTACCGAGTGGGCCTAGAGATACCTCTCCGTCATACGGAGTGACAAATCCCAGTCTCGATTCGTGCCAACCCAAGAGACACTTTCGGAGATACCTGTAGTGTACCTTTATAGTCACCCAGTTACGTTGTGACGTTTGGCACACCCAAGGTACTCCTACGGTATCCGGGAGTTGCACAATCTCATGGTCTAAGGAAATGATACTTGACATTCGGAAAAGCTACAACAAACGAACTACACGATCTTTGAGCTATGCTTAGGATTCGGTCTTGTCCATCACATCATTCTCCTAATGATGTGATCCCGTTATCAATGACATCCAATGTCCATAGTCAGGAAACCATGACTATCTTTTGATCAACGAGCTAGTCAACTAGAGGCTCACTAGGGACGTGTTGTGGTCTATGTATTCGCACATGTATTACGATTTCTGGATAACACAATTATAGCATGAATAATAGAAAATTATCATGAACAAAGAAATATAATAATAACCATTTTATTATTGCCTCTAGGGCATATTTCCAATAGTCTCCCACTTGCACTAGAGTCAATAGTCTAGTTACATTGTGATGAATCGAACACCCATGCAGTTCTGGTGTTGATCATGTTTTGCTCTAGGGAGAGGTTTAGTCAACGGATCTGCCACATTCAGGTTCGTATGTACTTTACAAATCTCTATGTCTCCATTTTGAACACTTTCACGAATGGAGTTGAAGCGACGCTTGATATGCCTGGTCTTCCTGTGAAACCTGGGCTCCTTGGCAAGGGCAATAGCTCCAGTGTTGTCACAGAAGAGAGTCATCGGGCCCGACGCATTGGGTATGACTCCTAGGTCGGTAATGAACTGCTTAACTCAGAGTGCTTCTTGTGCTGCCTCCGAGGCTGCCATGTACTCTGCTTCACATGTAGATCCCGCCACAACGCTTTGCTTGCAACTGCACCAGCTTACTGCCCCACCATTCAAAATATACACGTATCCGGTTTGTGACTTAGAGTAATCCAGATCTGTGTCGAAGCTAGCATCGACGTAACCCTTTACGACGAGCTCTTCGTCACCTCCATAAACGAGAAACATATCCTTAGTCCTTTTCAGGTACTTCAGGATATTCTTGACCGCTGTCCAGTGTTCCATGCCGGGATTACTTTGGTACCTTCCTACCAAACTTACGGCAAGGTTTACATCAGGTCTGGTACACAGCATAGCATGCATGATAGACCCTATGGCCGAGGCATAGGGGACAACACTCATCTTTTCTCTATCTTCTGTCGTGGTCGGGCATTGAGCCGTGCTCAATCTCGTACCTTGCAATACAGGCAAGAACCGCTTCTTTGACTGATCCATTTTGAACTTCTTCAATATCTTGTCAAGGTACGTACTCTGTGAAAGACCAATGAGGCGTCTCAATCTATCTCTATAGATCTTGATGCCTAATATATAAGCAGCTTCTCCAAGATCCTTCATTGAAAAACACTTGTTCAAGTAGGCCTTTATGCTTTCCAAGAATTCTATATCATTTCCCATCAACAGTATGTCATCCACATACAGTACGAGAAATGCTACAGAGCTCCCACTCACTTTCTTGTAAATGCAGGCTTCTCCATAAGTCTGCGTAAATCCAAACGCTTTGATCATCTCATCAAAACAAATGTTCCAACTCCGAGATGCTTGCACCAGCCCATAAATCAAGCGTTGGAGCTTGCACACCTTGTCAGCATTCTTAGGATCGACAAAACCTTCCGGCTGCATCATATACAATTCTTCCTTAAGGAAAACATTAAGGAATGCCGTTTTGACGTCCATTTTCCATATCTCATAATCATAGAATGCGGCAATTGCTAACATGATTCAGACGGACTTCAGCTTCGCTACGGGTGAGGAAGTCTCATCGTAGTCAACCCCTTGAACTTGTCAATAACCCTTAGCGACAAGCCGAGCTTTATAGATGGTCACATTACCATCCGCGTATGTCTTCTTCTTAAAGATCCATTTATTTTCTATGGCTCGCCGATCATCGGGCAAGTCAGTCAAAGTCCACACTTCGTTTTCATACATGGATCCTATCTCGGATTTCATGGCTTCCAGCCATTTTTCGGAATCCGGGCCCGCCATCGCTTCTTCATAGTTCGAAGGTTCACCGTTGTCTAACAACATGATTTCCAAGACAGCGTTGCCGTACCACTCTGGTGCGGAACATGTCCTCGTGAACCTACGAAGTTCAGTAGCAACTTGATCTGAAGTTTCATGATCATCATCATTAACTTCCTCTCTAGTCGGTGCAGGCACCTCAGGAACATTTTCTTGAGTAGCGCCACTAACCGGTTCAAGAGGTAATACTTCATCAAGTTCTACTTTCCTCCCACTTATTTCTTTTGAGAGAAACTCTTTCTCTAAAAGGGACCCATTCTTGGCAACAAAGATCTTGCCTTCGGATTTGAGGTAGAAGGTATACCCAATAGTTTCTTTAGGGTATCCTATGAAGACGCATTTTTCCGACTTGGGTTCGAGCTTTTCAGGTTGAAGTTTCTTGACATAAGCATCGCAACCCCAAACTTTTAGAAACGACAGCTTAGGTTTCTTCCCAAACCATAATTCATACGGTGTCGTCTCAACGGATTTCGACGGAGCCCTATTTAAAGTGAATGCGGCAGTCTCTAAAGCATAGCCCCAAAATGACAGCGGTAAATTGGTAAGAGACATCATAGATCGCACCATATCCAATAGAGTACGATTACGACGTTCGGACACACCATTACGCTAAGGTGTTCCAGGCAGCATGAGTTGTGAAACTATTCCACATTTTCTTAAGTGTGTGCTAAATTCGTGACTCAAGTATTCTCCCCCACGATCTGATCGCAAGAACTTGATTTTCCTGTCACGTTGATTCTCAACCTAACTCTGAAATTCCTTGAACTTTTCAAAGGTCTCAGACTTGTGTTTCATTAAGTAGACATACCCATATCTACTCAAGTCGTCAGTGAGGGTGAGAACATAACGATAGCCACCGCGAGCCTCAACACTCATTGGACCGCACACATCAGTATGTATGATTTCCAATAAGTTGGTTGCTCGCTCCATTGTTCCTGAGAACGGAGTCTTGGTCATTTTACCCATGAGGCATGGTTCACATGTGTCAAATGATTCGTAATCAAGAGACTCCAAAAGTCCATCGGCATGGAGCTTCTTCATGCGTTGGACACCTATGTGACCAAGGCGGCAGTGCCACAAGTATGTGGGACTATCATTATCAACCTTACATCTTTTGGTATTCACGCTATGAATATGTGTAACATTACGCTTAAGATTCATTAAGAATAAACCATTCACCAGCAGAGCATGACCATAAAACATATCTCTCATATAACTAGAACAACCATTATTCTCGGATTTAAATGAGTAGCCATCTCGAACTAAACGAGACCCTGATACAATGTTCATGCTCAAAGATGGCACTAAATAACAATTATTGAGGTTTAAAACTAATCCCGTAGGTAAATGTAGAGGTAGCGTGCCGACGGCGATCACATCGACCTTGGAACCATTCCCGACGCGCATCGTCACCTCGTCCTTCGCCAGTCTCCGTTTATTCCGCAGCTCCTACTTTGAGTTACAAATGTGAGCAACTGCACCGGTATCAAATACCCAGGAGCTACTACGAGTGCTGGTAAGGTACACATCAATTACACGTATATCACATATACCTTTAGTGTTGCCGGCCTTCTTATCTGCTAAGTATTTGGGGCAGTTCCACTTCCAGTGACCACTTCCCTTGCAATAAAAACACTCAGTCTCAGTCTTGGGTCCATTCTTTGGCTTCTTCCCGGGAGCTTGCTTACCGGGTGCGGCAACTCCCTTGCCGTCCTTCTTGAAGTTCTTCTTACCCTTGCCTTTCTTGAACTTAGTGGTTTTATTCACCATCAACACTTGATGTTCCTTTTTGATTTCCACCTCTGCTGATTTTAGCATTGAATATACCTCAGGAATGGTCTTTTCCATCCCCTGCATATTGAAGTTCATCACAAAGCTCTTGTAGCTCGGTGGAAGCGACTGAAGGATTATGTCAATGACCGCATCATCCGGGAGATTAACTCCCAACTGAGTCAAGCGGTTATGCAACCCAGACATTTTGAGTATCTGCTCACTGACAGAACTATTTTCCTCCATCTTACAACTGAAGAACTTGTCGGAGACTTCATATCTCTCGACCCGGGCATGAGCTTGGAAAACTATTTTCAGCTCTTCGAACATCTCATATGCTCCGTGTCTCTCAAAATGCTTTTGGAGCCCCGGTTCTAAGCTGTAAAGCATGCCGCACTGAACGAGGGAGTAATCATCAGCACGTGACTGCCAAGCATTCATAACGTCTTGGTTCTCTGGGACAGGTGCGTTACCTAGCGGTGCTTCTAGGACATAATCTTTCTTGGTAGCTATGAGGATGATCCTCAGGTTCCGGACCCAGTCCGTATAGTTGCTGCCATCATCTTTCAGCTTGGTTTTCTCTAGGAACGCGTTGAAGTTGAGGACAACGTGGGCCATTTGATCTACAAGACATATTGTAAAGATTTTAGACTAAGTTCATGATAATTAAGTTCATCTAATCAAATTACTCAATGAACTCCCACTCAGATAGACATCCCTCTAGTCATCTAAGTGAAACATGATCCGAGTCAACTAGGCCGTGTCCGATCATCACGTGAGACGGACTAGTCAACATCGGTGAACATCTTCATGTTGATCATATCTTCTATACGACTGATGCTCGACCTTTCGGTCTTCTATGTTCCGAGGCCATGTCTGTACATGCTAGGCTCGTCAAGTCAACCTAAGTGTATTGCGTGTGTAAATCTGGCTTACACCCGTTGTATTCGAACGTTAGAATCTATCACACCCGGTCATCAGGTGGTGCTTCGAAACAACGAACCTTCGCAACGGTGCATAGTTAGGGGGAACACTTTCTTGAAATTATTACGAGGGGTCATCTTATTTAAGCTACCGTCGCTCTAAGCAAATAAGATGTAAAACATGATAAACATCACATGCAATCAAATAGTGACATGATATGGCCAATATCATTTGCTCCTTTTGATCTCCATCTTCGGGGCTCCATGATCATCATTGTCACCGGCATGACACCATGATCTCCATCATCATGATCTCCATCATCGTGTCTTCTTGAAGTTGTCCCGTCATCTATTACTTCTACTACTATGGCTAACGCTTTAGCAATAAAGTAAAGTAATTACATGACGTTTATGTTGACACGCAGGTCATAAATAAATAAAGACAACTCCTATGGCTCCTGCCGGTTGTCATACTCATCGACATGCAAGTCATGATTCCTATTACAAGAACATGATCATCTCATACATCACATATATCATTCATCACATCCTTTGGCCATATCATATCACAAAACACTTACTGCAAAAACAAGTTAGACGTCCTCTAATTGTTGTTGCAAGTTTTTACGTGGCTGCTATAGGTTTCTAGCAAGAACGTTTCTTACCTACGCCAAAACCACAACGTGAATTGCCAATTTCTATTTACCCTTCATAAGGACCCTGTTCATCGAATCCGATCCGACTAAAGTGGGAGAGACAGACACCCGCCAGCCACCTTATGCAACTAGTGCATGTCAGTCGGTGGAACCAGTCTCACGTAAGCGTACGTGTAAGGTTGGTCCGGGCCGCTTCATCCCACAATGCCGCCAAATCAAGATAAGACTAGTAACGGCAAGATAATTGACAATATCGACGCCCACAACTGCTTTGTGTTCTACTCGTGCATAGAAACTACGCATAGACCTAGCTCATGATGCCACTGTTGGGGAACGTAGCAGAATTTTAAAATTTTCTACGCATCACAAGATCAATCTATGGAGTCATCTAGCAACGAGGGAGAGAGGAGTGCATCTACATACCCTTGTAGATCACGCGCGGAAGCGTTCAAGAGAACGGGGTTGATGGAGTCGTACTCGTCGTGATCCAAATCACCGATGACCAAGTGCCGAACGGACAGCACCTCCGCGTTCAACACACGTACGGTTGGGAAAACGTCTCCTCCTTCTTGATCCAGCAAGGGGGAAGGAGAGGTTTATGAAGATCCAGTAGCACGACGGCATGGTGGTGGATGCAGCAGGATCCCGGCAGGGCTTCGCCAAGCGCAAGCGGGGAGGAGAGGTGTTACGGAGGGAGAGGGAGGCGCCAAGAGCAAGGGTGCAGCTGCCCTCCCTTCCCCCTCTTTATATAGGGGCCTTGGGGGGCGCCGGCCCCAGGAGATGGATCTCCAAGGGGGGCGGCGGCCAAGGGGTGGCTTCCCCCCCAAGCCAAGTGGGGGGCGCCCCCACCCCTAGGGTTTCCCAACCCTAGGCGCAGGGGAGGCCCAAGGGGGGCGCACTAGACCACTAGGGGCTGGTTCCCCTCCCAATTAAGCCCATGGGGCCCTCTGGGATAGGTGGCCGCACCCGGTGGACCCCCCGGGACCCTTCCGGTGGTCCCGGTACAATACCGGCGACCCCCGAAACCTTCCCGATGGCCAAAACTGGACTTCCTATATATAAATCTTTACCTCCGGACCATTCTGGAACTCCTCGTGACGTCCAGGATCTCATACGGGACTACGAACAACTTTCGGGTTACTGCATACTAATATCTCTACAACCCTAGCGTCACCGAACCTTAAGTGTGTAGACCCTACGGGTTCGGGAGACATGCAGACATGACCGAGACGACTCTCCGGTCAATAACCAACAGCGGGATCTGGATACCCATGTTGGCTCCCACATGCTCCTCGATGATCTCATCGGATGAACCACGATGTCGAGGATTCAATCAATATGTATACAATTCCCTTTGTCAATCGGTACGTTACTTGCCCGAGACTCGATCATCGGTATCCCAATACCTCGTTCAGTCTCATTACCGGCAAGTCACTTTACTCGTGCCGTAATGCATGATCCCGTGATCAACCACTTGGTCACATTGAGCTCATTATGATGATGCATTATCGAGTGGGCCCAGAGATACCTCTCCGTCATACGGAGTGACAAATCCCAGTCTCGATTCGTGCCAACCCAATAGACACTTTCGGAGATACCTGTAGTGTACCTTTATAGTCACCCAGTTACGTTGTGACGTTTGGCACACCCAAGGCACTCCTACGGTATCCGGGAGTTGCACAATCTCATGGTCTAAGGAAATGATACTTGACATTCGGAAAAGCTACAGCAAACGAACTACATGATCTTTGAACTATGCTTAGGATTGGGTCTTGTCCATCACATCATTCTCCTAATGATGTGATCCCGTTATCAATGACATCCAATGTCCATAGTCAAGAAACCATGACTATCTTTTGATCAACGAGCTAGTCAACTAGAGGCTCACTAGGGACGTGTTGTGGTCTATGTATTCACACATGTATTACGATTTCCGGATAACACAATTATAGCATGAATAATAGACAATTATCATGAACAAAGAAATATAATAATAACCATTTTATTATTGCCTCTAGGGCATATTTCCAACAAAATGCGCATCGCTTGGCCCCCGACCTCCCACCGTAACCGGGAACTCCCCGAAATTTTCCTCCCCCTCGCTTCTACCACGGTTTTTTCTGTCATGGACGGCCCTAAGAATGTCCTGCAGTTGCGTCTCCGGCCCGCCCAGGACGAAAAGCCCATTTTCTGTCATGATTTTTTGTCATAGAAGTAGGAGCCCACCACATCTATGATGATACCAAGTTTTGTCACAATTATTGTCATAGAAGTGTCATATGTATGACAAAAAAAAATTGTTCGGCCCAAAATGTCACAGATGTGTCTTTTTTTTGTAGTGTATGGTTGTAGAAATTTTCATGTTACTAGATTACCTCTCATTATGTTGAGATTACTATTGTTTCTTTCCGCTTTCTTGCATATGCTATTTTTTGCTTTCCTTGATAATTTGTTTGCCTATAAGATGCCTATGCATAGGAAGTATGTTAGACTTAGATGTGTTTGTCACGTGTTCTATGATGCTCTCTTTGTGCTTCAATTCTTGTCTTTCATGTGAGCATCATTGAAATCTTATGCCTTGCTATAAGGCTTTAAAGAAAAGCGCTTGTTGGGAGACAACACAATATTTATCCTTGCTGTTATGTAATAAATAATTTATCAAGCCTCTATTTTGTTTGTGTTTTTTGTGTTTAATTAGTGTTTGTGCCAAGTAGAACCATTGGGAAGACTTGGGGAAAGTCTTTTTAATCTTGCTGTAAAAAACAGAAACTTTAGCGCTCACAAGAATTGTTGCCGTTTTTATTCGGAAAGTGATATTTAGTTAATTCTTTTTGCATATGATTAATAGATAAATTACTCATGTCCAGAAATTTATTTTAGAATTTTTGGGGTTCCAGATCTTGCGTTAGCTACAGATTACTACAGACTGTTCTGTTTTTGACAGATTCTGTTTTTCGTGTGTTGTTTGCTTATTTTAATGAATCTATGGCTAGTAAAATAGTTTATAAACCATAGTGAAGTTGTAATACATTAGGTTTGACACCAATATAAATAAAGAATGATCTCATTACAGTACCTTGAAGTGGTCTTTTGTTTTCTTTCACTAACGGAGCTCACGAGATTTTCTACTTTAAGTTTTGTGTTGTGAAGTTTTCAAGTTTTGGGTAAAAGATTTGATGGATTATGGAACAAGGAGTGGAAAGAGCCTAAGCTTGGCGATGCCCATGGAACCCCAAGATAATCTAAGGACACCTAAAAGCCAAAGCTTGGGGATGCCCCGGAAGGCATCCCCTTTTCATCTACTTCCATCGGTAACTTTACTTGGAGCTATATTTTTATTTACCACATGATATGTGTTCTGCTTGGAGCGTCTTGTATTATTTGAGTCTTTATTTGTTAGTTTTCCACAATAATCCTTGCTGTACACACCTTTTGAGAGAGACACACATGATTCGGAAATTGTTAGAATACTCTATGTGCTTCACTTATATCTGTTGAGTTATATAGTTTTTGCTCTGGTGCTTCAATTATATCTTTTAGAGCACGTCGGTGGATTTGTTTTATAGAAACTATTGTTATCTCATGCTTCACTTAGATTATTTTGAGATTCCTACAAAACAGCATGGTAGTTTGCTTTAATTATGTTAGTCATTCAAGATTAATTGCTTTAATTATGCTAGGCATTCAAGATTAATAAATTTTTTCTTATGAGTGTGTTGAATACTATGAGAAGTTTGATACTTGATAATTGTTTTGAGATATGGAGGTGGTAATATTAGAGTCATGCTAGTCGAGTGGTTGTGAATTTGAGAAATACTTGTGTTAAAGTTTGTGATTCCCGTAGCATGCACGTATGGTGAACCATTATGTGATGAAGTCGGAGCATGATTTATTTATTGATTGTCTTCCTTATGATTGGCGGTCGGGGACGAGCGATGGTCTTTTCCTACCAATCTATTCCCCTAGGAGCATGCACGTAATACTTTGCTTTGATAACTTGTAGATTTTTGCAATAAGTATATGAGTTCTTCATGACTAAGGTTGAGTCCATGGATCATACGCACCCTCACCCTTCCACCATTGCTAGCCTCTCTAATCCACGCACCTTTCGCCGGTATCATACACCCACCATATACCTTCCTCAAAACAGCCACCATACCTACCTATCATGGCATTTCCATAGCCATTCCGAGATATATTGCCATGCAACTTTCCACCGTTCCATTTACTATGACACGCTCCATCATTGTCATATTGCTTTGCATGATCATGTAGTTGACATTGTATTTGTGGCAAAGCCATCGTTCATAATTCTTTCATACATGTCACTCTTGATTCATTGCATATCCCGGTACACCCCCAGAGGCATTCACATAGAGTCATATTTTGTTCTAAGTATTGAGTTGTAATTGTTGAGTTGTAAGTAAATAAAAGTGTGATGATCATCATTTTTAGAGCATTGTCCCAAGTGAGGAAAGGATGATGGAGACTATGATTCCCCCACAAGTCGGGATGAGACCCCGGACGTAAAAAAGAGGCCATAAAAAAGTCCAAATGAAAAATATGAGAGAAAAAGAGAGAAGGGACAATGATACTATCCTTTTAGCACACTTGTGCTTCAAAGTAGCACCATGATCTTCATAATAGAGAGTCTCCTATGTTATCACTTTCATATACTAGTGAAAAAATTTCATTATAGAACTTGGCTTGTATATTCCAAAGATGGGCTTCCTCAAAATGCCCTAGGTCTTCATGAGCAAGCGAGTTGGATGCACACCCACTTAGTTCTTTTTGTTGAGCTTTCATATACTTATAGTTGTAGTGCATCCATTGCATGGCAATCCCTACTCACTCACATTGATATCCATTGATGGGCATCTCCATAGCCCGTTGATACGCCTAGTTGATGTGAGACTATCTTCCCCCTTTTTGTCTCCTCCACAACCACCATTCAATTCCACCTAAAGTGCTATGTCCATGGCTCACGCTCATGTATTGCGTGAAGATTGAAAAAGTTTGAGAACACCAAAAGTATGAAACAATTGCTTGGCTTGTCATCGGGGTTGTGCATGATTTAAATACTTTGTGTGGTGAAGATAGAGCATAACCAGACTATATGATTTTGTAGTGATAACTTTCTTTGGCCATGTTATTTTGAAGAGACATAATTGCTTAGTTAGTATGCTTGAAGTATTATTATTTCTATGTCAATATTGAACTTTTGTCTTGAATCTTTCGGATCTGAATATTCATACCACAATTAAGAAGAATTACATTGAAACTATGCCAAGTAGCATTCCACATCAAAAATTCTGTTTTTATCATTTACCTACTCGAGGACGAGCAGGAATTAAGCTTGGGGATGCTTGATACGTCTCCAACGTATCTACAATTTTTGATTGTTCCATGCTATATTATATTCTGTTTTGGACATTATTGGGATTTATTATACACTTTTATATTATTTTTGGGACTAACCTATTAACCGGATGCCCAGCCCAGAATTGTTGTTTTTGCCTATTTCAGGGTTGCGCAGAAAAAGAATATCAAACAGAGTCCAAACGGAATGAAACCTTCGGGAACGTGATTTTCGGAACGAACATGATCCAGAGGACTTGGACCCTACGTCAAGTAATCAACAAGGAAGGCACGAGGTAGGGGGCGTGCCTACCCCCCCCCCCCCAGGCGCGCCCTCCACCCTCGTGGGCCCCCTGTTGCTCCACCGACGTACTCCTTCCTCCTATATATACCTGCGTACCCCCAAACTACCAGATACGGAGCCAAAACCCTAATTCCACCGCCGTAACTTTCTGTATCCACGAGATCCCATCTTGGGGCCTTTTCCGGAGCTCCGCCGGAGGGGGCATCGATCACAGAGGGCTTCTACATCAACACCATAGCCCCTCCGATGAAGTGTGAGTAGTTTACTTCAGACCTACGGGTCCATAGTTATTAGCTAGATGGCTTCTTCTCTCTTTTTGAATCTCAATACAAAGTTCTCCCCCTCTCTTGTGGAGATCTATTCGATGTAATCTTCTTTTGCGGTGTGTTTGTTGAGGCCGATGAATTGTGGGTTTATGATCAAGTTTATCTATGAACAATATTTGAATCTTCTCTAAATTCTTTTATGTATGATTGGTTATCTTTGCAAGTCTCTTCGAATTATCAGTTTGGTTTGGCCTACTAGATTGATCTTTCTTGCAATGGGAGAAGTGCTTAGCTTTGGGTTCAATCTTGCGGTGTCCTTTCCCAGTGACAGTAGGGGCAGCAAGGCACGTATTGTATTGTTGCCATCGAGCATAACAAGATGGGGTTTATATCATATTGCTTGAGTTTATCCCTCTACATCATGTAATCTTGCTTAAAGCGTTACTCTTTTCTCTTGAACTTAATACTCTAGATGCATGCTCGATAGCGGTCGACGTGTGGAGTAATAGTAGTAGATGCAGGCAGGAGTCGGTCTACTTGTCTCGGACGTGATGCCTATATACATGATCATACCTAGATATTCTCATAACTATGCTCAATTCTGTTAATTGCTCAACAGTAATGTGTTCACCCACCGTAAATACTTATGCTCTTGAGAGAATCCACTAGTGAAACCTATGGCCCCCGGGTCTATCTTCCATTATATTAATCTTCCAATACTTAGTTATTTCCTTTGCCATTTATTTTCATTTGCATCTTTTATTTCTCTTTATCATAAAAATACCAAAACTATTATCCTATCATATCTATCAGATCTCACTCTCGTAAGTGACCATGTAGGGATTGACAAACCCTTATCGTGTTGGTTGCGAGGATTTATTTGTTTATGTAGGTGCGAGGGACTCGTGCGCGGCCTCCTACTGGATTGATACCTTAGTTCTCAAAAACTGAGGGAAATACTTACGCTACTTTGCTGCATCACCCTTTCCTCTTCAAGGGAAAACCAACGCAGTGCTCAAGAGGTAGCAGTTGTACAACCAGTGACACAAAACATTGGACCGACTCTAGCAAACTGTACACATACTTAACTAGCCACACCACTAGCCCCACCACACAGGACCTGCACTCCAGCTAAAGGTATGCCTGTCGTGGATCTAAGACTGACAGTAGAATGGGGGGTAAGTATGAGGAGGCAAGATCCTAGCTATGGAGTAGTAGTACACATGAGTTTTACAAGTTCAGGCCCTTCTCGGAAGAAGTAACAGCCCTACGTCTCAGTGCTCTCAGCCGGTCGACTGGATTATGCATGTGTGAGTTTACAAAAGATGCGAACCCTTGTACCTGTGGAGGAGGTGGCTTATATAGAGTGCGCCAGGACCCCAGCCAGCCCACGTTACAAAGGGTTTAAGGTACATTAAAGGGGAGACATTACTGGTAACGCTAGTAAATAAAGAGACATAATGACCATTAAAGCTATGAGGTGATGTCCGACCGTTGCAATTCGGAGCGACCTTAGACCTTCTAGTGGTCGAGTGACAGTCTCCACGGTCGAGTGACTTCAAGTCTTCCGAGTGGAAGTCCTCATGGTCGAGTGGATGATGACTCCTCTTCGAATGCTTCTGGTTTGAGGGTGAAGCCCTAGGGGAGGGTGTCTAGGTCAGGCCTATGACCCTACCCTAGGTACATATCTTCATCATTAGCCCCCGAATGGTTCAGGGTTTGAGTGGGGAAGGAGTTGATAACCTCTCCGATTCAGCTTTTGCGCTTCGGAAATGTCTTGTCTAGAGGTCGAATGAACATTCATGATGACTTCAACTGCTTGTTCAGTCGCCTTGATCCATTCTTGGTTTTGTCGAGTGAACCTTCATTGTTAAGCTTCGAGTGTTGATATGGGGAAAAAATCTTCCGGCTGACGGGTTGTTCTGCGGTCTGCGGATTTCACGGGATTCGAATTTCGGGAAGCGCGCCGAGCGGGGGAGGCCACAGTAATCGGGATGGATTAGGCAGGCCACCTCGATCTGCACGCCACCTTTTTCGTCACGTATCGCGTGCGCGACTATTATGGGATTTGATCGGATCGCCTGGGCCCACGAGTCAGCCACTCGGAAATGATCTCATATAAGGCGTTGGACGGGGGTTTTCGCATAGTGCGTTCTCATTCTTCCCCTTCCTCCTCTGTTTTCTCCACCGCATCTGCCTCTGCCCTCGGTGTCGTCGCCCCGTTTGAACTCGATCCGCTGCCATGGGGAAGGAGAAGACGGTGGCGTTGGAGCGTGCCAAGAAGGCGACGGCGAAGGCGAAAGGGAAGAGGACCAGCCGGAGCGGGTCTTCGTCGAGGTCCGGCCTGCCGCCTGGCTGGATCCAGGGCGACTGGATTCGCTCGACAATCAGCCAAGATGATATCGACGACCTGGTCGAGCGGGGACTGATCCCCCACAAATCGGCGCGGCTCCCGGGGAATGAGACTGAGCCGCAGCCGCAGGAGGGTGAGTGTGTTCTCTTTGCTACTCACGTCGACCACGGGTTTTCTTTGCCTCCCCATCCTTTCTTTCGAGGTTTCTTGCACTTCTTCGGGGCTCAACTCCACCACTTTTCCCCGAACACCATCGTGTACCTTGCCGCTTTCGTGTCCATGTGCGAGAACTTCCTGGGTTGTCGACCACACTGGGGTCTCTTCAAGCACATATTCACGTGCCGTTCTCAGACGGTCAAGAATGCCAACCCGAGTGACGAGAGGATGCAAGTGATACAGATGTGCGGGGGTCTTGGAATTCAGATGTGGAACAAAAGCACTTTCCCAACTATGATCCTTCCCGAGTCGGTCCGGGGTTGGCAGTCGACCTGGTTCTACTGCAAGGACCAGCCGACTCCGGGTCAGTCGACTGGACTTCCCCCCTTTTCCATGGCCCGAGTAGAGAAGCCCTCCACCTTGAGAGTGATCCCAGAGGAGAAGGCGTAGGTGAAGGTGTTGGTCGAGCGGGTGGTCCAACTCGTCCGCGACGGAGTGACCGGTATGGACCTGTTGGAGGTCTTCCTAAGTCGACGTATCCAACCACTCCAAGCTCGTGACCATCCGATGTGGATGTACTCGGGAATCGAGGATTCCACTCGGATCCACCTGGAGGATGTTAGTGACAACATGGTGGAGCAGTGGCTGAGAGGCATTACTGGCAACAAGGATAACCCCCGGGGGTCCAGGAGGGTGGTTCCATTCGACCATTTGCGCTAGCCGGAACAGGTACGATTCTGCATTCTCGAGTGTTTTCTTGATTAACCATGTAACATCTTGTTGATGGCCGACTATCTTTCTTTTGTTCATTGTCTTCCAGGCCCTTGTTGATATGTATTCAATGCCCAACGGAGAGAAGGAGCAAGATCCCGAGGGGGAGGCGAGTGGAGGCGAGAGTGGTGAGTGGCACTCGGATGAAGAGGAGGACGAGGAGAGCGACGACCCAAGTGATGAAGAAGAAGTCGACTCGCCACCTCGTAGAGAAAGGAGGTTCAAGCACACTCACGACCCGGCAAGCACCCCCGACCTGGTGGCCGCACCAACAGGGCAGTCTTCAAAGTGCCCTCGGACGTCTTCTCCAGTACCGACTGAGAAGTCACCGAAGCAGCCCAAGACTGTGCCGCCTCCAATGCCGAAACCACCGAAGGCTGCATCTTCCAAATCGCCGAAGGCTTTGCCCAAAATCAAAGTGGCCATTCCCACTATCTCTGGGTAACAATCTGAGCTAATCCTTTGGTTGACTTGGGTAACAGAACATAACCGACTGAATGTTGATATTTGCAGTGTTGCCACCTCTGGAACTTCCACCCGCCAGTACCAAGACGAGGAGATGGAAGATGCGGTTACCTCCAACCCAGGTACAATTCTCATGATCTTGTTCTTGATTATTTGGTCAATTAAATTCTGGTGATTCACTTGGGGTCGACTGATTTATTTGCAGCCCCACTCAATGTTATCGAGCTTCCGGATGACGATGAAGACGTGGTACCGAGGCCCGGAAGGAGCAAGAAAGCAGTAGCTGGCAAGATATCTCAGTCGGAACTGGCGACAGAACCAACAGTCCAACAGCCCGAAGATGCAGGTAGAGCCTCTGTAACTTTTGTTGTCCCAGCGTCGAGTGAACGCCTCGCACCATCGACTGTACCAGTGTTTTCTTCAGCCATCCAACCTCATGCCTCGGAGCTCCAAGCTGCTGCATCTGGACCGTTTGTCCCCTTCTTCACCACCTATCATGTTCCAGAAAGCCAGTCGGAGGCCGCTACGGAGGCTATCCGTCAAGCTGGCGTAATGATGGAGCGGATGAAGGCGGTGCACGACAATAGCCAGGCTGCTTACGACGCCAGCGCGGCTCTTCGAGCCAATGTTCAGGTAAGTTGACTTCCGACTGAACTTGTTCTATTAGGATATGCTACCTGAATATTGTCCTTCATACAATCTCTTATTGTCTGCTTCGAATCTATACACCCACTGAGTGTTTTGTTGTCTTTAGTATTTGCGCTCTTCCACTCGGTCTGGTCGAGTGGGATCTGAACCAGTGGGGGCACGACAAGTGCACCCACTGGGTGTAGTCCCCGAGACCGCAGTCGACTGCTGGCAGTCGGCTGGGGTCTGAGCACTTCTTTCTCTTTCCTTTCTTCCACTCGGTCTGGGCAGAACATGCTGAGTGGGATCTGAACCAGTGGGGGCACGCCAAGTGCACCCACTAGGTGTACTCCCCAAGACCACGGTTGACTGCCAGCAGTCGGCCGGGGTCTGAGTACTTCTTCTTTTTTTTACTCGACCTGGGCGGACCGGCCGAGTGGAAACTGAACCAGTGGGGGCACGCCAAGTGCACCCACTGGGTGTAGTCCTCGAGACCGCATCGACTGCTGGCAGTCGGTTGGGGTCTGAGTAAACTTTGAAGTTTTATTCACTCGGAAGTAAATAATCTTTGATCTTGTCGATTGATATGTCTTTTACTCTTTGCAGAAATCTTGTACTCTCATTTCCAAGTTCACCGAATTTGAGGAGAAGCATAGGCAACTCAACCTTGACCTGGAGCTGGCCAACAAAATTTGAAGAAGGCTCAAGATGAAGTTGCCGGTATGGAAGGTAACTGCCTGTCGACTACTCATGTCGAGCATCCTTTAAATTATCCCTTCGATCTTTTGTTTGATCTAAATGCTTGTTTTGCAGAGAAAATGAGGTTGGCTCTAGAGAAGAAGGACTTGGACCTTGCAGTTGCGCAGAAGGAGGCTCAAGAGAAGACTACCCTTGCTGACAAGAAGCTGGCTTCAGTCGGAGTGCTGGAAGACGAAGTAAGCAAGCTGAAGTCTTCTCTCACTGAATCCAATCGAGAGGCAACTCATTTGAAGAAGGATAAGGTGGCTCTGAACGAGAAGCTGGAAGACATGGCTCGTAAGAGAAATGACTTAGAAGCTTATCTGGAAACCCTCGCCAAGAAGCTCTTTCTTATGCTCGAAGGTACCCTTAATCCGACTGCTTTACTGTTTGCAAGTTAGTCATGTCCAGTCGACTCATTAACTCCTTGACTGCAGAATTCTACCAAAACTTTGAGGAGGAGACTGGACGGATCGAGACGGGTTTGGACCCTATCCTTTCTCCAGTCGGCGACGAGGCTACCATGAATGTGCTTCGACTGGAATCCCGCATCGCCAGTATTACAAGTTATCTTGCTTGTCTGAAGGTGGCAGTTTCACGCATCGACTCATCGCTCTGGTCAAGGGCAACGCTTCAAAATGATCTCGAGTCTCTGATGGCTCGACTCAACGAGGTCCCCGGTCAGGTGCAAGAATGGAAGAAGTCCTCTGCCCGATGCGGTGCTGACGTGGCTCTGTCGCTGGTAAGAGTCCACTGCAAGGAAGCCCGTGAAGATAAGCTGGCGGCGATCAAGGTCGCCAAAACCAAAAGGCATGACTTCCAGTCCTTCATGGAGACTTTCATTGCTGCTGCCACTCGGATCACTGATGGAATTGACTTGGACGAATTCGTCGAACCTGCAAGCCCTCCTCCTGCCGAATGAACATACTTGAGATTTAAACTTGCCTTAAATTTGCCTCGGAATGCCGAGTGGTTTCTGTAACCGTTAAACTCCTTCGGGCCTAATGCCCGAGTACTTTTATCTTCATTTTGAAACTCTTGAGATTTTATCCGATCTTGGTTTATCTTCTGCATATGCTTGCGTTCGTCTTCGAGTAGAACTTGTTCTTCACTCGGAATATCCTTCGAGATGAAACTCTAAAGGAGATATCCCAGTCGACCAGCACCTTGCCGTCCTTGCGGATAAGGATGGAGCGCACATTGTATTTGTGGCGCAGCTCCGAGGAGAGGGTTGCGGTCGACCTGCACCTCGTCATCCTTGCGGATAGGGATGGAGCGGACATTGTACTTGTAGCGTGGCTCCGTGAGAGGATTGGACTCGACCTGCACCTCATCATCTTTGCGGATAGGGATGGAGCGGACATTATACTTGTAGCGCAGCTTTGTGAGAGGATTGCAGTTGACCTGCACCTCGTCATCCTTGTGGATAAGGGTGGTTTTTCGACTTAGGCGGGTACTAAGCTGCAGCTAAGTCCCCGAGTGTGAGGTTTGATCATCCCTCGGTAGGATTTTTGAAACTTAGGCGAGCACGGGGCTGCAGCTAAGACTCCGAGTGAGAGGCTTGCTCATCACTCGGTAGGATTTTTGAAACTTAGGTGAGCACGGGGCTGTAGCTAAGCCCCCGAGTGAGAGGCTTGCTCATCACTCGGTAGGATTTTTTCAACTTTGGCGAGTACTGTACTGCAGCTAAGCCTCCGAGTGAGAGGCTTGCTCATCACTCAGTAGGATTTTTGAAACTTAGGCAAGCACGGGGCTGCAGCTAAGCCTCCGAGTATGAGGTTTGCTCATCACTCGGTAGGATTTTTGAAACTTAGGCGAGTACTAGACTGCAGCTAAGCCCCCGAGTGTGAGGTTTGCTCATCACTCGGTAGGATTTTTGAAACTTAGGCGAGCACGGGGCTGCAGCTAAGCCTCCGAGTATGAGGTTTGCTCATCACTCGGTAGGATTTTTGAAACTTAGGCGAGTACTAGACTGCAGCTAAGCCCCCGAGTGTGAGGTTTGCTCATCACTCGGTAGGATTTTTGAAACTTAGGCGAGCACGGGGCTGTAGCTAAGCCTCCGAGTGTGAGGTTTGTTCATCACTCGGTAGGATTTATGAAACTTAGGCGAGCATGGGGCTACAGCTAAGACTCCGAGTGAGAGGCTTGCTCATCACTCGGTAGGATTTTTGAAACTTAGGCAAGCACGGGGCTGCAGCTAAGCCCCCGAGTGAGAGGCTTGCTCATCACTCGGTAGGATTTTTTCAACTTAGGCGAGTACTCGACTGCAGCTAAGCCTCCGAGTGAGAGGCTTGCTCGTCACTCAGTAGGATTTTTGAAACTTAGGCGAGCACGGGGCTGCAGCTAAGCCTCCAAGTGAGAGACTTGCTCATCACTCGGTAGGATTTTTTTCAACTTTGGTGAGTACTGCACTGCAGCTAAGCCTCCGAGTGAGAGGCTTGCTCATCACTCGGTAGGATTTTTGAAACTTAGGCGAGCACGGGGCTGCAGCTAAGCCCCCGAGTGAGAGGCTTGCTCATCACTCGGTAGGATTTTTTCAACTTAGGCGAGCATTGGACTGTAGCTAAGCCTCCGAGTGAGAGGCTTGCTCATCACTCGGTAGGATTTTTTCAACTTAGGTGAAACGGGTTCGCAGCTAAGCCCCCGAGTGAGAGGTTTGCTCATCACTCGGTAGGATTTTTGAAACTTAGAGAGCACGGGACTGCAGCTAAGCCTCCGAGTGTGAGGTTTGCTCATCACTCAGTAGGATTTTTTCAACTTAGGCGAAATGGGTTCACAGCTAAGCCCCCGAGTGAGAGGTTTGCTCATCACTCAGTAGGATTTTTTCAACATAGGCAAAACGGATTCGTAGCTGAGCCACCCAGTGGGTAATTTCAGAAACAGACGTAAACAATCAAAAATCTTTTTAGAAGACTATAAAACTCTTGTCTTTGATAAACAAAATACAAAGGTGTTCTTATTACATCTCAGCGGACTGAGTGTTTAAGTATAAAAGGGGCGGAGCAGCTCCGCATTCTAGGCGCGCAGCTCGTCTTTCTTTTGCTCGATGTCGTAAAGGTGGTACGCTCCATTGTGGAGCACTCTGGTGACCACGAAGGGGCCTTCCCAAGAGGGAGCAAGCTTGTGTGGTTTCTCCTGATCCACTCGGAGAACTAAGTCTCCCTCTTGAAATGCTCAACCCCTCACGTTTCTGGCATGGAATCAACGCAGGTCTTGCTGATAGATGGTTGATCGGATCAAGGCCATCTCTCTTTCTTCTTCAAGGAGGTCAACTGCATCCTGTCGTGCTTGTTCTGCTTCCTCCTTTGTGAAAAGCTCGACTCGGGGTGCATTGTGGAGCAAGTCACTCAGAAGTACAGCTTCGGCTCCATAAACCAAGAAAAACGGGGTTCTGCCAGTCGACCGATTGGGAGTTGTCCTCAATCCCCATAATACTGATGGAAGTTCATCGACCCAGGCTCCTGCTGCGTGTTTGAGGTCACGCATCAGTCAGGGTTTTAGTCCTTTGAGAATCAATCCATTTGCTCTTTCAGCCTACCCATTTGACTGGGGGTGGGCGACCGAGGCATAGTCGGCTCGAGTACCTTGTGAAGCACAAAAAGTCCTGAACTCATCAGAATGAAAGTTTGATCCGTTGTCAGTGATGATGCTGTGTGGAACACCATATCTGAATGTTATCTCTCTGATGAAGCTGACAACAGTACTGGCATCAAGGTTCTTGATAGGCTTGGCTTCAATCCACTTGGTGAACTTGTCGACTGCTACAAGCACATGAGTGAATCCACTCCTACCAGTCCTCAAATGTCCAACCATACCCAATCCCCAAACAACAAAAGGCCGGACAAGTGGAATGGTCTTCAGGGCTGACGCAGGCTTGTGAGACATGTTGGAGTAAAACTGACAACCTTCACATTTGTCGACTATTTCCTGTGCCATCTCATTTGCCCGAGGCCAGTAAAATCCCGCTCGGTATGCTTTGGCCACAATGGTCCGAGAGGACGCATGGTGACCACATGTCCCCGAGTGGATATCATTGAGGATCACTCGGCCTTGTTCAGGTGTTATGCATTTCTGGCAAACTCCAGTCACACTTTCTCTGAACAACTGTCCTCTTATCACAGTGAAGGCCTTAGATCGACGGACGATCTGTCGAGCCTCTTCTTCATCTTCTGGGAGTTACCTTCTAAGAATGTATGCGATATATGGTACTGTCCAATCGAGGTAATGACCAAAACTTCCATGATCAAGTCGACCATGGCTGGAATCTCGATTTCAGTCGGATAGGTGGCACTCTTAGGCTGTGAGGGCTCTTCAGTGAAGGGATCTTCTTGAACTGAAGGTGTATGAATATGCTCCAGGAACACATTACTAGGAATGGCTTCTCTCTTGGAGCCTATCTTTGCCAGATCATCGGCTGCTTGATTTTTCAGTCGAGGGATGTGATGGAGCTCTAACCCCTCAAACCTCCTTTCTAACTTTCTTACTACATTGCAATAACCAGTCATGGCTGGGCTTCTGACGTCCCATTCCTTCATCACCTGATTGACCACTAAATCCGAGTCGCCATAGACCATGAGGTGACGGACGCCGAGTGAAATGGCCATACGCAACCCATACAGAAGTGCCTCGTATTCAGCCTCATTGTTGGAGGAGTCAAAGTGAATCTGGAGAACATAAATGAGTTTGTCACCACGGGGGGAGACCAACACCACTCCAGCACCAGAACCATTCAGCATCTTGGACCCATTGAAGAACATGGTCCAATGCTTTGAGTGAATTTGGGCCGGAAGTTGCTGTTCGATCCACTCGGCAAGGAAATCAGCTATTGCTTGGGACTTAATAGCCTTCTTTGCTTCAAACTTGATATCCAGGGGAAGGAGTTCAATCGCCCACTTCGCCACTCGGCCAGTTGCATCTCTGTTGTTCAAAATCTCCGATAATGGAGCGTCGCTGACGATTGTAACGGAATGATCAGAGAAATGGTGTGCAACCTTCTTTGCGGTCATGTAAATTCCATAAACAAGCTTCTAATAATGGGGATATCTTTGCTTTGATGGATTCAGAACTTCGGAAACATAATATACTGGGCACTGAACTTTATAAGTTTTTCCTTCTTCTTCCCACTCGACCATGAGTACTGTACTGACAACTTGTCCAGTGGCTGCAATGTAAAGCAGTAAAGGCTCTTTGCTGATTGGTGCAGCAAGCACCGGCTGGGTGGAAAGGGCTTTGAGCTCTACAAATGCTGCATCAGCTTCGGGAGTCCACTCGAAATTATCAGACTTCTTCATCAGTCGGTAAAGAGGCAGTGCCTTTTCACCGAGACGAGAAATGAATCGACTCAAGGCGGCCAAACAACCAGTAAGCTTTTGGACATCATGCACACGCACAGGGCGTTTCATCCGAAGAATGACACCAACTTTCTGTGGGTTAGCGTCGATCCCTCATTCAGAAACGAGGAAACCGAGTAACTTTCCACCAGGAACTCTGAATGTGCACTTTGATGGATTAAGCTTGATATCATACCTTCTGAGGTTGGCAAAGGTTTCGGCAAGGTCAGCCATCAGGTCGGAACCTTTACGTGACTTGACTACAATGTCATCCATGTATGCTTCCACATTCCGACTGATTTGAGTGGGTAGACACTTCTGAATCATCCTCATGAATGTGGCTCCAGCGTTCTTCAGGCCGAATGGCATAGTGACATAATAGAAACATCCGAATGGAGTGATGAAAGCCGTTTTTATCTCATCGGGTCCATACAGTCGAATCTGATGGTACCCGGAATAGGCGTCCAAGAAGGACAAATGCTCACACCCCGCAGTTGAGTCGACAATTTGGTCGATGCGGGGAAGAGGAAAATGATCTTTCGGGCAGGCCTGATTGATATGCTTGAAGTCAATGCACACGCGAAGTGAATCATCCTTCTTAGGGACCATGACAACATTGGCGAGCCACTCGGAGTGGTAAATCTCTCGGATGAACTCAGCTGCCAGGAGCCGAGCCACTTCCTCACCAATTGATTTTCTCTTCTGGACGGTGGACCATCAGAGATGTTCCTTGGCTAGTTTTACTTTCAGGTCGACTCGCAAACGATGCTCAGCCAGTCCCCTGGGTACACCCAGCATGTCAGAAGGTTTCCATGCAAAGATGTCCTAGTTCTCACGGAGGAACTGGATGAGCGCTTCTTCCTATTTGATGTCGAGTGTTGATGAGATATGGGTCGGAGCAACATTGGGATCGGTCGGGTGAACATGAATTGGCTTCATTTCCCATGACGACTGAAATGCGGATTCTGTGGCAGGCTTCTTGGCTCACAGCAAATCACTCGGATCTGCATTTTTCTAATACTCTTGCAGTTCCACTACTGCCATTTGTGCATCGGCAATTTTTGAGCCCTTCTGGAAGCACTCTTCTGCCTTCTGCCAATTTCCAGTGACAGTGATTGCTCCTCTGGGGCCAGACATCTTCAATTTGAGATACATGTAACATGGTCGAGCTATAAAACGTGCATAAGCGGGTCTCTCCAGAATGGCATGGTAAGCACTCTTGAAATCCACTACCTCAAACATCAACTTTTCCTTGCAGTAATTCTTGGAATCACCGAAAACCACATCAAGTGCGATCTGGCCGAGTGACTGAGCCTTCTTGTTGGGTATAACACTGTGGAAACTCATGTTTCTTTCACTAAGCTTGGACATAGGAATGCCCATTCCCTTCAAGGTTTCAGCATAAAGGACAGGCCACTGCCACCATCCATCAGCACTTTAGTCAGTCGAGTGCCTTTAACTACTAGGTCGACCACCAGTGCTTGCCTCCCAAGGGTGGCTATATGCGTTGGGTGGTCCGATTGGTCAAACATGATGGCAGTCTGGGACCACTTCAAATAACTGGGTGTTGCCGGAGCAACCATGTTCACCTCCCTATTAATAACCTTCAATCGACTTTTGCTTTCAACATCAGCAAAAATCATCAGCGTGGAATTGACATTGGGAAAACCATCATCATCTTCTTCTCTATCTTCTCCTCTGTCCGACTCCTTTTCCTTCTCTTTGGGTTGTTTCTCTCGGAACTGCTGGATCAGGAGACGACACTGTCGAGTGGTGTGTTTAGGGTAAATGAGATTCCCCTCTTCATCTTTTTTGGTATGAATATGGCAGGGTAAATCCAACACATCATTCCCATCTTGATCTTTAACCTTCTTGGGAGTCCAGGGCCCTTTGGGTTTTCCCTTGAATTTCCCTTGAGCAGCTGGTTCGGCCTTACGCTTCTGTTTCCGACTGGAATTCCCTCCTCCGGTTTCTTGGGCGACTGTTTTATGTTTGCCACTCTGGAGTCGGTCTTCCTCTTCACCATTGGCATATTTGGTGGCAATCTCCATCATCCAAGTCAGAGTCATATCTCCTGTCCGAACAAATTTCAGATTCAACTCCCGATACTTGACGCCTTCCTTGAAGGCACAAATTGCTTGGTGATCTGACACATTCTCCACTGTATGGTGTAACGTGATCCATCTCTGAATATAATCCCTCAAGGTTTCATTCGGTTTCTGAACACAACACTGCAATTCTGTCAACCCCGCCGGCCTTTTGCAAGTGCCTTCAAAGGATCTAACAAATACTCGAGAAAGTTCCTCCCAACTATATATGATGCCAGGAGCCAACTGATTCAACCACGCTCTGGCAGAGCCCTCCAACATCAAGGGGGGGTGTTTCATGGCCACATCATCATTGCCACCACCAATCTGCACAGCCACTCGGTAATCCTCAAGCCGAGTGTCTGGCTTGGACTCGCCGGTGAACTTGCTGACTCCAGTCGCCAACCTGAAGTTGGGAGGAATCACTGCTACTCTGATGGCTCTGCTGAAACACTCGGGTCCTGAAACGTGTACCCTGCTTCCAGTCGGATGATCTCTATCGTGGCCTTCTCTGTGAGCTCTGTTTCTATCAACCAGACCTTGAACGAGGATAGGCCTTGCATCAAAGCCTGGCTCTCTAGGGTCGACTAGAATTCTTCATTCGCCGCTGTGGGGGTGCCTGTCATCTTGCCGCCGAGGCACGTATGACCCACTCCTTGGAGGAGGCATGGGCACTCGACGACGGTCATCGTGGTCGAGTCGATGATCATACTGCTCATGGTTCCTGTACTGATATTGCTGGTACCCACGTACCTCACGCCGCGGAGGCAATCTCGGGCTATGGGTAGATTGGACAGTATCCGCCACCACAGACCTGCTATGAATCCTATTCCGCGATTGAGATACTGTTGTATTCTGCTCCCCCGCTACCCGGAGTAAAGCCCGGATCTGCATCAAACCTCGGCCAGCTTCTGACTGGGAAGGTTGAATTAACTCTGCTATTTCAGCTGTAGCTATAAGATTCTGGGTCGGGGTTCGGTATACCTGAGTCAAAGGTGGAAAAAGTTGTCGTCGACTGGACTCGGGAATCCGCTGCTGAGCACGCTCGTCGAGTGCGCGCTGGAGGTTTTCCAGTCGAGTGCGCTCATCCAAGTTGGCCAGGCGCGCCTCCTCCAAGGCCTAGGCCTCAGGGGTTTCTCCAACGATAGGAGTGTGAAGTGCATCCATATTACGGCGACGAAGATCTTCCCTCCGCTGTGAATAGAGGGGTTCGGGGCGGTACTCCTCGTGAACACGCGACGGATCACCGCCGCCATCGCCACCGCCTTCACGGGTGAAGCCAGGAGGATTGTGTGGTCCACTGACCATCAAGACTTCCGCCACGGGGTCGCTGCTTTCGCATTCGGACGCAGTCTCAACGGAACCAGTCGATAGATCGAACAGGCCGTAGAGAGTTTCATCGGGCTCGATCGCCGCGATTTGGGGGGTGGCCGATTGGCGGGCCACCGCGTGCCTCACCCACCGCTGAAGCTCTGACCGACCGGATCGCTGGCGCCGGCGAACAACGGAAAGGGAGGTTGCCGTAGGAGCCGACTGATACGGAGTCGACGGTTGCCGAAGAAGGATGCCGCGAACACATGTGCGGAAGTGCGTCACCCCGCGGATGGGGAGTGCCTGGACATCGAGCGGAGCCTCGTGGAGCCAAGCGGAGTCGTCGGCGATGAAGACGAGCGCGCCGAGACAGATCTCGCGGCCTTCAGCCAATCGTCCGCCGGAAACCATGATGATGGGAATCGGAAGAATCGCAACTTCTCCAATAAACTGCTAAGACACCTGCCCCAAGGTGGGCCCCAACTGTCGTGGTTCTAAGACTGACAGTAGAATGGGGGTAAGTATGAGGAGGCAAGATCCTAGCTATGGAGTAGTTGTACCCACGAGTTTTACGAGTTCAGGGCCTTCTCGGAAGAAGTAACAGCCCTACGTCTCGGTGCCCTGAGGCAGCTGACTGGATTATGTGTGTGTGAGTTTACAAAAGATGTGAACCCTTGTACCTGTGGAGGGGGTGGCATATATAGAGTGCGCCAGGACCCCAGCCAGCCCACGTTACAAAGGGTTTAAGGTACATTAAAGGGGAGACATTACTGGTAACACTAGTAAATAAAGAGGCATAATGACCATTAAAGCTATGAGGTGATGTCCGACCGTTGCAGTTCGGAGCGACCTGAGACCTTCTGGTGGTTGAGTGACAGTCTCCGCGGTCGAGTGACTTCAAGTCTTCTGAGTGGAAGTCCTCATGGTCGAGTGGATGATGACTCCTCTTCGAATGCTTCTGGTTTGAGGGTGACGCCCTAGGGGAGGGTGTCTAGGTCAGGCCTATGACCCTACCCTAGGTACATATCTTCATCAAGGCTGATTTCAGTTGACATAGCACCAGCCGTACCACAGAAAAATCCCACTCCAGCAAAAAGTACAGCAAGTCCACCGGCCGAAGACCTATCCCAACTATAGAGACGACCAATTCCTACAGATTGGAACCCCATTCCAGTTATTCCCAGTTTTCAAGACAATGCTTTCAATGTTGTTAGGGACTACATGCATATATTCCCATCATGGGAAGATTATAGTGAAGACAAACATCATTTTCACATCTTCCTCTCCCACTTACATGTAAGTGCTATTATTCATGGTGATTATTTTCTTGTTTTCTGCTGATTGAACACATCAATGATTTACATTACATTGTTGTAAGTAGGCGAGGGTCAATCTGGATAGTCATGACGAGCAAAGCTTGCTTGCGCTTTTCAAGGAAGCATTGCAGCAGTATCGGTGTTACCTAAGGAAATCACACTTTGATGGCAAGTCTATAAATGAATTTCCGGTGAAGTCTCCTGTGCTAAATTTAGAAGACATTGAATGGAAAAACCTTGTTATGCACTGGTCTCGTTCCCAGGATGAGGTACTATCTATGATATCACATGACAATTTTAACTTCTACTTTTCGCATGTGCCTTACGGATCTTTTTTGCAGGAAATCAGCTTGAAGAAGAATTCCGGTTTGAAAAGAATGACAGGATATCGCAAATATGTTGCTGTAACACCCTCGATGCGACTATATCTCCCACGTGTCGAGGCATGACTTAGAGGCATAATTGCATTGAAGGCATATGTCGCTAGTTAGGCAATCTTCACAACATCCCATGTAATATATATAATAAAGGGGAGATAACAATAGTTGGCTTACACTCGCCACGTCAATCAAGTACATAAATAACATTACATCATCCAAACACTCATGGCCCGACTACGTCGCCAAAATAAAAAATAACCCAACATGCGACACGGTCCCAATCACCCCCAACTGGGCACCACTACTGATCATCGGGAAAGGAAACATAGTAACGTTGAGAGTCTTCGTCGAACTCCCACTTGAGCTCATACGCGTCTGCTGGAGCGGAATCATCAGGCCCTGCATCTGGTGTAATAGTAATCTGTGAGTCACAGGGACTCAGCAATCTCGCACCCTCGCGATCAATACTATTTAAGCTCGTAGGTAAGGCAAGGTAAATATGTGTGGAGCTGCAGCAAGCGACTAGCATATATGGTGGCTAACTTATTCGCAAAAGCGAGCGAGAAGAGGAGGCAAAGCGCGAGCGAGAAACTAGAGAGCAACCTGCACAAACATTACTCCAACACCGTGTCCACTTCCCGGACTCCGCCGAGAAGAGGCCATCACGGTAACACACTCAGTTGATTCATTTTAAATAATTAAGGTTCAAGTTATCTACAACCGGACATTAACAAATTCCCATCTGCCCATAACCGCGGGCACGGCTTTCGAAAGTTCAATCCCTGCAGGGGAGTCCCAACTTAGCCCATGACAAGCTCTCACGGTCAACGAAGGAATAGACCTCCTCCCAAGACGTTCCGATCAGACTCGGTATCTCGGTTACTCAAGACACTTCGACAGGTTAAAACAAGACCAGCAACACCGCCCGAATGTGCCGACAAATCACGATAGGAGCTGCACATATCTCTTTCTCAGGGCACACTCAGATTGTCCTAGGTACGGGTAGGCCAGCCCAGAGTTGCCCCTGGTGGCCACCGGTAGCTGACAGGTGGACCAACACTCAGAGGAGCACGGGCCCGGGGGGGTTAAAATAAGATGACCCTTGAGTCTGCAGAACCCAAGGGAAAGAAAAGGCTAGGTGGCGAATGGTAAAACCAACGTTGGGCATTGCTGGAAAAGCTTTAATCAAGGCGAAATATCAAGGGGTTCCCATTATAACCCAACCGCGTAAGGAACGCAAAATCCGGGAACATAACACCGATATGACGGAAACTAGGGCGGCAAGAGTGGAACAAAACACTAGGCGAGAGGCCGAGCCTTCCACCCTTTACCAAGTATATAGATGCATTAAGATAACATAGCAATATAATGATATCCCAACAAGTAAATAAATGTTCCAACGAGGAACGGCCTCCAATCTTCACCTGCAACCAGCAACGCTATAAGAGGGGCTGAGCAAAGCGGTAACATAGCCAATCAACGGTTTGCTAGGACAATGGTGGGTTAGAGGTTTGACATGGCAATTTGGGAGGCTTGCAAGCAAGTGGTAGGCATCGTAGCAATGTCATAGCCAAGAGCGAGCAAACTAGCATAGCAAAGATAGTAGTGATTTCGAGGGTATGATCATCTTGCCTGCACAGTTGTCAGAGTTGATTGGATCCTCGAAAGCAAACTCAACGGGCTCCTCGTTAGCGAACTCGTCTCCCGGCTCTACCCAAACAATACAAACAAGCAACAAGGATACAATCAACCACGTGCAAGAACAAGCAATATGATGAAATGATGATATGCTATGCGAGATGCGATGCGGGATGCAGAATGCAAGATATGACAGGAAATGCATGAACCTGGCCTCAACTTGGAAATCCAAGTGTGCCACTGGAAAGATGAGATGAAATCGCTTGAAAACGATATAAAGAACGCCGGAATCGGAGTTACGGTTTGGAAATGGCAAGCGATTCAAAAATGACACCGGTCTGCGATTTACAACAAGTAGGCCTCTAAATGCAATGAAATGAACATGCTACAGCACCCAAACATGACAACAAAATACATGGAAGGGATGCACACAAGATGCTTAACAAAACTATAGCACTAAGCTACGGCCAAATCATCCATTAACAGGTTCAAACAAGCATGGAAAAAATGCAAATGGCAAACAGATCTCAGACTTAGTGAAATTAACACTTGTCTGGAATTTCAGATCAGGTAGCCCTCTTCGGAGCAACAAAACTACATGCTACAGGATCTGAACATGGCAAAGTAAAGCATGGAATGGAGCTACTAAAAGAGCTTAAAAGTCCCTTAGTGACCTTGAGCCAAAAGGGATCAGAAAATACAATTGCAAGCATGTGAACATAGCAAAAACATAATCAGTCTCAGACTTAGTGAAAAACTGGCACATGCTGAAATATAACTCAAGTAGGCATGTTTACGAGTTCGATGCACTCACTAAGGTGCAAGTCATGGCAAGGCAAGCATACACCCATCAAGAAGGCACAAAATGTAAGCTAGACATGGCAAGAACAATAGCATAGCATGCACGGATCAGCTACAACATCACCGGCAAAATTGCAAACAAGTTGACAATCTGCCCAGATTCACAAAGTAGCAAAAGTAGAGCTCGATCGACTCAAGCTAGGGTGCTCCATAATTGCAAACAAAGACATGGATAGATAGAGCACTACAATATTAACAAAACTACTTTACTGATCATCCTCAAAAGAGGCACGGATCACTAGGAAACAACATGAACATATGGCAACGTGAGATAAACAGCTCCAGGACTTAGTGAAATCACTAAGTCCCTGAAAACAGAATTAGCAAGTGCACCACTTTGCAAGCTTACACAAGTCACCACACACATCCTAAAAATACATGGGGTGCACCTCTGGAAAGATGACAAAACCCTTAACAAAACACATGTAGAACTCACGGGCATATCATGCACACAATAATCATGGCAAAAATGACAAAAGTGCTAAACGGAGTAGCAGATCTGACAATTAACTCAAGTAGCCCTCTTCTAACAGCATTTCGGGCACCAAGATGAACTCAAATGAAAATGATGCAATGGAATGAAATGATGTACTCTCTGAGATGAACATTTTGATATGCTATATGCAGGAATCGGAGCTACGGATGCAAAGTTACGGGGCCCCGAACAGAGGCACTTGGATCTACAATTTCGGGAGTTAGCAAAAAAAACACCTCCTAGGGTTTACTGTAGCCGTCTCGGATCTGGATCAGGGCGCGCCTCCCGAGGTGGATTCGAGCTCGCCGGCGGGCTGGTCGGCGACGATGGGCGGTGGGGGCCGGAGTTAGAGGGAGGAAGGGGCCGGGGCGGCGCCGGCTTGCGGGGCGGCGAAGGAAGCTCGCCGGCCTCGGGCGAGCACGCGGCGGGGCGGAGGAGCTCCAGGCAGCCGGCGTTGGCTGCGGTGGCGCCGGACGGATCGCGACGGCGGCGGGGCACCGAAGGCGGCCAGGGCGCGGGCGGCTCGGCGGAGGAGGGACGCGGGCGCGCGGGCACCGCTGCGGGCCGGGAAGGGCCGGCGATGGGCCTCGCGGGCCCTGGCGGCGCGGTGAACTGGGGACCGGACGGAGGCGAATGAGGCGGCGACACGTGGCTGTGGCGGGGAGCAGCGGACACGTCCGGCCGGACGGAAATTCGTCCGCCGGCGCGTGGAGACGAAGGGGACTAGGGTTTCGAGAGGGGATCCGTGAATTTTTCGAGGGGGGTTCTTTAAATAGGCGTAGAGGGAGCTAGGAGAGTCCAAATGAGGTGCGGTTTTCGTCCACGCGATCATGATCGAATGCTCTAGATGATGGAGCAGAGTTTGGTGGGTTTTGGGCCAAATTGGAGGGGTGTTGGGCTGCAACACACACGAGGCCTTTTCGGTCCCTCGGTTAACCGTTGGAGTACCAAACGAAGTCCAAATGGTACGAAACTTGACAGGCGGTCTACCGGTAGTAAACCAAGGCCGCTTGGCAAGTCTCGGTCCAATCCAGAAATGTTTAATCCCCACACACGAAAGAAAGCTAGAAATGACCACCGGAGGAGAACGAAGCGCCGGAATGCAAAACGGACAACGGGGAAAATGCTCGAATGCATGAGACGAACACGTATGCAAATGCAATGCACATGATGACATGATATGAGATGCATGACAATGACAACAACACACGGAGACAAAAACCCGAACCCGAGGAAATAAAATAACTTAACACTGGAAACGGCAAGAGTTGGAGTACAAATAGGGAAAGTTACATCCGGGGTGTTACAACACTCCACCACTATGAAAGGATCTCGTCCCGAGATCTAGGACTGAAAGAACGCCGGGTACTCAGAACGGAGGTGATCCTCGCGTTCCCAGGTAGCTTCACGGTCGGAATGGTGTGACCACTTGACTTTGAGAAATTTGATTGACTTGTTGCGAGTCTTGTGTTCAGTCTCTTCAAGAATAGCAACTGGGTGCTCACGATAAGAGAGATCTTCTTGGAGCTCAATGTCCTCGAAGTTGACGGTGCGGTCAGGAGTCTTGAAGCACTTTCGAAGCTGAGAGACATGGAACACGTCATGAACATTTGCAAAGTTTGAAGGAAGCTCGAGTTGATAGGCGAGGTCGCCTCTCTTGCTGACAATCTTGAAAGGTCCCACGTATCTGGGGGCAAGCTTCCCTTTGATACCGAAGCGACGAGTACCTTTCATAGGAGAGACGCGGAGGTAAACATGATCTCCGATGTCGAAAGCCAAATCACGATGCTTACTATCATAGTAGCTTTTCTGACGGGATTGGGCTGCTTTGAGGTTATCTCGAATGACTTTGCACATTTCTTCTGCCTCTGTGATTAAGTCATTACCCAAAAGCTGACGTTCACCGGTTTCAGACCAGTTGAGAGGGGTACGGCACTTCCTGCCATACAGAATTTCAAAAGGGGCCTTGCCCGAACTTGCTTGAAAACTGTTGTTGTAGGAGAATTCAGCATAAGGAAGACAATCCTCCCACTTCATGCCGAAGGAGATTACACAAGCCATGAGCATATCTTCAAGAATCTGGTTGACACGCTCGACTTGACCGCTTGTTTGAGGATGGAAAGCTGTGCTGAAGCAGATGTTCGTGCCCATGGCCTTCTGAAAAGAATCCCAAAACTTCGAGGTAAAGATGCTGCCACGGTCTGAAGAGATCACTTGTGGAATACCGTGCAGAGAGACAATACGAGAGGTATAGAGTTCCACCAATTGAGCTGCAGTGATCGACTCTTTGATAGGCAGAAAATGAGCCACTTTGGTGAGTTTGTCGAGACCATGAATATAGCATCATTGCCACGCTTGGACTTTGGAAACCCAGTCACGAAGTCCATTTCAATGTGGTCAAACTTCCATTCTGGAATGGCAAGAGGTTGGAGGAGACCTGTTGGCCTTTGGTGTTCTACCTTCACTCTTCTGCAGACATCACATTCATTCACGAATTGAGCGATCTCGCGCTTCATTCGAGTCCACCAATAAGCTTGCTTAAGGTCCTGATACATCTTCGTGCTCCCAGGGTGGATGGAGAGGAGAGAATTGTGAGCCTCGTTCAAGATCACTTTATGGAGGTCACCTTTGGGTACAACAATATGATCCTCGAAGAACATAGTGTCCTTGTCATCAAGGCGGTAGCACTTATACTTGGACTGACTCTTGGCAATCCCAATCTTGACCTTTTTCACCATAGCATCAAGAAGCTGGGCTTAGCGAATCTGGTCTTCTAAGGTAGGAGAGACTTGAAGGTTGACGAGGAAACCTTGAGGAACAACTTGCAGATTAAGTTTGCGGAAGGCTTCACAAAGCTCGGGTTGATAAGGCTTAAGAATCAGACTGATACAGTATGCTTTCCTGCTCAAAGTGTCAGCAATCACATTGGCCTTGCCTGGAGTATACTCGATACTCGGATTATACTCTTGAATCATTTCGACCCATCGAGTTTGCCTGAGGTTGAGATTAGGCTGAGTGAATATGTACTTGAGACTCTTGTGATCAGTGAAAATGTCCACTTTTCTTCCCAATAGAAGATGTCTCCAAGTCAAAAGAGCATGCACAACTGCCGCCAACTCGAGATCATGAGTGGGGTAGTTCTTCTCATTAGGCTTCAACTGGCGAGATGTATAAGCAACAACTTTCTTATCTTGCATCAACACTGCACCAAGACCTTGGAGAGAGGCATCACAAAAGACCTCGTACGGCTTGGATTCATCAGGCGGAGTCAGAACTAGAGCAGTGATCAATTTCTCTTTCAAAGTGTTGAAAGCAATATCACACTCCGGAGACCAAACGTACTTGACGTGCTTCTGGAGAAGATTTGAGAGAGGCTTCGTGATCTTAGAAAAGTTTTCAACGAATCTTCGGCAATAGCTTGCGAGACCGAGAAAACTGCGGAGTTGCTTCACGTTCTGAGGAGGTTCCCAATTCACACTTGCAGACACCTTCTCAGGATTCATGGCAATGCCCTTGGCAGAGATGATATGACCAAGATAAAGAACCTCATCGAGCCAAAATTCACACTTGGAGAACTTGGCGTAGAACTTGTGTTCTATGAGCTTATCAAGAACCAAACGCAAGTGCTTGGCATGATCTTCCTTGTTCTTGGAGAAAACCAGAATGTCATCGAGATAGACCAAAATGAAGTCATTGGTGTAGGCGTTGAAGATGAAGTTCATCATGCGAGAGAACGTCAGAGGAGCGTTGACGAGGCCAAAAGACATGACAATGTATTCATATGAACCAAAGCTTGTTCTGAATGCAGTCTTGGGAATATCTTCTTCACAAATGCGAATCTGGTGATAACCCATACGGAGATCAAGCTTGGAGAATACTTGGGCACCTTTTAGTTGTTCGAACAGCTCATTGATGTTGGGAAGTGGGTATTTGTTCTTGATGGTCTTCTTGTTCACTGGACGGTAATCAACACAAAGTAGGTCCGTTCCATCCTTATTCTTCACAAAAAGAACACCACAACCCCACGGAGAAGAACTAGGCCGGATAAGACCCATTTTCTCTTGAATATCGAGTTGCTTCTTCAGCTCCTTCAACTCTTCAGGTCCGAGCTGGTAAGGACGTTTGCACACAGGCTCCGTGCCAGGCTCAAGATCAATAACGAATTCAACTGGCCGGTGCGGAGGCATTCCTGGGAGCTCTTCTGGAAAGACGTCTTGGTATTC
Source organism: Triticum urartu (assembly GCF_056163025.1). NCBI lineage: Eukaryota > Viridiplantae > Streptophyta > Magnoliopsida > Poales > Poaceae > Triticum > Triticum urartu. The sequence goes on from NC_141873.1 coordinate 372,217,693, forward strand.
ACAAATGACTGGAATTTGAGAGATGGCATCCAATTCTCCCTTCTCATTGAGAGAAAAGAGATGAATGGTATCATCACGAGCGGCAAAGACAATTACATCCTCAGACGAATGAGTCAATTGAATCTGCCTGGCAGCACAATCAAGATGTGCCTTGTGCTTAGAAAGCCAATCCATCCCGAGAATAAGATCAATATCCGAGTCACCGAGAACCGTAGGAGAAGCCAAGAACTTGTAGTCACCCAAAGTGATAGAAACATCTGGAATGATGGAGTTAGCCTGCATGCGCTTACCGGGAGAGACAACTGCTAAAGGACTAGGCAAAACTTGCGAAACCAATTCATGCCTATTTGTAAACGGTCTCGAGATGAAGCAATGCGATGCACCAGTGTCAAAAAGAACTTTAGCTGGAATATCGTTAACAGGAAGGTTACCCATGATCACATCTGACGAGTCCTCTGCCTGAGCTGCATTCATCAAATTGACCTTGGCATGCTTGGGGTTATGCTTGACCACAACTGTACTTGCCGATCTGACAGGAGGAGGAGGAGGAAGACGCCTCTGACTTGTTGGCATAGTGACCCTTCTGTTGGCACTTGTTGCACGTGACCTCTGAAAGCGGACGATGATACGGAGCACTCGATCTTGGAGCTTGAGACGAAGTCTTGTTCTGAAAGCCGGGGTTGGGTGGGTGGGAAGAACCACTGCCACCTTTGCTCTTCTGCTGATACGGCTGACGAAATGGAGGAGGAGGAAGCCAATACTTCTGCTGCTTGGCCACTTGAGTAGAGGAAGAAGGAGGAACATCTCTGACTTGCTTCTTGGAAGCATCACACCTCAACTGAGCAGCCTCTTGCTTCAGCGCCACGTTGTAGAACTCATCATATCTCAAGGGCTCGAAGAGAACAAGAGCTAGGTGGATTTCTTCTCTGAGACCACCCCTGAACTGATATATCATGCTCTTCTCATCAGGGACGTCCTGCTTGGCAAAGCGGGCGAGCTTCTGGAACAACTTGTTGTACTCATAGACAGACAAAGAGCCTTGCTTCAGATTGTGGAATTCCTCACGCTTGCTTTCAACCACGCTTTGGGGAATATGATGAGCTCGGAAATCTCGACGGAAATCATCCCAAGTGATAACACGTCCACCTCTGGAGTCCTTGTACTACTGGAACCATTCTGCAGCTTGATCTTTGAGTTGGAAGGAAGCGAACTTAACAAAGTCCTCAGGCCTGACGTTACTGCACTCGAAATGCTTGCACAGATCCACAAGCCAATCGTCAGCATCGGTTGCCTCAACACAATTGCTAAAAGTCTTTGGCCCGTTAGCAAGGAACTGGTTGAGTGTAGCAAAGTGATTCTGATTACTGCCTTGATTCCCTTGGTTGCACTCTTGAAGAATTTGCATGATCAGCTGTGTGTTTGCATTGGTTGCGGCCATCACAGCTTGCCATGCCTCTGGAGGAGGTGGGGGTGGTGGTGGATCAGGATTCGGAGTCGTGCGCGTTGGAGGAGCCATCCTGAAGAGGTTGACCACCATTAGCACATTGACAGATAAATATTGAAGCTGAATCCAACGGAATGAAAATTGCAACATATAGTCTTCACATCTGAACAAAATGAACGAATGCATTCCTCTTGAAATGGTCACATATCCATAAATTGAGAAGCCACGTAGGATTAAGGTAGAGAAATAAATCAACAAGGTATGGATCAAGAACGAATAACCGGTAAGAAATCCCAATCTCAAACCAATATCCGTGGAAGAAGAACTAGAGCTACTAGAATTCCCATCTATGAAACTCCCGAACCTTTCCGGTTATGCAATCAGGTGTTGGGGATACAGGGGAAGCATAATATCTCACCCAAACTAGCAAATCCTACATCCAGCTGTATCCATCCTTCAACACATAACCAAGAAACCTTCAGAAACCATCTACCTCAACCTTCGAAAAGCATCCGTTATGCAAGTTATGGCGATACTCTCGAACTCCCGCCCCAGTACTGGGTGGCGTCGAGGTTATCTCACCAACGAACTGCATAAAAGAGATTTTCGATGTCGGCGTACTAGACTCAGGTATTCCAGAACTGCAACGATAAAATTATGATGACAACACCTCAGAGCTCAACTAACCGGGACACTTCCACTAAACCCCTCACAGGAGGCACCAAGACAATGTTCTCATCATAAAACCATCGGAATGATTCCAAGATACCCGCGTGATCCTAAATTTTTTTAGTGAAATTTGAGAAGAGAAGAGTCAAAACTCTACGCCAGGATGCCTTACCAGAGCGATGAGGAGACTGGGAAGTAAAAAGAATTCCTAAACTCTCCGATATATAATTCCTAAAGACTCAAAACATTTTTCTAGACACAACTCGGCTGCTAAAACGATCAAGCAATGGGGCTCCTAAGGTCGGGGAAGGCTCTGATACCAACTTGTAACACCCTCGATGCGACTATATCTCTCACGTGTCGAGGCACGACTTAGAGGCATAATCGCATTGAAGGCATATGTCGCAAGTTAGGCAATCTTCACAACATCCCATGTAATATAAATAATAAAGGGGAGATAACAATAGTTGGCTTACACTCGCCACGTCAATCAAGTACATAAATAACATTACATCATCCAAACACTCATGGCCCGACTACGGCGCCAAAATAAAAGATAACCCAACATGTGACACGGTCCCAATCACCCCCAACTGGGCACCACTACTGATCATCGGGAAAGGAAACATAGTAACGTTGAGAGTCTTCGTCGAACTCCCACTTGAGCTCATACGCGTCTGCTGGAGAGGAATCGTCAGGCCCTGCATCTGGTGTAATAGTAATCTGTGAGTCACAGGGACTCAGCAATCTCGCACCCTCGCGATCAAGACTATTTAAGCTCGTAGGTAAGGCAAGGTAAATATGTGTGGAGCTGCAGCAAGCGACTAGCATATATGGTGGCTAACTTATTCGCAAAAGCGAGCGAGAAGAGGAGGCAAAGCGCGAGCGAGAAACTAGAGAGCAACCTGCGCAAACATTACTCCAACACCGTGTCCACTTCCCGGACTCCGCCGAGAAGAGGCCATCACGGTAACACACTCAGCTGATTCATTTTAAATAATTAAGGTTCAAGTTATCTACAACCGGACATTAACAAATTCCCATCTGCCCATAACCGCGGGCACGGCTTTCGAAAGTTCAATCCCTGCAGGGGAGTCCCAACTTAGCCCATGACAAGCTCTCACGGTCAACGAAGGAATAGACCTCCTCCCAAGACGTTCCGATCAGACTCGGTATCTCGGTTACTCAAGACACTTCGACAGGTTAAAACAAGACCAGCAACACCGCCCGAATGTGCCGACAAATCACGATAGGAGCTGCACATATCTCTTTCTCAGGGCACACTCAGATTGTCCTAGGTACGGGTAGGCCAGCCCAGAGTTGCCCCTGGTGGCCACCGGTAGCTGACAGGTGGACCAACACTCAGAGGAGCACGGGCCCGGGGGGGTTAAAATAAGATGACCCTTGAGTCTGCAGAACCCAAGGGAAAGAAAAGGCTAGGTGGCGAATGGTAAAACCAATGTTGGGCATTTCTGGAAAAGCTTTAATCAAGGCGAAATATCAAGGGGTTCCCATTATAACCCAACCGCGTAAGGAACGCAAAATCCGGGAACATAACACCGATATGACGGAAAGTAGGGCGGCAAGAGTGGAACAAAACACTAGGCGAGAGGCCGAGCCTTCCACCCTTTACCAAGTATATAGATGCATTAAGATAACATAGCAATATAATGATATCCCAACAAGTAAATAAATGTTCCAACGAGGAACGGCCTCCAATCTTCACCTGCAACCAGCAACGCTATAAGAGGGGCTGAGCAAAGCGGTAACATAGCCAATCAACGGTTTGCTAGTACAATGGTGGGTTAGAGGTTTGACATGGCAATTTGGGAGGCTTGCAAGCAAGTGGTAGGCATCATAGCAATGTCATAGCCAAGAGCGAGCAAACTAGCATAGCAAAGATAGTAGTGATTTCGAGGGTATGATCATCTTGCCTGCACAGTTGTCAGAGTTGATTGGATCCTCGAAAGCAAACTCAACGGGCTCCTCGTTAGCGAACTCGTCTCCCGGCTCTACCCAAACAAGACAAACAAGCAACAAGGATACAATCAACCACGTGCAAGAACAAGCAATATGATGAAATGATGATATGCTATGCGAGATGCGATGCGGGATGCAGAATGCAAGATATGACAGGAAATGTATGAACCTGGCCTCAACTTGGAAATCCAAGTGTGCCACTGGAAAGATGAGATGAAATCTCTTGAAAACGATATAAAGAACACCGGAATCTGAGTTACGGTTTGGAAATGGCAAGCGATTCAAAAATGACACCGGTCTGCGATTTACAACAAGTAGGCCTCTAAATGCAATGAAATGAACATGCTACAGCACCCAAACATGACAACAAAATACATGGAAGGGATGCACACAAGATGCTTAACAAAACTATAGCACTGAGCTACGGCCAAATCATCCATTAACAGGTTCAAACAAGCATGGAAAAAATGCAAATGGCAAACAGATCTCAGACTTAGTGAAATTAACACTTGTCTGGAATTTCAGATCAGGTAGCCCTCTTCGGAGCAACAAAACTACATGCTACAGGATCTGAACATGGCAAAGTAAAGCATGGAATGGAGCTACTCAAAGAGCTTAATAAAAGTCCCTTAGTGACCTTGAGCCAAAAGGGATTAGAAAATACAATTGCAAGCATGTGAACATAGCAAAAACATAATCAGTCTCAGACTTAGTGAAAAACTGGCACATGCTGAAATATAACTCAAGTAGGCATGTTTACGAGTTCGATGCACTCACTACGGTGCAAGTCATGGCAAGGCAAGCATACACCCATCAAGAAGGCACAAAATGTAAGCTAGACATGGCAAGAACAATAGCATAGCATGCACGGATCAGCTACAACATCACCGGCAAAATTGCAAACAAGTTGACAATCTGCCCAGATTCACAAAGTAGCAAAAGTAGAGCTCGATCGACTCAAGATAGGGTGCTCCATAATTGCAAACAAAGACATGGATGGATATAGCACTACAATATTAACAAAACTCCCTTACTGATCATCCTCAAAAGAGGCACGGATCACTAGGAAACAACATGAACATATGGCAACATGAGATAAACAGCTCCAGGACTTGGTGAAATCACTAAGTCCCTGAAAACAGAATTAGCAAGTGCACCACTTTGCAAGCTTACACAAGTCACCACACACATCCTAAAAATACATGGGGTGCACCTCTGGAAAGATGACAAAACCCTTAACAAAACACATGTAGAACTCACGGGCATATCATGCACACAATAATCATGGCAAAAATGACAAAAGTGCTAAACGGAGTAGCAGATCTGACAATTAACTCAAGTAGCCCTCTTCTAACAGCATTTTGGGCACCAATATGAACTCAAATGAAAATGATGCAATGGAATGAAATGAGTACTCTCTGAGATGAACATTTTGATATGCTATATGCATGAATCGGAGCTACGGATGCAAAGTTACGGGGCCCCGAACAGAGGCACTTGGATCTACAATTTCGGGAGTTAGCAAAAAAAACACCTCCTAGGGTTTACTGTAGCCGTCTCGGATCTGGATCAGGGCGCGCCTCCCGAGGTGGATCCGAGCTCGCCGGCGGGCTGGTCGGCGACGATGGGCGGTGGCGCCACCAGTTAGAGGGAGGAAGGGGCCGGGGCGGCGTCGGCTTGCGGGGCGGCGAAGGAAGCTCGCCGGCCTCGGGCGAGCACGCGGAGGAGCTCCCGGCAGCCGGCGTTGGCTGCGGCAGCGCCGGACGGATCGCGACGGCGGCGGGGCGTCGCAGGCGGCCAGGGCGCGGGCGGCTCGGCGGAGGAGGGACGCGTGCGCGCGGGCACCGCTGCGGGCCGGGGAGGGCCGGCGATGGGCCTCGCGGGCCCTGATGGCGCGGTGAACTGGGGACCGGGCGGAGGAGAATGAGGCGGCGACACGTGGCTGTGGAGGGGAGCAGCGGACACGTCCGGCCGGACGGAAATTCGTCCGCCGGCGCGTGGAGACGAAGGGGACTAGGGTTTCGAGAGGGGATCCGCGAATTTTTCGAGGGGTTTCTTTAAATAGGCGTAGAGGGAGCTAGGAGAGTCCAAATGAGGTGCGGTTTTCGGCCACGCGATCGTGATCGAACGCTCTAGATGATGGAGCAGAGTTTGGTGGGTTTTGGGCCAAATTGGAGGGGTGTTGGGCTGCAACACACACGAGGCCTTTTCGGTCCCTCGGTTAACCGTTGGAGTACCAAACGAAGTCCAAATGGTACGAAACATGACAGGCGGTCTACCGGTAGTAAACCAAGGCCGCTTGGCAAGTCTCGGTCCAATCCGGAAATGTTTAATCCCCACACATGAAAGAAAGCTAGAAATGACCACCGTAGGAGAACGAAGCGCCGGAATGCAAAACGGACAACGGGGAAAATGCTCGAATGCATGAGACGAACACGTATGCAAATGCAATGCACATGATGACATGATATGAGATGCATGACAATGACAACAACAACACACGGAGACAAAAACCCGAACCCGAGGAAATAAAATAACTTAACGCCGGAAACGGCAAGAGTTTGAGTACAAATAGGGAAAGTTACTTCCGGGGTGTTACAGTTGCCCGCTGCTTTTCTCTTGTTAGTACTTGTTGTCATGTATCACTATACTTGCATACATACCTGGTTCATTATGTGACAGCAGTATGCATGATAGCTTGATTATCAATTTCGCTCTAGATTATCTGATCTGTATGAATGGTTACATTAGTGTAGAATATATCCAATGCCAATGAATTTTTTTAGCTCTGCATTGTTCTTGTAAGTACATGTTGTCCTTTATAAGTGTACTTATATTACAGGTAGTTGTTCATGTACCATCACTCTGTAGCTTATTTTACTTTGCCCTCCATTTTCTACGCATCAGATCTATATTTACTCTTACCATAAGGTTGGATAACACCGATGGTCCTGAAGAAGTTTAGCTCTGCATTGCTCTTGGATGTACCTTTTGCCTGTATCGATGTACTTACATTTATAGCTACTTGGTCATGTAGCATCACTCTTCATCTTATCTTAAATATTCTCCATTTTTTCTTATATTATCACATCTATATTTACTCTTAACAAAATGTAGAATAAAGGCAATGTTTATGAAGAAGATTCTGTCGTAAACTTCTTGAATTCCCCCCCCCCCATCAGCATGGACAAGGGCTTTATAGAGCTTGTCTTCACCAATAATGTAAGTTTGTCCTTCTCAATCCTTCAAACTTTGTTGTGTATATTTAGTTAGGCATGACTGCAACAGTTGTTTATTTTTGGTGTTTGCATCAAATTGCATGTTTAAAGTTTATTATGTAGTTCATAAACAAAAGTTTGTCCTTCTCAATTTAAGTTTTCAGTTGTACAACCAAGTTCCTTCTTCATACCATGTAAATAAAACTATACAGAGCAAGTGATCTTCTTTTGCACTGCATGTATGCTTCTGTTCTTGATCCGTAATCCAGTGGTGTGGTGAACCTACCCACTATAACACAATGACATATTCTCAATGTCTTAACTATGGACAATGTCATATCATTCTACTATTATTTAAACCATCTCTTTATTTGTCAATCTAAAATGGGATAAATTCACAGCACACTAACCATTGATACTTATGAGTTCTTGATCTGTAATCCAGTGGTGTCATGAAGCTGCCAACTCCTTCACAATGTCATTTCCTGCCATGTCTTAACCTGAACAATACCATATTGTGTTAATGCTATTTTAAACTATGTCACTTTATTCGTCAGTAAGAAATGTGATGAATTGTCAGCATTGATACTTATATGTGCAAAACCTGCCATATGTCTGCTTGTTTATCTTTTAGAGTGAGGAGTATATAAGTGTCAAACAAGCGCAGTTTCATCAGCTTGCTCAGCTGCTTGTGCTGTAGCTCACGAGCAGGGCTAACCTTTCTTGAACTCTATTGGAGTGCTGTTGGTTTTGTATATTATTTTGTTGGCGTGTTTATTTGCACTGGTGGCGATCTTTGATGCACAGTGTATGTAATATGATGTCTACTTATGCTTTATTATCATAGTGGCGAACTTTAATGCGCAGTGGATGTAATATGCTATAATTTCTTTATTCTATAGTCTATGTTTTTTCTTATTCACGATGATGCAGTTATTTTACTGTATATATATCCTGTCTTCGCAGTAAACCGGCGAAACCGTAAAATTATGGTACAGAATCGGGCCGTCATGCAAATCACTACATAATCGGTCCGTTAACAGGCCTAAATGTAAACTGGCCCACTAATTTGGGCCTCTAATAGGCCGAGTAACCCACCGACCCTATTTTCCGCAAGAAAACTCAATGGGCTTTTAGGAGGCTGAAAAGTAGGTTGGGCTTGAAACGTGCCGAACAGCTCACGGGCCGGTAGCAGGCTGAAATAGACCCCGGCCCATGATTGTGCCAATCACATCACAGGCCGTTAACAGGCCAAAATTGTCTCGGTCCTTGTTTGGCCCAATTAGATTATCGGTGGTGAGCAGGCCGGATGCAAACCGGGCCGTAGTTAGGCCCAACTATATGACGGGCTTTTAATAGGTCGAAATAAATATAGGGCTGAAATGTTAAACATGCCTTTAACAGGCCGAAACTAATATCAGGCTGAATTACTAAAAGGGCCTTTAGCAAGTGGGCCCAAAAGCATAGCATCCAATTGACGGGTCGAATTTGATATGGGCCATAATTTAGCCCAAAGCCTCTTAAAGGGCCAGATCTGATCTGGGCTGTAATTTGGCCTAGAACATGGTAGGCTTTTAACGGGCCAGATCTCATATGGGCCTTTATTGGGCCTGGAACATGGCAGGCTGTTAATGGACCAGATCAATTATGGGCCAGCATTTGGCCCAAAACATGGTAGCCTGTTAACGGGCCGGCCCATTAGTGTCCTCAAAATCTTATGGGCCTTTAGCTGGGCATGCCCATTATGGTCGGTGAAACCTCGTGGGCATTTAGCTAGGTCGGTCCATTATGGTCGGCGAAATCTCGTGGGCCTTTAGTTGGGCCGGCCCATTATTGTCGGTGAAATCTCGTGGGCCTTTAGTTGGGCCGGCCCATTTAATCTTTATGGGCCACTTTTGGGGCCGGCCCATGTGTCAACATATCATAGGTGCATCTCGCCCATTGGATGAGTGACACCTATGCCGACGCGGAGCTGACACGTGCTTCCGTCGGCCAATGAGAATTTTACACGTGGAAAATAGTCATTGGTCATGGCTGTTAGCAGGTTATCAGATCCAAAACCGAACCCGATAGCTTAATGGTGACCCGTTACGGTGGATGCCATGTGTCGGTCACCCTTGACGAAAGCACTTCCATGATGCGGCATTTATCATCATGGAAGTGAACACTTCTGTGATGATAATTTTGGTAATATCATGGAACACTTCTACGACAGCATAGGTATGACTATCTTGATTCTGTCATAAAATCGTCATGGATGTACATGCATAACAAAAAACGTGACCTGTTGTGACAAACACGTATCATTACAGAAGTGTCTTTTTTTTGTAGTGGTTGTGCATTTTGGGTATTCAACATATATATGTTTGGCCCACATGCAAAGCGCTGGTGGTTGTCCTCTCGCACCCACTTAAGCGGTTATCAGCGATATCGATGATTTCCATCTGTGGGCCTGCTTGGTCCATCACTACTTTTTGCCGGACAACAAGAGAGATTAATTTGACTTAGGAGGGGATTATTTTTCTGCTTGTAATGCGGTATATATATAGGTCATGCTTTGGGATGACACGCATGATACAGTTTGAGCACACACTCATGCATGTGTACGCATGAATCCCTCCCATCGAGTCGAAGTGGCTAGTACAACGACACGTCATGAACCGATCTCGCTCTGTGTGGGAGCTAGTGTACGATTTTTGACGCACGCACCACATCAATTTTGTGAAATGGTATTCAAACATGGATGCACGCATCTCCTCCATACATATGCATGTAGTGGTTGCCTTTGAATAGTACACTCCCTCGTGTGGTTATCAGCGACAAGCCTATATATTCATGGGCCCGCATGGACATCCATGATCACCTTGACCGACAACAAGATAGGTTACCATGGCGGATTCTTCATTTGGTTTGTGTTATCGTAGTATAGGTCATGGTGAGATTCAGACCTAATTAAGTTTGAGCGCATATACTATGCACGCATGCATGCATGAATCCCCGTCGTTGGCTTCAAGTATGGTGTAACATACATATGCATCGTCAACCTAAGTCACTCAGTGTGGGGATTTCTAGTTCGAAATCACGGTGCCACATCAAAGTTGTTCCATTGTTACTCAAAAACACACCTCTCCATACATATGTTTGGGCCACACGCATGCATTGGTTATCTTCGGGGACTAGATACTTGTGTGATTATTGGCTAGCTAGCCCATCTCTGGGGTCGCATGGACGGCCATCACTTTGACCAATAACAAGAGAGAGTTTGTACGACCAAGGTGGATTATTCTTGGTCCGTTTTACGATCCATCTTGGTGAGATATGCCTCTCTGGCCCGCCGACTGAAAGTGTGGGGGGCTACTACTTCGCACTTTGCTAGGTGAACCTCGGTTGGGGGGCATGCATTCATAGCTTAGGATTCCCTTCGTGCCAACACGAGGGAGGGGGGTTGCTAGCTACTTCGCACTTTGCTACGTGAACCTCGGTTGGGGGGCATGCATTCATAGGTTAGGATTCCCTTCATGCCGACACGAGAGAGGGGG